>NC_080454.1:1225000-2450000 GCF_028018845.1 Melospiza georgiana | reverse complement strand
GTGCTGAAGATCCTGAGGTGAGTGAGAAAGGAACATTTCATGTTCCTGGTGCTTAAGAATGGCAGAGGAAGGCGTGAGCTTGGCCAGTAGCAGTAGACTGTAGAGGGCCAGCTAGGGAGGCTGAAAGAAAATCCATTTTCATGCCTGAAACAAAAGTAACAAAGGCAGCAATAGATATTTTTGAATTTCCTTCTCAGAGTTTGAAGAACTAAAAACCGAGTTTTGAAAAGAGAACGACGCTTGCTGACAGCAGATAGGAAAAATTTAATTAAGAGTGATTTCCTGTACAGTTGAATTAGATAATTTTAATTTAAACAGAGTCACTTAGAATCCTATTCCTATCAAACTTTATGATATCTACTTGGAACATGAGGCGGTAGAACAGGAAGGCCATCTTGCAATGGTGCCTGCAGTATCTGAAGTGCAATGGGCACCTTTGTGGCTGGGGAGCTGCGTGGGCCCAAAGGACGCAGGGCTGGCGGCCGTGAGCAGCTGAAGATGAGGCAGCGTGGGGCCAGGGGGCCCAGAAGGCCAAGGGCACGGTGGCTGTGCCAGCAGCAGTGGGGCAGCAGGAGCAGGGCAGGGAGCGTGGCCCTGTGCTGGGCAGCGCTGCAGCCACAGCTGGAGTGCTGTGTGCAGCTGTGGGCCCTGGGAAGCAGAAAGTCATGGAGGGGCTGCAGCGTGGGCACAGAGGGACAGGGGAGCTGGGCAAGGGGTGCAGCACAAGGCCAGGGAGGAGGGGCTGAGGGAGCTTTAGCCTGGACAATGGGGGCTCATGAGGGACCTTCAGGCAGACTGCCATTGATCCCTGCCTTGGATCCATAGAGCCAATGCTCAGCACGAGGGCTTTTTCCCTGCCAAACATCCCTTCACTGCATCCAAGTGCTTTAGACACTGGAGTGGGTAACACTTTCATATTTTGTTGTTTATTTGTTTGTTTGTTTGCTAGAAGGAGAAGCCTTGTGCAATTTCTCCTTCTCCAGGGAGCAAGGGAGCTTTTACTCAATCTTTCCTGCCCTTTTCCAGCACTGGCAGAAACACATCACTTTCAGGTTAATGGCTCCTGTGTCTTTTGGCAGCCCAGGCAATCAGTATGTGTTGTGTTTGGGAACTGAGCAGGAAATCAATGCCCTTGCATTACAGCTGGTGCTCAGAGATTAGAGGAGCTGGAGGGGCTGGGCTGCATTTCGGATTCCAGCCACTTTAGCACCATCAGTGTGGTCAAGTCCAAGAGAAGAACTTGCCCAAGCACAGATGCACAAAGAGTGCAGTTCCCAGTGCAATGCTTTGTGTCTGGTTGCATTCCATAGGGACTCACACACTCCAGATTCCCCAAGAGTGTGGCTTAGTGAAGCAACAGGAGAGCAAGTTCAGGATGGCTGCTGATTGGGGCACTGCTACCGAGTGCTGATGTGTGTAGTGACAGAAAGGACAGGATTGATTCATGGTGACCCCTCCGTGGGGAATAATGTGCTTTGACTCTATGATTTAGAAGGTTAAAGAAATGCTTTCTCAAGCTATGTTATATTACACTAGTACTATATTAAAACTATACTATAGAGATACTATACTAAAAAGCTACTAAAGAAAAACTCATGACTGTCTCCAGACAGTCACAACACAGCTTTTATCTAATTAGCTAATCAAGCTAAACAACTATCACTAAAATCCAATTAACAAATCACTTTCAGTAAACAATCACTATAACACATTCTACATGTACTAAACAACAAGACCAGCAAGTAGAGATAACAATTGTTTTCTCTTCTTCTCTAAGTTTCTCATTACCTTCCCTTAAAAAACCCCTAGGAGAGAGAATTATATCTCTCTCTGTTCAAAGAATGTAAATACCACAGCACAGTAAAGAGAGATTATAAAAGTGAGATCTGTCTATCTGTCTGTCTATTTGAATCTTCCTGGCTCTGCTCCAAACCAGTGGAAGATGCAAAGCTCACCTAAAGGCATCCCTTCAGGAGAGGAGTAGAGACAAGTTCCATTGACTGATCCTGAGCAGGGAGAGATGTTTCCCCCTCCAGAGATGGTTGTTTTTTCCCCTCATGTTTTCCTGCTCCTGCCTTTTCTGACCTGAAGCCTTCATTTGTCCTTTAAATTTTTGCATGTCCTAAGGGAGTGGAACTATCCCATGCTGTAGCTGGGTTCTGGTGACTTTGCTCATACACGCATTACATGACACATGGTTTGCATTACATGACACATGGTTTCCTTCACTGGCATCCCCAGGGCTGTGTGAGTGAATTCATTAATGGGGCCCTATGAGAAACTCTGTTACTGCTGGTAAGAATTCTCAGTCGACAAAAGAGGGAGAAGAAACACCTTGGTCCTCCTCCATATACTGAGGTGGCCATAGGGGTTCTCTGACTTCCATCAGAGATCTTTGCATGCATCCTTATCTCCTGAATGACCCGGTTTTCTAACAAGAGTGTAGATGTCAGGAAGGCAGAAATGCTGGCGCAGGCCTGAAGAGAACGTGAACTCCAGAAGTGTCTCTCACGAGGAGTGAGCTCACCCAGGAAGCCCCTGCAGAGCCAGGATGGAGCTGTGGGACAGGGCGGGGAGTCAGTCACTACTGAGAGACAAACAGGACACGGCAGAAGCAGAGGGAGGCCCTCACCAGACCCTTGAGAAATGCCACCCCTTCCCTGTCAGCTGCCTGAGAGGCTCTTGGAGCTTCAGTCCCAGATGGCTTCTGATTGTAGGGCCAGGGTCACTTTGGAATCTGTGCCTCCCCTCGGGCAGAGAATGACCCAGGAGAGCAGCAGCACAGTGCTTTGGGAACGTGTGAGCCCAGCAGCCTTTGAGTCTTGGCCCACAAAGGGCGTATGGGAAGCTGAAACCCATCTTCTCTTGCTTTCTGTGCAGGTGCTTCTAGAGAAAGAGCAGGAGCACACTGCCTCATCTGAGCTGCCATGCCAGACTCAGGGAGAGCTGTTCCCTGCCCGAGAGCAGGAAGAGCAGCTCAGGCAGCAGGTGGAAGAGCCACAGGAGAATGGCCAGGTGAGCCTGACTGGCCAGGGCACAGAGGGAAGGGCAGGAAGAGGGGCATAAACCAGAGCTCCTGGGACTGAGGAGGCCAGGAGTCCCACAGGCAATGGAAGCACAGAGCCTTGGAATCTGCAGAGATCAGCACCAGGACAGGATGGTTAGAGTGGAAGCAGAGCTGGGTAGGGAAGCAGAAAGAAGGGGCTGAATAAATGTGATTTTGAGGCTAAAAGAGGGAAAAGCTGAGCCTGATGGCAGCTCTCAGTCACTTGCTCTGCTTTTGTGTGCACAGAACATCAAGGCAGAGCCACAAGCAGAGCTGCCCGAAGCTCAGAGTGCCATCATGGCAGTGAAGGGGAGGAATGAAGACATCCAAGAGGAGAAGAATCTCCCCATGCAGAGGGGCAATCCACAAAAACAGGTGAATGAAGGAATGGCAGCCACTCCACTCATCAAAGAGAGTCCTTTCCCTTGTTTACAGAAAATTGACGAAAAGCTGGGGGCACAGCTGCAGGAAACTGAGGCTAGGATCAAGGTAAGGAAGAAGAGGCTAGACGAAAAAATTAAAATAATCAAAGAGGAAATTAATCGCCTCCTTCAGGAGCAAAAGGCTCTAGAAAAGCAAGCGAGTGAAATAGCACTAGGCACTGCAGTCACCCAAGGGTGGTTTCTGCCTGCCCTGCCTTTCCAGTGCAGAGCAGCAGCGGGTGGGTGATGCCTCTGAGTGCCATCCTGATGAGGCCTCTGTCAGAGCTGCTCTCAGGGACACTTCCTGCTCTGCTGGATCTCAGCTGATGCTCTAGACAGTGGCATTACTCCTCTGGCCATTTAGCCAGCAGTCACCCGAATGAAGTCCTGCTGGTTTCTTCCAGGTGGCCTTGTTTCTTGAGGTGTTTTTGCAGGTGAACATGGTCACTCACATAGATTTGGAATACAAGCTACAAGCTGTCTGTATCCCTTGTGAATGCTCCTGTCCTTTTCTTTCCTTTCTTCCCAGTCGATGACTCCTGGCTGACAGGGACAAGCTGTAGTCTCTGACTGCTTTGTTCTGTTTGACTTGAGGTGGAAGTGTCACCATCCTACCTGGCAGCCTGCAGAGAGTTCCAGCAAATGACGGGCAACCAAGAGCCCCGAGGCTGGCATGAGGCCCAGGAACTGACCCATCCAGAGATGCTGCAGGATAAGCACGTCCCGAGGAAGGTGCAGGAAAAGAGAATTTCATGGCAGGAGGTAGAATATTAGAATGAGGAGCTGCAAATGTATCTGCAGACCTAGGAGGGGGAAAGGAGTCTTTGGGAGAAGTGGAGCGGTCGTTGCTGCAGTCATCCTTTAGAACAAGAAACTGGCTATGAACTCGAGTAAAACCAGCCTTTGGTTTTGACCATTTGGTTTCACAAGTGGACATCCAAAGCAATCCAGTTGAGGAGCTCTGCATGTGGCTGACAGCAGCTTCCTAAGGGCTTGCATTTCAAATGGCAATCTCTCTTGCATTTCAGGGCAATCTCTGCCACACCTTCCTGACATCAACTCATTTCTTGTCTCAGATCTACACCGACTCTGACACTGAAGCTGCTGCAGAAGCAGCAGTGCCATCCCAAGGAGCCTTTGCTCTCCAGCTGAAGAAGTGGAGCCTGAGCCCTTGGTTCACCTCCCGTGCTGACCCAGCTGCTGCTCAGCAACAGGAGATGGCGGGTGACTCCCTGGAGCAGCAGAGTACGTCTGCTATCTTTCTTGTCTGAGGGACAGTGAGTTGTGTGCACGTGTCAGCACAGCTGTACCAAAGGGTTCTGCTCAGGTTAGTGTCACAGAAGTGCTGGCATTGCTCCGAGGCAGCAAGAGAGAGCTCTGGGTGTTCCTGCTGCTTCTGAGGGCAGCTTAGACTGGCTGGAGTTTGCCTGGGCTTCCCTTCTCTCTCCTGAAGGCAGAAGCAGGGATTGTTCCTGGATCAGCAGAAGGCTGTGACTGCTTGAGTCCCAGCCACTGGCAGAAGCCCTGCTGAGATCAGTCTCTAGGAAAACACATGAATCCCTTTGTGATTCTGCAGCACAACCCAATGAATCTGCTTCTTGCCCTTAACGGCTGCCAGTGCTGTGCTCTCAGATAAGATCTGGTAGGGTTGAGAAGGGAGCCCAGTGGATTCTGTGTCTACCATCACCTGTTGGGACAAAAAGGGCACTGATCTGTGCCTGGGTGTGGCTGATCTCAAAGTCCATCCTGTTGTGTCCTGAATGGGGGCAACAGCTTGTCCGGGGCTAAGGCTCACTCTGGCTTCTTCCCATCAGTGCCGGTCAGTGCTCATGCTTGGGCTTTGCCAGCCTTGCTGTGGTCACGGCCCTGCCCCTGAGAGCTGTGGGAATGCAGAGGCTGGAGCCTTCCTTAGCTGGGAGGGTCCCGCTGCTGCCCGGCTGCTGCAGCGCGGAGCTGCCTGAGGCAGCAGCCCCTTCTCTGGGCCAGCTTCTGCCTCGCATGGCCTGGACTCACAGGAGGGTCAGCATCTCCTCTGGGCAGCTCTCTGTGTCACAGGGGCACCTGAGGAGCACTGCTGTCCTCTGTGCCCGTGCCCGCCGTACCGGGTTGGGAAGATGGGGACGTGTGCGGTGCCGAGAGGGCGAGTGCAATGGGAGCGACTGATCCGCGCTGTCAGGGAGAAGAGAAGCGGCGCGGTTCTTCACGTGGGGCACGGGCAAGGGCGTCTTTGGGTTCAGCCTGCTCATAAAGGGTGAGGGTCCTGATGCTGAAAGCCCCGTGGGGATTGGTTCTAGCATGAGCTGCTCTGGTTTACAAACACAGAGGCATTCTTCTGGCAAACTGCTGCAAGGTGGAAAAGATGGGAACACTTGGCAATATTCCTCCCGTTCTGGACTTGGCATCTGTTCAGAGGAATTGATTCTACATGTCCAGGTGCATTTAATCTTAGCAAGTAGGAAACCTTTTCTAAATCTCGCAGTGTTTATTCCCAAGAAAACAAAGGCACTGTTATTTCCAGCTCTCTTTAATGTTTCTAGATGACAAACTTACTTGCCTAGGTAGGTATTCTCTTCTGGTCTCAGTCTCCTGTGAATGTATCTCCCTGTGCTTCCCTGTGTGTCTGCTGTCAAGAGGTCTCTCCCTTCAAAGGATGCTAGAAATCAGTCTCTGTGACAGCCACTTGTGCTGTGGGCCTGCTGTTCTTTTCTTGGTGTTCCAGTTGCTGTTCCTGTTGCTGTTAGCCAGCTGTCCACCAAGGGAGGCTCAGAACTCCAGACAGTGGGGCTGCCTTTTGTATCTCCTGGAAGCTGGGATCTCTGCTTTGAAGTGAACATCTTGCATTTTGTTTCCCTCAGGGAGAATGGTGAAGATGGAAGGTCCTATTCTAAAATACATTGAACTGGAAAATATTGGCAGTGGGTGAGTCCAAGCAATGTTAATGGTACAAAACTATGCATCAGGTGTTTTGCTGGTGGAATAGGTATCAAGTGTGAAGTCAGACAAACTGCAAATCTGTTCAGGCACTGGGCTTAGATTGTCAGTGCTGATCAGAATTTCTAGGTGTGCTCAGAAGGCATTGTCAAAGACATCTTCATGCTTCCAGTGTCCTGCAGGCATTTACAGCAAAGATCTCCTGTGTGGGCTGGCTTTCACTGCAAGATCTAAATGGCTTCTCCGCTCTCTGCTTCTGTTTTGTTTCTAGGACTTTTGGAGACGTTTATAGAGCACTTGACACTGCCACAGGAGGAGAGGTAAATGTCAACAGCCCCTGCAGACTCTGCTGCACTTGAGGGCTTTCCCCTCTGGTGTGAGCTGTGGCTGGAGCTTTGGGCAGAGCTGTGCTGAAAAGGCACAAGAAGCACAGACTGGTGCCAGCCCACAGAACACATTTGGGACTTTGTCCTCCTCAGCTGCTGGAAGGAAGGCACGGAGGGCAGCGGTTCCTTTCAGAGAAGGACGCGCTCACTCGCTCTCCATTGCTAAAACAAAGGTGGTGCCTTCGAGCACCTCACTGCTCTTTGGGGCTACAGCTTCAGAGTCCTGGATTCTCATTTCTGGCTGCCAGCAAATCCATCTGAAAGTTACTGGCAGATCCTTAGCCACCTGCAGTGCTGCACTTGGGAACTGCACATAGGGAGAGATCTGCAAGGCGTCCCTGAAAGCCCTAAGCCCTGCCCATATCACAAGATGTATCCACAGAGTATTAAGACATGGATTACTTCTTCTGAATCCCAAACCAAGCAGCAGAGAGTGTGGTCAGAGGTTTGTGGATGATAACTGAGACACCACTGTTACCAAGTGGTCAAGGCAAAATGTCAGTGCCCCCACATGTCCTGTAACTGGCTCCCAAGGGAGCAGAGAAATGGGATGTTGGAATGTCAGTTCCTAATTACTGCACTGCCTAATCACAAGGCAGTTTGGCACAGCTGAGCTGTGTCATTGCAAAATCACTCGCTCCACGTGCCTTGTGGTCTCGTGCCACCAACCTCTCAAATTACTGATTTTCAATGTCATTTTAGGTGGCCATCAAGAAAATACAGCTTCAAGGACTGAGGAAGGAGGAACTAAAAGTCAACAAACTCATGGTCATGAAGGTGAATAGAAATCCCAACCTGGTCAACTGTTTAGACAGGTGAGTTGTGCTTTTATCCCATGATTGTTTGTTTACATATTGCAAACATGCAAGGTAAAATCCCACTTTGGTCAGTGGCAGAAAATAGAGCTGTAATTATTGGCTAATTATTATTGCTCTTTTCATCTCCGGTGGATGGGAAGAGATTGCATTTTGTCTGCATGAGTCTTCACTGGCACATGGTATTTGAAAATTGTTCAAAAACCCAGATGATTTGTGTCTTACTAAATCAATGATCTCTATATTCACAGTCACCACTTCGTTTTAGAGCTTGATTTTTTTCAAGTGTCTTCTTATGTCCAGGTAAACTAACAAGGATTTCCCTTGGATTGTTGCCACTGGTTTTCATTGCTATGCATGCCAGGAAGATTAGGTGCTTTTTTCCAGAAACACCATGCATGACAGGTTTTTTATCTGGGCTGTTTCTAAACTGCACATTTTGCTTACTGCCCATCTAAGACATCTCCTTTTTTGCAGCTGTGCCTTTCTCCTTGAGACTGCACAGATGGCAAACAATGCACAGCCAAGAGGAAATGTCTATTCCTTTTTTTTGTCTTTGTCTCAAAGGGACCATAAAAGAAGAATCAACCCTTCTTTTCCAAACAGCAACCTAGCCATGTACATTCATCTCCACGCCCTTGTTTCCTTCTTTCAGCTACCTTATGGGTGAGGAACTGTCCCTGGTTATGGAGTACATGGATGGAGGCACTCTGAGCGATGTCATCAGCCAGGTCTACCTGTCGGAAGATGAGATGGCAGCCATCAGTCGGGAGGTCAGCAATCCCATCTGTGTTTCCAGGGGCTTGGGCAGGATTGTCTGGGAAACAGGGGCCTCAGAGCTGGAGTGATTTCCTGTGCCAAGCTTTGTTTCTGTGTTGCTGCTATTCTATGGGCAAGTAAAAGCATCTCAAGTGAAAGGCCTGCCAGTGCCCCTTCACTCCCTGTACTCTGTGCCAGTACTCTTATCTCCTGCTGTTGTATTCTCGCTCTGTCTCTTGTATTTGTATTTGTCTTTTTATTTGCTGTTCTCTACCTTGCCTCTCTAAACATTTGCCTGGAGTCTGTCTTCACTGCATTCCTTGCCAGTAAAAGCAAAGGAGCTGGTGGCAGGATATGAAATGACCAGCGAAGAAAAAATACTCATTTCTCACAGTCCTCAGCTGAAAAGGATAGTAGTGCAGCTAAAATGCTCTTTGCTTCCACAAAGTGACTGGTGTGATACTTACACGCCTGTGCTGAGGCCAGCAAGAAAATCTATTCCATGCAGCCTCCCACCCAAAAGTGATCCACTAAACACCAAAGGGAGGGACTTTTCCTTTCCAAACCCCTCCTTTGTCCTCTGCATGGAAAAAGCACGTCCACTGCAGCAGGAGTCACCCTGGCTGGTTTGCAGGGCACAGCCTACACCAGCAGGTGCTGTTGCTCTTTCAAAAGCTGACGTGCCTTTCCTCAGAAAGGTCCTGCTCTGCAAGTGTTGGAGCAGCAAGCTCTTCCTCTCAGTGGCCATTACTGTTCTGCCATTGCTCCCCATTCCCCTGGAGAGGGAATCTTTTAGATTCTTTGTTTCCTTTCTTTTGTGATGAAATCACATCACTCATTTTTGCCCTCCTCTTTCTGTTTTCTCTCTCAGTGCCTGCAAGGACTGGATTTTCTTCATTCAAACCACATCATCCACCAAGATGTGAAGAGCAGCAACATCCTTCTCAGAACTGACGGTTCTGTCAAGCTGGGTCAGTATATTCTTGGTCAGGTGCAGTGTTCCAGGGATGTGGGTGTGGGGCTGCTTGGAGTGACTGCCAGCTCCCCAGAAATGGTGCTGGTGGCAGTGCAGGGACCCCTGCTGCGAGCTGAGGGCACAGTTGCAATGTGCACAGAGGTATAAGGAACCACAAGCAGTCAAGAGTGGCCTTGCTCTGTGTGTGTCCCTTCCAGACAGAGGGAGCTACAATCTAAAGCTTCAGGGGAATGAAGTCCACTGCTGTGAGCAGCGTTAAGAAACCTGGGATTTTTTGGAAAGCCCCAAGGAAATCGAGCATGGACAGTTCTCCAGGAGATCCAACAGCACATTCTTAGCCTGAGAGTGGGGAATTCAGTTGCTTGGTTTCCAAATTGGAGCTGGCTTTCATGGTTTGTTGTTTTCTCCACAGCTGACTTTGGCCTCTTTGCTCAGCTCAGCCCTGAGCAGGACAGACGGAGCTCCGTGGCCGGCGCTGCTGGGTGACTGGCACCTGAAGTGGTGACAGGCCAACCATGTGGCCCCAAAGTGGACATATGGTCTTTGGGAATCGTGGGCATCGAAATGGTGGAACGAGAAGTTCCTTCCTGGAATGCAACTCCTGTCTTGGTAAGGTGCAAATACTCACTGATCCCACTGTCTTTCTCACCTGTCCCATGTTCTGTGTGCCATAGGACAAAATCCCATTGCCATCTGCTGGCACCACTTCCACCAAGGTCCCCTTCTAAAAATGCCCCTGCAACACATCAGCATCTGCTGTAGCTTTGGTTGTATCAGAAAGGGAAGTGGCAGTTCAGAAACCTAACCAGTTCAGAAACCTGTCATTTTGGCCTCCAGCCATGCCTGACATTTCCCATTTGTTTTTTGAACAATGTTGGAACTCTGTTTCTGAAGGACAAGAATTTTTCAGTGGACAAGGTAGACATGCGATAAATATCCCGAGAAATAGAGGTTAGACCTTTCCAGTTTAAATTTCATAGAAAACATAGGAAAAAAGGAAAAAGAAAAATAAACAAAAAAGGAAAAGAGAAAAAAACCTACTACCAAAGCAATGCCCAAGCAGTTCTGCTTGCTTTTTCCTTTTTTAAACACAGCTCTTCTCTTCCATTCTGTAGCATCTTTTCCAAATCCTGTGGTCGTTGAAACTTTCAGGCTTTCAAGTCATCTGTACATTGTTCAGTCACGTGTGTGGGTGGCCTGGATAAGTGTAGGATGTGTTTTTCTCTGACTGCAGTTAGAATTGTTTGCCAAACCCTTGGCTGTTTCTTGGTACTTTACTAAGTTGATGAGCTTGCAGGCAGGTGCCTGGGCAGGGATCCAGCGTGGGCAGTTGACACCGGTGCTGTGTTTCTTTACCACAGGAGCAGGGCCATCCCTGGCCTGCACAGCTCTAATGACAGGGAGGGCTCCAGCTCCCCACCATGGCCAGTGGCTGAGCTCAGCTGAGAGTCAGGATAAAACCCTCTTTGTCACCTCTGGTGATGTGGGAAAAGGACAGGAAGCTGCATCAATTATTTGTACACAAGGGGAGTGCATTGCCATTTCTGGCTTTGAAATTCTGCTTTGGCTTAAAGAGGCTAATAGCAAAGTCTCTTTGGTCGCCATCTATTTCAGTGCCAAGAGCACAGAGTTATCATGACAGTGGTGGGCATTTTTATGGAGACTCCAAGGCCTCTTGCCATTTTTATTTTTGTCTATTTGAGATGGATTCTGCAAGTTGAGGTTTGAATAGTTCCAAGTCGGTGTCTTATGTTTCTAAATACCATCTTGCAAAAGCAGAATGAGCTCTCTCCCTCTGACTTGTCAGCGTGTTAGAGCTTGGTTCCACATGAACCACACTGGATAATGATCAGTCGATGTCTTGCCAATCTACACTGTAATTCCTTGGCCTGAGGAGTATCAGAATGACCTGCTGAGCTCCATGGACACTGTCAGCTGCAGGGAAGTGAGCATCCTTGGCCTTACAGAAGAAACTGGAGCTCAGTTTAGGTTAGATGCTCTTGAGCAGGAGAAAGGCTGGAATCGTCAGGTGTTTCCAGAGGCCTGCGTGCCCAGAGGGACTGAGTTCTGGGGAGCAGCTGGATGTTTCTGCACATCATGGAAGGGGATTGCCAGACAGCTCAAGCCTCACCACAGGCAAACACTCCTCAGCTCTTCTCAGGCAACATTTGCTTTGGGTTTCAAGTTGTTCCCACTTGTCTGTATGTGAAGATGCCCCTCAAACACAAGGCAAGCCTCTCAGAAGTGGTGTTACATTTCCAGAAATGAAGAAAAGAAGCCCAAACACGAGAAAGTTGCTAAGGCACTGGTTTTTAGAGAGGAACTTAAACCCCTGTGCAGTTTCTTCTCACTGGGAAACATGCCTGAAACCTGGCCATGAGGGTGTAAAGGCCACAGAGTCTCTTCTGCTTCTTGTGCAGTGCTGCTGAAACACTCAGTGACCGTGTTTCTCTCCTAGCCCAAGCCACATTCTGCCCGTCACCAAGCCAGAGCCTGGTGATGTGGAGAGCCTGTCAGAACCCCCCATTTGTTTCCTGGCACTTTCTGGGATGGGCCTAGCATTCATGCATTGACTTGAGTAGCCAATTGAGCAGAGGGTGACCGTAGGGATGGAACCTCTCCTTCTGATTTGACCATGAAAGGTTTTTCTTTTCCATGTAAGGATAGCAGAAATTTTCAGACTGCTGAGAGACAGAGCTGCAGGTGGCTCCTGTATGTCCAAGCAGGTGTTTTCATGCCAGTACATTTGTGCATGCATCTTAATGTGTCTGTGTTGAAGATGAGATTCCCAATGTTTGTTTCCTTACCTGAGGAATACCTGGTGCATTTCCTTTCTTTCTTTCCAATTCCCATTGTTTTCAAGAACAAAGCAAAAAGCTTGATTCATTTTGTTTTATGGCAGCTGTGCTTAAGGGACCAAGAAGCACTGCAGAAATACTTTTCGTATACTAACCCTTGGATAGAGTAGAGTTAGTATAGCAAAGTCCTTCTTCCAAAAAGCCTCTCAAGTTGGTATGAATCCTCAGGGAAGGAAAAGTGCTTGTGCTGATGTAGTTCCCACTAACTAGATCAGTCAACGAAATCAGCTGCGAAGGCAAGATCTGTGGGATGTTGGAGAGGCTGTGGTTGCATCGGGGTTTGGGGTTTTGGTTGGTAAAGAAAAGTCATCTCTGGGTCTCTGCCAGGGCAGAAACTGCCACTGCAGAGTGGAGCTTAATCAATGGGATCTGGGAGAGCAGTGACAGATGGGAAAGAAGCAGGTGGAGCCTGGTGTCTCCTTTTTCCCCAGCCCCAGCTCCTGATAGCCACAGGAGGAAGACAAAAGCTGCAGCAGCCCAACCTATTTTCATCCTGCCTGCGTGACTTCCTGAGCTGCTGCCTGCAGAGAGACGAGGCGCGGCGCTGGTCTGCCAAGGAGCTCCTGCAGGTAAAATGTGAAGGGGCTGCAGGTGAAACAGGCTCTGAGGGATGGGCTCCTCCTCCACTCAAGTCCAAGGCAGCAGATGAGCCCCCTTCCTCCTCACCTCCACTCTTGCTGCTCTTCAAATGAAAATGGTGAGGAATCCTAGACTGGGCTGGGCTGGCAGGGTCCTGTAAAGGTCCTCTGGTGCAAGTGTCCTGCAATGAGCAGGGGCATCTTTAAAGAGATCAGGTTGCTCAGAGCCCTTTGCCACCGGAGCTGGAATGGTTGCAGGGATGGGGCTCCCACAAGCTCTTGGGGCAAGCTGTGCCAGGGTCACACCATGCTCCGAGTAAACAAGGTCTGATTAGATCCTATTTGTGTTTAAAAATATTCACCCCCATCCTATTGTATCTGGCCCTGTTAAAAAAGATGTCCCCCACTTTCTTCAAAGCCACTCTGAAGTTTTGCAAAGTGGCAATAAAGTCTCCCTGGGGCCTGTTCTTCACAAAATGGAATAACTCCAGCTCCCTCTGCATTTCCTGAGTCAGAGAGGTCCTCTGGCTGTTTCTGTCACCCTCTTTTGTAATTTGGTGGGGTGTTCAGTTTTATCTAATGGCAAAAGAATTGAAGTAGAGCAATGCAGGGTTCAGAGACATGAAATGGTGGTGGAGGAACCCAAGGAAGCCAGTCCCAGCCTAGGGGTCAGAGATTTGGCTGTGGGCAGGAGGGGCTGTGGGGGGCTCACTCTGAGGGGCCCTGGTTTGTGCCCCCCAGCCCACCCTCAGAGGTTTCTGCCACACAAACAGGGACAGCTGGGAGGGACTTGTCCCAGCCCCATCTGCTGCCTGGCACGCTCAAGCAGACGGGAACTGTGCCAGGGTTACTGCCAGGCTGTGTGGCAGAGAGGGAACTGCAGGGCCCAGTGCCACTGGGCTGGCCCTGCTGGGAAGGAAGGTGCCATCCAGCACACGAGGGGCAGGGCATGGAATGGTAGACACTGCTTTCTGTCCCTGTGGGAATCAGCACAGTGCCTGTCTTTCAAAGAGAGGGACCAGTGTGAGGCTTTGGAGTTTCCTGAAAAGTTGAAACTCCAAGGACAAAGAAAGCACCATTTCTAGAGCACTGGCAGGGCAAAAATCTCAGCAAGTTGAGGACACCTGGATAAATGGATGAGTGGGATTCTGGGCCAGGTTTGCCTGTGATGGCAAAGTCCTGCACATAAAGTTGGAGATGTAGATGGTCCCATTGGTCCTCTTCCTGTATCCTTCTAGGAGCCAGAGGAATCCTGTGAAGCACTGAGCTTGGAAAGTCATGGTCCATTGTTTTTTGTTGATTAGTTTTTTTTCCCTTTGGGCAGCATCCATTTGTAACATTTGCTGAGCCTGCGTCCAGCCTGGTGCCGCTGATTTTTTCAGTAAAGAAGAGGAGGGAGACAAGAACGTGACAATCACATCAGGACCATTTATTCCTCAATCAGTTTAGACTAGGATTGTAGGTTAGGATTAGGATTAGGATTAGGATTAGGGTTCAGGTTAGGGTTAGGTTTAGGGTTAGGGTTAGGGTTAGAGTTAGAGTTAGAGTAGGATTGTCTAATAGGACTGCAGAGTAGGATTGGAAATGAATAAAGTTTCTAAAACCACACCTCACCTTGAAGATTCCCTTCCTTCTCACTCTGCGAATAAGCTCAAAAATTCCTTCTGAATTGTCTGTTGTTTCTTAAAGGTGACACAGTGTCTTTGGCATGGTGTGAAAGTGGGGAAGGATGTTCTTCATTCATCCTCTCCAGACCACACTGCCTTTGGAATATGGCCCACTGGTCTGTTTTTGGCCAGCTTTGGTACTTCTGTTTGAGGCAGAAAGGGCAATGGCATTTGAAGGCAAAACCAAAAGAAGAATGAGGCAGCCCAAACACCCTGTGCAGATGCAGGCCTTCAGCTGTGACTGGAGAGCATTTGGGCTCCTGCCACTTGGATTTGTATCCCTAAATGCAATAATCTCTTTGTCTGGAGGAAAGCCTTGCTCAAGTGAGAAAGCAGAAAGATCAGAGAGGGTGCTCGGGAAGGTCTCCTGTGGGGCAGAGCTGTCAGTGCCTGTGAGGTGAGAGCGGGCCCGGCCTTGCCCGGGCTGGAGCCCCAGCAGAGCCCCGGCAGAGGCCGGAGCAGCCTGAGCCCCGGCAGAGGCAGGCTGGAAGGAGGCCCTTGGAGCTGCAAGAGGCAGCAGCCGGGCCCTGGGTGCCTCTTGCTGGGAGCGGGCGAATCCTCCGCCCTCAGAGCCCAGGTGGCAGCTGGCTGCTGCCGAGGGGAAGCGCAGCCGTGCTAGGCACAGCCCGGCCTGGAGGCCATGTCCGTCTGGAGTGTGCCCAGGAGCAGAGAAAGGCCAAGGGCAGCCGCGGGCCGCTGGGCTGGCTGAGGATTCCTCCTCTTCTGCCGGCTGCCCTGCAACTCCTGGCAAAGGCCAGCAGTGTGTGCAGCACTCTGGGCACTGGGGCAGGGAGCCGGGCTGCTCGGCAGGCTGGAGCACAGGGCAGCTCCTTCAGGCCCGGCACTTGTGCCAGGGGAAGCGAGGCCAGCGTGAGGCAGGGACAGCTTGGCAGGGCCCATGTCGTAGGAAGGGGACCAGGACACCAGGTGGTTCATCACAGGTCCAATTTATTAAAGAAAGCATTGTTATGTTTGCCCAATTATCCCATCATAAAAAGGCCAAATAGTATTAAAAGTAGTAACAATTTTAATTAAATAGTTTAGAAAATATATAAACAAGGGATAATTTGGTTCAAATAATAGCGCATAAGCAAAAACAACCGTGGGGTATGGAGGGCAGGGTTCAATGACCCTTGCCACTTCACGTACAAGCTTGCCAAGTGAAAGTCACCCCTGATATGCCATCTCCTCCTATTTTTGGTTCATCACTTTTCTGTCTCCGCCTTCATTACCACCTTTATCACGCATGCGCCACCACTCGGTTTGGTGGTCGCACAAGTCTTTGAGGGTCGTCAATGATGAAGGCCCTGTAGTCTTCTTCGTTGTCCTTTAATTCACCTTTGGGTTACACATGCGCACCAAGCCAGTACAATGTAAGCCAAGACTAACGTATCACTGCATCTACATATCAAGGCAATAAGTCCCTTAAAATTAGCATTTTCTTGGACCCAACCAGGTTCTTGGTCATTTTTAGCAACTGTATCTTCAGCTTCTTTCTTTCCTCCTGTCCTTGTGAACATCTGCTGGGAAGGGGGGGGTGGGTGGAGCCCCTCCTTTCCCTCTCTTCTTTGGCATTACAACTTTTAGCTATTAACTATTTTATTATTCTCAAATATTAATTACTGTATCAATATTGATTACTGTTTCAATTTTTATCAGCACAAATCATACCTATTTATCACAGCATCAAACACTTATACAGCAAATCATAAGCTTATGAATATTCTGTAAGCCAAGCAATCTATTGGTTAAACTATACCATGAACTCTTCCTCATTCTTTAGGGGTTACATCTCTCTTTTCTCATGTCTCTTTCACTATTTGTTATCCTACTGCAGCTAGGCCCAAGGACACGCTATCTCACAGGTGCAGGACTTGGAATTAGCCACGGCTTTGTACTTTTCCAGTCTCTAGCAGCTAAATTCCCAACATCTCCCCTGTTTTTATTTTTTATGAAAAGCAAAATTCTATGGGCTAACTGTGTCACACTCTTTACAACACAAAAATCAGCAATTCTAACAGCTAAACAGTATTCTCATCTAGCAAGGTTTCTCTCTTATAAGGGATCTAAGCTAGGGAAACAAACCGAAAAGGCTGTCACTATTTATAGGATATACTATACGATAGATACACGAGGGATTCTATATGGTACAAGGCTCAAACAAAACTCAGGTGTGCTAATACAACCTACAAAAGTAAGCTAAAGGAGTAACATGTGCACAGATTTCATCTGCGTCGTTGGCTTTCTATTCTCAAACAGCAGATATACTTCAAACAGGAACAGCTTTACTCACAAATGTTTCTGATTGTCTCTTTTAACTAGAGTTTCTCTGATGTTCACAACAACACTTTGCACACAAGTCATAAAATAAACGCTTATCATAAAAACATAAATCTGTCTAACGTTACTTAAACTTAATAACACCTAAACTTAAAATACTTAAACTTAATAGTACTTAACATGTACTTAAACTTACCTTTACTTAAACTTACCTTTACTTAAACTTAACAGATTTTTAAATCAACAGAACTTACATGTAAAATCACTTAAATCTAACAAAACTTTTACAAAACTTAACTGACTTTAAATTCTAAATAACTTAAACCTAATATAATTTAAACAGAATCTAGCTTTACTTAAACTTAATAACACTTAATAGATAATTTAACTTTAACTACTTAACAACAGATAAAACTTACTATAGAAATAGAATATAGCATTTACTATAACTTACTTACAGGCCTGATTCTAAAATACCAAGCTAAAAAAACTTTCTTCACGTGTTTGGTGCAGCATTTTTATACTTGAATGCATTTAAACTTAAGAAATTTGTTCAAGGTATACCTGTGAAAAAATTCTTTTGAATTCAGTGCTTGCTTTTATATCTATCACATCTAAACCAAGCTTAAAAAATACAAAAAACACACTCATTACCTCTTATTTCTACAATCACTTTAACACATCTTTAACAATTTTAAATTTTTCAAAATATAATTTTAGAGTCTGATGTTTCACTGACTGAGTTATTTGGGCTTCTGATATTTAAAGTCTCTTTTACAGTCTCTGCTAGGAAGAACAAAAAGTCTTTTTAACTTGGGTGAGAAACGCTGCCGCAACGGTCCTTGGTGTCGTTTGTTTATTTTCACTGGTCTCTTAATTGCAGTAGGAATCTTTCTTTTGTTGACAAGAGTCACATTTATTATGCTGTTAGGTCTCACACTGAAGCTTTTGCCAGCTGCGGGGCGGAGGGAGAGTGCTCCCGCTGGAAGAAGTGCTCCGGTCCCGCGGCGCTTGTGTCGGAGGGAGCGAGCCCTCCTGTGGCTGCCGTCGCTCCTGCCGCTGCGCCCATGCGGAGTTCGGAGCGGCACAGCCCTGCAGCCGCCCTGAGCCACGGCTGCTGCTGTGCACTCAGAGACATGCTGAAGTGTATTGTATATAACCCGCCATGGCTTGCTCGGTTTCTTTGCTGACTTATCATCTTCTAACACTGCTTCCCACAGTATATCCCCAGATTTCCTCCATTCCGAGAGTTCATGTGGGTTAAGGAAAGTTTCTTCAGCGTATCCAAAGGCTAATAACAAATCTATCCCCTTTTCCCTCGCCATTCTAGATACGCGGCGGATAACTTATATGCTGCTTGCCTTTTCATACCTCTTTCGTGAGCGCTCTTGCAGCTTTCCAGGCTCCGGCAGCACGTATGGCTCAGGTCACCGATGTGAACCCCGAGCATGCTTCAAAATTCTGGCACCTATGATTTAAAATATATTACATTGTTTTCATTTACAGAATACACCCTGTAGGAAGAGGGATGGAAGTGTTTATTATGCTAATAGCAATGAGTATGCTAATAATGAGGCAAGGGCGGAATTGACAATCAACCATCTAGCTGGAGAAGGACAACACAGCCTACCAGATGATCAAGCAGCATGTATCCCCAGAGAAGTATTGGATGATATCAAAGAGATGGCTTTGCAAGTTTTAATCCAGGTATTGGATGGTGGCATCCCAAATTTGGACTTCCTTGGGTGGCTGCAGCTAAAGCTTTGGGACAATCAGACCATCTTGGGTGCCTGTTAAGTAAGCAAACCCATGCTATCTCCCTCACACTGAGTGGCCTGCTCTCAGACATAGAGACCATCAGACATGCTACCTTGCAGAACAGCGATAGAGTTTTTACGCTGGGCACATGGGAATGGCTGTGTAGACTCTGAGGGCATGTGTTGCATGAACCTCTCCAGGCACAGCGAGTCAATCCACAAGAGCATTCAAGTACTGAATGAAGAGTTCCAGAACCTTCAAGTGGAAAACAAAGACTGGTTCAATGTACTCTTCCAATCCAAGGGATAAAAGGGTTGGATGATGTCTATCTAAAACAGGACATTTAATTTTCCTAGTTGTTGTTGTATTGTTAATTGTCTCATGTTTGTTTAGATGCTTTTAGAAAGTCTTACAAAATTCTTTCAGTTTTGTCTTTGTTGTAAAACAGAAAGCGGGAAGATACCCAACACAGGCTCCTCATGGACTCCTTGGAGGAGAGAACTGGAGGTCCGGAAGGCACAAAAACCTCTCAGACACTCAATTTTGGAAGGAAATTCCTTAAAAGTACCTAAAAGTATACTTAAATCCATAAAGTACCTTAAAAACCTTGAGTATCTCAAGCCATTAATGAGCCCCACTACATGTCAGTGCAAAGCTCTCAAGGGACTCTTTAAACCAGATAATTGGGGCCATGATTGTAAAACCTCTCACACAGTGTGTATCAAAAGGGAAACACCAAGTACCTTAAAATAACTGAAGTACCCTGTAGTATTAATGAGCCCCACTGAGTGTTGTTACTGACAAAGCCTCTCCAGGGAATAATTACTGCAGATAATTGGAGGCCATGATTGCACAAACCTCTCAGAGACTCCAAGGCAAAAACCAAACCCAAAGTTCTTTGAAAAACCCTGCAGTCCCTACAGGGAGCATGAAGGAGCCCCCAGGGCCATTCCTGAGCAAGGCTCCCCAGGGACTCCTTCCAGCAGATCCTTGAGGCCACTGGGATGTGGGCTAGGGGGGAATGCTGAGGGCAGGACAAGGGGCTGACAGTGCCCAGCCTGGCTGGGGCTGTGCCAGGAGGCCCCAGGGCCTCAGGACAAGGTGTCTCCTCCCAGCCCTTATTGGCACAGACCCAACTGTGCCTCAAGGCACCAAGACTTGGCTTCTCTTTGTCCCCACCTGTCATCACTGCCTGCAGTTCTCTGCTCTGCCTGGGGCCTGGGGACACTTTCTCAGTTGTGCTCCTCAGTGGGACCCATTAAAAGTCCAAGAAACTTTGGAGTTGGATTCTGACTTGGAGTTCTGGAGAGGTTTCTTCAGCTCCCTCTCAGGGACTGATGTTCAGGGTCTGAGCACAAAGCCCCAGAGGCTCATTAATGTCCTTGTGCTGTGTCAGTGCTGCTGAGCTGGGCTGGGCTCCTGGCACAGAGGCAGCTCCTGGTAACCAAGAAGAGCTTCAAAAGCACATTTCTCTTGATGAGCAGCTCTTCTGCCAGCCCAGCAGGGCTGGGGCACTGCCTGCAGCCACACCAGACACAGCACAGAGGCACAGAGAGCTTCAATCAGTCAGGGCTGGGAAGGTGCTGAGAAGTGCCTGGGGCAGAATCACTGCCAGCCCTTTGGCACAGGAACCTCTGGCTGCAGGACAATGCAGCTGCAGCTCCTGGAGCCATCTCCTAAAGCTGGACCACCCCAATGCCTACAGACCCTGTGAGTACATTCTCTGATTGTCTCTTGTGCAGAGCAGCCAGGGGTGCCCAGGGCTGTCGTGCAGAGCAGGGTCCTGCAGCCCAGGGTGCTTTACTGGGGCAGGGACTCTGCTGCCTGCCAGGGAACGCTCTCAGCCAGCCCTGGCAGCTGCTCCCAGCATGGGGGGACGAGGTCTGGGTGGGAGGAGACAGCTGGTCAGGCTTGGAATTGTTTTCTTGGTGTGGTGAGGATGCTGCATTGTTCAGGACTGCTCCCAGCATGACATTTAACTGTAGAATATTTCCAAGTAGGTTATACAGGGAGCACAGCAAGGCTGGGGATGCATAAATTGGAAAATCTTGCTTTTTTAATCTACTGCTTTCTGTTGCCAGCATGAAAAATTGCACATTGATATGAATTTCTCAGTTAAGGTTCAGAAAAAGAAAATAGCTTTTTCTCAGATGTTACTAAGCCAGGCAGTGACAGAAACCTGCACAGGGCCCCTTAGAAGCTGCATCAGTTTTGTTTTTCAGCCTCCTCAGTGTTGCTCTGACAGAGCCATCAGAGCCTGGAGAGCCAGAGCTGCCCCCGGAAGTGCCAGAACTGGGAGGGTTCTGCAGGGCAGAGCTGCGCACCCAGGGCTGGGCTGGGCTCTGGCAGCACTGGCAGGGCCCAGCCCTGGGCACAGGGAAGCAGCTGCTGGCAGGGACAGCTCCAGGCAGCAGAGCCCTGGGCAGGCAGCGGGGGGAAAGTGCCCCCAGGCTGTGCTGGGATATTTAAAGTCCTCTCCAAACCCAACTATTCCATGATTACTTTTCTTACAGATCCCCATGCCAAGACACAGAAAATGTCCAACAGCAGCTCTATCAGACACTTCCTCCTGCTGGCATTGACAGACACGCGGCAGCTGCAGCTCCTGCACTTCTGCCTCTTGCTGGGCATCTCCCTGGCTGCCCTCCTGGGCAATGGCCTCATCATCAGCGCCGTAGCCTGTGGCCACCACCTGCACACGCCCATGTTCTTCTTCCTGCTCAACCTGGCCCTCAGCGACCTGGGCATGATCTGCACCACTGTCCCCAAAGCCATGCACAATTCCCTCTGGGACAGCAGAAACATCTCCTACAAGGGATGTGCTGCACAGCTCTTTTTCTTTGTGTTCTTCATCTCAGCAGAGCTTTCCCTTCTGATCATCATGTGCTACGACCGCTACGTGTCCATCTGCAAACCCCTGCACTACGGGACCCTCCTGGGCAGCAGAGCTTGTGCCCACATGGCAGCAGCTGCCTGGGCCAGTGCCTTCCTCAATGCTCTGCTGCACACAGCCAATACATTTTCCCTGGCCCTGTGCCATGGCAATGCCCTGGGCCAGTTCTTCTGTGAAAACCCACAGATCCTCAAGCTCTCATGCTCCAAATCCTACCTCAGGGAACTTGGTCTTCTTGCTGTTACTGTCTGTTTGGTATTTGGTTGTTTTGTGTTCATTGTTTTCTCCTATGTGCAGATCTTCAGGGCTGTGCTGAGGATCCCCTCTGCGGAGGGACGGTACAAAGCCTTTTCCACCTGCCTCCCTCACCTGGGTGTTGTTTCCCTGTTTGTCAGCACTTCCACATTTGCTTACCTGAAGCCCCCCTCCATCTCCTCCCCACCCCTCAATCTGGCCCTGTCAGGTCTGTACTCAGTGATGCCTCCAGCCCTGAACCCGCTCATCTACAGCCTGAGGAACCAGGAGCTCAAGGCTGAAGTGTGGAGACTGATGACTGGATGCTTTCAGGAACATAAAATTGATGGCCAATTGCTGCAAACCACTTGTAATATAAGTTATCTTATTGTTGGTTTGATTGTAGATTTTTTTTTCCTTTATATTAGTTTTCTCATATTGTCCACAAATATATGTCTTTGTTTGTACCATTTCTCATTTTGTTTCTCTCCAACTTTCCTGTGGCCACAGACTGTGTCAATGAGGGGCTGCGCTCTTGGTGACTTTAAAGGAAATAAAGGATGTCCCAACAGAGTTTTCTGCAGAGATGCCCTTTTGTTGCCTTCTCTGGAGCTGCAGCAGCAATGTCTGTGTGAAGAGCTGGGGCGGATCAGTGCTGGCCCAGCAGCTGTGCCCAGCAGCAGCAGCACTTGGTGTTGCCAGTGCTGCTGCCGTGGCCCTGCCCCGCTGCCCTGGTGGCCCTGGTGTTGCTGCAGGGCCTGAGTGCTCTCGGGGCCGGGCACAGCCCTGGGGGTGGCAGTGTCAGGGCTGCAGCAGGGACAGGCCAAGTAATATAAATAATTTTTAATATAAATCATCTTGGATAGTTCTTTTGGATTTGTCCTTTTTTTCCCCTGTGTTTTAGTTTTTATTATTGTCCACAAAGTAAAACCATTGCTTATGCCATTTCTCATTTTGTTTCTCTGCACCTTCCCTGTGTCCACAGACTGTATTTTTCAATGAGGGGCTGTGCTCTTGGTGTCTTTAAAGGAGCTAAATGATCTCCCAGCGAAGTTTTCTGCAGTGATCCCCTTGTGTTCCCTTCTCTGGAGCTGCAGCAGCACTGTCTGAGTGCAGAGCATGGGCCAGATCAGTGCTGAGTCCATCAGCTCTGATCCTGCTGGCCGCACCATTCCTGATCCAGGCCAGGAGCCATTGGCCTTCTTGGCCACCTGGGCACACTGCTGCCTCATGCCCAGCCTGATGTCCAACAGTGCCCAAGGTCCCTTTCTGTCTGGATGCTCTCCAGCCACTCTGTCCCCAGCCTGTAGCACTGCAGGGGTTGTTGTGGCCAAAGTGCAGGACCCGGCACTTGGACTTGTTCAACCTCACCTTGTTGGATTTGGGCCCTGGATCCAGCCTGTCCAGGTCCCTCTGCAGAACCCTCCTACCTCCAGCAGATCCACACTCACACCCAGCTTGGTCTCATCTGCAAATTTGCTGATGCTGGACTCAGTCCCCTCATGCAGATCATCAGTGCAGATACTGAAATCCACACTGGCTGGCTCTGATCCCTCGGCCATCCTGTGGGTGCCCTGGGATGGCACTCAGGGTGATCTGTTCCATAACCTTGCTGGGCACCCAGGTCAGGCTGACAGGCCTGGAGTTGCCCAGCTCCTCCTTCCAGTCCTTCTTGGGGATGGGCTCACACTGGCACCTCCAGTCCTCTGGGACCTCCCTGCTGAGCCAGCACTGATGGTAAATGATGGAGAGCAGCTTGGGGAGCTCATCCACCAGTGCCCTCATCCCCCTGGGATGGATCCCATCTGCTCCCAGAGACACCTGTGAGCATCTGAGGGGCTCAGCAGGTCCCCAGCTTCTTCCTCCTGGATTACAGGGTGGCTGTTCTTCTCCCTGTGCCCAACTATCAGCTCAGGAGAACACTTTTCTTGAGGTAAACCTGTCCTAATATTGAAAATTGAGAGAAACAAGGTGTTAAGTAGGTCAGCCTTTTCCTTATCTTTAGTTACTATATTCTCCACTGCATGCAATAAAGAATAGAGGTTCTCCTTATCCCTCCCTTTGGTTTAATTTTTTTTATAAAAATATTTTGCATTTATTTACAGAAGCTGCCAGGTTAAGTTCTCATTGAGCTTTCATGTCTCAGCTTTTCTTTCTGCTTAACCTAGCAAGATCCTTAAACATTTCTTAAGTTGCCTGACCTTCTGTCCAAAGTTGATGCTCTCTCTTTTTTCCCCTGAGTTCTTACAAAAGCTTCATGACCAGCCAGGCCAGTCATTTTCCTCAATCACTCATCTTTTGCCACACTGGGACAGGCTGCTCCTTCCCCCTTAAGATTACTTCCTTGAAATGTGTCCATCCTTCCTGGACCCCTTGGTTTTTAAGGGCTGATTCTCTTTAAAAAAATCAGTACCTGATTTGGTACTCCCCAAATCGGCATCCTAAACAGGCCAAAGTCTGCCCTTCCTAATTCCAGTGTAGAAGTTTTGTTGCTGCCCCTCCTTCTTTCACAGAACATTGAAAACTTGATTATTCCATGGTCACTGTGCCCCAGGCAGCCTCCAAGCCCTACATCTGCCACCAGCCCTTCTCTGTTTGTGAACAGCAGCAGACAGAGCTTTCCTTGGCAGTGAGTGTCACCAAAAATTTGGAAAAACAGAAAACTCCTTAACACCAATGCAGCATTAAGAAGCAGCATTCTTTATTCAGCTGGATGCATGGGGGATAGTTCCTCCCAAAGCTGTGCATGCTGAGTGCAGGAAAGTTTCTGTTTATTTTCTGTATTTTGCACATTTATTCATTGATTGTCCTAAACAAAACCTATATATGATAATCATTTCCCCAAAATCATTCACATATTTCCCCTCCCCTCACCTATGTGTTCTTCTATCCTGGGGTGGTCTCTGGTGGTCGTGGACCCCAATGTTCTGGTGGGCCTTGCTGAGCTAGCAGGAAACTGAGGCTGGTGGACATCCAGTTCCCCTTCTCACACAATGGGCATTGTGTGGTTTCCATAGGCCTGGGGCTTTGGAGAAAAAGCTCCAGGTGTTAACTCACCTGGTGGAGACAATATATCATCTGGTAACATGAGGTCACAGATGAGGCTATGACATCACAGAGTGGGTTAGGTAAGGTGTTTGAGCAGCTATGACATCATATACTGCCTCTGTGACATCACAGAGCCAGCTGTGACAGGGCAGAGGTCTGACATTCCAGAGCCGACTGTGACATCACAGATTTGGCTCTAACATCAGAGACCAGCTGTGTGACATTAGAGAATGGGCTGTGCCATCACAGAGCAGGCTGTGACATCACAGATGGGCTGTGTGACATCCCAGCAGGGCTGTGTCAGGTCACTGGGATGGTCACTCAGCCCCAGCTCCCTCTCACAGCTTCTCCCAACAACTCCAATGCTGTTCATGCCCAGCAGGGTCCCTGTCCCCCGGGATCCCCCCGGCCCACCTGGAGCCACAGCCTCCACCAAAGGATGTTCCACAGGATCCACCCCAGAGCCTGACATGGGGACAAGGGGCCAGGGCTGTGTGACCAGGACATCATGGACGGGGATTATCCAGGTCACTGTGGCCTGGATTGGGTTGCCCATGGCAGGCAAGATGTCTGGCAGCTGGAGCAGGGTCTGGGAAGGGCCTCCAAGGTGGGGCTGGAGCCCTTGGGCCGTGAGCAGAGGCTGAAGGAGCTGGGCTTGTCCAGCCCAGAGCAGGGAAGGCTGAGGGGCTCCTCATGCCAGCCTGGCAGTGTCAGCGAGGAGGGGATGGAGAACACAGAGCCAGGCTCTTCACAGGGAGGCCTGGTGGGAGACAAAAGCCAATGGGTGGAAGGGGAAAGAGGGGAGATCAGCCTGGGCATGAGGAGATGAAATGAGTCAGGCTGGTTTCAGCATTTCCTCAACAGCAAGAGCAGGCTTACCTCCCTTCTCCATCCACCACTGACAGCTTGGCAAATCAGGAATTGTTGGAGCTGTTTTGCACCCACTCCAGGACGAGCATCCTGATACAAGAACTTAATTGTTCTTTTGTCTGAAATTAATTTTAGTATGGAAATCACCTGTGAATGGTGGACTCATCAGATGCTGCTGGAACGTTGCACATATCTCAGGGAGGATTGTGATTGTTATGAAATGGTGTCCTGTTCAACTGGGGCCTGTTTGCCATGAAGAGAAATTTTCTGTGCCTCTGCGTGTCACCAGTTCCACACCCCCCAAAAGACACAAACGTGATGAGTTCTGGTTCCCACTCCAGTGGTAGCACTTGGACCTCCCTCCATAGCCAGAGCAGAGCTCCCTTATCCCACAAAGTCCCTGGCAATGCAGGGATGAAGGAAACAGGACAGGCTGTGGGGATCAGGGGCAGGGTAGGGCCAGGGATTTGGGGTGGTTGTAAGCCCAGGGTAGGACCCGGCCCTTGGCTTTGGTGAACCTCATCCAATTGTCCTGGGCCCATGGCTCCATCCTGTCCAGATCTATCTGCAGAGCTTCCTGCCCTCCAGCACAGCCACACTCCCCCCCAGCTTGGGCTCACCTGGGAACTGACTGAGGGTACTCTCAATGGCCTCATCCAGATCAGCAATAAAGAGATTGAACTGACCTAACCCTAGTTCTGAGCCCTTGGGACACCCCTGGATGTGACTCCATTCCTCAGCTGCTCTGAGTGCCAGTGGTTGGATGAGGGAAATGGTGGGGAGGAGATAGAGACAAAGTATGATTGATTGTCAGCCATGAAGGGTCTGGATTTTCATATCTGTTCAAACTGCATGAAGAGGTGCTGGGGATCAATATCAATTGGACATTGCTGATATCAATCTATGAGCAAAATAAGAAAACAGGAAAAAACAATTCTCTCTGCATTGTTTTAAATACAGTATATTCACATTAAATAGACTTCTGTAATCTGTCTAATTAACCAAAAAGCAAAAAAATTTTATTATTTCCAAGGGCTTTTCTTGTTCAGGTGTGTTTGGAACAAATATTTATTAGCCTTTTACATTGAATTTCTGAACGGAAGACCTCAAGAAAAAAGAGGCCTCTGGAGAAATAAAATTCATCATCAACCTCCAAGTGGCTGAGAACCCATCCCCATCAGGGCAGAAATGAACAGAAATGGGCACAGCTTTTTGGCTGCCCCAGCTTTGGCATGGGCCCTGGGCCTGGAGCAGGAGCAGCTCTTGAGGGCCCCAAGGCCGGGGCTCTTGTGCTGCCCTGGGCAGATGGGATGGCAGTAGGGGCTGCAGAGCTCTCAGCACCTCAGTCTGAGGGGAGCAGGGCAGCCAGGGAGCCTCCTTTGGCCTTGGCCAAGCACCTTCACCCATGGCTGGCGCTGAGTCCTGTGGCAGCTGCAGCTGCTGCTGTGCCCTTGCCAGGGGCTGAGGCCATGGGGCAGTGCCCAGAGCAGCCTGGCCTGAGCAGAGCTGTGGGGCCAGAGCCGGCTGGGCTGTGCTGGTCTGGGGAGAGGCCCTTGGTGCTGCCCAGAGCTCAGGGCAGCTGGCAGAGCTTGCAGTGAGCTGGGCTGGGCTCAGAGAGCCCGGCCCAGAAACCATCAGTGTCCATCTCAGCCTGGCTGAGAGTGCAGGGGCAGGACTCAGGCCAGGCCTTGTGGGGCAGGTCCAGCGCCTGTGCAAGGCATTGCAAACAGGCAAGGGGCCCAGAGAGGAGGCTGCTCTGTGCCCTTGGTGGCATGGACAGAGCAGAGAGGGGGCCCAGGACATTTGTCAGCGCCAGCCTCTGTGCCCATGCATTGGCAGCCCTGGCTGCTGAGCCCAGCTTTGGCCTGGGCTGAGTTTGGCTGTGGCCCAGCTCCATCCTCCTGTCGGGTTCAGGGCCTGTTCCCAGCCATGGCCAGCCCTGGCTGCCTCTCTGCTGGCCCAGAGGCCCGCAGAGCCCGGGGCAGGGCTGTCTGTGCCAGCCTCATAGGTGCCAGGGGTTCTGCAGGAGCTGGCAGAGGCTGCCCAGCAGGGAGGCCATGGGGCACAGAGCCCCAAGGCTGCTGTGGGCACCACGGCACAGGGGCCATTCCTGGCCTGGGCTGGGCCTGCACAGGGGCTTGGCCACCATGGCTGGGCCATCACAGGGCCACAAAGGGGCCACGCAGCCTCTGCTGGGGCAGACAGCAAGGCCAGGCACACACAAGCAATTGCTGAGCATGGCCTGCGCTGGCCAGGCCTGACTGTGCCAAAGGCAGAGCTCAGCTGCCCTTGGGGGCTGCAGCAACAGTCCTGAGCCCAAAGAGCCTCCATGGCTGTGCTGGAGACCAAGGCTGCAGCAGGGAAATGCAGGGCTGCTGCGGGATGGGGAGGACATTGAATTCCAGCACACACCTCAGCTCTCTGATGATCCCGGCACCACGCTGGGTCCTGTTTCAGACTGGAGCAGAGCAGATGTTGACGGGACAGGAGCCCTGCGGGGCTGTCTGGGCCCTGCAGCTTGCAAGGTTCTCTGCTCTCCCTCAGGCGCTCTTGGAGAGATACAATCCCAGCTGGGTACCTCAGGGTACAAGTGGCCCTGCCTTTTCACGGGCACACAGCTGATGTCTGCCTGGAAAGGGGCACAGGTTTTAATACCTGTTAGTTTCATCATATACAGGCACAACTTTATCATCTGGGTCATTTCAGTATTGTTAAGAAATGGCAAAGTTTTCCCACCAGGAACGGGGTTTTCCTGGAGGTGTACAGATAGGTGTACAGATAGCAGAAGAAGAAGTACTGATCTTGCTTTCTACTGGTGTCACCAGTATCAATTCTATTATATAAATCTCTGTTTTCCATTTGGGGTTTCAAGCTTGAAATGGCCATGTCTAAGGACATCTCTTCACTAGACGAGCTGGATATTTATGCTTCCCATTGCTCCCAGATTTCCTCATCCAGATGCTCGCTGGTCATGCCTCTCAACTGACTGGCTTCATGCTTTGAGCTGCAGGAAGTTGCCCAATCATTCTGAAGTGCAAATAAATATATCAATAATCAACATCTTTATTGTGTTTATATCTATCACAGAACTGCGTTTTCTTATGTCTTTGTCTGAAACTGTTCCTGTGCAGAAATCCCTTGGGGATGGTGGACATGTCAGATGCTGCTGGGACATCATGGAGAACTCTGTTTGCTGCAATGTTAAACTGTATCCTGTTCAAATTGTGGTTTTTTGGCAAGAAACCCTTCTGTGCCTCTGAATGTCACCAGTCACTGAGCCCAAAGGACACAAACCTGATAAGTTGTGGTTCCCACTGCAGGGGCTCTGCACAGGAGAGCTCTTCATCCCCTTTCATTTTTTTCCTTCCTGTGGGCATGGAGGGAGCTCCTGACTTCAGCCTGTGACTTGTGTGTGCAAAGAGAAAATCTGGGCAGAATCGGGGCAGGGAGGGTATGGGGAGACCTTGAGATCTGTGCTGGGCACAGAAGGTGTTTTCCACTGCTCTGAGACTGTCTGCTGTGGAAAGTGGATTTAATATCCAGCAGAGGAATGACTTTTGCATTTGATGGAGCTGTGCCTTCCCTTGGCTTTGTTGGCTGACAATAAATGAACAGCCCTCTGTGTCTTGGGCAGCTCCTTCTCCAAGGAAAGCAGGTGGGAGTTGGAGCCAAGGAGCTGAAAGCTGTAGGTGCAGCCTGGGCTGGAGGGAGGTCAGATTTGCACAAGGCTGCTCTGAGTGCCAGGGCTTGGATGGGGAAATGGTGGGGTGGGGGTAGGGACAGAGTCTGATTCACTGTCAGCCATGAAGGGTCTTGATTTTCATATCCATTCAAACTGCATGAGGAGGTACTTGGATTCAGTGTCAGCTGGAGATAGAACGTATCAATAAATTGACAGGGAAAAACCCCTAAATTTGGCCTAAGTAATCTTTTCTCACTGTATTTTTAAATAGAATCTATTCACCTTGAATAGACTCCTGGAATTCATCTAATTAACCACAAAAGATTTGAAAATTAAACTCAAATTATTCCCAGAGGCTTGGCTTGTTCAGGTGTTCTGAATGGTAATGAGCCCTGGGACACTGAATTCCTGCACTCAAGAGCTGAAGGCTGAACAAGCCTCTGGAGCAGGAAAATTCAGCAGCAGCCTCCAGGTTGCTGAGGATGTCAGCAGCCCCCACTGAGGCCATCCCTTCCCAGAGACTGTGGGGGAATGGGCAGACAAGGAGAGCGTCCCTGGGGCCGGGGCAGCACATCTCAGAGGCAGCAGCGGCTCCAGCTGGGAAATGGAGTGTGGAATGTGGCTGGGAAAGCCCTGCCTGGGCTGTGCCAAGCAGGACAGACAAGCCCTGACTCCCATTCCCCAAAAAACTCTCTCAAGGAGACATTTAAAAGGAATTACAATTGTTTGTGTCCTCTGAGTAGGATATACTGGAGAAATACCAGCAAGAGATTTTCAGGACCCCAAAACAACAAAACAGACTTTGCTGGCAACTTTACAAAATGAGAGAAATTTTAGCAACTGGTTTAAAACAACAATCAATCAACACAGAAACACTTATAGCACTGACTTGGCCCATTCAACTTCACAAACTCTAAGCTATTTGAATTTTACACTACTCAAATTTACAAAAGGACAGAAATAGAAGGAAATGACAGAAAGAGGGAAAGGCAAAAAAACACAGAGGAGCACAAACAGAGATACCAACTCATGGATTCCAGCACATTTCAGATGGAAATTCCAAGAGGAGGTAGGGTCAAGATGTGTACTTGCCTTGTGATCAGCCTTAAATACCCCTTGGTCTTCCTGGGCCCTTCCCCCAGGTGGGACTTGGGCTCATTTGGTCCCTCAGGAGCTGGGCTGGGGCTGCAGAGGTGGCTGTGGAGCATTGCCTGTGCTGTGCCAGGGACTGGCCGACACTTCTGGGCTGGGATAGAGGCTCTGGGGGGATTGGGGTTCCAGGACAGGGCAAGGCTGGGGTTCCAGGGCAGGGCAAGGCTGGACCTGCCCCTTCCTCCCTCCCCACCCCCGACAAAATGTTTTCAGCCAACAATCTCCAGTCTCTCACAACAGGGAATGTTGGAGGTGAAATCCCAATCTTGGACATGGGCACCTGGACTAGAAGGACAGTTCTTTCCCAAAGGAAGGAAAGCACAGAGCCTTCCCCAGAGTTTTGGGGACAGATGAAAGGTGACCCTTGTGAAACCATTACCAGCCAGATTTGTCCTGACAATCTTCCTATTGGAACAATCTCTGGATATATGGAACTTTTGAGGTGAAATCCCAATTCTGGCCATGGGTGTCTGGAGGAGAAGGCCAGTTCTTTTCCATGAGAAGGAAAGCACAGAGCCCCAGTGTTTCAATAGCAGATGAGGAGACTCTCAATGTGCCAAGGTCATCTGGACCAGTCAGGCACAATTGCCTGTTGATTACAAGAAGACCTGCAGTGTCACAATGGACCCTTGGTTTAATGAAGTCCAGCATTGTCACAGTGGTCCCTAGGTTTCATAAGGCCCAGTGGTGTCACAATGGTCCCAACGAATCCATGAGGCTTTGCAGTGTCACAATGGTCTCGGAAGCTCTCCAGGCCCCACAATATCACGTGACTCCTCTGTTCCATGAGCCCTGAAATGTCACAATGGTCCTTTGGACCCTGGGATTTTCTAGTGTCACAATGTTCTCCTTTGGGTCAACAGTGTCACAATGGACCAATTATAACACGAGGCCCCACAATGTCACAATGGTTGGTTCCATGCAGCCCTGCAGTGTCACAAAGGCCTCTTGGATTCACAAGGCCCCACAGTATCACAATGGTCCTCTTGGTTCTGTAAGGAACCCCAGGGTCACAATGGTCTCACTGGTTCCATGAGGGTCCACAGAGTCATGGTGGACCCTTGGTTTGACGGGGCCTGCCAGTGTCACAATGATCCCTACATTCATGGACCACACAGTATCACTACAATTCCCTTGGTTCCATGAGGCCCAGCAATGTCACAGTGGTCTCCATGATTCCATGAGGCCCCACAGTGTCACAGTGGTCCCTTGGTCTCACAGGGCCCCACAGTGTCACAATGGCCCCTTGGTCTCACAGGGCCCCACCATGTCACAATGGTCCCTTGGTTCCATGGGCCCTGCACTGCTGCATTCCCCCCTCCCCTTCTCAGGCCGCTCTGCCAGCTGAGAAATGCTCCTTGGGCCTCAGCCTTGGCCAACAGCCCCTGGGCTCAGCACCTCTGCAGCTCATCACAAACACTGTCTGCTCCAGGCACTGCTGCTGCCCAACCAGCTCCTGCTTTCTGTAGGAGCAGCCCTGGGAACTGAGTTTGTTCCCTCCGTGACACAACATCCCTGTTCTCACACTGCCAAAGAAAGCTGTTGGTGCCAAGGGCAGCCAGGATGAGCCATTGCTGGGACTGAAGCCCCTCTCCTGGGGCCCTGCAAACAGCACTCCAAAAGGAGCCCTTGGAGCTCTCCTGGGCCAGCGACTCCCTCTGAGTGGGGCCTCTCCCAGCCGGGAACTCTCCCATTTGCTGCACTCGGGGATCCCCAACAACGACGGAGCCTGGGCCGATCCCCCCACTCCTCCAGGCTCAACCCTTTGCCCTTTACTGGGGAGATGGCAAAGGATCCACAGGGAGCATTTCCTGCCCTCAGGGGAATTGCTCACAGGTGCCTTGCACTGACTCTTTGTGTCTGTGTGCACACAGGAGTGCCTGTGCTGGGGAAATGTGGCAGAAATGCTGCTCTCTGAGGGGTTGGAGTGCCTTGGATAGCTGAGTCAGTCAGGCCTGTAGGGAAGGTTAAATCACAAGGCCTAAATGAAGTAAAATGCTGCTGAGAAGTTTGCTTTTGCTAAGCGGTTACCTCTAGTATAAGTTATATGTTAAGTTCAATATTGTTAAGTGTTATTCCTCTATTAAATTGCGAAGTCATAGGTTTAAGTTAGGTTACATACTGTTATATTCTGCTCTTTTGCTAAACTGTGAGGTTGAAAGTATCAGTTAAGGTTAATGTATTAGTAAAGTCCTGTTAAGTTTGAGGTCTGTTAAGCTTTCAGGCTGTGTTCCTTTTATCCTTGCCCTTGCTGTCCTTGTGTCACATACACACACACACACACACACACACACACACACACACACACACACAGAGGGACACTTCTAGGTTAATTTCTGGTTTGATTGCCTGGATTTTGTTTGGTTTTGTTTTTGCTTTGTTTCCTTGGTGTGCCTGAAGTGCCCAGTCAGGAGCAGAGTGACTCTTGCCAAGGAACTTTGTGCTGCTGTTGGTTAATATTAAATCTGATTTTTGCTGATCCCTTGCTGAGGATTTTTTCAGCGCTCTCAAGGCCTCGTTGGTACCAGGGTGAAGGAGCCCTGGCCCAGGCTCTGGCCCTGGGGGACACGGGGACGCTGCTGCCGGGGTGTCCCTGTCCCCCTGTGCCACCCCCAGGGCCCCGGCCCCCCGTCCCTGTGTCAGGCTCTGGGGTCGATCTCGTGGAACATCCTCTGGGGGAGGCTGCGGGGCCGAGGGCAGGGGGACCTGGGGGGACAGGGGACCCCGCTGTGCACGAGCAGGGTTGGACTGCTCTGGGGGGAACTGTGAGGGGGGCCACAGCAGAGTGACCTCCCCAGTGACCTCACACAGCCCCTGTGATGTCATACAACCCCTGTGATGTCATACTGCCCCCATGATGTCACACAGCCCCTGTGATGTCACACTGACCCTGATATCACACTGACCCTGTGACGTCACAGAGTCAACTCTATGTCACCCTGTGATTTCATACAGCAGTGCTGTGACATCGCAGAAGACTGATGTCACAAAGTCACCCTGTGATGTCACAATCTGTTCTGTGATGTCACTGCCTCCTCTATGATGTTACACAGCCACCAGGTGATGTCACAACCCATTCTCTGATGCCTCAGAGCCACCCTCTATGATGGCAGACACTGCTCTATGGCCTCCCAGCCAGCTCTGTGATGTCACAGCCAGCTCTGTGATGTCACAGAACCCTCAAGAACCCTCAGGAACTCAGTTCTATTCAAACTCTGAAGTTTCTTGTACTGTCGTGTACAGGGAAACGACAGAGAAAGTGTCCCCAGGCCCCAGGCAGAGCAGAGATCTGCAGGCAGTGCTGACAGGTGGGAACAAAGAGAAGCCAGTTCTTGGTGCCCTGGGGCACAGCAGCAGGGTCTGTGCCACCAAGGGCTGTGAGGAGACACCTTGTCCTGAGGCACTGGGGCCTCCTGGCACAGCCCCAGCCAGGCTGGGCACTGACAGCCCCTTGTCCTGCACTCAGCATCCCCCCCTAGCCCACATCCCAGTGGCCTCAAGGATCTGCTCGAAGGAGTCCCTGGGGAGCCTTGCTCAGGAATGGCCCTGGGGGCTCCTTAATGCTCTCTGCAGGTACTGCAGGTTTTTGAAAGGGCTTTGGGTTTTGCTTTTGCCTTGGAAACTCTGAGAGCTTTGTGCAGCCATGGCCTCCAATTATGTGCTGTAATTATTCCCTGCAGAGGCTTTCTGAGTAACACCACTCAGTGGGGCTCATTAATGCTTCAAGTTACTTCAGTTCTTTTAAGGTACATGGTGTTTCCCTTTGGATACAGACTCTGGGAAAGGTTTGTGCAATCATTGCCCCAAATATCTGCGTTAATTAGTCCCTGGAGAGCTTTGTACTGACACTCAGTGGGGCTCATTAATGCTTTGAGACTCAAGGTGTTGAAGGTGCTTTGGATTTTCCTTTCCACACTGTCTGTAAGGGTTTCTGTGCCATCCTGGCCACCAATTCTCTCCTCCAAGGAGTCCATGAGGAGCCTGTGGGAGGAGCCTCAGTGGGAGCCATGAATGCCTGGAGACACTTTGGGTGTTTCCTCTGCCTTTGACTCCTGGCAAGGTTTGTGCAATCTCCTCCCAGGCCCTGAGGTTCAATGGCTCACTCCAAATGCACAGTGAGGCTCATGAGGATCAAGCAAGTCCTGACAAACCCTGGCTCTGCCTTGATTTCCCTCTGCTCCAGTGTAGTTCATTAGGAGGTTTTCCTTTGACAGTTATGGACTAATAGTTCAAAGAGCTTCCAGGAAATATGTATTCCTATTTTAAAGGGTGTCTTTTATTGCTGTTCCTATTACACAAGAGGTGATTGCAGCATTCAGTGACTGATATTGATGCAGGGACTCTCCTAAGGAGGTCTGGCCTGCTCAGAGAAGCGGTGCCTTGAGCTCTGAGCCAGTGTTGACAACCTTGCTCCACTTTCCCCAAGCCCATTGTGTCTCTCCTCACTCACCTGGAACCTGCTTTGCTTGGAGAAGTGGCTGCACACAGCCAAAGAGGGATTTGCCTTCTTTGATTTTTGAAGCAATCTAAAACTCCTGAGTTTCCCCATTGCAAACAGACATCCTCCTTAAGTGTGTGCCAAGCCCGAGGTGCCACCAGGAGCACTCCAGACCTGCCCTGGGCCAGCTGTGAGGGTGGATCATCATCCCAACACACAGTGGTGCCATTGCAAGGGACTGTTGCCATGGACACTGCAATGACCCCACTGCTGGGTTTGGGTGCCATGGCAACCCCTATCAGTTCAGGTTTCCTTGGAAACCAGCCCAAGGAGCCATTTCTGAAGCCAGGTTCCATGGCCACTTGCCTGCAGAGCTGTTGCTGTCCTCGGCTGCCATGGCAACCCTGGGACAAAGTGGTGCCAGGGCTGTTCCAGGTACAATTCCAGTGACAATTGTACCTGGAATTGGTGCCACCAGGTGCCATGGCAACGTCCACGGGGACCCGGTCCTTGGTTTGGTGCCATGGTAACCAATGCCTGGCCCCGTTGTGGTGGTTGGTGGCCATGGGAAGCTGCCCTGGGCCCTTGCTCAGGGCTGGTGTCAGTGCCCAGAGCCAGAGGGGATCCCTTGCTGGGGGCTGTGCCATGGCCACCTGCCCTGTGCCGCGCTGGCCGCTCTGGCACCAGGAACCAGCAGCCACCGACACTGCCAGGGCCAAAGGCCAGGTCAGCCAGACAGAAAGGGGTGGGGCTGGGCACTGTTTCCATGGCAACCGGCACTGGGGGGACACCTGGGTCACCTGGCCTGGCAGTTGCCATGGAAACCCCTGGCAGGGACTGAGGGCACAGCCCCTGGCACTGAGACACTGCTGGGCCGGGTACTGAGCACAGGGCTGGGCACGCAGAGATGGTTTTGTTCTTGCTGAGCTGCAGCACAGCCAAGGCCTGTCCTGCCCCTCGTCCAGCCACGCTGGGGAGGGGCTGGGGCTGCGGGGGAGCTGGGCAGGGGACAGCCAGGACAGGGGACCCCAACTGAACCCGGGCATAGCCCAGACCAGAGCACATCATGCTCAGGGTGTGAAGGGGGGAAAAGGGAGGAAGGGGGGAATTTTGGAGAGAGGGCTTTTGCCTTCCCAGGGAACACTTAGGCAAGAAGGGGCCCTGTTTCACCAGTGGGCAGGGTCACGACCAAAGACACAGACACCAACTGAAGGAATTGTGTCATTTATATCATGCACAGCTGCAGAGATTTACAAAAGGATAAGCTCAGCAAAGCACATCATCATTAGCAAAGAATTACAAAAGAAGCTCAGCAATCCGTCATAAACCGTCATTACATTTTCATGACCAATTCCTTGGTGAAAGACTAGAGGTGTTTGTGGAGACAAAGATTCTGGCTGACTATCAAGGTACACCTTACAGACATCAGCAGTACTTTAGTGACAATGTTCTTCATTCTTTTTTTTCAATCTCATTTGAGTTAGGAACAAGAATTCTGTTGTCCATGGAGCTGGCACCTTTTTAATTCCAGAATAATGCCCCGAAGCCCTTTGCTGTTCAGCTTTACCATGCTGTCTGTGGCTAACAAGGCTTTGGGGGCCCTTTCCCCTCTGGCTGGAAGGGGCTGGGTCCCAGTTCCTGAGGGGCACCCAGGCTCCTGGATGGAATTCCTGTGCAAGTCCCTCAGGGTCACAGCAGCCTTCCCATGGAGCCCCATGGATCAGAGCATGTTCCAAAGGGGCCCTTGGGGCTAACAGGGAGATCTGGTCTGGCAGGATGTGTAAAACAATCTCCTGGCAGATCTACTTGTTCTCACACAGAATCCCTGGCTGCAGGGACGCATTCCCATTGTTCCTGCCCAGGTTTCAGGACTCAGAGTTGTCTTTCCCAGGAGCTGCTCCTTCAGCTGCCTCGGGAGGGCCTTTTGGCCTCCAGACCCACACTCTGGCTCCATTATTAGGGCTGCTGCATCCAAACCCTTTATCTCCACAAACGGTGGTGACTGGAGGTGGATCTCCTGTTTTCAAAATCGTTCTTAAAATTGCAAAATCAATAATTGTGCTACCCTGTCATGGGGTTGAACAATCCAATCTTGTTTGTTATTGTTTACAGAATTACTGTAATTTCTCCTTGATATTCTGCATCATTTCCTCCTGCCATGACAGGAACACTTTGCAAGGCCAAGCTCCAAGGGAGCAGTTACCAAATCAAAGTGTCCTGGAGGAATCTGAACTCCTGTTTCAGTACTGATAGCTCTCATTTGCTTTGAATTTATCCTAATGAATTCCAATGCATGAAGGCCCAGCCCTGCAGCCTCTGGGCTGGCCCTGCCAGGGGCCATCACAGCCAGAACAATTTCCCAGGCAGCCTAAGTCTCACTGCCCATGGCTGGATTTGCAAATTGGGGCAGCCATGCACAGCCAGGGGGTTTCCATTTCCCCAGTGGGCCATTGTGAAGGGCATGGAGCACATCTGGGAGATGGGTTCTCCATGGGCAAAGGTTCCCATCTCCTCATTTTTCCAACTGCTCTTTTAACAACCCCTTCACCCGTGCAACCAATCCTGCAGCTTGTGCATAATCTTGTATGTGAAAAACCCTGCAGGCAAAATCACTGTATTTTTCACAGGAACAGACAAAGCATTCTGCATCACAGTATCAGCAAACCCTGCAAAAATAGCCAATTTCCTCCCTTTCTCCCTTTTTCATTGTATACAATCTCAAAAAGTTGACCACTGACATGAGGGTCCTGGCCAATCCTTCTTTTGTAGGGTATTTAGTGTTACATCCCTGAGCAGCCAAAGCTACCAAATTAGTATTGTCAGCACTATTTCACATTATTATATAATTTTATACATAGATAGTGATATAGAAATATAGATAGATACAGACATAAATAAATATATATAAATAGATATATTGAGGTCTTATTATACTATAAATACATATATAATTATTATGTATATAGATATTTCACTTGCACAAATGCATTTGAGCTCAGGATTAAAACCTTGTTCTCTTGCTCCATGTGGAAGCATTCCAATCATAATTGTTTCTTCTGAAGGTGCTGTTCCCAATGTACTCTCAACAAATTCATCTTTGTCTGCCCAAACCCACAAGGTCTTTTCCTTTTCCATTTGCAATTTTTGGATGCATTTGAAGCCATCCAGGGGTGCAGCTTCTTTTACCTGACTGCCCCACTGCTCACACAGGGATCCAACCTCAGCCCACTCCAGAGCCAGGGAACTCCAGGGAAGGGCTTCCCAGCTGGGAATTTCTGATGGAACTGATTCCTCACACTGACACTGAACAAGTGACATTTTGTTGGGATCTGGCCAGACTGGGCCAGTTTTGTTTTGCCAGTGGGCAGGGTCAGCACCAAAGACACAGACTCCAACTGAAGGAATCAGTGTCATTTCCTGCAGTTCAGAGCAGCAAAGAATCACAAAAGGAGCAGCTCAGCAATGCACCCAACCATCCCCACCAAAGATTGCCTGCAGTGATTAAGAAAGATCCAGCAGCATTTACCCTCAGCCTTTACCATCCCCCAGACCCACACAGCAGCTGGGGAAGCTGTCACAGCCAAGGGCTGCAGAGCCACTCCTGGGCACTGGCAATTCCTGCAGGTGCCTCCAGCCCCAGGTGAGGCTCCAACCCTGCTGGGAGAGGGCCCAGCTCTGACAGTGCTGAATGAACAAACTGACAGCACTGCTAGGGTGGCAACATCTGCTTTCATCCTCCTCTTGGGTCCCTCCCAAAGCCTGGCCAGGGCTCAAGGAGGAACCAAGGGAGCTGACTTTGATCCTTCAGCCCCAAACAAGGCCAGATGTCAGATTTCATGGCCTTGTCTGGCTTCTAAATACACAAAGATCAATACATGTTTCACTAATGAGTGGCTACATCTATCTCAGTGCTAAAAACCATGCACATTTCATTAGGGAGCAGATACAAAGATAACCTTTGCTTGGAAGGTTCATCCAGAGGCCACCTTTGGCTCAGAGCCTGCTGTCCAGGCCTCACTCAGGGCTGGTGTCCAGGCCTTGGCAATTCAGGGACGTGGTTTAGTGCTGGGCTTGGCACTGCTGGGTGACCGGCTGCGCTGGGTGAGCTCAGAGGGCTTTTCCAACAGAAAGGATTCTGTGATTCCATGATTCTATCCCTGCATTCAGCTGGGGCTATTTTAGCAGCATTCCTTTGCTCCAAAAGTTCCCTCCTGCCCAGCTCCTGTGGCCTGAGGCTTCAGCTCCTTCAGCTCCTGGTGCTGAGCTGCTCATTCTGAACGAGTTGACTCGGAGAGAAGAACACAGTCCATGCAATTCCTTCTGGGACACGGAGAGGGGAGGCTGTGCAAACAGGAGCATTGTTTGCTGTGGCCTCCTCTCTGCCCTTCACACCTTTCAGCGCTTTGAACCAGCCAAGAGCTTTCTCCAAGAGTGCAATGGAGCAGCTGTTCCTGCTCCCAGGCCTGGCTCTCTCCAGTCTCTGCCCTTGCCTGGTTCTGTCCCTCTTACTGTGCCCTCTGTTCCCCCAGGGCTCGCTGGCTGCTGCCCAGGACTGTGGCACTGGCACAGATCCAGTGCTCCAGAGCCTCCTTTCTGTGCCCTTGGAGCTGCCTGGGCACAGCAGCCTTTTCCATCTGGAAGCTCCCCATGGACAGGGAGTGCCCAGCTCTGTTCCTTGCACAGCCTCCAGGAGCCCAGGGCTGCCATCTCCAGTCCCTGCTGGCCCTGGGGGCTCCCAGGTGCCTCAGGCTGCTGTGACACTGCTGCACACAGGAGGGAAGAGGGGCAGGGGCTGTGCTCAAAGTCAGCTCCATCTGCTGCTGCTGCTGCTGCTGTGGGGTCATTTGTGCAGCCCTGGCCCAGAGTCAGGGATCAGATCCTGCCAGTCTCTTCCAGCCCTGGCTGCTCAGAGTTTGGGCCTTGGAGCCTCAGGTGGCCAAAGGCAGCTGCTGCTGGTCCCTCTGTGTGCCCGTGTTCAGCAGTGCTGCTCCATCAGTCTGTGCCCAGCAACAGGGAAAAGCCTCAGCGCTGCAGGGCCAGGAGCTGCCGGGCTCTGCCTGAGCAGCTCAGCCAGCAGGAAGGGAGCTGCTCCACACGGGAACCAGGAGCAAAGGACATTTCTTCTGCAGGACATGTTTTCTATTTAGAGGGAAAAAAAGGAAAAAGGAAAAAAATTGATGAATTTTAAAAGATAAGAATAAAATCCAAGTGTTAGTTGAAAAACATAACACAATGTTAGTGAAAAAACCAAAACATAAATGCAAAGATACATTCTTTGCATTAAGAGGTAAATGATCTTTTTCAAAAGAGAACTCAGATCTTTACATTGTAAATGTGCTGATGGCATGGATCCATCTTACTGACCTCAGCAGCCTCTTAAAAGATTTTGGGCTTTGTTCCCAACATTGGTATTTGAAATTGTGGTCAAAGCAAGAGGAAATTGCTTTGTGCCCTTCCAGCTCCAAGCAGGACTGGGAATGGAAACTCTGTCAAAGCCCAAATCCTTTAGAAGATGACCTTCGTTCTCACCCTGTGAGTGAGCTGCACAGTCCCTTTGAAACTGTCAGGGATTTCTTAGAGACACAAAGTCCCACTTACGGCTTTTTGCTCAGGTTTGGAAGTGCAGAAGGGTAATTCTCCATCCACCAGCTCCAGACTGCACTGCCTCAGGAACACGGCCCACTCGCCAGCTTTGGTGCACTTGTGGCACTGCTAAAGCAGGAACAAAGTGCAATTGCACAATTCCAGACAATCAAGAAGGAAGAATGGGACAGACAAAACACCCTGTGCAGATCCAGGCGCTCAGCTGGGACTGTGGAGAGTTTGGGTCCTTGCCAGTTGGATGTGTGTCCCCAGCTGCAATCTCTGAGCCTGCAGCAGAGTCTCACTCACCTGCCAAAGCAGAAAGCTCACGCGCTGTGCTCACAACGGGCTCGTCTGATGCAGAGCTGTGAGAGCAATGTGAGGGCAGAGCCAGCCCAGCTGGGCCCAGGGCTGAGCCCAGCAGAGCCCTGGCAGAGCCCAGAGCAGCCTCAGCACCCGCAGAGCCCGGCTGCAAGGAGAGAAAGCAGAAACCGCCCGTCAGCTGAGGGCTCCTGTGCCCTTGTGCCAAGGCCTGCGGTGCCCAGGCCATGCTGGCTGTGCCCAGAGCTGTGCCCAGAGCTGTGCCCAGAGCTGCCCATCCCTGCTGCCTTTGGCACAGAGCAGGAGGGCAGGACATGTGCCCAGCCTGCAGCCAGCCACGGCACATCCAGCCCTCAGCAGCTGCCCAGAGCAGGATGCTCCTGTGCTCGCTGCCAGCTCCCAAAAGCTCTGATCCCACCCTGCCAAGCACACAGGGACCCACCTCACGCCAGCCACGGCTGCAAGAAAAGCTGCTCCCAAACGATGGCCTCAGCCTTCTCCAAGGGCACGGCCCATCCACGCCACAGCTGCTCCCAAGCACTTCCCCATCCACACTGGACCACCTTGAATGCTTCCTCTGGAATAACAAACAACACATTATTGAAAAGAGTTTAGAGACAAAAAGGGAAAACAAGAAAAATGGTAAAAACTCTTATCTCTGTCAGGGCCTTGAGGAAGGCCCAACCCCTACATGGTAGGGAAAAACCCAGCCATGGCTGTGAGAAACCCACACTTTCTCTCTTCCCCCCTGCACTGCCCCCAAAATCACGGTGACTCCAGAGCAAACAAGGGCAGTGGAGCAGCCCAGCCCTTCCTTGCCTGCACAGCAAAGCAGCTGTGCACAGGTTCTGGAGCCCCACCTCTGCTCCCACCATGGGGCTTTGCTTGTGTCGGGCTGGCTGCCCCAGCCCCAGCCCCAGCCCGGGGCACGGTGGGTGCTGGGGGCTGTTGGCAGGGCCAGGAGCCCACTCCCATTTTGTACCCACCCCAGCCCATCCTCCCAGCCCTGCCAAAAGCAGCTGGGCAGCCACTGAAGAATGAGCTGCATCTGCCCCAGCAAAGGGGGAGCCTTTGTTTCCCCGCCACGCAGGGTCATGCCCACATCTGGCAGAATTTCCTCGGGTGGGGACTCATCTGCAAATTCCCTGTGGAGTTTGCCTTTGAAGAAGGTGCCAGAATCAAAGTGCATCACCTTCAGCCTCCCGTGGCCAGGCTGAGGAAGAGCTTGTCATCCCTGATGTCACCCTCGCTGTCTCCAGCAGCAGCAGCAGCAGCAGCAGCATCCCCACCTGGTACAGCTTCTCCAGGGGCTCCTTCTCCTTCCCTGGGGGCAGACCAGGCTCTCAGGGCTCTGCCCAGGGCCCCAGCTGTCACGGAACCAGGACAAGCAAAACCAGCTGGGATGGCGGCCACCAGTGCTGGGCAGAGCAGCTCAGCTCCAGCACAAGGGCTGTGTGTTCCCATCCCATGACCCCGGTGCAGTGACACTGGCAGCACAAAAAGCTCTGGGTTCCTTTGCTTCTCATTGCCAAGGCATATGTGGAGTAGGAACTTACCAGGGCTCTGGATCAAAGTGTGCCTGTGGCTCTCTCCCTTCTTCTATGGCAGAGGAATATCCCATATCCAAGGATCACAAAACAGGTCTTCCAGTGCGGGTCTGTCCAAGGAGTTCACGGATAAACACCACCTGATCAGGTTTTTGCACTCTGGGGAGAGAAAGCAGAAAGTGACAGTCAGCCAGAGAAGGCTCCTGTCTGCTTTACCCCACTATTCCCATGCCCAGGCCATGCTGGATGTGCTCAGAGCTGGGCCTAAACTTTCCCATCAATTCCCTGTTTTGGAGGAGAGCAGGACATGTGCCACCCCCTCAGCAGCTGCCAGAGTGGGATGCCCACGACCCCGCTGCTGGCTCCCAGCACTGGCATTCCCCTCATGCCCAGAGAAGAGGATCCACCTTGAGAGAGCCGTTGTGGCAGCGGGAGCTGGCCCCAGCTGAGGTTCTGGCCCCTCCTGAAAGGGTGCTCCCCGCAGACCATCTGGTGCAGCAGGATGCCCAGGGACCAGACCGTTGCTGCCTCGCCATGGTACCAGCCAAAGTCGTTCCATTCTGGGGGGCTGTAGGACAGTGTTCCTATGGAATACAGATGGAGTTCATCAGGGGGATGCTGCTGCTCCCAGAGCCTGGCCCCAGTATCCCTGGGTGTGCGGGGGCTGCATCAGGGGCACACAGGGTGACCACTGCCCTCTCGCCAGCATCTGGGACTTGTACACAAAGTTAGGGTTGGAAAAGAAGCCTTTGGTGCTGGAAGAGGGCAGCCCTGGCTAGGCCGACCATGACATGCAAAGGAAAAACCCACTCCATGCTGGGGAAAAAACCTGCCCATATCCTCCCTGCCTGCATTGCCCCAAAAATATAATGAAGCCAAGGCAAACAGGGCGAGTGGAGCAGCCCAAGCCCTTCCTCTCATCTGCACACCAAAGTGGCTGGGGCACAGGTTCCAGCCCCCCTCTCTGCTACCCCCACCCACAGGGGTTTTGGTCGGGCTGGCTGCCCCAGCCCAGCCCCAGTCCTGGGCAGAGTGGCTGGCAAAGGCTGCCAGCAGGGCTGGAAGATGGCTGCCCACCCAGCCCCGCTCTAAAGCAACTCAGCTGAAGATTCAGTGCCCTGACTTGCAGCAAAAGAGAGAATCCCCGCTGCCACAGCCAGCTTGGACTGGGAGATGTTGGGCCATGAGATGTCAGCAGCAGGAGCACAGCCCTGTGTAGGCTCACCTGCAAAGTGAGTGTAGACTGTGTCCTGCAGGTAGGTGCCACAGCCAAAGTCAATCAGTTTGGCCTGCCCGGTGTCCAGGTCAACCAGGATGTTCTCTGGCTTGATGTCCCGGTGCAGGACCCCGCAGCTGGTGCAGTGCCGCACGGCCTCCAGCACCTGGCGGAACAGCTCCCGTGCCTCCTCCTCGGCCAGGAACTGCCGTGCCCGAATGAAACGCTGCAGGTCCTGACACTGCTCTGGCCGCTCCAGCACCATCACAATGCAGTTGGGGAGCTCGAGCCACTCCAGCAGCTGGACCACACCGGGGAAGCCAGTGGACACCTTGGCCAGCAGCACGACCTCCAGGGGTGCGCTGGTGCCGTCAGGCTGCGGGAGGAGCACGATGCCGTCAGTGGGGCTGATGCCATGCCAGGCCTGGGGAAGCCCTCAGCCAGCCCGGGATGCTCTGCGCCCTGCGCTGGCCCCACGCCCGCTCTCCCTCGGGGCGTCCTGGCGGCTCCCACCGTGCCGGGCCCCGGCTCATCCCCGGCCGGCAGCCCCGGCTGCTGGCCCCGCTCACTCACCAGCTCGCCCCAGTGCCGGACGCGGTTCCGTGGCACCCTTTTGATGGCCACCTGCAAGCCAAGGGCAGCAGCGGGGTGAGCTCGCCGCCCGCACTGCGAGCCCCATCCTCCGCCCTCCGCCCTCCTCCTCCTCCTCCATCCCCTCCTCCTGCGCCCGCCGCCGGCCCCGCCGCTCACCGGGGCGCCGTCCGAGAGCCGCGTGGCCGCGAAGACTCTGCCGAAGCCGCCGCGCCCCAGCAGCGATCCCAGCCGGTACCGCTCCAGCAGGGCCTCCTGCGCCGTCCCTGCGGGCGGGACGCGGCTGTCAGCGCTCGGCCCGGGGCCAGCGACGGCCCCCGAGTGCCCCTCACCCGCCCCGGGCCGGCCATGCCCAGGCGTTCGCTCCCGGGAACGCGGCACGGGAGGCTCGGGGGCGGCGGCCGCGCTGCCGAGCGGCGGAGCTCGGGCCGGGGAAGCCGCAGCGGAGGCGGCGGGAGCGGCCGCGCCGCGTGTGTGCTCCGCGGGCCCCGGGAGGAGCCGGGGCCGGGGCCGGGGCCGGGGCCGGGGCCGGGGCCGGGGCCGGGACCGGGGCCGGGACCGGGGCTGTGGCCGGGGTCGGGTCCGGGGCCGGGGCCGGGGCCGGGGCCGGGCTCGGGCCAGGCGGAGGCAAAAGGCAGCGATGCCGCCCCCGCCCCAGGCACTGATGCCCGCCCAGCAGCGCCACCGCCAGTACAGCCAGAGCCGGGCGGAGGCGAGACCGCGGCGGGACGGCCGGGGCCGGGCACGGCGCAGCCCCGCCCGGGGCCGGGGGCGGGCCGGGGGCATGGCCCAGCCCCGCAGGGGAGAGGGAGGCGGGGAGAGGGGAGGGACGTTGGGCAAGGGACCCCGAGAGAAGGGTGCCCGACGCGGGAAAGGGAGAGAGAGAGCAAGAAAGAGAGAAGAGAAAGAAAGAGAGTATTCAAAATATCTCTTTGCTGCTGCCGCCGCTTCTGCTGCCGCCGCTGCTGCTGCCGCCGCTGCCGCCGCTGCAACTGAAGCACCGGGGCCGTTCGTCCCCGTGTTCGTTCCCCGCTCGCCCCACGAGACCCACGTTCGAGCCCCGCGCGCCCCGGGGACAGCCCCTCCGTCTGCCCAAACACGGGAACTTTGCAGCGCTGAGCCCAGATGCAGAGCCCTGACTCCTGCACTCCGGCACAGCAATCCCCTCGCTTGCTGCTGTGCATTGTCCTTGCTGAGCGTCAAACACTGTCGGGCCACCTTCCCTTGGGGTAGGATTCCTACCTGACCCCAGCACTGCACTTACACCTCCAGTGTTGCTTTCCAGTAAAAACAGGGGAAGGAAAACTGTGTGTGGCTCATGGGATTTTAGTGTGTCTAAAAATCACTAAGTCACCAATCTTAGAGGTGCAGTGCATCTGGAATTACTGGGATGCAACATAGAAAAGGGGAGCATAGAAATAAATAGAGGAAAACATCTTGGATTGTTTCTTTCATTTTCATTTCACTTCTGGAAAGCTGTTTCAGTTTTCCAGGAATCTTCTCCTGTCTGCTCTTCCCAAGAATCTCTCATGGAGAACAAGGTCAAGCTTCTGTCAAAAGATTTGCCACCGGGAAATTACGCCACTGGTGAAATTTGCATGATGACTGTTTGTGCTGGCTTAGGGCAAATTTTGGGAGGAAATCTCCAAAAGGGGTCCGTCTAGAAAGCAAGTTCAAATGGCCCCTCCCCCTACTAATTCAGGAAAAAACTTCCCTCGAGAAAAGTGAAAAAACCCCAGTTTATTTAACAAGTAAAGTATTCACAAGCATGAAAAATGAGTAATATTAAATAAAACCTCTGACAGTGGTGGAGATGGCAAATTCAGAAAGTCCTTTTTGTGGGTTGTAGTTGGCTCACTCGGTCTCTCCTGAGTCCCTCTGGCGCTGGAATGCAGCGTCCCAGAGCTTGGTGGGCCACAGGTGTGAGCTGCTGCCGGTGTTTGTCTGGGTTTTCAGTCCAGAGCAGGTTTAAACAGTTCCAAGAAAAAGGAAAGCCACAGTCCAAGGAACTTCTCTTCCTAAGCTAGCTAAAACCAAATGGCTAGACCTGGGCTGTGAAGGCATCGGGAAATTTCCAAATCTGGGCACTGGCGGTCCCAGCAAACACCAGAGCTGGATGATGCTGGTGCCAGAACCTGCAGATTTCCAAACTCTGGCTTTCTGTGCCAGCAAATCCCCGTACTTGGGCTGTGCCGGCACCAGGAAGTTTTCACACCTGGGCGCTGGCACTGCCAGCCAACACCAGATCTGGGTGGTGTCATTGCCAACGACAGAAATCTGCCAGATTTGGGCTCTGCTGGCACTGAGAAATCTCCAAATCTGGGTTCTGGTGCAGGAAACACAAGATGTGGGGGCGGTGCCAGACCCAGTAGCAGGAAGCTGCCACAGGTTTTGGGTTTCTGTGCCAGCAAATTGCTGCACTTGGGCTGTGCCAGAATAGGGAAATTTCCAGATCTGGGCACTGGCAGTGCCAGCAAACAGCCCATTTCAGGCTCCAGGCTCCAGGAAGGACTGGGTCTGGATGCCTTCCTCTTTTCTTTCCTTCTTTCCTTCCATCTTTCTTGGGATCCTGCTGCCAACAAACTCCAGATTGGGCGGTGCTGGCAAGGGGAAATTGCCAGGTTTTAGCTTTCTTTGCCTGCAAATTCTGGATATGGGTGGTGCCAGAAGAGGGAAATTGCCAGATGTGGGCACTGCCAGATCTTGGTGTGGAATGTGCCGGCACTGAGAAATTGCCAGATGCTTATTTTCTCTGCCAGCAAATTGCTGGAATTAGGCTGTGCAGGCATCTGAAACATTCCCGATCTGGGTACTGGGGGTGTCAGCAAATCCGAGATCGGGTTGCTGCAGGTACCAGGTCCTTGCTTGGTTTTGACTGTCTTTGCCAGCAAGTTGCTACACTTGGGCTGTGCCAGAATAGGGAAATATCAAAATCTGGGAACTGGCAGTGCCAGCAAACACCACATTTCAGGAAGGACTGGATCTGGACCTGTTCCCTCCCTGCCCACCTCCCTCAACAAGGTGCCAGAGGGGCTGGAGAGCAGCCAGGCAGAAAGGGACCTGCAGGGACTGATGGACAGCAGGCTGGACATGAGCCAGCAGTGTGCCCAGGTGGGCAAGCAGGCCAATGGCTTCTGGCTGGAACAGGAATGGTGTGGCCAGCAGGAGCAGGGCAGGGATTGTTCCCCTGTGCTTGGCACTGCTTGGGCAGCACCTCAAGTGCTGTTTGTAGTCCTGGTGCCCCCAATTTAGGAAGTACATGGAGGGGCTGGAGTGTGTCCAGAGAAGGGCAACAAGGCTGGGGAGGGGTCTGGAGCACAAGAGCTGTGGGGAGTGGCTGAGAGAGCTGGGGTTGTTTATCCTGGAGAAGAGGAGGCTCAGGGGAGACAAAGTGGTGTCAGGGCACAGGTTGGACTTGATGATCTCCATGGCCTGTTCCAGCCTTGCTGATTCTGGGATTCTCTGAAACCACCCTTGGAGCAGTTGCAGGAGGAGCCCTGGGCCTCCTCTTCAGCAGCTCCAGCAGCCCAGGTCCCTCAGCTTCTCCTGCCAGCCCCAAAGCCCATCCTGTCAGTCCTGCAGAGCCTCTGCAGCTCCTCCTCACTGCCCAGAACAGGGAGCCCCAGAGCCAGACACAGCAGCCCAGATGTGTCCCCCTGGCCTGTGGTGCCGCTGGCAAGGGAGCAGCACCAGGCACTGCAGGAGCCTGCAGACAATTGATCTGAAGGCCAAAGCTCCTTCGCTCCTTCTGAAAGAGCAGGAACAGTTCCTCATTGCAGTGTGGTGGAATGCTGAGCACCACAGCTCCAGGTGAGGACTGGACACAAGTTTGCTCCCACTGAGTGCTGGGATGGGTTCTGCAGGAGCTCTGGGCTCCTGTGCTTGCCAGGCACAATGAGGAGAGAAGGAGCCAAGTGCACTGATGTGGGAAATGGATATCTAGAAATCTTTTAGGGCCTAGTAGAATGCCCACAGAGTATGAATCTGTATATAAACCTTGAGACAAGAAATGCTGACTTAAAAATGCCATGGAATAGGACAGATATTGTTGAGAGACAAATGGAGGTGAAAAAAAGTTCCAAAAGATGGCCTTGCAAATAAGATTTTGGAAAAACAGAGCTATGAAAGATGCATTATAGTGGGACCCACGAGGGGCAGTTTTAATAATAGGCTTTAAGGCATTCACAACGTGGCATGGCAAAAGACTGATAGACCAAAAAAACTAATTATAATGTATTATAATTAGGAAATAGTTGGCTTCTGATTGTGATGGCGTGAATTATAACATCTGTATTGTCTCACCCTTCTCATAAGACTGAAAATGGAATAAAAGTTTTTAAAACACCTCTCAGTGTCCCTATCTCTAGGTCAAGAAAAGAGTATTATCCAACACACTGAAACACATTTGCCTCGAGCATAACCCAGCCTGGACCAAACACACTGCAAGGTTTCCCCTGTGGCCCATGTCTCGAAACATCAGGTCTGCTGTTTGACAACTCAGGTTGGTTTGGTGTCAAGGAGTTTCCCTCAGAAATACTGGGTTTGTCTTCCTCTGTGCCTTCCCCTCAGCAGCCTTGGGGATGCTCCTGTGTGAAGCCATCTGTCTCACACAGTCTCAGACAACTTCAAACAGGATATTGTGCAATAAATCATTTCCTCTGAAGTGTTCCAACAGTCCATTTCCAGCAATAGGAAATTATTACTAATGGATGGAAGTGGAAAACCCCCAACAGTTTATTAACAAACAGAATCCCCCCATGACACGCGTTACAAGAAGGCGCTGGGGTCTCTCTCGGAAGAACGGGAGCTGTCACGGAGCAGTTCCAGCAGCTGATGGAAGCTCGGGGGCTCGTCCGGCATCGGCTTTCTCCCGCGGCAGAGCTCCATGGGGCGGGCAGGGCAGTGAAGCAGCTGGGCTGGAGCCCCTCGCTGCCTTTTCTCCCCGGCGTGGCTCAGCTCACAGACTCTCGGGCTGGGAGCGGGGCCGCTCCGCTCCTGCCGGCACCGTGTCCCTGGGCTTGGACAAACAGTTTCCTGCCAGGAGAGCCCTGCACACTGCTCCACAGATCTTTCATAAAGGCCCAAACCAACTCCAAACACTCTGTCTGCTGCAGCTTTTCACAAAGGGCTGCAGCAATCCAGGACAGCTGCAAGTGAGTGTCGGAAGGCTCTTGTCTTGTTCCTGACAGCAGAATTCTTGATGATCTTGTGCAGTTTTATTCAGATGTAACATGAGAGCTGATGTTTTTTTGTTAAAATATTTAATGCTGAGTAAAAAGCCTTGGGAGCATGAGGTACAGGACTGATGTGTGAAAGCATGAGCATATCCTCCAAAGTGGCCAGTTTAATTGTCCATTTTATTACTCTTGTATTTACTCCACACTAATAAGGAAAACCAAGCTCTGCTTGGAGGCAAAACAGGCATGGGATACACTCTGGTCCCTCGCAGGCTCCGCAGGGCTGGCAGTGACACAGCAGGCAGTCTGCTTCATTGTGAACCACTACAGAGCTGCATCCCAATCTGGTTTAAGTAGTGTGGTATTATTAAGAGCTCCTTTTCTGCATGAGATACAAAAAGGAGATCCCAAATGATCTTCATGCAAGCATGCAGTAAAGAACTGCTCCTGCTATCCTAATGAAGCGTTTGCTTTGGCAATTACACTCTTCCCATTCATCTTTTGATGCAGACACTTCAGGTTTTCCCCCACACCCCTGCAAGGCTGGCAGTGGCTGTTTCCCATTTCCTGTTCTTCCCTAGAGATGGTGCAGTGGCTGCTTTGTAACAAAGAGCCCTGAGATCTGAACAGCTTGAAGGAGCATGAAATGCTAATTAAGTGCTCATATTGGTAACTCCCCGGTCTGACCTTCCCAGAGCTCTGAAGCAGCAGCAGCAGGACCATGCATCACTCCTGTTGGTGGATGTTCATGTTTCTGATGTGCAAGAGCAATGACTTTGAGGAGGGACCAAAATGCCCCTCTTCAAACAGTGGGTGTGCAAGGAGATGTGAAGTTTCACAGCCTTTCCTAGGATATTTTAGAAAGATCTAAGAGAATATTGTGGCATGGGGTAGGTCCCTAATTTTGTCTCCAGAGGAATCCCCAAAGGGCACATTCACTCTGCTGCTGATGGCAACCCCATAAGCTCATGGACCAGTTTTCCCTGCAACGTGCCACCCTGCCTGGGCTTTACTAGGCCGGGACTAGACCCAGAGCTAAGCAAACACATGCAGCCAGGTGACATTCTGTAACATCAGAAGCTGGCAACCATGAGGACTTTGCTGTCAAAAGGTTTCAGTTTGCACTGGGCCCAGAAGTGTTTTTCCCTAAGGCAAAGCAAATTGAAATGTGAAGTTTCAAAGCTTCAAATGACTATGAAAGGAAACTGCAGAATAATTTCTGGAAGGGCAGCATTGTCAATGATCATGCAGCCCACCAACAGCTGGAGCTGAATCCAGAATTGCTTCTTCCAGCTGTGCAGGAATTCATTCCACTGGCAAGCACTGGTCCATGGGAACAAATGATCCCCTAGCTCTGGGCTGAATGGCACCCAGGCTGCAGTGCAGATTTGAGGAGCCCTTGTCACTTGTTATTGGCCTCCCAGTGCACTCATCCTTCTGCAAACAAGGGGCAAACAACACAGCTGGACTGCTGTCCCGGGTAAATATACATACAGGTGATTGCCAAAGCAGTGCATCATTTCCCAGTGAAATCCATGACCTCTTCTTACCTATGGAATTGTGATTGAAGACACCTGTGAGCCAGATCTGTGGGAGATTGCAAAGGAGCAAAGCTTTGGGATTTGGGCACACTTCTCTTGGTTTCTTTGCTCAGGCCGTTGGTGAGCACAGAACACACCTAGGTAGAAAACCTTTGACTAGATAGGATCTTTTGGATCCATTGTCCCCCAAACATGTCAATGTGTGGCCCTGTTACAATGACAAGTTGAAAACAGCAGCACAAATGACACAAAGAAACCATGGCCAAAGAGGAAGAGGAGAGGCCCAATGAGGAAAGGATGTGGTGAGACACTGGCACACGGAGTGAGCTGCACTCCCATAATCTCTAGGCTAGCAGGTCATGGTCTCACATTCTCCTCCTGGTTTATTTAAATGTTATTTATTTATTTTTGTTTTTCATCATCAAAATAAAATATATACGATTAAAAATATGTCATCAAAACTTAAAGACAGAATCAAAAGACATTAATTCAAAACTACATCTAAAGATCAGAACATATGTACAGCTGTAACTATCAAGCCTAACACATCAATCCTATTCTTCAAACACTCTTCACACAGGCGGCAGCTTCTTCCTGAGCTTGGAGGACAGAGAGCTCTTCTGGATGGGAGGCGAGGACTTTGTGGGTGAGGGAACATGGGAAGTGTCCGGAGAAAACTTCTCGGTAGGACTGTAACCAGCCAGATCTGCAAAATGGAGACACAAAGTTTAACAGAGAGGCAAAGTTTAACAGAGGCCACCATGTAAACCTAAAGCATCTGAAGCTCCATATTTCCTGGGACACATTTCCTGGAAATGTCCAAACAGCTGCACAGGGAAACATGCTCCTGCTGGCAGACACTGAGGCAGGCCAGGGCAAACCCTGAGCCACTTGCCCAGAGCTGGCACAGACCCAGCCTGGCCTCTGGGCTGCCCTGGGACAGCAGGGAGCCCAGAGCCCTGTGCTCCCCAGGAATGGCTCAGCTGCACATGCACCCTCCTGCTCCTGTGCCTGCCCCACAGCTCAGCAGCCCCACAGCTCCAGGGGCACTGGCAGCAGCACAGCTCATTGCAGGGGCACGTGCAGGGCACAGCTGTTCCCTGGCAATGTGCACAGCCTCTCTGGGCTGCCACAAGTCCCTTCCTCCCAGCAGAGATTGGCCCAGCTCCCCCCTCACCTCTGTGTGAGGCTGAGCCATGACTGCCCTTCATCTTGTCCTCCATCTGGAGTTGCTTCAGGCCCCCCATGCCATGACTAGGAAGGGCAATGGAGAGAGTGGGGGCAGATGCACACCCTTCCTTAGGATTTTGTCATTTTTGGCACAGCTCAAAAGGCAAATCCAGAGGTGTCCAACTCAGCGCTTCTTCAGCCTTCTGGAGAACATCTCGCCTTCACCAGCCCAGCATTCTGGAGAGGTTTTCCCACACATGTGGAGGCTTGCTGGCAGCACATTCCTTCAGCTGGGTGCCCATCACCTTGCAGAGGGCAGAGGCCAGCTTGGTGGCCACGGTGCGGACGTTGGTGCTCCGCACAGGCAGCGCCTTGTTCCCCAGGCAGGGCCAGAGCACGGGCAGGGCGTCGCGCTGGGCGACTTCAGGGCTCCTGGCATGAACCCCCTGCACCAGCACTGCCGGGACAGAGACACAGCTCCTTACCAACCAGCCTCACTGCAAACAAGTATCTGCCTCTGATTCTGCTTCTTGCCAGCCTCTCTGGCCAAGAACAGCAAAATAGCACCCAGAGCCCCTTGGTCCAGAAACGGGCAAAGCAGCTGATCATCCTGGAAACAGAACCACGCACCCCTCAGCACTAATTGCTCCAACCAGAGCCTTGTCCCTGTGGCAGACTTCCTACCTTTACTAAATTATTTCACAATCTCTGCATGAACAATGAATGAAATGTCCAATTGCCTTTGATTTCCATTAAGAAGTTGTCTAAACCCGCACTGAAGATTTGGAAATGTACCATAGAGAGGAAATGGAGAGATTTCTAATAAAAGGGATGATTCCATTTTTGTAACTTTGATGTCAAGTGCCAGATGCCTAATCTGGCTCTTCCCTTTGCTCAGTGGGACACAGCAAAGGGCAGGATTAGAACACACGTCAAAACTCCAGCCCACCAGAGATGGCTGCTGCCTGACAGCTGGATGAGAAACATCAGTGACCAGCTGGGGTCTTTGGCAGAATGCTTTTGGGGCTTCCAACAAAGAGCTGTTACAAACCTCAGGGTGTCTTAGATAATTACCCAGAACTCATTGCTGTGGCATTTGGCCATCTCCACATTTTAATGCCACTTCCCCTCCCAATGTTAATGGCACTTTTTCTTATATGTCCACTGAAATAGGGGCATAGAGAAAGAAAAATGCTACACAGGGGACTGAAATGTAACCAAAACACGAGTGTTTTCTCATATTGTCTCTGAAATCTCTCTGCCCATTTTCTGAACTGAACTGTATCAAACATGGACAAATGTTTACTAGCAACAGGCTCCTTGCAACAGGCAGATTTGGCTAAGAGATGAAAACCTGAAATGCTCTAGAGACCATTCTTATTTTCTGATCGGACAAAATGTTATTCAGCAGCAATTTAATATTCTGTCACAAGAGACTTCATTTTCTCCATGTTGTTAATCCACCAGCAGACATCAACATTGAAAGACCTCCTGCAAGTACCCAAAACCAATTCTGCTAAGCAGGAAAGGGTTATGGTACCCATTTTAAAATTGCAATTCATTTGAATTTAAATGCAATTAAAGACATCGGTGACTACTGAATGTGAGGAACAGCTGTCTGTTCCTGCTAAATCTCAGAGAGAACATCTGCTTTTTCTAAAGTAGTCCTAATTTATGGTTAATTCCTTTATTTGAAAAAAAGATCAAAAGAAGTGCAAAACTAAATGCCCTATCTGGAGATCTGTATTTTTCAAATGCTCTTTAAAGGGCCTTTGACATTCCCAATCGCTGAACATGCCCTTTTGAGATTCCTAATGAAGACACAAAGTGTATTAAACCTTGCATTTCAAGATGTTGGCATAATTAGCAGTGGATTTAGCCCCAGTTAAAGCAAGGCTATCAATCATCTTCTCTGCTATATATTGAGATTATCCTTTTTCCATTCCTTGGCTCTTGCTGACACAGCAAGCTCCTCTGAGGAATCAATTATCAGCTGCATTTGTAGCATTTTGGGCAGCGCTGACACAGACAGACACTGTTTGCACACCCTGAAAGGCTCAGTCCAAGGCCACTGTGACAGCACAGGCAGGGAGCCTCAGCACTCTGCTTCTGTCCCTGTGCCCCAGAGGCTGCCTTGCACTAAACCCGTGCCTCTGATACCTCTGTTGAGTTCTGGCCTAAGCTGTGACCCCCAGGCTCTGCACGGTTCAGCCTCAAAACTTTCCAAGAGAAAAACAAGAATTCTGTGAGGACAAAACAAAATGATGCCCTGAAACAGCATTTGCCACCATTTCCCCTCAAAGATCACAGATGTCCCTGAGCTTCCCAGAGAGGAGCCAGCTGGGGCACTTTTAGCCCTCCCTTTGCTGGAGGTGGTTCTGAGATGCCCCAGTGAGAGCTCAGCCCCAGGCCAAGCGCTGCCCCCATCTCAGGTGCTGCCCAGCTCTGCAGCAGCCAGGGAAAACCTGCCAAACTCACCTGCCTTGGCTATGGGGCAGCAGGGACAAGCTCAGCACCTCCTGGTTTGGAGGAGCTGCTCTGCTGTCTGCTCACAGGCATTCCCTGTAAATGCTCCCTGGGAAGAGCTCTTGGCTCAGAAGTGGAGGCCAAACCTGTGATACGCTCGGTGACATCCAGCAGGGCTTGGCCACTCAGGTGATTCCATTGGTAGCTGAACCCTTTCAGCAGTGACACTTTATCTACAAGGGAAACACACGTTTCTGCTCACTTTTCTCAGGTCATAGGAGAAAGGGCAGGGCCAACCCCATTTTATAAAATCAAGCACATTTCTGCAGATGTTTGAATCCTATTCTTCTTTCCTTCCAGCATACGTGGCAGGGTTTTAAATTCCAAAAGAAAAGCTCTCCTTTCACATTTGTAAATCCAAACTTGTCTGCTGTAGCAGGAGCTGTGTTAAAACATTTCACATCAGGGACCTCAGGAGTTCAGTCACATGGAAGCAGTGGAAAGGTTTTGCATCCCAGAGCACAAAGGAAGAGCCCCATACTTGGGACATAGAAAGGCACTGAGTCAGGCAGTTCCTGAGATCACAGAGCAGCTGAGGAGGAGAAAGTGGAAACTCCTCTTGAAGACCAGCCTCTTCAACACGCCTTTTTTCAGGCATATTCCCCCAGTATGGAATTTTCAGAGCTGACATAAATGTGTGTGGCAAAGGAATTTAGAGCAGCCCTTGCCTATGTAGTTAATTGCTGTGGCCATCTTGCCCCATGCAAAACAACAGGTGGAACAAGGCATCATTGACAGCTGGGTTTATACCTCTTTGTTCTAAAGAAATGAACTTGGTGAATCACAAGTTCCCCTTTGAAAATAGAAGACAAAGAAGAAAAGTGGAAAATAGGCAGCTAATGAAATAAACAGGGCCAGGAGACTTCTTCTCCTGTGTAATGCCTTTATTAAAAAGTGATCAGCTCAGGATTGGGCGGCTCGACGGGTCTGCAGCGTCCGTCGTCTCCCAGGGCGACTCAGAGGAGGAGGATACGCGCAGCTCTGTCCACCAGGGACAGAGCTGGGGATCAGATCCTCTTGGGAGCCTTTTTGGGTCTCCTGATCCCATAAGATGGTGTCGGATGTTATTTCTCCCACTCAGTCAGCCTGGTCTCAGCTCCGGGGTCAACTCCCATGGTCAGGGCGAGAGGGTCCGAAGGTGTTCCGCATCTCTGCAGGCTCAGCACTCGGTTCCTCACGTCCAGACATCACTCTAGTCTCTCAACTCTTCTGTGGCTCGTTGTTTTTGGGGTTTCTCCATGAGTTTGGAGATGGGGGTCTCACAAAGCATTCTGGTCTTGCGAGTCACTTTGCATAACCCCCCCCCACCTTCTCAGGTGTCTTCACTATTCTGGGAAAGGTACAACTTAGCTTCGGGCAAGGTCCCCACCCAGGAGAAGGGCCATTACCTCGCCCCGGCTAGGGCTTTTACTAATACAAAAACAACCATTAACGACAACGACCCGTGATTACAATAACAAAACACACAGAACTTGGGCAGAGCCAGTGGTCTGGCTGCCTTTTTGAAAACTTTTTCTCATAAGAAAAATATTAACCGAGTTTTTGTTCATAACAGTCCCCCCTCTTTTTCTTTGATCGAGCTTAAACTCTAAGCTCGCATCAACTCCCGATTTTTGTTTTGAATCTACTATAAATCTCTTGTGCACTTTGGTAATCGCGGTTACTTAACCTTGTTACTTTCTTTGGTTTCTTCAGGTTTGTCTTCATGGTAAACACTATTTTAGTGAAACAGATAAATAAGCATAGTAAAAATAGCAATCCTCCAAGTGCACACACAGCGAGAAAAACGACCTTTTCCCACACATCCTTTTTGAATATCTCTAGGTTCTCCCACCCACTGGGATCAAGTGTAGGAGTTTGATCTTCATTATTTACACATGCTAACCTTTTTATTTCGTTTGAAATGTTCTTAATAATTGAATTCTTTATTTTTAATACTGCCTGGAGCCAGATAACTTTGTTTAACATAGATATTGGGATCCGAATTTGGCTTTTACAATTTTGGATTTTCTCAATTTCTATTTCACTGTGCCTGTTCTGTTTAATTTCTCCCAAATCATTATATATAGGAACTCCCAAACTTGATCCAGTTTCTTTGGGCAACAAGAAAATTGGTTTTATCACTCTAGCGGTGCAGCTGCCAGACAAGATCAAATCTAGGGGTTTAAGGCTCCCCTGAAATGTGTTCCTAAAGGGGTTTATCTCTTTTCCAGTACACTCATATAAATACTTGTAACAAACAATTTTTCTTACCATTTTCACCATTTCTTTGCTTTTTACTATATCTGCTGAGCTTGTTTCAGCAGCATCCCATTTAAAGCACAACCAGGCTTCCCCTATAGGGCACTCTCCTAGGAGTGGCTGCCTAAAAGTGGCAGTATTGTATATTATCCAATACACTCTCATATTTTTTTGATAAAAGACCAATTGGGAGAGGTTAACACAATCAGGGTTAGAACTGATGTGGACTCTCGACAAGGAGCTCACTTCCTCCTCACAGCGGGCTTGGTAGCATTCATTGCACGGCTCAGCTGGGCTCCCCAGAGCACCACCAGCAATCAGAGCCATCAGCACTACCCTTCCCAAGAGTCCGGTATGGGTCATCTCACACAGCCTGCCCACCCGGCCTTGCCTCTAGGGGAATTTTACTGAGGAAAAGCTTCCAAGCTCTTTAGAGTCCCTTCTACCCGTTTCTCTGGTTAAACCTCTCTTGGTCTGTTCCCTACCAATTTTGGTTTCCCCTCCCAGGAGAGTGTTCTGTAGAGGATTAACCTGGAGTCTTTAGAAATAAATTGGGGAACTTAACTAGAATTACTTATTTACAGTCAAACTTTTTACCAACATAGTTTACACAGAACAGTCTTAAAACATTTTAAGCAATATTCGAACTCTTAACAATTTTTTTTTTCCACACAGTTCAGTCTTTTTGACTCTTCCTTCTGAGAGTCAACTTTAAATCTTTTGGTCCTTTTACCACAGTGTACTCAGGTGATTTAGCTTGTGATGTGGATGAATCCTTATCCAGTGCCCGGAGGTGAGTGGTGTTGCCTCTGGCCCAATTCCAGAAGGAGAAAGGGGTGGAGTCTGGTCCAATGCCAGAGGGAGAATGGGATGCAGTCTAGTCCAGTGCCAGAATGCCAGAGGGAAAAAAAAAACTGGTGTTGAATCCTGGTCCAATGCCAGGGGGTGAGAGTGATGTGAGTCCAACCTTTTCCTTTTGGTCTGCACAGTCGAGTTAGTAATGAAGAGTACCTGAAACGGGCTTTCAAACACAGGCATTAGTGGTCTGCAATTTAATGATTTTATCAAAACTCAGTTTCTCTGTTTAATGTTATTGGTTAATTTCTCTTTTTCCATAGCTTGCATGTTTCTCTCATCAACTTCTACATACTCTGTATTTTGCAAGGAGTTGTATTTCTCAGCTAACTTAACTCCCAAAGTATTTTTATTCCCCTATTTTTCTGTGTATTTAATTCACTGGTTTTTCTGTTCTATTTTTCAAGATCTTATCTATTTATCTCTTGCTTCTGTTTCTCACTTTCACTTACAGCTTAAATACTTCTTTCAACCCCTTACACTTGAATTTTTCTTACGCCATTCTTCTACACAATACACTTCCCTCTAAGGAGATGTGGTTAAACTTATAATGCACAATCTACATTACCTCTATTCTAATTTGTCTATATTTATTCTCACACATTCCTTCACACCCTCAAGACACAAACTGGATCATTATTGCTAGAAAATCACTGTGGCTCCCCTCACCTTGGGGTTGGCCCACAGGTCTCAGTATCCCTGGGCCTCTTGGAAGGGCCCTGGCTCTGGTTGCCTCTCGTGCACATTCACCTGTGAGGCTGTCTGCGTGTCACTCACACTCTCACAGCTACGGCTCCCTCACACACCTGAGGAGCACTAGTCTCGTTTGCAAGTCACACACACTCTTTGGCCACAGCCCCCACCCGCCTGGGGGACACAAGCCTGGTTTGCAGGTCACACATACACACACTTCCACTGCCCCCTTCCCACGTGCCCGGGAAGTTGAGGCTGACTTTGTGACTCACTCTCACGCACACAACAAGACAACAATAAGGTACCTTTTACTTTCACATCACTTATTACAAGTTAAGTATTACTGGCCAGTTTTGGTGCTATTGGATATCCTTTCTACCTAGTTGTTTTTTGTCTAACTTCAGATGTTTTTCACTATACTATACTATACTATACTATACTATACTATACTATACTATACTATACTATACTATACTTCTTAGTACTTTGTTGAGACAGGACTTATCTGCTCCTGTATCTACTCAAAAATTCTAATTCTTCATTTAAGGGTCCCACTTCAAAGTTTACCAAGGGCTCTTCTAGATGTTACATCAGGTCCCCTATAGTAAAAAGCCCCTGACCCTCTAATCGTCACCTTTAAGGATCTTCCCTAAATTATCTTGTTCCCTGGCTATTGCCTCATCAAGACTGAGTTTTCTACAAAACCTCATGACGTGTCCTGCCTTTCCACAGTAAGAGCAATGTCGCTCTCTCAAAGGGCCTTGAGGTGTCTCCATCCCTCTTGTACCTGACAGTACTGACTTATCCTTGCCTCCTCCTGGTGGTGGACCCGCCCACCCTGCACTTTCTCTAGCTACAGCAACCATGATCTTAGCCTTGGCCTTTGCTTTATCTTCCTCCCTCCTTAAATACACCTTCAGTGCCTCTTTTAATAACTCATTAATGTTCTTCTCTTGCCAATCTTCCATCTTTTCCAGTTTTCTCCGTATATCAGGCCAAGATTTGGTAACAAATTGGACTTTTAGTAGCATTTGACCTTCCGGGGTGTCTGGGTCTATTCTAGAGTACAACTGAAAGTTCCGCCTTAGGCGATTAAGCCAGGCAGCAGGAGCTTCATCTTTCTCCTGTGTACCCTCAAATGCCAATTGGGTATTAGTTCCTTTGGGAACTGACTCTTTGATCCCCCGTATTATCAAAGACCTATATTCCATCATGGCCTTCCTACCCTCCTCCTGATTAGGGTTCCAGTTGGGCTCCGTTAGTGGCAATTTCTGTTCACCTGTTGGCACCTGGGGTCCTGGACTGTTATCTTTCTCCCAAATTTTTATGCCAGCCGCCCTTATCATCTGGACCTCTTCTGGGGAAAATAATATACTCAGGATGGAATTCATTTCCCCCCAAGTGTAGATATTTGGACCTAGAAATTGATCCACTTGTTTGGCTATGCCCACTGGGTCCTCAACTAAATGCCCCAACTCTTTCTTGAATCCCCTCACCTCAGAAGCAGTTAGAGGAGCATTCACAAAGCCAACACCTCCCGCCACTCCTCCCATAGGAACCTCTCTGAGGGGAAAGAGTCTCTCTGCCTTGGAGGTCTTGGATCTGGTGCTACAGTATGGCCCATCTTCAGATGCCAAACTACTTTGTGGGTTTTCTGGGTTACCCTGAACTTTCTGCCCATCAGCAGGTGTATTTGCTGATAGCTGTCTACTGGGCGAGGAGGCATTTGTGTCCCAGGTAGAAGGAGGTAAAGGGACAGCAATAGGAGGGGGAGAAGAGCCTGAGTAGATATTAAGCGGAGCTGGAGAAGGGGTGGAGAATGCAGCAGGTGGAGTAGGCACTTGTGGTGGTGCAGAAGGAACTGGAGGAGATACTGGGTTCATCATAGCAGAAGCTGAAGAGGTAGAAGGAGGAGTTTGAGCAGGTGGTAATGAGATGGCAGCCGGGGGAGGAACCGGACCTGCCATTTGAGGTGCTTGAAGAAGAGGATTATAAGGTGGAGGGGTAGAAGGAGGCAAATAATCCAGGGGGTCCCATCTTTTACTAGTTCTATCATCCCCTCCTTCATTCCCCTCTTTCTTCCTCTGTACCTTACAAATTCGCACCCCTTCATCCCCAACAGCACTCTTTAACCAGCAAGCTACATACAATAATTGCTCAGGATCAGTATCCCCTCGAGCTGTCAGATAATTATTTAATTGTTGGCACATCCACTTATCCTTTGTCCCACACCAAGGCCATCCTCCTTGCAACTCTAATTCTGGCCACGCTTCCATACAATAATGGATCATTTTCACTTTATCTAATCCCTTCGTGGCCTCTATAGAATCCCATTTTACTAACAGTTCTCCTAAGGGACTACTAGGAGGTATATCCCTCAGTCTCTTGCCAGTCTTTTTACTACTACAACATCCCATTTTTCAAGTCTCAATAAAAAAATCCCGAAGGTGCCTCTACTGACCGGGAATTTCAAAAAAAACCTTTCTTGAGGAGCTCCAGCCTCCTCCACTGAACTTCAAATTTACTGCCTGATGCTCAGGACTTTATACTGAAACAACTGCCCAATCTCTTGATTGCCCAACTTCCCAGCGTCAGGTCTTACATCTATCGGGACTTAAACACACGAAGCCACGGCCAAGAATCCGGGTCGTGCCTGACACCCTCAGTCAGGAGAAACAACTGCCTGATTTTTAGTTTGCCTAACCTGCCCATTTTTAGGCTTCACCGTATCAGGACTTAAAAGCAAACCGCAGCCTCCTTCGCTGGGGTTTGTGCCTGACTCCTTTGTCAGGACTTACTTTGCCTGCAGGGCTTGTGAACCACCCGAATCCTTCTCGGGACTGACAAATCTTACTCGAATCCTTCTCGAGACTTACAAAAGTGCCTGACCTCCCTTTGTCAGGACTTACTTTGCCTGCAGGGCTTGTGAACCACCCGAATCCTTCTCGGGACTGACAAATCTTACTCGAATCCTTCTCGAGACTTACAAAAGTGCCTGACCTCCCTTTGTCAGGACTTTGGGGTGCGTGCCACTCATACACAGTAATTCACTCCGCACGCCCGGAGTGGGGGGGCCCTTTATTCCCCCTTGGGAGACGACTCACTCACACTAATTCCACTCGCGTCCCCCTGTTCCTGGCCGCTTTTCTCGCGAAAAGACGGAACCGCAGTAATGAGGGGTCCACTCTCGCTTCGAAGGTCCGGCTGCCGGCCCTCGTCTCACTCACACACACATGCGCACGTCTCCTGCTCCCGCCACCGAGTTTCTCACCAGTCCGGTGCTCCGGTGCTCCTCTGCGTCGCTGTCCTGAGCCGGTCCCTCTGGTCCTGGTAGCCAGCTGTCCTCTGAAGATCCAAGATGGCCAGTCCTGAGTCCTCTTGCGGCGTGGCTATCCCGGACGAGAGCCCCCAGCTGAAATAAACAGGGCCAGGAGACTTCTTCTCCTGTGTAATGCCTTTATTAAAAAGTGATCAGCTCAGGATTGGGCGGCTCGACGGGTCTGCAGCGTCCGTCGTCTCCCAGGGCGACTCAGAGGAGGAGGATACGCGCAGCTCTGTCCACCAGGGACAGAGCTGGGGATCAGATCCTCTTGGGAGCCTTTTTGGGTCTCCTGATCCCATAAGATGGTGTCGGATGTTATTTCTCCCACTCAGTCGGCCTGGTCTCAGCTCCGGGGTCAACTCCCATGGTCAGGGCGAGAGGGTCCGAAGGTGTTCCGCATCTCTGCAGGCTCAGCACTCGGTTCCTCACGTCCAGACATCACTCTAGTCTCTCAACTCTTCTGTGGCTCGTTGTTTTTGGGGTTTCTCCATGAGTTTGGAGATGGGGGTCTCACAAAGCATTCTGGTCTTGCGAGTCACTTTGCATAACCCCCCCCCACCTTCTCAGGTGTCTTCACTATTCTGGGAAAGGTACAACTTAGCTTCGGGCAAGGTCCCCACCCAGGAGAAGGGCCATTACCTCGCCCCGGCCAGGGCTTTTACTAATACAAAAACAACCATTAACGACAACGACCCGTGATTACAATAACAAAACACACAGAACTTGGGCAGAGCCAGTGGTCTGGCTGCCTTTTTGAAAACTTTTTCTCATAAGAAAAATATTAACCGAGTTTTTGTTCATAACAGCTAATGCCTCTAATGTAGAGCCTCCCGGGTGGCTGCCCTGCAGAAGCTCTGATGGCTCAGTGTCCCTTCATGCCAACAGCAAAGCTGTTCATTTGGGAAGTCAGACGGGGCCCAAGCAAACTCCAAACCCCCTTTGCCTCTGAACTGTAGCAGAGCTGCAGTCCAGGACTTGCTCTTCAGACAAGCAGCACAGAGCCAAGGGCTCCTGGGACTGTTGGGAAATGCTGATCCCATTCCAGCCTGTTGGGGATGGTGCATAAGGACTGCACCTGCACAGCCTCTGGTGGGTGTCAGCTGCAGTGTTCCACAGACAAGAGCAGCTGTCAAGGCACTCAGCGCTCTCTTGTGCAGGAGGGACAGAGACGAAGCTGAGGAGAGTCCCTGCCAGGGCTCAGCCTCACCCAAATGAGCAGTGGATTCTCCCAGTGCTTTCACAGCTGCCCCACCAACCCTGGGATCCTTTGAGTTCAGGTTCTTTGTTATTCCCTTCACCAAACCAATGATCACCGGGTTCAAGGCATCTTTCAGGGCTCCTGTGATTTCAGCCAGCATGTCCAGCGCCCTCTGCTTCACTTTCTTGTGGCTGTCAGATATTCTCAGGACAAAATATTCAAAAATCTGTGAAGAGAACAAGCAAGGTGAAAGCTGGATTCAAATGTCCTTGTTTGAAGAGTGGATGTAGCAGTCAGCAATGTCAAAGATGAAAGTGATTCTTTCTGTCAGGTCAGCACTCGCTTGCACAATTTCACTGTTTTCCTGTGGGCCACTCACTGGAATGGTGGTGCAACCTCATGCTGGTTGAAAGATTTTCTTCTGTTTTTAAGAGGTTTGGCTGGGGACAGAATAGTTCCTATGGTATTTCTCTCCATCTATAAATCATTAAATTAATTCCATTTATTAATGCTAAAGAGTACATTTGCTTTGAATGGAAGCAGATGTTTACAATGCCTGTTTTTCTATACAGTTGCCTCAAGTACTGAGGGCAATTATGATTTTGCCAAAACTATGGCTGGAGGAGATCTAAGTTTTCTTTTGTTTGTCTCAGAGCCAGTGTCTGGAGAAGTGCAGGGCTCTGATCAACTCTTCCAGGATCCAGACCATTTCTCTAAGTAACAAGTAGACTTCTGAAATGTCATGTGCTGTACAGCTCTCATTAGAGCAGATTCAGTCCCTTGACAGCCTCATTATCAGGCACCTTTTGCTGGAAAAAGGGAAAAAGCAGATACTGGGAGGACAAGGCAGAGATGAGTCCTTAGCTGTTTTCCTCCTTTTCCAAAGAGAAAAACAGACCCCCAAGAAGGGTGAGCACTGTCTTTACCAAGAGGAAAAGGAACAAGGATGGAAATGAGTAGCCAGAGCTGTGCCTGTGTAAGACAAGATGGAGTATATAGAAGTGTTCTTAAAAAAAGCAGCTGGGTTTAAACCAACCCAGCCTGATACTTCTCTTCCCTATGCAAACCCATTTTTGGTCTACAGAACAATTTCCATGCTTTCAGGGGCTGGACTCCCTTCACTTCACCCAGCTGGGAGTAGGAGAGAGCAGCAGTTACGCCAGCAGAAAATTCTGCCATCATCTGATGAACAGCATCAATAGGCACCTGCCAGACAAATACAGCTGGACTGAAACAACTTGTCCTGAAGCCTGGACCTGAATTACATTTGTCTGGGTAAGAGGGACCAGCGTGTCCCAAACAGCCAGGACAGAGTGCCAAGACACACTGAATTAACTTTGCTGCTACAGGCTTAGGAAAGGAGCTAAAGGAAAGGAGCAGTGAAGATACCCTACATACTTGGGCAATGTTAGTGGAGATGAGCTGGGGGCTGTTTTTGCACAGGTCTTGGAGGAGTTCCACTCCTTCCATCCATGTCTGAAACCCCTTGGCTTCCAGGAGATGGTAAAGCTTCTGGAGCAACTCTGTTTCTTCCACAGCTGGAGGTGATGTGACCTGGGCTTGTGCATGGGGTAGGAGGTGTCCATCAGAGGGAGATTTCACCCTGGAAAAAAAAACCAAATGAGGACCTGTTGGTTATAATTATCGTAGCATGGCATCCCTGTCGAGGAAATAATTAGCATTGACTCCATGATTCCAGAAGGCTGATCAATCACTATGCTATGCTATGCTGAAACTCATTGGCCTTAGAGACAGTCTGATAGAGACAGACCAGATTGGTCAATTGAATCCAAAACACCATCACCAGTGACCAATTAAGAAATTACCCTTTGGTAAATAAATCTCCATATCACATTCCACATGTTCACAACAACGGGTGCAGCAAGTGAAGATAAGAATTGTTTCTCATCCTTTTCTCTGATCTTCTAACATCTTCCCCAGGACAATGCCTGGCAAAGTATTGCCTGGTGCTCTCTGTGGAGAGAGCTGCAGCCACAGACAATACCTTCAGTTAATTGTGAGCAAAACATCTTGAGCAGCTTTCCTAATTATGTGATTTCAAGCTGGAAAATCCTGAGGCTCTGAAGAACAACGTGGACCTCATTATAATCATTACGGCAGACAATCTGCCAGTGACATGCTCACCAGTGCTCACTCAGGAAAACCAAGGATGAGATGCATCTGATCTATCTTCAGATGGCTGCCAGGGCACACAGGTCACATTGCTTTGTGGAGAAAGAGAGACACTACCGCCAAGTTTAAATGCCTCCTCATATGGGACGTGTGTGTCTTAGAATAAGGAAACTCATCACTCTGGAGAAGCGTCTCTACAACCAGGCATGACAATCTGGAAAAGTAGCTCAGATGCATCTGAACAGATAAACAGGGCCATATTTTAAGGATTCAGAAAATCAGTAACAGAGATAAAAACAAAACCAGACATCCCAGAACTCCGCTCACACTTCCCTGGAGAGTAGATGCACAGCTTCACAACCCCACTGGGAACAATTCTCCTGATCAACCTGTCTCTTCCATGAGCACAGGAAGATGCCAGCTGTGCTACTGAGGCATGTGGTCACTTTCCTGCCACTGCTGAGCAGGACAGAGCTAAATAAATCCTCTCTGCTATCAGAGGAGAACAGGTACAAGTAGCTCTGCAACTGCCATGAAGAGACAGCAAGGAGCAATTCCTGTCTTAAATGCTGATTGCAGCACAGGGGGAAATAAACCAAACATGCTGTCCATCAAGCAAATTACACGAAGGACAGGAATATCAAGGCAAAAAGTCCACATTGAGACACCTGTTGACTGAAGTTGTTCAGGAATTGCCTTGCTACTTACTACTCAAACTTGGTACTGTTTGAGGGAAAGAAAACCATGATTCAGCCAGGCCAAACCTTACAGATGAGAACTGCATCTTTGTGGAATAGCATCTTGCTTCCAGACTGAGATTTCTCATCAAAACACCCATCTGAAAATTACTCCATTCAGATGAAAAAAAAGCTCTGTTTTATAGGATCTCTGTATTGTATAAGTGACCCTGCCCTGATTCTAGTTATTGTAAATGGGCTGCAGCTGTGATGTCCTTAATTGGGCAGCAGCTTTGGCCCGTGGAGGTAGCTGGGATAAAAGGGGATGAGGCATTCAGGGAGGGCTGCAGAGGAGCTCTGGCTGGGAAGCAACAACAACACTGCTGTGAAGAGCTGCTGTGAGAAACCTGCCCAAAAGGTATGAGACTCTGGAAATATGATATACAACAATATGATTATAACACTGTTTGAATTTACTTGTCCCAAGTCAGGTAGCAGAAACTTGGCCCTCTCCCAGCCTCCACAACACTGCCCTTGCCACGGCACTGGATCGTCTGAGCTGCAGCCAATGGGTGTCTTTTTGTCTCTCCATTTTTGTGGACACCCCTCCAGAGAAGTTGTGTTCAGCACAATGCAGAAGTAGGCACTTTTTATCCTAGAGTAGGGAAAGGAAACAATCTGTGGCAATGGTCATTTCTGCCAGAAAGTTTTTCCTGACGAAGAGACATGTAAAGCCTGTCATGCGCTTTGTCACATCTAAGAAAATTGCTCAGTACCATTTGCCAGCAGACAACGTGGCCTGGGGCTCCTCTGAGCCATCGTTCCTCTCCTTCACCGGCTCCCTGACAGATGGGCCTTCAGCCTTCTGGTTTTCCATCCCTTACAAAGACATAGAGAAACCTCATCAATCTTTAGAATATAAAGCAGGAAATTCCCTGTTTAAAACAGAAGTTAGAACCAGGATCACTGCTACCAAGGCTTATGGAAACATTTCCTAACTTACAGATGGAAACAGACCAGAGATTCAGTGATGCCAACTCTTTGTTTTCAATAGCCCAAGGCAGGTTATGGGTGCTACCACACTGAGCAGCAGTCCAAAATTCCAAATTCCTTAGTCTTGACCATAAATGGGAATAATGCAAACTGGTAGGCAACAAGTGCTTGGAAAGGAATCAACAGAAAAAATTGGACTCTTTTGGGGGTTGGCCCATTGTGTTGGAAGTCAATTTGGTTCAATGCTCACTCTTCCTGTGCCTGCACAAAGGCAGGCTCCCTTCTGAAATGTCGATTAAAAAAAAAAAAATCCTCTTCCAAACAAACAAAGGATTTTTCACTTGATGCTGCTGAATTTAATTTGAAATCAACAGGTTTATCCAAATCAAGTTATCCATAGGAATTAATTTGCTTAATGATCTACCTAAAAATGCCTCATTGTCTGATAAGTTTAGTAGAAATTTGCAAATTCAACAGTCCACAGATTTGAATTTCTTGTTTAGTGGCTATTCTGCAGGAAAGCTTTTACCGACTAATCAGTTTGGATGCAATTAAAATGCCAGTACATTTCATCTAGGCATTTTGGTATTAGAAAAAAACCATATGACTGCACAGCCTTTTAAAAAATATTTTAAAATAAATTTTCAAGTCAACAGTCTGAGTAGGACTCAGAATACAAACTCTACCAAGCTTCAACTCCATTGGAAGATTCCCTTGTCACCCTGTGAATCAACTCTACATTCAGAAGATTAAAAGTCCCAATGATGGTGGTTTTGGTATGGTTAGGAATTGGGGAAGGGTCTTCTTCCTTCTCAACTCCATGCTGCAGTGCCTTTGGGATGTGGCCTGCTGGCCGTTGTTTGTGCAGCCCTGGTGTTTCTCCATGGGGCAGAAAGTGCAATTGCATTTCCAGCCCAGAGCCCGTGAGGAGTGGGGCGTGCAGAGCTGTGCCAGACACAGGCCAGCAGCTGTGCCCCAGAGGGTTTTGGTTCCTGCCCAGGGCAGCTGGTGCCTCTCTGCCGTGAGTGCCTCCCTTGCCAGGTGCCCATGGACAGCAGGTGCAGGGTTCTGCACGGGGCATGGAACAGGGTGGGGATGTCTGCTGGCAACAGAGTGCAGCGGAGAGCAAACAGTCCAGGATGGTCCTGGAGTGTGTGACAGAGAACTCCTGACACAGCTGGTGACTGAGCCAGCGAGGGAAGGCACTGCTGGGCCTGCTGTTTGTGAGGAGAGAAGGGCTGCTGGGTGACAGGAGGGCTGGAGGCGGCCCTGGGCTCAGGGATCACAAAATGCTTGTGTTTGATTCCCAGAGAAGGAACAGGAGACATTGGGGAAGAGTTGACCTGCAACAAATTGTGAATTTGTTAAGCTTTCCAGGCAGTGCTTGATTGTACCTTCCCTCACACCAGTGGTTGATGTGTGCAAGTGGATGTCTTAGCCTTGAGAATAAAGACAGTGAGCCTACTGAAGAGGTAGCTGCAATGCATTCAAGGAGAAGAAGGCTCCTAACCGTGGGAGGAGAATTTGAGGAATGGGATGTTCACCACATGGCCAGCAGAGACCCTCAAGAGACCCCTACTCTAAATGTCAGTAACTTTGGGGAAGTGATTTAAACATGTCAAATACTTTGTGAGAATGTTTAGCCTGCGAGTTTGAGCAAAGTAATGAATAAAAGTAATGAAAGTCATGTCTTAGTTCCATGGATAACAACACGTGGATGTGCATGTTTCAGGGCAGTGATTCTCAGGCACCCAGCGCTGAAATAAAGTAATGCCTCTTTTCTCACACTGAGCTGGCAGTGTGCATCGGCCCTGCTCGGTAACTTTCATTTTGGTCATTTCTATTGAAGCATAAAGAATGGTTGGAATGAAATCTTTTCCAGCTGTTTCCCTTTGGTTTACCTGTTTGAGGGTTAAAATTCTCTGCTGCAGGTGTGCTGGGTGTGTGCAGAGCAGTGCAGCCCCAGAAACCCCTTGACTTGCCCACAGGTTGTCATGCCTTGTTGCCAGGTGTGCCCAGCTGTGGCAGGAGAAGGAGCCCACAGCGCAGTGGGCACCGTGCCCTGCCCAGCCAGGGCTCTCTGGCACAGAGCAGCAGCAGCACCAGCACCGTTCAACTCGCTCCTGCCTTGGCTCCCCCTGGCACACAGAAGCCTCTGGAAATCAGCACCGCCAGTGGCGTTCCCAGCTTGGAGCAGTTGCTGCTGGCGGGCAGATGCTGCCAGTTCGACTGCTGCCAAAGGGGAAGAAGGAGCAGAGGAAGAGCTGTACATACACAGCAGCCCTGGAAACATCCTGTAAACATGCAGATATATGGGGTGATTTGTTAGGAATTACTTCAGCTGCTATGCCAATAGTGCTTTCTCTCCTGGTTCTGTACAATGCTGTGGGCCATTTTCTTGGTCTGGTTTCCTTTTCTTGTGTCCCATCTGAGTGCTCAGTTGGGGTACAGGCTGTAGGTGCTTGGGGCACTTTTGGAGTTCCTCTTGGATCCCTGAACAACAGGGTTTGGCCCATGGGGGGAGTTTGTGCTGCTTTGTGTCAGAGGAGAACTTCCGAGGCCATTTTGTGTTTGCTGTAGGAAAGGCTGGTGATTGCTTTGCATAAATTCACAGACTAACATGCTTTGTGATGCTTTGCTTTGTCATACTTTGCTTTGTGATATCAGGGCATGGTTGCCACATCGTCGTGGTGACATCAGAAGGTTGCCTTGGTGCATGGAAGGCCTCAGTGCCAGAGCAGTCCTAGGGGTTGCTCAGATCAGGAGCATCCTCCTGATTGTGGCATTTGTCAGCGTGCAGCTGCACACTGACGGAGTCTTGGTTGGAGTAAACTTGAAGCACAGTGCTACCATGATTGAGCAACTTGCTGCTGCAGTTTGCACCATGTATGGCACTGTTTATTCCACCTATTTCATTACCAGCCTGGCAAGTAAGTAGAGGTTTCAACTCTATTTAGGCTAGGGTGTAACCTAGCCTGACATGCTTTTGCATGCCTTCTTGCTCTTTCTTAGTGACTGAGTTGATTTTGAAAGAGAAAGTGCATTAGGATGCCTCTGGTTTGGTAAAGCTCCTGTCAAGAGGTTCAGCTAAAAAGGGGGTGTCTGTAGCCACAGGGGCAGCATTTGCAAGGGAACCTGCAGGGCTCCATTCCCTCCACAGGAGAGTCTGTGGCAGCACAGTCTGTCATTTCCTCAGTTTGCTGGGACAAGCAGGACAACTTCCAAAATGCAGCCTGGGAGGCCTTCTCAGAAGGCCTTCTAAAGACTTTGTAGTTCTCCCCAGAACACAGGGAAAGCTTCTTTTATTCTAAATTTTGTAATGAAAGGATTTGACTGTCCGTTTTGACCCTTGACTGAGTGCTAAAAGAGTGATTCCCTTTGCAGTGAAGTGCAAATGCCAAAGCAGTGAGTGTCTGCTCCTGAGCCTGGAGCTGCTGCTGTGCTGTTTCACAATAGAACTGCCACAGCTCAGGGGGATTCGGGGCAAGGTTTTCTGGGTGACTGTTTTCAGCAACTTAATGGGAATTAGTGCATGCAACTTCTTTTTTTAAAAAAGTACCTGAAAGACAAGAGAACAAAAGCTGCTTTATCTGTTGGACAGAACAGAAGCATTGAGTGTTGAAGAACAATTTGCATTTTCTTGATCATGTTTGTATTCATTTACTGACTAGACAGGCCAAAGTGTAGGCACAACCAAGATTATTGTCCTGATCTCTTGCTGGCTGTGTGAAGGAACTATGTCATGTGGAGGGATGTTGATAAAGAAAAATACTCTCTGTTTGGGTTGACTTCTCTTCTGTGGGATTCAGCAGCCCAGGCAGTTTTCTCACAGCACTTGTTCATTTTCCCTTGCCCACTCCAGGTCACCTGAAGCGTGTATTCAGAGGTGCTGATCCTGAGGTGAGTGAGAAAGGAGCATTTCATGTTCCTGGTGCTTAGGAATTGTAGAGCAAGCTGTGAGCTTGGCCTGTGGCAGTAGAGTGTAGAGGGCCAGCTGGGCAGGCTGAAAGAAAATCCATTTCCATGTCTGCAGCAGCAATAACAAAGGCATCGCTGGTTATTTCCCAATTTTCCATTTCAGAACTTTCAAGGAATGAAAAGCTCATTTTGCAGAGAGAATGTTGCTTCTTGATAGTAGCCAGGGCAGAATGTCTAATTCAGAACTATTAGCAATTCTGTTGAATTAGCCCATTTAAATTTAGTTGCAGTGACTTAGAATCCCATTGTTACCAAAGTTTCTGATTTGTCCTTAGCAGAGCTGGTTGTAGAAATAGAGCTGAATAGCATAAAGTGCTGAATAGAAATAAGGTTATAAATTATAGGTAACTTTATGTCCCTCACACTGCTGTCTGTCCACAGATCACAGAACCAACAGCAGTCTCTCCCCTGGCTCCCTCTGCTCATGGAGAGGAGGCCGAAGAGGAGGCAAATGAGGTGGATGAGCGCCAGCCTCCAGCTGTGCTCACAGCACAGCCTGAACATTCTGAGCCAGTAAGTGCCAGCTGTGTGTGCTGCTGTCTTTAGTGCAGGGCAGAGCTGCAAGTTTCTGACCAGCCAGCACTTGCTGTTGCTGGCTGAGGATGCTGAGTGCTGGAGTCCTGCCAGGACCCAGTGATTGCCCCCAGCCTGTGACAGCTGGACAATGGGCTTTGGTCTGTCACCTTTAGGCACCAGCTTCCTGGCATTTTGATAGGGGCCAGCCTGAAGCATGAAGGCTCCCTGTTCCCAGAGGAGGGAGCATGTCAGACACTGTGCTCAGCCTTGTTGGACACACAGGGGACACTGAGGCGTGGAGAGACCTGCCCCCCTGCACAGACTGGCCAAGTAGCTGCAGGCACAAAAAAATGTTGATCTGACCACACAAGTTCTTTCTGGTGCTTTGTCTCCACAAACTTCTTGGGTGTGCTTACTTGGGAGTATTTCAGAGACACACTGGGGATGTAGAGTTGCTGCCTGAAGTCAGGGATTTTGGTGCCTTTGTTGCCAGGTTGCTCTTTTGCCCCTTCAGGCAGAGCAGCCAGTAGCAGAGCAGATAGGTGCTCTGAGTCTGCCTGTTTCTTGGTCTTTGATAAGCTGCAAGGAGATGACTGTGTTGTCCATGAAGCTGGGGGGGGGCATTCTTGTCAGGCGTGGCAAAAGAAACAAAGGGAGTAGTTCTGAACCCTTCTTCTGAGGCAAAAACCAGACACTGCATGTGTCTGTCGATACCTTCTATTGTGTAGTATGCTTTGAAAACCACATTTGAAAACTGCATTGGAGCCTAGAGTGGGAGCAAAGCTGCAAGTCCTTGACTGCTGTCTTGTAATGCTAAACCCAGGATGTACACCTTGCAATGGTGCCTGCAGTATCTGAAGTGCAATGGGCACCTTTGTGGCTGGGGAGCTGCGTGGGCCCAAAGGACGCAGGGCTGGCGGCCGTGAGCAGCTGAAGATGAGGCAGCGTGGGGCCAGGGGGCCAAGAAGGCCAAGGGCACGGTGGCTGTGCCAGCAGCAGTGGGGCAGCAGGAGCAGGGCAGGGAGCGTGGCCCTGTGCTGGGCAGCGCTGCGGCCACAGCTGGAGTGCTGTGTGCAGCTGTGGGCCCTGGGAAGCAGAGAGTCATGGAGGGGCTGCAGCGTGGGCACAGAGGGACAGGGGAGCTGGGCAAGGGGTGCAGCACAAGGCCAGGGAGGAGGTGCTGAGGGAGCTTTAGCCTGGACAATGGGGGCTCATGAGGGACCTTCAGGCAGCCTGCCATTGATCCCTGCCTTGGATCCATAGAGCCAATGCTCAGCACGAGGGCTGTTTCCCTGCCAAACATCCCTTCACTGCATCCAAGTGCTTTAGACACTGGAGTAGGTGACACTTTCATATTTTGTTGATTTGTTTGTTTGCTAGAAGGAGAAGCCTTGTGCAATTTCTCCTTCTCCAGGGAGCAAGGGAGCTTTTTTCTCAATCTTTCCTGCCCTTTTACAGCACTGGCAGAAATTCTGCTAGAATTTTAGTGTTCAAGGAGTCAGTTCTGGATAATGCAGTATTTTTGCACAAGAACACATAGTTTGGGGCAGGGATGTTGGTGCAGAACGAGCTATTCTGGTGCCAGACCTGTTGCCCGATTGATAAATGACACAAAACTCAGATAAGTTTTGTGGGTGCTTTATTAAGGGCCCGGGGAACTGGGGGACTCACGTCCCAAAGTCCGAGCCCCCCAATTCACGTATGGGTGCTTCCCTCTTATACATGAGATTCACAACAAAGTCTCTAAGAAACAGTTTCTCCGTTCTCCTTGCCTGGTCACAGACTCCTTGTGATACATTCCTTGGTTCACAAACAAGATCATTAATCCTCTGCTTATCTTATTCTAAGAGCATTGTATGCTGCCTCTAGACAGGTTAGCATTCTTACTTTCTTGCACTAGTTTAATTATTTATTAAATCTCTAAGACTACCTGCTAAGTAACACACAAAACCCAACACACACTTTCAACGGCTACAAAACTACTTTTTAACAAACCAGTTCACACACAACTCACTATAATTAAATATTTTGCTAAATTTCATTTCTTTTCTAACATTTCCCCCCTTTTGAGCATCCTTCAGTCCTGCTGCAAGGATGCTCAATCAACAGTATTGACAGAAACATCTTCATAACGAGGTGGGGAGTGTTCTTCATTCTGCCGCCCACGGGTCATCGCCTTCAGCAACTGGAGAGATCGCCTCTTTTCTTTTTCGATCACACTTAAGAGGCATCTATATACAATCCATATAGTCACTAAAAATACTAAAAACATTAGTACATACCGTATAGCAGACGTAATTTAGCCAGACAGGTGAAGCCCCAAAGAATCAAATACTGCTCCTATCTAATTATGCTGTGCTTCCCTTTCAATTTCCTTGGTTTTTATTTCTACTTCTGCCAGTTGAGAAATATCTTTCTCAACTTCAAGTGTAACATTTGGAATGTGTACACAGCAATGATCTATTCTCTTACTCAGGTAACTACAAACTCCATGTTCTTTTAATAGTAGCAAATCCAATGCCATTCTGTTTTGTAGGGTCATTCTTGATGTAGCTTGCAATTGCAAATTTAGATCTTTAAATCTCTTCTTAGTAGCTGCTGCCAACCTTTCTGTCTGTCCTAACAAATTGTTGAGCATTTCCTTGTTTCGATATGTCGCTACTGGAGGGAATAATGACTCTAATATCCATCTAAATTGCACTCTTGAGCCAGGTTCATGCCACTGCTCCTCTAGGGATTCTTCTCTCTTTCTGAGTCTTTTCCTTTGGATCAATCTATTCTGTTTCCAGTATGGACACAATGTGGGAACTCCTAGGGTGATTTGTGTTACTGATCCATCTAGAGGTAAATGTGTGGTCCACTGTCCGTGTCCCAACACCCAGACTAGATTTTTAGGGCTATGCACAGTAGTATAACTGCAATCTATAGGCCCATCCATGGACTCTCTGCTAACCGTGTGATCATACTCCCTACACTCGCATCCCCACTTTAATGCCATTTTCACCGGTACCAATCTGATTCGGTCTTCCGGTGTATCACATGTAAAAACCTCAGTAGAATTCCAATCCTCTTTCTGTGGTCTGAACTCTTGGGAAGATGTAGACGTGATAAGGGCCCTATAATGTGACTGATTCTTTACTCCTGACTATTGGATGCACCATTGTACCTCCCCAAGGTAATTATAGTGTTCCAAAACACTAGGTCCCCATAATGTCTTCTAACTATTCCAGGTGTCAAAATTCTGTGTGACATTCTGACAACTCATCTCATTTTGTTGGGATTTCGTTCTTATTCGTACTGTATTGCATGGCTCATCTATTGGGGTTGCAATTAAACACCTCTTGGTATTTTGAATCCAACCATAATGATTGGATTTCTTTTCACATTCCTCTCTGGTCATAGCCCGAATGGTCATACACAAATCCCTCTATACATCTACTGGTTGTGGAACTGACTGGCAGGACCATGAAACATTCTTGAATGTTTCAGGCATTTTGGTTACTGGTATTATTCTCCAGGGAATTGGTTCACCTGCAGCCTGTGGCAATGGCAGGCAAGCTGTTATTTTAGTCACATTCTGCATGATCTTAAAATCTCTGATTAATCTTACCACTAAATTTTCCTGCTCAGTATTTCGTTCTATTGTATCATTAACTTCCCGTCTACTCTTACCGTGTCTCTGTAAGGATAACATCATTCTGTCATGCCTCTACCATGCATTTCCTATTCTAGGATTAGTGACACTCGACCACTCACAACTTTTGCCTTCCTTTCTCCACCAATTGGTCCCGTCCTCTATTCTGTCCCAGGTCAGTTCCCTATTTTGCTTCCACCATTTGACCCAAAGGTTCCTTTGATATCTTGATCTTACTAGGAAGGAACAATTTATTCTGAGAGGTGGCCCATCTCACATGTCCACTGCCATTGATACTGGATTAACCTTTATGTTTTCAGCACGATCTCCTGTCCATGGCAAAACCCTCATACTCACTCTTTTGTAATCAAAACTATCCCGTATTTTGACTAAACATGTATATTCTCCTGTATCGTTTGTGGTTACCTTGGTAAGATTCAGTACCGTGTTTCCTTGTTTATTCTGATCCCAACCGACTCTTATCTTGCCTCGGCTTCTTTCAGCCTCCCGTTGCCATATTGCAATAACTTCACCGGCCTCAACTTTCTGGCTGTCAAAGATAACACAAGTTAATTGAACATCTATCTCTTCCATGACTGTAACCTTTGTTTCTTCAACCTGTACAAGAGTAGACCTTTGAACGGGTACTAGTCTCAAGATCACTAGCAGTAATATAATTAAGAAGGCGGCTTTGCGCGGAAGATCATCCGGGTTGGAGACACTATCTGGGTTTCCCACTGGAACGGTGCCTTCTTTACCCTGGTGTAATGGATCTAAGCATCTATCTCCTGGACCTTCACCACCGTGTAGGTCGTCATCATCACCTGGTGGGGTCTGCTCCATGATTCCCGTAGCGGATCCGTGATCCACTTCTTGACGTACACCTGGTCCCCAGGCTGGATGTCGTGGACAGAATTCTCCAGCGTGAGCGGTCTATTCTGCTGTAACGTATTTCTTAAAGAATTCAAGATCTTATTAAGTGACATAACATACTCTGCAATCGCCTGGTCTCCACTCACATGTACCTCCCCTTTTAATACAGTTGCATGATATGGTTTGCCATATAATATCTCATATGGTCTTACACCTACCTTTTCCCTTGGTTTAATTTGAATCTTGAGTTGGGCCAAAGGCAAAGCTTGAGGCCAGTGCAGTTTAGCTTCCTGGCAAATCTTTTTGATTTGTCCTTTCAGGGTTTGATTCATCTTTTCCACCTGCCCACTAGACTGAGGTCTCCAGGGGGTATGCAAATTCTAGGTTATATCTAACATTCGTGCTAATTCCTGCACTACTCCGGCTATAAAATGTGGACCCCTATCTGATGACAATCCTAAAGGTACTCTAAATCTTGGTATTATTTCTTTTAACAAGGTTTTTACCACCTCTTTAGCCTGATTAGTTCTACATGGAAAAGCTTCCGGCCACCCTGAGAACGTACATACGTACACTAACAAGTATCTGTATCCCTGTGCCCTAGGCAATTCAGAAAAATCAACTTGCCAGTAATCTCCTGGTTGTGGCCCGACTTGCAACTTTCCCATTTGTATTTGTCTCCTAACTACTGGATTATTTTTCAAACATACTGGGCACATTGCATTAACTCTTTTTGCCATTGTTAACATCTGATTAGAGATTATCTCATTCTTCAAAAATTTTACCAATATTTCTGCTCCCCAATGACATTTATTATGTTCTGAGGCCAAAATAAATTTCATTATGCGGGTAGGTACCACTATTTGTCCCATTGGTGTAACGTACTACTCAAGTTGATTCTTCTGTGCTCCTAGCAAGTTTATTAGTTTTCCATCTTCTATTGAATATTTGGGCTCCTGATTCAGGTATGGGGTAGCCGGATTTGTTCTTACCGGTACCAATGCCATTTGAGTCCATACTTCCCGTGCCACTTGCCGAGCTGTAACATCAGCAAATTGATTTCCTCTGTAAATGTCTCTTTCCGCAGTCTGATGTCCTCTAACATGCATTACTGCAACTGCTTTGGGACTATGTACCGCATCCAGTAGCTGTAGCACTTTTTCCCGGTGCTTGATATTGGTTCCCTGTGAATTCAAAAGCCCCCTTTCCTTCCATAACGCCCCATGTACATGAACCACACTAAAGGCATATTTAGAATCTGTCCAGATATTAACCTTTTTGTCCTTGCTCAAATACAGGGCTCTGGTGAGTCCAATCACCTCTGCCTTCTGGGCCGAAGTTCCAGGTAACAAAGCCTTTGCCTCTATGACCTGATCCAATGTTACCACTGCATACCCGGCATAGCGAGTCCCATTCTCGACTCAAAACTGGATTCATCAGTGTATAGTTCCCATTCAGGTTCTTCCAATGGTTCATCTTTTAGGTCGGGTCTGCTGGCATATACTTGTTCAATTACCTCTATGCAATCATGCACCAGTCCCCCAGCTTCCTGGTCACTGCGTAAAAACTCTGCTGGATTAACATGATTAGTAGTCCTTATTTCAATATCATCCTGTTCTCTCAGGATGGCCTGGTATTGCAACATTCGACTGGATGATAGCCAGTGACCCCCCTTTTGCTCCAAAACGGCTATGACCATATGGGGAACAAACACTTTCATTTTTGCCCCCAAAGTCAATTTCCGGGCCTCTTGAATAAGAATTATTGTTGCCGCCACGGCTCGTAAACACGAGGGCCACCCGGAACTTACCGAATCCAGTTGTTTAGAGAAGTATTTCACTGGCCTCTTCTAGGATCCCACCTTCTGGGTGAGGACCCCCAATGCCAGTTTTTGCCTCTCATTCACGTACAACTGGAATTCCTTGGTCACGTCAGGGAGTCCTAGGGCTGGGGCCTCCTTTAGTGCCTGCTTCAATTCCTGGAAGGCCTTCTTTTGCTGTGTCGTCCACTCCAACCGATGCTGCTTCAAGGCCTCATATAGTGGCTTGGCTAGGAGACCGAAATTCATGATCCACAGTCGACACTATCCTACCATTCTTAGAAAAGATCTCAATTCCTGATGGTTACGAGGCAAAGGAACAGCACATATTGCTTCTATTCGGTTTACTCCTAAACGTCTCTGCCCTTGTGTGATCTCACAACCGAGGTAAATAACGCTATTTTTGACCAACTAAGCTTTTTCCTTAGAAACTCGATACCCTGCTTGGCCAAGCATGTTGAGTAATTTAATTGTTAATTCTACGCACATTTCTCTTTCCTTAGTAGCTAGAAAAATGTCGTCCACGTACTGCAGGACTACATACAAGGATGGGATATTGTTACTTGGGTTATCTTCCATTCTTCCAGCTCTTTGGCCAGTTGGTTTCCAAAAATAGTAGGGGAGCATTTAAATCTTTGTGGGAGTCTGGTCCACATAAGCTGCTTCTTTCTCCCAAAATCAGGACTCTCCCACTCAAAGGTAAAATATTTCCTACTCTCTACTGCCAGTGGGATTCCCTGTTGTTGTATACCTTCCACGCTACCTCCAGCATTTTATCTAAACTTCTAGTATCCTCTCCTTCCAGCTTTTGTAACTTTTTCCTAATATCCTCTTGTGATTGATAAACAACAATGCCAATTGAAGTTTTCCTGATTGATCCTCTACATCTAAATTAGTAAACTTCTGAGCCATGTCTTTTAATCGTTCTTAAAAGGCAGAGGGAGACTCATTCTTGTCCTGCTTGACCAAATACAACTTAGACCAGTTCATAGTCTTAGGTATTCCTGTCTTAATTCCTTCCACCAACAATTCCTGATATCGTTTTACAGCCCTTATTCCTCCCGTAGAGTTTGGGTCTCACTTAGGTTCTTCACTTGGTATCAATTCATCAACTGTCTCATTTAGTTGTCTCTACCGAATTTCCTCACGAGCCTTTTCTCTAGTGGCTCTAATAACCATTTCCTTTTCCGTGGAATCCATTATAGTATCTAATAATACCTGTAAATCATTCCAGTCCGGATTCTGAGTATTTATTACCATTTTAACCACTCTTGCCACCCTTTCAGGATCCTCCCGATAACTCCCCGCTGATTGCTTCCATATTACCAAATCTTTGGGGGAGAAAGGCACCTTTATAAGTATCCTTTCTCACTGTGGTCCCACAGCTTCCCTCAACGGCGCAATTAAATGTGGCCCCTTCTGCCCCTTCCTTCCCTTGCGAGTCCGCCCTGCTAACGGAGTTCTTTTAACACTCTCATTCTTTTCACCATCACCACCATCACTATCACTCTCCCTAGATCCCATTTTTATAGCTATATCCGCAGGGGGAGCAGGGGGCACATTAGGAGCAACTGGAACCCGTGGAAGTGCTATACAATAAGACAAATCTTCTTCGATTGAAGGATACAAATTACGCTCCTTTCTTTCTTTACATCCCACACACTCCCTTTCATCATTCACTTCTAAAACCAAAATACCACATTCCTTTTGCCATTCCTCTTTCCGATATAAAACGAAAAACAAATCTAAATATGGTATTTCATCCCATTTCTCATTCCTCCTTAAAAATTGCATCAAAGATTCCATTATCCCCAATTCTAGTGTACCATTCACCAGCCATCCCACTTCCCCAATCTCATATTCAGGCCACCAATGATTACAATAATCTATCATTTTACTTTTATCCAATTCTTGATAATACCCTTCACTTTTCCACCGTTTCAATATGCAACCTAATGGTGTATTTCCAGGTATTTTACCATTGGCTTGCACTAAGGTTTTAAAAGTTTTAAAAGACATCATATTACAACCTTTAATTCCACTATTAATCCCAATAAACCAATATACCTTAAACCAATATACCTTCTCGCCGTCCTTCCCTAAAACAAACAGGAGGCGAGTTCCGGTCCTGCGTCCTTAGATGTCTTATGGCTGGAGCCTAGGCTTTTTACCAACCACCAAATCCAAATCCAATTATCACCTTTTTTTCCAATATAAAGCACCTTCGGGCTTACCTTAATGCAGTTTGTCCAACAGGCGCGGGGGGTCGGGCACGACCGATGACTCCCCGAGAAGTGCTCGGTGCCGGCTTGGAGTGGATCGGGACGCGAACCGCCCCAGCAGCCCTCGGAGTCCTGCCACGGTCGCCAGAAAACTGTTGCCCGATTGATCAATGACACAAAACTCGGATAAGTTTTGTGGGTGCTTTATTAAGGGCCCGGGGAACTGGGGGACTCACGTCCCAAAGTCCGAGCCCCCCAATTCACGTATGGATGCTTCCCTCTTATACATGAGATTCACAACAAAGTCTCCAAGAAACAGTTTCCCCGTTCCCCTTGCCTGGTCACAGACCCCTTGTGATACATTCCTTGGTTCACAAACAAGATCATTAATCCTCTGCTTATCTTATTCTAAGAGCATTGTATGCTGCCTCTAGACAGGTTAGCATTCTTACTTTCTTGCACTAGTTTAATTATTTATTAAATCTCTAAGACTACCTGCTAAGTAACACACAAAACCCAACACACACTTTCAACGGCTACAAAACTACTTTTTAACAAACCAGTTCACACACAACTCACTATAATTAAATATTTTGCTAAATTTCATTTCTTTTCCAACAGACCAGCCAGTAGGGCTTGCCCATCATTTTCAAGTTAACAGCTCCCTTGTCTTTTGGCAGCCCAGGCAATCAGTGTGTGTTGTGTTTGGGAACTGAGTAGGAAATCAATGCCCTTGCATTCCAGCTGGTGCTCAGAGATTAGAGGAGCTGGAGGGGCTGGGCTGCATTTCTGATTCCAGCCACTTTAGCACCATCAGTGTGGGCGAGTCCAAGCAAAGAACTTGCCCGAGCACAGAGGCACAAAGAGTGCAGTTCCCAGTGCAATGCTCTGGGTCTGGTTGCATTCCATAGGGACCCACACGCTCCAGATTCCCCAAGAGTGTGGGTTACTGAAGCAACAGGAGAGCAAATTCAGGATGGCTGCTGATCAGGGCACTGCTACCGAGTGCTGATGTGTGTAGCGACAGAAAGGACAGAATTGATTCAGGGTGACCCCCACGTGGGGAATAATGTGCTTTGGCTCTATGATTTAGAAGGTTAAAAAAATGCTTTCTTAAGCTATGTTATATTACACTAGTACTATATTAAAACTATACTAAAGAGATACTTCACTAAAAAGCTACTAAAGAAAAACTCGTGACTGTCTCCAGGCAGCCTTTTATCTAATTAGCTAATCAATCTAAACAACTATCACTAAAATCCAACTAACAAATCACTTTCAGAAAACAATCACTAAAACACATTCTTCATGTACTAAAAAACAAGAACAGCCAGTAGAGATTAGAATTGTTTTCTCTTCTTCTCTAAGTTTCTCACTACCTTCCCTTAAAAAAAACCTAGGAGAGAGAATTATATCTGTCTCCATTCAAAGAATGTAAATACCACAGTACAGTAAAGAGAGATTATAAAAGTGAGATCTGTCTGTCTATCTATCTATCTATTTAAATCTTCCTGACTGCTCCAAAGCAGTGGAAGATGCAAAGCTCACCTAAAGGCATCCCTTCAGGAGAGACAAACAGAACACGGCAGAAGCAGAGGGAGGCCCTCACCAGACCCTTGAGAAATGCCACCCCTTCCCTGTCAGCTGCCTGAGAGGCTGCTGGAGCTTCAGTCCCAGATGGCCCCTGATTGTAGGGCCAGGGTCACTTTGGAAGCTGTGCCTCCCCTCGGGCAGAGAACGATCCAGGAGAGCAGCAGCACAGTGCTTTGGGAACGTGTGAGCCCAGCAGCCTGTGAGTCTTGGCCCACAAAGGGCGTATGGGAAGCTGAAACCCATCTTCTCTTGCTTTCTGTGCAGGTGCTTCTAGAGAAAGAGCAGGAGCACACTGCCTCATCTGAGCTGCCATGCCAGACTCAGGGAGAGCTGTTCGCAGCCCGAGAGCAGGAAGAGCAGCTCAGGCAGCAGGTGGAAGAGCCACAGGAGAATGGCCAGGTAAGCCTGAGTGGCCAGGGCACAGAGGGAAGGGCAGGGAGAGGGGCATAAACCAGAGCTCTTGGGACTGAGGAGGCCAGGAGTCCCACAGGCAATGGAAGCACAGAGCCTTGCAATCTGCAGAGATCAGCCCTGGGACAGGATGGTTACAGCGGAAGCAGAGCTGGGTAGGGAAGCAGAAAGAAGGGACTGAATAAATGTGATTTTGAGGCTAAAAGAGGGAAAAGCTGAGCCTGATGGCAGCTCTCAGTCACTTGCTCTGCTTTTGTGTGTACAGAACATCAAGGCAGAGCCACAAGCAGAGCTGCCTGAAGGTCAGAGTGCCATCATGGCAGTGAAGAGGAGGAATGAAGACATCCAAGAGGAGAAGAATCTCCCTAGGCACAGGGGTAATCAAAAACAGGTGAATGAAGGAATGGCAGCCACTCCACTCATGAGAGAGAATCCTTTCCATTGTTGTTTACAGAAAATTGATAAACAGATGCAGGCACAGCTGCAGGAAACTGAGGCTAGGACCAAGGCAAGGAAGAAGAGGCCAGACGAAAAAATTAAAATTATCAAAGAGAAAATGAATTGCCTCCTTCAGGAGCAAAAGGCTCTAGAAAAGCAAGTGAGGGAAATAGCAATCAGCACTGCAGTCACCCAAGGGTGGTTTCTGCCCTCCTTGCCTTTCCAGTGCAGAGCAGCAGGGGTGGGTGATGCCTCTGAGTGCCATCCTGATGAGGCCTCTGTCAGAGCTGCTCTCAAGGACACTTCCTGCTCTGCTGGATCTCAGCTGATGCTCTAGACAGTGGCATTACTCCCTTGGCCATTTAGCCAGCAGTCATCCGAATGAACTCCTGCTGGCTTCTTCCAGGTGGCCTTGTTTCTTGAGGTGTTTTTGCAGGCAAACATGGTCACTCACATAGATTTGGAATACGAGCTACAAGCTGTCTGTATCCCTTGCAGATCTGCTCCTGTCCTTTACTTTCTTCCCAGTCAATGTCTCCTGGCTGACGGGGACAAGCTGTAGTCTCTGACTGCTTTGTTCTGTTTGACTTAAGGTGGAAGTGTCACCATCCTACCTGGCAGCCTGCAGAGAGTTCCAGAAAATGACAGGCAACCAAGAGCCCCGAGGCTGGCACGAGGCCCAGGAACTGACCCACCCAGAGATGCTGCAGGATAAGCACGTCCCGAGGAAGGTGCAGGAAAAGAGAATTTCATGGCAGGAGGTAGAACATTAGAATGAGGAGCTGCAAATGTATCTGCAGACCTAGGAGGGGGAAAGGAGTCTTTGGGAGGAAATGGAGCGGTCGTTGCTGCAGTCATCCTTTAGAACAAGAAACTGGCTATTAACTCGAGTAAAAGCAGCCTTTAGTTTTGACCATTTGGTTTCACAAGGGGACATCCAAAGCAATCCAGTTGAGGAGCTCTGCATGTGGCTGACAGCAGCTTCCTAAGGGCTTGCATTTCAAATGGCAATCTCTCTTGCATTTCAGGGCAATCTCTGCCACACCTTCCTGACATCAACTCAATTCTTGTCTCAGATCTACACCGATTCTGACACTGAAGCTGCAGCAGAAGCAGCAGCGCTGTCCCAAGGAACCTGTGCTCTCCAGCTGAAGAAATGGAGCCTGAGCCCTTGGTTCACCTGCCGTGCTGACCCAGCTGCTGCTCAGCGACAGGAGATGGTGAGTGACTCCCTGGAGCAGCAGAGTACATCTGGTATCTTTCTTATCTGAGGGACAGTGTGTTGTGTGCATGTGTCAGCATAGCTGTACCAAAGGTTCTCCTCAGTTTAGTGTCACAGAAGTGCTGGCAGTGCTCCGAGGCAGCAAGAGAGAGCTCTGGGTGTTCCTGCTGCCTCTGAGGGCAGCTTAGACTGGCTGGAGTTTGCCTGGGCTTCCCTCTCTGCCAAAGGTAGAAGCAGGGATTGTTCCTGGATCAGCAGAAGGCTGTGACTGCTTGAGTCCTAGCCACTGGCAGAAGTCCTGCTGAGATCAGTCTCTAGGAGAACACATCAAGCCCTTTGTGATTCTGCAGCACAACCCAATGAATCTGCTTCTTGCCTTGAACAGCTGCCAGTGCTGTGTTCTCAGATAAGATCTGGTAGGGTTGAGAAGAGAGCCCAGTGGATTCTGTGTCTACCATCACCTGTTGGGACAAAAAGGGCTCCGATCTGCGCCTCAGTGTGGCTGATCTCAAAGCACATCCTGTTGTGTCCTGAATGGGGGCAACAGCTTGTCCGGGGCTCAGGCTGACTCTGGCTTCTTCCCATCAGTGCCTGTCAGTGCTCATGCTTGGGCTTTGCCAGCCTTGTTGTGGTCACTGCCATGTCCCTGAGGGCTGTGGGAATGCAGAGGCTGGAGCCTTCCTTAGCTGCGAGGGTCCCGCTGCTGCCCGGCTGCTGCAGTGCGGAGCTGCCTGAGGCTGCAGCCCCTGCTCTGGGCCGGCTTCTGCCTCGCACGGCCTGGACTCACAAGAGGGTCAGCATCTCCTCTGGGCAGCTCTCTGTGTCACAGGGACGCCTGAGGAGCACTGCTGTCCTCTGTGCCCGCTGTGCTGAGTTGAAAAGATGGGGACGTGTGCGGTGCCGAGAGGGCGAGTGCAATGGGAGCGACTGATCTGCGCTGTCAGGGTGAAGAGAAGCGGCGCGGTTCTTCACATGGGGCACGGGCAAGGGCATCTTTGGGCTCAGCCTGCTCATAAAGGGTGAGGGTCCTGATGCTGAAAGCCCCGTGGGGATAGGTTCTAGCATGAGCTGCTCTGGTTTACAAACACAGAGGCATTCTTCTGGCAAACTGCTGCAAGGTGGAAAAGATGGGAAGACTTGGCAATATTCCTCCTGTTCTGAACTTGGCGTCTGTTCAGAGGAATTGATTCTAGATGTCCTGGTGCACTTAATCTTAGCAAGTAGGAAACCTTTTATAAATCTCACAGTGTTTATTCCCAAGAAAACAAAGGCACTGTTAGTTCCAGCACTCCTAAATGTTTCTAGATGACAAACTTACTTGCCTTGGTAGGTATTCTCTTCTGGTCTCAGTCTCCTCTGAATGTATCTCCCTGTGCTTCCCTGTGTGCCTGCTGTCAAGAGGTCTCTCACTTAAAAGGATGCTGGAAATCAGTCTCTGTGCCAGCCACTTGTGCTGGGGGCCTGCTGTTCTTTTCTTGGTGTTCCAGTTCCTGTTCCTGTTGTTGTTAGCCAGCTGTCCACCAAGGGAGGGCTCAGAGCTCCAGACAGTGGGGCTGCCTTTTGTATCTCCTAGAAGGTGAGATCTCTGCTTTGAAGTGAACATCTTGCATTTTGTTTCCCTCAGGGAGAATGGTGAAGATGGAAAATCCTATTCTAAAATACATTGAACTGGAAAATATTGGCAGTGGGTGAGTCCAAGCAATGTTAATTTTACAAAACTATTCATCAGATGTTTTGCTGGCGGAATAGGTATCAAGTGTGAAGTCAGACAAGCTGCAAATGTGTTCAGGCACTGGGCTTAGATTTTCAATGCTGATCAGAATTTCTCAGTGTGCTCAGAAGGCATTGTCAAACACATCTCATTGCTTCCAGTGTCCTGCAGATCTGCGGTATTTACAGCACAGATCACCTGTGTGGGCTGGCTTTCACTGCAAGATCTAAATGGCTTCTCCTCTCTCTGCTTCTGTTTTGTTTCTAGGACTTTTGGAGACGTTTATAGAGCGCTCGACACTGCCACAGGAGGAGAGGTAAATGTCAACAGCCCCTGCAGACTCTGCTGCACTTGAGGGCTTTCCCCTCTGGTGTGAGCTGTGGCTGGAGCTTTGGGCAGAGCTGTGCTGAAAAGGCACAAGAAGCACAGACTGGTGCCAGCCCACAGAACACATCTGGGACTTTGTCCTCCTCAGCTGCCGGAAGGAAGGCACGGAGGGCAGCGGTTCCTTTCAGAGAAGGACGCGCTCACTCGCTCTCAATTGCTAAAACAAAGGCGCTACCTTCGAGCACCTCACTGTTCTTTGGGGCTACAGCTTCAGAGTCTTGAATTCTCATTTCTGGCTGCCAGCAAATCCATCTGAAAGTTACTGGTAGTTCCTTAGCCACCTGCAGTGCTGCACTTGGGAACTGCACATAGGGAGAGATCAGCAAGGCGTCCCTGAAAGCCCTAAGCCCTGCCCATAGCCCAAGATGTATCCACAGATTATTAAGGCATGGATTACTTCTTCTGAGTCCCAAACAAAGCAGCAGAGAGTGTGGTCAGAGGTTTGTGGGTGATAACTGAGACATTGCTGTTACCAAGTGGTCAAGGCAAAATGTCAGTGGCCCCACGTGTCCTGTAACTGGCTCCAAAGGGAGCAGAGAAATGGGCTGTTGGAATGTCAGTTCCTGATTACTGCAGTGCCTAATCACAAGGCAGTTTGGCACAGCTCAGCTGTGTCATTGCAAAATCACTCGCTCCACGTGCCTTGTGGTCTCATGCCACCAACGTCTCAAGTTACTGATTTTCAATGTCGTTTTAGGTGGCCATCAAGAAAATACAGCTTCAAGGACTGAGGAAGAAGGAACTAAAAGTCAACAAACTCATGGTCGTGAAGGTGAACAGGAATCCCAACCTGGTCAACTGTTTAGACAGGTGAGTTGTGCTTTTGTCCCATGAATGTTTGTTTGCATGTTGCAAACATGCAAGGTAAAATCCCACTTTGGTCACTGGCAGAAAATAGAGCTGTAATTATTGGCTAATTATTATTGCTCTTTTCATCTCCAGTGGATGGGAAGAGATTGCATTTTGTCTGCATTAGTCTTCGCTGGCACATGGTATTTGAAAATTGTTCAAAAACCCAGATGAGTTGTGTCTTACTAAATCAATGATCTCTACATTCACAGCCACCACTTTGTTTTGGAGCTTGATTTTATTCAAGTGTCTTCTTACGTCCAGGTAAACTAACAAGGATTTCCCTTGGATTGTTGCCACTGTTTTCCATTGCTATGCATGCCAGGAAGACTAGGTGCTTTTTTTCCAGAAACACCATGCATGACAGGTTTTTTTTATCTGGGCTGTTACTAAACTGCACATTTTGCTTGCTGCCCATCTAAGACATCTCCTTTTTTGCAGCTGCGCCTTTCTCCTTGAGACTGCACAGATGGCAAACAATGCACAGCCAAGAGGGAATGTCTCTTCCTTTATTTTGTCTTTGTCTCAAAGGGACCTGAAAAGAAGAACCAACCTGTCTTTTCCAAACAGCAACTTAGCCATGTACATTCATCTCCATGCCCTTGTTTCCCTCTTTCAGCTACCTTGTGGGTGAGGAACTGTCCCTGGTTATGGAGTACATGGATGGAGGTGTCCTGAGCGACATCATCAGCCAGACCTGCCTGTCTGAAGATGAGATGGCAGCCATCAGTCGGGAGGTCAGCAATCCCATCTGTGTTTCCAAGGGCTTGGGCAGGATTGTCTGGGAAACAGGGCCTCAGAGCTGGAGTGATTTCCTGTGCCAAGCTTTGTTTCTGTGTTGCTGGTATGCTATGGGCAAGTAAAAGCATCTCAAGTGAAAGGCCTGCCAGTGCCCCTGTACTCACTGTACTCAGTGCCAGTACTCTTATCTCCTGCTGTTGTATTCTCACTCTGTCTCTTGTATTTGTATTTGCTGTTCTCCACCTTGCCTCTCTAAATGTTTGCCTGGAGTCTGTCTTCACTGCATTCCTTGCCTGTAAAAGGAAAGGTGCTGGTGGCAGGATTTGAAATGACCAGAAAAGAAAAAATACTCATTTCTCAGAGTCCTCAGCTGAAAAGGATAGAAGTGCAGCCAAAATGCTCTTTGCTTCCAAAAGTGACTGGTGTGATACTTCCAAGCCTGTGCTGAGGCCAGCAAGAAAATCCTTGTCATGCAGCCTCCCACCCAAAAGTGATCCACTAAACACCAAAGGGAGGGACTTTTCCTTTCCAAACCCCTCCTTTGTCCTCTGCATGGAAAAAGCAGGTCCACTGCAGCAGGAGTCGTCCTGGCTGGTTTGCAGGCAACAGTCTGCAACAGCAGGTGCTGTTGCTCTTTCAAAAGCTGACGTGCCTTTTCTCAGAAAGGTCCTGCTCTGCAGGTGTTGGAGCAGCAAGCTCTTCCTCTCAGTGGCCATTACTGTTCTGCCCTTACTCCCCATTCCCCTGGAGAGGCAATCTTTTCGATTCTTTGTTTCCTTTCTTTTGTGATGAAATCACATCACTCATTTTTGCCCTCCTGTTTCTGTTTTCTCGCTCAGTGCCTGCAAGGACTGGATTTTCTTCATTCAAACCATGTCATCCACCAAGATGTGAAGAGCAGCAACATCCTTCTCAGAACTGACGGTTCTGTCAAGCTGGGTCAGTATATTCTTGGTCAGGTGCAGCGTTCAAGGGATGTGGGTGTGGGGCTGCTTGGCGTGACTGCCAGCTCCCCAAAAATGGTGCTGGTGGCAGTGCAGGGACCCCTGCTGCAAGCTGAGGGCACAGTTGCAACGTGCACAGAGGTAGAAGGAACCACAAGCAGTCAAGAGTGGCCTTGCTCTGTGTGTGTCCCTTCTAGACAGAGGGATCTACAATCTAAAGCTTTAGGGGAATGAAGTCCACTGCTGTGAGCAGCATTAAGAAACCTGGGTTTTTTTGGAAGTGGCCAATTCCATACTCCCTTGGCTAAAGCCCCAAGGAAATCGAGTGTGGACAGTTCTCCAGGAGATCCAGCAGCACATTCTTAGCCTGAGAGTGGGGAATTCTTTTGCTTGGTTTCCTAATTGGAGCTGGCTTTCACGGTTTGTTTTTTTCTCCACAGCTGACTTTGGCCTCTTTGCTCAGCTCAGCCCTGAGCAGGGCAGACGGAGCTCCGTGGCCGGCGCTGCTGGGTGGCTGGCGCCTGAAGTGGTGACAGGTCAACCATGTGGCCCCAAAGTGGACATATGGTCTTTGGGAATCGTGGGCATCGAAATAGTGGAACGAGAAGTTCCTTCCTGGAATGCAACTCCTGTCTTGGTAAGGTGCAAATACTCACTGATCCCAAGGTCTTTCTCAGCTGTCCCATGTTCTGTGTGACATTGGACAAAATCCCATTGCCATCTGCTGGTTCCACTTCCACCAAGGTCTCCTTCTAAAAATGCCCCTGCAACACATCAGCATCTGCTGTAGCTTTGGTTGTATCAGAAAGGGAAGTGGCAGTTCAGAAACCTAACCAGTTCAGAAACCTGCCATTTTGGCCTCCAGCCGTGCCTTACATTTCCCACTTGTTTTTTGAACAATGTCGGAACTCTGTTTCTGAAGGACAAGAATTTTTCAGTGGAGAGGGGAGACATGTGATAAATATCCTGAGAAATAGAGGTTAGACCTTCCCAGTTTCAATTTTATAGAAAACATAAGAAAAAAAGGAAAAAGAAAAGTAAACAAAAAAGGAAAAGAGAAAAAAACCTACTACCAAAGCAATGCCCAAGCAGTTCTGCTTGCTTTTTCATTTTTTAAATGCAGCTCTTCTCTTCCATTCTGTAGCATCTTTTCCAAATCCTGTGGTTGTTGAAACTTTCAGGCTTTCAAGTCGTCTGTACATTGTTCAGTCACGTGTGTGGGTGGCCTGGATAAGTTTTGGATGTGTTTTTCTCCAACTGCAGTTAGAATTGTTTGCCAAACCCTTGGCTGTTTCTTGGTACTTTGACAAGTTGATGATGCAGGCAGGTGCCTGGGCTGGGATCCAGCGTGGGCAGTTGACACCGGTGCTGTGTTTCTTTACCATAGGAGCAGGGCCATCCCTGGCCTGCACTGTTATAATGACAGGGAGAGCTCCAGCTCCCCACCATGGCCAGTGGCTGAGCTCAGCGGAGAGTCAGGATAAAACCCTCTTTGTCACCTCTGGTGATGTGGGAAAAGGACAGAAAGCCGCATAAATTATTTGTACACAAGGGGAGTGCATTGCCATTTCTGGCTTTGAAATTCTCCTTTGGGTTAAAGAGGATAATAGCAAAGTCTCTTTGGTCACCATCTATTTCAGTGCCATGAGCACAGAGTTATCATGACAGTGGTGGGCATTTTTATGGAGACTCCAAGGCCTCTTGCCATTGTTATTTTTGTCTATTTGAGATGGATTCTGCAAGTTGAGGTTTGAATAGTTCCAAGTTGGTGTCTTATGTTTCTAAATACCATCTTGCAAAAGCAGAATGAGCTCTCTCCCCCTGACTTGTCAGCATGTTAGAGCTTGGTTCCACATGAACCACGCTGGATAAGGATCAGCTGATGTCTTGCCAATCTACACTGTAATTCCTTGGCCTGAGGAGTATCAGAAAGACCTGCTGAGCTCCATGGACACTGTCAGCTGCATGGAAGTGAGCATCCTTGGCCTTGCTGAAGAAACTGGAGCTCAGCTTAGGTTAGATGCTCTTGAGCAGGAGAAAGGCTGGAATCCTCAGGTGTTTCCAGAGGCCTGCGTGCCCAGAGGGACTGAGTTCTGGGGAGCAGCTGGATGTTTCTGCACATCATGGAAGGGGATTGCCAGACAGCTCAAGCCTCACCACAGGCAAACATTACCCAGCTCTTCTCAGGCAACATTTGCTTTGGGTTTCAAGTTGTTCCCACTTGTCTGTCTGTGAAGATGCCCCTAAAACCAGAAGGCAAGCCTCTCAGAACTGGTGTTCCATTTCCAGAAATGAAGAAACGAAGCCCAAACACAAGAAAGTTGCTAAGGCACTGGTTTTTAGAGAGGAACTTAACCCCCTGTGCAGTTTCTTCTCACTGGGAAACGTGCCTGAAACCTGGGCATGAGGGTGTAAAGGCCACAGAGTCTCTTCTGCTTCTTGTGCAGTGCTGCTGAAACACTCAGTGACCGTGTTTCTCTCCCAGCCCAAGTCACGTTCTGCCCGTCACCAAGCCAGAGCCTGGTGATGTGGAGAGCCTGCCAAAACCTCCCATTTGTTTCCTGGCACTTTCTGGGATGGGCCTACCATTCATGCATTGACTCGAGTAGCCAAATGAGTAGAGGGTGACCGTAGGGATGGAACCTCTCCTTCTGATTTGACCATGAAAGGTTTTCCTTTTCCATGTAAGGAAAGCAGAAATTTTCAGACTGCTGAGAAACAGAGCTGCAGGTGGCTCCTGTGTGTCCAAGCAGGCGTTTTCATCCCAGTACATTTGTGCATGGATCATAATGTGTCTGTGTTGAAGATGAGATTCCAAAGATTTGTTTCCTTACCTGAGGAATACCTGGTGGATTTCCTTTCTTTCCCTCCAATTCCCATTCTTTTCAAGAACAAAGCAAAAAGCTTGATTAGGTTTGTTTTGTGGCAGCGGTGCTTAAGGGACCAAGAAGCACTGCAGAAATACTTTCCATGTACTAACCCTTGGATACAGTAGAGTCAGTATAGCAAAGTCCTTCTTCCAAAAAGCCTCTCAAGCTGGTATGAATCGTCAGGGAAGGAAATGTGCTTGTGCTGATGTAGTTCCCACTAATTAGGTCAGTCAATGTAATCAGCTGCCAAGGCAAGATCTGTGAGATGTTGGAGAGGCTGTGGCTGCATCAGGGTTTGGGTTTTTCGGTTGGTAAAGGAAAGACATCTCTGGGTCTGTGCCAGGGCAGAAACTGCCACTGCAGAGTGGAGCTTAATCAATGGGATCTGGGAGAGCAGTGACAGATGGGAAAGAAGCAGGTGGAGCCTGGTGTCTCCTTTTTCCCCAGCCCCAACTCCTGATAGCCACAGGAGGAAGACAAAAGCTGCAGCAGCCCAACCTATTTTCATCTTGCCTGCGTGACTTCCTGAGCTGCTGCCTGCAGAGAGACGAGGTGCGGCGCTGGTCTGCCAAGGAGCTCCTGCAGGTAAAATGTGAAGGGGCTGCAGGTGAAACAGGCTCTGAGGGATGGGCTCCTCCTCCACTCAAGTCCAAGGCAGCAGATGAGCCCCCTTCCTCCTCACCTCCACTCTTGGTGCTCTTCAAATGAAAACAGTGAGGAATCCTAGACTGGGCTGGGCTGGCAGGGCCCTGCAAATGTCCTCTGGTGCAAGTGTCCTGCAATGAGCAGGGACATCTTTAAAGACATCAAGTTTCTCAGAGCCCTTTCCCACTGGAGCCGGAATGGTTGCAGGGATGGGGCACCTACAAGCTCTTGGGGCAAGCTGTGCCAGGGTCACACCATGCTCCGAGTAAACAAGTTCTGATTAGATCCTATTTGTGTTAAAAAATATTCACCCACATCCTATTGTAACTGGCCCTGTTTAAAAAGATGTCCTCCACTTTCCTCAAAGCCACTCTGAAGTTTTGGAAAGTGGCAATAAAGTCTCCCTGGGGCCTGTTCTTGACAAAACTGAGCAACCCCACCTCTCTCTGCATTTCCTGAATCAGAGAGGTCCTCTGGCTATTTCTGTCACCTTCTTTTGTAATTTGGTGGGGTGTTCAGTTTTATGTAATGGCAAAAGAATTGAAGTAGAGCAATGTGGGTTCAGAGACGTGAAATGGTGGTGGAGGAACCCAAGGAAGCCAGTCACAGCTGAGCAGTCAGAGATTTGGCTGTGGGCAGGAGGGGCTGTGGGGGGCTCACTCTGAGGGGCCCCGGTTTGTGCCCCCCAGCCCACCCTCAGAGGTTTCTGCCACACAAACAGGGACAGCTGGGAGGGACTTGTCCCAGCCCCATCTGCTGCCTGGCACGCTCAAGCAGACGGGAACTGTGCCAGGGTTACTGCCAGGTTGTGTGGCAGAGAGGGAACTGCAGGGCCCAGTGCCACTGGGCTGGCCCTGCTGGGAAGGAAGGAGCCATCCAGCACACGAGGGGCAGGGCATGGAAAGGTAGACACTGCTTTCTGTCCCTGTGGGAATCAGCACAGTGCCTGTCTTTCAAAGAGAGGGACCAATGAGAGGCTTTAGAGTTTCCTGAAAAGAAGAAACTCCAAGGACAGAAAGCACCATTTCTAGACCACTGGCAGGGCTAAAATCTCAGCAAGATGAAGACACCTGTATAAATGGATGAGTGGGATTCTGGGCCAGGTTTGCCTGTGATGGCAAAGTCTGCACATAAAGATGGAGGTGTAGACAGTCCCATTGTTCCTCTTCCTGCATCCTTCTAGGAGCAGGAGGAATCCTGTGAAGCACTGAGCTTGGAAAGTCATGGTTCATTGTTTTTTGTTGATCTGTTTTTTTTCCCTTTGGGCAGCATCCATTTGTAAGATTTGCTGAGCCTGCGTCCAGCCTGGTGCCACTGATTGTTTCAGTGAAGAAGAGGAAGGAGACAAGAATGTGATAATCACATCAGGACCATTTATTCCTCAATCAGTTTAGAGTAGGATTGTAGGTTAGGATTAGGATTAGGATTAGGATTAGGATTAGGATTAGGATTAGGATTAGGATTAGGATTAGGATTAGGATTAGGATTAGATTAAGGATAAGGATAAGGATAAGGATAAGGATAAGGATAAGGATAAGGATAAGGATAAGGATAAGGATAAGGATAAAGATAAGGATAAGGATAAGGATAAGGATAAGGATAAGGATAAGGATAAGGATAAGGATAAGGATAAGGATTAGGGTTAAGGTAAGGGTTAAGGTAAGGGTTAGGGTTAGAGTAGGATTGTCTAATAGGACTGCAGAGTAGGATTGAAAATCAATAAAGTTTCTGAAACCACAACTCACCTTGAAGATTCCCTTCCTTCTCACTCTGCAAATAAACTCGAGAATTCCTTCTGAATTGTCTGTTGTTTCTTAAAGGTGGAAAGAGAAACAGTGTCTTTGGCATGGTGTGAAAGTGGGGAAGGATGTTCTTCATTCATCCTCTCCAGACCACACTGCCTTTGGAATATGGCCCACTGGTCTGTTTTTGGCCATCTTTGGTACTTCTATTTTAGGCAGAAAGGGCAATGGCATTTAAAGGCAAAAGCACAGGAAGAATGGGGCAGCCCAAACATCTTATACAGATGCAGGCCTTCAGCTGTGACTGGAGAGCATTGGGGCTCCCTAAATGCAATAATCTCTTTGGCTGGAGGAGAGCCTTGCTCAAGTGAGAAAGCAGAAAGATCAGAGAGGGTGCTCGGGAAGGTCTCCTGTGGTGCAGAGCTGTCAGTGCCTGTGAGGTGAGAGCAGGCCCGGCCTTGCCCGGGCTGGAGCCCCAGCAGAGCCCCGGCAGAGGCCGGAGCAGCCTGAGCCCCGGCAGAGGCAGGCTGGAAGGAGGCCCTTGGAGCTGCAAGAGGCAGCAGCCGGGCCCTGGGTGCCTCTTGCTGGAAGCGGGCGAATCCTCCGCTCTCAGAGCCCAGGTGGCAGCTGGCTGCTGCCAAGGGGAAGCGCAGGTGGCTGGGCTGGAGGCCATGGCCGTCTGGAGTGTGCCCAGGAGCAGAGAAAGGCCAAGGGCAGCCGCGGGCTGCTGGGCTGCCTGAGGATTCCTCCTCTTCTGCTGGCTGCCCTGCAACTCCTGGCAAAGGCCAGCAGTGTGTGCAGCACTCTGGGCACCGGGGCAGGGAGCCAGGCTGCTCGGCAGGCTGGAGCACAGGGCAGCTCCTTCAGGCCTGGCACTTGTGCCAGGGGAAGCGAGGCCAGCGTGAGGCAGGGACAGCTTGGCAGGGCACATCTGCAGGAGCCAGCGCCTCACGCAGCTCTGGGAGGAAGCACCTGCAATCCTGCAGTTCTGCACTGAGCCAGAGCAAAGGTGTGAGATGCAGAGTGTTTGCCAGAAATATTCAGGCCCACCAGGCCAGCCTGCTTTGTGCTCTCTGGCACACAGCAAGCACTGTGCAATGCAGCTCTGAGCTGCTGGGAGAGAGGCACATCAGGGATGTGCCTGAGGCATGTGCTTGAGGAGTAAACTGATTTGGAAGGGGGCAGAAGGGTTTCAGCAGGCAATTTGTGTTTTCTTCATTAATTTCTGAAAGAAAGTCATAATGTGTTGCACACAGGTAGAGTTATTAGAAAAGAAAGGCCTTATAAAATCAGGCCTACCTATTGTTATGTTTTCCCAATTATCCCGTCATAAAAACACCCCCAAACAATATTAAAAGTAGTAGCAATTTTAATTGAATATTTAAAATATAAAAATATAAAATTGGATAGAATATAATTTGATTAAAATAAGGGATAATTTGTTTCTAATAATAGCGCATAAGCAACAGATAACTGCGGGGTACGGAGTGCAGGCCTCTGGGACCCTTGCCACATCACATACAAGCTTGCCAAGTGAATATTCGTCCTTATATACCATGTGTCAATGCCGTCTCCTCCCATTTTCGATTCTTCACACTTCTACCTCTGCCCTCATCATCACCTTTACCATCCATATGCCACCACTTGGTTGGTGGTCACACAAGTCTTTGGGGGTCATCTGATGAAGATTTTGTAGTCCTCCTCTGTGTCCTTTAATTAACCTTTGGGTTACACCAAGCCAATACAATGTAAGCCAAAACTAACATAATTACTACATCTGAGTATTGTGGAGAGTTTTGTCAAAGAGTGGCTTGAGGAGAGAGGACACAGCCGAATAAATTTGGTAAAGATGTCCTAACTAGGGCAGAGGCCTTTTTGCAGGCAGGTGTCTGTTGGGAATTTAGCTGACTAGAGAATGGAAAAGTACAAGACCGTGGCTAATTCCAAATCTTGCACCTGCAAGATAACGTGTCCTTGGGCCTAGCTGAGTATGATAAAGAAATGGACAGCAAGATGTGAGAAGTAGAGAACGTAGGCCCAAAGGAATGAGGAAGAGCTGATGGTATAGTTTAACCAATAGATTGCTTGGCTTACAGAATATTCATAAGCTTATTATTTGCTGTATAAGTGTTTGATGCTTTCTTCAATAAACTGGACCTGTGATGAACCATCTGGTGTCCTGGTCTCCTTCCTTCGACAGAGTATCAAGGCAATAAATCCCTTATAATTAGCATTTTCCTGGGACACAACCAGAGAGTTTAATTTTTAGCAACCATTTGTTAATTTTTAGCAACCATTATCTCTTGCTTTCCTCCTGTTCCTGAACATCTGCGGAGCGGGGGGGAGCATGGTGCCCCTCCTCTCCCTTTTTCTTCGGCATTACTAATTTTACCTGTTTTAATATTTACAAATATTAATTACTGTATCAATATTGATTCTTGTTTCAATTGTTATCAGCACGAATCATACCTATTTACCACACTGTGGTAAATTCCCAGCTGGCCTGTTCCATCTTCTACGTGCAGCCAGCTAACTTCCCATGGGAATAGTCATGAGTGCAGTTAGCACAAGCTATTGTGCTAAGAAAACTGTTTGCATCTGTAATAAACAAGAAACCTGTCCCATGAGCATCCACGAAAGAAAAATGTAATCACCTGAGTAACAGTGAGTCTTAAAAAGAGAGAGTCTTAACATGTACACACTAATACACCTTCTAAGCAATAAATTGTGTGGCAAGGAAACTACCAGCCAGCTGGAGTTGAACACAAGTCTGTGAAAACAGCATAAAAATGAGTTATGTGAATAAAGAATTGGCTTTTCCTGCATGAAGAAACTGAGTCCCGGCTGCTTTATTGACACAGCAATGTGGCTTCACTCAGCAAGAGCACCTGCAGGGTGTATTGATGAAACACTGGTGTTTGATTCTCAGAATAGGAAGGAGAGGCATTTAGTCTAACAAACAGGGCATAGTCTTTTGAATTCCTTTAGCTTTAACAGGAGTGCTGAACCATGTATTCCCCCACTGCCGTGCTTACTGTGTGCAAGTGCCAATCTTGGCCTTGAGAATAAGGAGAGTGGTCCTGCTAAGAAGGTAGCTGGAATGCATTCAAAAGGAAGAAAGTGTTTTAGGAGGCTCTTGACCACCAAAGGAGAGTTTGAGGAATGGGAATATTTCCCAAATGACTGTGTCAGGAACTGAAGTCGTGTCCCAGGCCCTGCCATATTTGATCCATGTTTGAGCAGGTTGACAAGACAATGAAGAAAAGTGTCTTGTTTAGCAGGTGGGACCATGACCCTTGAAAGAGAAACAATGGATTGGTCAATGGGTGAGCAGTCAAGCTTTGAAAGGAGAACAATGCACAATGCAGCCCTTGGTGGCAGGGAGTCATGGAGTCATCCTGAGCCATCATGGCCTCATCTCACACGCCAGGCATGTGTGAGCTGCTGCTCTAACTCCTGCTGTAAAATTCCACTCCTAAGCAGGCGATACAAGGCCTAGTTCTGGGCTGAAGGGTTGAGAAGGACGAGATGCACAGCGTTTTGATCCAGGGGATGTCCTGGAAGTGCACTGCCTACCTGCCCCTGCTGCCGAGCACCACGCTCCAACTCCTTTTCCTGTTCAGTGGATTTTTGGGAATCCAGAGGTCAGTATGTATTATATGCTCCTGCAACTAATAGAATGAATTTGCTTTGCAAGCCCAGTTTTGTCCTGGGTTATTTTGTGCATGGGTCACCTGAACCTGTGACAATGACCAGCAGGGAGCTACAGGACACTCCTACTCTGATGTCAATAAATTCTGAGAAGTGATTGAAATATGTCAAAAAACTGGAGGTAATGTTTAGCCAGTAAGTTTCAGCAAAGTATTGAATATGTCTTAGTTCCATGGATACAAACTACTAGGTGAGATTGCTGGGTGTGCAGGGCTTAGGGAAGTGATTCCCTGTGCACCCAGCACTGAAATCAAGTAATGCCTCCTTTCTAACCCTGAGCTGGCAGCAGGGATCAGGCCTTGCTTGGTCACTTTCATTTTGACAACTTCTGTTAGCGGCTAAGAAAGGTCCAAATGAAACCTCCTCCAGCTGTTTTCCTCTGGTTGATCTTTTTAGGCACCAAAGCTCTGTTCCACGGGTGGCCTGGGTGTGTACAGAGCAATGCAGCCCCCACAAAGCCCTTGGTTTCCCCATGAGTTGCCAGTTTGACTGCTTCCAAAGGGGAAGAAAGGCAGAGATGTACATTCACAGGAGTCCTGGCCATGTCCAATAAAGGTGCAAATATGTGGGGAGATTTGTTAGCAATGATTTCAGCTGTTATGCCAACCCAGTGCCTTCTCTCCTGCTTCTGTGCGTTATAGGTGAGTAATGTAATAGTTGGCTCTCACAATTAAGAGATAGATATTATGTGGATAGATATTATGTTCAAATGTAAAGTGCTGTTATTGTAATATGTCCTCCCATAGTCCTCTTTCTTATCCCCCTTGTAATAGTCTTGGTAGTCAGGGCATTTGGGGAGGGCTGGCTTGTGACCAGCAGGCGGGGTGTAACAACAATTGACCTCCAATCAAGATGCAAGAAAGTAATCTCCACCACTGGACGGTAGAGAAAGAATTGACTGACAAAACATTGGGAGGGGCTAAGGGTAAAAAAAGCAGAGTATCCCTTTTGTAGATGAGCATGTGACTGCTAATCATGGAGACTTCCCAGTGCTGCAATCTTTCCTTATACAGTCTTTTCTTAAGGTTTAATAAACCTTTAAAAACTTAAAGGTTGCCACCTTCTCGTAGTGACATCAGAAGGTTGCCTTGTTTCACAGAAGCCCTGAGTGTCAGAGCCCACTCCTATCTGCCTGACTAGGGTGTCTGGGGCACCTACACTGGAGCGCGGATACTTGCATGTATATACCTAGCTGCCCCTGTGGCTACAGACACCCCCTTTTTAGCTGAACGCCTTGACAGGAGCTTTACCAAACCAGTGGCATCCTAATGCTCTTTCTGTTTCAAAATCAGAAATTCAGTCACTAAGAAAGAGCAGGAAGACATACAAAAGCCAGGTAAGGATACACCCTAACCTAAGTAGAGAGGAAACATCTACTTACTTGTGAAATGTGTCATAAAATAGGCACCATAAGTAATGCCATAGGCAGCGAAAACCAAAGGAGCAATTCACTCAATCATTTTAACACTGCCCTGCAAGTTTGCAGGCTGCGCTCACACAGTGGAAAAAGCAAGGCTCCTGTGAGTGTGCAACAGCCCACTGACAATTGCCTCAATCAGAGGGAACAGAATTAGAATGATTGTGAAGTATGTGAATGAGGCTAGTTGGCCAATGATGATGAAGGGGTGTCCTACTGTCTGGCTGCCTACTCAGGTTAGGATGAGGATGTTGGCGACTAGGGTTCAGAACAGGATTTGTGATAGGGGGCGGAAGGGTATTGATTGTAGTTTTGATGTATGTAGTAGTGGGGTGAGGAATACGACGAGGATTGAGGTGGCTAGAGCTAGTAAGCCTCCTAGTTTGTTTGGGATGGATCAGAGGATGGTGTAAGCAAATAGGAAATATCACTCGGGATTAATGTGAGGAGGGGTGACTAGTGGGTTGGCTGGGGTGAAGTTTTCTGGGTCACCTAGGAGGTTGAGGGAGAATAGGGCTAGTGAGACGAGCAGGAAGAGCATTAGTACGAATCCTAGGATGTCTTTGTGGTGTAGTATGAGTGGAAGGGGATCTAGTCACAGTCTGTGGGAATGCCTAGCAGGTTGTTTGAGGCTGTTTCGGGGAGAAAGGTGAGATGGACGAGAGTAAGGCCTACGATGACGAAGGGAAGGAGGAAGTGGAGAGCGAAGAATCGGGTCAGTGTGGGGTTGTCGACAGAGAACCCTCCTCAGGCTCATTTGACTAGTGTTTGCCCGATGTAAGGGATGGCTGACAATAGGTTTGTGATTACAGTAGCTCTTCAGAATGATATTTGGCCTCATGGTAGGATGTATCCTACGAAGGCGGTTGCTATGAGGGTTAGGAGGAGGATGACTCCAATGTTTCAAGTTTCTTTGTTTAGGTATGAGCCGTAGTAGAGTCCTCGGCTGATGTGCGGGTAGATGCAAAAGAAGAAGAAGGAGGCTCCGTTTGCATGGAGGTTGCGGATGAGTCAGCCGAATTGTACGTCTCGGCATATGTGAGCGACAGAGGAGAAGGCTAGATTGGTATCTGCTGTGTAGTGCATAGCTAGCAGAAGACCTGTGACGATTTGAGTAATTAGGCAAACGCCTACCTAGAGACCCGAAGTTTCATCATGTTGAGATGTTTGATGGTGCTGGGAGGTCGATTAGGGCGTTGTTGATGATTTTGAGGATTTGGTGGTTTTTACGAAGGTTGAGGGCCATTGGTTATTTCTGTATGTGGCTACGAGGATGATGAGAATGGATAAGGTGAATGATCCTAAGCAAGCTTTGATTAGGCCTGAGTGGAGGGTGGTGGCAGTTTTCGTTGCTGTAAGTTGTAGGCTGGCCAGCCCCTCTGGACCTACTATTTTGTATCAGGAGAGGTCAATTAGGTGGGATGTGATGTTCTGTCCTCCTTTGAGGAAGTTGGTTATACTTAGGCAGTGGGATAGGGGGTTAAAGTATCCTAGGGATGTTGAGAAGTTTGAGAAGGGAGCTTGTTTGGTCAGGATGAGAAAGCTTTAGCTTGGACAACAGGAGCAGGAGCCTCGTGAGGGGCCTTCAGCATCTCCTCAGTGCATCCAAATATTTGAGCCACTTTTGGAAATGACTTTTCCCCCTTTTTTTTTCTTGTTTTTTTTTTTTTTTTTTTTGTTTGTTTGCTTGGAGGAAGAGGCTGTTCATTTTCTTCTTCTCCCAGCTAAAGTTCTTTAGTTCTTTTCATCATTATTTTCTGCCCTTTTATAGCACTGGGACTGGGTCTGCTAGAATTTTAATTTCCAAGGTATCACTTCTGGAGAATGCAGTAGTTTTGCATGAGAACACATCATTCTGTGCAGGGACCTTGGTGCAGAAGGAACTGTTGTGGTTCCAGGCCAGCCAGTATGGCCTTACAGATCACTTTGAGCTTAGTAGTGCTCATGCCTTTTTGCAGCCCAGGGAATCAGTGTGTGTTGTGTTTGGGAATTCAGCAGAAGGTCAATGCCCTTGCATTCCAGCTGCTCCTCAGAGGTCACAGGAGCTGGAAGGGGCTGGGCTGCATTTCTGATTCCAGCAAGTTTAGCTCCACCAGTGTGGTCGAGTCCAAGAGAAGAACTTGCCCGAGCACAGATGCACAAAGAGTGCAATTCCCAGTGCAATGCTCTGGGTCTGATCCCTTTCTGTAAGGACCTACATGCTCCACATTCCCCAAGAGTGTGCTTTTTTGAAGCAACAGGAGAGCAATCTCAGGATTGTAGTTGAGTGTGGCACTGGCTACCAAGTTCTGATATCTGTAGCAACAGAGAGGACAGTAAAGACAGATTTCAGTAACTAAATCTATCTATCTATCTATCTATCTATCTATCTATCTATCTATCTATCTATCTATCTATCTATCTATGTAACATTTACATAATTGAATCTTCCTGGCTCTGGTCGAAGGCAGTTGGAGGTGCAAAGGTCACCTAAAGCATCCCTTTCTGGAGAGGATTAGAGACATGTTCCCTCAACCGATTCTGAGCAGGCGGAGATGTTTTCCCCTCCAGATATGATGGGTTTTCCCTTCAGAGTTGTTTCCCTCCTCTGGCCTCTTGTGCCCTGAAGTCTCCAGTTAATTCTTTAAATTTCTGCCTGTCCTAGAGAGGTGCAACAATTCCATGTTTAGGTGGTGTTTGGTGACTCTGGTCACACATGCATTATGTGACACATGGTTTCCTTCACTGGCATCCCCAGGGCTGTGTAAGTGCATTCGTTCATGGAGCCTTAGGAGAGTCTTCTCTTTCCCTCAGCAGCAGCAGCAGGGAGCAGTGGCAGGGTCAGGACGAGGAGGAGGTGCCTGCCCTGGCCCTTTGCTCCCAGGCCTCAGGCCAGGAGGGCTCTGGCTGCAGCAGGGCGCTCTTTGGGCAGCCCCTGGCAGCCTCTGCACGGAGCACGGCACGCTGCCCCCTCCTGCTGGTGCCACTTTTCTTCAGCAATACCCTAGCTCCTCTTCACAAGGAAATAACTCCAGCAATCTAAAAAGAGATCATTCAAGTACAGTTCTACCTGCCTTTGTATTGTAGTTCAGGGCATGTATTTTTTTCTCTAGATTTTCATGATTTTTATGAAAACATGCACTCATATCTGCACATTTTTGGAGTTTTTATTATTCATATACCAAAACACATCTTTTTAAATTCCTAATTTATTGCAGTTTGTAATTTTGAGGTAGTATATTTTAAAATGTCACAAAACAACACCCTTTGGGTAGTTTTTCTCACTTTTAAAAAAAAACCCATAAGCCATTTTAGTCTCTGTCTCTCCAAGTTGGTTCATACCAGCCTATTTCAAATCAGGGCTACAATACTTTTATAGGATTGAGAGAGGTCCAATGAAATGCACACCAGTGCTTCCTCTTGTGCAATGTCATGGCCCTGCCATAAAGCCTCTTTTCACTTTTTTTTTTCTCTCATTAGCTCAAATGTAAATGCATGTTTAGTTGCGAACTTACACAAGATGAGCAAAATCAAAATGATGTGAGGGGCCTTTGGGAGCTCCTTGCTGATCTTTCTGCTTCTTCAGCTGAGCAAGGCTCTGATCCAGGCAAAGAGATTGCACTTAGTGCTACACAACCATTTGCTGGAACTCTGCTGAATTTCTAGGAACAGCTGGAGGCCTCTATCTCCCCAGGATGTTTTGGCTGAGCCAAGATTTGCTGGGTTTTGGCTGCAAATACCATTGCCCTTGCTTTCTTATATCCACAAGTACCATGGCTGGGCAAAAACTGCCACGAGGGGCATCTTCCAAAGGCACTTTGGTCTGGAGTTTGTGAATGAACGAGAGCTTCCTCCAGTTCCAAACCACATGAAAAAAATAATGAAAGAGAACTTCCCATCCTTAACGAACAACTGACAATTCAGAAGTGGATCTAGAGCATCGGAATGAAAAGGAAGGCAATCTTCCAATGGAGTTGTGCTTTCAGGAGTTTTTCTTCTGACTGCCACTAACAGCTGGCACTGGAAAAAGTCACATCTCTGCGAGCATCAGTGTCTTCTGTCTGCCATCAGTTGTGTTGCTGCAACAATCAGAACAGGCATCAGGCTGGAGAGAGGCTCAGCTGATGCTAGCAATAGGAGCTGCCCCAAGGAGAAAAAAGAAATGAACTTTTACCTCCCAAACCCATCTCCCCAGAGGCTCAAGCAGGATTTCTCTGGTTCCCAGAAATACAAAGAAATAGGGCTGAGAAGACCCTCTGCAGCTATGTGTTCATGCACAAGGCTTTGCTGATGCCATTTGGGTTTGGCCTTTTTTTCTTTTCTATCTTTTCTGTATTGCTTGCACATCAATTTAGAGCTCTGTAGGCTACTCAATTTGTGACTACTTGTCCCAGTCCTTTTCCATGGCCTTTGCCTAAGCAGAAAGACAAACTTCCAGAGCTCCAAGTTCCAGGGGGTAGAAGGCCCCAGTGTTATCCTGGTTCTTCCTGGGACAGACCCCTCCAGGGAGCTGGTGGACTCACCATCCCTGCAAGCCTTTAAAACACGACTGGATGTGGCACTCGGTCCCGTGCTTCAGTTGAGATGTTAGGGCATGGGTTGGACTCGATGATCTTGAAAGTGTCTGTCTTCCAAGCCAGTGATTCTGTGATTCTGTGACTGAGGCAGCTTTTCCTGCAGCCCTGGAAAGGGCTGTGGGGGCCCTTGGCCAAGGACGGGGATCAGGGCTCATGACAAAGAAGCAAAGGGTTCAAGGCAAAGGCTGAGAGGGCACAGCTGCCCCAGCCCGGCCTAGAGTGAGCCTCCTCTCCTCCTCACCCTGCGCCCTCTGCGCTGCCCTTTGCGGCGCCGGCGGCTGCTCTCGCTGCGGGGCTCCAGGGCGTGCTGGGGCCGGGCCCCTCCTCTTTGGGAAGCGCCGGAGCCTTGGAGGCGAGCGGCTGCTGCTGTGGCTGGCAGGGGAGAGCTGCGGCTGCGGCCCTGGGCACGGCGAGCTGCCGCTATGGCCGGCTCCTGCCGTGGCTCCTGCCTCTGCTGCGGCCTCTGCTCCTGCCCTGGGCACACAGACACGGCTGAAGGTTGCCCGGCAGCTCCATGCCGCTCTGCAGCGGGCCCGGCCGGGCTGCTGCTCTCTGCAGCCTCTGCCCGCCGCTGCCAGCCCCGCCGCGCTCCCACCTGCCTCTGCCGCAGCCGGGCCCACACGGGAGGCAGCACATTGCAGCCGGCTCAGAAAAGCCTTGCCCGCAAACAGCCCGCCATGGCCTCGGCCTCAGGGCACAGGCTGCTGGCGTCCTCGCAGCTGCGAGCCGGCCTGGGCAGCCTGCCGGCCTCGGCCACAGCTCCCGCCTGTGTCTCCATGGCCGCAGCTGCTCGGCACAGGGGGCTGAGCACAGCCAGCGCCAGCAGCAGCTCCTCACGGGCCCAGGCTCCGCCTGCTCCGAGCCCGCCCAACCCCAAATTCCAGCCCTCAGGGACTTGGCATCCCAATGCATCACCTGGGGACAGCAGAGCTGGCTGCTGAACTAAGCCCACGGTGACACCACCAAGTGACCAATGGAAAATTTACCAAATCCTCATCAGAGACAAGAGAAAACTCTCATGGTGCCTGACAGCCTGAAGCTACTGCTGAAATAAACAAGGCCAGGAGACTCCTTCTCCTTTTAATGCCTTTATTAAAAGTGATCAGCTCAGGATTGGGCAGCTCGGCGGGGCTGCAGTCTCCCATCGCCCCTCCCAGGGCGACTCAGAGGAGGAGGATAAGCACAGCTCTGTCCACTAGGGGCAGAGCTGGGCAATCACGTCCTCGTGGGAGCCTTTAGAGCGTGGTGTTCCCGTCAGATGTTAGTTCCCTCTGTTCTCCTCTGCCTGCTCCTGGTTTCGGGACGACTCCCATGCTCAGGGCGAGAGGGGCTCCGAAGGTGTTCAGCATCTCTGCAGGCTCAGCGCTCGGCTCCTCATGTCCAGACATCACTCCAGTCTCTCAACTCTTATTTGGCTCGTTGTTTTTGGGATTTTCTCCATGCGTTTGGAGTAGGGGTCCTACGCAGCATGCTGGTCTTGGAGTCACTTTGCATAACCCCCCCCTCCAGGTCTCTTCTCCTCACTGTTCGGGAAGGTCCCAACCCGTTACTGTCTCGGAGAAGGCCCATGAACTCGCCCAGCCAGGGCTTTTACTAATATAAAAACAACCATTAACAACAACGACCCGTAATTACCATAATACAAGCAGCAGCCCACCAGTAGTGGTAACTTTTTTCTCACAGAAAAAAATCAACTGAATTTTTGTTCATAACAACTGCCAATTCCAGATAATTCCATCCATGTAAGAAAATAGGCTTTTGCATTAAAGCAGAAAAGACTTATCAAAAAGGAGGGCAGGAATAAGCAAGAAAGTTATTTGGACTCATGCTTCTTGTATCTGTTAGAAAGGCCAAAAAAATGCAATCCTTGCTCTTCTGACACAGCTCTCTCCATTCATGATGTGGGGTACGAGTGCTGATGTGCAGGAGCTGATGCAAGGGACAGGGACAAGGATGCAGCAGGCACAGTGCCAACCTGACAGAGGGATGATCTCTGGCAGTGGAACTGAAGGAGAAGAGTTTGCAGGCAGCACAGAAAATGGGTCTTTGTTTCACCTCTTCTTTCAGTGCTGCTAAGAATGTAGCCTGGAGCAAGCTGGGAACACCAGAGCCTGGAGCCCTTTCCAGGCAGGGCTGCATCAGACACAAACCAGCAGGGGACTGAGGAGCCCCTGGGGTGCCAGGGAGCAACCTCGGGCTCTGCTCACTGCTGGTGGCGTTCTCTATTGAACCATCTCCAAGGACTTCTGTGGTGCTCTGTATTTCTAAGTGTTTTCCCCCTTGTCTTTTTTTGGTTGTCTGCTGCACCTTTTCTTCTCCAAATTTTCCTACCCTGTCAGCAGCAGCCCCTGTCCAGAACTGGCTCTAAAATATCAGCAAAGCAGCTAGGAACAACAATGGGTGGAATCCTGCGGCTCAGGAATTCGTATGCCAGAGTCCTGCCTGTGCCTTATGCTTTGTCACGACCTCCTCTGTGCAAAAACTAGGGATTAGTGGAGTTTTTTTGCCAAAGAGCTCCTGAGAAGCAAATGTTGTGCTAGGTTTCTCAGGAGTGTATCTGTTAAGTTCATTCCTGGGAAACAGAAAGTAAGGCCAGGGTAGCAGAGCAGCTGGGAGCTGGTCACTCCCTGCAAAGGGCTGGTGTATGATGTGAGAACACCACAATCCAGGAGGGGCAAGCAGGATCAATGCGCTCAAGGTGCTGCAAATGAGGTTTGGGTCACTTAGAGAGTAGTCAGGAGTGGTGAGCACTGGAAGATCCAGCTGCAGTCCCCATCCATGTCCCTTTCAGTGCTGGCTTTAGGGTGTCTGCAGCCTGAATCCAGAGCATCCTGGGGGCTCCTGAGGCTGCCTTTGCACCCAGGGTGAGGATGCCCAGGAGCCACTGAGGCCGGCACTGGGGACCAGGGCTGAGGCTTGTGGCCTGGCAGGTGTGGCTCTGGGGGCTGTGACATGCCAGGGCATGGGTCACTGTCACTGCTCTCCACAGCCCTGGCTAGCTCTGTGATGCTCCAGGGACAATGGCAAGAGTGGGGACCTGGCTAGGTCGGGGTTTTGCCTGAGCCTGAACCTCTAAGCCAAATGCCTAGCTGTAGAGACCCCTGGAGGGCCGAGTGAAGGAAGCAGAGGAGGCTCTTCTGTGGTGTAAAGTGCAGCAAATTCATCAGGAGAGGCGAGGAGAAGGTTCTGCAGGTGAGAATTCCCAAAGGGAATGTTGAAAGAATCCCCAGCACCCCTGTACACGGAATTTTAAAATCTTTCAAAACAGGGGGTGGACACCATATAGTAACCAATAAGTGACTCTTGGCGTGCGGTTTTGAGGGCTACAACAAATCAGAATAAGGGGAAGAGAGAGCTTTGGGATAGGGATTGGATCTTACGGTGAGGGACAGGGAACTTTCTGGAACAAAGGGTAGGGTTTGGGCTGATGGATGTGGCAAAGGGGCTGTATTGTCTTGACAGGGAAAAATCTGGTGAGGAGGGAGGGGATTCCTTGAGGGACACTTGGGTAGGAGGGCATAACACAGGGGAGAAATTAACTGTAATAACTCAGGGAACATTTGAACATACCACTGTATAACAGAACATTTGACTCAATTAACTAACACACTGCAACACAGAAATTCAGGCTTTCAGCAGCTGAGAGGTGGCACTATTAGAACCCGCAGCAGCTGGTGAAAGCCATCTCTGTCCTTCAGGTTCTTGCTGTGTGGGAAGGTGCTGCGAGTTGTGGTGGCTGCACTCCCCCTTTGCTGGGAGGATGATCTGTACGAGGGGAGAGCAGAAAGCTGCCATGGTGAGCAGAACATGCTCAGAGCATTACAGTTCAGAGAATGGCACTGCCCCTGAAGGGCAAACAGCTTGAAAGCATAGAATTCTGTGCAGAACCATTGCATAAATTTTCTCTTCTAAAATATGCCCATTTTTGTATACTGTAGATGAATACTCTGGGTTTTATAGAATACATGGGTTTTTTTCTTATGGTTTTTGGTGAACTCTCAAGTTTATTTCTGTTTGTATTTTATATCCAGCATGCATGCAGGGTTTTTTTTATTATTATTATTTTTCTTTAGTAAATACTTATGGAACAAATACCTAAGTATTTTTAAATCCTTTGGGATATTGTGACTAATATTCTTAAAAAGAAAACCTTGTTGAACAAGTGTGAAAACACAGAGAGAGAGAAAACCATATAAAAGTCTTTTAGAATAGGGCGTGTAATAAAGACTGCAGAACTGAGTCATTCCTTTAAGGGCAGAATAAGCAAGATATATCACCAAGAGTAACTGCCAAGATACTTCCTTAAATCAAGGTGTGATAAATAGGTATAATTCGTGCTGATAAAAATTGAAACAGTAATCAATATTGATACAGTAATTATTATTTGAGAATAATAAAATAGTTAATAGTTAAAAGTTGTAATGCCAAAGAAGAGAGGGAAAGGAGGGGCTCCACCCACGCCCCCCTTCCCAGCAGATGTTTTCAAGGACCACAGGAAAGAAGCTGAAGATACACTTGCTAAAAATGAGCAAGAACCTGGTTCGGTCCCAACAACTGCTAATTATAAGGGATTTATTGCCTTGATATGTAGATGCAGTGATATGTTAGTCTTGGCTTACATTGTACTGGCTTGGTGTGCATGTGTAACCCAAAGGTGAATTAATGGACAATGAAGAAGACTACAGGGACTTCATCAGTGACGACCCCCAAAGACTTGTGCGACCACCAAACCGAGTGGTGGCGCATGCGTGGTAAAGGTGGAAATGAAGGCGGAGACAGAAAAGTGATGAACTGAAAATAGGAGGAGATGGCATTGACACATGGCATATAAGGGGTGACTTTTATTTGGCAAGCTTGTACGTGAAGTGGCAAGGGTCATTGAACTCTGCCCTCCGTACCTCGCAGTATCTTTTGCTTATGCGCTATTATTTGAACCAAATTATTCCTTATTTATATATTTTCTAAACTATTCAATCAAAATTGTCGCTACCTTTAATATTGTTTGGGTTTTTTTGATGGGATAATTGGGCAAACATAACAATTTTGATGCCAATACCCGGGAACTCTTTTAACTCCGGGGAGGTGGATAGCTTCTGGGAAGAAGCTCCCCACCAGACTTTTAAGTGGTCCCAAGGCTAGACCACTCTCCCTTGGGAAAAGAGAGTTCTTTTTACAATAACGCATAAGTAAATTAGTTATTGGAAGCACACAGGAGAGGCTCCCATTAGAGTGCCTGCTTATAGGAGAGAGAGTACCCATAGAAAACTGCTTTGTGCACAAAGACCCTCGTGAGAAAAGGAGGCTGTGAATATCACGGGGTTTTGGGTTGGGGGGCATCTGTATGTGTGTGTGAGTGTGTGTGGAGTGTCTGAGATGGGGGCTGGGCTCCCGAAGGGAGTGGGACCTCCCAGTACCGCGTTTTCACGTTCTCCGCGAGGAGACCGGCCAGAAAAGGAGGAAAGCGAAAGAAAAGTGAATGAGTGGGGACCCTGGGAGTGTTTGACCCAGGGGGAATGAGGGGATCCCTGGTCCAGGCACCTGTGGGAAGGTCCTTGGGCTGGAGGGATTGACTCAGTAGGGAGACTGAGAAAGAGAGTGAATGAATAGGTTCAATTTCCTTGGAGAGGTTGGTAGCAGGCAATTTAGTATGTGATTAGATGGTGAGAGGACGGGGCTAATAGATTGAGAAAGAGGGAGAGAGAGGAGTGGAACAAGTAGATTGCAGAGGGAGAGATAGGAGTAAAACAGGTAGATGGAAAAGGCAGTGTGACAGAGTAGTAATTGAGGAAGTTGAGCCACGAGGTGAGTGTGGGAAACTAAGACTCTCCTGGTACCAGAGATTTCTTAGTTTGTTGCCACCAGAAATGGATCAGGGAAAGAGTAAGTTCCTTGACCCAGGGGCTGCGGATTGTGTGAAAAATTCGCAGTGGTTTGAGGTATCTGGGAACCGTGAGAGGGGTTCTCAGGGGGAGAGCATTCCTCAGGACAGCCCACTGGGAATGAAAATACGGTTTTGGGATGAATGGGAATCCCGAAGGGAAGAAAATCAAGAAATTCAGAGGGCAGTGTCTAAAGGACATAATATAGAAAAAGTTTTGAGTGAGCATCAGAAAAAATATGAGTCGCCGGCAGAATGGTTAAAAAGATTAAAAAGAGACTTGCAATTATATTCAGGTATAGATACTGATACTGCAGTAGGGCAGGTTCTGTTAAAAATTCAGTTTGTGACCAGATCTTGCAGTGACATCAGGAAAAAACTGGAAAAATTAGAAGATTGGCAGGACAGGGGACTGCAAGAGTTACTGAGAGAAGCACAAAGGGTGTTTGTAAAGAGAAATAAAAAAAAGCAGAAAGCAGATGCCAGAATTTTGGTGGCAGCAGTTCAAGAAATGCAGGCAGCTTTGAATACAGAAAAATCTGCAGGGAAAAACAAGCAGTGGATGTCAGGATCTATTTTTAGGAACACAGGACCTGTGCATTTTTCCTGCCACAAGAAAAGGCACTTAAAAAATTCTTGCCCCACTTTGAAGGGTGCGGGACCCACCTGTTTTTATTGTCATAAAAAGGGGCACCTGCAAAAAAATTGCAGAAAGAAACAGCAAGATGAGAAAACTTCTCAGGAGAATCAGAGAGGGCAAGAGTTTTGTTTAATGAAGAGGACCGAATTACACCCAGAAGAGGCCTTGATAATAAAACTAAAAGTAGGTCCTCAGAGTGAAGAAGTTGTATTTTTAGTAAATACAGGAGTTTCTTGGTCGACAGTGACAAAATTACCCCAGGGATGCAAGATAAATTGTGAGCAAGTTTCAGTAATCAGAATTACAGGAGAGGCTTTCTCTGTTCCTGTAATAAAAGGAGTGCAAATTGAAGCAGATGACAAATTTGGAGTAAATGATTTATTGTTGATACCAGAGGCCGAGAATAATTTGTTAGGCAGAGATCTAATAATAGCCTTACATTTACAGATAAAACCCTGTGAAGGAAAACTTAAAATTTATTCTTTAACTGAAGAAGATAATCTAGAAATTAATGACACGGGTTGGCATTCAAGTGAAGTAGGAAAAAGTTTAGGATAAAGGAGTCTGGTCCCTTCCATCCCTCCTGGTCAGCAAAAGCCTGTGAATTTTATGCATTATTCCGTACATTATTAATACTAAAAAGGCAAGAAGGGACTATTTATACAGACTCCAAATATGCTTTTACTGTAGTACATACTTTGAGAAAAATTTGGAAGGAAAGGGGACTTATAAACACTGAAAGGAAAGGGTTAATACACTGGGAATTGATAATTCAGATACTTGAAGCATTAAAAGGCTCAAAGAAAATAGCAGTAGTTCATGTAAAGGAACACCAGAGAGGGAGGGATATTAGAGTCAGAGAAATAATTTGGCTGACGAAGAAGCAAAAAGAGCGACCTTAAGAAAGGGACATGCTGAAATCATGACCTTACAAAAAAAATAGAAATTCAGCAGGCGACACTTTCCCTTCCGCTAGCAAAACTGGCAGCTATAAGGAAATTAGGAGTAACATTTAAGGAGGGAAAGAGAGTTTTTCCTGATGGCAGGATTATGATGCCAAAACCAGTGGCACATTAGATCTTAGATAACTTGTATAGATGGACACACTGGGGAACAAGAGCCTTTTGTGATTACTTTTTAAAATTTTATGGGTGTAAAAGGATATTTGAAATTGGAAAACAAATTACCCAGGGGTGTCTTACCTGTCAACAGGTAAATAAGAAAGTGTTAAAGAGCCCTCCCTCTGGAAGATGCAAAACAGCCTACACGCTATTTCAAAAGATCCAGGTTGATTTTGTAGACTTGCTTAAAGTGGGTTGGTGGAAATATTTGTTAGTTATAATGGATCAATTAACTCAGTGGGTTAAAGCATTTCCAGCAACTTGGAATACAGTTCAAACATAGCTAAAATATTTTTGAAACATGAAATTCCAAGAATGTGATAATATGGTGGGATTTAAGTTGATTTATATTAACCCTGATTTATTAAGAAGGAACTAAGCATCCTGGAGAGGCTGTGGACCGCAATTCCCTTGAGCTCAGAGGCAGAAGAACGCCGGTGGAAAAAGAATAAAGAATTTCTGAATCGGTGGGAATAGCCTAAAAAGATCGAAGATCTCCTCCAGGATCACCCACCAGCAACATTATTAGAATTGATTACAGAACTGCAATTTTAGAAACTGAGATTGATAACACCTGTTGTTAAAAGAGCTCAGAGACAAGTAAAATGTTGGGAGTGCGGTAAACATGGTTTAGGCTGTCATCCACGCATATGTATTGTTTGCACACTTTGTTTTAACTCATGGTGGAGAGTAAAAGAGAAGAAGGAGAGACAATTGATTTGCTTGCTTTGCTATGGTTATGTATTTAGCCAGCTAATTATAGAACGCATTGCTAGTGATTTTTTTTTTGATACCTTTGAGACTGGGAGACGGGACCCTTCCAGCAGCAATTGGATTAATAGGGAACTTAGATCAATTAGTTCTTGCTATATTGGCTATAGCACAAATAAGAGAAGGAGCAACTCATAATATTATAGACCAGTGTCTCAAAATTGATAGTTGTTGTGGAAAAGAAGTTTATATGCCACATAATAGGCACATTGCAGGGGCATATTGGTGCTGCGAGTTTGCATATTGGAGGCGGCGACGTAATGAACTCCCCGCCCTTGAAGCAGAAAATAATTAGAAAAATCTTATTGTGGTTGGCACATCCCTGAAATTTTGGAAAATACAAGTTTATGGTATTCCGGCCTAACCTTTTCCCTGTTCTTTTCATTTAAATTATTTTTCATTTTAATTATTGCTTTTTAACCAGCTAGAACTGGGAAATGGCATTTAAAAGGAGACAAGCAAACTCTGTGGGGCTATGGGTACCGAGGAAACTAAAAGCACCGGTGACTAGATCCCGGGATATTACCTTTGCTACCAAGAAGACTGGCATCTCGGCCCTTGGTTGCAACCCAAGGGGCCTTGAGAAAGGTAGAAAGGTAGATTTCCTGAGGATTATTTTCACTGTGATCATTCTGGTACCCTGGGCAGTTGGCCAAAGCCAGAGAGCCACACTGGACAGAGTTTTGGCAATGAAAAAGCAAACAAGGCAAAAACCAAGTCCCAGCAATTTCAACATTTGCAACTATTGCAATCACTCTGTGTGGATTAAGGACAAGATGTAATCTGTGTTTGTGACACACCCATATGTTAGTTCTGCCTGCTACAATCGCAGCAATGTTATAGATGTTTGTATTAAGGAAGGAAAGATGTATTGGGTAGAGAAAAATTTGGGATATAATGGACAAACTCCTTATCCCCATGGTGATGAAATCTGCCCTCAATATGAAAGATTCGTTTGTTTTGAAAGAAATGATAATGGAGATGATCCAAGTATAGGCATGGGAAACCGGGCACTAAGAGAAAAATGGAAAGAGAAAATAAAAGAAGAAAAAGAATCAAAGGGGAATAGAGGAAAGAACAGGAGAAAAGAGTCAATAGCATTGGCTGAATTGTATAAACAGCTAAAACAGTACTACAAAGATTGGGATTTGCCAGCCTCGAATAAGAATCTGTTTGCGGGATTGGTGCAAGAGATTGCTACGGAATTGGAATTATCCAAATGTTGGATTTGTGGAGGTCTAAAAATGGCTAAAAGATGGCTGTGGAAAGGTGAGAGCTTAGCTCCAGAGCAATTTTTAAAGTGGAACCACACCCAAATTTCTGGAACATTGAAGTGACCTGAAGGATGGATTTTAAGCCATCAGGTAATTGGAATCATTTGTATAACTCGAGAAGGAAGGAAATTTAATAAAGTAGTAGGGCACACTCCTTGTAAATCCACATTGGTGGTTAATATGGATGATTGTTCAAAAATTTGGCGACCTGAAAATCCCGTTAGAAATTGGGGACCAATAAAAGAGATAAATTGTGAATGGGATGAACAGATTAATTTATGCTGGTACAAAAGTCCTGCAGCTAACCCCTGCCAATCCATCGACAGCCTGAGGTCTTATTTGGAACAACTGGAGAAAACTGATCAGAAATGGAAAGCCTCAGATGGGATATATTGGATTTGTGGGCAACGAGCATACAGAGAGTTACCTCAAAAATGGAGAGGAACCTGTACTTTGGGAGTAATACAACCCTCCTTCTTTGTTTTACTGAGGTCTAGGAGCAATGTGCTAGGAACTCCACTGTATGAAACCCTGCAGTGGAATAAAGGAGATTTGAATTTAAATTTTCCAACAGCAGGAGGGAATCAAAATTGGGGGGAGGACGAATGGCCTGCAGAACAAATTATAGCATATTATGACCCAGCAACATGGGCTCAGGATGGGTCATGGGGATATAGGACCCCAATTTACCTGTTGAATAGATTAATAAAGCTCCAAGCAGTAGTGGAGGTGGTGTCAAATCACACCTCCGGTGCTTTCAAAATGTTGGCCAGGCAATATACACAAATGCGGGCATTTGTGTACCAAAACAGGATCACCCTAGACTATCTGTTAGCAGAAGAAGGAGTTTGTGGAAGACTTAATGAATTTGAATGCTGTGTAGAAATTGATGATTATGGGGAAGCTATCACAGAATTTGCACAGGAAATTAAAAGGGTGGCTCATGTGCCGGTACAGAAGTGGAATTCAATCTTGAAAGCAGATTGGTGGAGTAACCTCTTTGGAAATGTTTGGTGGAAAAAGTTAGATTTCATGTTGCTATGCTCAATTCTGAGACTTCTGTTTCTTCCTTGTTTGATTTTGTGTTTTATTAGGCTAATTCACTCAGTGATTCAAAAGATGCAGATTACAACAATGTCTCTAAATTCAGAGTCAGCAGAAAAAGGAAAACCAAGATCTAAAATGGTATTAAAAGCTAAATTGATGCCTGTTAAAGAACAAGGACCTAAAAAGATTGAAATAGACCAGGAAATGCTAACTAAACTTGAAAGAGAGTGTGAAAGACTAGAAACAGTAATAGAAAGGCTGGAAAAGTTTGAAGCTGAAAAGAGACAACGAGAAAACCAAAATTCTGAAAAATATAAAAGATATCAGGATACAGCTTTTTAAATACAGCACGAATCATAATGATCAAAAAGAGAAATGGGGGAATTGTAATAAATAGGTATGATTCGTGCTGATAGAAATTGAAACATTAATCAATATTGATACAGTAATTAATATTTGAGAATAATAAAATAGTTAATAGTTAAAAGTTGTAATGCCAAAGAAGAGAATGAAAGGAGGGGCTCCACCCACCCCCCACTCCCTTCTCAGCATATGTTTTCGAGAACCACAGGAAAGAAGCTGAAGATACAGTTGCTAAAAATGAGCAAGAACCTGGTTCGGTCCCAAGAAAATGCTAATTACAAGGGATTTATTGCCTTGATATGTAGATGCAGTGATATGTTAGTCTTGGCTTACATTGTACTGGCTTGGTGTGCATGTGTAACCCAAAGGTGAATTAATGGACAACGAAGAAGACTACAGGGCCTTCATTAGTGACGACCCCCAAAGACTTGTGCGACCACCAAACCGAGTGGTGGCGCATGCGTGGTAAAGGTGGAAATGAAGGCGGAGACAGAAAAGTGACGAACTGAAAATAGGAGGAGATGGTATTGACACATGGCATATAAGGGGTAACTTTTACTTGGCAAGCTTGTACGTGAAGTGGCAAGGGTCATTGAACCCTGCCTTCTGTACCCAGAGGTTGTTTTTTCTTATGCGCTATTATTTGAACCAAATTATCCCTTATTTATATATTTTCTAAACTATTCAATCAAAATTGTCGCTACCTTTAATATTGTTTGGGTTTTTTTTGATGGGATAATTGGGAAAACATAACAATGTCCCCACAGCAACAGCATGGGGGTGCTCTCCCTGCTCTGTGCAATGTAAACAGGGGCTGCTGAGGCAGTGCTGCCGTGTCTGTGCCTGCAAGGATGGGGCACCTGTGTGAGCTGGGGGAGAGACCAGGGCTGCAGAGGGGGATGTTGTTGGCATCTCCATCAGGATGCTCTGGGATGCTGCCCTGGGCTGTCCAGCACACTGGGGATGGATCAGCCCCTGCTCTGCTGCTCCTTCCTTTCTGCCCCAGTGCCCTTGCAGAGCCCCAGCCATGCTGTTTTCCCCCAGCCTGCCCACAGCCAGCCTGGGGCTGCTCAAGGCGGTTTCTGTGCTGAGCATTGGCCTGGCTGTGTTCTTGAGAGGGTCTGGGCAAGGAGCCTGGAGCCCCCAGGCCCTGGGCTGAGGCGTCAGTGCTGCCCCAGCAGTGCCCATGGCCTGTCCCTGCTGCAGCCCCAGCACTGCCACCCCCAGGGCTGTGCCCGGCCCCGAGAGCACTCAGGCCCTGCAGCAACACCAGGGCCACCAGGGCAGCGGGGCAGGGCCACGGCAGCAGCACTGGCAACACCAAGTGCTGCTGCTGCTGGGCACAGCTGCTGGGCCAGCACTGATCTGCCCCCAGCTCTGCACACAGACATTGCTGCTGCAGCTCCAGAGAAGGCAATAAAAGGGCATCTGTGGTGAAAACTTTGCTGGGGGATCCTTTAGTTCCTTTAAAACCACTGAGAGTGCAGCCCCTCATTGACACAGTCTTGGGCTACAGGGAAGGTGGAGAGAAACCAAATGAGAAATTGCACAGACAATGACAGTTCTTTGTGGACAATATTAAAAAGTAAAACAAGGAAAAAAGACCTCCAAAATGAAACCAAGCAGAAGTATCAAAGATGACTTTTATTACATGTGATTTGCAAAATTTGACCAGCAGTTTAATGTTCCTGAAAGCATCCAGTCATCAGTCTCCACACTGCAGCCTTGAGCTCCTTGTTCCTCAGGCTGTAGATGAGGGGGTTCAGGGCTGGAGGTACCACTGAGTACAGAACTGACAGGGCCAGATCCAGGGATGGGGAGGACATGGAGGGGGGCTTCAGGTAGGCAAACATGACAGTGCTGAGGAAGAGGGAAACTACAGCCAGGTGAGGGAGGCATGTGGAAAAGGCTTTGTGCCGTCCCTGTTTAGAGGGGATCCTCAGCACAGCCCTGAAGATCTGCACATAGGAGAAAACAATGAACACAAAACAACCAAGTCCTAAACACACACTAGCTGTGATGAGCACCAGTTCCCTGATATAGGATTTGGAGCAGGAAATCTTGAGGATCTGGGGAATTTCACAGAAGAACTGGCCCAGGGCATTGCCATGGCACAGGGGCAGAGAAAATGTACTGGCTGTGTGCAACAGTGAATAGAGAAAGACACTGGCCCAGGCAGCTGCTGCCATGTGGGCACAAGCTCTGCTGCCCAGAAGGGTCCCATAGTGCAGGGGTTTGCAGATGGACACGTAGCGGTCGTAGCTCATGATGGTCAGCAGATAAAATTCTGCTGTGATGAAAAACATAAAGAAAAACACCTGTGCAGCACATCCTGAGTAGGAGATGTTCCTGGTGTCCCAGAGGGAATTGTGCATGGCTTTGGGGACAGTGGTGCAGATGGAGCCCAGATCAGCGAGGGCCAGGTTGAGCAGGAAGAAGAACATGGGCATGTGCAGGTGGTGGCCGCAGGCTATGGCGCTGATGATGAGGCCGTTGCCCAGGAGGGCAGCCAGGGAGATGCCCAGCAAGTGGCAGAAGTGCAGAAGCTGCAGCTGCCGCGTGTCTGCCAATGCCAGCAGGAAGAAGTGCCTGATGGAGCTGCTGTTGGACATTTGCAATGCCTTGGCATGGGGACCTGTAAAAAAAGTAATCATGGAATAGTTGGGTTTGGAGAGGACAAGTAATCATGGAATAGTTGGGAAGAAAGAGGACATTTTCCCCCCACTGCCTGCCCAGGGCTCTGCTGCCTCAAGCTGTCCCTGCCAGCAGCTGCTTCCCTATGCCCAGGGCTGGGCCCTGCCAGTGCTGCCAGAGCTTAGCCCAGACCTGGGGGCCCAGCTCTGCCCTGCAGACCCATCTCAGCTCAGGCACTGCCCAGGGGCAGCTCTGGCTATGCAGGCTCTGATGGTAACATCAGAGCAACCCTGAGGAGGCTGGGAAGGTAATACTGATGCTGCCTGTGAGGGGCCCTGTGCTGATTTCTCTCACTGCCTCTTGTATTCAATCTGTGATTTTTTTTTTTTTAATTCTCAACCTGAACTGGGAGATCAATATCTATGTGGAATTTACCATCCAGGCAACTCAGAGCAGTTTAGTTAAAAAGCAAGATTTGCCCTTTTATGTAGCCCATGCCTTGCTGCGCTCCCTGTGTAATCTACTTGTAAATGTTCTGCAGTTAAATGCCGTGCTGGGAGCAGTCCTGAACAATGCAGCATCCTCACCACAAAAGAAGAACTCTTCCAAGCCTTACCAGCTGTCTCCTCCCACCAAGATCTTGTCCCCCAGTGCTGGGAACAGCTGCCAGGGCTGGCTGAGAGATGTCCCTGGCAGGCAGCAGAGTCCCTGCCCCAGCACAGCGCCCTGGGCTTCAAGACCCTGCTCTGCAGGACAGCCCTGGGCACCCCTGGCTGCTCTGCTCAAGAGACAATCAGAGAATGTACTCACAGGGTCTGTAGGCATTGGGATGTTCCACCATTAGGAGATGGCTCCAGGAGCTGCAGCTGCATTGTCCTGCAGCCAGAGGTCCAAGGGCTGGCAGTGATTCTGCCCCAGGCACTTCTCAGCACCTTCCCAGCCCTGACTGATTGAAGCTCTCTGTGCCTCTGTGCTGTGCCTGGGGTGTCTGCAGGCAGTGCCTCAGCCCTGCTGGGCTGGCAGAAGAGCTTCTCATCAAGAGAAATGTGCTTTTGAAGCTCTTCTTAGTTACCATGATCTGCCTCTGTGCCAGGAGCCCAGCCCAGCTCAGCAGCACAGACATATCACAAGGACTTTAATGAGCCTCTGGGGCTTTGTGCTCAGGCCCTGAACATCAGTCCCTGAGAGGGAGCTGAAGAAACCTCTCCAGAACTCCAAGGCAGAATCCAACTCCAAAGTTCCTTGAACTTTTAATGGGTCCCACTGAGGGACACCACTGAGAAAGTGTCCCCGGCCCTAGGCAGAGCAGAGAACTGGAAGCACTGATGACAGGTGGGGACAAAGAGAAGCCAAACCTTGGTGCCCTGGGTCACAACAGGGTCTGTGCCACCAAGGGCTGTGAGGAGACACCTTGTCCTGAGGTACTGAGGCCTCCTGGCACAGCCCCAGCCAGGCTGGGCACTGTCAGCCCCTTGTCCTGCCCTCAGCATTCCCCCCTAGCTCACATACCAGTGGCCTCAAGGATCTGCTGGAAGGAGTCCCTGGGGAGCCTTGGTCGGGAATGGCCCTGGGGGCTCCTGAATGCTCCCTGCAGAGACTACAGGTTTTTCAAAGGACTTTGGGTTTTGCTTTTGCCTTGGAGTCTCTGAGAGCTTTGTTCAATCATGGCCTCCAATTTTCTGCTGTAATTAGTCCCTGGAGAGGCTTTGTCAGTAGCAACATTTAGTGGGCTCATTAATGCTTCAAGCTACTTCAGTAATTTTAAGGTATTTGGTGTTTCCCTTTTGATACAGACTCTGTGGGAGGTTTGTGCAATCATGGCTCCAATTATCCGCTTTAATGAGTCTTTTAAGAGCTTTGTACTGACACTCAGTGGGGCTCATTAATACTTTGAGATACTCTAGTTTTTTAAGGTACTTTGGATTTTTCTTTCCACACTGAGTATTTTTTGCCAACCTGGTCTCAAATTCTCTCCTCCAAGTAGCCCATGAGGAGCCTGTGTTTGGGATGGACCTCAGTGGTCCTCACCTATTCATGCCTTGAGACACGTTGCGGCTTTTCTTCTGACTTTGACTACTGGAAAGGTTTGTGCAACCTCCTCTCAGGCCCTGAGGTTCCAGGGCTCAGCTCCAAATGCACAGTGTGGCTCATAAGGATCAGGCAACTCCTGATAAACCATGGCTCTACCTTCATTTCCCTCTGCTCTACTGCTCTTCTCTAGGAAGCTTTCCATTTACAGTTGTGGAGAAATCTTTCAATGAGCATAGAAGAAATAAGTAATCCTGTTTTAAAGAGTGTATTTTATTACTGTTCTCTTTGGGGAAGAGGTGATTGCAGCATTCTGTGATTGATATTGATGTTGTACCACTCCCAAGGAAGTCTGGCCAGGTCAGAGAAGTTTCACCTTGAGACCTGACCCAGTGTGGACAACCTTGCCCCACATTCCCCAACCTAATGTGAGAAACAATTTTCTCTTTCAAATATTTAAATGCTTTTTTTAAGATCTTATCATAATATAACAGAAGACTGAATAAAGAAAAGGATACAGTACCGGGAGAAATGGATTCTGTCACTGTGTGCTCATCTACAAAATGGATGTTCTGTCTTTTATACCTCTAGCCCCTCTCAAAGTCTTGTCAATCGACTCCTTCTTCACTGTCCAGTGGTGGAGATCACTGTCTTACAGCTTGATTGGAGGTCAGGTGCTGCCAGAGTAACAAGCCAAGCCCCCCACAGTCCCCGACTACTGAGGCCATCCTGCGATAACAATGCAAGGGAGAGGGGAAGGATAACTACACATCCACAAAACTTCTCAACATATATTTAATATTCACACCTTAATTGAGATAGTCAGCCATAGGACTACTCATCTATAATAAGCCCCCCTTTTCTTTTTCTATAAGTCTTTTTTCTCAATTAAGTAAAAAATTTTCTCTCACTCTTGACTGAGTCATACCAGCATCTGTTGAGATGGGTAAGGACAGTGGGAACAGAACAAAATAATCTGAGTTTTTCATTAGACACACTCATTTTGAATGCACGAAAGGGCATCGGAAAGGTCCAGTATGGCTTTGACTCCTATGTAGTTGCTACCCATAGTCAGTGTATCTTAGGAGTGAGTACAGAGGCCAACTTGTTCCTGCCCTCCTGTCCCTGTTTAATTAAAAGACAACTGAGGAATGATAGAGGTCTGGTATGGCCTTTTGTCCCTACCTTACCATGCCTATGGGGTTGCTACCCGCAGCAGCACTATGGAGCCTTCTTGGTAGCAAACAAAGGGGCCAACCTGGTCTTGCCCTCCTCCTTTGTCTTATTTTCTTAAAGAAAATAATTACCCTTTTTGTCCCATTACCTTTTTCATTTCCTTGTGTACTTCTCCTCAACAGATGCTGGTAATTCTCACCCATGAAAACAGGAAGACAGTTCTCGAGCTGGATGGTGGAAGCTTGACTCTTCTTTTTGATCATCTTGGTGTTTTTCTGGTTGTCTTTCAGTCTCTGCTTGAGAGTCAGTCTTGTTTCACCCAGCCTGGATATTATAGTCAGCTCTTTGGGTTCTTCTACTGGGCCTTTGACTCTGTTGCCATGAGTCCATTCCTGCTCTGCAGTTCGCACAGCCGATTCGGTGGTGAGCAATACCTGAAAGGGACCTTCCCACTGAGGAGTTAGAGGCTGATCTCTCCATGACTTAATCATCACCCAATTCTTGGGAATAATATTATGGATTCTGAAATCCAGGGTGGTACTTTGAGGAATTGTCCCTTTATGTCTTAGCCCTTCTAAGGTTTCTGCTATAAACATAACTTATTTCTTGGCATCGGCTTCCCTTTCCTCATAGGTGGCAACCTTCTGGGGTGAGGTCAGGAAGGGTAACGCAAACAGCATTTCATAGGGTGACACCCCCAGATCTGACTGGGGTTGGGTTTAATTCTTAATAAGGCCAAAGGGACACATTTTATCCATGACATTTGGGTTTCAGTCATTAGCTTAACTAGAGTTGTTTTAAGAGTTTAATTCATTCTCTCACCCTGACTGGAACTCTGTGGATGCCATGGAGTGTGTAATTCCCATTTCACTCCCAGGGCCTGGAAAACTTTCTGCAATATCTTCGATGTGAAATGAGTTCCCTAGTCTGAATCAATCCTGTTTGCCATCCCATATCAGGGAATGATTGATTTTAGAAGTGTTTTATTCACAACATTGGCATTGGCTTTTACAGTGGGTACCACCTCTACCCAATGAATCATGTGATCTACTATAACTGGCAAAAACTTCCACCATTGTACCTTGGGAAGCTCAGTAAAGCCTACTTGGATGTTTTGGAAGGGACCTAAGGCTAGTTGTCACCCTCCTCTGGGTGTTTTCCTCATGATTTTCTTATTCACTTGTTAACTTATCACACACTGTTCAATTATTTGCTTAGCTATTCTGAAAATTCCTATGCAACCCCAATCCCTCAGAAGTTGATCACTTAGCACTTGTGTACCCCAATGTGTTGTTCCATGTATGCCTTCCAGCATTTTCTTGGCAAGGGGCTTGCCTCAACATTTGCCTCCCATCTGCTACTATCAATTTCCCTTTGTTGTCTTTCTTGGCTACTATTTTAAGGAGTTCTTCCTCTTCTGTCCCACTGAACATGGGGACTTTTTGCATTTCACTCATAGGTGTTAATACCATCATTAGTTTTCTGTCTCTGATTCAGTTGCATTTTTAGCTTCTAAATCGCTAAATTGTTCCCTTGCACTTCCTGAGTTGCCTGTTTTTGATGTCCTTTAACATACACCACTGCTTCTTACTCTGGTAATTGTAAGGTTTCTAACTCTTCTAAGACAATTTTTTTGTGAATCAGTCCCTTTCCCTTTGAATTTAATAGCACCCTCTCTTCCCTAATTTTTCCAAAGGTATGTACTATTCCAAAAGCGTATTTTGAGTCCTGTATATATTGTTCCCCTTTTCCATGCTAATCTTTCCAGAGCTCCTTTTAGGGCATACAACTCACACCTTGGGCTGACCAGTTTCCCTTTTCTACAGCTACCAACCCTTCATGCATAATAGCGTACCCCATACCCTGCGCTCCTTTATTACCCGTGAAGATCCATCAATGTACAATCATTTCCATCAATGTACAATTGCTTTCCACCTTGGAGTCCTTGATCTGTTAGGCCTTCTCTTCCTTTAGTTTCATAGTTTATAACCTCTAGGCAATTATATATTAGTTCCTTATCTGGTTCTCTATCCAAAAACTGGGCAGGGTTGAGTTGGTTACTCACAATCAGCCCTAAACCATTATCTCTTAAGATGGCTTCATACTTTAGCATTCAGGAATCAGTGAGCCATTTCTCAGCCTTTTGGCTCAGGATACTCCTTACTGAGTTTGGGATATATATCTTCAGGTTTCCCCCAAAAAGTTAATGTTTTGCTTTCTGCTATGAGTAAGGCAGTCACTGCCACAGCCTGAATGCAGGTTGGCCACGCCCGGCTGACAGGGTCTAGCAGTTTTGATAAACAGGCCACTGGTTTCCCGGATCTTCCCTAGTCCTGGGCTAACACTCCATGTGCTACCCCTCTTTCTACATCTACAAACAGATAGAAGGGTTTGACTAAGGCAGGAAGACTCCGTTCCGGTGCACTGACTAATTTTTCCTTTAAATCTTCAAACTTTTGTTCATCGTCTTTTACTCACCTAATCTCTTCCTCCACTAACTTTTCAGACAAGAATTGGATGGCCTTCATGTATCCTTCAATCCATAGCCTACAATATCCCAACAGGCCTAAAAACCTTCTGACTTCCCTCTTAGGTTTTGGTCGTGGGAGTGAGACTATCCCCATAATTCTCTCAGGATTCAGCCTCCAGGTCTCTTGACAAATCACATGTCCAAGGAATTTTACTTCCCTCTCTACAAATTTCAGTTTCCCTTTTGATACCTGAAGTCCTTGGCCCCCCAGAAAATTTAACAACACTATGGTAGATTCCCAAACTTCTTTTTCTTCCTGTCCTGAGAGAAGTAAATAATTTACACATTGGATGAGCTTTGTCTCAGGTTTAATGGAGAAGAGCTGTATTACTTCTCCTCTTAGGGTTTGACCAAAGAGGTTTGGGGGTTCAGAAAACCCTTAGGATAACCCGGTCCACCAAAGTTGTTACTTCCTCCCAGAATCAGGGTCTTCCCATTCAAAGGTAAATATACCCCTACTTTCCTCTGGCAGTGGGCACACCCAAAAAGCATCTTTTAGGTCTGTCATGCTAAACCACTGGTGTGCTTGGGGGATATTACTCAGTAGTGTAGAGGGGTTAGGCACTACTGGGTACGGATTCACTGTTCTTTTGTTCACTTCTCTTAATCTTGGACAAGCCTGTAAGTCCCATCTGACTTCTTTACTGGCAATATGGGTATATTGTGGAGGGATATACATGGTTCTAAGGTCCCCTCCCCAAGTAGGTCCTGGATCAGTGGCTGCAGTCCTCATCTCCCCTCCAGGAAGAGTGGATACTGTCGTACCCGAACTGGATAGTTCTCATTAACTATTTTCATTACTATAGGTTTCATGTGTAATTTATCTCACTTTTTCATTTTTGCCCACATCATCTCATGAATTTTCTCCCCATTTTCTTCCCTTACTTGGAGAAGCTTAACTACCGTTTTCCCTTTCTCTGGGAGCACTCCAATGTCAAACTGCACTAGTAAATCCTGTCCTAATAAATTTCACCCTGCTTCTGGAACTAATAGAACATCTCCAATTCCTATTTTATTTGCTCCTTCAAACTTTATTTACATTATAACTGAGGCTTTGAAACCTTCCCCTTGTCAAGATTTGAAAAGACAAGTGTCAGCTAATGAAGGCAGGAGCTGCCCCTGAAATGGAAAATATTAAACCCCCTCCCTCTGGATTGTTATCATTTTGAAATTAAGGGGCCTCTCAGGCACAGATGTGGGAGCAGGAATAACAGTTCTTTATTGAAGAAGAAAAAAATAAATAAACAATGCAGTAATACAAAATAATGCTGACAGAGTTGGAAAACAACCTGAAACCCTGGGGGTCTGGGTGTTGCATGCAGTGCAATGAAAATAGTGTCTGCATTCTTCCTGCAGTCTTCGGCAGACAGGTGTGGTTCTGTTGGAGCAGTGGTCCTGTAGAAGGGTGTAGGTTTCCTCTGAATATCCAGAGGTGGTGTAGATAGGTCTGGTCTACCTCTGGGAATCCAGTGGAAAAGTCTGCTGCTCCTCTGGGAATCCAGTGGAAAAGGCAACTGCTCCTGTAGGAATCCAGTGGAAAAGGCTGCTGCTCCTCTGAGAATCCAGTGGAAGGGGCAGCTGTTCCCCTGGGAATCCTATGGAAAGGCTGTTCTGGCATCCCAAAATCTCAGAATACATCCAGTCAGGAATGCTTGGTTCCTCCCTCTGGGGCAGAGCATCTCACAGTGGGATGATGTATATCAGTCTTGCAATGATATTTAATAGCCCATTAACAGCAGATGTCTCCTCTGAGGGAGGACTGGTTTATGGAAGAGATAAAGAAAAACTTCCCAATTAACAGAAGATAACTGCCACGCCTCTAACAGAAAGGAATAGAACACACACATTACCTTGCAGTCTAGGACATTATCCACGCCTTATTCTATTTCCATCTGCATCACAATGAAACCTTACACACAGTTCTCACTCAAGACTAGGTTTCCCTGTGGTACACAACAGCTTTCTTCATCTTTCTGCATTACCCACCAAGTGTAACCAGGTCCTTGAGCAAAAACAATCACATGGATGGGTTTGTCTTTGCCTGTGGTGGGAATAATCCACCACATAGTCTTTCCTAAAATACCTTTCATGGGTAGAACAGGGACTTTGTCTCCATCCACTGTGTGCAGGGGTTCAGACTGGACAGGACCAGCTTGATTGATTGACCCTTGGGTGTTGACCATCCAGGTGGCTTATGCTAAGTTCACTTCCCAATTTCTAAAAGTTCCCTTGCCAAGTGCCTTCGGGGTAGTCTTAAGTAGTCCATTGCATTGTTCAACTTTCCCAACAGCTGGTGCATGATGGGGGATATGGTACACCCACTCAGTGCCATGTTCCCTGGCCCAGGTGTTGATAAGGCTGTTCTTGAAATGGGCCCTGTTGTCTGACTCAATCCTCTCAGGAGTGCCATGTCTCCACAGGACCTGCTTTTCCAGGCCCAGGATGGTGTTCTGGGCAGTGGCATGAGACACAGGGTAGGTCTCCAACCATCCAGTGGTGGCTTCCAGTATGGTCAACACGTAGCACTTGCCCTGGTGTGTCTGGGGCAGTATGATGTAGTCAATCTGCCAGGCCTCCCCATACTTGTACTTGGACCACTGCCCACCATACCACAGGGGCTTCTCTCACTTGGCCTGTTTGATGGCAGCACATGTCTCACAGTCATGGATAACCTGAGAAATACTGTCCATGGTTAGATCCACCCCTCGGTCTCGTGCCCACTTATAGGTGGCATCCCTGCCCTGATGGCCTGAGGCATCATGGGCCCATTGAGCTAGGAATAACTCTCCCTTATGTTCCCAATCTAGATATATCTTGGACACCCTTATCTTTACAGCCTGGTCTACCTGTTCATTTTTTCAGTGTTCCTCATTAGCCTGACTCTTGGGGACATGATGATCCACATGGCGGACTTTCACAGGTAGCTTCTCCAACTGAATGGCAATGTCTTCCATTCATCAGCAGCCCAGACTGGCTTTCCTCTACACTGCCAGTTGGTCTTTTTCCACATTTCCAGCCAGCCCCACAGAGCATTGGCTACCATCCACAAATCAGTATAAAAGTAGAGCTTTGGCCACTTCTCTCTCTCAGCAATGTCCAGGGTCAGCTGATCAGCTTTGAGTTCAGCAAATTGACATGATCCACCTTCTCCTTTGGTAGCTTGTGCAGCCTGTTGTGTGGGGCTCCATACGGCTGCTTTCCACTTCCGGTTCATCCCTACAATGTGACAGGAACCATTAGTGAAAAAAGCATAGCGTGTTTCTTCTGCTGGTAGATGGTTGTAAGGAGGCGCTTCTTCAGCCTGTGCTCTTGTTCTTCTTCATCAGTGAGACTGAAGTTTTCCCCTTCTGGCCAGTTTGTAATTATCTCTAAAATCCATAGGTGATTCAGGTTTCCAATACAGGCAAGCTGTGTGATCAGAGCAATCCACTTGCTCCATGTAGCATCGGTGGTGTGGTGGGTAGCGGGAAGCTTTCCTTTAAAAATCCACCCCAGCACTGGTAAGTCGGTGTGCCAAAATGAATTGTGCTTCCATGCCAATCACCTCCAAAGTGGCTTTAACTCCTTCATAGGCAGCCAAGATTTCCTTCCCTGTGGGAGTGTATTTGGCTTCAGACGCTCTGTAGCTTCAACTCCAAAATCCTAGTGGTTGGCCTCGAGTCTCCCCAGGCAGCTTCTGCCAAAGGCTCCAGGACAAGCCATTGTTCCCAGCTGCAGACTAGAGCATATTCTTCACCTCTGGTCCTGTCCTGACAGGGCCAAGGGCAACCGCATGAGTGATCTCCTGCTTAGTCTTGGTGAAGGCTTGTTGCTGCTTAGGGCACCAGTGGAAAGCGTTCTTTTTGTGGGTGACCAGGTAAAGATGGCTCACAATCTGGCTGTACTTGGAGATGTGAATTCTCCAAAAGCCTATGGCGCCTTGGAAAGCTTGTGTCTCCTTCTTGCTGGATGGTGGAAACATAGCTGTGATTTTGTTGATGACCTCAGGGGGAATCTGACGCCATCCATCTTGCCACTTTGCTCCCAGGAACTGAATCTCTTGGGCAGGTCCCTTGACTTTGCCCTTCTTGATGGCACAACCAGCTTCTAGCAGAATCTGAATAATCCTCTCTCCTTTCTCAAACACTTCCATTGCCATGTTCCCCACACAATGATGTCATCGATGTACGGCAGGTGTTTTGGAGCCTCATCCTTCTCCAGTGCACTCTGGATCTGTCCATGGCAGATGGTGGAGCTGTGCTTCCACCCCTGGGGCAGTCGGTTCCAGGTGTACTGCATGCTGCTCCAGGTGAAAGCAAACTGAGGCCTGCATTCTGCTGCCAGAGGAATGGAGAAAGATGTGTTAGCAATGTCAACAGTGGTGTACCACTTTGCTACCTTGGACTCCAGCTCGTACTGGAGTTCCAGCATGTCCGGCCCAGCGGCACTCAGCGGTGGAGTCACTTCATTCAAGGCACAATAGTCCACAGTCAATGTCCATTCTCTGTCAGATTTGTGCACAGGCCAGATGGGGCTGTTGAAGGGTGAGTGGGTTTTGCTGACCACCATTTGGGTCTCCAGCTCACAGATCAGTTTGTGCATGGGGATCACAGTATCTTGATTCATCCGATACTGCCAGCTGTGCACTGTCAAGGTGGCAATTGGCACTTGTTACTCTTCCATCTTCAGGAGACCTACTGCATATGGGCTTTCTGATAGTCCAGGCAAAGTGTTCAACTGCTTGATGTTTTTCTGCCTCCACAGCAGCTATGCCAAAAGCCAATCTGAGTCCCTTTGTGTTCTTGTAATAGCCATTCCGGAGGAAATCTATGCCCAGATACACGGGGCCTCTGGGCCCGTCAATATAGGATGTTTCTTCCACTCTTTTCCAGTCAGGCTCACCTCGGCTTCCAACAGGGTCAATTACTGTGATCCCCCTGTCAACCTGGCAATGGAAACAGGTTCGGCCTCCACATGTCCCGATGGCATTAGGGTACACTGTGCACCAGTATCAACTAAAGCATTGTAATTTTGTGGTTCTGACGTGCCAGGCTATCTGACCAACACCGTCCAGAAAATCCAGTTTTCCCATGCCTCTCCCTGGCTAGAAGCACGGCCCCTCTAACCCTGGGCATACATGGTAGAGGTACCTTCCAGGGCATCTAAAAGATCATACTCAGCAGCTTGGTCATGGGAGGATGAGGCTACCTTCACTTTACTGGAGTTCCCTTGGTTAGTGTTTCTCTCCTTGAGTTGACGCACCCGTGCTGCCAGGACAGAAGTGGGTTTTCCATCCCACCTTCCCATGTCTTCCCCATGGTCACGCAGAAAAAACCACAGGTCAGCTCATGGGGTGTACCCTCTCTCTGTAGCTGGGGAACGTTGGACTCTGACTCTGGGGCCTGTGACTCGCACTGGTGCAATGAGGGTACTGTTCCTCTCTCGCAGACATTTCTTCACAGAAATCCTTTCTTTCGGATTTCTGCGTCTTCTGGAGGGCAGAGGCCTCAGAAGACAATGTAAACAATTATTATCAGCTGCTGTGGAATGCAACAGGGGTTTCTTGATTGGCTCATGCTTCTTGTTTATAATTTAAGGGCCAATCACAAAATGCAAGCTGGGGACTGAGTTCTTGGACACAACTTTGTTATAGGATTCTTTCTATCTATTCTTAGCTAGCCTAGCAGCTCTGCAAACTTCTCTCTTCTTATTCTTATTAGTATAGTCATAATGTATTATATATCATAGATCAATAAGTCCAGCCTTCTGATCAAGAAACAAGATTCTCTGTCTCTCTCTCACCAGCAGCGACCCACTAAGGACGCTGTAATATCTGGTGACCCCTCGTGTCAGAGCAAAAATTAATTTGATAAGACCAGAGGAGCAAAATTGCTGCACTGGGTAAAAATCCTGTATGTGTAGCTTGTGATGGTTGCTTTGAAGTGACCACAAAAGTGGATTCAAGCCAGGAGCTGAAGAACTGAAGATCCTGATTTGGACAGAGTTCACAGCCAAGGCTGACCACAAAGAGAACCTTCTTCTTGAAAACCTTCAGGAAAGATGATGGAAAAGAGCAGCAGACCTTTGGAGCTGGCCAGAGCAAGCTGGACTCTTTCAAAAGGTACTGTGGGGTTTTCTATCCCTGATGAACCAGCCCTTTGCAGTTTGGGGCTTTTCGTATGGCAGACACATGCCCTGCCGGAAGAGGTTCCTTTTACTCCTTCAGAGGAGAATATCATTGCCCTCTGGAAACACTGGTATAGAGAAGATGGTTTCTTTCTGTCAAAAACAGATCTCTATGAGTTCTTTCGATGGGCAAAGCTTTTTGGGTTCTTTACTGATGTCCTGTATGCTTTGGATGTTTTTGTCTGGGAATGCCTGGACTCGATTATTCAGTTCGTCTGGAGCCAGGGACGTGTTTTGCCTTCTATCTACTCAGCATTTATAAAGATTTTTCCAGTTCTGAAACGCAGAGCAGCTATCTTTCAATAGATTTCTAACTGTTATGACAGGCCCCGTTTCCACCGTCCCTGGGAGAAGACCCAGTGGGGGAGGACATTCTGCTTCCCAGCCCCCACTGCTTCATGGCGGGGGGGGCTGAAACTTCGCCGCACGAAGAAGTTTTTTTTACTCTTTCTCCGGAGGAGCCTGCGCAGATGAGCTGCTCTCCTCCTCCCCCTTCTCTCTCTCCGGGGGGATGGGAGGAGGCGGCGCCACTCAAGACACAGCCGGCCTCTCAGACTCTGCCTCCTTCAGACATGGGGGCGGTACTGGTCTCTGAGGTTTCTCCGCCCCTGCCAGAGCCGTCTCTCCAGGAGATCCCGTCTCCGCCTCTCCAGGTGGTCCTGCCCACGGCTTCACCAGTCTCCCCGCCCCTGCCAGCACCTGCGTCTGACATGGCAGAAGGGACAGTACTTCCAGTTCCAGTTGAGCTCTTGCTAGGCAACGACGAGGATCTGTCTCCAGCTTACGGCTCAGCGGAGGAGGAAATTCCTTCGGCCCCTCCGCCGCCTCCATCGGCCTCCTCATCGCCTCAAGCCGAGATGGTCCCTGTTCAGGATGGTGCTGAAAACGGCGCTGAACCCGCAGGACCCTCGGAGCAGCCCGTGGCTGCGCCTACACCCAGTGTGATTTCCCGCCTGAGTGTTTTGGGTTGTCCCGGGGCTGCCCCTGCTGGGGAAGCTGGGACAGGGGAAGAGGGTGTCGGTCTCTCCTTCCATGGAGCAGGGGCTGCCTGCCAGCTCACTGTTGCGGCAGTCCGGCTGCCTGTTTTTAAGATCAGCATTCTCGGCGGGTTGGAGAGTGTTTTGTCGGTTGCTGTCCCATGGAGGCTGCCATCTCTGCCGCCTCTCTTGTGTTCTAGTGGCATGGGGGGGCAGGTGCATCCCGAGAGCCCTGCCTCTGATCCCCAGCCCGAAGGGGATGGGGATGATGAAGCCATGGGGCAGATGAGAGACAAACCCAATGCAGTACAGGGGAAGATGGCACAGCTGGAGGAGACCATAGCTGGTTTGCTGTGGGGAGCAAATGTCTCCAGACCCCAGATGGGATTGCTGGGGAAGGCTTCTATTTCCCTGCTGCTGGCATGCCTCAGTGGTTTTGGGGAAAGGAAGCGTGTCACCACCCATGCTGCCATTGTGCTGGCAGCTGGGTTCAGGCCTGTGAGAATGCAGAGCCTGCTTTATGGGTTTGGCTTGGGCCGTTGGGCTCAGATAGTTCCTGGGCTGGGCCCACTGCCTGGCCTCCTTATGTTTTTGGGGATTCTGGTTTGTCCTACCAGTCCTGGTCCCCCTTTGTGAGCCAATTTTGGGGTTCCTGGTCCATCATGGGCCAGGGCCCCCAGGGCCTTTCCTTCTCTGGCACTGCTCTGCTCGGCTGCTGCTCTTTTGCTTTCAATCAAAAAAAAAAAAATTTAAATTAAATAAAAAAGATTGAAAATAGCGGGCAGCAGCTCTAAAGCACTGAAGCATTGAAGGGCCAGAAAAGGACATTCCAAGGTTGTTCAAATTGTTTGAAATTGTTCAAAATTGTGTTGTGACTGTCAATGGTTTTTTGATAACTATTGATGGGATTCTTTTTGCAGCAAGTTTGTTTTCAGGACCAAAAAGGACTCTCAGATATTCCAAGGGAAACAACTTCGGTTCTTGGACTGTTCCTGAAACTCAGCTGCATGGACTTAAATTCTCTTTGCATTGTTTTTTGCAATTTTCTTATATTGTAGGATTGTCTTAGTGATTTGTTAGTATTCTATATTTTATAGGTGAAGGAATTTCCTGTTCATTCCACATCAGCATTTTTCTTTTATTTTATACAATTTAGAAAGGTGAGATGTCGCAGACATTTCTTCACAGAAATCCTTTCGGATTTCTGCATCTTCTGGAGGGCAGAGGCCTCAGAAGACAATGTAAACAATTATTATCAGCTGCTGTGGAATGCAACAGGGGTTTCTTGATTGGCTCATGCTTCTTGTTTATAATTAAGGGCCAATCACAAAATGCAAGCTGGGGACTGAGTCCTTGGACATAACTTTGTTGTAGGATTCTTTCTATCTATTCTTAGCTAGCCTAGCAGCTCTGCAAACTTCTCTCCTCTTATTCTTATTAGTATAGTCATAATGTATTATATATCATAGATCAATAAATCCAGCCTTCTGATCAAGAAACAAGATTCACCGTCTCTCTCTCACCAGCACCGACCCACTCAGGACGCTGTAATAGTTCCTCCTCACCTCCTCCCTCATCTCCCTCATCTCCTCTCTGAGTTCTTGTACCATGGCACAAAGATATGAGCCTGCATCGGGCCATTGATCAAACTCTCATAATTCCTAAGATTGTTGGCCACAGAATCCACTGTCTCTCGGTTGATGTCGGCATTAATCATTGCAATAGAGGTGGTGTATTGAGATGGCCCCAAATTTGCCAGGCTCCACAACATTTGCCCTGTGCATCTGACTTTGTCCGGGTCATTATCATACTGTCCATCCCTCCCAAAGAGTACCTCCAATATTGCCACTTCTCTCAGCTGTTGGATCTCTTCCTCAAGAGTCTTCCAGCGCATTCTATGGCGGTGGTCCTCTATTCTTTCCCTGTGAACAAACCTCTCCCTGACACTTATTAAAAGCCACTCCCAGAGGGAAAGGGACCCTGGCTCCCTTATAAAAACCTGATTGTTACCTGAGTCCTGGGTAAAGGGTCCCAGATTCCTTGCCTTACCACCCTCCAACTGGACGCCTGTACCCATAAGATCCCAGACCCAGAGTAACCAGGTTGTATAAGCCTCACATCCCCATTGTACAATGTCTTTGTGCAGAGTACAGAGACTTTCGTACATCAGGGACTCAGTGATGATCACAACCTCTGGTTCCTCGGTGGGTTTTGAGGGCCCTCCCCTATCTGCTTTCATCTTAAATCTCCTTGTTTCCACAGGGGCAACTGCTGCTGGCTGTGTCTGCCTTTGCAATTCAGCTGGAACCTGGACAGTTGTAACATCTGTGGGTTCTGCTGCTGCACTATTAGACTCTCTCTCTTCCAAGTGGGGGGAGGGCTTCTCACCAGCTGGGGAAGTGTATTCCTTCAGCATCTGGTCCATCTCATGTATCTCGTTCACCGAACCCCCCACCCAATCTGGCTGGTTTGTATCTGAGGTGGGCTGTGGAGCAGGGTCAGGCTCTGGGGCAGCAGCATCCCTAGACTCTGGTGCTTTGTTAGGTTCTGGGGTAGGTGTCAGGGTAGTTATCCAGGTTAATCTTCCCTTCTCTCTAAATGCTAAATAGAACAGGCCTATCAGCAACACTGGCCACTGTATGATATCTTTAGTATTTAGAGTGGATCTGAATCCTTCAAAAACTGGTGGGGCGGACCCAAAGAGATGGTTAAAGGGTTGGGAGAAGATTTTTCCTGGTGTCATTTCTTTACAGCAGGAGCCATTATTAAAGTAACCCTAAAAACATACAGTTAGTGTGTGATAGGTATGAATCCATGTGCCTGCTTTCCAGAGGAAGTTAAAAATCCATGAATCCCTCACCTTATTCACCCATAAAACAAGCCAGATAACAGACACAGTAGCCTTGGTTATAGGACCCTGTTTAGATAAAGGCCTACAAATGGCAGAAATACAGCCACGATCACGTGCCACCCAAACCAGGGCAAGCTGGACCACATGGTGTTGCTTAATGAGGTTTCTATAGCAGCACACACACAAAAAATTAGATTACTCAATAACTGTTATTCCCTTTTGGTTTCTGTGCCCTCGAGGCCCACATTGGGCGCCAAAATCTGTCTTGGTTTGGAAAGCCAGGAGTCTGCTAAGGAAGGCAGGAGCCTTCCCTGAAATGGAGAATGTAAACCCTCCCCACGTCCCCGAATTGCAATAAATTTTAAATTAAGGGGGTTCTCAGGCAAAAATATGGAAGCAGGAAATAACAGTTCTTTAATAGAGATAAGAAAAAAAATAAACTATAGAATAAACAATGCAGTACATTGGAACAACACTGACAGAGTCAGAACCCAACCTGACACCCTGTGGGGTGTTGGTAGCAGTCCAATTGGAAATGTGGCTGCAGTCCTCCTGAAGTATCAGGTGTGGTTCTGTTGGAGCGAGGGTAATCTGTAGAGAAGGATGTATTCCTCCTCTGAAGATCCAGTAGAAGAAGGGACAGCTGCTGTTCCTCTGGGGAATCCAGTGGAGAAAGCCGTGCTGGTGTCTCAAAATCTTCTGGATTATATCTGGGTAGGAATGCTTGGCTCCTCCCTCTGGGCGGAGCATCTAACAATGGGATGTTACAGTTCTTATCAGTCATACAGTGACATTCAATAGTCTGTTATCAGCAATGTCCCCTCCCCAGGGAGGTGTGAATGTGGTCACTCAAAGAGAGAGATAAAGGCAAACTGCCCACTTGACAAAGGTAATCTGCCATACAGATGCTAATGGAAAACAACTTGCATTGCAATCTTCAACAGCCATGCAGTGCCTCTTAGTGACAAACCTGCCCTCCCCAAATGCCCCAACCACCAAGGCCATTACAAGGGGAGGGGAAAGAGTGCTATGGGAGACAGATGACAATAACAACACTACACAACATACACATGATATCTATCTCTTCATTGTGAGACCCAACTATGACATTACTCATCTGTAACACTGTGCAATAGTGGATCCTTGCTCCTACTAGATCTGGCAATGTCCCAGTGTCACCTGTGTCCCATGAGGCCCCACTTGGTCACAGCAGAGCCTTGGCTTAACAACTGACCCTTGTTTCCTTGAGATTCCATTTGTGAAAAAAACATTCACTCTCCTGTGAAAATGTACAAAGTTTATTAAAAGCTTAATTGGAGACCAGGACCATGGAGCAAAGGTTATTATGGCCAGGTGCATCTTGGCACTCAGCCAGGAGCACCCTGTTACCTTCGGGGATCCCCCTGAAATACCTTTCCCCTTACATCAACCTGTTGCATATTCATAGACCCTCATGCATATCCATAAACTACTTTACATATTCCAGGAAAGATTTTACATGGCCCCTCCTTGGGTCTGCCTTTTCAGAGCATGTGTGTTTCTTGGCTGTGGTTTTGGCTCCTTCTCTTTATCACCTCCAGTTTTTGGGCCTTGGTCCACTCTGCCTTCAGACGGTGAGTGCTGATAGTTGGCAGATCTGTACAGGTGTCCTGTGTGCATTGGATGTTAATCCCATCCAAGCAGGCAGTTTAACACAAGCAGCAATTCCACTAAGCTTAATTAACAACAGAAATAAGAACGATATCTTTACAACAAAGTTACTTTAACATCACACATATGAAATCCATTTTAATATTTGCAAAAAGCCAATATTATGATATTTATCTATAACAGGGTGAAGGAGCCCTGGCCCAGGCTCTGGCCCTGGGGGACACGGGGACGCTGCCGGGGGGTCCCTGTCCCCCTGTGCCACACCCAGGGCCCCGTCCCCCTGTCCCTGTGTCAGGCTCTGGGGTTGATCTCGTGGAACATCCTCTGGGGGAGGCTGCGGGGCTGGGGCCGGAGGGACCCGGGGGGACAGGGGACCCCACTGTGCACGAGCAGGGTTGGACTGCTCTGGGGGGAACTGTGAGGGGGGCCGGGGCAGAGTGACCTCCCCAGTGACAGCACACAGCCCCTGTGATGTCACACATTTCCTGTATTGTCACACTGCCCCTGTGATGTCACACTGCCACCTGTGATGTCACACAGCCCCCATGATGTCACATAGACCCCGTGATGTCACACTGCCCCTGTGATGCAACACTGCCCCTGTGATGTCACACAGCTGTTCTGTGATGTCACACTTCAATCTGCAATGTCACACAGACCCTGTGATGTCACACAGCCACCTGTGAGGTCACGCTGCCCCTGTGATGTCACAAAGCCATCTGTGATGTCACACAGCCCCTCTGATGTCACACAGCCCCTGTGATGTCACGCAACCACTCTGGTATGTAATGCCGCCTCCATATGATGTCATTCAGCTGCTGTGTGATGTCACAGTCACCCTATGAAGTCACAGCCTTCTCTGTGACATCACACAGCTCCTCTGCGATATCATACTCTACATCACAACCCACATTGTGACATCACAGAGCCACCATCTATGATGTCACAGCTAGCTCTGTGATGTCACACCCCACTCCAGGCTCTCACACAGCCTACTCAGTTCTGTCACACAGCCCCTTCCTGACATCCACGCTGCTCTGTGGCTCTGTGACACAGCCCCTGAGGTGCTGCTGTGACACAGCCCCCTCGGGGCCATCCCAGAGCCCCTGCCACTGCTCAGCCCTTGTGAGCTCTGTCGGTGCCCTGCTGGTGTCCCTGAGGGGCCCTGGCAGTGCCCCAGCCCTGCTGGGCTGTGTACAGGAGCCACTCCTGGCCAAAGCTGTCTCTCTGCAGCGCTGCCCTTGCCAGGAGCTGCCTCTGGGCCAGGAGCTCAGCAGCACAGACACAGCACAGGGATTTTAATGAGCCTCTGGGGCTTTGGTGCTCTTTGCATCAGACTCAGTCCCTCAGAGAGGGCTCAAAAAACTTCTCAAGAACTCAAAGTGAGATTGAAATACTGAAGTTTATTTAAAGAGATCCCTGTGAGGGACAGAACTGACAAAGGGTTCCCAGGTTCCAGGCAGAGCAGAACACTGGAGACAGTGATGATAGCTGGGGACAAACAAGGCAAAGGTGTCTCTGATGTTGAGCAAAGCTGGATGTGTTTGAGGAATGCTGAGGCCAAGGCCTGAGACCCAGCCCCTGGCCAGGCAGATCCTGTCCCTCCCTCCTTGCTCAGGGCTCTTCCCAGGATGGGCACTGGCATGTGGGGATGTGCAATGGCAAGCGCAGGAGCATGGGGCGGCCCCTGCCAGGCTGCTGAGCAGGGACAAGGTGGCAATGAGGCCCCAGCCCTGGAAGGGTCACTTGTCCCCTCGTGGCCTCAGGCCCAGGGCCAGCAGCCATGGCCAAAGTTCTGTCCAAGTTGGCTGCCCTGCCAGGGAAATTCCTTTCTCCTGGTGCCCAGGCTGGGCCTCCCCAACTGCCCTTGGTGCCATTGTTTCCTTCTCATGCTTATATCCTCCAGGAAGAAAAGCTCCAGCCTCTCTAAACCACCTTTCAGCCCCTGCCAGGCTATGCCTTTTCTATCCTCAGTCTCCACCCCACTGAGCCCAGAGCCTGCAGCCTCTCCCTGCTGGTGATGTCATAAGGCCTCCAAACCCCATCTTGGGAGATGTTTGGGTCCTCTCCAAGGTCTGTGAAAATGGGGAAATAGATGTCAAAGGTATTTTCAGGCAAATCTTGCAGGGGCAGAACAAGGGTCAATATCTCTAATGTGAATGAGGCTGGATTTACATTTCTTAGAAGGAAGAAATAATTTACAATGATGAGAGTGGAACAAAACTGCAACTGTTTTTCCAGAGAAGTGGATGCCCCATCCAAGGAATTGTCCAGGAGCAGGAGCTTTGTGCAACCTGACATAGGGAAATGCTTTCCCTCCCCAAGGATGGAATTCCTTTTGTGTGGGTTCTCTAATGTGCTGGGTGACCTCACAAGGCTTCTGGCCAGAATGTCATCTGAGGGCAGCCAGGCTGCTGCAGCAATTCAGAGGCATCTCCCTAATAATTTTAATAACCAGATGATAACAACCCACTGAAACTTGAACAGAACTTGTTCATCTTTAAGCAGTTTAAGCAATTGTTTTAGGAAAAAAATGTATAGACTAGTACATTTAGAAAATGTCACATTTCTTCAGTGCAAAAAAAAGCACAATCAGTAGAGCATATATTGTTCATCCACTCAGCTGGGCACACCACTGAACTGCTGCACCAGAAGACGGGCACTATCCTGTCCTGTATTTCCCTTTGGCATTCTCTCTCAGAGCACAGATGAGACAAAACCAAAAATCTCAACTTTAGTCAATCTTTATCTTCAAAGGAAATTCAAGAATCTTCTGCAGTGGCCAATGCTCTGCACGTTGACGAACTCTTTGCAGAGGCCAATGCTCTGCGGGTGTAGGAATTCTCTGCGCAGGCCAATGCTCCGCGAACAACTCCCTTGGCGAATCGCCCACTGAAGCCGCCTGCAGGAGCCCAGGCTGCGCACACCCAGCCAGGGCCGCGTTCTCGGGCAGCTGAGGCCACGCCGCTGTCGCAGACGCCGCCGCCGCGTTCGTGGTTCCCAGGCACCCGCGGCCCCCGGCAGCCGCCGCCGTTTCCCGGATCCTGCCCCTCCCGTACCCGGACGCCCCCAGGATGCTGCCAGGGCTCGGGGGCTTTGTCTACCCGGGCTAGGGCTCGGCCTCCCCTGCGGGACAAGGTGAGGGGGGGTCCCCGGGGGTCGTGTCCCCCCTGGGGACGTGAGTCCCCCATGTCCCCCCCAAGCCGGAGCCACCCCCTTTTCTCTGCCCAGAGCTCCTGAGCCAGCTCCTGCTGCCCCCCGGCAGGGGCTTTGGGGAGCCCCCCGGGGACCCCCTTGAATGCCCATTCCTGGGCACTGGGACCCCCCGCATCTCCTTCCACAGCTGCAGGACCCCCTGCACTCCCTTATCCTGCCCCCACACCCCCTGCACCCCCTTCCCCGGGTATCCTCCCTGGATCCCCCGTTTCCGTGAGCCCGGGGACCCCCGGACCCCATTCCCGGCCAGCCCGGGGCACCTCACCCCCAGGCCTCCCTTTGCCCGGTGACCGGTGACGCCACCAAAGACTCGGGCCGCCATTGGCAGGCAGCAAAGAGCGGCGCCAATGGCGGGGCCGGAGGCGGCTCAGGGGGCGGGGCCGCAGCAGAGCAGCGCGATGGCTCCAGCGCTGGGGCTGGGGGCGCTCCTGGGGCCCAGGGGGCGGCGAGAGCTAAGGGGGACCCCCGGCACCGGGACTCTGTGATCGCCCGTTCCGGAGCACCGAGGGGCCCCCGCACCCCCATTCCCGGGCATGGGTTCCACTCTGCCCCCCTTATCCGGCACCAACAACCCCCATAGCCCCTTCCCGGCCATCCCGCCTCTCCCAGCCCCCAGAGCCCCCTTTTCCTTCACCCAGAGACCCCCTGGGCCCCTATTCCTCCCTTTGGGAATGTGGAGCAGCGCGATGGGGGTTCCCCTCCCCGCCTCACCATGCCGTGCTTCCCAGAGCCGGAATCCAGCGGGAATCTCACCCTGGTGCTCCCTGTGTCTGTCAGCGCTGCCATCGGCGTTGTTCTCCACATCGGATTCGGCATCTGGAGGCTCCAATCCGGTTCCCCCCAAACCCATCCGGGGGGTCGCCCTGTTTTTCCCACCTCCCAAGAGGCCTGGGGGTCCCCGAAGACCCACCCAGCCCCCCCAAACTCCTCCTGGGTCCCCCATAAGCCGCACATGGGGATTCCTGGGAGTTCCCCTGTGTTCCCCCATTCCCAGGATTTTGGGGGGTCCCCCCCGACCTGTCCGTGCCCTCCCAGATTTCTTCCACAGCCCCACTGTGATGGTGGGGCTGGGGGCTGAGTGCTGGTGCCCCCAGCCTGCAGCAGATCCAGCACTGAGGGCAGTTCGGGGGTCCCTTTGCATTTGGGTTCCCCTGGGGGTTGGGGTGACCCCCCGGGCCCCCAGGATCCCCCTGAACACGCTGATGCTGCTTGTGCTCAGTGAGGGGGCTCATTCCCAGCACGGGGTCCCAGCTCTGTCACCAGCATTGCCTAGGTACCCCCAAAACCTCCCAGGAACCCCAAACCCCCTGGAACACCCCAAAATCATCCCTGGGCTCTCCAAAAGCTCTCCAAGACCGCAAAACCCCATACAGATCCCCCCAAACCCTCCCAGGACGTCAAAATTCTTACAGGAGGTCCCCCAACATCCCTCCAGATCCCCCTGAGAAGGTTCATACCTGGCACGGGATCCCCATCTCTGTCACTGGCAGGTACCCCAAAACACCCTTGGGTTCCCCCTGGCATCACCGAATCCCCCCTTTGGACACCCAAAAACCCCTCCTTGGGAACCCCCAAAAATCCACCATGACCCCCCAAAATCCCCGGTATACACAAAACCTCCCCAGGAACCCCTCACAACAGTTTATATCCAGCACTGAGTCCCCATTGCCATCACCCAGGGACTCTCAAACCCTCCCGGGACCCCCAAATCCCCTTGGGACCCCCAACATTCCCAGGATCTCCAACTCCCCCTCCCAGGCTCCACTGTCGGAATCAATGGGAGCAGTGTTGCCTTTTCTAGGAGACTTATAGTGGGACCCGACCATAGTGGGGGCCTTAAAGCAGCGATGGTAGAGAGAACCCCAAAAATCCACCCTGGGAGGCAAAACATCCCCTACAGGGGCTTGGAGTGGGGGCCCCATAAAAATGCCAATTAAAGCTGTCATGATCCCCCCTTGAAAGGGGCTTGTGTGGCTGCGGCCCCACAAACACCCTAAAATGGGAAGGAAAAAACACCCTTGGAGTGGTGGGATCCCCCCCAAAAAACCCTCAAAAGATAAAACCTCCACTTCAAAGGGACCTGAAGACCCTTAAAGGGCCTCGAGGAGGGACAAGATCCCCTCTTTTGCTGGGGCCTCTCCCAGACAGGAACTCTCCCGTTCGCTGCCCTCGGGGCAGCCCCTGAGTCTGTCCAAACACGGCAACTTCGCCGTGCTCAGCCCAGATCCAGAGTCCTGACTCCTGCACAGGGCACAGCAAATCCCCCGCTCGCTGCTGTGCACTGTCCCTGCTGAGGCTCAGACACTGCCGGGGCACATTCCCTGCCTGCAGGATTCATGCCCGACCCGAGCACTGCACTGATGGCTCCAGCATTGCTTTCCAACAAAACCAGGGCAAGGCAAACTGGGTGTAGCTCATGGTATTTTGCAGTGTCTAAAACTCGCTAAGTCACCAATCTGAGAGGTGAGATGCATTTGGAGTTCATGGCATGGAGAAGCAGTGCAACATGGAAAGGGGGAGCATAGGAATAAATAGAGGAAAACATCTCAGATTGTTCCTTTCCATTTTCATTTCACCTCTGGAAAGCTGTTTCAATTCCCCAGGAATCTTCTCCACAGTCCTGTCTGCCCTTTTCAAGAACCTTTCCTGGAGAACGAGGCGCAGCTTCTGTCACAAGATGTGCCCCCAACTGCAGCTTCTCTTGGCTTTCCACACTGTGAGTGAAGCACGACTTCTGCAGCAAAGCAAGACAAATGTTTGGATTCCTTGGCAACTTGTTCTTACTTTTCCTTGTGGGCTGGGCAGTTGTGCCATTGCTGAATTTTTCATTGTGCCTGTTCTAACCCAAGAGAACAGGAGTTTTTTTTTGGGACTTGCTGGGGAATGCAAGCCTGACCGAATGCAGAGAGAATCTCCAGGACACTCTGGGAGCTCCCTGGGCTAGGCTCAGGTTCCCACTGGGACTCTGCAGAGGGCTGGGCTCCAAGTGGGATCAGCAGCAGTGCAAAATACCTCTGGGCATCTCCATTTTCTGCTGCTCCAAGGAAGCAATGAAGGCAGTCAAGTTCTGTTTTTTCGTTCTCCTGGTGGATTTTTTCATTTGATTTGCCACTCCAGAGGCAATTTCTGTGATGGTCTCTGTAGGTTGATTCTATTTCAATAGCACCAGCAGCAGGGTGGTGTTTGAGTGCTGCAAAAGTGATCTGTGAGGCTTTCATTCCCCTCGACTTAGTGCTCAAGGACTTTTGAGCATTTCAGTCTCTGCTAATCATGATGCCTGTGACAAAAACACTGAGTTCACCATCACAAAAGCACAGTGGGCAGCAGTGATTGAAAGCGGGAAGTGCAGTTGTACTGATAAAATTCAGGTGGCAAGCACAACAGGGCCAAGAGCAGCCCTGATCTCCAATTGCCAAGGCAGAGGCAGCAGTAGCCTCCTGCTGTCAGCTCAGGGTGAGTGAAAGAGCGCTGAAAACCCTGCTGGAACCCGATCCTTTCTTCCTCTGAGGGCTGCCTCAGGGCAGCACAGGCGGGCCCTGAGCAGTCAGGGCTGTGTGTGGGAGCTGGTTGCTCTGCTCCCGAATAAAGCTGGAAAAAGCCCTTGGGAGCCGAGGCAGGAGCAGGGGGGAAGGGGCCGGCGCTGCTGCTGCTCCTGGCCGGGAGCCCCGGCTGGGCCGGGCCGGGCTGGCGCCCCCTGCGCTGCCATTGCTGCTGTGAAGAGGCAGAATCTGTGGAAGTTCAGCGAGTGTCTGGTAAGGACAGCCTGCGAGCCCCAGCCGCAGCCCAGAGAAGCCCCCCGGGCGCGGTGCTCACTGTGCGGGGCTGGCAGCTGTGCCCCGGCCCGGTGCTGCATGCAGAGGCCGCGCGGGCCCTTCTCCAGGCTCCCGTGGGCCCGAGTCTTGGCTCCTTTTTCTCCTGCCAGGGAGATGTGCTGTGTCTCCATCCCCTTGTGTTCCCGGATCGCTCGCTACCTGCTGCGGCTGCTCAGCACACAGGAGCCACGCTGGGAGCTGCCCGCCCTGGCGTTCCTTGTGGAGGTGAGCCTGATGGCCAGCGCTGCCTGGCTGAGCTGCCTCCCAGCTCTCTGCCCTCTTGGAGCCGCAGCTGCTTGGCACGGTGCCTGCACCCTGTGCTGCTGCCTGGGCCCAGCCCCGTGCGGCCCTGGGCTCCTGCCGCCTGGGTCCCTGTCACTGCCCTGTGCCTTTCAGGTCCTCGAGTGCCTGGACTTGAGTGAACGTGGTGCTAAAAGAGTCCTGCAAATCTTGTCAAGGCAGCTGCAGAGCGAGTGCAGGGAGAGGCGTCGCCTGGCACTCAGGGCCCTTCTAGAGCTCATTGAGGAGCCCTCCATGGTGAGAAGGGGGCAGCAGCTGAGGCTGGGCTGGGGAATGCAGTCGCTTGGGCTTGGCAGGGCTTTGGGTGCTGGGGCAGCTGCTCCCAGCTCTTCTGCCTCCCAGTTCAGCTGCCCGAGTGCTTTGGGACAGGCCTTTGGCCTCTGGGCCTTGTGGCAGCAGGATGGCGTTTCACAAACTTGTGCTCCTCACAGACCAAAAAAATGTGGAGCCTGACTGAAAGCCTTGTGGAATTCCTGTGGGATGCAGATGGAGAGATAGTTTTCATGACAGTCATGCTCCTCAGCTTTATCATTTTGGACAATGACATGCTGATGCCTGGTCCCATCACCATGCAGCTGCTTGAGGCACTCCTGCCACTCATTGACCACGTAAGGCTCACTGCTCCCAGCCACGGCCACTGGGTGCTGTCCGGACACTTTGTGCCCTGTGGATTTGCAGGCCTGTGCCAAGCTGAGCCCTGTACAGCCAATGCTGAGGTCTTTTGTTCTTCCTTCCATACAGAACAATTGGCAGGTTCAGCTGATCTCCATACTGCTCTTCCGAACATTGCTGACTCTTCCACAGGAAAAGGAAAAAAAGGCCCTGAAGACACCCCTGCGCAAGAGCCTGCTGCCCCTCTTCTTCCACTGCCATGATGAGAAGCGGCTTGTGGCACAGGTGAGGACTCGTGGGCTGCTGCTGTCCCCCTGGCAGGGGGCTCGGCTGTCTCCTGCCCTGTGCCTGCTGGGCTGCAGCCTCCTCCAGGCCATGGCACAGAGACGTGGGTCCTGCGCCCTGCGCTGTGGGGCCATCTCCGCATCTCTGCTGCTCTCCAGGCTTCTCAGGAAACGCTGCTTGGTGTGGCCGAGTTCCTGAAGAGAAGGGATCTTGAAAGACTGGTGAAAAGGCAGAATCTGTGGAAGTTCAGCGAGTGTCTGGTAAGGACAGCCTGCGAGCCCCAGCCTCAGCCCGGAGAAGCCCCCCGAGCTCGGTGCTCACTGTGCGGGGCTGGCAGCTGTGCCCCGGCCCGGTGCTGCACGCAGAGGCCCCGCGGGCTCTTCTCCAGGCTCCCGTGGGCCCGAGCCGGGTGCCCATGGAGCCCCGGCCCGGCGGGGCTGCGGGGCGGGCCGGCACCGCGGCTCCCCGGGCAGCAGCCGGCCCTCTGCCCCCTCCCCTCGGGAGCCCTTGGCCAGCGGCTGCTGGCCGCGCCTCAGGGCTGTGCGGGCAGGGGAGGCCGGGGCTGGGCGCAGGCAGCGCCGGGCCCAGGGGATGAGCCTGTGCCAACCCTTCCCTCCTGCCGCTCTCTGCAGCTGGCAGAGGACAGGAGCCGAGCGGCCGAGCACCTGCTCCGGGCCCTGCCCTACCTGCAGAGTCCACAGGAGTCCCTGCGAGAGGCGGCCATCAGGTTCATGGGTGAGCCACGAGCCCGGGCTGCCCCTCCCCTCCCCGGCCCGCCGCAGCTCGGCCCCAGCCCCGCCTGCTGCCCCGGCAGCGCCAGCCGTGCCTTGGGGCGCCGTGGAGCCCCGCCTGGCCCGGGCATTGCTGCTGCCGCCCTCTGGCAGCCGTGCCCTGGGGCGGCAGCGTGCGGCAATGGCCGGGCTGAGCCCTGCCGGGCCAGCAGCCCGTGCGGCCACAGCGCCGGCAGCGCCGCTGGCAGGGAGCTGTGCCGCTGTGGCCGTGACAGGCTCTGTGTTCACAGGCATGGCCGGGTGGCGCCTGAGGGGGCAGCAGCAAGAATTGCAGCTGATCTGCACTGGTCAGTGAGGGCAGCGGGCTGACAGCGGGGGCTGCCGGGGGAGCTGCAAGCCCTGCCCCGGCTGCAGAGGGCTCTGCTCCTTCTGCGGACATGGGGCGGCGTGGGCAGAGCACACAGAGATTTCAGGGCCACCATGGGGATCCGTGGCCAGCAGCTTCGGGCCGGTGCCCTTGGTCCCTGCTCCCTCCTGGCCATGGCTAGAGCCGGCTGGGATGGCCCTGGCAGGGGGCTCTCCTCGGCTCCCCGCAGATCCGGGATCTGACCGTGGCTCTGTCCCCCTCTCTTGCAGCCCTTGAACCGCTGGTAGTGGACATCAGCATTGCCGTGTCAGACGTGGCACTAGAAACACTGTGTGGTCTCCAGGCACTGCAGAGTGAGCGATATTCCCTCTTCCAGAGGCTGCAAGATCAGCTCCGCAGGACATGGAGGACACGGCCTCGTCTGTCGGGGCTCGGCTGGCTGCGCTGCTGCAGCTCTGCAGAGAGCTGATGCCAGAGGCTCTGTCTGCTGGGGCCACCTGAGCCAGCGGGAATTTTCCATTTCTTTAAGATTGTTCTTTTCTTCTTTTTGTTTTTTTTTTTTTTCTTTAGTATATGAATATAGAGTGTGTTATAATACACAGACTCCCAGGAGCTTGCTTTTGCTACCCAGGGTCTGCAGGGCATAGGGGAAGAAAGGGAGAAAGGTACCTTGGCTCAGCCAGCTGCCCAGGCGTACAGTGGTCAAGGGAAAATGGCCAGAAGCCCCTTGTCCTGTGGTGATACTGCTGAAGCCTTTGTGCTGGTGACAGAGCGGGTGGGCAGGGCCCGGGGCTGCGGGGATCCCTGCCAGAGCGGTGCCCGGAGATGGCCACAAGCCCTGTGCCAGGCAGGAACCACCCTCTGTATCCTCCTGCCCGTGTGCTGCTGACTGCCTTGCTGAGGGCTCCCAGGTGCCTCTGGATGGGGCTGCTCTGGAGCTGCTGTGGGGCTGCGGTGCTGCTGCCGGGCAGCTTGGCCGGGCTGGGGCAGCCCCTGAGGGGCTGGTGCGCTGGCAAGCCCTGAGCAATGGGCTGTCAGAGGCCACAAGCAGCCCCCCGGCAGCCGCCTTGTTCCTGCCAGAGCTGACTTGCAAGAGGGATCCTGGGCACTCTGGAACTAACAGCATCAGTGTTGTTGGAAACTCAAATGCAGGGAAATCTCAGACCTTTGGTCTTGTCAGCAAAGCTTAGAATTAAACACAGGATTTGATTGGAGATCTTGGAAAGGGGTTCCAAATTTAGGTGGCAGAAGCGAGAATGCAGATTCATAGTATAAAATAGAGACACCTTAAACTAAGTGGAGGAAAGTTTAGCATTTTAGTGTTTAAGGGATAGAAAAAATTAAAGTAAATTGATTGCTGCTTGAATAATGACCTAGTCTGGCTTCTCATTTCTAACATTATAGTACCCTTTACTGTATAGTACTCTGCCCAGGGGCAGAGCCCGCGCCGAGCCTTCCCTGCCGGCGCTCCCTGCAGTGCTGCAGGACAAGAGCCGAGTGGCCGAGCACCTGCGCTGGGCCCTGCCGCACCTGCAGAGCCCACAGAGGCCCCTGTGAGAGGCGGCCGTCAGGTCCATGGGTGAGCCGGCAGCCCCGCGCCCTCCCTGCCCCCGGCCCGGCTGCTGCCTCGGCTACAGCGGGAGCCGCGCCCGGGCCGCTGCAGCCCCGCCCGCCCTGGGCATTGCTGCCGCCGCCCTCCCACAGCCGTGCCCTCTGGATGGGGCGGCAGCGCGCGGCAGGGCCCGGCAGCAGCCCTGCCCGCCAGGAGGGCGTGCGGCTGCAGGGCTGGCAGAGCCCGTGTCGGGCAGCTGTGCCGCCTGGCGCCGCCACATGCTCTGTCTTGCCAGGGGTGGCCGCAGTGCTCGTGATGGGGAGCAGGACGAGCTCCGGGTCCTCACTGAGGGTGAGTCAGGGCAGCCGCGTGGCAGCGAGCACCGCCGGGGGCAGCTGCACATCCCGGCTCCGCAGCTACAATCCGTGCCCGGGCTGCGCAGGGCTCTGCTGCCTGTGCGGACCAGGTGTGGCAGGGGCACAGCCCGGAGAGCTTTCAGGAACACATGGGGGATCCGTGGCCAGCACCTTCCGGCCGAAGCCCTTGTCTCCTGCTCCCTCCTGGCCATGGCAAGAGCTGGCTCTGATGGCCCTGGCAGGAGGCTTTCCTTTGATTCCCTCAATCTGGCCTCTGACCTTGGCTCTGTTCCACTCTTCCAGTTCCTCAAGCCCTGAAGGAAGATGAGAATCCATCATGCAGGAGCAAACTGCTTTAGATGACCTTTGAAAGAAGACGTTCACGACTTTGTTCATCAGCTGGATGAGATGTACCAGCGTCCATCGGCGATTTCCAGTGCCCATTGAAGATGGGAGCACCTGCAGAGCAGAAGTGACCAGCTGGAGCTCCACGCACGGCTCTGGCTGCTCACAGCTGAGCCTGTGTGAAGCTCCAGCAGCTCCTGCCATCTCTCTCCCTGTTGGCACCTCCCTCCCTGCAGCCCTCAGGCCCTGCCCATCCCCTTTTCTGCCTCCCAGCTCAGCCCTTACCTTTGCTTCCCCTTAATAAACTGTTTGTGTTTTTCACTTGACCCGTGTCTCCGTGGAGCTGGAGCGGCGCAAAACCTGAGCCCGGGGACACGCAGGGCCCTGCTGCCCTTCTCCTGCCTGCTGTGTTCCGGGCACGGACAGAGAGGAACAAGGGCAGCTCAGGCTGCAAAGGTGCCTGTGCCGCTGCTCCAGGGGCCATTTCCAGCCAATCAGAGCGTTTGTCGCTGATGACTCATTAGTTGCCAGGAGCGGAATTTGGGGCGGGGGGAGGTGACCCCGGCGATGGGGATGGGGCGTGCGGGGGCAGCCGGGGCCGAACTGGTGGCACTGGGGGTGCTCGGGGCCCCCCCGGCCGCGGGGGGAGGGGAGGGCGCGGTGAGAAGGGGGCAGGGCCCCAAATTAACCCAAAGGGGGGTCGGGACCCCCAAAGGGAGCAGGAGGCGCCTGGAACCCGCAAAACCAAGCACGGGGGAGGGGATTGGGGACTGGGGGAACGATGGGGAAGGGGCGGGAGCACGGAGGGAAGAGTGGAATGGGACTCCCAAACAGGATCAAGCCAACTTGATGTGATTGCCTTCCGACGTGCATGGCAGCCAAAGGCAGCCAAAGCTTTTTCCCAGTCCGTGTGACCCCAGTCTGTGCAATCCCAGTCTGTGCAATCCCAGTCCATAAAATCTCAACCCAGTTTATCCCAGTCCTGATCCATATGGTCCCACTCCATATGGTCCAAGCCGATATTTGATCCCTGACCACTTGATCAGTTTGTGTGGTCCCAGTCCACTGGATCTCAGTCCATACAGTCCCAGTCCATACTTGATCCCACTCCAGCCTATCCCAGTCTGGAGGTTTCTGATCCACAGGATCCCAGTGCACGTGATCCTCGGCCATGTGATCCCAGTCCATTTGATCCCTTTCTGTGTGGTCATGATCCATATGGTCCCACTCTGTGCTGTCCAAACCCACAGGATCCCAGTCCATATTTGATCCCAGTCCATATTTGATCCCAACCCATACTTGATCCCAGTCTGTGGTCCTGCACACACTCCCAGGGTGTGGAATTCCAGTTCCAAGCCAGGAAAAAATGTTCCTGCCCTTGAACTTCCTTCCTATCCTCTCAACAAATTATAATAAATTAAAAATCAATAAATTATAATTAAAATGAAATACATTAGAATAAAAATAAAATATAAAAATGAAATATAATTTCAACTCTTCCTTACAATACTCCAATAATGACTCAAGCCAAAACAACAGTAAACTATTAATATAACATTACCAAAGAAAAAAAACAAATTACATACAAAGAAATACCTTTTTTAAGTTTTAACTCAGTAACCAATATACTTTAGATAAAAAATATCTAAAAAACTAACATAGAATCTAACACATCTAAGTCAAAAAAATTCCTATTACAAATATACTAAACACAAACCCAAACACCACTGTAATTTCTCAGAAATTTTAACCAACAATTAAACTTTAATAATTCTCTTAAGTACTCTAAAACAAATAAAATTACTTTTAAAAAATTTAATTGTGGGTGAGTGGCTTTATTTGGATATTGGTTTTTGGATTGCTTGGGTTAGATTTTAAAAAAGGGATTTTAATAGTAATTAAATCAGCTGAGAAGGCGTCACTCTGCAAACAGAACTTACAGAAAATAGGACAGAATCAGTAACTCTGAAAGTTTTATTTGCAGTCAAATACATCCCACACACCCAGCCCCACACAATCCCCATCCCACTGCTCCAAATTGGGGCCAAACCAAAAGGAGAAGCAGCCAGGTGTGTTCCCAACATGGATCACAGGGAATGTGAGTGACCAGGGCTGTGCCCAAGGTGCCTCCTCCAGCGGGGGATGGAGCTGGAGCAGCGCACGAAGCTCTGCCCGCACTCGGGGCACTCGCAGGGCTTCCCTTATCCGTGCCTCCGTTGGTGTTTGGCCAAGGTAGAGCTGCTGGAGAAGCTCTTCCCACACTGGGGACACTCGCAGGGCCTCTCCCCTGAGTGGATGCTGCGGTGGGTGAAGAGGGTGGAGTTGTGCTTGAATCCCTTCCCGCAGTCGGGGCATTGGAAGGGCCTCTCCTCTCTGTGACTCTGATAGTGCTGGAGGACACGGGAGCTGGTTGGAAACCCCTTCCCACACTTCGAACACTCATAGGGCCTCTCCCCAGTGTGGGTCCTCTGGTGGCTGATCAGGTTGCAGTTCCTCCTGAAGCTCTTCCCACACTCCAAGCAGGTGTGGGGCTTCTCCCCATCATGGAGCTGCTCATGGAGCACCAGCTCCGAGCTCTGGCTCCATCTCCGGCCGCCTTCCCAGCCCAGGCTGGCTCTTTCCCCCTCAGATCCCTGCCAGCTGCGTTTGCAGCCCCTCCTCGTGCGGCATCTCCGGGGCTTTTCCTCCCCGTTGGCTTCCTGCGCCGTGGAGCCGCTCAAAACGGCCTCTTCCACCAGGTTCTGCCGCGGGCATTTGTCCTCCCTGCTCTCCATGCTCAGCTCCTGCTCTGGGCGAGGAAGGACAAGGACAGGATGGGATTTGCCTCCGTGCCACAGGCAAGGGCAAGGAGATCCCCCCAGGGCTGAGCTGCAACCAGGGCCGTGCCGAGCTGGGAGATGGAGCAGCACAGAGGGGAAAGGGGCACTGACTTCCGCCTCACCTGCATCAGTGTCCTGGGGCATCTTCCTCTTCCTCGCAGCCTTCCTCACAATGGGAAATCCTGGTTTGTGGAAAATAAGGGATGAGCACGTTTCTAGGAGTGTCGGGGGGTAGGATGTTCGGGACAGACGGAGACGAGAGATCTCTGCAGCCAGGTCGTGGAACTTGCGGTTTATTGCAAAGGGCCTGGGTGCAGGGCCCTGCTTGGAGCTGCCAGGCACAGCTCAGAGCAGGCCCGAGAGAAGAGAGGGGCAGAGAGGATGAGAGGGTGAGAGAGTAAGAGGGGAAGAGCATAAGAGAGTAAGGTTCCCGTTACAATACAATAAATCTTCTTCTCTGTTGAATATTCTCTTTCTCACTAACCAATCTAGTACAAGATACAAATCCTATAAAAATCATGACATCACCATACTGTGTTACATTTTAAACCCTGAACACTACTCTTTGGACCCCTTCTGCTGAGCTAGTAGGGTCTGCTCTGACCCTGGGACCTGTCTGCAAGCAGAGGGAATTGTTTCATCAAAGGGGATTACCGTCAGTCAGGCCACACCATTGCTTTCCAACTGTTCACTAACTAAGGTATCTAAAAGCTTGCTTCCATTCCAGTCTTACTTCTCCTTTCTATATTCCCAAAATTATTTGCGAGACAATCATATTTATAAGGCTTCCTTGTTTCATCTTCCCCAACACACGTTGCGTTTGAAGGTCCCTCTGCCTGTGTCCATCACTACAAGTCACAGGACACCTGAGCTCCAGAAAAAACTCTCAAACACCAAGATTAGGCCCTGAAAAAGCCTCCCTGGAGTTCCCCATCCCTGGTCCCTCCCCTTTGGTGTTCGGGGGTTCCCCCTGTCCCAGCTGCTGGGGTCACGCTTGGATTCGGGGTCCCCCTTGTGCTCGGTGCCCGCCCTGCCCAGGCTGCTGGCAGTCCCAGCAATGCCAGAAGCTCCCCCCTCTTCGCTCTCCCCATTCCGGGATGCCGGGGCTGTTTGAGCTCCCGGGCTCCCTTCTCCCCTCGTTCTCTGCTCGGGGCTGCAGCGGCTCCAAGGAGTCCCCCCTGCCCTTCTCCAGGCTCTTGAGGCTCCCGCCAATGGCGGCGCTCCCCCCTCTCTGGGCTCCCCACTTTGGGCTCCTGGGGCACACAGGGCTCTGCTCCTCCAGGCTGCCTCTGCCGGCAGCCGCCACCGCCACCCCCCGATGTCCCCCCGAGGGGCCTTTTCCGCTCAGCCTTGGACTGCTTCATTCTCCAAACATCCCCACAAAAACCCAACCCAGGGACCCCCCCGGGATATCTGGGCCGAACTCCCCCTCCCCGCTCACCTGCGCGATGGGGAAGGGGGGGGGTTGGGGCGATGATCCCACAGGTGGGGGCTGCGAATTCAGGCCAGGCTCGGAGCGACCGCGTGCTTCCCTCAGCTCAGCCTTCATCCGCCTTTGCCCCTCCTCTTCCTCCCGCTCCTCCTCTTCCATCCCCCTTCCCGCTCCTCTGTGTTATCTCCACCTACTTCTCCTCTTCCGTCCCTCCCCTTCCATCCCTTCTCCTCCTCCCTCCTAACCCCACCTCCTCCTCCCCCTTCATCCCTGCCCTTCCCTCCCTCCTCCTCCTCCCCCAGCAGCAGCCACACCCTCGGTGCCCGTTCCCGCAGCCCTCACAGCCCGCGGCAAGAGCGGGGATGGAGCTGGGACAGGTCCGGATGGGCAGCGCGGGGCTCTCGGCTGCTCCCAGCCACTGCGGGCGGGGGGAGCCCGGCCCGGGCCAAAGGAGAGGCAAACTGGGCACACTGGGGGCTGCACATCCCAACTGGGCCTTGCTGGGGACCCTACCTGGGCACTGCCAGCCCTTGGGGCTCCTCTTGGCACATCCGCCAGGGGGGAACGCACACAGGGCTGGGGGATCCCAGCAGTGGCAGCACTGCCAGGGACTGGGCTGGACTGGGATCGTACTGGGAGTGACTGGGACTGTGCTGGCTTTGTACTGACATCATACTGGGATTGTACTGGGAGTGACAGGGATGGTACTGGGTTTGTATGGACATCATACTGGAATCATACTGCCATACCAGGGCAGATTGTGATCACGCTGATGGAGACTGGGATCATGCTGGGATCATACTGGGAGTGAGTAGGAGCTGGCAGGGAGCAATTGAGACCATGTTATGGGCAAATGGGATATACTGGGAGTGACAGGATTATGCTGAGGGTGACTGAGAGCAGCTGTGAGCAACTGGGAACACGCTAGGAGCAACTGGGAGGAACTGGGAGTGACTGGGTGCATGCTGGGGGTGATTGGAAACTGCTGGGCTTATACTGGGATGAACTGGGATCATGCTGGAGGTGACAGGGATCATACTGGCAGTGAGTGCCACTACACTGAGGTTGACTGGGAGTGCTTGGGGAGCAAATGGGATCATACTGGAAGGAACTGGAAAGATGCTGGAGGGAACTGGGGTACACTGGGACATGCTGGGAACGACTGGTACAAAACTGAGTGGGAGAGGAACGTGAACCATGTAGAGCAAAACTGGTTTATTCTGGCAGGGACTGGGAGCACCCTGGGGCCACATTTGCATCATACTGGGAGGGACTGGACTAATACTGGGAGGATCTGAGAGTGACTGGGAACACACCCTGCACATCATCCCCCATACTGGGCCTGATCGGGTGCAACTGGGAGCAAATGGCATCATACTGGGACTGACTGGGCTGATCTAGGAAGCAACTGGAACCATGCTGGAGGCAGCTGGGACCATACTGGGAGAGACTGGAAGCAACTGGGATTATACTGGCACAACACTGGGAGGGCTGGCATGTGACTGGGTTCAAAATGGAGCCTACTGGGATCATATTGGGGCTGAAAGGGAGGGACTGGGATCACACTTTGGGCTACTGGGAGCAACTGAGAGAAACTGGGATGATGCTGCAAGCAAACTGGAGGAACTGGGAAGGACTGGATGCATGCTGGAGGCAACTGGGATACAATGGGCATGACTGGGGAATCATACTGGGATAACTGACACCTTACTGGGGCCACTGGCAGTGCCTGGAAATGGCTACAGACATGCTGGGGACAACTGGGATATACTGGGAGTGTCTGGAACCATACTGGAATGACTGGAACCACACTGGGAACAACTGGGACCATGCTGGGGAGAACTGGGACCACACTGGGAGTAACTGGGAGTGAGTGGGACCATACTGGGGGGACTGGGATCATATGGGGAGTGACTGGGACTAGAGCAGGGGCAACTGGGTTCAACTGGGACCATACTGGGAGTGTCTGTAACCATAGGGGAGTGATGGCACCACACTGGGAACAGCTGGGCCCATGCTGGGAGCAACTGGGATCACACTGGGGGCACTGGCATCAGACTGGGAGTGGCTACAATCATACTGGGATTATACTGGGTGTGAATGGAACCTGACTGGGGGTTACTGGGAGCTACTGGGCCATGTTGGGAGGAAAATGTGACACACTGGGAGCAACTGGGAACAGCTGGAAGGAACTGGAACCGTGCTGAGAGGACTGAGACTATAACTGGGGCAACTGGGATCATACTGGGAGCAACTGCGGCCACCCTTTGAGCAACAGATGGAAACTGGGATTATGCTAGAGGAAACTGGGAGTAACTGGGCAAGACTGGGATCATTCTGAGGTAACTAAAACAAACTGGGAGTGTCTCTAACCATACTGGGGGGACTGGAACCACACTGGGAACAGCTGGCATCATGCTGGGAGCAACTGGGACGATGCTGGGGGAAACTGAATCTACCCTGGAGGCAACTGGGCACGACTGGGACCCTGCTGGGAGGGACTGGGAGTATTCTTGGAGCAACTGGGATCATAATGGGAGGAACTGGGAACAACCGGAATTATGCTGGGAGCAACTGGGATCACAGTGAGAGCAGCTGAGTCCATGCTGGGTTACACTGGGATCACATTGAGAGCGACTGGAATCATACTGGGATCGACTGGGAGTGGCTGGTTTTGTGGATTTTGGGGGATTTTATTGGCATTTTGAGGGGGAGTTTTTCTGGGGGTATTTGGGGGTTTATTGAATTTTTTTGTGGCTTGTTTTGAATTTTGGGGGTTTTACTGGGATTTTTTGGGGATTTTTGGAATTCTCAGAAATTCTGGGGGTTTTATTGGGATTTTTAGGAGATTTTGGGGCATTTTATTGGAATCGTGGTCGCATTTAGTGGGATTCATTGGGGATTTGGGTTCTTCTGGGATTTTTGGAGGGATTTGCAGGGGGGGGTTTTTTGGGTGTTGCCAGGATTTTTTTTGATCTTGGCGGAAATTTTGTGGGACATTTATGGTTTTGGGGACATTTTTGAGGGATTTGCGGAGTTTAATCAGGATTTTTGGGGTTATTGGGATTTCAAAGGATTTTGTGGGCTGTTATTGGGAGTCTAGGGTGGCATTTGAGAGATTTAATCAGGATTTTGTGGGTTTTATTGGGACTTTCAGGACTTTTAAGGAGATTTTGGTGTCTCTGAGCCCTTCCCCTCACCCAGGCAATGTCCCAAAGTCCCCCTAAAATTCCACTAAAACCCCACAAAATCCCCCAAAATTACAAGAAAACCCTCAAAACCCCCACAGAATCTCCGAAAATCCCAGTGGAACTCACCAAAATTATAAAAAACTCCCAAAAATTTCAATAAATCCCACCTCCCAAGAAACCCCTCACAACGCCAATAAAGTGCTCTAAAATCTAAAACTCCCCAAATCACGTAGCTCCCACCAAAACCCAGTAATTCTCCCCCAAAAGCTCCAATAATTCCTCCTAAACTCACAATAAAATCCCCCAAAGCCCAAAAAAGCCTCCCCAAAAAACCCTCTCAAAACCCAAAATCCCCACAAATCCCCCAGAAGCCCCCCAGGCTCAGTGGGGCAGTCCTGGATCAGGGGGAACCGGCCGGTGGAACAGGAGCCACTTCAGGGGGCCCTCGGAGCTCTCTGGGGAGGGGGCACCATGGGAGACCCCCCCAAAAACCGGGGGGGGGAGGGAAACCCCTGCTGTGCCCCCTCCCCCCGAAACCCCCAGACCCCGCTTCAGGGTGGGCCTGGGACCCCCCGAAACCCCCAAATCTTCCGCCGGGACCTCTCCAGGAACCCCAAATCCCCCAGAGCTCCCCCAGTGTTGGCCCAGAACCACCCTGGACCCAAATAACCTCCCCAGGACTCTCAGACCCCCCCATTTCCCCACAAAATTCATCCCAGATCCACCTGAGACCCCCCCCCAAATCCATCAGGATGCCCCACATCCCCCTCAGACCCCTCTCCCCCAGACATCTCCCCCAAACCCTATGAAATCTCCTCGAACTCCCCAAATTTCTCCCCGGACCAACCTCAGAACCCCCAGATGCACTCACAACCCCCCCAGTTCCTCTCGCAATACCCCAAAATGCCCTCAGACCCTCCCAATTCCCCTCAGATCCCCCTAAACCCACCAGAGAATGCGCCAGACTCGCTCAAGCTTCCCCCCTGCCGCCACCGCGTGCGCAGGCTCCCCCAGCCAATAGCGGCGCGCCCCGCCGAACTAATCAATCGCCGCACTGCACGTACCCGAACTAACCAGTCACGGCGCGGCTCCCCTCAGCAATGCCCGCCTCCCCCGCGCCCCCCAGCCAATCAGAAGTGAGCCGGAAGCGGCGCTCCCTTCCCCGCCGCCGCCGGGACCCGCCGGGCTCGGGACAGGAGCGGGAGGGGCCTGAGAGGGGATCGGGGGGGGGCGGGGAAGGGTCCGGGCGGTCTGGGGGGGCTTTGGGGAGGGGTCCTGGGGGGACCTGGGGGATGCGGATGGTTTCTAAAAGGTGTCTCGGGGAGGGGGGGGGGGGAGGGTCGTGGCAGCGTCTGGAGGGGTTTTGGGGAGGGGTCGTAGGAATGTCTTGGGAGGGTCTGGGGGTGTTGGGATGGTCCTGGGGGGAGTTTGGGGAGGGCTCTGGGGGGTCCTGAGGGTGTCCTGGGAGGGTTTTGGAGGTTTTGGGGAGGGGCTCTGGGGGCTCTGGCAGTGTGATGAACAGGGCCAGGAGAGCAGCTCCTTTCAAAAGGCCATTATTAAAGACAGCTCTGGGTGCGGAACCCGAGGGGTTGCGCACGGCGCCGCTGCTCCCACAGGACCGCGCTGAGCGGCAGCAGGAGGAGGAGGAGGAGGAGCAGCGCAGCTTTGTCTCTCGGCACAGCCGGGGCTTCCGTCCTCACCAGAGTCCTTAGGAAGGCAACGTTGGCTCGGAGCTTAGGGGGATCCTCCAAGCTGAGCACTATTAAAATTATGATGGCAGGGCGGAATCCGGCTCTGCTCAAGGGTGGGTGATTTAGTGCGGTTCTGCTAGGTTAAAGTCATTGTTTATGTGCTGGTTTGTTGTTCGGAGAGGGTTCATGGAGTTCCCACAGCCTCTTATTTAAATTCAGTCTGGGATGGGAAGGGATTACAAAACCCGGCTGAGACGGAAAGGGCCACAAATACAGAGTGAGATGGAGAGAGATACAAATACAGGGTAAAATGGTAACACTGAACAGCGGCGACTAAAGGCAAGTCCTAGAAGTGTAACATTCAATGTTTAACAACAGACGAACACTTCAAATTCAGACCCTATCAACTTCATTAACATCAACTAGCAATTACTGCTCTGAAAAAGAGCTCTCATCTCCAGGGTTTCATTTCTCAACTCTATTGGAGCAAAAATGAGCAATGTGCCCTGCTGGTGTTGACATGTTCTGAGTCCCTCAGCTGTTAGTTGGGTTCCCGTGCTGTTCTGCCTGGTGCTTGCTGGATGTGCTGGAACAAGAGCTTGGGCCCTTGATGAAAATGACCACAAATGACTTCCTTGGGATTTACTGGGCTCAGAGTAAAAGGGATCAAATTCAGGTTTGATCTAGAAAATGCTTCTTCCCTGTCAGGATGGTGAAGTCCTGGCTTCACAGATTGCTCAGAGAAGCCGAGTAAATAAAGTTTCAGAATTCTTCCTTTCTGTCCCATTCCTGTTCCATAAGTCCAGGTTTGGTTTTCAGAGTGCCACCTTCTCAGCTGCTTGCCATTTGTGTCCTGCTTTCTCTCATGCCTTCCTTTGTCTGCTCCTTTTCCCTTCCACAGGGTCTGTCTTTACCTGTGGCAGCTCCCAGCCAAAGACCTTCCCCTGATTTTTTTTTTCCCTTCCCAATCCAGGTGCTCAAACAGCCCTGGATGAAGTTATGGAGGCTGGCAGTGAAATGTCTGTGTAAGATCTTGCTGCACTCGTGTCTTGGCCCCTTCAGACTTTGGCTTTGAAGGGCAGGAGCATCTTTTCCTTGCGGGCAGCTGGAATTGCAGCCCATGGCAGTGAGTGCCAGAGATGTCAGAGGGCAATTGCTGAGGCTGCCGGGGCGCTGCTCCTGCCGTGCCTGCCAGGGGAGATGTGCAGGGCAGGGTCAGGCTGCAGCAGCTGGCTGGGCTCCCCGAGCAGACAGCAAAGGTGGCTCTGCTGCACATTCTGCAGCTGGGGGCAGAGGGAAGAAGGGCAGGGAGTCCCTGACAGAATGCTGGAATGCTTGTGGCTGGAAGGACCCTGCCCCCGGACCCCAATCGGGCCCAGCCCTGGATGTCCCGAGACCCCCCCAGACCCTCTCCCCAAACCCTTCCAGAGCCCCTGCCCAAAACCTCCAAAACCCTCCCAGGACACCCTCAGCACCCCCCAGAGCCCTCCCCAAACTCCCCCCAGGACCATCCCAACACCCCCAGACCCTCCCAAGACCTTTCTAAGACCCCTCCCCAAAACCCCCCCAGACCCTCCCACGACCCCTCCGCCCCCCTGCGAGACCCCTCTTAGGAGCCATCCGCACCCCCCAGGTCCCCCCACAACGCCCCAGGACCCCTCCCCAGACCCCCAGACCCTCCCAAACCCCCGGACCCCTCCCCAAAGCCCCCCCAGACCCTCCCCCGCCCCCCCCCATCCCCTCTCAGGCCCCTCCCGTTCCTGTCCCGAGCCCGGCGGGTCCCGGCGGCGGCGGGGGAGGGGGCGCCGCTTCCGACTCGCCTCTGATTGGCTGGGGCGGCGCGGGGGAGGCGGGCATTGCTGAGGGGAGCCATGCTGTGATTGGTTATTTCAGAGACTTGCAGGGCGGTGGTTGGTTGGCTCGGGGCGGGGCGCTTTGCCATTCTTGAGAGTCCCGGCGCGCGGCAGGGGCGGGAGATTGTGAGGGGAGAGCGGAGCTGAGGTGGGGACGGGGAGAAACTGGGGCGGTTTGGGGCGTGTCTGAGGGGAAATTTGGAATTTTTGGGGGCATCGACGGGAAACACAGGGGTGTGCGATGGGTTTGGGGTGAATGAGGGAGTCTGAGGGGGCTTTGGTTGGTCAGAGGGAGCTTCCTGAGGGGTTATGAAATCACAGAGGTTGCTGTGACATCACAGAGTAGTGTATTAGGCCATACTCTACTATAATGGAGGGTGGCTCTGTGACATCAGAGAGTGGGTTGTGACATCACTGGGTGTCGGAGTGACATCACACAACAGGCTGTGACATCCCAGGACAGTGACATCATTGTGTTCCTTTGTGATATCACAGAGCTTTCTGTGACATCACAGCACAGCTGTATGACATCAAAGAGGGATATGCCAGTGTTGGCTCGGTGACACAGGATGGCTTTGTGACATTCCACAGTGGGCTGTGGACATCACAGGAGGCTGTGGGACATCACAGGTGGCTGTGTGACATCACAGATGGCTGTGTGACATCACAGGGGCAGTGTGACATCACAGGGGAGCTCTGCGACATCACAGGGTACAGTGTGATATCACAGGGGCTGTGTGACATCACAGGGGCAGTGTGACATCACGGGAGCTCTGCGACATCACAGGGTACAGTGTGACATCACAGGAAATGTGTGACATCACAGGGGTAGCGTGAGGGCACTGGGGAGGTCACTCTGCCCCGGCCCCCCTCACAGCTCCCCCCAGAGCAGTCCAACCCTGCTCGTGCACAGCGGAGTCCCCTCTCCCCCCGGGTCCCCCAGCCCCCGGCCCCGCAGCCTCCCCCAGAGGATGTTCCACGAGATCGACCCCAGAGCCTGACACGGGGACGGGGGGCTGGGGCCCTGGGGGTGGCACAGGGGGACAGGGACCCCCCCGGCAGCATCCCCGTGTCCCCCAGGGCCAGAGCCTGGGCCAGGGCTCCTTCACTCTGTTACCAACGAGGCCTTGAGAGCACTGAAAAAATCCCCAGCAAGGGAGCAGCAAAAACCAGACTGAATATTAAGGGACGGCAGCACAGATTTCCGTGTCAAGAGTCACTCTGCTGGTGACTGGACACTTCAGACACACCAAGGAAACAAAGCAACAACAAAACCAATCAAAATCCAGGCAATCAAACCACAAATTAACTAAGAACTGTTGAAATTTGTGCACCTGAATGTGTGCCTAAAGGACAGTGAGGGCAAGGATAAAATGAATGCAGCCTAAAAAGTAAACAGAACTCAAATTTAACAGGCTTGATTGATACCTTAGACTTCAGTATTTAGCAAAATAACAGCACTTGACAGTACTTAACCTTACTTATAACCTAGGACTCAATGATTTTACAGTGGAAAAACACTTAACAATATTCAGCTTAGCTTATAACTTATGTTTAACTTCACTACTTAGCAAAAGAAAAACTCCTAGCAGCATTTAACTTAGCTTACAGTTTGTGACTCACCCTTACCTACAGGCCTGACTGGCTCAGCCATCCAAGGCACTCAGACCCCTCAGAGAGCAGCATTTCTGCCACATTTCCCCAGCACAGGCACTCCTGTGTGCACACAGACACAAAGAGTCAGTGCAAGGCACCTGTGAGCAATTCCCCTCAGGGCAGGCAATGCTCCCTGTGGATGCTTTGGCATCTCCCCAGCAAAGGGCAAAGGGTTGAGCCTGGAGGAGTGGGGGGATCGGCCCAGGCTCCGAGAGTTCCTGGCTGGGAGAGGCCCCACTCAGAGGGAGTCGCTGGCCCAGGAGAGCTCCAAGGGCTCCTTTTGGAGTGCTGTTTGTGGGGCCCCAAAAGAGGGGCTTCAGTCCCAGCAATGGTTCATCCTGGCCACACTTGGCACCAACAGCTTTCTTTGGCAGTGTGAGAACAGGGATGTTGTGCCACTGAGGGAACACAAACAGGTCCCAGGGCTGCTGCTAAAGGACCCAGGAGCTGGTTGGGCAGCAGCAGTGCCTGGAGCAGACAGTGTTTGTGATGAGCTGCAGAGGAGCTGAGCCCAGGCGCTGTTGGCCAAGGCCGAGGCCCAAGGGGCATTTCTCAGCTGGCAGGGCGGCCTGAGAAGGGGAGGGGGAATGCAGCAGCACAGGGCCCATGGAACCAAGGGACCATTGTGACACTGTGGGGCCCTGTGAGACCAAGGGACCAGTGTGACACTCTGGGGCCCTGTGAGACCAAGGGACCATTGTGACACTGTGGGGCCCTGTGAGACCAAGGGACCATTGTGACACTCTGGGACGTCATGGAACCATGGAGACCACGGTGACATTGCTGGGCCCCATGGAACCAAGGGGACAGTACTGACACTGTGTGACTCCATGGAATGTAGGGATCATTGTGCCACTGAGGGGCCCCATCAAACCAAGGGTCCATTGTGACACCAAGGGGCCTCATGGAACTGTGAAGACCATTATGGCACTTTGGGGTGTCATGGAAACAAGGGGCCATTGTGACACTGTGAGACCCCATGGAACCAAATGTCCACTGTGACATTGCAAGGCCTCATGCAACCATGGAACCATGGAAAGATCATTAAGTCACTTCACAGCCTCATGGAACCAGGGAGCCATTGTGACACTGAGGGGACTCTTGGAATCCTGGAGACCATTGTGACACTACGAGGCCTCATGGAATAAGCAAAGAATTGTGACACTGTGGGGCACCACAGAACCAAGGAGACTATTGTGACACTGTGGGCTACCATGAAACAAGAGGCCTTTGTGACACTGCAGGGCTGCATGGAACCAAGGGGCCATTGTGACATTGTCAGGCCTTCTGTCATCAGTGTTCCTGGGTCCCTGTGGTTCCATGAGGCCCCATGATGTCTCAAGGATCACTGGATACCACAAGGCCCTGAGTTATCCCAAAGGATCCTTGTTTCCAACTGGTCTCACTGAGTCAAAAGGGCCTCTGGATTCCATGAGAACCCACAGTGTCACAGTGTCCCTTTGGTTCCCTTTCATCATCCTGTAGTGTCACGAGGATTCCTGAGAACCATGAGGCCCTGAGATATCACAATGGATGGTTCCATGAAGCCCCAGAGTTTCACAGTCTCCTCTTGGTTCCATGGAGGCCCATGGTCCCAAAGGAGTCTCTGGATTCTACAAGACCCTGGAGTGTCACACGGCCGCTATAGTCCCATGAGGGTTTGCAGTGTGACAATGTCCCCAGGAGACACTGCAGTGTGACAATGTCCCTAGGAGGCCCTGCAGTGTCACAGAGGAGCAGCACTGGAGTGGGCAAAGCACCAGGGGAGGTTTGGCAGTGTTCCCGTGTCTGTGACACAACAATGGTGGCAACATCAACGTTCCCCTCTCTATGATACCACAGCGGTTCAAGACTGAGCATTGCCCTGTCTGTGACACCACAGGGGTGGCAGCCACAGTGTTCCCCACTCTGACACCACGGCTCGGGCAGGACCATGTTCCCCTCTATGTGACACCACAGCAGTGACAATTCCAACGGTCCCCTCTCTGTCCCACCACAAGGGACAATTCCTATGTTCTCATCTCTGTGACACCATAGCTGTGGTAGCTCTAAAATTCCACTCTCTGTGACACCACAGCAGTGGCTGCCCTAAATTCCTTCTCTGTGACACCACAATAGTGAGAGCCACAATATTCTCCTCTCTGTGACACCACAGTGGTTGCAGCCCCTGTGTTCCTGTCTCTGTGACAACACAGCTGTGCCACCCCTCTTGCTCCTCTCTGTGACACCACAGAGGTGGCACCCCCAGCGTCCCCCTCTGTATGACACCAACACAGTGACAGATCAAATATTCCCCTCTCTATGAGAAAACAGTGCTGGCAGCACCAATGTTCCAATCTCTCTGACACCACATCGGTGGCACACCCAACATTGCCCTGTCTATGAAAACACAGTAGTAGCAGCCCCAACATTGCCCTGTCTATGAAAACACAGTAGTAGCAGCCCCAACGTTCCCCTCTGTGACACCACAGCAGTTGAAGCCACAACTTTCTCCTCTTTGTGACACTGCAGCTGTGGAAGCCCCACGTCCCTCTCTCTCTGACACCACAGCAGTGGCTGCCCCAACCTTCCCCTGTCTGTGATACCACAGTGGTGGCAGCCCCAAAGTTCTCCCAGTGACACCACCACTGTGGCAGTCCCAATGTCCCCTTCTCTGTGACACTGCTGCAGTGGAAGCCCCAAAGTTCTCCTCTCTATGACACTGCAGGGATGGCCGTCCAAAGTTCTACTCTCTATGGCAGTGCCACAGTGGCAGTTCCAACATTCCCCTCTCTGTGACTCCTCAACATTTGCAGCCCCAGTGTTTCCCTGTCAGTGACACCCCAGTGGTGGCAACCTCAAAGTTCCCCTGTTTGTGACATGACAGCAGTGGCAATACCAATGTCCCCCTGTCTATGACAGCAAAGCAATTGCAACTCCAGTGTTTCCCTGACAGTGACACCACAGAGGTGGCACCCACAGCATTCTCCTCTCTATGACAGCACCACAGTGGCAGCCCCAACATTCCCCTCTCTATGACCCTGCAGGGGTGGCAGCCCCAAATGCTCCCCTGTCTGTGACACCACAGCGGTGACTGCCCCAACATTCCCCTCTCTATGTAAAACAGGGATATGACAAAACAGGGGTAGCAGCCCCAAGGTCTTTGAGCCCACAAGGATGGCAGCCCAAACACTCCCCTCTCTATGATACCACAGCAGTGGGAGCCCCAGCATCCCCTGCCTGTGACACCACAGCTTTGACAGCCCCAACATTGCCCTGTCTGTGATATCACAGTGGTGGGAGCTCCAGCATCCCCTGTCTGTGACACCTCAGCTTTGGCAGCCCCAACATTCTCCTCTCTATGACTCCACAGCAGAGGCAGCACCAATATTCTCCTCTCAATGACAAGACAGCACTGGAAGCCCCAGCGTTCCCATGTGTATGATACCACTGTGGTGTCAGCCATAAAGATCCCCTCACTATAGCACCACAGCAGTGGCAGCCCCAGTGTTCCCCTCTCTAAGAAACCACAGCTGTGCCAGTCCCATTTTCCCGGTCTCTGTGACACCACAGTGGTGCTGCTCGAATGTTCCCCACTCTGCGATTCTGCAGCTGTGGCAGCAGCACTAGAACAGAAGCAGCATCTGTGGAACACCAGGGGTGCAGGGGAGGATCAGAGAAGGAGCAGTGGAACAGTGGGAGATGAGCAGTGTTGGAGCAGCAGTGGAGCAGCCGTGAAAGAGCAGAGGAACCGTGCTGAAACAGCACAGCACAGCTTCTGAGCAGCAGTGGAGTGAGCATAGAAAAGGAAGAACAGTGGTGGCACAGGAACTCCAGCCATGGAACAGTGGTGGCACAGGAACTCCAGCCATGGAACAGTGGTGGCACCGGAACTGCAGCCATGGAAGAGTGGTGGCACAGGAACTGCAGCCATGGAACAGTGGTGGCACAGGAGCTCCAGCCATGGAACAGTGGTGGCACAGGAACTCCAGCCATGGAACAGTGGTGGCACAGGAGCTTACAGCCATGGAACAGTGGTGGCACAGGAACTCCAGCCATGGAACAGTGGTGGCACAGGAGCTCCAGCCATGGAACAGTGGTGGCACAGGAACTGCAGCCATGGAACAGTGGTGGCACAGCCCCACAGCTGTGGAGCGGCGCCTGAGATGCTGAAGCTGCGGGACACAGAGCGGCTCCCAGCGCTGTGTCCTGCAGGGGCCGGCCCCGCACACACCAGAGCAATGCCCCTCAGGCTGAGCCAGAGCTGGGGGCACAGGCAGGAATTGCTGCTGGGCTGTGCAAGGTGTGGATTGAGTGCATTTAATGGTGACCTGGGGATTTGATCCTGCTCATTGCAGCTGCTTTTGTGCTGTCCTGGCTGTTCCTGATCATCTGAAGTCATGAACTCAGGAGAAACTTGGGACAAAAGGAATCAAAGTGCCTTCTGTCCTGCTGTCTTGGTTTGGAAAGACAGGTGCCTGCTAAGGAAGGCAGGAGCCTCCCCTGAAATGGAGAATGTAAAATCCCCACCACCACCGAATTGCTAGAAATTTTAAATTAAGGGGAGCTCTCGGGCAAAAAATATGGGAAGAGGAAATAACAGTTCTTTCATAGAGAAGAAAATAAAAGGATAAAACAAACAATGCAGTAAACTAAAACAGCACTTAGAGAGTCAGAACACAACCTGACACCCTGTTGGTCAGGGTGTTGGTAGCAATCCAATTGGAAATTTGGCTGCAGTCCTCCTGGAGTGTCAGGTTCTGTTGGAGCAGGGGCTCGTGTAGAAAAGGGTGTAGTCTTTCTCTGAGGATCCAGTGGAAGAAGAGGCAGCCGCTGTTCCTCTGGGAAATCCAGTGGAGAAGTTGTGCTGCTATTCCAGAATCTCCAGATTCTAGCTGGCTAGAATGCTTGGCTCTTCCCTTTCAGCAGAGCATCTCCCAATGGGATGCTGTAGTTCTTATCAGTCATGCAGTGACATTCAATAGCCTGTTATCAGCAGATGTCCCCCCAGGAGGGAGGAGTGGTTGTGGAAGAGATAAGGAAAACTGCCATACAGATGGCAAATAGAATGCATCTTGCCTTGCAATCTGGGACACCTGCAGAGAAAGACATCTTGGTAGAATTTGAATGATTTCTGATTTGGGAAATCATTAAAAAAAAAAGTGGGTCAGTTATTGGCCTGTGGTTTGTTCTCATCCAGAAAGATGTTCCAAAGTACTGCAATTTGGCATTAAAAACCAGGAATGTGCCTCTTCATCTGGATATTGCACATGGACTACAGAGCTATTTGTCGTCATTATGATAGGAAAACAATTGGAGATCTTTTCCCAGTTTAACTCTTTCTTCCTGTCTCTGGGATTAGGCCTCCAACACCCACTGTTGGAGTCTTCTTTCCATAATCTGCTCCTTTGGAGTTGGGATGTGACAAATCAGTGGGAGGAGGGAGAGACCATTAAAACTCCAAACTCTGTTTTTATAGTCTCTGGATTTCCAGTGCTTAGAAATTGTCATGTTTTCAACTGTCTGAACAAATCCCACATTGCTTACTTTTTCTGTGGCAGGAAACCTTCCTTTGGCCCCATTTAGGAACTGACCCTGGGAAACACCTCATTGCAGATGCTTTTTTGTTGGTTTTGCTAAGAGATGACAAGAAAATCAGCACACGGGGCAGGGATGAGAGAAAGGGAAGAAACAATTCCTTTCTTTATCTTCCTTGTGGGAACTCTCCTCTAGAGATTGTGCTCCAGCCAGAGACTTCCCAGGCCAAGGGCTGAGGGGATCAATTCAGCTTAGAGAGTTGAGGCATCTCCTCCCTGGTCTGTAGCCCTGGGGCTGGGAGGGGACACGGGTGCCCCCCTTGCACCCCCTGGAATGGGGGATTCCTCCTGCCTCTGCCAGGTGCTTCTGATCCTGGCATTAGCCCTGGCCTGGCTTCTCCTGCTCTGAGCTCCCTGCCATGGTCACTGCTGGTGCTGGAGGGCAGGAGGGAGGGATTCAGTGCAAACCTGGGAGGCGCCAGTGGGCTCAGAGGTGTGTGGAGGTGACAGTGACAGAGTGACATAGGGAGGTGCAGATGGACATAGGGACAAGACAACACCCCTGGGAAAACTTCTTGGAAATTTGGGGGACTTTGAGTGTAAAATACACACGAACACAGACACACAGACACAGAATGCTGCAAAGTATTTCCCAGCTATCTTAAGTTGAACATGGGGCGTGTATTCTATTCCTATCTGATGGGGCAGTTACCTTCTGTTAATTGGGCAGTTTTCTTTATCTCTTCCAAAACCGATCCTCCCTCCCAGGAGATATCTTCTGTTAATGGGCCATTGAGTGCCACTGCATGACTGATAAAATTCCATCATCCCATTGTGAGAAGCTCCGCCCAGAGGGAGGAGCCAAGCATTCCTACCTGGATATAATCAGAGGGCTGGAAGACCAGAGTCAGCCTTTTCCACAGGATTCCCATAGGAAGAACAGGCCAAACACCACCACCACTGGATCTTCAGAGGAAAACGCCACCATCCTACAGGATCCCTGCTTCAACAGACCCACACCTGTCACTGCAGGTGGACTGTAGCCACCATTTATTGGGACTGCCACCGCCACTGTGACCCACAGGGTGTCAGGTCATATTCTGAATCTGTCGGTGTTTTTTCTCTGTACTATTGCATTTATATTTTAATTTTCCGGCTACATAACGGTTATTCCTAGTCCCATATCTGTTGCCTTAGAGCCCCATAATTTCAAAATTATACCAGTTCGGAAGGAGGTTGTTTACTTTTTTCCATTTCAAGGGAGGCTCTTGCCTTCCTTAGCAGACACCTGTCTATTTAAACTGAGACAATGCCCCCGGACACCCAGGCAGGTGAGGAGGAAGTCAGTGCCCCTTTCCCCTTCTCTCCTGCTCCATCTCCTGGCCCAGCACGGCCCGCGGCTGCAGGACAACCCTGCTGACAATGCCATCCTGCCGGGGAAGCACTGGGGACATCTCCTTCTCCTTCCCTGTGGCACAGAGGCAAATCCCATCCTGTCCTTGTCCTTCCTCCTGCAGGCAAGAAGCAGAGGATGGAGACCAGGGAGGACAAATCCCCACAGTAGAACCTCATGGAAGAGGCCACTTTGAGCGGCTCTACTGAGCAGGAATCCAATGGAGAGGAAAAGTCCCAGAGGTCCCACAGGATGAGGGGCACCAAACCCAGCCTGGGTTGCTCTGAGGAGGAAAGACCCACCCTGGGCCAGGAAGGTGGACAGAGCTTCAGCCAGGGCTCGGAGCTGGTGGCCCAGGAGCAGCTTCATGATGGGGAGAAGCCCTACAAGTGCTTGGAGTGTGGGAAGAGCTTCAGGTGCAGCTCTGAGCTCGTCACCTACCAACACATCCACACCGGGGAACGGCCCTATGAGTGCCTTGAGTGTCCAAAGATGTTTCACACCACTTCCACTCTCGTCAGGCACCAGCGGATTCACACAGAGGAGAGGCCCTTCCGCTGCCCTGAGTGCGGGAAGGGCTTTAGAGAAAACATCAGCCTTGTTACCCACTGGTGCATCCAAACCAGGGAGAGGCCCTACGAGTGTCCCAAGTGTGGGAAGAGCTTCACCCAGAGCTCTCATTTGACCAAACACCAACAGAGGCATCGGTAAGGGAAGCCCTGCAAATGCCCCACTGCAGGAAAAGCTTCTTGCACTGCTCCAGCTTCATCCCTCATTGGAAGATCCCCTTTGGGAAGAGCCCTGGTGATCCATGTTCCCTGTCATCAGTGCTGGGAAGACAGCTGTCCCTTTTCCTGTCCCTGCCAATGACATGATATGGGTCCAAGAACATGAGGGTCTGGCCATGGTTGTGTCATTATATTCACTCCCACATCAGGTTATTGCTAGAGGCAGGAAAGGGACTGTCTCTCTCCCTCCCCTGAGGAGAAGGGCGTCCTTTCCAGGCAGGAGTGAATATGTGGCTGGAAAGAGACAGTCAGTGGTGTTGTAGTTTTCCCTGTAAATAGTTTTTCTGATCCTTTCTGTTACCAGTGTTGTTGCTGTTCCAGTTTGTTCCTTATTTGGTTGCTGTTCCCAATAAATTGTTCTTATCCCAGCCCGGGATCTTTGCCTTTTGTGCTTTCCATGGGAGGCGGCAGGGCAGCGAGGGCAGCGCGGTTTTAGCAAGAGCAGAAAATTGGGGAATCCCATTCCTGAACCCCAGCCCCTGGAAACCGAGCATCCCAGCTGGTCCCAGCCCTGGTGGCCATGGCAACAGCCTTGGGAGCGGGTCCCTGGCTGGGGCTGTGGGAACCTCTTCCCTCCGGTGCCCAGGGACAGGAGTGGAGGGAACGGCTGCAGCTGAGTCGGGGCAGGCTCAGGTTGGATGTCAGGAAAAGGTTTTTGCCCAGAGGCTGCTGGGGCCCTGCCCAGGCTCCCCAGGGAAGGGTCCCAGCTCCAGGGCTCTCTGAGCTGCAGCAGCGTTTGGACAGTGCTGCCAGGCCCAGGCTGGCATTGTTGGGGTGTCCTGTGCGGGGCCAGCAGTTGGACTGGAGGATCCTGATGGGTCCCTCCCAGCTCAGGCAATTCTGTGGTTCTGGGATCCCATGAACCTGGGGATGGGGCTGCCAGTGGTTGCCATGGCAACGGGCTGTGGCTGCAGGCCTGAGCTGGTGTCCATGGCAACCACCCCTGGCATGGGGTCTCCATGGAGCTGCCAGGGGACTGAGCATAGCAACAGGGGGCTGGTGATGGTTGCCATGGAAACTGACCATAGCAACAGGGGGCTGGGGAGGGTTGCCATAGAAACTGTCCAGAGCAACAGGGGGCTGGGGAGGTTTGTCATGGAAACTGTCCAGAGCAATGGGTTCTGGTGATGGGTGCCTGCTAAGAACTGAGTTACCACAGGCACTCAGAGGGGTTCCATGGGAGGTGCCCTGATTTTTTAAGATTTTCTAAGATATTGAAATTGTTGTAGCGAACTTTCTCACACACATGCTGTAAATAACTCATTGTTTTGCATTCCTTTATGGAGGAGGAGAAAGTTGATCGATTCTTAGTTTGTCCATTGTCATTGGAGAGGTGGCACTGTCACCCTCCAATCCACTGTCACTCTTGGGAAACTATAAATGTTGGAGTCAGAAAATAAACTTCATTTTTTTTTCACCATGAGAACAGCGGTGTGCGCTTGTGTTCTTTTGTGTCCTATAGCAAAACATGGGGACATTCCAAGAGTCTCCAGCCTGTTCCAGAGCTGGAATGTCACACACAGAGACAGGGGCTCCATGGAGACCTCCCAGAGCTTTCTGGGGATGGTAAAGAGCCCTGTGGTCAGAGGCAGTCACAGCCATTCCATGGTGACATCCCAGGGGACCTTGTGCTGCAAATGCACCGATCTGTCACAGGCACTCACGAGGGCTCCACGGTGACATGCCAGGAGTCCCCAGGCTGCCAAAGGGCCAGGATGTCCCAGACACTCACAGGGGTTTCTGTCATGGGCCGAGTAGGAGATTCAGGCAAAAGCTTTGTTTCTTCCTTGGAGAAATTCCTGCTGAGTCATGGGGTGGAGAAATGGCACACAGCAGCCACCACAGAAGCCATAAAACCCTCCAGAATCCCATGACTTCTAAAATTCCATCTCAGAGAGGAGACTGGGAGTGGCTGGATCCAATCCCAGCCCCAGACATTGACAAAGGTGCAAAAGACTGGACAGGGGAATTGAACTTGTCCCACAGGATTAATGATGGTATACCAGACAGATTTCTAGAAATTCTGATCATGCTTAGACAGAAAGATCTTGATCAGAGTTATTTCTTCCACAGCATTGGAGCTCTAACAATTAGAATATTCTTTCCTAGGAAGAAATTTTGAAGTCAACAGGGCCTTGCTGGAGTTGTTGGAGCCCATGGCAGGCAAAGCCTCCTGCTCCAGCAGGAACTGCCTTTCCTGTGCCATCAGCAGGGCAGGTCCCACTGCAGGAAAAGCCTCAGGCCAGCCCCAGCACAGGGAAGGGCTCGGGCACAAGGGCAGAGTGCCGTGCTGGGAGCTGTGCCAGGGAGAGCCTGAGGCACCAAAGGCACCTTGGCAGCAGCAGCTGCTTGAAGGCCATGGCCAGAAGCCTCCCTTGGCAGCCCGGCCTGGTGGCCACCACTGCAGAGCTGCTGCCTCAGGGCTCATTCCTGGCTGGGCTCTGAAAAGCCACTTCTGCTCCAGGAGCCTGACTGGGAAGCCATTGGCCCCAGCACCTTGGGGACAAGATATTTATGACAAAACTCTTCATGGCAGCAGAGCCAAGGCAGGGGCAGAGGAAAGGGCAGAGGCAGGCCCAGGGGACAGGGCTGCCATGGTGATGGCTGTGAGGTCACTGCCCCTGCAGCAGCCTGGCTGCCCTCAGCAGACATTCTGGCCAGAAGCCTTGTGAGGGCACCCAGCATATCAGAGAACCCACAATGCAGGAATTCTGTCACTGGAGATGAGAGGGTTTCAATGGGCAATGCTGCACAAAGCTCCTGCTCTTGGACAATTCCTGGGATGGGGAATCCACTTCTCTGGAAAAATGGTTGCCGTTTTGTGCCACTCTCATAATTATAAAATATTTCCTCTTTCTAACAAATGAAAATCTACCCTCATTCAGTTTAGAAATATTGAGCCTGTCACTGCAAGATTTGGGAGAAAATGCCTTTGACCACATTTTTCCATTTTCCTAGTCCTTGGAGAGGAACCAAAAATCTCCCAAGATGGGATTTGGAGGCCTCATCACATAACCAGCAGAGATGGGCTGATGGCTCTGGGGTTGTTCCAGATTGCAAGGCAAGATGTACTCTATTGCCATCTCTATGGCAGTTGTCTTGTCAAGTGGACAGTTTTCCTTCTCTCTCTGACTGGACATCTGCTTATAATGGGCTACTGAATGTCACTGCATGACTGATAAGAACTACAGCATCCCATTGTGAGATGTGAGCCCAGAGGGAGGAGCCAAGCATTGCTACCCAGATATAATCTGGAGATTCTGGAATACCAGAACAGCTTTCTCCACTGGATTCCCCAGAGGAACAGCAGCTGTCTCTTCTTCCACTGGATTTTCAGAGGAAGAATACATCCTTTTCTACAGGACCGCCTGCTCCAACAGAACCACACCTGACACTGCAGGAGGGCTGCAGCCACATTTCCAATTGGACTGCCGCCAACACCCTGACCCACAGGGTGTCAGGTTGAATTGTGACTGTCAATGTTTTTCCAATGTACTGCATTGTTTATTTGTTTAATTTTCTTCCCTAATAAAGAACTGTTATTTCCTGCTCCCATATCTGTGCCTGAGAGCCCCCTTTATTTCAAAATTATAACAATGTGGAGGGAAGAGGGCTTACATTTCAGGGGAGGCTCCTGCCTTCATTAGCTGACACCTGTCTTTTCAAACATTAACAAGGGGAAAGTTTCAAAGCCTCAGTTATACAGCAAACAAAGTTTGGAGGAACAAATAAAATGGGAATTGGGGATGTTCTATTAGTTCCAGAAGCAGGATGAAATTTATTAGGACAGGATTTACAGGTGCATTTTGACATTGTCTGGAGTGCTCCCAGAGAAAGGGAAAATGGTAGTTAAGCTTCTCCAATTAAGGGAAGAAATCAAGGAGAAAATTCAAGAGATGATTTGGGCAAAACCAAAAAACTGAGGTAAATTGAACATGAAACCTATAGTAATAAAAATAGTTAATGTGAACCATCCAGTTCAGCTATGACAATATCCACTCTCCCTGGAGGGGAGATGGGGACTGCAGCCACTGATCCAGGACCTACTTGAGGACAGGATCTTAGAACCATGTATGTCCCCCCATAATACACCCATATTACCAGTAAAGAAGTCAGATGGGACTTACAGGCTTGTCTAAGATTGGAGAGAAGTGAACAAAAGAACAGTGAATCAGTACCCAGTAGTGCCTAATCCCTATACACTTCTAAGTAACATCCCAGTGGTTTAGCGTGATCACCTAAAAGATGCTTTTTGGGCATACCCACTGGCAGAGGAAAGCGGGTTATATTTGCTTTTGAACGGGAGGACCCCGATTCTGGGAGAAAGCAACAGCTTCAGTGGACTGGGTTCCTCCAAGGGTTTTCTCAATCCCCAAACTGTTGTTATCTTCTTCTATTTCATATTTCTAAAGTCCCATATTGTCACAAACATATTTCTAAAGTCTTATACCTTCTCAGTGATATTTCTTTGGGGCAGTTCTTCACATCACAGACTTCACCTCCTTCTTGTTGCTGCTTCTTAGTCAGGGCTCCTTCCAGGCTCTCCCTGACTGGCCAAGCCCCGCCCCTTTTATCCCAGTTTTCTTCACTAGCTACAGCTGCAGCCCAATTAAGGACATTGCAGCTGCAGCCCATCAAGAACAACAGGGGCTTATCGGGGCAAGGCCTATATACAGATATTCAAATACAATACAGATATTTTACTAGGCCTCCTACTATACCAAACCTCTTTGGTCAAGCCCTAGGAGAAGTAACACAACTCTTCTCCATTAAACCTGAAATAAAGCTCATCCAATATGTAAATTATTTGCTTCTCTCAGGATGGGAAGAAAAAGAAGTTTGGGAATCCACCATAGTGTTGTTAAATTTTCTGGGGCGCCAAGGACTTCAGGTATCAAAAGGGAAACTCGAATTTGTAGAAAGGGAAGTGAAATATCCAGGACATATGATTTGTCAAGGGAGCTGGGGGCTGAACCCTGAGAGAATTACAGGAATAGTCTCACTCCCACAGCCAAAAACTAAGAAAGAAGTCAAAAGGTTTTTAGGCCTGTTGGGATATTGTAGGCTACGGATTGGAGGATACACACAGGCCATCTGGTTCTTGTGTGAAAAGTTAATTGGAGAGATTAGGTGGGAAAAAGACAATGAACAAACGTTTGAAGCTGTGAAGCAAAAATTAGTCAGTGCACCAGCCCTGAGTCTTCCTGCCTTAGACAAACCCTTCTATCTGTCTGTGGATATAGAAAAAGAGGTAACACATGAAGTGTTAGCCTAGGACTGAGGAGGATCCAGGAAACCAGTGGCCTATTTATCAAAATTACTAGAGCCTGTCAGCCAGGGGTGGCCAACCTGCATTCAGGTGTGACAGTGACTTCCCTACTCATAGCAGAAAGCAAAAAATTAACCATTTAATTGAAAATTGAAGATATATGTCCCAGACTCAGTAACAAGTATCCTGAGGAATGGCTCACTGATTCCCAAATGCTAAAGTATGAAGCCATCTTAATAGATAATGTTTTAGAGCTAATCGTCAGTAACCAACTCAACCCTGCCCCGTTTTTGTATGGAGAACCAGATGAGGCACTAATACATAATTGCCTAGAGGTTATAAACTGTCAAACTAGAGTAAGAGAGGATGTAACAGATCAACCACTCCAAAGTGAAAAACAATTGTACATCGATGGATCTTCACAGGTAATAAAGGGGCACAGGGTATTGGGGTACGATATAGTGCATGAAGGGTTGGTAGCCATAGAAAAGATAAAGTTACTTTCCAACTGGTCAGCCCAGGCATTGAGTTGTATGCCCTAAAACGAGCTCTGGATATATTAGCACAGAAAAGAAGAACAATATATACAGACTGAAAATACACTTTTGGAATAGTGCATATATTTGGAAAAAATTGGGAAGAGAGGGGGCTATTAAATTCAAAGGGAAAGGGATTGATTCACAAAAAATTTCTTTTAGAAGAGTTAGAAACCTTACAATTACCAGAGGAAGTAGCAGTGGTGTATGTTAAAGGACATAGAAAAGGGGCTACTCAGGAGGAGCGAGGGAACAATTAGGCTGATCTAGAGGCTAAAAATGCAATTGAATCAGAGACAAAAACATTAATAATAGTATTAACACCCATGAGAGAAATGCAAAAAGTCCCTGTATTCAGTGGGACAGAAGAGGAAGAACTCCTTAAAAGAGGAGCCAAGAAAGATAAAAAGAGAAGCGGAGATTAGCAGATGGAAGGCAAATGTTGAATAAACTCCTGGCCAGGAAAATGCTAGAAGGCATACATGGAACAACACATTCGGGTACACAAGCGCTAAGTGATCAATTTCTAAGGGATTTGGGATGCAAAGGAATTTTCAGAATAGCTAAGCAAGTAACTGGAGGGTGTGTGATATGCCAGTGAATAAGTGAATAAGAAAATCATGAGGAAAACACCCAGAAGAGGGTGACAACTAGCCTTAGAGCCCTTCCAAAACATCCAAGTAGACTTTACTGAGCTTCTCCAGGAACAATGGTGGAAGTTTTTGCCACTGATAGTAGATCACGTGACTCAGTGGGTAGAGGTGGTACCCACTGTGAAAGCCAATGCCAATGTTGTGAGTAAAACACTTCTAGAATCAATCATTCCCTGATATGGGATGTCAAACAGGATTGATTCAGACTGGGGAACTCATTTCACATTAAAGATACTGCAGAAAGTTGTTCAGGCCCTGGGAGTAAAATGGGAATTACACACTCCATGGCATCCACAGAGTTCTGGTCAGATTGAGAGAATGAATCAAACTCTTAAAAGAGCTCTATTTAAGCTAATGATTGAAACCCAAGTGTCATGGATAAAATGTCTCCCTTTGGCCTTATTAAGAATTATTAAGAATTATTAAGAATTAGAACCCAACCCCAGTCAGATCTGGGGGTGTCACCCTATGAAATGATGTTTGGGTTTCCCTTTTGGACCTCACCCCACAAGGTTGCCACCTATGAGGAAGGGGAAACCAATGCCAAGAAATTTGTCATGTCCATAGCACAAACCTTAGAAGGGCTAAGACATAAAGGGGCAATTACTTAATCTACCAGCCTGGATTGCGGAATCCATAATATTAATCCTGGGGATTGGGTGATGATAAAGCCACAGGGAGATCAGCCTCTAACTCCCCAGTGGGAAGGTCCCTTTCAGGAACTGCTCACCACCGAATCGGCCGTGCGAACTGCAGAGCTGGGATGGATTCATGGCAACAGAGTCAAAGGCCCAGTAGAAGAGCCCAAAGAGTGGACTGTAACATCCAGGCCAGGTAAAACAAGATTGACTCTCAAGCAGAGACTGAAAGACAACCAGAAAAACACCAAGACACCCAAAAAGTGGAGTCAAGCTTCCACCAACCAGCTTGAGAACTCTTCCTGTTTTAATGGATGAGAAATACCAGCATTTGTTGAGAAGTACACAAGGGACTGTAAAAGGTAATGGGACAGCTTCTTTAAGAAAATAAGACAAAAGAAGGGAAACAAGACTGGGTTGGCCCCTTTGTTTGCTACCAAGAAGTCTCCATACCCCTGCTGTGGGTAACAACCCCATAGGCATGGTAAGGTAGGGACAAAAGGCCATACCAGACCTCTATAATTCCTCAGTTGTCTTTTAATTCAACAGGGACTGGAGGGCAGGACTGAGTTGGCCTCTGTACTGACCCCTAAAATACACTGACTATGGATAGCAGCCACATAGGCACGGTAGATGGGAGTCAAAGCCATACTGGACCTCTGGGATGCCATTTTGTGCATTCCAAATAAATGTGTCTAAGGAAAACCTGAGATTTTTTTCTCCTGTTCCCACTGTCCTTGGCCACATCAACAGATGCTGGTGTGACTCATTCAAGAGAGACAGAAATTTTTTTACTTAAATTGTTCGTGCAAAATGACTTCTACAAAAAGAAAAGGAGGTTTGTTATAGATGAGTAATTCTATGGTTGACTCTCACAGTTAAGGGGTGAATATTAAATATATGTTAAGAGAAGTTCTGTAGATGTATAGTTATCTTTCCCCTCCCCCTTGCATTGTTATCACAGGATGGCCTCAGTAGTTGGGGCATTTGGGAGGGTCGGCTTGTTATTATGGCAGCACCTGACCTCCAATCAAGGTCTAAGACAGTGATCTCCACCACTAGACAGAGGAAAAGGAGTCGATTTACAAGACTTTGGGAGGGGCTAGAGGTGTAAAAGACAGAGCATCCATTTTGTAGATGAGCACATGGTGACTGAATTCTTTGCTTCCGGCACTGTATTCTTTTCTTTATTCAGTCTTCTGTTGTATTTGAAAAGATATGAAATCAAGAATCTTCTGTTGTATTTTGATAAGGACTTAATAAACCATTGAAAATATTGAAAGTGAAAATCATGTCTCACATGGGGTTGGGGAATCTGAGGCATGGCTGTCCACAATGGACTCCAGTTCCAATGTATAACTCTTCTGACATGGCCAGACCTCCTTAGGAGCAGCACTACATCAATATCAGGAATGGAATGCTGCAATCACCTCTTCTCAAAAGAGAAAAGTAATAAAATACAGTCTTTAAAATAGGATTACATATTTCTTAGAAGCTCATTGAAACATTTCTCTGTAACTGTAAAAGGAAATCTTCCTGATGAACTGCTCCAGACCAGAGGGAAATCAAGGCAGAGCCATGGTTTGGCAGGAGTTGCCTGATCCTAATGAGTTCTGAGGTGCATTTGAAGCTGAGCCCTTGAACCTCAGGGCCTGAGAGGAAATTGCACAAACCTTTCCAGAGGAAAGACCCAAAGTGTCTCAAAGCATGAATGGGTCCCACTGAGGTTCCTCTCCAACACAGGCTCCTCATGGACTCCTTGCAGGAGAGAATTGGAGGCTAGGATGGCACAAAAACCTCTCAGAGATGGAGAGTGGAGAAAGAAAAATCCAAAGTACCTTAAAACCTTCAGTACCTCAAAGCATTAATGAGCCCCACTGAATGTCAGTACAAAGCTCTCAAGGGACTCATTAAAATAGATAATTGGGGCCATGATTGCACAAACCTCCCACAGAGTCTGTATCCAAAGGGCAACACCAAGTACCTTAAAATAACTGAAGTACCTTGAAGCATTAATGACCCCCAATGAGTGTTGTTACTGACAAAGCCTCTCCAGGGACTTTAGTAGATAATTGGAGGCCATGAGTGCACAAACCTCTCAGAGACTCCAAGGCAAAAGCCAAACCCAAAGTCCTTTGAAAAACCTGCAGTCCCTGCAGGGAGCATTAAGGAGCCCCCAGGGCCATTCCTGGCCAAGGCTCCCCAGGGACTCCTTCCAGCAGATCCTTGAGGCCGCTGGGATGTGGGCTAGGGGGCATGCTGAGGGCAGGACAAGGGGGTGACAGTGCCCAGCCTGGCTGAGGCTGTGCCAGGAGGCCCCAGTGCTTCAGGACAAGGTGTCTCCTCCCAGCCCTTGGTGGCACGGACCCTGCTGTGCCCCAGGGCACCAAGACGTGGCTTCTCTTTGTCCCCACCTGTCATCACTGCCTGCAGTTCTCTGCTCTGCCTGGGGCCTGGGGACACTTTCTCAGTCATGTCCCTCACTGGGACCAATTAAAAGTCTAAGAAACTTTGGAGTTGGATTCTGACTTTGACTTCTGCAGAGGTTTCTTCAGCTCCCTCTAAAGGACTGATGTTCAGGGCCTGAGCACAAAGCCCCAGAGGCTCATTAAAGTCCTGGTGCTGTGTCTGTGCTGCTGAGCTGGGCAGGGCAGTTCCTGGTAACCAAGAAGAGCTTCAAAAGCACATTTCTCTTCATGAGCAGCTCTTCTGCCAGCCCAGCAGGACTGGGGCACTGCCTGCAGCCACCCCAAGCACAGCACAGAGGCACAGAAAGCTTCAATCAGTCAGGGCTGGGAAGGGGCTGAGAAGTGCCTGGGGCAGAATCACTGCCAGCCCTTGGCACAGGAACCTCTGGCTGCAGGACAATGCAGCTGCAGCTCCTGGAATGATCTCCTGGAGCTGGAACATCCCAATGCCTACAGACACTGTGAGTACATTCTCTGATTGTCTCTTGTGCAGAGCAGCCAGGGGTGCCCAGGGCTGTCCTGCAGAGCAGGGTCCTGCAGCCCGGGGTACCCAGGGCTCTCCTGCAGAGCAGGGGTGTTGTGCTTGGGCAGGGACTCTGCTGCTGCCAGGGAACGCTCTCAGCCAGCCCTGGCAGCTGCTGCCAACACTGGGGGAAAAGATCTGGGTGGGAGGAGACAGCTGGTAAGGCTTGGAAGTGTTCTGCTTTGTGTGGTGAGAGGATGCTGCATTGTTCAGGTCTGCTCTTAGCATGGCATTTAACTGCAGCACATTTCCAAGTACATTATACAGGGAGCATAGCAAGGCAGGGGCTGCATAAAAGTGAAAATCCTGCTTTTTTAATATACTGCTCTGGGTTGCCTGGATGGAGCCTATAGATTTTCCTCTCTCAGTTCAGAATGGAATAATAAAAACATTTTGTCTCAGATCTGAATAAAGCAGGCAGTGAGAAATATCTGCACAGGGCCCCTTTGAGGCAGCATCAGTGTCGCTTTTCCAGCCTCCTCAGGGTTGCTCTGACATTCCTATCAGAGCCTGCAGAGCCAGAGCATCCCCTGGGCAGTGCCAGAGCTGGGAGGGGTCTTCAGGGCAGAGCTGAGCCCCCAGGGCTGGGCTGGGCTCTGGCAGCACTGGCAGGGCCCAGCCCTGGGCCCAGGGAAGCAGCTGCTGGCAGAGACTGCTCCAGGCAGCAGAGCCCTGGGCAGGCAGTGGGGGGAAAGTGCCCCCAAGATGTGCTGGGATATTTAAAGTTCTCTCCAAACCCAACTATTCCATGATTTCTTTTCTTACAGATCCCCATGCCAAGACAGCTCAAATGTCCAACAGCAGCTCCATCAGCCACTTCCTCCTGCTAGCATTGGCAAACACGCGGCAGCTGCAGCTCCTGCACTTCTGCTTCTTGCTGGGCATCTCCCTGGCTGCCCTCCTGGGCAACGGCCTCATCATCAGCGCCATAGCCTGCAGCCACCACCTGCACACGCCCATGTTCTTCTTCCTGCTCAACCTGGCCCTCAGCGACCTGGGCTCCATCTGCACCACTGTCCCCAAAGCCATGCACAATTCCCTTTGGGACACCAGGGACATCTCCTACAAAGGATGTGCTACACAGCTCTTTTTCTTTCTCTTCTTTATTGGGGCAGAGTTTTATCTCCTGACCATCATGTGCTATGACCGCTACGTGTCCATCTGCAAACCCCTGCACTACAGGACCCTCCTGGGCAGCAGAGCTTGTGCCCACATGGCAGCAGCTGCCTGGGCCAGTGCCTTTCTCTATTCACTGCTGCACACAGCCAATACATTTTCCCTGTCCCTGTGCCATGGCAATGTCCTGGGCCAGTTCTTCTGTGAAATCCCCCAGATCCTCAAGCTCTCCTGCTCAAATTCCTCACTCAGGGAACTGGGGCTAATTGCAGTTAGTGCCTGCTTGCTATTTGGTTGTTTTGTTTTCATAGTTTTCTCCTATGTGCAGATCTTCAGGGTTGTGCTGAGGATCCCCTCTGAGCAGGGACGGCACAAAGCCTTTTCCACCTGCCTTCCTCACCTGGCAGTGGTCTCCCTGTTCATCAGCACTGTCATGTTTGCTCACCTGAAGCCTCCCTCCCTCTCCTCCCCATCCCTGGATCTGGCTGTGTCCGTTCTGTACTCAGTGGTGCCTCCAGCCCTGAACCCCCTCATCTACAGCCTGAGGAACCAGGAGCTCAAGGCTGCTGTGAGGAGACTGATGACTGGATGCTTTCAGGAACATTAAACTGCTGGTCAATTTCTGCAAATCACTTGTAATAAAACTAGTTTTTGATAGTTCTTTTTGGTTTCATTTTGGAGATTTCTTTCCTTTGTTTTAGTTTTTCCATTCTGTTCACAAAGAAACATCATTGCTTGTGCCATTTCTCATTTTGTTTCTCTCCACCTTCCCTGTGGCCACAGACTGTGTCAATGGGGGACTGCACTCTTGGTGTATTTAAAGGAAGTAAAGGATGTCCCAGCAAAATTTTCTGCAGAGATGCCCTTTTGTTACCTTCTCTGGAGCTGCAGCAGCAATGTCTGTGTGCAGAGCTGGGGGCAGATCAGTGCTGGCACATCAGCTCTGCTCCTGCTGGCCACACCATTCCTGAGCCAGGCCAGGAGCCATTGGCCTTCTTGGCCACCTGGTCACACTGATGGCTCATGTCCAGCCTGCTGTTCATCAGTCCCTGCAGGTCCCTTTCTGCCTGGCTGCTGTTCAGCCACTCCATCCCCAGCCTATAGCACTGGGGACAAATTGCAGGGCCTGGTACTTGGATATTTTAAACCTGAAATTGCTGGATTCAGCCCCTCAATCCAGCCTGTCCAGGTCTCTCTGCAAAGCCCTTCTATGCTCCCACAGATCAACACTCACATCCAGCTTGGTGTCATCTGCAAAGATGTCATAGGTTCCAGGGGGCTCCTCAGTGTCACAATGGCCTCTTGGTTTAACAAGGCCCTGCACTGTCACACTGTTTTCCTTGGGTCCATGAGACCATGCAGAGCAACAATGGTGTCCTTGGTTCCGTGGGGCCCCAAAATGTGACAATGCACTCCTTGGTTCCATGGGGCTTCACATGTTCTTGTTGGTGCTGCAGTTTCACAGTGGCCCCTTGATTCCATGAGGCCCCAGGGTGTCACAATGGCCCCATGGGTACATGAGGTCCCACACTGTCACCATGGTCTCTGTAGTTCCACAAGTCCCCTCAGTGTCACAATGGACTCCTTGTTTCTACGAGGCCACACAGTGTCACAACGTTCTTCCAGATCCCCTGAGGCCCCTCGTGTCACAGTGGCCCCTTGGTGACACAGGATCCTGCAGTGTCACAATGTCCCCTTGGTTCCACGAGGCCCCGCAGTGTCAGAATGGCCCCTTGGTTCCACTGGGCCCTGGAGTCTCCCAATGGTCTCCTTGGTGTTCTAGTGTCAAAATGGTGAAACCCCTTGGTTACACAAGGCCCTGCAGTGTCACAATGGCCTCTGTGGTTCCACAAGGACCCAGAGTGTCACAGTGCACTGCCTGGTTCCAATTGGCCCCAGTGGACCCCTGGTTCTGTGGGGCTGCACGGTGTCACCATGGTCCTCTTAGTTCCATGAGGCCTTGCAGTGTCACAATGGCCCCAGAGTGTCCCAATTATCACAGAATGACAGAATAAAATAGGCTGGAAAAGACCTTTGGGATCATCAAGTCCAACCAATGCCCTAATACTGCCTTGTCACACAGACCATGGCGCTAAGTGCCACTGAAGAGGGACAGGGACTCTGCCACCTCCCCCTGGCCAGCCATTCCAATTCTCACTCACCCTTTCTGTGAAGAACTCCTTCCTATTTTCCAGCCTGAACCTCCCCTGGTGCCGCTTAAGGCTGTGTCTTCTTGTCCTGCTCTCCAGCAGATCCACACTCACACCCAGCTTGGTGCCATCTGCAAGTTGTGAATGGTGGACTCGATCCCCTCACCCAGATGATCAGTGAAGATATTAAACAGGACTGGGCCCAACACAGATCCCTGGGGGACAGCAGCAGTGCCTGGACACCAGCTGGGTGCAGCACCATCCCCACCACTCTCTGAGCCCAGACTCCAGCCAGCTCCTAAATCTCCCAGCGAGGAGGGAACCTGCCCAAGCCATGGGCTGCGGCTTTTCCAGGGAATGCTGTCAGAGACAGTGTCAAAGGCTTTGCTGAATTCCAGGCACACAACATCCACAGCCTTTCCTGCATCCACAGGTGGGTCACCTGGTCATTGTCAAAGGCTTTGCTGAATTCCAGGCACACAACATCCACAGCCTTTCCTGCATCCACAGATGGGTCACCTGGTCATAAAAGGAGATCAGATCACTCAGGCAGGACCTGCTACTCCTAAATCCACACTAGCTGGCTCTGACCCCTTGGCCATCCTGTGGGTGCCCTGGGATGGCACTCAGGGTGATCTGTTCCATAACCTTGCTGGGCACCCAGGTCAGGCTGACAGGCCTGGAGGTCCCCAGATCCTCCTTCCAGCCCTTCTTGGGGATGGGCTCACACTGGCACCTCCAGTCCTCTGGGAGCTCCCTGCTGAGCCAGCACTGATGGTAAATGATGGAGCGCAGCCTGGGGAGCACATCCACAGCTCCCTCATTGCCCTAGGATGGATCCTGTCTGATCCCATACACTTGTGAGCATCTGAGTGGCTCAGCTGGTCACCCACTGCTTCCTCCTGGATTCCAGGGGCTGTTCTGCTGCCTGTGCCCATCTACCAGCTCAGGAGAACACAGGGCAACCTGTCCTGAGGGCAACCTGTCTTAATATTGAAAATTGAGACAAACAAGGTGTTAAGTAGTGTAACCTTTTCCTTATCTTTGGTTACTATATTCTCCACTGCATCAATAAAGAATAGAGGTTCACCTTATCCCATGTTTTGCTATCAGTTTATTTATAGAAACATTTCCTATTATTTTTCACAGAAGTGGTCAGGTTAAGTTCTAATTGAGCTTTCACATCTCAGCTTTTCATTCTGCATGACCTAACAACACCCTTAAACACTTCCTAAGTTGCCTGAGTTTCTATCCAATGTTGATGCTTCCCGCTTAACATTACTTTCTTGAAATGTGTCCATCCTTCCTGGGCCCCATTTCTTTTTAAGAGCTGTTTCCCTTAAAACAATCAGTACCTGATTTGGTATTCTGTTGGTTTCTCGGCTGTTTTAATGACCTGGAAAGGCCCGGGGTGGCCACGGGCAGCCCGCGCTCCAAAGGACAAGAAGAGGCTTCAGGTTTTTTCTCGGTCTTCAGTGTTTATTAGTTGTTTATCTAAAAGATTTTCTCTCGGCCCGACAGAATCTGCAGAGCAAGCCAGCCATGAGCACACTGAGAGCCCCCGGGGCGGTCACCTATCTTTATACTCAAAACTACATATACAATATTTACCTATTTCCCCCAATACCTTTTACTCTTATTGACCAGTACACCGTTAATAATAACCAATCCTAAAGTGCCAACATCACCACAGAAGATGGAGGCCAAGAAGAAGAAGAAGGACAGGACACGCCCCAATTCCTCCATCTTACTTCTTTAGACCCCCCTGTACAGAAATCTTAAACCCTGTGTTTCACACTCTAATTAACTTATCCCTTCACCATTCACCCCAGTGAAATCCTCCCATCCTCATACAGGTGTCGTCTCTCGTGTAGGATCAAAGTCCAGCCACCAGACACTTCTGGCAACATTCCAGGACTCCCGAGCCCCCCAAGGGTGGTCTTGGTGACTCTGCACATCAGTCCTGAGGTGCTGAGATCCCACAGTATTCCCCAAATCTGCCTCCTAAACAGGCCAAAGTCTGCCCTTCCTAATTCCAGTGTAGAAGTTTGTTACTGCCCCTCCTTCTTTCACAGAATATTGAAAACTTGATTATTTCATGGTCACTGTGCCCCAGGCTGCCTCTGAGCCCCACATCTGCCACCAGCCCTTCTCTGTTTGTGAACAGCAGCAGACAGAGCTTTCCTTGGAAGTAGGAGTGTTACCAAAAATTCAGTAAAACAGAAAACTCCTTAACCCCAGTGTAGCATTAAGAAGCAGCATTCTTTATTAAGTTGGATGAACAGGGGATAGCACCTCCCAAAGCTGTGCATGCTGAGTACAGCAGAGTTTCTCTTTATTTTCTGTATTTTGCATACATATTCATTGATTGTCCTGGACTAAACACACATGTGACAATCGTTTCCCGAATATCATTACATATTTCCCCTCCCCTTCACCCATGTCCTGGGGGCTCTCTGGTGGTCCCTGGTGGTCGTGGACCCCAATGTTCCCGTGGGACTGGCTGAGCTGACAGGACACTGAGACTGCTGAACTTCTAGTTCCCCCTTCTGACACAATGAGCGTTGTGTAGTTTCCATAGGCCTGGGTTTTTGAGAACAAGCTCCAGGTGTCAGCTCAGCTGGTGAAGACAATTTATCATCTGGTAACAAGAGGTCACAGAGTGGGTTGTGACATCACAGAGTGGATTATGTGAGGTCATTGAGAGCTATGACATCATAAACTGCCTCTGTGACATAACAGAGCCAGCTGTGACATCACAGGGCAGAGGTCTGACATCACAGTGCAGACTATGGCATCACAGACTCTGGTGTGACATCAGAGACCAGCTGTGTGACATTGGAGAATGGGCTGTGACATCCCAGAGCAGGCTGTGACATCCCAGAGGGGCTGTGTGACATCCCAGAGGGGCTGTGTCAGGTCACTGGGTTGGTCACTCTGCCCCAGCTCCCCCTCACAGTTTCTCCCAACAACTCCAATGCTGTCCATGCCCAGCAGGGTCCCTGTCCCCCGGGATCTACCCAGCCCACCTGGAGCCACAGCCTCCACCAAAGGATGTCCCACAGGATCCACCCCAGAGCCTGACAGGGGACAAGGGGCCAGGGCTGTGTGACCAGGACATCAAGGACTGGGATTATCCAGGTCACTGTGGCCTGATCTGGGTTCCCAGGGCAGGAAAGATGTCTGGCAGCTGGAGCAGGGTCTGGGAAGGGCCTCCAAGGTGGGGCTGGAGCCCCTGGGCTGTGAGCAGAGGCTGAGGGAGCTGGGCTTGTCCAGCCTGGAGCAGGGAAGGCTGAGGGGCTCCTCATGCCAGCCTGGCAGTGCCAGCGAGGAGGGGATGGAGAACACAGAGCCAGGCTCTTCACCTGGGGGCTGGGGGGAGACAAAAGCCAATGGGTGGAAGGGGAAAGAGGGGAGATCAGCCAGGACATGAGGAAATGAAATGAGTCAGGCTGCTTTCAGCATTTCCTCCACCAAGAGCAACCTGACCTCCCTTCCACTGACAGATTTGCAAATCAGGAATTGTTTGAGCTGTTCTGTCCTCAGTCCAGGACAAGAATCCTGATAGAAGAACTTAATTGTGTTTATATGTATCACAGAACCACACTAGTCAAAAATTAATTTTAGTATGCAAATCAGTTGTGAACAGTGGACTCATTAGACATGCTGGGACATTGCACATAGCTCAGGGAAGAGTTTGTAATTGTGTGATTGTTTTTTAATGGTGTAATTTTTATTAAGTTATATCCTGTTCAGCTGTGGTCAGTTGGCTAGGTCCAGTGTGGGCTGGAGGGAGCTCAGATTTGCACAAGGCTGCTCTGAGTGCCAGCCTTGGATGGGGAAAATGGTGGGGTGGGGGTAGGGACAGAGTCTGATTGATTCTCAGCCATGAAAGGTCCTGATTTTCATACCCAGTCAAACTGCATGAGGAGGTACTTGGATTCAATGTCAATTGGAGATTGCACATTTCAATGAATTACTAGTAAAAAAAAAATTACAGGACCTAAAAAGAATATTTTCTTGCTGTTTTTTTAAATTCAGGGAATTCACATTGAATTGGCTTCTGAAATCTGACTAATTAACCACACATTTGATTTGAACGCTTAAATCAAATTATTCCCAGAAGCTTAGCTTGTTTAGCTGTTCTGAATGTTAATGAGCCCTGGGACACTGAATTCCTGCACTGAAGAGCTGAAGGCTGAACAAGCCTCTGGAGCAGGAAAATTCAGCAGCAGCCTTCAAGGTGCTGAGGATGTCAGCAGCCCCCACTGAGGCCATCCCTGCCCAGAGACCGTGGGGGAATGGGCAGACAAGGAGAGCGTCCCTGGGGCTGGGGCAGCACAACTCAGAGGCAGCAGTGGCTCCAGCTGGGAAATGGAGTGTGGAATGTGGCTGGGAAAGCCCTGCCTGGGCTGGGCCAAGCAGGACAGACAAGCCCTGACTTCCATCCAGTAGAAAACTCTGTCAAGGAGATATTTAAAAGGAATTACAATTGTTTCTGTATTCTGAATTGGACTTCCTGGAGAAATACCAACAAGAGATACTCAGGAGCTCAAAACAACAAAACAGTCTTTACTGGGAACTGTAGAAAATCAGAGAATTTTTGGCAAAAGATTTAATATGACATTCAATCAACACAGAACACTTCTTAAAGCACTGACTTGGCCCAATCAACTTCACAAACTAAGCTATTTGAATTTTACATTACTCAAATTTGCAAAAGGACCGAAATTGAAGAAAAGGACAGAAAGAGAGAGAGGCGAAAAGGATACAGAGGAGCATACACAGAGGTACCAACTCCTGGATTCCAGTAGCATTCAGATGGAAATTCCAAGAGGAGGTAGGGTCAAGGTATGTGCTTGCCTTGTGGTCAGCCTTAAATACCCCTTGGTCTTCCTGGGCCCTTCCCCCAGGTGGGACTTGGGCTCATTTGGTCCCTCAGGAGCTGGGCTGGGGGCTGCAGACGTGGCTGTGGAGCATTGCCTGTGCTGTGCCAGGGACTGGCAGCCACTGCTGGGCTGGGATAGAGGCTCTGGGGCGATTGGGGTTCCAGGGCAGGGCAGGGCAGGGCTGGGGTTCCAGGGCAGGGGAGGGCTGGACCTGCCCCTTCCTCCCCTATTGGAATAAGATCCCAATATTACCAGGTAGATTGTGCCTGGGCTCCTCTGACCCCTGCTCCTGGGCCAAAGGCGGCAACTGTGGTGTTTCACCTCAGAGACACTTTTGGCTTGCTGGATGGTGCAGCTGAGCACCAAAACAAGTCCAGGCTTGTAGAAACTCAGTTTGCCTCAGGTGGGAAGGCTTCGGGCTAAGGTGAGGAGGAAAAGGAGACAGATTCTGCCAGGGGGTAATATCAAGAGTTTATTCCATGGTCACAGACGTCTGAATCTTAGGTAACAGCACCAACAGAATCCCGACCGCATGGCCTGAGTGACTTTTTAAGCTCCAGGGGGAGGGGGAGGGAAGGGACAGGTGAGACACCAACCAGGTGGGAGGGGCAGGATCTCAGGAAACGATGACACCCAGACAGACCAATGACCTCTGGGCACAGGGGCATCTTTTGAACCTGACTAACCACATGATGGCCTTGCTGGAATATTAAGACTGATTGACAGCCCAGCAGGGGGCGAGGGGGAAGGGGAAGAGAGATATCGCCACACCTGGGAAGGGGCTGGGAAGTTTAAAACAGGAAATTGCAACACACTGCAACACTCCCCACACATGAAATGTCTTGAGCCAAGAAACTCCTCAACTCTGTCACAATACGGAATACTGGAGGTGAAATCCCAATTCTGGCCATGGGCACCTAGATAAGAAGGACAGTTCTTTTCCTTAGGAATGAAAGCCCCAGTTTTCAGTAAATTTCTGGTTTGATTGTTTGGATTCTGTTTGGTTTTGTTGTTGCTTTGTTTCCTTGTTGTGCCTGAAGTGTCCAGTCAGGAGCAGAGTGACTCTTGCCAAGGAACTTTGTGCTGCTGTCCCTTAATATTCAGTCTGGTTTTTGCTGCTCCCTTGCTGGAGATTTCTTCAGCGCTCTCAAGGCCTCGTTGGTAAGAGGGTGAAGGAGCCCTGGCCCAGGCTCTGGCCCTGGGGGACACGGGGACGCTGCCGGGGGGTCCCTGTCCCCCTGTGCCACCCCCAGGGCCCCGGCCCCCCGTGCCTGTGTCAGGCTCTGGGGTCGATCTCGTGGAACATCCTCTGGGGGAGGCTGCGGGGCTGGGGGCGGGGGGACCCGGGGGGACAGGGTATCCCATTGTGCATGAGCAGGGTTTGACTGCTCTGGGGAGAGCTGTGAGGGGGGCCGGGGCAGAGTGACCGCCCCAGGGACCTCACAAAGGCCCTGTGATGTCACACAACCCCTGTGATGTCACACAGATCCCTATGATGTCACACTGCCCCTGTGATGTCACACTGCCCCTGTGATGTCCCAGACCCAACTCTGAGACGCCACGCTATGTTGTGACACAGATGCTCTGTGATGTCACAGAAGTCTCTGTGATGTCAGAAAGTCACTCTATGATTTCACAATCTCTACTGTGATGTCACAGCCTGTTCTATGATGTTACACAGCCACCCAGTGTTGTCACAACCCACTCCCTGATGTCACAGAGCCACCTTCTATGATGGCAGGATCTGCTCTATGGCCTCACACCCTACTCTATGATGTCACAGCCAGCTCTGTGATGTAACAACCCCCCTCAGTGATGTCACAAAACCTTCTCTGTGATGTCATACTGACACTCTGTAAGGTCACAGCACATACTTTGACTTCACTGCCAGCTCTATGATGTCATGCAGCCATGCCATGACCTCACAGCCTGTTCTGTGTTGTCACAAAGTCCCTTCTATGACGCTGTAGCTGCTCAGTGACCTCACACAACAAACTCTTTGATGTCACAGCCCAATCTGTGACTCACACAGCCCACTCTGTTCTGTCACACAGCCCCTGGCTGACATCCCAGCTGCTCTGTGCCTCTACGACACAGCCACAGAGGTGCTGCTGTGACGCAGCCCCCTCAGGGCCATCCCACAGCCCCTGCCAGTGCTGAGCCCCTGTGAGCTCTGTCTGTGCACTGCTGGTGTCCCTGAGGGGCCCTGGCAGTGCCCCAGCCCTGCTGGGCTGTGCACAGGAGCTGTTCCTGGCCAGAGCTGTCTCTCTGCAGCGCTGCCCTTGCCAGGAGCTGCCTCTGGGTCAGGAGCCCAGCCCAGCTCAGCAGCACAGACACAGCACAGGGAATTTAATGAGCCTCTGGGGCTTTGCTGCTCTTTGCATCAGACTCAGTCCCTCAAAGTGTGCTCAAAAAACCTTCTCAGGGACTCAAAAAGAGGGTGAAACACTGAAGTTTCTTGTACTTTAAATAGATCCCTGTGAGGGACAGGACTGAGAAAATGTCCCCAGGTTCCAGGTAGAGCAGAACACTGGTGGCAGTGATGACAGCTGGGGACAAGCGAGGGAAAGGTGTTTCTGCTGCTGAGCAAACCTGCGCCTCTGTCCCTGCAGGCTGTCGGCATCCCTGGCTGCCCCACATGGCTGGGCCCTTCCTTTGCTGACAGCTCTGCCTCCTGCCTGCCTCTGCCTGCCCACACAGAGCCTTGGGCTGCTCCAGGCTCCTCCTGGGGACGTGCTGTACCACAGCCCTGCTCTGACAGGGAAATTCCTTTCTGCTGGTGTTCAGTCTGGACCTCCCAAGCTGCACTTGGTGCTATTAGGTCTTCTTCAGGCTTATTCCTACTATGAAGAAAAGCTCCAGCCTCTCTGAAACCACCCATCCATCCCTCCCAGGCTATTCCCTTTCAGTCCTCAGTCTCTACACCACTGACAACAGAGGCCGCAGACTCTCCCTGCTGGTTTTGTGATGAGGCCTCCAAACCCCATTCTGGGAGATTTTTGAGTCCTCTCCAAGGTCTGTGAAAAGGGAAAAATAGCATTCGAAGTTATTTTCTCCTAAATCCTACGGTGACAGAAAACGAGTTAGTATTTTTAAACTGAATGGGGACAAATTAACATTTGTTAGAAGGAGGAAATATTTTACAATTAAGAAAGTGGCAGGAAACTGCAACCGTTTTTCCAGAGAAGTGGATTCCCCATCCCAGGAATTGTCCAAGAGCAGGAGCTTTGTGCAGCATTGCCCATTGAAACCCTCTCATCCCCAGTGACAGAATTCCTGCATTGTGGGTTCTCTGATGTGCTGGGTGCCCTCACAACGTTTCTGGCCAGAATGTCTGCTGAGGGCAGCCAGGCTGCTGCTGGGGCAGTGACCTCACAGCCATCACCATGGCAGCCCTGTCCCCTGGGCCTGCCTCTGCCCTTTCCTCTGCCCCTGCCTTGGCTCTGCTGCCATGAAGAGTTTTGTCATAAATATCTTGTCCCCAAGGTGCTGGGGCCAATGGCTTCCCAGTCAGGCTCCTGGAGCAGAAGTGGCTTTTCAAAACCCAGCCAGGAATGAGCCCTGAGGCAGCAGCTCTGCAGTGGTGGCCACCAGGCCGGGCTGCCAAGGGAGGCTTCTGGCCATGGCCTGCAAGCAGCTGCTGCTGCCAAGGTGCCTTTGGTGCCTCAGGCTCTCCCTGGCACAGCTCCCAGCATGGCACTCTGCCCTTGTGCCCGAGCCCTTCCCTGTGCTGGGGCTGGCCTGGGGCTTTTCCTGCAGCGGGACCTGCCCTGCTGATGGCACAGGAAAGGCAGTTCCTGCTGGAGCAGGAGGCTCTGCCTGCTATGGGCTCCAAGAACTCCAACAAGGTCCTGTTTGCAAAGCCCCCAGTGGGAAATGAAGAAGGGGTGTCACACTGCTTTGGGGGTGAATAATGCTGAAACCAGCCTGACTCCTCCATCTCAAAGTTCAACATCCTCAGAGGGAGCTGAAGCTGTGGCAGAGCTCGAAAAATCCCCAGAGAAAGGAACAACCAAGTGACACCACTGAGAGCTTCTGCAGAGCTGCTAAGCTGGCCCAGGCTGGGCACATCTGACTGACAGGGCAGCACCTCAGATGAGAAAAGCCCCATCCCAAATTTTAATGGCAGCATCTCCTGACATTTCCCTTCTTGAGGGGTGTGGGCATTCCTCCCAGCAGTGGGGACACCCTCAAGGTCACTGCTCCAGGCTGAGCCAAAGGGAATTGCCCATGGTCATTGGTCTAGGGGAGTGACATAAATCTCTGATTAATTACGGGTTTTGCTTAATACAGTTGCTTTGAAATAATTTCCTAGTGCTCTGTATAATATATTTTACGTCTCTAACATACTGGCATAAATATTTCTGATTAAGGCAATTTTGTCTAATCATTACCATAATAGAGAATACATATTTATATAAATATATCTGCCCATGACAGGAACCCTGTGAGTGTCTGGGACATCCCGGCTCTTTGACAGCCTGGGGACTCCTGGGATGTCACCATGGAGCCCCCGTGAGTGCCTGTGACAGATCGGTGCATTTGCAGCCCAAGGTGCCCTGGGATGTCACCATGGAATGGCTGAGAGTGCCTCTGAGCACAGGGCTCTTTACCATCCCCAGAAAGCCCTGGGAGGTCTCCATGGAGCCCCTGTCTGTGCCTGTGACATTCCAGCTCTGGAACAGCCTGGAGACTCTTGGAAAGTCCCCAAGGAACCCCTCTGAGCGCCTGTGACAAATCTGATCTTAAGCAGGCAACCATCAGCAGGCCCCTGTTGCTATGGTCAGTTTCCATGGCAACTATCAGCAGCCCCCTGTTGCTATGGTCAGTTTCCATGGCAACCATCACCAGATCCCTGTTGCTATGGTCAGTCCCTTGGCAGCTCCATGGAGACCCCATGCCAGGGGTGGTTGCCATGGACACCAGCTCAGGCCTGCAGCCACAGCCCGTTGCCATGGCAACCACTGGCAGCCCAAACCCCAGGCTCATGGGATCCCAGAATCACAGAATTGGCTGAGCTGGGAGGGACCCATCAGGATCCTCCAGTCCAACTGCTGGCCCTGCACAGGACACCCCAACAATGCCAGCCTGGGCCTGGCAGCGCTGGCCAAATGCTGCTGCAGCTCAGAGAGCCCTGGAGCTGGGACCCTTCCCTGGGGAGCCTGGGCAGGGCCCCAGCAGCCTCTGGGCAAAAACCTTTTCCTGACATCCAACCGGAGCCTGCCCCGACTCAGCTGCAGCCGTTCCCTCCACTCCTGTCCCTGGGCACCAGAGGGAAGAGGTTCCCACAGCCCCAGCCAGGGACCCGCTCCCAAGGCTGTTGCCATGGCCACCAGGGCTGGGACCAGCTGGGATGCTCGGTTTCCAGGGGCTGGGGTTCAGGAATGGGATTCCCCAATTTCCTGGCCCTGCTAAAACCGCGCTGCCCTCACTGCCCTCCTGCCTCCCATGGAAAGCACAAAGGCAAAGATCCCGGGCTGGGATAAGAACAATTTATTGGGAACAGGAACAAGATAAGGGACAAACAGAACTGAAACAATATCGATAACAGAAGGGATAAATGAAACAGTTTACTGGGAAAACTAAACCACAACTCACTGGGTCTTCCTGGCCACAATTTCCCCTGTTTGGAAAGGACACCCTTCTTCTCAGGGAGAGAGAGAGAGAGTGTGTCCCTTTTCTGCACCTGGAAATTCTCTGAGGTGGGAGTGAATGTAATGACACAGCCATGGTAAGACCCTCATGTTTTTCAATGCCACATCATGACACTGGTAGGGGCAGGGAAAGGGACTGGTATCTTCCCAGCATGGATCATGGGGAACATGGATCACCAGGGTTCTTCCCAATGTTGGTTCTCCCATGGGGGATGAAGCTGGAGTGGTGGATGAAGCTGTTCCTGCATTTGTGGCATTTGCAGGGATCCCTTACTGGTGGCTCCGTTGGTGACTGGTCAAGTGAGAGCTGGTGGTGAAGCTCTTCCCACACTGGGGACACTCGTAGGGCCTCTCCCCTGTGTGGATGCGCCGGTGCTTGATGAGGGTGAAGTTGTGCTTGAAGCCCTTCCCGCACTCAGGGCAGAGGAAGGGCCTCTCCTCAGTGTGAATCCGCTGGTGCTGGAGGAGATTGGAGCTGCTCTGAAACCTCTTCTGACACTGGGGACACTCGTAGGGCTTCTCCCCAGTGTGGATGCGTTGGTGGGTCACAAGGTTGGATCTGTAGCTGAAGCCCTTCCCACACTCCCCACACTTGTAGGGCCATTCCCCGGTGTGGATCATCTGGTGGCTGATCAGGTGGGAGCTCCACCAAAAGCTCTTCCCACACTCCAAGCACTTGTGGGGCTTCTCCCCACCATGAAGCTGCTCATGGACCACCAGCTCTGAACTCTGGCTGTAGCTCTGCCCACCTTCCTGGCTCAGGGTGGCTCTTTCTTCTTCAGAGCACCCTGGGCTGGGTTTGGAGCCCCTCCTCCTCATGGGGGATGTCTGAGGTTTTCCTTCCTGTTGGATTCCTGTGCGTTAGAATCACTCAAAGCGGCCTCTTTCACGAGGTTCTGCCATGCAGATTTTTCCACCCTGGTCTCCATCCTCAGTTCCTTCCCTGGGGAAGGAAGGACAAGGACAGGATGGGATTTGCCTCCATGCCAGAGGGAAGGGGAAGAAGATTCCCCCAGTGCATCCCCGGCAGGATGGCGTTGGCAGCAGGGTTGTCCTGCAGCCAGGGGCTGTGCTGGGCTGCGAGATGGAGCAGGAGAGAGAGGGAAATAGGAACTGACTTCCTCCTCACCTATCTGGGTGTCCCGGGGATCCTTCCTCTTCCTCACAGCCTCCTTCTCCATCCAATCAAGGTTTGGGAATTGGAAATCCTGTTCTGGGAAGAAAACAAAGGGTGCACACATTGTCTTTTGTACTGGTTTGAACGCAAACCTGGGGAGGGTCTAAACCAGAATTACAATTTAAAAGAAAATGAAGATCAAGGCAATGATACAGAAACACTGCCTTAAACTGACAGAGTCAGGATATAACCTGACACCCTGTTGTTCAGGGTGGTGGCAGCAGTCCCAGTAAATGGTGGTGGAGTCCTGTTGGAGAAATGAACACGATTCTGTCGAAGCAGTGATCCTGTAGAAGGGTCTGGTCTTCCTCTGGAGGTCCAGTGGTGGTTATGGAGCTCTTGTCCTCTGGGAATCCAGTAGGCAAGCTACGCCTGGTGTGGCAAGTCTCAGCTTATATCCAGGTAGGAATGCTTGGATCCTCCCCCTGGGCAGAGCATCCCACAATGGGAGGATGGAATTTTATCAGTTCTGCAGTGACACTCAATGGCCCATTCACAGGAGATATCTCCCCTGGAGGGCGTTATCAGGGCTGAGTCATGGAAGAGATAAAGAACATTGCCCCACCTGTTTATAACAGTTGATGAAGATGGTGATTGAAAACATGCATTTGGTTACATCTTGCATGGCAACCTGAAACAGTGGGGTAATCCCTGCTCATGGGGTGAACACCACCCCCCTTACCCAAACTGGCTCAGCTGTAAAACCCCAACCCTGGGAATGCCACGCATACAGGGGACAATGTCACACTTGCCCTGCCCCGGGGAGGGCTCTTTTTCCTGTCATTCCCTTCCTGTCCCCCCTTTTCTATCCCATTTACTTTTCAATAAAATTCATTTTGGGTTTGGTCTCATTGTTGGAAAAGAAATGAAATTTAGCAAAATATTTAATTATAGTGAGTTGTGTGTGAACTGGTTTGTTAAAAAGTAGTTTTGTAGCCATTGAAAGTGTGTGTTAGGTTTTGTGTGTTACCTAGCAGGTAGTCTTAGAGATTTAATAAATATAAAACTAGTGCAAGAAAGTAAGAATGCTAACCTGTCTAGAGGCAGCATAAAATGCTCTTAGAATAAGATAAGCAGAGGATTAATGATCTTGTTTGTGAACCAAGGAATGTATCACAAGGGGTCTGTGACCAGGCAAGGGGAACGGAGGACTTTCTTGGAGGCTAAGCAAGGGGAACGGGAAACTGTTTCTTAGAGACTTTGTTGTGAATCTCATGTATAAGAGGAAAGCATCCATACGTGAATTTGGGGGCTGGGATTTTGGGACGTAAGTCCCCCAGTTCCCCGGGCCCTTAATAATGCACCCACAAAACTTATCCGAGTTTTGTGTCATTGATCAATTGGGCAACAGTTTTCTGGCGACCGCGGCAGGACTCCGAGGGCTGCTGGGGCGGTTCACGTCCCGATCCACTCCAAGCCGGCACCGAGCACTTCTCGGGGAGTCATCGGTCGTGCCCGACCCCCCGCGCCTGTCGGACAAACTGCATTAAGGTAAGCCCGAAGGTGCTTTATATTGGAAAAAAAAGGTGATAATTGGATTTGGATTTGGTGGTTGGTAAAAAAAGCCTAGGCTCCGGCCATAAGACGTCTAAGGACGCAGGACCGGAACTCGCCTCCTGTTTGTTTTAGGGAAGGACGGCGAGAAGGTATATTGGTTTAAGGTATATTGGTTTATTGGGATTAATAGTGGAATTAAAGGTTGTAATATGATGTCTTTTAAAACTTTTAAAACCTTAGTGCAAGCCAATGGTAAAATACCTGGAAATACACCATTAGGTTGTATATTGAAACAGTGGAAAAGTGAAGGGTATTATCAAGAATTGGATAAAAGTAAAATGATAGATTATTGTAATCATTGGTGGCCTGAATATGAGATTGGGGAAGCGGGATGGCTAGTGAATGGTACACTGGAATTGGGGATAATGGAATCTTTGATGCAATTTTTAAGGAGAAATGAGAAATGGGATGAAATACCATATTTGGATTTGTTTTTCGTTTTATATCGGAAAGAGGAATGGCAAAAGGAATGCAGTATTTTTGTTTTAGAAGTGAATGGTGAAAGGGAGTGTGTGGGATGTAAAGAAAGAAAGGAGCGTAATTTGTATCCTTCAATTGAGGAGGATTTGTCTTATTGTATAGCACCTCCAAGGGTTCCGGTTGCTCCTAATGTGCCCCCTGCTCCCCCTGCGGATATAGCTATAAAAACGGGATCTAGTGAGAGTGATAGTGACGGTGGTGATGCTGAAAAGAATGAGAGTGTTAAAAGAACTCCGGTAGCAGGACGGACTCGCAAGGGAAGGAAGGGGCAGAAGGGGCCACAGTTAATTGCGCCGTTGAAGGAAGCTGTGGGACCACAGGGAGAAAGGATACTTATAAAGGTGCCTTTCTCCCCAGGGGATTTGGTAATATGGAAGCAATCAGCGGGGAGTTATCGGGAGGATCCTGAAAGGGTGGCAAGGGTGGTTAAAATGGTAATAAAGACTCAGAATCCGGACTGGAATGATTTACAGTTATTATTAGATACTATAATAGATTCCACGGAAAAGGAAATGGTATTAGAGCCACTAGAGAAAAGGCTCGTGAGGAAATTCGGTTGAGACAACTAAATGAGACAGTTGATGAATTGGTACCAAGTGAGGAACCTAAGTGAGACCCAAACTCTACGGGAGGAATAAGGGCTGTAAAACGATATCAGAAATTGTTGGTGGAAGGAATTAGGACAGGAATACCTAAGACTATGAACTGGTCTAAGTTGTATTCGGTCAAGCAGGACAAGAATGAGTCTCCGTCTGCCTTTTTAGAACAATTAAAAGACATGGCTCGGAAGTTTACTAATTTAGATGTAGAGGATCAATCAAGAAAACTTCAATTGGCATTGTTGTTTATGGGGCAATCACAAGAGGATATTAGGAAAAAGTTACAAAAGCTGGAAGGAGAGGATACTAGAAGTTTGGATAAAATGCTAGAGGTAGCCTGGAAGGTATACAACAACAGGGAAAAAGAAACTGCTAAAAGACAACAAGCTAGTAGTCTGGCTGTAATGCAACAGGCAGGGGCAGGAGGAAGACCCATTAGGGGTCGAGGTCGGGGAAGAGCTAATCACGGACAGAGGGGGTTGCCAAGAGGTCGGGGAGGATTTGGGTTTGCACCTAACATGGGGAGGTTGGATCCAAACCAGTGTGCATTTTGCCGACAATTGGGACACTGGAAAAATGAATGCCCAGTTAGAGGAGGTATGGGCATGGGAAACATGGGATTAAGGACAGCCCCAATGGGAAATGCCCCTGTGGGAGGATTCACGGGAGGACCAGCAGAAGTCACTCAAGCACTAGTTTTGGGAAACTATTAGAATCAAAGCTAACTAGAAAAGGATTTAAGGGTAGTTTTAGAAATAGATGGAAAAGATCAAGAATTTATGGTAGACACTGGAGCTACTTATTCTGTACTCAATAGACGATTGGGACCTTTGAGTGACACAACGGTACAGGTGGTGGGGGCAACAGGGAAGCTAGAGGAACAACCATTTTTACAACCTTTAAATCTTAGGTTTGAGGGGAAGGAATTAGATCACCAATTTTTGTATATGCCAAACTGCCCCACACCCCTTCTTGGCAGAGACCTGTTGTCCCGACTTAATGTGAAAATAATATTTGAAGGGGGAAAGGTGAAATTAGAAATACCTGAGGAACAAATAGCAGGCATTTTTGTAATCAAGGAAGTGGATGCCTCTCCTATTCCAGAAGAAATTGAGCAGGCTGTAGTACCCTGGGTATGGGAGTCAGGGGTCCCCGGAAAATCTAAAGCTGCGCAGCCAGTAAAGGTGGAACTAAAGGAAGGGGCCCGACCAGTGAAGATAAAGCAATACCCCTTGAAGCTTGAGGCAAGGAGGAGAGTAGCCCCGTTAATTAAACAATTTTTGGTTCAAGGAATATTACAGGAATGTGAATCGGAGTATAATACTCCAATTTTTCCAGTAAAGAAACCTAATGGTAAGTACCGTTTGGTACAGGACTTAAGAGCTATTAATGAAATAGTGAAAGACATACATCCAGTTGTTGCTAATCCTTATACTTTGTTAACATCTGTATCAGAAGAGTTTAAATGGTTCTCAGTGATTGACCTTAAAGATGCCTTCTTCTGCATCCCACTGGCAGTAGAGAGTAGGAAATATTTTGCCTTCGAGTGGGAGAGTCCTGATTTTGGGAGAAAGAAGCAGCTTATGTGGACGAGACTCCCACAAGGATTTCAATGCTCCCCTACTATTTTTGGAAACCAACTGGCCAAGGAGCTGGAGGAATGGAAGATAACCCAGGTAACAATATCCCCATCCTTGTATGTAGTCCTGCAGTACGTGGACGACATTTTTCTGGCTACTAAGGAAAGGGAAATGTGCGTGGAATTAACAATTAAATTACTCAACATGCTTGGCCAAGCAGGGTATCGGGTTTCTAAGGAAAAAGCTCAATTGGTCAAAAATAGCATTATTTACCTCAGTTGTGTGATCACACAAGGGCAGAGACGTTTGAGAGTAAACCGAATAGAGGCAATATGTGCTATTCCTTTGCCTCGTAACCATCAAGAATTGAGATCTTTTCTAGGAATAGTGAGATGATGTCGACTGTGGATCATGAATTTCCGTCTCCTAGCCAAGCCACTATATGAGGCCTTGAAGCAGCATCGGTTGGAGTGGACGACACAGCAAAAGAAGGCCTTCCAAGAATTGAAGCAGGCACTAAAGGAAGCCCCAGCCCTAGGACTCCCTGACGTGACCAAGGAATTCCAGTTGTACGTGAATGAGAGGCAAAAAACTGGCATTGGGGGTCCTCACCCAGAAAGCGGGATCCTAGAAGAGGCCAGTGGGATACTTCTCTAAACAACTGGATTCGGTAAGTTCTGGGTGGCCCTCGTGTTTACGAGCCGTGGCGGCAACAATAATTCTTATTCAAGAGGCCCGGAAATTGACTTTGGGGGCAAAAATGAAAGTGTTTGTTCCCCATATGGTCATGGCCGTTTTGGAGCAAAAGGGGGGTCACTGGCTATCATCCAGTCGAATGTTGCAATACCAGGCCATCCTGAGAGAACAGGATGATATTGAAATAAGGACTACTAATCATGTTAATCCAGCAGAGTTTTTACGCAGTGACCAGGAAGCTGAGGGACTGGTGCATGATTGCGTAGAGGTAATTGAACAAGTATATGCCAGCAGACCCGACCTAAAGGATGAACCATCGGAAGAACCTGAATGGGAACTATACACTGATGGATCCAGTTTTGTCGAGAATGGGACTCGCTATGCTGGGTATGCAGTGGTAACATTGGATCAGGTAATACAGGCAAAGGCTTTGTTACCTGGAACTTCGGCCCAGAAGGCAGAGGTGATTGGACTCACCAGAGCCCTGTATTTGAGCAAGGACAAAAGGGTTAATATCTGGACAGATTCTAAATATGCCTTTGGTGTGGTTCATGTACATGGGGCGTTATGGAAGGAAAGGGGGCTTTTGAATTCACAGGGAACCAACATCAAGCACCGGGAAGAAGTGCTACAGCTACTGGATGCGGTACACAGTCCCAAAGAAGTTGCAGTAATGCATGTTAGAGGACATCAGACTGCGGAAGGAGACGTTTACAGAGGAAATCGATTTGCTGATGTTACAGCTCGGCAAGTGGCACGAGAAGTATGGACTCAAATGGCATAGGTACCGGTAAGAACAAATCCGGCTACCCCATACCTGAATCAGGAGCCCAAATATTCAATAGAAGATGGAAAACTAATAAACTTGCTAGGGGCACAGAAGAATCAACTTGGGTAGTACGTTACACCAATGGGACAAATAGTGGTACCTACCCGCATAATGAAATTTATTTTGGAATCAGAACATAATAAATGTCATTGGGGGGCAGAAGTATTGGTAAAATTTTTGAAGAATGAGATAATCTCTAATCAGATGTTAACAATGGCAAAAAGAGTTAATGCAATGTGCCCAGTATGTTTGAAAAATAATCCAGTAGTTAGGAGACAAATACAAATGGGAAAGTTGCAAGTCGGGCCACAACCAGGAGATTACTGGCAAGTTGATTTTTCGGAATTGCCTAGGGCACGGGGATACAGATACTTGTTAGTGTACGTATGTACATTCTCAGGGTGGCCGGAAGCTTTTCCATGTAGAACTAATCAGGCTAAGGAGGTGGTAAAAACCTTGTTAAAAGAAATAATACCAAGATTTGGAGTACCTTTAGGATTGTCATCAGATAGGGGTCCACATTTTATAGCCGGGGTAGTGCAGGAATTAGCACGAATGTTAGATATAACCTGGAATTTGCATACCCCCTGGAGACCTCAGTCTAGTGGGAAGGTGGAAAGGATGAATCAAACCCTGAAAGGACAAATCAAAAGATTTGCCAGGAAGCTAAACTGCACTGGCCTCAAGCTTTGCCTTTGGCCCTACTCAGGATTCGAATTAAACCAAGGGAAAAGGTAGGCGTAAGTCCATATGAGATATTATATGGCAAACCATATCATGCAACTGTATTAAAAGGGGAGGTACATGTGAGTGGGGACCAGGCGATTGCAGAGTATGTTATGTCACTTAATAAGATCTTGAATTCTTTAAGAAATACGTTACAGTGGAATAGACTGCTCACGCTGTAGAATTCTGTCCACGACATCCAGCCTGGGGACCAGGTGTACGTCAAGAAGTGGATCACGGATCCGCTACGGGAATCATGGAGCAGACCCCACCAGGTAATGATGACGACCTACACAGCGGTGAAGGTCCAGGGGATGGATGCTTGGATCCATTACACCAGGGTAAAGAAGGCACCGTTCCAGTGGGAAACCCAGATAGTGTCTCCAACCCGGATGATCTTCCGCGCAAAGCTGCCTTCTTAATTATATTACTTCTAGTGATCATGAGAGTATTACCCATTCAAGGGTCTACTCTAGTACAGGTTGAAGAAACAAAGGTTACAGTCATGGAAGGGATGGATGTTCAATTAACTTGTGTTATCTTTGACAGCCAGAAAGTTGAGGCCGGTGAAGTTATTGCAATATGGCAACGGGGGTCTGAAAGAAGCCGAGGCAAGATAGGAGTCGGCTGGGATCAGGATAAGCAACAAGGAAACACGGTACTGAATCTTACCAAGGTAACCACAAACGATACAGGAGAATATATATGTTTGGTCAAAATACGGGATAGTTTTGATTACAAAAGAGTGAGTATGAGGGTTTTGCCATGGACAGGGGATCGTGCTGAAAACATAAAGGTTAATCCAGTATCAATGGCAGTGGACATGTGGGATGGGCCACCTCTCAGAATAAATTGTTCCTTCCTAGTAAGATCAAGATATCAAAGGAACCTTTGGGTCAAATGGTGGAAGCAAAATAGAGAACTGACCTGGGACAGAATAGAGGACGGGACCAATTGGTGGGGAAAGGAAGGCAAAGGTTGTGGGTGGTCGAGTGTCACTAATCCTAGAATAGGAAATGCATGGTGGAGGCATGACAGAATGATGTTATCCTTACAGATACACGGTAGGAGTAGGCGGGAGGTTAATGATACAATAGAACGAAATACTGAGCAGGAAAATTTAGTGGTAGGATTAATCAGAGATTTTGGGATCATGCAGAATGTGACTAAAATAACAGCTTGCCTGCCATTGCCACAGGCTGCAGGTGAACAAATTCCCTGGGGAATAATACCAGTAACCAAAATGCCTGAAACATTCAAGAATGTTTCATGGTCCTGCCAGTCAGTTCCCAAACCAGTAGATGTATGGAGGGATTCGTGTATGACCATTCGGGCTATGACTAGAGAGGAATGTGAAAAGAAATCCAATCATTATGGTTGGATTCAAAATACCAGGAGGTGTTTAATTGCAACCCCAATAGATGAGCCATGCAATACAGTACGAATAAGAACGAAATCCCAACAAAATGAGATGAGTTGTCAGAATGTCACACAGAATTTTGACACCTGGAATAGTTGGAAGACATTATGGGGACCTAGTGTTTTGGAACACTATAATTACCTTGGGGAAGTACAATGGTGCATCCAATGGTCAGGAGTAAAGAATCAGTCACATTATAGGGCCCTTATCACGTCTACATCTTCCCGAGAGTTCAGACCGCAGAAAGAGGATTGGAATTGTACTGAGGTTTTTACATGTGATACACCGGAAGACTGAATCGGATTGGTACCGGTGAAAATGGCATTAAAGTGGGGATGCGAGTGTAGGGAGTATGATCACACGGTTAGCAGAGAGTCCATGGATGGACCTATAGATTGCAGATATACTACTGTGCATAGCCCTGGAAATCTAGTCTGGGTGTTGGGACACGGACAGTGGACCACACATTTACCTCTAGATGGATCAGTAACACAAATCACCCTAGGGGTTCCCACATTGTGTCCATACTGGAAACAGAATAGATTGATCCAAAGGAAAGGACTCAGAAAGAGGGAAGAATCCCTAGAGGAGCAGTGGCATGAACCTGGCTCAGGAGTGCAATTTGGATGGATATTGGAGTCATTATTCCCTCTGGTAGCGACATATCGAAACAGGGAAATGCTCAACAATTTGTTAGGACAGACAGAAAGGTTGGCAGCAGCTACTAAGAAGGGATTTAAAGATCTAAATTTGCAATTGCAAGCTACATCAAGAATGACCCTACAAAACAGAATGGCATTGGATTTGCTACTGTTAAAGGAACATGGAGTTTGTGGTTACCTGAGTAGGAGAATAGATCATTGCTGTGTACACATTCCAAATGTTACACTTGAAGTTGAGAAAGATATTTCTCAACTGGCAGAAGTGGAAACAAAAACCAAGGAAATTGAAAGGGAAGCACAGCATAATTGGATAGGAGCAGTATTTGATTCTTTGGGGCTTCACCTGTCTGGCTGGATTACGTCTGCTATACAGTATGTACTAATGTTTTTAGTATTTTTAGTGACTATATGGATTGTATATAGATGCCTCTTAGGTGTGATCGAAAAGGAAAAGAGGCGATCTCTCCGGTTGCTGAAGGCGATGACCCGCGGGCGGCAGAATGAGGAACACTCCCCACCTCGTTATGAAGATGTTACTGTTGATTGAGCATCCTTGCAGCAGGACTGAAGGATGCTCAAAAGGGGGGAAATGTTGGAAAAGAAATGAAATTTAGCAAAATATTTAATTATAGTGAGTTGTGTGTGAACTGGTTTGTTAAAAAGTAGTTTTGTAGCCATTGAAAGTGTGTGTTGGGTTTTGTGTGTTACCTAGCAGGTAGTCTTAGAGATTTAATAATAATTAAACTAGTGCAAGAAAGTAAGAATGCTAACCTGTCTAGAGGCAGCATACAATGCTCTTAGAATAAGATAAGCAGAGGATTAATGATCTTGTTTGTGAACCAAGGAATGCATCACAAGGGGTCTGTGACCAGGCAAGGGGAACGGGAAACTGTTCCTTGGAGACTTTGTTGTGAATCTCATGTATAAGAGGGAAGCACCCATATGTGAATTTGGGGGCTCGGACTTTGGGACGTGAGTCCCCCAGTTCCCCGGGCCCTTAATAAAGCACCCACAAAACTTATCCGAGTTTTGTGTCATTGATCAATCGGGCAACATGAATGCCTTTGGTTGGGGATTCCTCCCACCCACGTCCATTTCTATAAGTCACCTGATGTCCCAAAATAAAGAGTAAATAAAAAAAGCCACCAGGAGTTTCCCATTTCCAGTCTCATCCCTCTTGGGTTATGGTTGGTCCCCCATCTCAGGGCTTGTGGGGATCCCATGGGTCCTGGTGATCCCCCCTCTCCAGGGTCCTGCTTTTGGATTCTGGGAGGTTCTGGGGTCCCAAGGTTCCCCTCTCCAGCCTCACCCCAGTCCAGCTACTTGGGGTTCCCCCTTCTTTCTACCACCTTGTCCTGGATTAGGGCAAATTTGGTTGAAACCCTCCAAAAGGAGTTTCCTCTAGAATGCTGATTCAGCAGCCCCACCCTCAGCCAGTTTGGGAAAATATTTCCTTAGAGGAAAGTGGAAAAAAAAATTACTTTACAGGCAAAGCATTTACCAGCACAAAAATTAAACAATATTAAGCAAAAAAACCTCTTGCTGCTCCAAAATATATGACAAACTCTGAAAGTTCCTCCTTGGGTTGTAGCTCCGCACACTCAGTGTCTTATCAGTGTCTTATCAGTCTCTTATCAGTCCTTCCAGCACTGGAAATGCTGTGGCCCAGGCTCAGCCAGGTGGGCCACAGGTGCAAGCTGCCCGTGGTGTTCTGGCTGTTCAGTGCAGAGCAGATTTAAACAGCTCCAAAGAAAAAGAAAAACCACAGTCCAGGGAACTTCTCTGCCTCAGCGAGCTAAAAACTAACTAAAAGCAAAGGACAGCTCTGTCCTGCTGTCTGTCCATCCAGCAGCTGGAATGTAGAGGAATGCAGTGTATGAAAACAAACTGCTGCTTCTTCCTCCTCCCCTTTGCTCTCAGAACCAGCCTTAATGGTGCAGAACTCATTTCTGGGCTAAACAGACCGATGGGGTACGAGCATCATGAAGTCACCCCAGGACATCCCTGTCAGGGTCAGGGGGTCCCGTCCCGGCCTCATCTCCGGGCTGCCGGGGGTCCCCCAGCTCCGGTATCGCCCCTTTCCCTCTCCCCGCCCCGGGGGTCCCCCGTTCCACAGCCCCGGCTCTCACGGCGATCCCCAAAACCAATGTCCCGCCCCGTCGGTACCGGGCCATCCCCACGTGGAACTCCCGGGACCCTCCGGGGGGCGATCGCGGCTCCTCTCCCCCCGAAAAAGCTCCTCTTGGGGAGCCCGGGGATACCCGGGGCTCGAGTCCGGGATCTGCCCGCTCCGAACACTCTCCAGAAAATCCTCCCGGAGACCCCTGGCTGGAGCCGGGGCGAGCTCGGCCTCCGCCCTCACCTGCGGCTCGGGGCTGGGGGCGATGCTCCCGGGGCAGGGGGTGCTGCAGGCTCGGCGTGCGGGCGCTGCGAGTGCCGGGATTCTCCCGCTCCTGCTCCCGCTCCTCCTCTCTCTCCTCTTCCTCCCGCATTTCCTCCGCTGCCAGCCCGGACCCCCCTTTCCCACCGCTCTGCCCCGCGGCCCCGCAGCACCGGCTGCTGGGTGGGGGAGCCCCCGATCGGCCCCAGGGCTGGGCAGGGGCTCGGGGACCCCCCCGGGGCGGATCCGTCCCCCGGCCCGAGCCCCAAATTCCGCTCGGGGGCCGCCGGGCTCTGCGGGCCCGCCTGGCAACCGGTGAGTCATCAGCGAGAAATGCTCTGGTTGGCTGGAAATTGTTTGCCGCGTCCTCTGATTGGCTGGAATTGTAAAAGACGCTGCGCCCTGCGGGTGTTCCTGGGAGCTGCGGAGGCCGGGCGGGAGCCTTTTCCCTTTTCTTTCTGTTCTCTGAGACCTCTTTCCTTTTTCTTTGTCTCTTTGAGACCTCTTCCCGCTTTCTTTCTCTCCCTTCCTCCTCCCCATTTCTTGTTCCGTTCAGTCCACGTTCAATAATCGTCGGTTGCTTTCCCACGCTCTCATTCGCTCCTTCAGTGCGGCAGAGGCGTCTCTCCCTCGCGGGGTCGTAATCCATGGACAGGGTCCCTTCCCACCACAGTCCTTCCAGGAGTCGCTTCTATTTCCTCCCTCCCTCTGCTTCCAGAGGGGAAGGTGCTGGAAAATGTCCATCAAAGCCACCTTTGCTGTGTGCTCTGGGAGCCCACAGAGCTGCTGGACCTACTCCCCTTGGGAGAGAAGCTCCTTGGGAGGCACGGCAGGAGCAGCACCCTGGGAGCTTCGGGAATGCCCCTCTGGGATCCACGGCACACACTGCCAGGGTCTGGAATTCCAGTTCTCAGCTATGAAAAGATGTTCCTGCCCTTGAGGGCAAAGCTGTCAAGAAGGAGCCAAAAGCCAAGTGGAGCAAGATCTTACAGTGGCATTTCACTGCGAGCCCTCGTAACTTCCCCCATGGTTGTTGTAGCTCCTGAATTGGGAATTAAATCAGGGCAGGGTCTTTGGTGTGAGCTGCCCTGGGTCAAGGGAGACACTGAGAGAGAAAGAGAGCAGGGAAAGAGAGGCAGGAGAGAAAGGGGGCACAAACACAGTCAGCTGAGAAGGTGGCACTCTGAAAACAGACCAGAACTGACTGAAAAGGAATATAACAGAAAGGAATAATTTTGCACCTTTTATTTACTATCGAAATACAATTTCTTCCTCTTCTCACAAACCTCTTGCCAGTGTCATTCAGCAGGGCTGTTGGAAAGTTCTTCATTCTGGGTGGATGTTCCAGGCTGCAGCCACAAGCAAACAGGGAATGGGGATTTTCCTGCTCCTGGGGAGTTTGACATCCTCAGCTGAGGAGAGGAGGAGGCACCAGAAGAAAAGGGCAGCTGGGCTTCACCCTTCCACAGGAAAAACGGGGCGGGGGAATCTCTCATCCTGTCTGCTGCTGCTCCCGCAGGGATGTGAGGGCTGATCCCAGAGCCCCAGTGGTCACAGTCACGGCTGCCCTCAGGGAATGCTTGCCTGGTACTGAGGGGCAGCGTGGGAGCACCTGGATCTTGGGGCACCCAGCTGCCCCTCATGTTTGGAGGTGCCTGAGGAGGGCTGGGACAACGCCAGGGACATCCTGCAGTGACATCCCCCATGTCCTGCCCTGGGTGAGCTCAGTCCCAAACCTGACCCTGATCCTGGTCTCAATCTCACTCCATGTTTAGACACACTCACAGTTCTGTATTTAATCTCATCCCAGTACCAGACTTGTCTAGCCCTAGACCCAATCCCAAAACCAGCCCTAAAGCTAATCCCATGTCCAGCCTTAACCTCAATCCCAGCTCTAATCCAAATCTCAGCCCCAACTCTATTGGAAAAAAAGCTCCCAATATTATCAGTTAGATTGTGCCTGGGCCGGTCCGACCCTCGCTGCTGGGCCAAAGGCAGCAACTGCGGTGTGTCACCCCAGAGATACCTCGGCTTGCTGGTGGTTGCAGCTGGGCACTGAACAAGTCCAGGCTTGTTAGGACCCCGTTTACCTCAAGAGGAATAGCTTCAGGCGATGGTGAAGAGAAAAAGGAGATGGATTCTGCTGGAGGGTTTAATGTCCAGAGGTTTATTCCATGGTTACAGAAGTCTGAACGTGAGGAGCTGCTCCAACAGAATCCCGACCGCATGGTCTGATGACCTTTTTAAGCTCAGGGACAGGGGGAGGGGAGGTACAGGTGAGCCACCAACCAGGTGGGAGGGGCAGGGTCTCAGGGGAAGATGACACCCAGACAGGCCAATGACCCCTGGGCCTGAGTGGCATCCTATGAACTTGACCAACCACACGACACCTTGCTGGAATGTTAAGTCTGAGTGACAGGACTCACTCAGCATGGGGGCAAGGGGGGAGGGAGAGAGGTATTGGCACACCTGGGAAAGTGACCTGGAAGGCCAAAATGGGACATTACAGCACACCACAACACAACTCCAATCCCAGCCCCAATTCCAGCCCCTTCCTAAACCCTCAGCCCCAAACCAAATCCCAGGTTCAGCCCTTCTGGGGCTTTGGGGGTGTCTCTGTCCCTCTGAGCCCGATGATGTTTGGGTGGGGTCACAGCAGGGCTGAGAGGGACAGAGACCCCCCCGGCCTCCCCAGGTGTGAGAAGGTCGGAGAGCCCCCCCAGCCCCGAGCACCCTCAGCAGTGAGAGGGACACAGAGCCCCTGGTCCCCAGCCCTGCACAGGCATTGCCTGAGGCCAGAGGGATGGAGACCCCCCGAGCATCCCCCAGGGTGAGGGGACAGAGACCCCAGAGCATCCCCTGGGCTGAGAGGGACAGAGACTGTCCTGAGAACCCCCTGGCACAGGGTATGAGAGGGAGGGAGACCCTCCAGGCATTCTCTGGGTGAGAATGATGGAGACCCCCTGGGGAATGGCCTGAGGTGACAGGGACAGGGACAAGCCCCCCAAACCCCTCCCAATCATCCCCCAGGGCGAGAGGCACAGAGACCCCTCGAGCATCCCCTGGGCACTGGACAAAATAATTTGGCAGAAATCAAACTTGACTCTGCATAAATTACTTTGATGAATATTTGATTTTCCCACAAGTCAGATGTGATGAAAATGTAAACAAATCCCAAACATTAATAAACTGACTGTGCAAGCAATTTTTGACAATTCCAAGTTCCACTGGTTCCTGCACAGCTCCAGCTCAGCTGCTAGCACGTTCTGATAAAAGTGTAAATTCAGCCCAAGACAGATATCATTAAAAGGAAAGTAAACTCTTTGTAGCTGTCACAAAGGCGACAGGGATGAAGAGAAAAATGATTCTCACATTTCGCAAAGCACTCAAGCATGGGAATTCAGGAGTTATTTGGGAATTTAGCTACTTGAGCTGAGCTTCTTGTAGGACTTTTAACAGCCTTGTGTTCCTCACCCTGGGGTGAATGAACCTTGTCAGTCTCGCTGGTATCATTTGCTCCCTTTCCTCCTGTGATTTGAAAAAACATTTCAAGGAAGGATGTTGCAGACATTTTTTCATAAAATCCTCTCTTTTAGGATTTGTCCTTTCTGGGAAGCTGGGGCCCCAGAAGAAAAATGCAAACAATAATTATCTGCTGATGTGGAATGTAACAGGAGCATCTGTGATTGGTATTCTGTGAGTGTTTGGATTTGCTGACCACTCACGGGAGAGTTGGTCCTTGCTTTCTGCTGGACACAGAACTTTGTTATTCATTCTCTTCTTTCTATTCTTAGCTCAGCAAGCCTCTGCAACTTTTCTCTTTATTCCTTTTAGTATAGTTATAATGTATTATATATCATATATCAATAAATCCAGCCTTTTGATCATGAACCAAGATTCTCGTCCACTTCTCTCACCCTGAAGACCTTCATCATGTCGCTGGAATAGAAGGACAACATAATCTTTTCTTTACACTCCAGGCCCACAAAGGCGATTTACCTCATCAATTCTCCCATAAGTCACTCAGAGGAAGCTGCAGCCCAGTTTCAAAGAGTTCCTCCAGAGAGAACTACAACTTCCTCAGAGGTAGGAACCATGCTGTTGTCAAAGGCACTTGGGATCAGAGAACAGTGCCTAAACTCACTGTGCCAAAATAATTTCACAGTCTGGTGAGTCTGGTTAAGAATAGTGTTAGAGAAATTCCTCTGCCCCAATTAAGGTGATAATGAGACCAAACCCAAAATGAATTTTATTGAAAAGTAAATGGGATGGAAAAGGGGGGACAGGAAGGGAATGACAGGAAAAAGAGACCTCCCCTGGGGCAGGGTAAGTGTGACATTGTCCCCTGTATGCGTGGCATTCCCAGGGTGGGGGTTTTACAGCTGAGCCAGTTTGGGTAAGGGGGGTGGTGTTCACCCCCTGAGCAGGGATTACCCCACTGTTTCAGGTTCCCATGCAAGATGTAACCAAATGCATGTTTTCAATCCCCACCTTCAGCAACTGCTATAAACAGGTGGGGCAGTGTTCTTTATCTCTTCCATGACTCAGCCCTGATAACGCCCTGTCGATGGAAGGGAACCAGGACATCAGTTTGATCATCACAGGCTCAATTTTATTGATCAGTAGGGCGGGTTAAATACAGTTAATAATGAGCTTCATACATATTGCAAAAGTTGAGCTCAGGATTGGTCAGCTTACATATCAGCACCTACGCCTACTTCTACATTCCTATGGTTCTACTTTTGATACTTTCTACATATTCTTAGGATATATTCAGGACTAATCTCAACTCCCTATCCTCATGTTGCAGCAAGGTCGCTGCTGACTCTTCCTTTCAGCTTGCTGACTGCTGACTTTTCTCCTTCAGCTTAACCAGTGGCATTATATCAGTGTGGCCTTTCTCAGCTAACCAATTATTAATAATGCTCTCCACATTTCCCCCGTTTTCTTCTTGTGCAAGGAGATTAGTTTGCCATGTTTTTGCTATTGTACGGCTGACCATGTTTTGAATACAGTTAAAGATACAAGGCAAAATAAGCAAAAACAGTAAAATTACACCCAGCAGTCCTATAGCATAGATCACAAGGTTCCTCAGCCACGGTCCGAGTCCTAAGCCTTTAAGCCATTCGTCAATTCCTAAACCGTCTTCTTCTTTAACTTTGTGAAGTCCCTGTTGTAATTCTTTTATCTTAGTGTGAATGGACACCGAATGATCAGACAGATTCATGCAACACATTCCCTCGAACTCTTCACATCCATGTCCTTGTGCTAAGAGCAAAAAATCTGCAGCAGCTCTATTTTGCAAAACAGCATGGTTAACACTTTGCACATCTGCAGTTAGCATGTCTAGAATTTGTGATGTCTTGTTCAGCTCATCCCTTGCCCAGCATCCTAATTGTTTTGCTAAATTCATGGCTTTATTGGCAGATCCTCCTGGCAAGATAGTTGAAACCACCACCTGTTTGAATGTGCCCCAAAACCGTGTATCTCCTATCTTGCTGCAGTCTAAGTCATGTATGCTACGTCTCTTCCTGTTTGAATTTTGACTCAGCTGCATTAGCAAGGACACATTAGGATGAAACAGTGACAATTTTCCCAAAAAACAGGGTCCACCCTGTGGTTTAGCTGGTATACCATTCCATGCCCTGTCTCCACAAATCAAAAATATTCCTGTGGGTAATTTCATTGGTGCTGTGATATTTGTGCCGTTACATTGACTGTAATGCTGTGGAGAGAATTCACTCACATTCAGGGATGAATCTAGGGTGGCCCATGTTTCTTTAGGTTGGTTTAAATTCTGAGCACCCGAAAGTTTGAAGCTAAACCATCCACCAGCTGTAGTGTTAGATATGCTGGCATTTGTACTTCCAAAAAGATCCAATTCTTCAGGAGGAGAATGCAAAGAGGTGTTAAGTGATTGGATTAGTAAGCATTGACGATAGCCATCACTCTGACCTGCAGTATACCCCTGTTGCACTGGCAATGTGATGTTTGACATGTTAGACATACATAAGGTTTGATTGTTTATCAAACTGCAAAATTCTCCAGGAGACCACGCCGGAAGTCCCACCAGGCATGTTCGAAATGGGTTAGTGACTCCTCCAAGACTAAGACAAAGTGATGATTGGTTAGTTTGATTAGCAAGCGTTACCCATAAATTTTCCCTTGGTTGACTAAAGTGTGTTACTCCTACTGCTTCACTTGCTACAGCATTGAGCAGTATAACAAAAACAAACCTCATTTTTCTTTCTGCTTGCTTTGCTTCTCCTTTTCTTCCTTCTGCTTACGTTGTTTTTCCTTTCTTCGCTGTCTTTTCCCTGGTTTGCTAGATTGTCTATTGTAAGGCTGAGTCAATTCTTGAATATACTGATCTAATTCTAAATCAGCATCCTTGCTCACAAGTATAGCACGAGGTAAGTTTGAAGGCAAATCAGCTTTGCAGCGAGCTGCTATGATGCGTGAGGCTTTAGTAATTTCAAATATTCTAAGGTTTTCCTGTAACTTCCACCTAAGATATGCTATAACCACTTGTTCTGCACTCTCAAAGAGCTGTAATCCTGTCCGTCCTGGCAGGCCAGTACTTTGTTCAAGAGCTCTAACCCAGATATGATTTCGAATCCACTTTCCAAAACAAGATGTACACCATAAATATCCCAATGACTTCTGTGAATACCAATAAACCTGATTACAATCTGCACAATGCAAAGCTACCCATGCATAGCATTTATCTTTATCCTTTTTGCAAACATAACAAGGAAGCGAATGTAAATAAGGACCAGTATAAAATTCTGGTTCTTCAACCCAAAGCAACCAATTCAATGGTGGTGATCGCAAAGCCTCTTCAGCCTTTTTACTATATGAGACTAACAGCTCAAGGTCTTTCTTTAACACAAGGTGTATCTTATTTCGTAATCGTAGTTCTTGTTCGCTATCCTCCTCAACAACTATATCCTCCCGAGGGTCCCACAACAGTAAAATTGTTCTAATCATAGAAAATTAATTAGCAATCACTGATACCCCTATTCAAATGAGACCGTTCCCTTTTTTGCCTTCTTTTTCTTATCTGTCTTCAGTCTTGCTGCTCCTAATTTCACTGGTCCTGCCACTTTCAAACTTAATTTTTGCAACTTATCAATGCAGCAATCTAATGCTCTATCAGGATCCCCTTGGAAGGGTCCTACAACTGAATGCTGTGTTAAAGGCACTAATTTCCTACACCTTATAGAAACTATATTTGATTTACTTTGAACCTTAATTCTATTTACAATACATTGTATTTCCCATCGATAATAAGCAAGAACCTTCTGTTCAGGAGACTCATAAAGATTTAAAGCTATATATGCGTTTTGCCCCGTTTGTCTCCTTAATTCATCTTGCCAGCTTTTCCCCACGTATGCTCGTGTTCACAAGTATGACACCACAAATCCCGTAATAATGATTGTTCTATCCAAAAAGTTCTTTTACAACCCCCACAACGTAGAGCTATCCAGGCAGCACAATGTGTATTGTGACAGTCAAGGCAATGTAGTTTCGCTGGATCTGTTAAGTGAAAACTTGATAATGAGTCAATGAAACCAATCAACTCCTGGGCCGTCCGGTAGTGACGTGTCAGTGCTCTGTCCACCGCTTCCGAGTACCCCTTCAATTGAAACAGTAGTGGTTGTAGGACTAGAAGCAGTTTCTTCCCCAGTCATTCCTTGTCCTCCTCCGTAAGGCGATCCACCAGAGGCTGCATCAAAAACAGGTTTAGTCCACTTAGCAGGCACCCACAAAGCCCTGTAGGTGAGGAAACACAAAGATACCCCTGACCCCAATATAATACTTTTGCAGGTTTTTCCCATAATCCTGTACTTGGGTTCTTATACTTAACCCAGACCTCTGTTTCCTTAGTATTTTCCTGACCTGACCTCGGATGATGTTTCATTGCAGGGGGGGTATCATCTTCCCCAAAAATGCATAAATGATTAATCACATATAAAACCTTAGCCAAACATGCTTGTGGATCTGTCAAATCTTGATGTTTTTCAATATACTGCTTAAGGGTACCGTTTGCTCTTTCCCGTAAAGCTTTCCTTAACTGTATCAGTAACTCATACAATCGTTTATTATTCACTTCCTTAATTGCTGCTTCCTCTATTCGTTTGACTACTCCTGCAACATACATAGAGTCTGTGACCACATTTAAAGGCTCCTGTAAGTTGGACACCGCCCATACTACTGCTAACAATTCCAAAGTTTGTAAGCTATCTGCAAGGTCTGCTGTGAGGAGTTGATGCTTCCATTGTCCTTTTTCTTGCCAGGTAACAGCAGCACGCCTTGATTTCTTTCCTGCATCTGTAAAAACTGTAATAGCTCCTTCTATGGGGTTTTCTTCTCTCAAAGGTCGAGTAATCCAGTTCCATTCTGTCATCCATTGCAAAACTCTAGGCACTAATTTACTAGTCTCTACTTTAGCAGGTGACATCAATAATGCTTCTTGTAAATTCTTTGAATTTATCAAGTACCAGTCCAAGGTTTCTTTTTCCATAGGCAATCTAATATTAGCAGGTTCTCTACCATCCACTTCAAGAATTCTGAGACGCCCCTTTTTGATTAATGCAGCCAATTGTTCAATTTTTGAAGATATTGTTTTCTTATGCTGTAGTGGTGGTGATAACCATTCCAACACCCGTATCTCCCCCGTTTTCTTTTGCAACCGAGAGAGAGCACCAAGCAAGTGGCAAGGGCTATTCCAAATAGTAAGGTCAACGGGGTGGTCGAGTTGTCGACGAGACACATACCCTTGCTGTACACAGTTACTAATTTGCTGCAAGGCAAGATGATGCTCCTTTGTCAGGTGTACAGGAGTAGTAGGGTCCACACCTTTTAACAAAGGCCGTAGGGCTTCTAATAAGTGATTTGGTATTCCCACAATAGGCTTCAGCCACTGTAAGTCTCCCAGCAACTTCTGTGCATCATGTAGAGTTTTAATGTCCAATTGTAATTCCAATTTTTGTGGTATCACTATTTGATCCGTCAAAGTCCATCCCAAATATTTCCAGGGCTTTGTAGTCTGAATTTTCTCTGCAGCAATAACAAGTGAATATGCAGCAAGAGTATTTTAAATGGTGTTAATCTGTAAAGAGGAGAATGGCTGTTGCTGTGCAAACAAAATATCGTCCATGTAATGATATATTATAGTTGCTGGCCATTTACGATGTAGTGGCTGTAATGCAGCATCAACATAAAGCTGACATAAAGTGGGGGAGTTGCGTATGCCCTGCGGAAGAGATGTCTATTCAAATCTTTTATCTGGTTCCCCACGATTTATTGCTGGTAAAGTAAAAGCAAATCTCTTCATGTCATCAGGATGCAGGCCAATAGTGAAAAAACAATCCTTTAGGTCAATAATTAAAAATGGCCAGTGTTCTGGAATCATAGCTGGATTTGGAAGACCAGGCTGTAAGGCCCCCATTGGTTCCATTTGGTCATTTACAGCCCTCAAATCATGTATCAAATGATATTTCCCTGATTTCTTTTTGATTACAAAAATAGGTGTATTCCAAGGGCTTGTGGACAGTCTTAGGTGCCCTTTTGCATATTGTTCCTGTACCAATTCATGGGCATGCATAAGACTCTCCCCTTTTAATGGCCATTGCTTAACCATCACCGGTGTATCCGTTTTCCAGGTGAGTGGAATGGGGAAAGTCCAAGCAATGGCAATTACCCCAAAGGGTGCTGATTAGTTAACACCACTCCCAATTGTGTTAAAATGTCCCTTCCAATTAAACAGGAAACTGTAGGAGGCAGTTGAACAATTGAAAACACAGCAGATATTTGTTGATTCTCAATGCACATAGACAAAGACGGCGATCTACTTGCCAATGTAAATCCTCCTACTCCTGTGAGCATGTTTGATGAAGGAAATAGAGGCCAATGTTGTGGCCATGCTTCTGGAGAAATGATGCTAGTATCTGCTCCTGTATCCAATAATCCATAAAGGGTTATGCTTTGATGCCCATAGGTAATTTCAACCTTTTTTTTTGGTCTATTTTGTAAATCCACAGTTAAAAGTGTAACGCCAGTGGAGCCAAAACCTTTTTCATCCCATGCTTGCCCAGTAAATGATTGTATTCCTGATGTCATTTGTGACAGTGGTACCAATTGTGCAATGAGTTGTCCTTTTGTAATTTTAATCGGAGGATAAAGGGTGTAAGCCATAATTTGTATTTCCCCTGTAAAGTCCGCATCGATAACACCAGGCAAAACAAATAATCCCAACATAGTTATAGAGGAACGTCCCAGCAATAATGCTCCACATGTTTGTCCATTTAATATAAGAGGGCCCTTTACTCCAGTGGGTATCCTCTCAGGCTGGTTTGTCATTAGCGTGACGTCTACTGCTGCTGATAAGTCCAAGCCGAGGCTCCCGGTTGTTGCGGGTTGCAGACAGGAGGTAGCAGCGATGTTACGGCAGCAGCTGGTGTCTCCGATGTCACGGCGGTAACTTGTATCTGTCCCTCATTGCCGCATCGGTAACACTTGATGAATGGTCTCGAGCCTTTTTACGTGACTGCCAGTGAGCCGCTTTGGAGAGGAGCAAGAGCAGCTAACACCTGATTTTGAGTAGACTATGCTTTTGCAACCCTAATCCTAATTCCTTTAAGGCTTCTGCTATAAATGCCTGTGAAGCTGTTGGCATTAATGCCATTCGCTCTAATGCTTCCTCAATAGTCTAGTTTGCCCCTAAAGTAGCTAACACTCTTTGGGTTGCTGGATTGCTATTTTGCAAAGCACACTTCTTCAATAGCGCTCTGCAACACCAGCCCGATCTATAGCAGTAGCTGTTCTATCGATAAAATTTCCAAATAATTCTTCCCTTCCTTGCTTAATACCCATATAAGCCGGTAACCCTCCTGGCTCTTTAACCATATCTATTGCAGCACGCACTAACCACATAGACTCTCTAAGTCTATCTGCTCCCGATATCATCTGTGCCTCTGTACGCAAAAATGCCTCTAAGCCCATCTGCTCCTCTACTATTACTCCATGTAATGGGTCATGTGCATTAAACAATAACTGCTGATGCTGAGTGAATATCAACCGAACTATTCCTCTTAAATCATTAGGACATAAAACCTGAGTATTAAAAAGATAATCTAACATTTGCTTAACAGGTTCACTTTTTACTCCAAACTGACTAACCGTAGAACGTAGCTGAGTTAACAGCTTCCAATCTAAAGGAGTGTATTCTGCTATATTATGCATAAGGTTCCCCTGTGCATCATACTGTGGTGTGTATGTGACTGGACATGCAAGACTAGAAGCTATTTCCACCGCCTCACCATCCCCCATTTGCATTACTTCTTTCGCCAAAGCAGCCCAAGCTTCCCTCCTCTGTTTAGCCATCTCCCCCCATGGATCACGGTGTGCCCCTGGGATGGGATCTGGCTCTTTAAGGGTGCTATGCTGCTGGCGCTTCGGTGCAGACACCGAGTTTTCGCGCGGGGGGGGGCAGTGAAGCAGAGGCTGGCTCGCGCGGGGGAAGCGGGAGCCCCCCCTCCCCCGCTGGAGCTGACAGTGAAACCGGAGCCGACTCAAGCAGAGCCGGCCTGCGGGGAGGAGCCCGCCCCCCCGGTGGAGCCAGCTCTGGCGGAGAAATGGGCCCCTCCCCCACCGAAGCTGTGACCTGAGCCGGCTCACTGAGAGGAAGCGGCGGAGGCAGCTCTGGCGGCGGAGGCGAAGCTGGCTTGCCCCTCCCCCCACCATCCGACCCGCCTGAAGCTGGTGGCGGAGGCAAAGCTGGCTTGCTCCTACCCCCACCATCCGACTCGCCCTCCCCCTCTGACAGGAAAGGTGCAGACGGTTCCACTACGCCTATAGAGAAATCCTCCACACCACTTTGCTGGGGACTCTTAGGCATAAGTACCTTAATTACAGAAGGTGCCAGGGGATCATCTTCACAACCATACCCTATATTCCTCTTATGAGCTTCTGTTGCCCTTTCTGCTGCCTTTCTCTCAGAGACCTGCTGGAGTAACGTGTTATACACCACCCGCCATAACTTCCCGAATTTCTTTGCTGACTTATCATCATCTAATACTGTATCCCACAATATTTCCCCAAACTTTCTCCACTCTGATAACTCATGAACTGTATGAGGATTAGAAAAGATACCCTTAGCATGGCCATAAGCTAATAACCCTGGTAACTCCTTTTTTAAATCTATCCCTTTTATCCCACGCCGCTCTAAATAGGCGGTAAATAAATCATATGCCGCTTGCCTATCCATACCTATTAATCAGCGCGCGCTGTTGCAGCTCTCCAGGCTCCGGCGGACATGTATTGGCTTAAGTCACAGTTGTGAACCTTAAGGGTGCTTCAAATTCCGGCACCGTCCCGGCTGCTGGGACCCAAACCCAACTTCCTCGACCGTGGCGTAATCCCTTTTTCTTTTAATCCGAGAAAAAGGGCAGAGATTCAGTTATGCCCGCATTCTCCACCATTTGTCGACGGAAGGGAGCCAGGACATCAGTTTGATCATCACAGGCTCAATTTTATTGATCAGTACAGCGGGTTAAATACAGTTAATAATGAGCTTCATACATATTGCAAAAGTTGAGCTCAGGATTGGTCAGCTTACATATCAGCACCTACGCCTACTTCTACATTCCTATGGTTCTACTTTTGATACTTTCTACATATTCTTAGGATATATTCAGGACTAATCTCAACTCCCTATCCTCATGTTGCAGCAAGGTCGCTGCTGACTCTTCCTTTCAGCTTGCTGACTGCTGACTTTTCTCCTTCAGCTTAACCAGTGGCATTATATCAGTGTGGCCTTTCTCAGCTAACCAATTATTAATAATGCTCTCCACAACGCCCTCCAGGGGAGATATCTCCTGTGAATGGGCCATTGAGTGTCACTGCAGGACTGATAAAATTCCATCCTCCCATTGTGGGATGCTCCGCCCAGGGGGAGGATCCAAGCATTCCTACCTGGATATAAGCTGACACTTTGCTACACCAGGAGCAGTTTGCCTACTGGATTGCCAGAGGACAAGAGCTCCATAACCTCCACTGGACCTCCAGAGGAAGACCAGACCCTTCTACAGGATCACTGCTTCGACAGAATCGTGTTCATCACTCCAACAGGACTGCACCACCATCTACTGGGACTGCTGCCACCACCCTGACCAACAGGGTGTCAGGTTATATCCTGACTCGGTCAGTTTAAGGCAGTGTTTCTGTATCATTGCCTTGATCTTCATTTCCTTTTAAATTGTAATTCTGGTTAAGATCCTCCCCAGGTTTGCCTTCAAAGCAGTACAAAAGACAATGTGCGCACCCTTTGTTTTCTTCCCAGAACAGGATTTCCCATTCCCAAACCTTGATTGGATGGAGAAGGAGGCTGTGAGGAACAGGAAGGATCCCCAGGACACCCAGATAGGTGAGGAGGAAGTCAGTTCCTATTTCCCCCTCTCTCCTGCTCCATCTCCCAGCCCAGCACAGCCCTCGGCTGCAGGACAACCCTGCTGCCAATGCCATCCTGCCGGGGATGCACTGGGGGAATCTCCTTCCCCTTCCCTCTGGCATGGAGGCAAATCCCATCCTGTCCTTGTCCTTCCTTCCCCAGGGAAGGAACTGAGGGTGGAGACCAGGGAGGAACAATCTTCATGGCAGAACCTCGTGAAAGAGGCCGCTTTAAGTGATTCTAACACACAGGAATCCAACAGGGAAGAAAAACCTCAGACATCCCCCATGAGGAGGAGGGGCTCCAAACCCAGCCCAGGGTGCTCTGAAGAAGAAAGAGCCACCCTGAGCCAGGAAGGTGGGCAGAGCTTCAGCCAGAGTTCAGAGCTGGTGGTCCATGAGCAGCTTCATGATGGAGAGAAGCCCCACAAGTGCTTGCAGTGTGGGAAGAGCTTTAGGCGGAGCTCCCACCTGATCAGCCACCAGATGATCCACACCAGGGAATGGCCCTATGAGTGTGGGGAGTGTGGGAAGGGCTTACGCTACAGATCCAACCTTGTGACCCACCAACACATCCACACTGGGGAGAAGCCCTACGAGTGTCCCCAGTGTCAGAAGAGGTTTCAGAGCAGCTCCAATCTCCTCCAGCACCAGCGGATTCACACTGAGGAGAGGCCCTTCCTCTGCCCTGAGTGCGAGAAGGGCTACAAGCACAACTCCGACCTCATCAAGCACCGGCGCATCCACACTGGGGAGAGGCCCTACGAATGTCCCCAGTGTGGGAAGAGTTTCACCACCAGCTCTCACTTGACCAGACACCAACGGAGCCACCAGTAAGGGATCCCTGCAAATGCCACAAATGCAGGAACAGCTTCATCCACCACTCCAGCTTCATCCCCCATGGGAGAACCCACATTGGGAAGAGCGCTGGTGATCCATGTCCCCATGATCCATGCTGGGAAGACACCAGTCCCTTTCCCTGCCCCTACCAGTGTCATGATGTGGCATTGAAAAACATGAGGGTCTTAACATGGCAGTATCATTACATTCACTCCCACCTCAGAGAATTTCCAGGTGCAGAAAAAGGACACACTCTCTCTCTCTCTCTCCCTGAGAAGAAGGGTGTCCTTTCCAAACAGGGGAAATTGTGGACAGGAAGACCCAGTGAGTTGTGTTTTAGTTTTCCCAGTAAACTGTTTCATTTATCCCTTCGGTTATCAATATTGTTTCAGTTCTGTTTGTCCCTTATCTTGTTCCTGTTCCTAATAAATTGTTCTTATCCCAGCCTGGGATCTTTGCCTTTGTGCTTTCCATGGGAGTCGGGAGGGCAGTGAGGGCAGCGCGGTTTTAGCGGGGGCAGGAAATTGGGGAATCCCATTCCTGAACCACGGCCTGTGGAAACTGAGCATCCTAGCTGGTGCCAGCCCTGGTGGCCATGGCAGCAGCCTTGGGAGCGGGTCCCTGGCTGGGGCTGTGGGAACCTCTTCCCTCTGGTGCCCAGGGACTGGGTGGCTGTGTAACATCATAGAGCAAGCTGTGACATCACAGTAGAGATTGTGAAATCATATAGTGACTTTCTAACATCACAGAGACTTCTATGACATCACAGATCAGCTGTGTCACAACATAGCGTGGCGTCTCAGAGTTGGCTCTGGGACATCACAGGGGCAGTGTGACATCATAGGGATCTGTGTGACATCACAGGGGCAGTGTGACATCACAGGGGCTCTGGGACATCACAGGGGGAGTGTGACATCACAGGGGCTGTGTGATATCACGGGGCCTGTGTGAGGTCCCTGGGGAGGTCACTCTGCCCCGGCCCCCCTCACAGCTCCCCCCAGAGCAGTCCAACCCTGCTCGTGCACAGCAGGGTCCCCTGTCACCCCAGGTCCCCCCGCCCCCGGCCTCGCAGCCTCCCCCAGAGGATGTTCCATGAGATCGACCCCAGAGCCTGACACAGGGATGGGGGTTGGGGCCCTGGGGGTGGCACAGGGGGACAGGGACCCCCCGGCAGCGTCCCCGTGTCCCCCAGGGCCAGAGCCTGGGCCAGGGCTCCTTCACTCTGTTACCAACGAGGCCTTGAGAGCACTGAAAAAATCCCCAGCAAGGGAGCAGCAAAAACCAGACTGAATATTAAGGGACAGCAGCACAAAGTTCCTTGGCAAGAGTCACTCTGCTGGTGACTGGACACTTCAGGCACAACAAGGAAACAAAGCAACAACAAAATCAAACAGAATCCAAACAAACCAGAAATTTACTGAGAACTGGGGCTTTCATTCCTACGGAAAAGAACTGTTCTTCTTATCTAGGTGCGCATGGCCAGAATTGGGATTTCACCTCCAGTATTCCCTATTGTGACAGAGTGGAGGAATTTCTTGGCTCAAGACATTTCATGTGTGGGGAGTGTTGCAGTGTGTTGCAATTTCCTGTTGTCAACTTCCCAGCACCTTCCCAGGTGCAGCAATATCTCTCTTCCCCTTCCCCTTCCCCCTCGACCCCTGCGGGGCTGTCAATCAGTCTTAATATTCCAGCAAGGCCATCGTGTGGTTGGTCAGGTTCAAAAGATGCCCCTGTGCCCAGAGGTCATTGGTCTGTCTGGGTGTCATCGTTGCCTGAGACCCTGCCCCTCCCACCTGGTTGGTGGCTCACCTGTCCCTTCCCTCCCCCTCCCCCCGGAGCTTAAAAAGTCACTCAGGCCATGCGGTTGGGATTCTGTTGGAGCTGTTACCTAAGATTCAGACGTCTGTGACCATGGAATAAACTCTTGATATTAACCCTCCAGCAGAATCTGTCTCCTTTTCCTCCTCACCTTAGCCTGAAGCCTTTGCACCTGAGGCAAACTGAGTTTCCACTAGCCTGGACTTGTTTTGGCGCTCAGCTGCACCATCCAGCCAGCCAAAAGTGTCTCTGAGGTGAAACACCACAGTTGCCGCCTTTGGCCCAGGAGCAGGGGTCAGAGGAGCCCAGGCACAATCTACCTGGTAATATTGGGATCTTATTCCAATAGGGGAGGAAGGGGCAGGTCCAGCCCTCCCCTGCCCTGGAACCCCAGCCCTGCCCTGCCCTGTGACCCCAATCCCCCCAGAGCCTCTATCCCAGCCCAGCAGTGTCTGCCAGTCCCTGGCACAGCACAGGCAATGCTCCACAGCCACCTCTGCAGCCCCAGCCCAGCTCCTGAGGCACCAAATGACCCACAGTCCCACCTGGGGGAAGGGCCCAGGAAGACCAAGGGGTTTTTAAGGCTGACCACAAGGAAAGCACACATCTTGACCCTACTCCTCCTGGAATTTCCATCTGAACGCTACTGGAATCCAGGAGTTGGTACCTCTGTGTATGCTCCTCTGTATCCTTTTTGCCTCTCTCTCTTTCTGTCCTTTTCTTCTATTTTGGTCCTTTTGCAAATTTGAGTAATGTAAAATTCAAATAGCTTAGAGTTTGTGAAGTTGATTGGGCCAAGTCAGTGCCTTAAGAAGTGTTCTGTGTTGATTGAATGTCATATTAAAGCTTTTGCCAAAAATTATCTGATTTTCTAAAGTTACCAGTAAAGACTGTTTTGTTGTTTTGAGCTCCTGAGGATCTCTTGTTGGTATTTCTCCAGGAAGTCCAATTCAGAATACAGAAACAATTGTAATTCCTTTTAAATATCTCCTTGACAGAGTTTTCTACTGGATGGAAGTCAGGGCTTGTCTGTCCTGCTTGGCACAGCCCAGGCAAGGCTTTCCCAGCCCCATTCCACACTCCATTTCACAGCTGGAGCCACTGCTGCCTCTGAGTTGTGCTGCCCCAGCCCCAGGGACGCTCTCCTTGTCTGCCCATTCCCCCACGGTCTCTGGGCAGGGATGGCCTCAGTGGGGGCTGCTGACATCCTCAGCACCTTGGAGGCTGCTGCTGAATTTTCCTGCTCCAGAGGCTTGTTCAGCCTTCAGCTCTTCAGTGCAGGAATTCAGTGTCCCAGGGCCCATTAACATTCAGAACACCTGAACAAGCCAAATCTCTGGGGATAATTTGATTTCAGTTTCCAAATCTTGTGTGGTTAATAAGAGAGATTTCAGAAGTGCATTCAACTGAATATGTTCTATTTTAAAAGACAGTGAGGAAACATTTTTTAGATCCTGTTTAATTTTTTTTCCCTGTTCATAAATTGATATGTGCAATCTCCAGTTGACACTGAATCCAAGTACCTCCTCGTGCAGTTTGAATGGATATGAATATCAAGACCTTTCATGGCTGACAATCAATCAGACTCTGTCCCTACCCCCACCCCACCATTTTCCCCATCCAAGGCTGGCACTCAGAACAGCCTTGTGCAAATCTGAGCTCCCTCCAGCCCACACTGGACCTAGCCAACAGACCACAGCTGAACAGGATATAACTTAATAAAAATTACACCATTAAAATAACAATCACACAATTACAAACTCTTCCCTGAGCTATGTGCAATGTCCCAGCATGTCTGATGACTCCACTGTTCACAACTGATTTGCATACTAAAATTAATTTTTGACTAGTGTGGTTCTGTGATAGATATAAACACAACTGAGTTCTTGTATCAGGACTCTTGTCCTGGACTGAGGACAGAACAGCACAAACAATTCCTGATTTGCAAATCTATCAGTGGTGGATGGAGAAGGGAGGTCAGGCTGCTCTTGGTGTTGAGGAAATGCTGAAAGCAGCCTGACTCATTTCATCGTCTCATGCCCTGGCTGATCTCCCCTCTTTCCCCTTCCACCCATTGGCTTTTTATTCTCCCCCCAGCCCCCTGTGAAGAGCCTGGCTCTGTGTTCTCCATCCCCTCCTCGCTGGCATTGCCAGGCTGGCATGAGGAGCCCCTCAGCCTTCCCTGCTCCAGGCTGGACAAGCCCAGCTCCCTCAGCCTCTGCTCACAGCCCAAGGGCTCCAGCCCCACCTTGGAGGCCCTTCCCAGACCCTGCTCCAGCTGCCAGACATCTTTCCTGCCCTGGGAACCCAGATCAGGCCACAGTGACCTGGATAATCCCAGTCCTTGATGTCCTGGTCACACAGCCCTGGCCCCTTGTCCCCTGTCAGGCTCTGGGGTGGATCCTGTGGAACATCCTTTGGTGGAGGCTGTGGCTCCAGGTGGGCCGGGGGGATCCCGGGGGACAGGGACCCTGCTGGGCATGAAAAGCATTGGACTTGTGGGGAGAAACTGTGAGGGGGAGCTGGGGCAGAGTGACCAACCCAGTGACCTGACACAGCCTGCTGGGATGTCACACAGCCCCTCTGGGATGTCACACAGCCCCTCTGGGATGTCACAGCCTGCTCTGGGATGTCACAGCCCATTCTCCAATGTCACACAGCTGGTCTCTGATGTCACACCAGAGTCTGTGATGCCGTAGTCTGCACTGTGATGTCAGACTTCTGCCCTGTGATGTCACAGCTGGCTCTGTTATGTCACAGAGGCAGTGTATGATGTCATAGCTCTCAATGACCTCACATAATCCACTCTGTGATGCCACAACCCACTCTGTGACCTCTTGTTACCAGATGATAAATTGTCTCCACCAGCTGAGCTGACACCTGGAGCTTGTTCTCAAAAACCCAGGCTTATGGAAACTACACAACACTCATTGTGTCAGAAGGGGAGCTGGAAGTTCAGCAGCCTCAGTGTCCTGCCAGCCCAGCCAGGCCCACGGGAACATTGGGGTCCACGACCACCAGGGACCACCAGAGAGCCCCCAGGACATGGGTGAAGGGGAGGGGAAATATGTTAATTATATTCGGGAAACGATTGTCACATGTGTGTTTAGTCCAGGACAATCAATGAATATGTATGCAAAATACAGAAAATAAAGAGAAACTCTCCTGAACTCAGCATGCACAGCTTTGGGAGGTGCTATCCCCTGTTAATCCAGCTGAATAAAGAATGCTTCTTCTTAATGCTACACTGGGGTTAAGGAGTTTTCTGTTTTACTGAATTTTTGGTAACACTCCCACTGCCAAGGAAAGCTCTGTCTGCTGCTGTTCACAAACAGAGAAGGGCTGGTGGCAGATGTGGGGCTCAGAGGCAGCCTGGGGCAGAGTGACCATGAAATAATCAAGTTTTCAATATTCTGTGAAAGAAGGAGGGGCAGTAACAAAACTTCTACACTGGAATTAGGAAGGGCAGACTTTGGCCTGTTTAGGAGGCAGATTTGGGGAATACTGTGGGATCTCAGCACCTCAGGAATGATGTGCAGAGTGACCGAGACCACCCTTGGGGGGGCTCGGGAGTCCTGGAATGTTGCCAGAAGTGTCTGGTGGCTGGACTTTGATCCTACACGAGAGACGACACCTGTATGAGGATGGGAGGATTTCACTGGGGTGAATGGTGAAGGGATAAGTTAATTAGAGTGTGAAACACAGGGTTTAAGATTTCTGTACAGGGGGGTCTAAAGAAGTAAGATGGAGGAATTGGGGCGTGTCCTGTTCTTCTTCTTCTTCTTCTTGGCCTCCATCTTCTGTGGTGATGTTGGCACTTTAGGATTGGTTATTACTAAAGGTGTACTGGTCAATAAGGGTAAAAGGTATTGGGGGAAATAGGTAAATATTGTATACGTAGTTTTGAGTATAAAGATAGGTGACCTCTCCGGGGGCTCTCAGTGTGCTCATGGCTGGCTTGCTGTGCAGATTCTGTCGGGCCGAGAGAAAATCTTTTAGATAAATAACTAATAAACACTGAAGACCAAGAAAAAACCTGAAGCCTCTTCTCGTCCTTTGGAGCGCGGGCTGCCCAAGGCCACCCCGGGCCTTTCCAGGTCATTAAAACAGCCGAGAAACCGATAGAATACCAAATCAGGTACTGATTGTTTTAAGGGAAACAGCCCTTAAAAACAAATGGGGCCCAGGAAGGATGGACACATTTCAAGAAAGTAATGTTAAGCGGGAAGCATCAGCATTGGATAGAAACTCAGGCAACTTAGGAAGTGTTTAAGGGTGTTGTTAGGTCATGCAGAATGAAAAGCTGAGATGTGAAAGCTCAATTAGAACTTAACCTGACCACTTCTGTGAAAAATAATAGGAAATGTTTCTATAAATAGACTAATAGCAAAACATGGGATAAGGTGAACCTCTACTCTTTATTGGATGCAGTGGAGAATATAGTAACCAAAGATAAGGAAAAGGTTACACTACTTAACACCTTGTTTGTCTCAATTTTTAATATTAAGACAGGTTGCCCTCAGGACAAGTGTTCTCCTGAGCTGGTAGATGGGCACAGGCAGCAGAACAGCCCCTGGAATCCAGGAGGAAGCAGTGGGTGACCAGCTGAGCCACTCTGATGCTCACAAGTGTATGGGATCAGACAGGATCCATCCTAGGGCAATGAGGGAGCTGTGGATGAGCTCTCCAGGCTGCGCTCCATCATTTACCATCAGTGCTGGCTCAGCAGGGAGCTCCCAGAGGACTGGAGGTGCCAGTGTGAGCCCATCCCCAAGAAGGGCTGGAAGGAGGATCTGGGGACCTCCAGGCCTGTCAGCCTGACCTGGGTGCCCAGCAAGGTTATGGAACAGATCACCTTGAGTGCCATCCCAGGGCACCCACAGGATGGCCAAGGGGTCAGAGCCAGCTAGCATGGATTTAGGAGTGGCAGGTCCTGCCTGAGTGATCTGATCTCCTTTTATGACCAGGTGACCCACCTGTGGATGCAGGAAAGGCTGTGGATGTTGTGTGCCTGGGATTCAGCAAAGCCTTTGACACTGTCTCTGACAGCATTCCCTGGAAAAGCTGCAGCCCACAGCTTGGGCAGGTTCCCTCCTCGCTGGGAGATTTAAGAGCTGGCTGGAGGCTGGGCTCAGAGAGTGGTGGGGATGGTGCTGCACCCAGCTGGTGTCCAGGCACTGGTGGTGTCCCCCAGGGGTCTGTGCTGGGCCCAGTCCTGTTTAATATCTTCACTGGTGATTTGGGTGAGGGCATTGAGTCCACCATTCACAACTTGCAGATGGCACCCAGCTGGGTGTGAGTGTGGATCTGCTGGAGGGCAGGACAAGAAGACACAGTCTTAAGCGGCACCAGGGGAGGTTCAGGCTGGAAAATAGGAAGGAGTTCTTCACAGAAAGGGTGAGTGGGCATTGGAATGGGCTGGCCAGGGGGAGGTGGCAGAGTCCCTGTCCCTCTTCAGTGGCACTTAGCGCCATGGTCTGTGTGACAAGGCAGTATTAGGGCATTGGTTGGACTTGATGATCCCAAAGGTCTTTTCCAGCCTATTTGATTCTGTCATTCTGTGATGATTGGGACACTCTGGGGCCATTGTGACACTGCAAGGCCTCATGGAACTAAGAGGACCATGGTGACACCGTGCAGCCCCACAGAACCAGGGGTCCACTGGGGCCAATTGGAACCAGGCAGTGCACTGTGACACTCTGGGTCCTTGTGGAACCACAGAGGCCATTGTGACACTGCAGGGCCTTGTGTAACCAAGGGGTTTGACCATTTTGACACTGCAAAACCAAGGAGACCATTGGGAGACTCCAGGGCCCAGTGGAACCAAGGGGCCATTCTGACACTGCAGGGCCTCATGGAACTAAGGGGACATTGTGACAGTGCAGGATCCTGTGTCACCAAGGGGCCACTGTGACACGAGGGGGCCTCAGGGTATCTGGAAGAACGTTGTGACACTGTGTGGCCTCGTGGAAACAAGGAGTCCATTGTGACACTGAGGGGACTTGTGGAACTACAGAGACCATGGTGACAGTGTGGGACCTCATGTACCCATGGGGCCATTGTGACACCCTGGGGCCTCATGGAACCAAGGGGCCACTGTGAAACTGCAGCACAAACAAGAACATGTGAAGGCCCATGGAACCAAGGAGTCCATTGTCACATTTTGGGGCCCCACGGAACCAAGGACACCATTGTTGCTCTGCATGGTCTCATGGACCCAAGGAGAACAGTGTGACAGTGCAGGGCCTTGTGTAACCAAGAGGCCATTGTGACACTGAGGGGGCCCCTGGAACCTAGGACATCTTTGCAGATGACACCAAGCTGGATGTGAGTGTTGATCTGTGGGAGCATAGAAGGGCTTTGCAGAGAGACCTGGACAGGCTGGATTGAGGGGCTGAATCCAGCAATTTCAGGTTTAAAATATCCAAGTACCAGGCCATGCAATTTGGCCCCAGTGCTATAGGCTGGGGATGGAGTGGCTGAACAGCAGCCAGGCAGAAAGGGACCTGCAGGGACTGATGAACAGCAGGCTGGACATGAGCCAGCAGTGTGCCCAGGTGGCCAAGAAGGCCAATGGCTCCCGGCCTGGCTCAGGAATGGTGTGGCCAGCAGGAGCAGAGCTGATGTGCCAGCACTGATCTGCCCCCAGCTCTGCACACAGACATTGCTGCTGCAGCTCCAGAGAAAGCAACAAAAGGGCATCTCTGCAGAAAACTTTGCTGGGACATCCTTTACTTCCTTTAAATACACCAAGAGTGCAGTCCCCCATTGACACAGTCTGTGGCCACAGGGAACGTGAAGAGAAACAAAATGAGAAATGGCACAGGCAATGATGTTTCTTTGTGGACAGAATGGAAAAACTAAAACAAAGGAAAGAAATCTCCAAAATGAAACCAACAAGAAGTATCAAAAACTAGTTTTATTACAAGTGATTTGCAGAAATTGACCAGCAGTTTAATGTTCCTGAAAGCATCCAGTCATCAGTCTCCTCACAGCAGCCTTGAGCTCCTGGTTTCTCAGGCTGTAGATGAGGGGGTTCAGGGCTGGAGGCACCACTGAGTACAGAACGGACACAGCCAGATCCAGGGATGGGGAGGAGAGGGAGGGAGGCTTCAGGTGAGCAAACATGACAGTGCTGATGAACAGGGAGACCACTGCCAGGTGAGGGAGGCAGGTGGAAAAGGCTTTGTGCCATCCCTGCTCAGAGGGGATCCTCCGCACAGCCCTGAAGATCTGCACATAGGAGAAAACAATGAAAACAAAACAACCAAATAGCAAGCAGGCACTAACTGCAATTAGCCCCAGTTCCCTGAGTGAGGAATTTGAGCAGGAGAGCTTGAGGATCTGTGGGATTTCACAGAAGAACTGGCCCAGGACATTGCCATGGCACAGGGGCAGGAAAATGTATTGGCTGTGTGCAGCAGCGAATAGAGAAAGGCACTGGCCCAGGCAGCTGCTGCCATGTGGGCACAAGCTCTGGTGCCCAGGAAGGTCCCATAGTGCAGGGGTTTGCAGATGGACACGTAGCGGTCATAGCACATGATGGTCAGGAGATAAAACTCTGCCCCAATAAAGAAGAGAAAGAAAAAGAGCTGTGTAGCACATCCTTTGTAGGAGATGTTCCTGGTGTTCCAGAGGGAATTGTGCATGGCTTTGGGGACAGTGGTGCAGATGGAGCCCAGGTCGCTGAGGGCCAGGTTGAGCAGGAAGAAGAACATGGGTGTGTGCAGCTGGTGGCCGCAGGCTATGGCGCTGATGATGAGGCCGTTGCCCAGGAGGGCAGCCAGGGAGATGCCCAGCAAGAGGCAGAAGTGCAGGAGCTGCAGCTGCCGCGTGTCTGCCAATGGCAGCAGGAGGAAGTGGCTGATGGAGCTGCTGTTGGACATTTGAGCTGTCTTGGCATGGGGATCTGTAAGAAAAAATAATCATGGAATTGTTGGGTTTGGAGAGGACTTTAAATATCCCAGCACATCTTGGGGGCACTTTCCCCCTACTGCCGGCCCAGGGCTTTGCTGCCTAGAGCTGTCCCTGCCAGCAGCTGCTTCCCTGTGCTCAGGGCTGGGCCCTGCCAGTGCTGCCAGAGCCCAGCCCAGCCCTGGGGGCTCAGCTCTGCCCTGAAGACCCATCCCAGCTCTGGCACTGCCCAGGGGCAGCTCTGGCTCTGCAGGCTCTGATAGGAATGTCAGAGCAACCCTGAGGAGGCTGGAAAAGCGACACTGATGCTGCCTCAAAGGGGCCCTGTGCAGATATCTGTCACTGCCTGCTTTATTCAGATCTGAGACAAAATGTTTTTATTATTCCATTCTGAACTGAGAGATGAAAATCTATAGGCTCCATCCGGGCAACCCAGAGCAGTATATTAAAAAAGCAGGATTTTCCCTTTTACGCAGCCCCTGCCTTGCTATGCTCCCTGCATAATGTACTTGGAAATGTGCTGCAGTTAAATGCCATGCAAAGAGCGGCCCTGAACAATGCAGCATCCTCTCACCACACAAAGCAGAACACTTCCAAGCCTTACCAGTCTCCTCCCACCCAGATCTTGTCCCCCAGTGCTGGCAGTAGCTGCCAGGGCTGGCTGAGAGCGTTCCCTGGCAGCAGCAGAGTCCCTGCCCAAGCACAGTGCCCTGGGCTGCAGGACTCTGCTCTGCAGGACAGCCCTGGGCACCCCTGGCTGCTCTGCACAAGAGACAATCAGAGAATGTACTCACAGGGTCTGTAGTCATTGGGATGTTCCAGCTTTAGGAGATCATTCCAGGAGCTGCAGCGGCATTGTCCTGCAGCCAGAGGTTCCTATGCCAAGGGCTGGCAGTCATTCTGCCCCAGGCACTTCTCAGCACCTTCCCAGCCCTGACTGATTGAAGCTCTCTGTGCCTCTGTGCTGTGCTTGGGGTGGCTGCAGGCAGTGCCCCAGTCCTGCTGGACTGGCAGAAGAGCTTCTCATCAAGAGAAATGTGCTTTTGAAGCTCTTCTTAGTTAACAGGAGCTGCCTCTGTGCCAGGAGCCCAGCCCAACTCAGCAGCACAGACACAGCACCAGGACTTTAATGAGCCTCTGGGGCTTTGTGCTGAGGCCATGAACATCAGTCCCTGAGAGGGAGCTGAAGAAACCTCTCCAGAACTCCAAGTCAGAATCCAACTCCAAAGTTTCTTAGACTTTTAATTGGTCCCAGTGAGGGACATGACTGAGAAAGTGTCCCCAGGCCCCAGGCAGAGCAGAGAACTGCAGGCAGTGATGACAGGTGGGGACAAAGAGAAGCCACGTCTTGGTGCCCTGGGGCACAGCAGGGTCCATGCCAGCAAGGGCTGGGAGGAGACACCTTGTCCTGAAGCACTGGGGCCTCCTGGCACAGCCTCAGCCAGGCTGGGCACTGTCACCCCCTTGTCCTGCCCTCAGCATCCCCCCTAGCCCACATCCCAGTGGCCTCAAGGATCTGCTGGAAGGAGTCCCTGGGGAGCCTTGGCCAGGAATGGCCCTGGGGGCTCCTTAATGCTCCCTGCAGGTACTGCAGGTTTTTCAAAGGACTTTGGGTTTGGCTTTTGCCTTGGAGTCTCTGAGAGGTTTGCGCACTCATGGCCTCCAATTATCTACTAAAGTCCCTGGAGAGGCTTTGTCAGTAACAACACTCATCGGGGGTCATTAATACTTCAAGGTACTTCAGTTATTTTAAGATACTTGGTGTTGCCCTTTGGATACAGACTCTGTGAGAGGTTTGTGCAATCATGGCCCCAATTATCTATTTTAATGAGTCCCTTGAGAGCTTTGTACTGACATTCAGTGGGGCTCATTAATGCTTTGAGGTACTCAAGGTTTTAAGGTACTTTGGATTTTTCTTTCTCCACTCTCCATCTCTGAGAGGTTTTTGTGCCATCCTGGCCTCCAATTCTCTCCTGCAAGGAGTCCATGAGGAGCCTGTGTTGGAGAGGGACCTCAGTGGGACCCATTCATGCTTTGAGACACTTTGGGTCTTTCCTCTAACTTTGACTCCTGGAAAGGTTTGTGCAATCTCCTCTCAGGCCCTGAGGTTCAAGGGCTCAGCTTGAAATGCACCTCAGAACTCATTAGGATCAGGCAAGTCCTGTCAAACCATGGCTCTGCCTTGATTTCCCTCTGGTCTGGAGCAGTTCATCAGGAAGATTTCCTTTTACAGTTACGGAGAAATATTTCAATGAGCTTCTAAGAAATATGTAATCCTATTTTAAAGACTGTCTTTTATTACTTTTCTCTTTTGAGAAGAGGTGATTGCAGCATTCCGTTCCTGATATTGATGTAGTGCTGCTCCTAAGGAGGTCTGGCCATGTCAGAAGAGTTATACATTGGAACTGGAGTCCATTGTGGACAGCCATGCCTCAGATTCCCCAACCCCATGTGAGACATGATTTTCACTTTCAATATTTTCAATGGTTTATTAAGTCCTTATCAAAATACAACAGAAGATTCTTGATTTCATATCTTTTCAAATACAACAGAAGACTGAATAAAGAAAAGAATACAGTGCCGGAAGCAAAGAATTCAGTCACCATGTGCTCATCTACAAAATGGATACTCTTTCTTTTACACCTCTAGCCCCTCCCAAAGTCTTGTCAATCAACTCCTTTTTCTCTGTCTAGTGGTGGAGATCACTGTCTTACACCTTGATTGGAGGTCAGGTGCTGCCATAGTAACAAGCTGACCCTCCCAAATGCCCCAGCTACTGAGGCCATCCTGCGATAAAAATGCAAGGGGGAGGGGAAGGATAATTATACATCTACAGAACTTCTCTTAACATATATTTAATATTCACCCCTTAACTGTGAGAGTCAACCATAGAATTACTCATCTATAACAAACCTCCTTTTCTTTTTGTAGAAGTCATTTTGCACGAACAATTTAAGTAAAAAAATTTTCTCTCTCTCTTGAATGAGTCACACCAGCATCTGTTGATGTGGCCAAGGACAGTGGGAGCAGGAGAAAAAAATCTCAGGTTTTCCTTAGACACATTTATTTGGAATGCACAAAATGGCATCCCAGAGGTCCAGTATGGCTTTGACTCCCATCTACCGTGCCTATGTGGCTGCTCTCCATAGTCAGTGTATTTTAGGGGTCAGTACAGAGGCCAACTCAGTCCTGCCCTCCAGTCCCTGTTGAATTAAAAGACAACTGAGGAATTATAGAGGTCTGGTATGGCCTTTTGTCCCTACCTTACCATGCCTATGGGGTTGTTACCCAAACAGGGGTATGGAGCCTTCTTGGTAGCAAACAAAGGGGCCAACCCAGTCTTGTTTCCCTTCTTTTGTCTTATTTTCTTAAAGAAGCTGTCCCATTACCTTTTACAGTCCCTTGTGTATTCCCCTCAACAAATGCTGGTATTTCTCATCCATTAAAACAGGAAGAGTTCTCAAGCTGGTTGGTGGAAGCTTGACTCCACTTTTTGGGTGTCTTGGTGTTTTTCTGGTTGTCTTTCAGTCTCTGCTTGAGAGTCAATCTTGTTTCACGTGGCCTGGATGTTACAGTCCAATTTTTGGGCTCTTCTACTGCGCCTTTGACTCTGTTGCCATGAATCCATCCCTGCTCTGCAGTTCACACGACCAATTCGGTGGTGAGCAGTTCCTGAAAGGGACCTTCCCACTGGGGAGTTAGAGGCTGATCTCCCTGTGGCTTGATCATCACCCAATCCCCAGGATTAATATTATGGATTCTGCAATCCAGGCTGGTAGATTAAGTAATTGCCCCTTTATGTCTTAGCCCTTCTAAGGTTTGTGCTATGGACATAACAAATTTCTTGGGATTGGTTTCCCCTTCCTCATAGGTGGCAACCTTCTGGGGTGAGGTCCAAAAGGGAAACCCAAACATCATTTCATAGGGTGACACCCCCAGATCTGACTGGGGTTGGGTTCTAATTCTTAATAATTCTTAATAATTCTTAATAATTCTTAATAATTCTTAATAATTCTTAATAAGGCCAAAGGGAGACATTTTATCCATGACACTTGGGTTTCATTCATTAGCTTAAATAGAGCTCTTTTAAGAGTTTGATTCATTCTCTCAACCTGACCAGAACTCTGTGGATGCCATGGAGTGTGTAATTCCCATTTTACTCCCAGGGCCTGAACAACTTTCTGCAGTATCTTTAATGTGAAATGAGTTCCCCAGTCTGAATCAATCCTGTTTGCCATCCCATATCAGGGAATGATTGATTCTAGAAGTGTTTTACTCACAACATTGGCATTGGCTTTCACAGTGGGTACCACCTCTACCCACTGAGTCACATGATCTACAATCAGTGGCAAAAATTTCCACCATTGTACCTGGGGAAGCTCAGTAAAGTCTACTTGGATGTTTTGGAAGGGCTCTAAGGCTAGTTGTCACCCTCTTCTGGGTGTTTTCCTCATTATTTTCTTATTCACTTGTTGGCATATCACACACCCTCCAGTTACTTGCTTAGGTATTCTGAAAATTCCTTTGCATGCCAAATCCCTTAGAAATTGATCACTTAGTGCTTGTGTACCCGAATGTGTTGTTCCATGTATGCCTTCTAGCATTTTCCTGGCCAGGAGTTTATTCAACATTTGCCTTCCATCTGCTAATCTCCACTTCTCTTTTTTATCTTTCTTGGCTCCTCTTTTAAGGAGTTCTTCCTCTTCTGTCCCACTGAATACAGGGACTTTTTGCATTTCTCTCATGGGTGTTAATACTATTATTAGTGCTTTTGTCTCTGATTCAATTGCATTTTTAGCCTCTAGATCAGCCTAATTGTTCCCTCGCTCCTCCTGAGTTGCCCCTTTTTTATGTCCTTTAACATACACCACTGCTACTTCCTCTGGTAATTGTAAGGTTTCTAACTCTTCTAAAAGAAATTTTTTGTGAATCAATCCCTTTCCCTTTGAATTTAATAGCCCCCTCTCTTCCCAATTTTTTCCAAATATATGCACTATTCCAAAAGTGTATTTTCAGTCTGTATATATTGTTCCCCTTTTCTGTGCTAATATATCCAGAGCTTGTTTTAGGGCATACAACTCAATGCCTGGGCTGACCAGTTGGAAAGTAACTTTATCTTTTCTATGGCTACCAACCCTTCATGCACTATAGCATACCCCAATACCCTGTGCCCCTTTATTACCTGTGAAGATCCATCGATGTACAATTGTTTTTCACTTTGGAGTGGTTGATCTGTTACATCCTCTCTTACTCTAGTCTGACAGTTTATAACCTCTAGGCAATTATGTATTAGTGCCTCATCTGGTTCTCCATACAAAAACGGGGCAGGGTTGAGTTGGTTACTGACGATTAGCTCTAAAACATCTATTAAGATGGCTTCATACTTTAGCATTTGGGAATCAGTGAGCCATTTCTCAGGACACTCGTTACTGAGTCTGGGACATATATCTTCAATTTTCAATTAAATGGTTAATTTTTTGCTTTCTGCTATGAGTAGGGAAGTCACTGCTGCACCTGAATGCAGGCTGGCCACCCCTGGCTGATAGGCTCTAGTAATTTTGATAAATAGGCCACTGGTTTCCTGGATCCTCCTCAGTCCTAGGCTAACACTTCATGTGTTACCTCTTTTTCTATATCCACAGACAGATAGAAGGGTTTGTCTAAGGCAGGAAGACTCAGGGCTGATGCACTGACTAATTTTTGCTTCACAGCTTCAAACGTTTGTTCATTGTCTTTTTCCCACCTAATCTCTCCAATTAACTTTTCACACAAGAACCGGATGGCCTGCGTGTATCCTCTAATCCATAGCCTACAATATCCCAACAGGCCTAAAAACCTTTTGACTTCTTTCTTAGTTTTTGGCTGTGGGAGTGAGACTATTCCTGTAATTCTCTCAGGGTTCAGCCCCCAGCTCCCTTGACAAATCATATGTCCTGGATATTTCACTTCCCTTTCTACAAATTCGAGTTTCCCTTTTGATACCTGAAGTCCTTGGCGCCCCAGAAAATTTAACAACACTATGGTGGATTCCCAAACTTCTTTTTCTTCCCATCCTGAGAGAAGCAAATAATTTACATATTGGATGAGCTTTATTTCAGGTTTAATGGAGAAGAGTTGTGTTACTTCTCCTAGGGCTTGACCAAAGAGGTTTGGTATAGTAGGAGGCCTAGTAAAATATCTGTATTGTATTTGAATATCTGTATATAGGCCTTGCCCCGATAAGCCCCTGTTGTTCTTGATGGGCTGCAGCTGCAATGTCCTTAATTGGGCTGCAGCTGTAGCTAGTGAAGAAAACTGGGATAAAAGGGGCTGGGCGTGGCCAGTCAGGGAGAGCCTGGAAGGAGCCCTGACTAAGAAGCAGCAACAAGAAGGAGGTGAAGTCTGTGATGTGAAGAACTGCCCCCAAGAAATATCACCGAGAAGGTACGAGACTTTAGAAATATGTTTGTTGCAATATGGGACTTTAGAAATATGAAATAGAAGAAGATAACAACAGTTTGGGGATTGAGAAAACCCTTGGAGTAACCCAGTCCACTGAAGCTGTTGCTTTCTCCCAGAATCGGGGTCCTCCCATTCAAAAGCAAATATAACCCACTTTCCTCTGCCAGTGGGTATGCCCAAAAAGCATCTTTTAGGTCTAGCACACTAAACCACTGGGATGTTACTTAGGAGTGTATAGGGATTAGGCACTACTGGGTACCGATTCACTGTTCTTTTGTTCACTTCTCTCCAATCTTAGACAAGCCTGTAAGTCCCATCTGACTTCTTTACTGGTAATATGGGTGTATTATGGGGGGACATACATGGTTCTAAGATCCTGTCCACAAGTAGGTCCAGGATCAGTGGCTGCAGTCCCCATCTCCTCTCCAGGGAGAGTGGATATTGTCATAGCTGAACTGGATGGTTCACATTAACTATTTTTATTACTATAGGTTTCATGTTCAATTTACCTCAGTTTTTTGGTTTTGCCCAAATCATCTCTTGGATTTTCTCCTCGATTTCTTCCCTTAATTGGAGAAGCTTAACTACCATTTTCCCTTTCTCTGGGAGCACTCCAGACAATGTCAAAATGCACCTGTAAATCCTGTCCTAATAAATTTTATCCTGCTTCTGGAACTAATAGAACATCCCCAATTCCCATTTTATTTGTTCCTCCAAACTTTATTTGCTGTATAACTGAGGCTTTGAAACTTTCCCCTTGTTAATGTTTGAAAAGACAGGTGTCAGCTAATGAAGGCAGGAGCCTCCCCTGAAATGGAAAATGTAAGCCCTCTTCCCTCCACATTGTTATAATTTTGAAATAAAGGGGGCTCTCAGGCACAGATATGGGAGCAGGAAATAACAGTTCTTTATTAGGGAAGAAAATTAAACAAATAAACAATGCAGTACATTGGAAAAACATTGACAGAGTCACAACTCAACCTGACACCCTGTGGGTCAGGGTGTTGGCGGCAGTCCAATTGGAAATGTGGCTGCAGCCCTCCTGCAGCGTCAGGTGTGGTTCTGTTGGAGCAGGCGGTCGTGTAGAAAAGGATGTATTCTTCCTCTGAAAATCCAGTGGAAGAAGAGACAGCTGCTGTTCCTCTGGGGAATCCAGTGGAGAAAGCTGTTCTGGTATTCCAGAATCTCCAGATTATATCTGGGTAGCAATGCTTGGCTCCTCCCTCTGGGCTCACATCTCACAATGGGATGCTGTAGTTCTTATCAGTCATGCAGTGACATTCAATAGCCCATTATAAGCAGATGTCCAGTCAGAGAGAGAAGGAAAACTGTCCACTTGACAAGACAACAGCCATAGAGATGGCAATAGAGTACATCTTGCCTTGCAATCTGGAACAACCCCAGAGCCATCAGCCCATCTCTGCTGGTTATGTGATGAGGCCTCCAAATCCCATCTTGGGAGATTTTTGGTTCCTCTCCAAGGACTGTGAAAATGGAAAAATGTGGTAAAATGCATTTTCTCCCAAATCTTGCAGTGACAGGCTCAATATTTCTAAATTGAATGAGGGTAGATTTTAATTTGTTAGAAAGAGGAAATATTTTATAATTATGAGAGTGGCACAAAATGGCAACCGTTTTTCCAGAGAAGGGGATTCCCCATCCCAATAATTGTCCAAGAACAGGAGCTTTGTGAAACATTGCCCATTGAAACCCTCTCATCTCCAGTGACAGAATTCCTGCATTGTGGGTTCTCTGATGTGCTGGGTGCCCTCACAAGGCTTCTGGCCAGAATGTCTGCTGAGGGCAGCCAGGCTGCTGCAGGGGCAGTGACCTCACAGCCATCACCATGGCAGCCCTGTCCCCTGGGCCTGCCTCTGCCCTTTCCTCTGCCCCTGCCTTGGCTCTGCTACCATGAAGAGTTTTGTCATTCATATCTTATCCCCAAGGTGCTGGGGCCAATGGCTTCCCAGTCAGGCTCCTGGGGCAGAAGTGGCTTTTCAGAGCCCAGCCAGGAATGAGCCCTGAGGCAGCAGCTCTGCAGTGGTGGCCACCAGGCCGGGCTGCCAAGGGAGGCTTCTGGCCATGGCCTGCAAGCAGCTGCTGCTGCCAAGGTGCCTTTGGTGCCTCAGGCTCTCCCTGGCACAGCTCCCAGCACGGCACTCTGCCCTTGTGCCCGAGCCCTTCCCTGTGCTGTGGCTGGCCTGGGGCTTTTCCTGCAGTGGGACCTGCCCTGCTGATGGCACAGGAAAGGCAGTTCCTGCTGGAGCAGGAGACTCTGCCTGCAGTGGGCTCCAACAACTCCAGACAGGCCCTGTTGACTTCAAAATTTCTTCCTAGGAAAGAATATTCTAATTGTTAGAGCTCCAATGCTGTGGAGGAAATAACTCTGATCAAGATCTTTCTGTCTAAGCATGATCAGAATTTCTAGAAATCTGTCTGGTATACCATCATTAATCCTGTGGGACAAGTTCAATTCCCCCTGTTCAATCTTTTGCACCTTTGTCAATGTCTGGGGCTGGGATTGGATCCATCCACTCCCAGTCTCCTCTCTGAGATGGAATTTTAGAAGTCATGGGGTTCTGGAGGGTATTATGGGTTCTATGGTGGCTGCTGTGTGCCATTTCTCCACCCCATGACTCAGCAGGAATTTCTCCAAGGAAGAAACAAAGCTTTTGCCTGAATCTCCCACTCGGCCCATGACAGGAACCCCTGTGAGTTTCTGGGACATCCTGGGTCTTTGGCAGCCTGGGGACTCCTGGGATGTCACCGTGAAGCCCCCGTGAGTGCCTGTGACAGATCGGTGCCTTTGCAGCACAAGGTCCCCTGGGATGTCACCATGGAATGGCTGTGACTGCCTCTGAGCACAGGGCTCTTTACCATCCCCAGAAAGCCCTGGGAGGTCTCCATGGAGCCCCTGTCTGTGCCTGTGACATTCCAGCTCTGGAACAGCCTTGAGACTCTTGGAATGTCCCCATGTTTTGCTATAGGACACAAAAGAACACAAGCGCACACCGCTGTTCTCATGGTGAAAAAAAAAATGAAGTTTATTTTCTGACTCCAACATTTATAGTTTCCCAAGAGTGACAGTGGATTGGAGGGTGACAGTGCCACCTCTCCAATGACACTGGACAAACTAAGAATCGATCAACTTTCTCCTCCTCCATAAAGGAATGCAAAACAATGAGTTATTTACAGCAAGTGTGTGAGAAAGTTCGCTACAAGAATGTCAATATCTTAGAAAATCTTAAAAAATCAGGGCACCTCCGATGGAACCCCTCTGAGTGCCTGTGCCAACTCAGTTCTTAGCAGGCACCCATCACCAGAACCCATTGCTCTGGACAGTTTCCATGGCAACCCTCCCCAGCCCCCTGTTGCTCTGGAAAGTTTCTATGGCAACCCTCCCCAGCCCCCTGTTGCTATGGTCAGTCTCTATGGCAACCATCCCCAGCCCCCTGTTGCTATGGTCAGTATCCATGGCAACCACCACCAGCCCCCTGTTGCTATGGTCAGTTTCCATGGCAACCATCACCAGCCCCCTGTTGCTATGGTCAGTCCCTCCGCACCTCCATGGAGACCCCATGCCAGGGTGGTTGCCATGGACACCAGCTCAGGCCTGCAGCCACAGCCCGTTGCCATGGCAACCATTGGCAGCCCCATCCCCAGGCTCATGGGATCCCAGAACCACAGAATTGGCTGAGCTGGGAGGGACCCATCAGGATCCTCCAGTCCAACTGCTGGCCCTGCACAGGACACCCCAACAATGCCAGCCTGGGCCTGGCAGCGCTGTCCAAACGCTGCTGCAGCTCAGAGAGCCCTGGAGCTGGGACCCTTCCCTGGGGAGCCTGGGCAGGGCCCCAGCAGCCTCTGGGCAAAAACCTTTTCCTGACATCCAACCTGAGCCTGCCCCGACTCAGCTGCAGCCGTTCCCTCCACTCCTGTCCCTGGGCACCAGAGGGAAGAGGTTCCCACAGCCCCAGCCAGGGACCCGCTCCCCAGGCTTTTGCCATGGCCACCAGGGCTGGGACCAGCTGGGATGCTCGGTTTCCAGGGGCTGGGGTGCAGGAATGGGATTCCCCAATTTTCTGCTCCTGCTAAAACCGCGCTGCCCTCGCTGCCCTCCCGCCTCCCATGGAAAGCACAAAAGGCAAAGATCCCAGGCTGGGATAAGAACAATTTATTGGGAACAGCAACCAGATAAGGAACAAACTGGAACAGCAACAACACTGGTAACAGAAAGGATCAGAAAAACTATTTACAGGGAAAACTACAACACCACTGACTGTCTCTTTCCAGCCACATATTCACTCCTGCCTGGAAAGGACGCCCTTCTCCTCAGGGGAGGGAGAGAGACAGTCCCTTTCCCGCCCCTAGCATGAACCTCATGTGGGAGTGAATATAATAACACAACCATGGCCAGACCCTCATGTTCTTGGACCCATATCATGTCATTGGCAGGGACAGGAAAAGGGACAGCTGTCTTCCCAGCACTGATGACAGGGAACATGGATCACCAGGGCTCTTCCCAAAGGGGATCCTCCAATGAGGGATGAAGCTGGAGCAGTGCAAGAAGCTTTTCCTGCAGTGGGGGCATTTGCAGGGCTTCCCTTACCGGTGCCTCTGTTGGTGTTTAGTCAAATGAGAGCTCTGGGTGAAGCTCTTCCCACACTTGGGACACTCGTAGAGCCTCTCCCTGGTTTGGATGCACCAGTGGGTAACAAGGCTGATGTTTTCTCTAAAGCCCTTCCCGCACTCAGGGCAGCGGAAGGGCCTCTCCTCTGTGTGAATCCGCTGGTGCCTGACGAGAGTGGAAGTGGTGTGAAACATTTTTGGACACTCGAGGCACTCGTAGGGCCGTTCCCCGGTGTGGATGTGTTGGTAGGTGACGAGCTCAGAGCTGCACCTGAAGCCCTTCCCACACTCCAAGCACTTGTAGAGCTTCTCCCCATCATGAAGCTGCTCCTGGGCCACCAGCTCCGAGCCCTGGCTGAAGCTCTGTCCACCTTCCTGGCGAGGGTGGGTCTTTCCTCCTCAGAGCAACCCAGGCTGGGTTTGGTGCCCCTCATCCTGTGGGACCTCTGGGACTTTTCCTCTCCATTGGATTCCTGCGCAGTAGAGCCACTCAAAGTGGCCTCTTCCATGAGGTTCTGCTGTGGGGATTTGTTCTCCCTGGTCTCCATCCTCTGCTTCTTGCCTGCAGGAGGAAGGACAAGGACAGGATGGGATTTGCCTCTGTGCCACAGGGAAGGAGAAGGAGATGTCCCCAGTGCTTCCCCGGCAGGATGGCATTGACCGCAGGGTTGTCCTGCAGCCGGGAGCCATGCTGGGCCGGGAGATGGAGCAGGAGAGAGGGGGAAAGGGGCACTGACTTCTTCCTCACCCGCCTGGGTGTCCGGGGGCATTGTCTCAGTTTAAATAGACAGATGTCTGCTAAGGAAGGCAAGAGCCTCCCTTGAAATGGAAAAAAGTAAACAACCTCCTTCCTAACTGTTATAATTTTGAAATTATGGGGCTCTAAGGCAACAGATATGTGACTAGGAATAACATTTATGTAGCTGGAAAATTAAAATATAAATGCAATAGTACAGAGAAAAAACACCGACAGATTCAGAATATGACCTGACACCCTGTGGGTCACAGTGGCGGTGGCAGTCCCAATAAACGGTGGCTACAGTCCGCCTGCAGTGACAGGTGTGACTCTGTTGAAGCAGGGATCCTGTAGGAGGGTGGCGTTTTCCTCTGAAGATCCAGTGGTGGTGGTATTTGGCCTGGTCTTCCTATGGGAATCCTGTGGAAAAGGCTGACTCTGGTCTTCCAGCCCTCTGATTATATCCAGGTAGGATTGCTTGGCTCCTCCCTCTGGGCGGAGCTTCTCACAATGGGATGATGGAATTTTATCAGTCATGCAGTGGCACTCAATGGCCCATTAACAGAAGATATCTCCTGGGAGGGAGGATGGGTTTTGGAAGAGACAAACAAAACTTCCCAATTAACAGAAGGTAACTGCCCCATCAGATAGGAATAGAATACATGCCCCATGTTCAACTTAAGATAGCTGGGAAATGCTTTGCAGCATTCTGTGTCTGTGTCTCTGTGTTCGTGTGTATTTTACACTCAAAGTCCCCCAAATTTCCAAGAAGTTTTCCCAGGGGTGTTGTCTTGTCCCTGTGTCCATCTGCACCTCCTTATGTCACTCTGTCACTGTCACCTCCACACACCTCTGAGCCCACTGGCGCCTTCCAGGTTTGCACGGAATCCCTCCCTCCTGCCCTCCAGCACCAGCAGTGACCATGGCAGGGAGCTCAGAGCAGGAGAAGCCAGGCCAGGGCTAATGCCAGGATCAGGAGCACCTGGCAGAGGCAGGAGGAATCCCCCATTCCAGGGGCTGCAAGGGGGGCACCCGTGTCCCCTCCCAGCCCCAGGGCTACAGACCAGGGAGGAGATGCCTCAACTCTCTAAGCTGAATTGATCCCCTCAGCCTTTGGCCTGGGAAGTCTCTGGCTGGAGCACAATCTCTCGAGGAGAGTTCCCACAAGGAAGATAAAGAAAGGAATTGTTTCTTCCCTTTCTCTCATCCCTGCCCCGTGTGCTGATTTTCTTGTCATCTCTTAGCAAAACCAACAATAAAGCATCTGCAATGAGGTGTTTCCCAGGGTCAGTTCCTAAATGGGGCCAAAGGAAGGTTTCCTGCCACAGAAAAAGTAAGCAATGTGGGATTTGTTCAGACAGTTGAAAACATGACAATTTCTAAGCACTGGAAATCCAGAGACTATAAAAACAGAATTTGCAGTTTTAATGGTCTCTCCCTCCTCCCACTGATTTGTCACATCCCAACTCCAAAGGAGCAGATTATGGAAAGAAGACTCCAACAGTGGGTGTTGGAGGCCTAATCCCAGAGACAGGAAGAAAGAGTTAAATTGGGAAAAGATCGCCAATTGTTTTCCTATCATAATGACGACAAATAGCTCTGTAGTCCATGTGCAATATCCAGATGAAGAGGCACGTTCCTGGTTTTTAATGCCAAATTGCAGTACTTTGGAACATCTTTCTGGATGAGAACAAACCACAGGCCAATAACTGACCCACTTTTTTTTTAATGATTTCCCAAATCAGAAATCATTCAAATTCTACCAAGATGTCTTTCTCTGCAAGTGTCCCGGATTGCAAGGCAAGATGCATTCTATTTGCCATCTGTATGGCAGTTTTCCTTATCTCTTCCACAACCACTCCTCCCTCCTAGGGGGACATCTGCTGATAACAGGCTATTGAATGTCCCTGCATGACTGATAAGAACTACAGCCCATTGGGAGATGCTCTGCCAAGAGGGAAGAGCCAAGCATTCTAGCCAGCTAGAATCTGGAGATTCTGGAATAGCAGCACAACTTCTCCACTGGATTTCCCAGAGGAACAGTGGCTGCCTCTTCTTCCCCTGGATCCTCAAAGACTACACCCTTTTCTACACGAGCCCCTGCTCCAACAGAACCTGACACTCCAGGAGGACTGCAGCCACATTTCCAATTGGATTGCTACCAACACCCTGACCAACAGGGTGTCAGGTTGTGTTCTGACTCTCTAAGTGCTGTTTTAGTTTACTGCATTGTTTATTTTATCCTTTTATTTTCTTCTCTATGAAAGAACTGTTATTTCCTGCTCCCATATTTTTTGTCTGAGAGCTCCCCTTAATTTAAAATTTCTAGCAATTCGGTGGTGGTGGGGATTTTACATTCTCCATTTCAGGGGAGGCTCCTGCCTTCCTTAGCAGGCACCTATCTTTCCAAACCAAGACAGCAGGACAGAAGGCACTTTGATTCCTTTTGTCCCAAGTTTCTCCTGAGTTCATGACTTCAGATGATCAGGAACAGCCACGGCAGCACAAAAGCAGCTGCAATGAGCAGGATCAAATCCCCAGGTCACCATTAAATGCACTCAATCCACACCTTGCACAGCCCAGCAGCAATTCCTGCCTGTGCCCCCAGCTCTGGCTCAGCCTGAGGGGCATCGCTCTGGTGTGTGCGGGGCGGCTCCTGCAGGACACAGCGCTGGGAGCCGCCCTGTGTCCCGCAGCTTCGGCATCTCAGGCGTCACTCCACAGCTGTGGGGCTGTGCCACCACTGTTCCATGGCTGTAGTTCCTGTGCCACCACTGTTCCATGGCTGTAGTTCCTGTGCCACCACTGTTCCATGGCTGGAGTTCCTGTGCCACCACTGTTCTTCCTTTTCTATGCTCACTCCACTGCTGCTCAGAAGCTGTGCTATGCTGTTTCAGCACGGTTCCTCTGCTCTTTCACGGCTGCTCCACTGCTGCTCCAACACTGCTCATCTCCCACTGTTCCACTGCTCCTTCTCTGATCCTCCCCTGCACCCCTGGTGTTCGACAGATGCTGCTTCTGTTCTAGTGCTGCTGCCACAGCTGCAGAGTCACAGAGTGGGGAACATTCGAGCAGCACCACTGTGGTGTCACAGAGACCGGGAAAATGGGACTGGCACAGCTGTGGTTTCTTAGAGAGGGGAACACTGGGGCTGCCACTGCTGTGGTGCCATAGTGAGGGGATCTTTATGGCTGACACCACAGTGGTATCATACACATGGGAACGCTGGGGCTTCCAGTGCTGTCTCGTCATTGAGAGGAGAATATTTGTGCTACCTCTGCTGTGGAGTCATAGAGAGGAGAATGTTGGGGCTGCCAAAGCTGAGGTGTCACAGACAGGGGATGCTGGAGCTCCCACCACTGTGATATCACAGACAGGGCAATGTTGGGGCTGTCAAAGCTGTGGCGTCACAGGCAGGGGATGCTGGGGCTCCCACTGCTGTGGTATCATAGAGAGGGGAGTATTTGGGCTGCCATCCTTGTGGGCTCAAAGACAGGGGAACCTTGGGGCTGCTACCCCTGTTTTGTCATATCCCTGTTTTACATAGAGAGGGTAATCTTGGGGCTGCCACCGCTGTGGTGTCATACAGAAGTCAATGTTGGGACTGCCAACTCAGTGGTATCACAGAGAGGGGAATGTTGGGGGAGTCACCGCTGTGGTGTCACAGACAGGGGAGCATTTGGGGCTGCCACCCCTGCAGGGTCATAGAGAAGGGAATGTTGGGGCTGCCACTGTGGTGCTGTCATAGAGAGGAGAACGCTGTAGGTGCCACCTCTGTGGTGTTACTGTCAGGGAAATACTGGGGTTACAATTGCTTTGCTGTCATAGACAGGGGGACATTGGTATTGCCACTGCTGTCATGTCACAAACAGGGGAACTTTGAGGTTGCCACCACTGGGGTGTCACTGACAGGGAAACACTGGGGCTGCAAATGTTGAGGAGTCACAGAGAGGGGAATGTTGGAACTGCCACTGTGGCGCTGCCATAGAGAGTAGAACTTTGGACGACCATCCCTGCAGTGTCATAGAGAGGGGAACTTTGGGGCTTCCACTGCAGCAGTGTCACAGAGAAGGGGACATTGGGACTGCCACAGCAGTGGTGTCACTGGAAGAACTTTGGGGCTGCCACCACTGTGGTATCACAGACAGGGGAAGGTTGGGGCAGCCACTGCTGTGGTGTCAGAGAGAGAGGGACGTGGGGCTTCCACAGCTGCAGTGTCACAAAGAGGAGAAAGTTGTGGCTTCAACTGCTGTGGTGTTACAGAGAGGGGAACGTTGGGGCTGCTACTACTGTGTTTTCATAGACAGGGCAATGTTGGGTGTGCCACCGATGTGGTGTCAGAGAGATTGGAACATTGGTGCTGCCAGCACTGTTTTCTCATAGAGAGGGGAATATTTGATCTGTCACTGTGTTGGTGTCATACAGAGGGGAACGCTGGGGGTGCCACCTCTGTGGTGTCACAGAGAGGGGGAAGAGGAGTGGCACAGCTGTGTTGTCACAGAGACGGGAGCACAGGGGCTGCAACCACTGTGGTGTCACAGAGAGGAGAATATTGTGGCTCTCACTATTGTGGTGTCACAGAGAAGGAATTTAGGGCAGCCACTGCTGTGGTGTCACAGAGAGTGGAATTTTAGAGCTACCACAGCTATGGTGTCACAGAGAGGAGAACATAGGAATTGTCCCTTGTGGTGGGACAGAGAGGGGACCGTTGGAATTGTCACTGCTGTGGTGTCACATAGAGGGGAACATGGTCCTGCCCGAGCCGTGGTGTCACAGAGTGGGGAACACTGTGGCTGCCACCCCTGTGGTGTCACAGACAGGGCAATGCTCAGTCTTGAACCGCTGTGGTATCATAGAGAGGGGAACGTTGATGTTGCCACCACTGTTGTGTCACAAACACGGGAACACTGCCAAACCTCCCCTGGTGCTTTGCCCACTCCAGTGCTGCTCCTCTGTGACACTGCAGGGCCTCCTAGGGACATTGTCACACTGCAGTGTCTCCTGGGGACATTGTCACACTGCAAACCCTCATGGGACTATAGCGGCCGTGTGACACTCCAGGGTCTTGTAGAATCCAGAGACTCCTTTGGGACCATGGGCCTCCATGGAACCAAGAGGAGACTGTGAAACTCTGGGGCTTCATAGAACCATCCATTGTGATACCTCAGGGCCTCATGGTTCCCAGGAATCCTCGTGACACTACAGGATGAAATGGAACCAAAGGGACACTATGACACTGTGGGTTCTCATGGAATCCAGAGGCCCTTTTGACTCAGTGAGACCAGTTGGAAACAAGGATCCTTTGGGATACCTCAGGGCCTTGTGGTATCCAGTGATCCTTGAGACATCATGAGGCCTCATGGAACCACAGGGACCCAGGAACACTGATGACAGAAGGCCTGACAATGTCACAATGGCCCCTTGGTTCCATGCAGCCCTGCAGTGTCACAACGGCCTCTTGTTTCATGGTACCCCACAGTGTCACAATAGTCTCCTTAGTTCTGTGGTGCCCCACAGTGTCACAATGCTTTGCTTATTCCATGAGGCCTCGTAGTGTCACAATGGTCTCCAGGATTCCAAGAGTCCCCTCCCTCAGTGTCACAATGGCTCCCTGGTTCCATGAGGCTGTGAAGTGACTTAATGATCTTTCCATGGTTCCATGGTTGCATGAGGCCTTGCAATGTCACAGTGGACATTTGGTTCCATGGGGTCTCACAGTGTCACAGTGGCCCCTTGTTTCCATGACACCCCAAAGTGCCATAATGGTCTCCACAGTTCCATGAGGCCCCTCGGTGTCACAATGGACCCTTGGTTTGATGGGGCCCCTCAGTGTCACAATGATCACTACATTCCATGGAGTCACACAGTGTCAGTACTGTCCCCTTGGTTCCATGGGCCCCAGCAATGTCACCATGGTCTCCATGGTTCCATGAGGCCCCACAGTGTTCACAATGGTCCCTTGCTCTCACAGGGCCCCACAGTGTCACAATGGTCCCTTGGTCTCACAGGGCCCCAGAGTGTCACACTGGTCCCTTGGTCTCACAGGGCCCCACAGTGTCACAATGGTCCCTTGGTTCCATGGCCCTGTGCTATTGCTGCATTCCCCCCTCCCCTTCTCAGGCCGCCCTGCCAGCTGAGAAATGCTCACTGGGCCTCAGCCTTGACCAACAGCCCCTGGGCTCAGCTCCTCTGCAGCTCATCACAAACACTGTCTGCTCCAGGCACTACTGCTGCCCAACCAGCTCCTGGGTCCTTTAGCAGCAGCCCTGGGACCTGTTTCTGTTCCCTCAGTGGCACAAGATCCCTGTTCTCACACTGCCAAAGAAAGCTGCTGATGCCAAGTGCGGCCAGGATGAACCATTGCTGGGACTGAAGCCCCTCTCTTGGGGCCCCACAAACAGCACTCCAAAAGGAGCCCTTGGAGCTCTCCTGGGCCAGCCATTCCCTCTGAGTAGGGCCTCTCCCAGCCGGGAACTCTCGGAGCCTGGGCCGATCCCCCCACTCCTCCAGGCTCAACCCTTTGCCCTTTGCTGGGGAGATGCCAAAGCATCCACAGGGAGCATTGCCTGCCCTCAGGGGAATTGCTCACAGGTGCCTTGCACTGACTCTTTGTGTCTGTGTGCACACAGGAGTGCCTGTGCTGGGGAAATGTGGCAGAAATGCTGCTCTCTGAGGGGTCTGAGTGCCTTGGATGGCTGAGCCAGTCAGGCCTGTAGGTAAGGGTGAGTCACAAACTGTAAGCTAAGTTAAATGCTACTAAGAATTTTTCTTTTGCTAAGTAGTGAAGTTTAACATAAGTTATAAACTAAGCTGAATATTGTTAAGTGTTTTTCCACTGTAAAATCATTGAGTCCTAGGTTATAAGTAAGGTTAAGTACTGTCAAGTGCTGTTATTTTGCTAAATACTGAAGTCTAAGGTATCAATCAAGGCCTGTTAAATTTGAGTTCTGTTTAGCTTTTAGGCTGCATTCATTTTATCCTTGCCCTCACTGTCCTTTAGGCACACATTCAGGTGCACAAATTTCGACAGTTCTTAGTTCGAATTTCTGGTTTGATTGCCTGGATTTTGATTGGTTTTGTTGTTGCCTTGTTTCCTTGGTGTGCCTGAAGTGTCCAGTCACCAGCAGAGTGACTCTTGCCACGAAACTCTGTGCTGCTGTCCCTTAATATTCAGTCTGGTTTTTGCTGCTCCCTTGCTGGGGATTTTTTCAGCGCTCTCAAGGCCTCATTGGTAGCAGGGTGAAGGAGCCCTGGCCTAGGCTCTGGCCCTGGGGGACACGGGGATGCTGTCGGGGGTGTCCCTGTCCCCCTGTGCCACCCCCAGGGCCCCGGCCCCCCGTCCCCGTGTCAGGCTCTGGGGTCGATCTCGTGGAACATCCTCTGGGGAAGACCGCGGGGCCAGGGGCAGGGGGGACCTGGGGGGAGAGGGGACCCCACTGTGCACGAGCAGGGTTGGACTGGTCTGGGGGGAGCTGTGAGGGAGGCTGGGGCAGAGTGACCTCCCTAGGGACCTCACACTATCCCTGTGATGTCACACTGCCCCTGTGATGTCACACTGTTCCTGTGATGTCACAGAGCTCCCCTGTGATGTCACACGGCCCCTGTGATGTCACACAGCCATCTGTGATCTCACAAAGCCACCTGTGATGTCACACAGCCTCCTGTGATGTCCACAGCCCACTGTGAAATGTCACAAAGCCATCCTGTGTCACAGAGCCAACACTGGCATATCCCTCTTTGATGTCATACAGCTGTGCTGTGATGTGACAGAAAGCTCTGTGATATCACAAAGGAACACAATGATGTCACTGTCCTGGGATGTCACAGCCTGTTCTGTGATGTCACTCAGACACCCAGTGATGTCACAACCCACTCTCTGATGTCGCAGAGCCACCTTCCATGATAGTAGACTCTGCAGTATGGCCTAATACCCTACTCTGTGATGTCACAGCAACCTCTGTGATGTCATAACCCCTCAGTAATATCAGAGAACCCTCTCTGTGATGTCATACTGCCACTCTGTAATGTCTGTGGAGCCCCGCCTGGCCTGGGCATCGTTGCTGCCGCCCTCTGGCAGCCGTGTTCCGGGCCGGCAGCGTGCGGCCAGGGCCGGGCTGAGCCCTGCCGGGCCAGCAGCCCGTGTGGCCACAGCGCCGGCAGCGCCGCTGGCAGGGAGCTGTGCCGCTGTGGCCGTGACAGGCTCTGTGTTCACAGGTATGGCCGGGCAGCGCCTGAGGGGGCAGCAGCAAGAGTTGCAGCTGATCTGCACTGGTCAGTGAGGGCAGCGGGCTGACAGCGGGGGCTGCCGGGGGAGCTGCAAGCCCTGCCCCGGCTGCGGAGGGCTCTGCTCGTTGTGCGGACATGGGGCGGCGTGGGCAGAGCACACAGAGATTTCAGGGCCACCTTGGGGATCCGTGGCCAGCAGCTTCGGGCCGGTGCCCTTGGTCCCTGCTCTCTCCTGGCCATGGCTAGAGCCGGCTGGGATGGCCCTGGCAGGGGGCTCTCCTCAGCTCCCCGCAGATCCGGGATCTGACCGTGGCTCTGTCCCCCTCTCTCTTGCAGCCCTTGAACTTCTGACCAAGGACATCAGCAGTGCCGTGTCGGATGTGGCACTAGAAACACTGTATGGCCTCCAGGCACTGCAGAGTGAGCGATATTCCCTCTTCCAGAGGCTGCAAGATCAGCTCCGCAGGACATGGAGGACACGGCCTCGTCTGTCGGGGCTCGGCTGGCTGCGCTGCTGCAGCTCTGCAGAGAGCTGATGCCAGAGGCTCTGTCTGCTGGGGCCACCTGAGCCAGCGGGAATTTTCCATTTCTTTAAGATTGTTCTTTTCTTCTTTTTGTTTTTTTTTCTTTAGTATATGAATATAGAGTGTGTTATAATACACAGACTCCCAGGAGCTTTCTTCTGCTACCCAGGGTCTGCAGGGCATAGGGGAAGAGGGGGAGAAAGGTACCTTGGCTCAGCCAGCTGCCCAGGCGTTCAGTGGTCAAGGGAAAATGGCCAGAAGCCCCTTGTCCCGTGGTGGTACTGCTGAAGCCTTTGTGCTGCAGACAGAGCGGGTGGGCAGGGCCCGGGGCTGCGGGGATCCCTGTGAGACCGGTGCCTGGAGATGGCCACAAGCCCTGTGCCAGGAAGGAACCACCCTCTGTATCCTCCTGCCCGGGTGCTGCTGGCTGCCTTGCTGAGGGCTCCCAGGTGCCTCTGGATGGGGCTGCTCTGGAGCTGCTGTGGGGCTGCGGCGCTGCTGCCGGGCAGCTTGGCCGGGCTGGGGCAGCCCCTGAGGGGCTGGGGCGCTGGCAAGCCCTGAGCAATGGGCTGTCAGAGGTCACAAGCAGCCCCCCGGCAGCCGCCTTGTTCCTGCCAGAGTTGACTTGCAAGAGGGATCCTGGGCACTCTGGAACTAACAGCATCAGTGTTGTTGGAAACCCAAATGCAGGGAAATCTCAGACCTTTGGTCTTGTCAGCAAAGCTTAGAATGAAACACAGGATTTGATCGGAGACCTTGGAAAGGGCTTCCAAACTTGGGTGCTAGAAGCGAGAATGCAGATTCATAGTATAAAACAGAGACACCTTAACCTAAGTGGAGGAAAGTTTATCATTTTAGAGTTTAAGGTATAGAGAAAATAAAAGTAGTTGCAACCATAAACACCTAGTTTAGACTGCAGTGCTGTAGGTTTGTGTGTCAGAACATGATTGGCTGAAAAATCTTACACTGTAGCATGAGTCCATGGGTTGAAATACTGAAGGATTGGGTCAGAAACATACATATCATTGTTGCAATGTTTTATTGGCTAATAAATCATTTAAAGATCTTGTAACTTGAAGTCTTGTTACCTTCTGAGCCATGCAGTGGACATGTGAGCCAAACTCACCCTTCCTGTCTGTGTAGAAGAGAAGAAACATTAAACGGCATAATCTAAAACACTCAGAGGTCCGCTCTCTAGCTTGTTCGAAACTCCTTCAACTCCCGAAATTGTGATTTAGCTACAAAGAGATGACAAGGACTCTTAGTGCTGGCTCTTTGACTCCAGAGCGGCTGCTTTAGAATCTTTCCCATAACCCTGTGTAGTCATGTGCCAGAAATGGATCATTTGAAGAAACTTTCCCAACTGACTTGCATGGAGGTTTGTCTGAACGGTGTTTGAGGAGAAAGGCTCCCAGCAGAGGTCTGGGCTTTGGCCAAGCTGTGTCCCCTGCTGATTGTGAAGTGTGCCATCAGCTGCAGGGCTTTCTGGGCTGAAAATATAATTGAGTCATTTGTACTTCCTCTTTTTGGCCTATAAAGGCTGGACCCACTTTCGGGGCAAATTTGGAGACCTCATCTATGAGCGGGTGGACGACCTCGGATTTTCCCAATTGCTGGGAATGGTTCCCCAGGTCCTTGGTGTAAAATCAGGCTCCCCAGCAAGTGCAGATCTGCAAGATGATAAACAATTTAGGCAATTGGTGATGCATCTTTCTAAATTGCTCTCCTTTCTCTCCTTTTGTCAAATACAAAGCTGTATTTTGTGTCAGGTACATGGCGGCAACGTGTGTATTTGTGATTTTGATATGTGTGGAAACCAACCATGGGACACTTATAAAGACGAATTCTAATATAACTGAGGAAAGTAAAGCATGCAAGAAAGCCTTTGAACCTATCCTTTGTTCCTAATTAGCTTTTATAAGTCTTAAGTTGATTTAGAAGCATTTGAATTAAAGCTTTGAGGATGTTGCTTTTTGACAGGAACTTTCTGCTTGTAGCTAAGCCTTAAAGAGTTTTGCAATAATAACCTTTTGAAGTATAATTTCAGAATATTGCTTGTAGTAAGGATCTTTGAAACTATAGCTTTAGAGTATATAAAAAGGAAATATGCCTATCTTATGCCTTGACAAAACAGTGAAAAGCAGCTTGAAAAATGAATATGAATATCAACGCAAGGACTAACAATTTTGACCAAGGGAAGCTGGACATCACTGTTGTGAGATTTATAGTCCTTGCAATCAAAAGGTAAAGCCATGTCTGGAATCTGGACCCCACCAGCTGGGAGACTTCTTTCTTCGTTCAGAAGTTGGACCCCCCACCACCTGGGATATTCCTTTTCTGGGATACATCCTGAGAAAAAATAATCACAATACTGTATAGAATTGTGATGTAAAAATTGGGAAGAGAAACTACTGATGACTAAAACTTTGAACTAGAAACTGCTGAGAAAGCTTAGGAGTGCCCCTATAAATACTGGTAAGCCTCAACTATCCGTGTGCAGTTGGAGGGAAAACTTCCCCCACTGTACTCAGCGCTGTATTGCTCATACTTTACCAAAATAATTAATAAATTGATTGCTGCTTGAATAATGACCTAGTCATGCTTCTCATTCCTAACATTATAGTACTGTTTACTGTATAGTACTCTGCCCAGGGGCAGAGCCCGCGCCGAGCCATCCCTGCCGGCGCTCCCTGCAGTGCTGCAGGACGAGAGCCGAGCGGCCGAGCACCTGCGCTGGGCCCTGCCGCACCTGCAGAGCCCACAGAGGCCCCTGTGAGAGGCAGCCGTCAGGTCCATGGGTGAGCCGGCAGCCCCGCGCCCCTCCCTGCCCCCGGCCCGGCTGCTGCCTCGGCTACAGCGGGAGCCGCGCCCGGGCCGCTGCAGCCCCGCCCGCCCTGGGCATTGCTGCCGCCGCCCTCCCGCAGCCGTGCCCTCTGGATGGGGCGGCAGCGCGCGGCAGGGCCCGGCAGCAGCCCTGCCCGCCAGGAGGGCGTGCGGCTGCAGGGCTGGCAGCGCCCGTGTCGGGCAGCTGTGCCGCCTGGCGCCGCCACATGCTCTGTCTTGCCAGGGGTGGCCGCAGTGCTCGTGATGGGGCAGCAGGAGGAGCTCCGGGTCCTCACTGAGGGTGAGTCAGGGCAGCCGCGTGGCAGCGAGCACCGCCGGGGGCAGCTGCACATCCCGGCTCCGCGGCTACAATCCGTGCCCGGGCTGCGCAGGGCTCTGCTGCCTGTGCGGACCAGGGGTGGCAGGGGCACAGCCCGGAGAGCTTTCGGGGACACGGCGGGGATCCGTGGCCAGCACCTTCCGGCCGAAGCCCTTGTCTCCTGCTCCCTCCTGGCCATGGCAAGAGCCGGCTGGGATGGCCCTGGCAGGAGGCTTTCCTTGGATTCCCTCAATCTGGCCTCTGACCGTGGCTCTGTTCCACTCTTCCAGCTCTTCAAGCCCTGAAGGAAGATGAGAATCCATCATGCATGAACACATGGATTCAGATGAAATTCGAAGGAAGATCTGCAGAACTTCATTTGTCTCCTGCATCAGATATACCTGTACGGGCCTCCTTCGATGATTTCCAGTTCCCATCGAAGATGGGAGAATCTGCAGAGCAGAAGGGACCAGCTGGAGCTCCACGCACGGCTCTGGCTGCTCCCAGCTGAGCCTGTGCGAAGCTCCAGCAGCTCCTGCCATCTCTCTCCCTGTTGGCACCTCCCTCCCTGCAGCCCTCAGGCCCTGCCCATGCCCTATTTTATTTTCCAGCTCGCCCCTTCCCTTTGCTTCCCCTTAATAAACTGTTTGGGTTTTTCACTTGACCCGCGTCTCCATGGAGCTGAAGCGACACAAAACCTGAGCCCGGGGACACGCAGGGCCCTGCTGCCCTTCTCCTGCCTGCTGTGTTCCGGGCACGGACAGAGAGGAACAAGGGCAGCTCAGGCTGCAAAGGTGCCTGTCCCGCTGCTCCAGCTGCACAGTAGCGTGGAGTTAAAGGGCGTGCTGAGCACGCTGAAAGGGACAAGGACCCTGAGTTGTAGAAGAGCCAGTTTGAGTGTGCTCTGAACCCAGCCGTGAGGGATTCCAGTGCAGGCATCCACGGAGGACAAAGGAGCTTGCAATGGCGGAAGTTTCCACAAAGAGCTTCCTGAAAGCACAGCAATGCTCCATCCCTACACAGGGACAGGAAGAGGGCAGTGAGAGCAGAGGCAGGGGCCCCTTCCCATCCCTCTGGGGCATGGCTGCAAAACAGCCGCAGCTGTGTCTTCCCGTGCCTGTGTTTGGGCTGTGCTGAGCCCAGAGCCGGCCAGCTTGTGCTCTGCTGTGCCAAGAGCGTTCTGGGCAGGCAGGCAGGCAGAAGTGCTGCGTGCACAGTGGGGAAGGGGCTCACAAGAGCTTCCTGTGGGAACAGAGCTCTGCTCCCTGCCTGGGAACAGCCTGCTTTTGCTGCCGTGAGTGCGGGCAGGAGCTCGGGCACTTGAAGGGGCAGCGGTCAGTTCTTGTTTCTAGGGGCCCATGGCTGCGTGCCACAATGGACACGAGGAAACAGGCTCGGGAGAAGGAAGATGAGCTCGAGCTGGAGTGCCTGTGCTACAAGGTGCAGAAGTAATAGAGCCTTGCCAGGGTTTCTTAAGTGTGCGTTGGTGTTCCCCGGGAAATGGACACATTTGGGGAAATGCCTTTGGAAGAGAGGGGCTTGCTTCTCAAGCAAAATGCTTCCCCAGGAGCCCCCAGTGAGGTAGGTGCAGCTGTCTCCCTTTGGCTCCCTGCGCTCCTTTCCGTCCTTGAGGCCCCTTGCACTTGGCAGAGGGGCGTGGCAAGGGAGAAGGCTGTGAAGAACAGCTTTGGCATCTGCCTGGGCCTGCAGAGACCAAGGCAAGCAACAGCGGCAGGGTGTGTCCCCCGCTTTGAGCACAGGACAGAGAGGGATCATCTCTGTCCAGCCGAGAGCCCGAAATGCCTCTCAGAGAGCTATGAATTCAAAGACCTTTATGCACACATTCATGCCATCTTCCCTATCTGCTGTGTTTTAACTCTTGGCAAGATGCGTTTGCCCTTTGCTTGCTAGAAGCCACTCTGCTGCAGGGCCGGCAGCGAGCTGGGCTGTGCGGGCACCGTGGAGAGTCCTTCCTCGAGCACTTGGTGGGTTGTGGTGTGTCCAGGGCTGTGTTAGACACTCGGGGCCATGGATTCCTTCCAAGCAGGGGCACCTTGGGTGGGGAGGGGGTGGCCCCAGGGCATGTGGCAGCATGTCCCTTTGTGACACAGTGCAGCAGGTTCCCTGTGGAACCGAAAGGGACAGCGTGTCTTAGCAGCCCTTTGTGGCATGCGCTGACATAGGGGCTGGCAGCCACACGGCCACGCCACAGTGCTCAGTGCACGCGACGGGACAGGAGGTGACAGAGCGGTGCTGTGAGGTGTCCCCGCACAGCCGGCTCATTGGCTGCTGACCTGGAGCTTTTCCAAGGCATTCCTCCTGCGGCTGGCCTCACGGCCAGACCTCGGCATTTGGTGACTCGGAGCTTTTCCGAGGCATCTCCCATCCCTGCGGCTGGTGCCCTCGTGGCCAGGCCGTGGGACTTGGTGACCTCCATTGTTCACCAGGAGTCTCCTGTCATTGTGGCAGGAGCCCTCGAGTGCAGGACTTGCTGTCCTGTAGCCTTCCTGAGGCTCCTCTGTTGCAGATGCCTTCAAGGCAAGACTGCAGCCCCTGGTTACCCGGGCCTTTGCCAAGGCATTTGAAAGGTTAGACAGCAGGATAGCGGGCAGACTGCTCAGTCTGTTCAAGGGACTTGGGGGCAAGAAAAGCAAAGGCCCTGCAGCTGCCCCAGCGCAGAAGCCTGCAGAGCCAGAGCAGTTGCAGCTGCTGTAGGACAGTGAGTGGTGGAGCTGGGCTGCTGGGCTGGTGCCTGCAGCTGGCCTGGCCCTGCCCCATCCCATCCCATCCCATCCCATCCCATCCCATCCCATCCCATCCCATCCCATCCCATCCCATCCCATCCCATCCCATCCCATCCCATCCCTGTGGACATGCCCATGGATGGGATGGGACAGGGGCCGAGGCTGCCCCCTCGATGGCCGTGCTCCATCCCCTGGGCTCCCGTGGAGCTCTCCCTGCCTGGGCAGAGCAGGGCTGGGCTGTGTTCTCCAGTCTCTCCCTCAGCCCCTTAGCTCTGGATGCGCTTGCTCTTTAACAGATGCAGCCAGGGACCCAACTCAAGAGCAGGAGCCCAGCCATGGCCTCTTCCACAGAGCAGCACAGGTACCTGCAGCCATCCCCCCTGGGCCAGGCCTGCTGGCACTGCTCGGCCGGGCCCTGCGCTTGGAGCAGGCCATGGAATGTCCCTTTCTTCCTGCCCTTCCTTCTGCTGCAGACACTGCGGAGGCTCCTGCGCCTTCGGCACACAAAGGCCAGCGGCTCCGCACCCAAGGGCAAGGCCGAGCCCGACCCCAGGCCCAGCGAACTGCGGGCAGAGGCTGCTGCCAGCACAGCCTCCTCTGACCTGGCTACCAGCTCCGACTGGGAAACCGATGAGGGCTGGGAGGAGGCTGACATGGCCCTGACGGAGGGCATGGCCACCACCAACACCATCCCACAGGGCATCCCAGAGACTGAGGCCATGCCCACGCTCACTGTGAGTGCTGGACCCACTTTGGAGTTATTCCAGAAGGGTTTTTATTCTCTGCAGCAGCCTGGGGCCAGGGCTGAAGGCCTCTCAGGATAACGTGGCCCCTCAAGCCATGTCCACTGGGCCCCCTCAGCCCCATCCCAGTGTGCTGGGAAGGCAAGCACTTCTTGGGGGAAGCTGGGCAAGTTGCTCCCTTGGACAGCACTCCAAGTCTTCCCCATGCTGCTTCCTCCAGGTGCAAGCTGTGGTGAGTGCCATGCTGCAGAGACTCACGTCCTGTGAGTCTGTGGATGCCGGGCTGCAAATGGCCATTGTCAGCCTGACTGAAGAACACCCTGCGCCCGTGGTGATGAGCCTCCTGCGCTGTGCCCCAACGTGTGACAGGTACGGGGCACAACTGCCTCGAGAGCTCAGAGCTCACCGGCCCGTAGGGCCCCTCGCCCTGTACAGCCTGTCCAGTGGGCTCTGCCAGACAGGCGGAGAGCACCGGCACCCTCGGGCCCCTCTGTTTCCTGAGCCTGCTGCCATGCTCCCTCGCGGCCCCATGCAGCTGCACAGGGCTTGGTACTGACACACAGCTCTGGTCCCACAGAGCTGCTGCGCTGATCTGGAGAGCCATGGGGACCTCAGAAGCAGCCGTGGAGGAGGTGCTTCTAGTGCTGCTTTCTGTGATAGAGGAGCAGCCACCGTACGGCGGCTTCCTCTGCAGCGGGGACAAGAAGGCCATCCTTGCCCTGGCTGTGAGTTTCTGGAGTTGGCCTATGCTTGCCCTCCAGGTCACCTTCTCAGAAGCTCTCCATGCTCTCTCTCTGGCCTGCAGCTCCCTGCCTGGGCTGAAAGCTGGGCTAGGGGCAGCAGGCCGGGTGCTCCCCTTGCCTCTCCCCTCAGGCCCTGCCTCATGGACACCTCGGCACTGAGTCCTGCCTCGGGCTGCTTTGTCTCTTGCAGGCAACTCTGGTGCTGTGGAAGATTGCAAGCATGCCCGAGTGGCACTACGCAATCCTCCTTCATTCTCCCCACCTGCTCGTGGCTCTGTTCTTGCAAATTTTCACCACCATGGAGCAGAGACCAGAGGACATGGAGACCCAGCGCTTCTGGATAGCGTGCCGGGAGGAACACAACCTTCCCAGCAAGCCCAACAGGTGCCAGTCACCCTGCCCTTCCCACACCCTTGCGGCCAGGGCCAGTGCTCCCAGAGTGACCTGGCCTTCGCTCGGCATACAGGTTTGCAGCGCAGACCATGAAGGCTCTGCTCTCCGGCCTGGGCTTTGACAAGAAGCTGGTGGCTCTGGAGCACAAGCAGCTCTGGGACAGCCTGCTCTGTGCCGACACCCAGCACTATGCAGTGGGTCTGCTGGCCAGGTGAGATCTCCTAGTCCCCGCTGCCACCACCAGCATTTGTGCCCCCTGCCCGGAGTGGCCCACACAGTCCCTGGGGCTGTAAGCAAGAGGGCCTTGTCAGTGAGGGAGGGCCGAGCAGACTGCAGCAGGCTGGGAGAGGAGGATGCCCAGCAGCAGCCATCTCCCAAGGGGCCCATGTGCCCTTGCAGAGTGCTGGGGAAAGATCAGACCTCTGTGAGACCACACCTGGGAGAGGTCTGCCCACCAGGCTCAGGGCCTTGGTGCCTTTTTCCCCTGGCAGGGAGATGCGCTGTGGCTTGACCCCCTTGTGTCCCTTCATGGCCTCGCACCTGCTCAGCCTGCTCGTCGGGAAGCAGCCCCGCTGGCATCTGCCTGCCCTGGTGTTCTTTGTGGAGGTGAGCCTGATGGCCAGCGCTGCCTGGCTGAGCTGCCTCCCAGCTCTCGGGCCTCTGGTACCTGCAGCCGCCTGGGAATTCCAGTTCCCAGCCAGGAAAAAATGTTCCTGCCCTTGAACTTCCTTCCTATTCTCTCAGCAAACTATAACAAATTAAAAATGAAGAAAGTATAATTAAAATTAAATATATCAGAATAAAAATGAAATATAAAAATGAAATATAATTTCAACTCTTCCTTACAATACTCCAATAATGACTCAAGTCAAAACAACAGTAAACTATTAATACAACATTACCAAAAAATATAAATAAACAAATTATATACAAAGAAATACCTTTTTTAAGTTTTAACTCAGTAACCAATATACTTTAGATAAAAAATATCTAAAAAACTATCATAGAATCTAACACACCTTAGTAAAAAAAATTCCTATTACAAATATACTAAACACAAAACCAAACACCACTATAATTTCTCACACATTTGAACCAAACAATTAAACTTTATCAACATCCTTAAGTACTCTAAAAAATTAATTTTTTTTTTCAAAATTCTAATTTCGGGTGCGTGGTTTTATTTGGATATTGGTTTTTAAATTGTTTGGGTTAGATGATTTAAAAAATGAGATTTTTATAGGAATTGAAACAGCTGAGAAGGCAGCACTCTGCACACAGAAGTGACTGAAAATGAATGGGACAGAAATCAGTAACTCTGAAAGTTTTATTTACTGTCAAATACATCCCACCCAGCCACCCCACACAATCCCCATCCCACTGCTCCAAATTGGGATCCCACTTCTACCAATCACCTCCCAACCCCAACTCACCCTGGTGGCTGTGGAATGGAGTGAGTCTGGCACAGGACTGAGTTTTTGTGAGGTGGGAACAAGCAATTTGAGGTGAGATTGAGCCCTGTTGGGTTAAAATGCAGTTGTTTTCATTGGGATTTGAGTGGTTTTGAGGTGACAGATTGATCCCTCTTGGCTTTTGGAGTGCAAAGACATGGAGAAGAGAAAAAAATTTAAGCCAAACCAAAAGGAGAAGCAGCCAGGTGTGTTCCCAAAACGGATCACAGGGAATGTGAGTGACCAGGACTGTGCCCAAAGTGCCTCCTCCAGTGGGGGATGGAGCTGGAGCAGCGCACGAAGCTCTTCTTGCACTCGGGGCACTTGCAGGGCTTCCCTTACTGGTGCCTCCGTTTGTGTTGGGTCAAGTTAGAGCTGCTGGAGAAGCTCTTCCCACACTGGGGACACTCGTAGGGCCTCTCCCCAGTGTAGATGCGCCGGTGCTTGATGCGGGTGTAGTTGTGTAGATGTGCTGGAATCCCTTCCCACAACCGGGGCATTGGAAAGGCCTCTCCTCTGTGAGAATCCAATTGTGCCGGAGGAGATCTGACTTGATCCGAAACCCTTCCCACACTTGGAACACTCGTAGGGCCTCTCCCCCATGTGGATCTTTTGGTGGCGGATCAGTTGGGAGCTATGGCTGAAGCTCTTCCCACATTCCTCACACTCGTGGGGCCTCTCCCCAGTGTGGGTTTGTCGGTGCACAACAAGACAGGAGCTGTACCTGAAGCCCTGCCCGCAGTTGGGGCAGCGGAAGGGCCTCTCCTTTGTGTGCGTGCACTGGTGATCGAGGAGATTCGAACTGGGCTTAAACCTCTTCCTACATTGCTCACACTCATAGGGCCGTTCCCCAGTGTGGGTCCTCTGGTGCCTGATCAGGTTGCAGTTCCTCCTGAAGCTCTTCCCACACTCCAAGCAGGTGTGGGGCTTCTCCCCATCATGGAGCTGCTCATGGAGCACCAGCTCCGAGCTCTGGCTCCATCTCCAGCTGCCTTCCCGGCCCAGGCTGGCTCTTTCCCCCTCAGATCCCAGCCGGCTGCGTTTGCAGCCCCTCCTCGTGCGGCATCTCCAGGGCTTTTCCTCCCTGTTGGCTTCCTGCACCATGGAGCCGCTCAAAACGGCCTCTGCCACCAGGTTCTGCCGCGGGCATTTGTCCTCCCTGCTCTCCATGCTCAGCTCCTGCTCTGGGCGAGGAAGGACAAGGACAGGATGGGCTTTGCCTCCGTGCCACAGACAAGGGCAAGGAGATCCTCCCAGGGCTGAGCTGCAGCTGGGGCTGTGCTGGGCTGGGAGAGGGAGCAGCACAGAGGGGAAAGAGGCACTGACTTCCTCCTCACCTGCCTCAGTGTCCTGGGGCATCTTCCTCTTCCTTGCAGCCTCCCAAGCACTGCGAATGGGAAATCCTGGTTTGAGGACAACAAGGTATAGGCACATTGAGTTTGAAGTTCCCTCTGCCCAAGTCCATCTCTACAAGTCACTGGCCATCTGAGCTCCATAAAAACCTCCCAAACACCAAGATTCAGCCATGGAAAAGCCTCCTAGGGGTTCCCCACCTCTGGTCCCTCCCCTCGGGTGTTCGGGGGTTCCCCCCTGTCCCAGCTGCTGGGGTCACGCTTGGATTCGGGGTCCCCCTTGTGCTCGGTGCCCGCCCTGCCCAGGCTGCTGGCAGTCCCAGCAATGCCAGAAGCTCCCCCCTCTTCGCTCTCCCCATTCCGGGATGCCGCGGCTGTTTGGGCTCCCGGGCTCCCTTCTCCCCTCGTTCTCTGCTCTGGGCTGCAGCGGCTCCAAGGAGTCCTCCCTGCCCCTCTCCAGGCTCTTGAGGCTCCCGCCAATGGCGGCGCTCCCCCCTCTCTGGGCTCCCCCCTTTGGGCTCCTGGGGCACACAGGGCTCTGCTCCTCCAGGCTGCCTCTGCCGGCAGCCGCCACCGGCACCCCCCGATGTCCCCCCAAGGGGCCTTTTCCGCTCAGCCTTGGACTGCTTCATTCTCCAAACATCCCCCCAAAAACCCAACTGGGAGCAACTGGGAGTGACTGGGAACATGCTGGAGGGAACCGGGATACACTGGGAGATACTGGGAGGGACTGGAACAAAAGTGAAGGTGAAAGAGAGCAACTGGAACCATGTGGAGCACAACTGGTTCATAGTGGCAGGGACTGGGAGCACACTGGGCTCATCTTTGGATCATACTGGGAGGGACTGGACTAATACTGGGAGGATCTGAGAGCGACTGGGAACACACCCTGCACATCATCCCCCATACTGGACCTGACCGGGAGCAACTGGGAGCAAATGGCATCATAGTGGGACTGACTGGGCTGATCTAGGAAGCAACTGGAACCATGCTGGAGGCAGCTGGGACCATACTGGGAGAGACTGGAAGCAACTGGGATTATACTGGCACAACACTGGGAGGGCTGGCATGTGACTGGGATCAAACTGGAGCTTACTGGGATCCTATTGGGGTTGAAAGGGAGCAACTGGGATCACACTTTGTGCTACTGGGAGCAGCTGAGAGAAACTGGGACGATGCTGCAAGCAAACTGGAGGAACTGGGAAGGACTGGATGCATGCTGGAGGCAACTGGGATACAATGGGCATGACTGGGGGATCATACTGGGATAACTGACACCTTACTGGGGCCACTGGCAGTGCCTGGAAATGACTACAGACATGCTGGGGACAACTGGGATATACTGGGAGTGTCTGGAACCATACTGGAATGACTGGAACCACACTGGGAACAACTGGGACCATGCTGGGGAGAATTGGGACCACACTGGGAGCAACTGGGAGTGAGTGGGACCATGCTGGGAGCAACTGGGATCATCTGGGGAGTGACTGGGACTAGAGCAGGGACAACTGGGTTCAACTGGGACCATACTGGGAGTGTCTGTAACCACAGGGGAGTGATGGCACCACACTGGGAACAGCTGGGCCCATGCTGGGAGCAACTGGGATCACACTGGGGGCACTGGCATCAGACTGGGAGTGACTGGGAGCCACTGGGATTAGACTGCAGGTGACTGGGTTCATACTGGAGTGCTTACCCTCATACTGGGATTATACTGGGTGTGAATGGAACCTGACTGGGGCTTACTGGGAGCTACTGGGCCAGGTTGGGAGGAAAATGTGACACACTGGGAACAGCTGGAAGGAACTGGAACCGTGCTGAGAGGACTGAGACTATAACTGGGGCAACTGGGAGCAACTGGGGCCACCCTTTGAGCAACAGATGGAAACTGGGATTATGCTAGAGGAAACTGGGAGTAACTGGGCAAGACTGGGATCATTCTGAGGTAACTAAAACAAACTGGGAGTGTCTCTAACCATCCTGGGGGGACTGGAACCACACTGGGAACAGCTGGGATCATGCTGGGAGCAACTGGGACGATGCTGGGGGAAACTGAATCTACCCTGGAGGCAACTGGACACAACTGGGACCCTGCTGGGAGGGACTGGGAGTATTCTTGGAGCAACTGGGATCATCATGGGAGGAACTGGGAACAACCGGAATTATGCTGGGAGCAACTGGGATCACACTGGGATCACAGTGAGAGCAGCTGAGTCCATACTGGGTTACACTGGGATCACAATGAGAGCGACTGGAATCATACTGGGATGGACTGGGAGTGGCTGGTTTTGTGGATTTTGGGGGATTTTATTGGCAGTTTGAGGGGGAGTTTTTCTGGGGGTATTTGGGGGTTTATTGAATTTTTTGTGGCTTGTTTTTAATTTTGGGGGTTTTACTGGGATTTTTTTGGGATTTTTGGAATTCTCAGAAATTCTGGGGGTTTTATTGGGATTTTTAGGAGATTTTGGGGCATTTTATTGGAATCGTGGTCGCATTTAGCGGGATTCGTTGGGGATTTGGGTTTTTCTGGGATTTTTGGTGGGATTTGGGGGGGGGGGGTTGGGTGTTGCCAGGATTTTTTTTTGATCTTGGTGGAAATTTTGTGGGACATTTATGGTTTTGGGGACATTTTTGGGGGATTTGCGGAGTTTAATCAGGATTTTTGGGGTTATTGGGATTTCAAAGGATTTTGTGGGCTGTTATTGGGATTCTAAGGTGTTTTAATGAGATTTTGAGAGATTTACTTGGGATTTAATTGGTTTTATTGGGACTTTCAGGGTTTTCAAGGAGATTTTGGTGCCTCTGAGCCCTTCCCCTCACCCAGGCAGTGTCCCAAAGCCCCCCTAAAATTCCACTAATACCCCACAAAATCCCCCAAAATTACAAGAAAACCCTCAAAACCCCCACAGAATCTCCGAAAATCCCAGTGGAACTCACCAAAATTATAAAAAACTCCCAAAAATTTCAATAAATCCCCTCCCCATCCAAAAAACCCCTACAACCTCAACAAAACACCCAAAATCCAAAACCCCCCCAAACCCTCTAACCATCCCAAAACCCAATAATTCTCCTCAAAACCCCAACAATTTCCCCCAAACTCCCAAAAAAAATCCCACAAAGCCCAAAATAGCAACTCTGAAATCTCCAAAAACCCTCTCAAAACCCCAAAATCCCCCAGAAGCCCCCCAGACTCAGTGGGGACGTCCTGGATCAGGGGGCACCAGCCGGTGGAACAGGAGCCACTTCAGGGGGCCCTCGGAGCTCTTTGGGGAGGGGGCACCATGGGAGACCCCCCCAAAAACCGGGGGGGGGGAGAACAATTGCTGTGCCCCCTCCCCCCGAAACCCCCAGACCCCGGTTCAGGGTGGGCCTGGGACCCCCCGAAACCCCCAAATCTTCCCCCGGGACCCCTCCAGGAACCCCAAACCCCCCAGAGCTCCCCCAGTGTTGGCCCAGAACCACCCTGGACCCCAAAAACCTCCCCAGGACTCTCAGACCCCCCCATTTCCCCACAGAATTCACCCCAGACCCCCTGAGACCCCCCCCAAATCCATCAGACTGCCCCACATCCCCCTCAGACCCCTCAATCTCCCCCAAACCCTAAGAAATCTCCTCGAACTCCCCAAATTTCTCCCCGGACCAACCACAGAACCCCCAGATGCACTCACAACCCCCCCAGTTCCTATCACGATCCCCCAAAATGCCCTCAGACCCTCCCAATTCCCCTCAGATCCCCCTAAACCCACCAGAGAATGCGCCAGACTCGCTCAAGCTTCCCCCCCGCCGCCACCGCGTGCGCAGGCTCCCCCAGCCAATAGCGGCGCGCCCCGCCGAACTAATCAATCGCCGCCCTGCACGTACCCGAACGAACCAGTCACGGCGCGGCTCCCCTCAGCTACGCCCGCCTCCCCCGCGCCGCCCCAGCCAATCAGAGGCGAGCCGGAAGCGGCGCTCCCTTCCCCACCGCCGCCGGGACCCGCCGGGCTCGGGACAGGAACGGGAGGGGCCTGAAAGGGGATCGAGGGGCGGCGGGGAAGAGTGCGGGGGTTTCGGGGGGTGTCGACGGAAGGGAACCAGGACATCAGTTTGATCATCACAGGCTCAGTTTTATTGATCAGTACGGCGGGTTAAATACAGTTAATAATGAGCTTCATACATATTGCAAAAGTTGAGCTCAGGATTGGTCAGCTTGCATATCAGCACCTACGCCTACTTCTACATTCCTATGGTTCTACTTTTGATACTTTCTACATATTCTTAGGATATATTCAGGACTAATCTCTACTCCCTATCCTCATGTTGCAGCAAGGTCGCTGCTGACTCTTCCTTTTAGCTTGCTGACTGCTGACTTTTCTCCTTCAGTTTAACCAGTGGCATTATATCAGTGTGGCCTTTCTCAGCTAACCAATTATTAATAATGCTCTCCACATTTCCCCCGTTTTCTTCTTGTGCAAGGAGATTAGTTTGCCATGTTTTTGCTATTGTACGGCTGACCATGTTTTGGATACAGTTAAAGATACAAGGCAAAATAAGCAAAAACAGTAAAATTACACCCAGCAGTCCTATAGCATAGATCACAAGGTTCCTCAGCCACGGTCCGAGTCCTAAGCCTTTAAGCCATTCGTCAATTCCTAAACCGTCTTCTTCCTTAAGTTTGTGAAGTCCCTGTTGTAATTCTTTTATCTTAGTGTGAATGGACACCGAATGATCAGACAGATTCATGCAACACATTCCCTCGAACTCTTCACATCCATGTCCTTGTGCTAAGAGCAAAAAATCTACAGCAGCTCTATTTTGCAAAACAGCATGGTTAACACTTTGCACATCTGCAGTTAACATGTCTAGAATTTGTGATGTCTTGTTCAGCTCATCCCTTGCCCAGCATCCTAATTGTTTTGCTAAATTCATGGCTTTATTGGCAGATCCTCCTGGTAAGATAGTTGAAACCACCACCTGTTTGAATGTGCCCCAAAACCGTGGATCTCCTATCTTGTTGCAGTCTAAGTCATGTATGCTACGTTTTCTCCTGTTTGAATTTTGACTCAGCTGCATTAGCAAGGACACATTAGGATGAAACAGTGACAATTTTCCCAAAAAACAGGGTCCACCTTGTGGTTTAGCTGGTGTACCATTCCATGCCCTGTCTCCACAAATCAAAAATATTCCTGTGGGTAATTTCATTGGTGCTGTGATATTTGTGCCGTTACATTGACTGTAATGCTGTGGAGAGAATTCACTCACATTCAGGGATGAATCTAGGGTGGCCCATGTTTCTTTAGGTTGGTTTAAATTCTGAGCACCCGAAAGTTTGAAGCTAAACCATCCACCAGCTGTAGTGTTAGATATGCTGGCATTTGTACTTCCAAAAAGATCCAATTCTTCAGGAGGAGAATGCAAAGAGGTGTTAAGTGATTGGATTAGTAAGCATTGATGATAGCCATCACTCTGACCTGCAGTATACCCCTGTTGCACTGGCAATGTGATGTTTGACATGTTAGACATACATAAGGTTTGATTGTTTATCAAACTACAAAATTCTCCAGGAGACCACACCGGAAGTCCCACCAGGCATGTTCGAAATGGGTTAGTGACTCCTCCAAGACTAAGACAAAGTGATGATTGGTTAGTTTGATTAGCAAGTGTTACCCATAAATTTTCCCTTGGTTGACTAAAGTGTGTTACTCCTACTGCTTCACTTGCTACAGCATTGAGCAGTATAACAAGAACAAACCTCATTTTTCTTTCTGCTTACTTTGCTTCTACTTTTCTTCCTTCTGCTTACGTTGTTTTTTCTTTCTTCGCTGTCTTTTCCCTGATTTGCTAGATTGTCTATTGTAAGGCTGAGTCAATTCTTGAATATACTGATCTAATTCTAAATCAGCATCCTTGCTCACAAATATAGCACGAGGTAAGTTTGAAGGCAAATCAGCTTTGCAGCGAGCTGCTATGATACGTGAGGCTCTAGTGATTTCAAATATTCTAAGGTTTTCCTGTAACTTCCACCTAAGATATGCTATAACCACTTGTTCTGCACTCTCAAAGAGCTGTAATCCTGTCCGTCCTGGCAGGCCAGTACTTTGTTCAAGAGCTCTAACCCAGATATGATTTCGAATCCACTTTCCAAAACAAGATGTACACCATAAATATCCCAATGACTTCTGTGAATACCAATAAACCTGATTACAATCTGCACAATGCAAAGCTACCCATGCATAGCATTTATCTTTATCCTTTTTGCAAACATAACAAGGAAGCGAATGTAAGTAAGGACCAGTATAAAATTGTGTATCTTCAACCCAAAGCAACCAATTCAATGGTGGTGATCGCAAAGCCTCTTCAGCCTTTTTACTATATGAGGCTAACAGCTCAAGGTCTTTCTTTAACACAAGGTGTATCTTATTTCGTAATCGTAGTTCTTGTTCGTTATCCTCCTCAACAACTATATCCTCCCGAGGGTCCCACAACAGTAAAATTGTTCTAATCATAGAAAATTAATTAGCAATCACTGATACCCCTATTCAAATGAGACCGTTCCCTTTTTTGCCTTCTTTTTCTTATCTGTCTTCAATCTTACTGCTCCTAATTTCACTGGTCCTGCCACTTTCAAACTTAATTTTTGCAACTTATCAATGCAGCAATCTAATGCTCTATCAGGATCCCCTTGGAAGGGTCCTACAACTGAATGCTGTGTTAAAGGCACTAATTTCCTACACCTTATAGAAACTATGAGTGATTTACTTTGGACCTTAATTCTATTTACAATACATTGTATTTCCCATCGATAATAAGCAAGAACCTTCTGTTCAGGAGACTCATAAAGATTTAAAGCTATATATGTGTTTTGCCCCGTTTGTCTCCTTAATTCATCTTGCCAGCTTTTCCCCACGTATGCTCGTGTTCACAAGTATGACACCACAAATCCCGTAATAATGATTGTTCTATCCAAAAAGTTCTTTTACAACCCCCACAACGTAGAGCTATCCAGGCAGCACAATGTGTATTGTGACAGTCAAGGCAATGTAGTTTCGCTGGATCTGTTAAATGAAAAGTTGATAATGAGTCAATGAAACCAATCAACTCCTGGACCGTCCGGTAGTGACGTGTCAGTGCTCTGTCCACCGCTTCCGAGTACCCCTTCAATTGAAACAGTATTGGTTGTAGGACTAGAAGCAGTTTCTTCCCCAGTCGCTCCCTGTCCTCCTCCGTAAGGCGATCCACAAGAGGCTGCATCAAAAACAGGTTTAGTCCACTTAGCAGGCACCCACAAAGGCCCTGTAGGTGAGGAAACACAAAGATACCCCCGACCCCAATATAATACTTTTGCAGGTTTTTCCCATAATCCTGTGCTTGGGTTCTTATACTTAACCCAGACCTCTGTTTCCTTAGTATTTTCCTGACCTGACCTTGGATGATGTTTCATTGCAGGGGGGGTATCATCTTCCCCAAAAATGCATAAATGATTAATCACATTCAAAACCTTAGCCAAACATGCTTGTGGATCTGTCAAATCTTGATGTTTTTCAATATACTGCTTAAGGGTACCGTTTGCTCTTTCCCGTAAAGCTTTCCTTAACTGTATCAGTAACTCATACAATCGTTTATTATTCACTTCCTTAATTGCTGCTTCCTCTATTCGTTTGACTACTCCTGCAACATACATAGAGTCTGTGACCACATTTAAAGGCTCCTGTAAGTTGGACACCGCCCATACTACTGCTAACAATTCCAAAGTTTGTAAGCTATCTGCAAGGTCTGCTGTGAGGAGTTGATGCTTCCATTGTCCTTTTTCTTGCCAGGTAACAGCAGCACGCCTTGATTTCTTTCCTGCATCTGTAAAAACTGTAATAGCTCCTTCTATGGGGTTTTCTTCTCTCAAAGGTCGAGTAATCCAGTTCCATTCTGTCATCCATTGCAAAACTCTAGGCACTAATTTACTAGTCTCTACTTTAGCAGGTGACATCAATAATGCTTCTTGTAAATTCTTTGAATTTATCAAGTACCAGTCCAAGGTTTCTTTTTCCATAGGCAGTCTAATAGTAGCAGGTTCTCTACCATCCACTTCAAGAATTCTGAGACGCCCCTTTTTGATTAATGCAGCCAATTGTTCAATTTTTGAAGATATTGTTTTCTTATGCTGTAGTGGTGGTGATAACCATTCCAACACCCGTATCTCCCCCGTTTTCTTTTGCAGCTGAGAGAGAGCACCAAGCAAGTGGCAAGGGCTATTCCAAATAGTAAGGTCAATGGGGTGGTCGAATTGTCGACGAGACACATACCCTTGCTGTACACAGTTACTAATTTGCTGCAAGGCAAGATGATGCTCCTTTGTCAGGTGTACAGGAGTAGTAGGGTCCACACCTTTTAACAAAGGCCGTAGGGCTTCTAATAAGTGATTTGGTATTCCCACAATAGGCTTCAGCCACTGTAAGTCTCCCAGCAACTTCTGTGCATCATGTAGAGTTTTAATGTCCAATTGTAATTCCAATTTTTGTGGTATCACTATTTGATCCGTCAAAGTCCATCCCAAATATTTCCAGGGCTTTGTAGTCTGAATTTTCTCTGCAGCAATAACAAGTGAATATGCAGCAAGAGTATTTTAAATGGTGTTAATCTGTAAAGAGGAGAATGGCTGTTGCTGTGCAAACAAAATATCGTCCATGTAATGATATATTATAGTTGCTGGCCATTTACGACGTAGTGGCTGTAATGCTGCATCAACATAAAGCTGACATAAAGTGGGAGAGTTGCGCATGCCCTGCGGAAGAGATGTCCATTCAAATCTTTTATCTGGTTCCCCACGGTTTATTGCTGGTAAAGTAAAAGCAAATCTCTTCATGTCATCAGGATGCAGGCCAATAGTGAAAAAACAATCCTTTAGGTCAATAATTAAAAATGGCCAGTGTTCTGGAATCATAGCTGGATTTGGAAGACCAGGCTGTAAGGCCCCCATTGGTTCCATTTGGTCATTTACAGCCCTCAAATCATGTATCAAACGATATTTCCCTGATTTCTTTTTGATTACAAAAATAGGTGTATTCCAAGGGCTTGTGGACAGTCGCAGGTGTCCCTTTGTATATTGTTCCTGTGCCAATTCATGGGCATGCATAAGACTCTCCCCTTTTAATGGCCATTGCTTAACCATCACCGGTGTATCCGTTTTCCAGGTGAGTGGAATGGGGAAAGTCCAAGCAATGGCAATTACCCCAAAGGGTGCTGATTAGTTAGCACCACTCCCAATTGTGTTAAAATGTCCCTTCCAATTAAACAGGAAACTGTAGGAGGCAGTTGAACAATTGAAAACACAGCAGATATTTGTTGATTCTCAATGCACACAGACAAAGACGGCGACCTGCTTGCCAATGTAAATCCTCCCACTCCTGTGAGCATGTTTGATGAGGGAAATAGAGGCCAATGTTGTGGCCAGGCTTCTGGAGAAATGATGCTAGTATCTGCTCCTGTATCCAATAATCCATAAAGGGTTATGCTTTGATGCCCATAGGTAATTTCAACTTTTTGTTTTGGTCTATTTTGTAAATCCACAGTTAAAAGTGTAACACCAGTAGAGCCAAAACCTTTTTCATCCCATGCTTGCCCAGTAAATGATTGTATTCCTGATGTCTTTTGTGACAGTGGTACCAATTGTGCAATGCGTTGTCCTTTTGTAATTTTAATCGGAGGACAAAGGGTGTAAGCCATAATTTGTATTTCCCCTGTAAAGTCCGCATCGATAACACCAGGCAAAACAAATAATCCCAACATAGTTATAGAGGAACGTCCCAGCAATAATGCTCCACATGTTTGTCCATTTAGTATAAGAGGACCCTTTACTCCAGTGGGTATCCTCTCAGGCTGGTTCGTCATTAGTGTGACGTCTACTGCTGCTGATAAATCCAAGCCGAGGCTCCCGGTTGTTGCGGGTTGCAGACAGGGGGTAGCAGTGATGTCACGGCAGCTGCTGGTGTCTCCGATGTCACGGCAGCAACTTGTGTCTGTCCCTCATTGCCGCATCGGTAACACTTGATGAATGGTCTCCAGCCTCTACGTGACTGCCAGTGAGCCGCTTTGGAGAGGAGCAAGAGCAGCTAACACCTGATTTTGAGTAGACTATGCTTTTGCAACCCTAATCCTAATTCCTTTAAGGCTTCTGCTATAAATGCCTGTGAAGCCGTTGGCATTAATGCCATTCACTCTAATGCTTCCTCAATAGTCTAATTTGCCCCTAAACTAGCTAACACTCTTTGGGTTGCTGGATTGCTATTTTGCAAAGCACACCTGCTTCAATAGCGCCCTGCAACACCAGCCCGATCTATAGCAGTAGCTGTTCTATCGATAAAATTTTCAAATGATTCTTCCCTTCCTTGCTTAATACCCATATAAGCTGGTAACCCTCCTGGCTCTTTAACCATATCTATTGCAGCACGCACTAACCACATAGACTCTCTAAGTTTATCAGCTCCCAATATCATCTGTGCCTCTGTACGTAAAAATGCCTCTAAGCCCATCAGCTCCTTTACTGTTACTCCATGTAATGGGTCATGTGCATTAAACAATAACTGCTGATGCTGAGTAAATATCAACCGAACTATTCCTCTTAAATCATTAGGACATAAAACCTGAGTATTAAAAAGATAATCTAACATTTGCTTAACAGGTTCACTTTTTACTCCAAACTGACTAACCGTAGAACGTAGCTGAGTTAACAGCTTCCAATCTAAGGGAGTATATTCTGCTATATTATGCGTAAGGTTCCCCTGTGCATCATACTGTGGTGTGTATGTAACTGGACATGCAAGACTAGAAGCTATTTCCACCGCCTCACCATCCCCCATTTGCATTACTTCCTTCGCCAAAGCAGCCCAAGCTTCCCTCCTCTGTTTAGCCATCTCCCCCCATGGATCACGGTGTGCCCCTGGGATGGGATCTGGCCCTTTAAGGGTGCTATGCTGCTGGCGCTTCGGTGCAGACACCGAGGTTTCGCGCGGGGGGGGCAGTGAAGCAGAGGCTGGCTCGCGCGGGGGAAGCGGGAGCCGCCCCTCCCCCGCTGGAGCTGACAGTGAAACCGGAGCCGACTCAAGCGGAGCCAACCTGCGGGGAGGAACCAGCCTCTCCGGTGGAGCCGCCTCGGGCGGGGAAATGGGCCCCTCCCCCACCGAAGCTGTAACCGGAGCCGGCTCATTGAGGGGAAGCGGCGGAGGCAAGGCTGGCGGAGGAGGCGAAGCTGGCTTGCCCCTCCCCCCACCATCCGACTCGCCCTCCCCCTCTGACAGAAAAGGTGCAGACGGTTCCACTGCGCCTATAGAGAAATCCTCCACACCACTTTGCTGGGGACTCTTAGGCATAAGTACCTTAGTTACAGAAGGTGCCAGGGGATCATCTTCACGACCATACCCTATATTCCTCTTATGAGCTTCTGTTGCCCTTTCTGCTGCCTTTCTCTCAGAGACCTGCTGGAGTAACGTGTTATACACCACCCGCCATAACTTCCCGAATTTCTTTGCTGACTTATCATCATCTAGTACTGTATCCCACAATATTTCCCCAAACTTTCTCCACTCTGATAACTCATGAACTGTATGAGGATTAGAAAAGATACCCTTAGCATGGCCATAAGCTAATAACCCTGGTAACTCCCTTTTTAAATCTATCCCTTTTATCCCACGCCGCTCTAAATAGGCGGTAAATAAATCATATGCCGCTTGCCTATCCATACCTATTAATCAGCGCGCGCTGTTGCAGCTCTCCAGGCTCCGGCGGACACGTATTGGCTTAAGTCACAGTTGTGAACCTTTAGGGTGCTTCAAATTCCGGCACCGTCCTGGCTGCTGGGACCCAAACCCAACTTCCGGACCGTGGCGTAATCCCTTTTTCTTTTAATCCGAGAAAAAGGGCAGAGATTCGGTTATGCCCGCATTCTCCACCATTTGTCGACGGAAGGGAACCAGGACATCATTTTGACCATCACAGGCTCAGTTTTATTGATCAATACGGCGGGTTAAATACAGTTAATAATGAGCTTCATACATATTGCAAAAGTTGAGCTCAGGATTGGTCAGCTTGCATATCAGCACCTACGCCTACTTCTACATTCCTATGGTTCTACTTTTGATACTTTCTACATATTCTTAGGATATATTCAGGACTAATCTCTACTCCCTATCCTCATGTTGCAGCAAGGTCGCTGCTGACTCTTCCTTTTAGCTTGCTGACTGCTGACTTTTCTCCTTCAGTTTAACCAGTGGCATTATATCAGTGTGGCCTTTCTCAGCTAACCAATTATTAATAATGCTCTCCACAGGGGGGTCTGGGGAGGGGTCCTGGGGCATTGTGGGGGGACCTAGAGGATGCGGATACAGAGGGTGGTTCCTTCCTGGCACAAGGCTTGTGGCCATCTCCACGCACCGCTCTGGCAGGGATGCCCGCAGCCCCGGGCCCTGCCCACCCGCTCTGTCACCAGCACAAAGGCTTCAGCAGTACCACCACAGGACAAGGGGCTTCTGGCCATTTTCCCTTGACCACTGTATGCCTGGGAAGCTGGCTGAGCCAGGGTACCTTTCTCCCCCTCTTCCCCTATGCCCTGCAGATCCTGGGTAGCAAAAGAAAGCTCCTGGGAGTCTGTGTATTATAACACACTCTATATTCATATACTAAAGAAAAAAAAACAACAAGAAGAAAAGAACAATCTTGAAGAAATGGAAAATTCCCACTGGCTCAGGTGGCCCCAGCAGACAGAGCCTCTGGCATCAGCTCTCTGCAGAGCTGCAGCAGCGCAGCCAGCCGAGCCCCGACAGACGAGGCCGTGTCCTCCATGTCCTGCGGAGCTGATCTTGCAGCCTCTGGAAGAGGGAATATCGCTCACTCTGCAGTGCCTGGAGGCCATACAGTGTTTCTAGTGCCACATCCGACACGGCACTGCTGATGTCCTTGGTCAGAAGTTCAAGGGCTGCAAGAGAGAGGGGGACAGAGCCACGGTCAGATCCCGGATCTGCGGGGAGCTGAGGAGAGCCCCCTGCCAGGGCCATCCCAGCCGGCTCTAGCCATGGCCAGGAGGGAGCAGGGAGCAAGGGGATCAGCCCAAAGCTGCTGGCCACCAATGGCCCATGTGGCCCTGAAATCTCTGTGTGCTCTGCCCACGCCGCCCCATGTCCGCACAAGGAGAAGAGCCCTCTGCAGCCGTAACAGGGCTTGCAGCTGCCCCGGCAGCCCCCGCTGGCAGCCCGCTGCCCTCACTCACCAGTGCAGATCAGCTGCAGCTCTTGCTGCTGCCCTCTCGGGCGCTGCCCGGCCATACCTGTGAACACAGAGCCTGTCACGGCCCCAGCGGCACAGCTCCCTGCCAGCGGCGCTGCCGGGGCTGTGGCCACACGGGCTGCTGGCCCGGCAGGGCTCAGCCCGGCCCTGGCCGCACGCTGCCGGCCCGGAACACGGCTGCCAGAGGGCGGCAGCAGCAATGCCCAGGCCAGGCGGGGCTCCACGGACATTACAGAGTGGCAGTATGACATCACAGAGAGGGTTGTCTGATATTACTGAGGGGTTATGACATCACAGAGGTTGCTGTGAAATCACAGAGTAGGGTATTAGGCCCTACTGCAGACTCTACTATCATGGAGGGTGGCTCTGTTACATCAGAGAGTTGGTTGTGACATCACTGGGTGTCTGAGTGACATCACAGAACAGGCTGTGACATCCCAGGACAGTGACATCATTGTGTTCCTTTGTTATATCACAGAGCTTTCTGTCACATCACAGCACAGCTGTATGACCTCAAAGAGGGATATCCCAGTGTTGGCTCTGTGACACAGGATGGTTTTGTGACATTCCACAGTGGGCTGTGGACATCACAGGAGGCTGTGGGACATCACAGGTGGCTGTGTGACATCACAGATGGCTGTGGGACATCACAGGGGCCGTGTGACATCACAGGGGAGCTCTGTGACATCACAGGGTACAGTGTGATATCACAGGAGCTGTGTGACATCACAGGGGCAGTGTGACATCACAGGGACTGTGTGAGGGCACTGGGGAGGTCACTCTGCCCCGGCCCCCCTCACAGCTCCCCCCAGAGCAGTCAAACCCTGCTCATGCACAGTGGGGTCCCCTGTGCCCCTGGGTCCCCCCGCCCCCGGCCCCGCAGCCTACCCCAGAGGATGTTCCACGAGATCGACCCCAGAGCCTGACACGGGGACGGGGGGCCGGGGCCCTGGGGGTGGCACAGGGGGACAGGGACCCCCGGCAGAGTCCCCGTGTCCCCCAGGGCCAGAGCCTGGGCCAGGGCTCCTTCACCCTGTTACCAACAAGGCCTTGAGAGCGCTGAAAAAATCCCCAGCAAGGGAGCAGCAAAAACCAGACTGAATATTAAGGGACAGCAGCACAAAGTTCCTTGGCAAGAGTCACTCTGCTGGTGACTGGACACTTCAGGCACACCAAGGAAACAAAGCAACAACAAAACCAATAAAATCCAGGCAATCAAACCAGAAATTCGAACTAAGAACTGTCGAAATTTGTGCACCTGAATGTGTGCCTAAAGGACAGTGAGGGCAAGGATAAAATGAATGCAGCCTAAAAGCTAAACAGAACTCAAATTTAACAGGCCTTGATTGATACCTTAGACTTCAGTATTTAGCAAAATAACAGCACTTGACAGTACTTAACCTTACTTATAACCTAGGACTCAATGATTTTACAGTGGAAAAACACTTAACAATATTCAGCTTAGTTTATAACTTATGTTCAACTTCACTACTTAGCAAAAGAAAAACTCCTAGCAGCACTTAACTTAGCTTACAGTTTGTGACTCACCCTTACCTACAGGCCTGACTGGCTCAGCCATCCAAGGCACTCAGACCCCTCAGAGAGCAGCATTTCTGCCACATTTCCCCAGCACAGGCACTCCTGTGTGCACACAGACACAAAGAGTCAGTGCAAGGCACCTGTGAGCAATTCCCCTGAGGGCAGGCAATGCTCCCTGTGGATGCTTTGGCATCTCCCCAGCAAAGGGCAAAGGGCTGAGCCTGGAGGAGTTGGGGGATCGGCCCAGGCTCCGAGAGTTCCTGGCTGGGAGAGGCCCCACTCAGAGGGAGTCGCTGGCCCAGGAGAGCTCCAAGGTCTCCTTTTGGAGCGCTGTTTGCAGGGCCCCAAGAGAGGGGCTTCAGTCCCAGCAATGGTTCATCCTGGCCACACTTGGCCCCAACAGCTTTCTTTGGCAGTGTGAGAACAGGGATCTTATGCCACTGAGGGAACACAAACAGGTCCCAGGGCTGCTCCTACAGAAACCAGGAGCTGGTTGGGCAGCAGCAGTGCCTTGGGCAGACAGTGTTTGTGATGAGCTGCAGAGGAGCTGAGCCCAGGGGCTACTGGCCAAGGCCGAGGCCCAAGGAGCATTTCTCAGCTGGCAGGGCGGCCTGAGAAGGGGAGGGGGGAATGCAGCAGCACAGGGCCCATGGAACCAAGGGACCATTGTGACACTGTGGGGCCCTGTGAGACCAAGGGACCAGTGTGACACTGTGGGGCCCTGTGAGAGCAAGGGACCAGTGTCACACTGTGGGGCCCTGTGAGACCAAGGGACCATTGTGACACTGTGGGGCCCTGTGAGAGCAAGGGACCATTGTGACACTCTGGGACCTCATGGAACCATGGAGACCACGGTGACAATTCTGGGCCCCATGGAACCAAGGGGACAGTACTGACACTGTGTGACTCCATGGAATGTAGGGATTATTGTGCCACTGAGGGGCCCCATCAAACCAAGGGTCCATTGTGACACCAAGGGGCCTCATGGAACTGTGGAGACCATTATGGCACTTTGGGTTGTCATGGAAACAAGGGGCCATTGTGACACTGTGAGACCCCATGGAACCAAATGTCCACTGTGACATTGCAAGGCCTCATGCAACCATGGAACCATGGAAAGATCATTAAGTCACTTCACATTCTCATGGAACCAGGGAGCCATTATGACACTGAGGGGACTCTTGGAATCCTGGAGACCATTGTGACACTATGAGGCCTCATGGAATAAGCAAAGCATTGTGGCACTGTGGGGCACCACAGAACCAAGGAGACTATTGTGACACTGTGGGGTACCATGAAACAAGAGGCCTTTGTGACACTGCAGGGCTGCATGCAAGGGGCCATTGTGACATTGTCAGGCCTTCTGTCATCAGTGTTCCTGGGTCCCTGTGGTTCCATGAGGCCTCATGATGTCTCAAGGATCACTGGATACCACAAGGCCCTGAGGTATCCCAAAGGATCCTTGTTTCCAACTGGTCTCACTGAGTCAAAAGGGCCTCTGGATTCCATGAGAACCACAGTGTCACAGTGTCCCTTTGGTTCCATTTCATCCTGTAGTGTCACAAGGATTCCTGGGAACCATGAGGCCCTGAGGTATCACCATGGATGGTTCCATGAAGCCCCAGAGTTTCATAGTCTCCTCTTGGTTCCATGGAGGCCCATGGTCCCAAAGGAGTCTCTGGATTCTACAAGACCCTGGAGTGTCACACGGCCGCTATAGTCCCATGAGGGTTTGCAGTGTGACAATGTCCCCAGGAGACACTGCAGTGTGACAATGTCCCTAGGAGGCCCTGCAGTGTCACAGAGGAGCAGCACTGGAGTGGGCAAAGCACCAGGGGAGGTTTGGCAGTGTTCCCGTGTTTGTGACACATGTTCCCCTCTCTATGATACCACAGCGGTTCAAGACTGAGCATTGCCCTGTCTGTGACACCACAGGGGTGGCAGCCACAGTGTTCCCCACTCTGTGACACCACGGCTCTGGCAGGACCATGTCCCCCTCTATGTGACACCACAGCAGAGACAATTCCAACGGTCCCCTCTCTGTCTCACTACAAGGGTGGCAATTCCTATGTTCTCCTCTCTGTGACACCATAGCTGTGGTAGCTCTAAAATTCCACTCTCTGTGACACCACAGCAGTGGCTGCCCTAAATTCCTTCTCTGTGACACCACAATAGTGAGAGCCACAATATTCTCCTCTCTGTGACACCACAGTGGTTGCAGCCCCTGTGTTCCTGTCTCTGTGACAACACAGCTGTGCCACCCCTCTTCCCCCTCTCTGTGACACCACAGAGGTGGCACCCCCAGCGTTCCCCTCTGTATGACACCAACACAGTGACAGATCAAATATTCCCCTCTCTATGAGAAAACAGTGCTGGCAGCACCCATGTTCCAATCTCTCTGACACCACATCGGTGGCACACCCAACATTGCCCTGTCTATGAAAACACAGTAGTAGCAGCCCCAACGTTCCCCTCTCTGTAACACCACAGCAGTTGAAGCCACAACTTTCTCCTCTTTGTGACACTGCAGCTGTGGAAGCTCCACATCCCTCTCTCTCTGACACCACAGCAGTGGCTGCCCCAACCTTCCCCTGTCTGTGATACCACAGTGGTGGCAGCCCCAAAGTTCTTCCAGTGACACCACCGCTGTGGCAGTCCCAATGTCCCCTTCTCTGTGGCACCGCAGCAGTGGAAGCCCCAAAGTTCCCCTCTCTATGACACTGCAGGGATGGTTGTCCAAAGTTCTACTCTCTATGGCAGCGCCACAGTGGCAGTTCCAACATTCCCCTCTCTGTGACTCCTCAACATTTGCAGCCCCAGTGTTTCCCTGTCAGTGACACCCCAGTGGTGGCAACCTCAAAGTTCCCCTGTTTGTGACATGACAGCAGTGGCAATACCAATGTCCCCCTGTCTATGACAGCAAAGCAATTGCAACTCCAGTGTTTCCCTGACAGTGACACCACAGAGGTGGCACCTACAGCGTTCTCCTCTCTATGACAGCACCACAGTGGCAGCCCCAACATTCCCCTCTCTATGACCCTGCAGGGGTGGCAGCCCCAAATGCTCCCCTGTCTGTGATACCACAGCAGTGACTCCCCCAACATTCCCCTCTCTGTGATACCACTGAGTTGGCAGTCCCAACATTGACTTCTGTATGACACCACAGCGGTGGCAGCCCCAAGATTACCCTCTCTATGTAAAACAGGGATATGACAAAACAGGGGTAGCAGCCCCAAGGTTCCCCTGTCTTTGAGCCCACAAGGATGGCAGCCCAAACACTCCCCTCTCTATGTTACCATAGCAGTGGGAGCCCCAGCATCCCCTGCCTGTGACACCACAGCTTTGACAGCCCCAACATTGCCCTGTCTGTGATATCACAGTGGTGGGAGCTCCAGCATCCCCTGTCTGTGACACCTCAGCTTTGGCAGCCCCAACATTCTCCTCTCTATGACTCTAGAGCAGAGGCAGCACCAATATTCTCCTCTCAATGACAAGACAGCACTGGAAGCCCCAGCGTTCCCATGTGTATGATACCACTGTGGTGTCAGCCATAAAGATCCCCTCACTATGGCACCACAGCAGTGGCAGCCCCAGTGTTCCCCTCTCTAAGAAACCACAGCTGTGACAGTCCCATTTTCCCGGTCTCTGTGACACCACAGTGGTGCTGCCTGAATGTTCCCCACTCTGTGACTCTGCAGCTGTGGCAGCAGCACTAGAACAGAAGCAGCATCTGTGGAACACCAGGGGTGCAGGGGAGGATCAGAGAAGGAGCAGTGGAACAGTGGGAGATGAGCAGTGTTGGAGCAGCAGTGGAGCAGCCGTGAAAGAGCAGAGGAACCATGCTGAAACAGCACAGCACAGCTTCTGAGCAGCAGTGGAGTGAGCATAGAAAAGGAAGAACAGTGGTGGCACAGGAACTCCAGCCATGGAACAGTGGTGGCACAGGAACTCCAGCCATGGAACAGTGGTGGCACAGGAACTACAGCCATGGAACAGTGGTGGCACAGGAGCTCCAGCTATGGAACAGTGGTGGCACAGGAGCTACAGCCATGGAACAGTGGTGGCACAGGAACTCCAGCCATGGAACAGTGGTGGCACAGGAGCTACAGCCATGGAACAGTGGTGGCACAGGAGCTACAGCCATGGAACAGTGGTGGCACAGGAACTGCAGCCATGGAACAGTGGTGGCACAGCCCCACAGCTGTGGAGCGGTGCCTGAGATGCTGAAGCTGCGGGACACAGAGCGGCTCCCAGCGCTGTGTCCTGCAGGAGCCGGCCCCGCACACACCAGAGTGATGCCCCTCAGGCTGAGCCAGAGCTGGGGGCACAGGCAGGAATTGCTGCTGGGCTGTGCCAGGTGTGGATCGAGTGCATTTAATGGTGACCTGGGGATTTGATCCTGCTCATTGCAGCTGCTTTTGTGCTGTCGTGGCTGTTCCTGATCATCTGAAGTCATGAACTCAGGAGAAACTTGGGACAAAAGGAATCAAAGTGCCTTCTGTCCTGCTGTCTTGGTTTGGAAAGATAGGTGCCTGCTAAGGAAGGCAGGAGCCTCCCCTGAAATGGAGAATGTAAAATCCCCACCACCACCGAATTGCTAGAAATTTTAAATTAAGGGGAGGTCTCAGGCAAAAAATATGGGAGCAGGAAATAACAGTTCTTTCATAGAGAAGAAAATAAAAGGATAAAATAAACAATGCAGTAAACTAAAACAGCACCTAGAGAGTCAGAACACAACCTGACACCCTGTTGGTCAGGGTGTTGGTAGCAATCCAATTGGAAATGTGGCTGCAGTCCTCCTGGAGTGTCAGGTTCTGTTGGAGCAGGGGGTCCTGTAGAAAAGGGTGTAGTCTTTCTCTGAGGATCCAGTGGAAGAAGAGGCAGCCGCTGTTCCTCTGGGAAATCCAGTGGAGAAGTTGTGCTGCTATTCCAGAATCTCCAGATTCTAGCTGGCTAGAATGCTTGGCTCTTCCCTTTCGGCAGAGCATCTCCCAGTGGGATGCTGTAGTTCTTATCAGTCATGCAGTGACATTCAATAGCCTGTTATCAGCAGATGTCCCCCCAGGAGGGAGGAGTGGTTGTGGAAGTGATAAGGAAATCTGCCATACAGATGGCAAATAGAATGCATCTTGCCTTGCAATCCGGGACACCTGCAGAGAAAGACATCTTGGTAGAATTTAATGATTTCTGATTTGGGAAATCATTAAAAAAAAAGTGGGTCAGTTATTGGCCTGTGGTTTGTTCTCATCCAGAAAGATGTTCCAAAGTACTGCAATTTGGCATTAAAAACCAGGAACGTGCCTCTTCATCTGGATATTGCACATGGACTACAGAGCTATTTGTCGTCATTATGATAGGAAAACAATTGGAGATCTTTTCCCAATTTAACTCTTTCTTCCTGTCTCTGGGATTAGGCCTCCAACACCCACTGTTGGAGTCTTCTTTCCATAATCTGCTCCTTTGGAGTTGGGATGTGACAAATCAGTGGGAGGAGGGAGAGACCATTAAAACTGCAAATTCTGTTTTTATAGTCTCTGGATTTCCAGTGCTTAGAAATTGTCATGTTTTCAACTGTCTGAACAAATCCCACATTGCTTACTTTTTCTGTGGCAGGAAACCTTCCTTTGGCCCCATTTAGGAACTGACCCTGGGAAACACCTCATTGCAGATGCTTTTTTGTTGGTTTTGCTAAGAGATGACAAGAAAATCAGCACACGGGGCAGGGATGAGAGAAAGGGAAGAAACAATTCCTTTCTTTATCTTCCTTGTGGGAACTCTCCTCGAGAGATTGTGCTCCAGCCAGAGACTTCCCAGGCCAAGGGCTGAGGAGATCAATTCAGCTGAGAGAGTAGAGGCATCTCCTCCCTGGTCTGTAGCCCTGGGGCTGGGAGGGGACACGGGTGCCCCCCTTGCACCCCCTGGAATGGGGGATTCCTCCTGCCTCTGCCAGGTGCTTCTGATCCTGGCATTAGCCCTGGCCTGGGCGCTTCTGCTCTGAGCTCCCTGCCATGGTCATTGCTGGTGCTGGAGGGCAGGAGGGAGGGATTCAGTGCAAACCTGGAAGGCGCCAGTGGGCTCAGAGGTGTGTGGAGGTGACAGTGACAGAGTGACATAGGGAGGTGCAGATGGACACAGGGACAAGACAACACCCCTGGGAAAACTTCTTGGAAATTTGGGGGACTTTGAGTGTAAAATACACACGAACACAGAGACACAGACACAGAATGCTGCAAAGCATTTCCCAGCTATCTTAAGTTGAACATGGGGCGTGTATTCTATTCCTATCTGATGGGGCAGTTACCTTCTGTTAATTGGGCAGTTTTCTTTATCTCTTCCAAAACCCATCCTCCCTCCCAGGGATACCTTCTGTTAATGGGCAATTGAGAGCCACTGCATGACTGTTAAAATTCCATCATCCCATTGTGAGAAGCTCCGCCCAGAGGGAGGAGCCAAGCATTCCTACCTGGATATAATCAGAGGGCTGGAAGACCAGAGTCAGCCTTTTCCACAGGATTCCCATAGGAAGACCAGGCCAAACACCACCACCACTGGATCTTCAGAGGAAAACGCCACCATCCTACAGGATCCCTGCTTCAACAGAGTCACACCTGTCACTGCAGGTGGACTGTAGCCACTGTTTATTGGGACTGCCACTGCCACTGTGACCCACAGGGTGTCAGGTCGTATTCTGAATCTGTCGTTGTTTTTTCTCTGTACTATTGCATTTATATTTTAATTTTCCAGCTACATAACTGTTATTCCTAGTCCCATATCTGTTGTCTTAGAGCCCCATAATTTCAAAATTATAACAGTTAGGAAGGAGGCTGTTTACTTTTTTCCATTTCAAGGGAGGGTCTTGCTTTCCTTAGAAGACACCTGTCTATTTAAACTGAGACAATGCCCCCGGACACCCAGGCGGGTGAGGAAGAAGTCAGTGCCCCTTTCCCCTTCTCTCCTGCTCCATCTCCCGGCCCAGCATGGCCCCGAGCTGCAGGACAACCCTGCTGCCAATGCCATCCTGCCGGAGAAGCACAGGGGACATCTCCTTCTCCTTCCCTGTGGCACAGAGGCAAATCCCATCCTGTCCTTGTCCTTCCTCCTGCAGGCAAGAAGAAGAGGATGGAGACCAGGGAGGACAAATCCCCACAGCAGAACCTCATGGAAGAGGCCACTTTGAGCGGCTCTACTGCACAGGAATCCAATGGAGAGGAAAAGTCCCAGAGGTCCGACAGGACGAGGGGCACCAAACCCAGCCTGGGTTGCTCTGAGGAGGAAAGACCCACCCTGGGCCAGGAAGGTGGACAGAGCTTCAGCCAGAGCTCAGAGCTGGTGGTCCGAAGCTGGAGCAGCTTCATGATGGGGAGAAGCCCTACAAGTGCTTGGAGTGTGGGAAGGGCTTCAGGTGCAGCTCTGAGCTCGTCACCTACCAACACATCCACACCGGGGAACGGCCCTATGAGTGCCTTGAGTGTCCAAAGATGTTTCACACCACTTCCACTCTCATCAGGCACCAGCGGATTCACACAGAGGAGAGGCCCTTCCGCTGCCCTGAGTGCGGGAAGGGCTTTAGAGAAAACATCAGCCTTGTTACCCACTGGTGCATCCAAACCAGGGAGAGGCTCTACGAGTGTCCCAAGTGCGGGAAGAGCTTCACCCAGAGCTCTCATTTGACCAAACACCAACAGAGGCATCGGTAAGGGAAGCCCTGCAAATGCCCCCACTGCAGGAAAAGCTTCTTGCACTGCTCCAGCTTCATCCCCCATTGGAAGATCCCCTTTGGGAAGAGCCCTGGTGATCCATGTTCCCTGTCATCAATGCTGGGAAGACAGCTGTCCCTTTTCCTGCCCCTGCCAATGACATGATATGGGTCCAAGAACATGAGGGTCTGGCCATGGTTGTGTCATTATATTCACTCCCACATCAGGTTATTGCTAGGGGCAGGAAAGGGACTGTCTCTCTAATTCTCCTGAGGAGAAGGGCATCCTTTCCAGGCAGGAGTGAATATGTGGCTGGAAAGAGACAGTCAGTGGTCTTGTAGTTTTCCCTGTAAATAGTTTTTCTGATCCTTTCTGTTACCAGTGTTGTTGCTGTTCCAGTTTGTTCCTTATCTGGTTGCTGTTCCCAATAAATTGTTCTTATCCCAGCCCGGGATCTTTGCCTTTTGTGCTTCCCATGGGAGGTGGGAGGGCAGCGAGGGCAGCACGGTATTAGCAGGAGCAGAAAATTGGGGAATCCCATTCCTGAACCCCAGCCCCTGAAAACCGAGCATCCCAGCTGGTGCCAGCCCTGGTGGCCATGGCAACAGCCTTGGGAGCGGGTCCCTGGCTGGGGCTGTGGGAACCTCTTCCCTCTGGTGCCCAGGGACAGGAGTGGAGGGAACGGCTGCAGCTGAGTCGGGGCAGGCTCCAGTTGGATGTCAGGAAAAGGTTTTTGCCCAGAGGCTGCTGGGGCCCTGCCCAGGCTCCCCAGGAAGGGTCCCAACTCCAAGGCTCTCTGAGCTGCAGCAGCGTTTGGACAGCGCTGCCAGGCCCAGGCTGGCATTGTTGGGGTGTCCTGTGCAGGGCCAGCAGTTGGACTGGAGGATCCTGATGGGTCCCTCCCAGCTCAGCCAATTCTGTGGTTCTGGTATCCCATGAGCCTGGGGATGGGGCTGACAATGGTTGCCATGGCAACGGGCTGTGGCTGCAGGCCTGAGCTGGTGTCCATGGCAACCATCCCTGGCATGGGGTATCCATGGAGCTGCCAAGGGACCGACCATAGCAACAGGGGGCTGGGGATGGTTGCCATGGAAACTGAACATAGCAACAGGGAGCTGGGGATGGTTGCCATAGAAACTGACCATAGCAACAGGGGGCTGGGGATGGTTGCCATAGAAACTGACCATAGCAACAGGGGGCTGGGGAGGGTTGCCATAGAGACTGACCATAGCAACAGGGGGCTGGGGAGGTTTGTCATGGAAGCTGTCCAGAGCAATGCGTTCTGGTGATGGGTGCCTGCTAAGAACTGAGTTGCCACAGGCACTCAGAGCGGTTCCATGGGAGGTGCCCTGATTTTTTAAGATTTTCTAAGATATTGAAATTCTTGTAGCGAACTTTCTCACACACTTGCTGTAAATAACTTTTGGTTTTGCATTCCTTTATGGAGGAGGAGAAAGTTGATGGATTCTTAGTTTGTCCAGTGTCATTGGAGAGGTGGCACTGTCACCCTCCAATCCACTGTCACTCTTGGGAAACTAAAAATGTCAGAGTCAGAAAATAAACTTCATTTTTTTTTCACCATGAGAACAGCGGTGTGCGCTTGTGTTCTTTTGTGTCCTATAGCAACACATGGGGACATTCCAAGAGTCTCCAGGCTGTTCCAGAGCTGGAATGTCCCAGGCAGAGACAGGGGCTCCATGGAGACCTCCCTGGGCTTTCTGGGGATGGTAAAGAGCCCTGTGGTCAGAGGAAGTCTCAGCCATTCCATGCTGGCATCCCAGGGCACCTTGGGCTGCAAAGGCACCGATCTGTCACAGGCACTCATGGGGGCTCCATGGTGACATCCCAGGAGTCCCCAGGCTGTCAAAGAGCCGGGATGTCCCAGACACTCACAGGGTTCCTGTCATGGGCAGATATATTTATATAAATATATTTTCTCTATTATGGTAATGATTAGACAAAATTTCCTTAACCAGAAATATTCATGCCAGGATGCAAGAGACGTAAAATATATTATACAGAGCACTAGGAAATTATTTCAAAGCAACTGTATTAAGGAAAATCTGTAATTAAGCAGAGATTTATGTCACTCCCCCAGACCAATGACCATGGGCAATTCCCTTTGGCTCAGCCTGGAGCAGTGACCTTCAGGGTGTCCCCACCACTGGGAGGAATCCCCACACCCCTCAAGAAGGGAAATGTCAGGAGATGCTGCCATTAAAATTTGGGATGGGGCTTTTCTCATCTGAGGTGCTGCCCTGTCAGTCAGATGTGCCCAGCCTGGGCCAGCTCAGCAGCTCTGCAGAAGCTCTCAGTGGTGTCACTTGGTTGTTCCTTTCTCTGGGGATTTTTCGAGCTCTGCCACAGCTTCAGCTCCCTCTGAGGATGTTGAACTTTGAGATGGAGGAGTCAGGCTGGTTTCAGCATTATTCACCCCCAAAGCAGTATGACACCCCTCCTTCATTGCTTACTGGGGGCTTTGCAAACAGGGCCTTGCTGGAGTTGTTGGAGCCCATAGCAGGCAGAGCCTCCTGCTCCAGCAGGAACTGCCTTTCCTGTGCCATCAGCAGGGCAGGTCCCGCTGCAGGAAAAGCCCCAGGCCAGCCCCAGCATAGGGAAGGGCTTGGGCACAAGGGCAGAGTGCCGTGCTGGGAGCTGTGCCAGGGAGAGCCTGAGGCACCAAAGGCACCTTGGCAGCAGCAGCTGCTTGCAGGCCATGGCCAGAAGCCTCCCTTGGCAGCCCGACCTGGTGGCCACCACCGCAGAGCTGCTGCCTCAGGGCTTATTCCTGGCTGGGCTCTGAAAAGCCACTTCTGCCCCAGGAGCCTGACTGGGAAGCCATTGGCCCCAGCACCTTGGGGACAAGATATTAATGACAAAACTCTTCATGGCAGCAGAGCCAAGGCAGGGGCAGAGAAAAGGGGAGAGCCAGGCCCAGGGGACAGGGCTGCCATGGTGATGGCTTTGAGGTCACTGCCCCTGCAGCAGCCTGGCTGCCCTCAGCAGACATTCTGTCCAGAAGCCTTGTGAGGGCACCCAGCACATCAGAGAACCCACAATGCAGGAATTCTGTCACTGGGGATGAGCGGGTTTCAATGGGAGAGGTTGCACAAAGCTCCTGCTCTTGGACAATTCCAGGGATGGGGAATCCACTTCTCTGGAAAAACAGCTGCAGTTTCCTGCCACTTTCTTAATTGTAAAATATTTCCTCCTTCTAACAAATGTTAATTTGTCCCCATTCAGTTTAAAAATACTAACTCGTTTTCTGTCACTGTAGGATTTAGGAGAAAATAACTTCGAATGCTATTTTTCCCTTTTCACAGACCTTGGAGAGGACTCAAAAATCTCCCAGAATGGGGTTTGGAGGCCTCATCACAAAACCAGCAGGGAGAGTCTGCGGCCTCTGTGGTCAGTGGTGTAGAGACTGAGGACTGAAAGGGAATAGCCTGGGAGGGATGGATGGGTGGTTTCAGAGAGGCTGGAGCTTTTCTTCATAGTAGGAATAAGACTGAAGAAGACGTAATAGCACCAAGTGCAGCTTGGGAGGTCCAGACTGAACACCAGCAGAAAGGAATTTCCCTGTCAGGGCAGGGCTGTGGTGCAGCATGTCCCCAGCAGGAGCCTGGAGCAGCCCCAGGCTTTGTGTGGGCAGGCAGAGGCAGGCAGGAGGCAGAGCTGTCAGCAAAGGAAGGGCCCAGCCAGGTGGGGCAGCTGGGGGATGCCGACAGCCTGCAGGGACAGAGGCGAAGGTTTGCTCAGCAGCAGAGACACCTTTCCCTTGCTTGTCCCCTGCTGTCATCACTGCCACCAGTGTTCTTCTCTACCTGGAACCTGGGGACATTTTCTCAGTCCTGTCTCTCAGATGGATCTATTTAAAGCATGAGAAACTTCAGTGTTTCACCCTCTTTTTGAGTCCCTGAGAAGGTTTTTGGAGCACACTTTGAGGGACTGAGTCTGATGCAAAGAGCACCAAAGCCCCAGAGGCTAATTAAATTCCCTGTGCTGTGTCTGTGCTGCTGAGCTGGGCCGGGCTCCTGGCCCAGAGGCAGCTCCTGGCAAGGGCAGCGCTGCAGAGAGACAGCTCTGGACAGGAGGAGCTCCTGAGCACAGCCCAGCAGGGCTGGGGCACTGCCAGGGCCCCTCAGGGACACCAGCAGGGCACAGACATTGCTCACAGGGGCTCAGCACTGGCAGGAGCTGTGGGATGGCCCAGAGGGGGCTGTGTCACAGCAGCGCCTCTGTGGCTGTGTCATAGAGGCTCAGAGCAGCTGGGATGTCAGCAAGGGGCTGAGTGACAGCACAGAGTGGGCTGTGTGAGGTCACAGATTGGGCTGTGACATCACAGAATTTGTTGTGTGAGGTCACTGAGCAGCTACAGCGTCATAGAGGGGACTTTGTGACAACACAGAACAGGCTGTGAGATCATGGCATGGCTGCATGACATCATAGAGCTGGCAGTGAGGTCAAAGTATGTGCTGTGACCTTACAGAGTGTCAGTATGACATCACAGAGAGGGTTTTGTGACATCACTGAGGGGGTTGTTACATCACAGAGCTGGCTGTGACATCATAGAGTAGGGTGTGAGGCCATAGAGCAGATCCTGCCATCATAGAAGGTGGCTCTGTGACATCAGGGAGTGGGCTGTGACAACACTGGGTGGCTGTGTAACATCATAGAACAGGCTGTGACATCACAGTAGAGATTGTGAAATCATAGAGTGACTTTCTGACATCACAGAGACTTCTGTGACATCACAGAGCAGCTGTATCACATCATAGCGTGGAGCCTCAGAGTTGGCTCTGGGATATCACAGGGGCAGTGTGACATTCCACAGGGGCTGTGTGACATCACAGGGGCAGTGTGACATCACGGGGGCAGTGTGACATCACAGGTGGCTGTGTGACATCACGGGGGTAGTGTGACATCCCAGGGGCTGTGTGACATCCCAGGGGCTGTGTGAGGTCACTGGGGAGGTCACTCTGCCTCAGCCCCCTCACAGTTCCCCCCAGAGCAGTCCAACCCTGCTCGTGCACAGCAAGGTCCCCTGTGCCCCTGGGTCCCCCCGCCCCCAGCCCCACAGCCTCCCCCAGAGGATGTTCCACGAGATCGACCCCAGAGCCTGACACAGGGACAGGGGGCTGCGGCCCTGGGGGTGGAATAGATGGACAGGGGCCCCCCGGCAGCGTCCCCGTGTCCCCCAGGGCCAGAGCCTGGGCCAGGGCTCCTTCACCCTGTTACCAACGAGGCCTTGAGAGCGCTGAAAAAATCCCCAGCAAGGGAGCAGCAAAAACCAGACTGAATATTAAGGGACAGCAGCACAAAGTTCCTTGGCAAGAGTCACTCTGCTGGTGACTGGACACTTCAGGCACAACAATGAAACAAAGCAACAACAAAACCAAACAGAATCCAAACAATCAAACCAGAAATTTACTGAGAACTGGGGCTTTCATTCCTAAGGAAAAGAACTGTCCTTCTTATCTAGGTGCGCATGGCCAGAATTGGGATTTCACCTCCAGTATTCCCTATTGTGACAGAGTGGAGGAGTTTCTTGGCTCAAGACATTTCATGTGTGGGGAGTGTTGCAGTGTGTTGCAATTTCCTGTTTTAAACTTCCCAGCCCCTTCCCAGGTGTGGCAATATCTCTCTTCCCCTTCCCCCTCGCCCCCTGCGGGGCTGTCAATCAGTCTTAACATTCCAGCAAGGTGGTTGCTCAGGTTCAAAAGATGCCCCTGTGCCCAGAGGTCATTGGCCTGTCTGGGTGTCATCATTCCCTGAGACCCTGCCCCTCCCACCTGGTTGGTGGCTCACCTGTCCCTCCCCTCCCCCTTCCCCCGGAGCTTAAAAAGTCACTCAGGCCATGAGGTCAGGATTCTGTTGGAGATGTTACCTAAGATTCAGACGTCTGTGACCATGGAATAAACTCTCGATATTAACCCTCCAGCAGAATCTGTCTCCTTTTCCTCCTCACCTTAGCCTGAAGCCTTCGCACCTGAGGCAAACTGAGTTTCTACAAGCCTGGACTTGTTTCGGCGCTCAGCTACACCATCCAGCCAGCCAAAAGTGTCTCTGAGGTGAAACACCACAGTTGCCGCCTTTGGCCCAGGAGCCGGGGTCAGACGAGCCCAGGCACAATCTACCTGGTAATATTGGGATCTTATTCCAATAGGGGAGGAAGGGGCAGGTCCAGCCCTCCCCTGCCCTGGAACCCCAGCCCTGCCCTGCCCTGTGACCCCAATTCCCCCAGAGCCTCTATCCCAGCCCAGCAGTGGCTGCCAGTGCCTGGCACAGCACAGGCAATGCTCCACAGCCACCTCTGCAGCCCCAGCCCAGCTCCTGAGGGACCAAATGACCCACAGTCCCACCTGGGGGAAGGGCCCAGGAAGACGAAGGGGTATTGCAGGCTGACCACAAGACAAGCACTCATCTTGACCCTACCTCCTCTTGGAATTTCCATCTGAACGCTACTGGAATCCAGGAGTTGGTACCTCTGTGTATGCTCCTCTGTATCCTTTTTGCCTCTCTCTCTTTCTGTGCTTTTCTTCTATTTTGGTCCTTTTGCAAATTTGAGTAATGTAAAATTCAAATACCTTAGTGTTTGTGAAGTTGAATGGGCCAAGTCAGTGCTTTAAGAAGTGTTCTTTGTTGATTGAATGTCATATTAAACCTTTTGCCAAAAATTCTCTGATTTTCCAAAGTTACCAGTAAAGACTGTTTTGTTGTTTTGAGCTCCTGAGGATCTCTTGTTGGTATTTCTCCAGGAAGTCCAATTCAGAATACAGAAACAATTGTAATTCCTTTTAAATATCTCCTTGACAGAGTTTTCTACTGGATGGAAGTCAGGGCTTGAGTGCCCTGCTTGGCACAGCCCAGGCAGGGCTTTCCCAGCCACATTCCACACTCCATTTCCCAGCTGGAGCCACTGCTGCCTCTGAGTTGTGCTGCCCCAGCCCCAGGGACGCTCTCCTTGTCTGCCCATTCCCCCACGGTATCTGGGCAGGGATGGCCTCAGTGGGGGCTGCTGACATCCTCAGCACCTTGGAGGCTGCTGCTGAATTTTCCTGCTCCAGAGGCTTGTTCAGCCTTCAGCTCTTCAGTGCAGGAATTCAGTGTCCCAGGGCTCATTAACATTCAGAACACCTTAACAAGCCAGGCCTCTGGGAATAATTTGATTTAAGCGTTCAAATCAAATGTGTGGTTAATTAGTCATATTTCAGAAGCCAATTCAATGTGAATACCCTGAATTTAAAAAAACAGCAAGAAAATATTTTTTTAGGTCCTGTAATTTTTTTTTTACTAGTAATTCATTGAAATGTGCAATGTCCAATTGACATTGAATCCAAATACCTCCTCAAGCAGTTTGACTGGGTATGAATATCAAGACATTTCATGGCTGACAATCAGACTCTGTCCCTACCCCCATCCCACCATTTTCCCCATCCAAGGCTGGCACTCAGAGCAGCCTTGTGCAAATCTGAGCTCCCTCCAGCCCACACTGGACCTAGCCAACAGACCACAGTTGAACAGGATATAACTTAATAAAAATTACACCATTAAAATAACAATCACACAATTACAAACTCTTCCCTGAGCTATGTGCAATGTCCCAGCATGTCTGATGACTCCACTGTTCACAACTGATTTGCATACTAAAATTAATTTTTGACTAAGGTGGTTCTGTGATAGATATAAACACAATTAAGGTATTTGTTCAGGATTCTTGTCCTGGACTGAGGACATAACAGCTCAAACAATTCCTGATTTGCAAACCTATCAGTGGTGAATGGAGAAGGGAGGTGAGGCTGCTCTTGGTGTTGAGGAAATGCTGAAACCAGCCTGACTCATTTCATCGTCTCATGCCCTGGCTGATCTCCCCTCTTTCCCCTTCCACCCATTGGCTTTTGTCTCCCACCAGCCCCCAGTAAAGAGCCTGGCTCTGTGTTCTCCATCCCCTCCTCGCTGGCACTGCCAGGCTGGGATGAGGAGCCCATCAGCCTTCCCTGCTCCAGGCTGGACAAGCCCAGCTCCCTCAGCCTCTGCTCACAGCCCAAGGGCTCCAGCCCCACCTTGGAGGCCCTTCCCAGACCCTGCTCCAGCTGCCAGACATCTTTCCTGCCATGGGGAACCCAATCCAGGCCACAGTGACCTGGATAATCCCAGTCCTTGATGTCCTGGTCACACAGCCCTGGCCCCTTGTCCCCATGTCAGGCTCTGGGGTGGATCCTGTGGAACATCCTTTGGTGGAGGCTGTGGCTCCAGGTGGGCCGGGGGGATCCTGGGGGACAGGGACCCTGCTGGGCATGGACAGCGTTGGAGTTGTTGGGAGAAACTGTGAGGGGGAGCTGGGGCAGAGTGACCAACCCAGTGACCTGACACAGCCTGCTGGGATGTCACACAGGCCCTCTGGGATGTCACAGCCCATTCTCCAGTGTCGCACAGCTGGTCTCTGATGTCACACCAGAGTCTGTGATGTCATTGTCTGCACTGTGATGTCAGACCTCTGCCCTGTGATGTCACAGCTGGATCTCTGATGTCACAAAGGCAGATTATGATGCCATGGCTGCTCGATGACCTCACCTAACCCACTCTGTGATGTCATAGCCCACTCTGTGACCACATGGTACCAGATGATAAATTGTCTCCACCAGGTGAGCTGACACCTGGAGCTTGTTCTCCACAACCCCAGGCCTGTGGAAACCAGACAGTGCCCATTGTGTGAGAAGGGGAACTGGAAATTCAGCAGCCTCAGTGTCCTGCCAGCTCAGCCAGGCCCACTGGAACATTGGGATCCACGACCACCAGGGACCACCAGGGAGACCCCCAGGACAGGAGAATGCATGGGTAAAGGGGAGGGGAAATATATTAATGATTTTGGGGAAATGATTATCATATGTATTTTTAGTCCAGGACAATCAATGAATATGTATGCAAAATACAGAATATAAACAGAAACTTTCCTGTACTCAGCATGCAGGGCTTTGGAAGGAGCTATTCCCTGTGCATCCAGCTGAATAAAGAATGCTGCTTCTTAATGCTACATTGGGGTTAAGGAATTTTCTGTTTTACAGAATTTTTGGTAACACTCCCACTGCCAAGGAAAGCTCTGTCTGCTGCTGTTCACAAACAGAGAAGGGCTGGTGGCAGATGTGGGGCTCAGAGGCTGCCTGGGGCACAGTGACCATGAAATAATGAAGTGTTCAATGTTCTGTGAAAGGGGGAGGGGCAGCAACAAAACTTCTGCACTGGAAATAGGAAGAGCAGACTTTAGCCTGTTTAGGCTGCAGATTTGGGGAATACCAAATCAGGAACTGATTGCTTTAAGGGAAACAGCCCTTAACAACAAAGGGATCCAGGAAGAATGGACACATTTCAAGAAAGTAATCATAAGGGGTAAGAAGCAGCCTGTCCCAGTGTGGCAGAAGATGAGCTAGTGAGGAAAATGACTGGCCTGGCTGCCCATGGAGCTTTTCTGGAGACTCAGGGGTGGAAAAAGGACCAGCAACTCAGGAAGTCTTTAAGGGTGTTGCTGGGTCATACAGAAAGAAAAGCTGAGAGTTGAAAACTCTAATAAAACTTAACCTGGAGGGTTCAGCAAAAAGAATAAAAATGTTTTCATAAAAAAAAAATAACAGCAAAAAGGAGGAGTAGGAGAACCTCTACTCTTTATTGGTTGCAGTAAAGAATATAGTAACAAAAGATAAGGAAAAGGCTGAGCTACTTTACCCCTAGTTTCTTTCAATTTTCAATATTAGGGGAGGATGTCCTCAGGACAAGTGTTCTCCTGAGCTGGTAGATGGGCACAGGCAGCAGAACAGCCCCTGGATTCCAGGAGGAAGCAGTGGGTGACCTGCTGAGCCACTCAGATGCTCACAGGTGAATGGGATCAGACAGGATCCATCCTAGGGCAATGAGGGAGCTGTGGATGAGCTCCCCAGGCTGCGCTCCATCATTTACCATCAGTCCTGGCTCAGCAGGGAGTTCCCAGAGGACTGGAGGTGCCAGTGTGAGCCCATCCCCAAGAAGGGCTGGAAGGAGGAGCTGGAAAACTCCAGGCCTGGCAGCCTGACCTGGGTGCCCAGCAAGGTTATGGAACAGATCACCTTGAGTGCCATCACAGGGCACCCACAGGATGGCACTCACAGGGCACTCCCAGCTGATGGGAACAAACTTTCTGGCTGAGTGCAGAGGCCAGGACAAGGCTGAGTGGTTTCCCTGGTGTCCCCCAGCCCTTGCTGGCCCCAGGGGCTGATGGCATTTGTGCTCCCTAAGGTTCATATCCCACAGCAACAGCATGGGGGTGTTCCCCATGCTCTGTGCAATGCAAACAGGGGCTGCTGAGCCAGTGCTGCCGTGTCTGTGCCTGCAAGGATGGGGCACCTGTGTGAGCTGGGGGAGAGGCCAGGGCTGCAGAGGGGGGATGTTGTTGGCAGCTGCATGAGGACGCTCTGGGACGCTGCCCTGGACTGTCCAGTGCACTGGGGATGGATCAGCCCCTGCTCTGCTGCTCCTTCCCATCTCCCCCAGGGCCCTTGCAGAGCACCAGCTGCTGCTGCCCTCAGCTCCATGGCAACCCCGGGACAAAGCGGTGCCAGGGCTGTTCCAGGTACAATTGCAGTGACACTCGTTGGTGCCACCAGGTGCCATGGCAATGGCCACAGGGACCCGTTCCTTGGTTTGGTGCCATGGCAACCAATGCCTGGAGCCGTTGTGATGGTTGGTGGCCATGAAAAGCTGCCCTGGGCCCTTGCTCAGGGCTGGTGTCAGTGCCCAGAGCCAGAGGGGATCCCTTGCTGGGGGCTGTGCCATGGCCACCTGCCCTGTGCCGCGCTGGCCGCTCTGGCACCAGGAACCAGCAGCCACCGGCACTGCCAGGGCCAAAGGCCAGGTCAGCCAGACAGAAAGGGGCGGGGCTGGGCACTGTTTCCATGGCAACCAGCACTGGGGGGACACCTGGGTCACCTGGCCTGGCAGTTGCCATGGAAACCCCCGGCAGGGACTGAGGGCACAGCCCCTGGCACTGAGACACTGCTGGGCCGGGTGCTGAGCACAGGGCTGGGCACGCAGAGATGGTTTTGTTCTTGCTGAGCTGCAGCACAGCCAAGGCCTGTCCTGCCCCTCGTCCAGCCACGCTGGGGAGGGGCTGGGGCTGCGGGGGAGCTGGGCAGGGGACAGCCAGGATAGGGGACCCCAACTGACCCCGGGCATAGCCCAGACCAGAGCACATCATGCTCAGGGTGTGAAGGGGGAAAACAAGGAGGAAGGGGGGAATTTTGGAGTGAAGGCTTTTTCCTTCCCAGGGAGCACTTAGGCAAGAAGGGGCCTTGTGTCCCCAGTGGGCAGGGTCACTACCAAAGATACAGAAACCAACTGAAGGAATTGTAATTTATATCATGCACAGCTGCAAAGAATTACAAAAGGATAAGCTCAGCAATCCATCATAACTCATCATTACATTTTGATGACCAATCCCTTGGTGAAACACTGGAGGGGTTTGTGACAGACAAAGATTCTGGCTGACTTTCAAGGTACACCTTACAGACATCAGCAGTACTTTAGTGACACCATTCTTCATTCTTTTTTCTCAATCTCATTCGAATTAGGAACAAGAATTCTGTTGTCCATGGAGCTGGCACCTTTTTAATTCCAGAATAATGCCCCCAGACCCTTTGCTGTTCAGCTTTCCCATGCTGTTTGTGGCTAACAAGGCCTGGGGGGCCCTTTCCCCTCTGGTTGGAAGGGGCCAGGTCCCAGTCCCTGAGAGGCACCCAGGCTCCTGGATGGAATTCCTGTGCAAGTCCCTCAGTGTCACAGCAGCCTTCACAGGGAGCCCCATGGATCAGAGCATTTTCCACAGGGGCCTTTGGGGCAAACAGGGAGATTTGGTCTGGCAGGATGTGTAAAACAATCTCCTGTCAAATCTCCTTGTTCTCACACAGAATCCCTGGCTGCAGGGACACATTCCCATTGTTCCTGCCCAGGGTTCAGGACTCAGACTTGTCTTTCCTAGGAGCTGCTCCTTCAGCTGCCTCGGGAGGGCCATTTGGCCTCTGGACCCACACTCTGGCTCCATTATTAGGGCTGCTGGATGCAAACCCTTTATCTCCACAAATGGTGGTGACTGGAAGTGGATCTCCCTTTTTCAAAATCGTTCCTAAAATTGCAAGATCAGTAATTGTGCTACCCTGTCATGGGGCTGAATAATCCAATCCTGGTCACTATGGTTTACAGAATTACTGCAATTTCTCCTGGATATTCTGCATCAATTCCTCCTGCCATGACAGGAACACTTTGCAAGGCCAAGCTCCAAGGGAGCAGTTACCAAATTAAAGTGTCCTGGAGGAATCTAAATTCCTGTTTCGGTATTGATAGCTCTCATTTGCTTTGAATTTCTCCTCATTAATTCCAATGCATGAAGGCCCAGCCCTGCAGCCTCTGGGCTGGCCCTGCCAGGGGCCATCACAGCCGGAAAAATTTCCCAGGCAGCCCAAGTCTCACTGCCCATGGTTGGATTTGCAAACTGGGGGCAGCCGTGCACAGCCAGGGGGTTTCATTTCCCCAGTGGGCCATTGTGAAGGGCATGGAGCACATCTGAGAGATGGATTCTCCATGGGGAAAGGTTCCCATCTCCTCATTTTTTACACTGCTCTTTTAAAAACCTGTTCAACCAGTCCTGCAGCTTGTGCATAGTCTGGTACATGAAAAACTCTGCAGGCCTTATCACTGTATTTTTCACAGGAACAGACAAAGCACTCTGCATCACAGTATCAGCAAACCCTGTAAAAATAGCCAATTTCCTCCCTTCCTCCTTTTTCATTGTATACAATCTCACAAAGTTGGCCACTGACATTAGGGTCCTGGCCAATCCAGTTCTGTAGGGTATTTAGTGTTACATCCCTAAGCAGCCAAAGCTACCAAATTAGTATTGTCAGCACTACTTCACATTACTATTATAATTTTATACATAGATAGTGATATAAAAATATAGATATAGGTAGATACAGACATATATAAATATATATATTGAGGTCTTATTATACTATAAATACATATATATTATTATGTATATAGATATTTCACTTGCACAAATGCATCTGAGCTCAAAATTAAAACCTTCTTCTCTTGCTCCATGTGGGAGCATTCCAACAATAATTGTCCTTCCGAAGGTGCTGTTTCCAATACACCCTTAACAAATTCATCTTTGTCTGCCCAAACCCACAAGGTCTTTTCCTTTTCCATATGCAATTTTCGGATGCATTTGAAGCCATCCAGGGGGGCAGCTTCTTTTACCCGACTGCCCCACTGCTCACACGGGGCTCTGACCTCAGCCCACTCCAGAGCCAGGGAACTCCAGGGAAGGGCTTCCCATCTGGGAATTTCTGATGGGACTGATTATTCACATTTACATTTAAAAAGTGACATTTTGTTGGGATCTGGCCAGACTGTGCCAGTTTTGTTTTACCAGTGGGCAGGGTCAACACCAAAGACACAGACTCCAACTGAAGGAATCAGTGTCATTTCCTGCAGTTCAGAGCAGCAAAGAATCACAAAAGGAGCAGCTCAGCAATGCATCCAACCATCCCCACCAAAGATTGCCTGCAGAGATTAAGAAAGATCCAGCAGCATTTACCCTCAGCCTTTACCATCACCCAGATCCACAGAGCAGCTGGGGAAGCTGTCACAGCCAAGGGCTGTAGAGCCACTCCTGGGCACTGGGAATTCCTGCAGGTGCCTCCAGCCCCAGGTGAGGCTCCAACCCCGCTGGGAGAGGGCCAAGCTCTGACAGTGCTGAATGAACAAACTGACAGCACTGCTAGTGTGGCAACATCTGCTTTCATCCTCCTCTTGCGTCCCTCCCAAAGCCTGGCCAGGGCTCAAGGAGGAACCAAGGGAGCTGACTTTGATCCTTCAGGCCCCAGACAAGGCCAGATGTCAGATTTCATGGCCTTGTCTGGCTTCTAAATACACAAAGGTCAAGACATGTTTCACTAAGGAGTGGCTACATCTATCACAGTGTTAATGACCATGTATATTTCATCAGGGAGCAGATACAAAGATAACCTTTGCTTGGAAGGTTCATCCAGAGGCCACCTTTGGCTCAGGGCCTGCTGTCCAGGCCTCACTCAGGATTGGTGTCCAGGCCTTGGCACTTCAGGGATGTGGTTTAGTGCTGGGCTTGGCACTGCTGGGTGAGCGGCTGCACTGGGTGAGCTCAGAGGGCTTTTCCAACAGAAAGGATTCTGTGATTCCATTATTATATCCACTGCATTCAGCTGGGTCTATTTTAGCAGCATTCCTTTGCTCCAAAAGCTCCCTCTTGCCCAGCTCATGTGGCCTGAGGCTTCAGCTCCTTCAGCTCCTGGTGCTGAGCTGCTCATGCTGAACGAGACGACTCGGAGAGAAGAACACAGTCCATGCAATTCCTTCTGGGACATGGAGAGGGGAGGCTGTGCAAACAGGAGCATTGTTTGCTGTGGCCTCCTCTCTGCCCTTCCCGCCTTTCAGCGCTTTGAACCAGCCAAGAGCTTTCTCCAAGAGTGCAATGGAGCAGCTGTTCCTGCTCCCAGGCCTGGCTCTCTCCAGTCTCTGCCCTTGCCTGGTTCTGTCCCTCTTGCTGTGCCCTCTGTTCCACCAGGGCTCCCTGGCTGCTGCCCAGGACTGTGGCACTGGCACAGATCCAGTGCTCCAGAGCCTCCTTTCTGTGCCCTTGCAGCTGCCTGGGCACAGCAGCCTTTTCCATCTGGAAGCTCCCCATGGACAGGGAGTGCCCAGCTCCGTTCCTTGCACAGCCTCCAGGAGCCCAGGGCTGCCATCTCCAGTCCCTGCTGGCACTGGGGGCTCCCAGGTGCCTCAGGCTGCTGTGACACCGCTGCACACGGGAGGCAAGAGGGGCAGGGGCTCTGCTCAAAGTCAGCTCCATCTGCTGCTGCTGCTGCTGCTGTGGGGTCATTTGTGCAGCCCTGTCTGCCCAGAGTCAGGGATCAGATCCTGCCAGTCTCTTCCAGCCCTGGCTGCTCAGAGTTTGGGCCTTGGAGCCTCAGGTGGCCAAAGGCAGCTGCTGCTGGTCCCTCTGTGTGCCTGAGTTCAGCAGTGCTGCTCCATCAGTCTGTGCCCAGCAACGGGGAAAAGCCTCAGCCCTGCAGGGCCAGGAGCTGCCGGGCTCTGCCTGAGCAGCTCAGCCAGCAGGAAGGGAGCTGCTCCACATGGGAACCAGGAGCAAAGGACATTCTTTTTGTAGGACATGTTTTCTATTGACAGGAAAAAAAAGGAAAAAGTAATCAAAAACTATATAAAATGTGAAAGATAAAAAAAAACCCCAAGTGTGCAGTGAAAAATCATCTCTAACTTTGAATTAAGAGGCAACTGATATTTTGAAAGAGAACTCAGTTATTTACTTTGTAAATGTGCTGATGGCATGGATCCATCTTACTGACCTCGGCAGTCTTTTTAAAAAGTTTTTGAGGATTGTTTCCAATATTGTTATTTTTAATTGTGGTCGAGGCAAGAGGAAATTGCTTTGTGCACTTCCAGCTCCAAGCAGGACTGGGAATGGAAACTCTGTCAAAGCCCAAATCCTTTACAAGACAACCTTCCTTCTCAGCCTGGGAATGAGCGGAACATTCCCATTGAAACTTTCATGGATTTCTTAGAGTCACAAAGTCCCACTGACAGCTTTTTGCTCTGGTGTGGAAATGCAGAAGGGCAATTCTCCATCCACCAGCTCCAGACTGCACTGCCTCAGGAGCACGGCCCACTCGCCAGCTTTGGCCCACTCGTGGCACTTCTAGAGGAGGAACAAAGTGCAATTGCACAATTCCAGCCAATCAAGAAGGAAGAATGGGACACACAAAACAGCCTGTACAGATCCAGGCATTCAGCTGGGACTGTGGAGAGTTTGGGTCCTTGCCAGTTGGATGTGTGTCCCCAGCTGCAATCTCTGGGCCTGCAGCAGAGTCTCACTCACCTGCCAAAGCAGAAAGCTCAGGCGCTGTGCTCGCAACGGGCTCGTCTGATGCAGAGCTGTGAGAGCAATGTGAGGGCAGAGCCAGCCCAGCTGGGCCCAGGGCTGAGCCCAGCAGAGCCCTGGCAGAGCCCAGAGCAGCCTCAGCACCCGCAGAGCCCGGCTGCAAGGAGAGAAAGCAGAAAGTGCCTGTCAGCTGAGGGCTCCTGTCCCCTTGTGCCAAGGCCTGCGGTGCCCAGGCCATGCTGGCTGTGCCCAGAGCTGTGCCCAGAGCTGCCCATCCTGCTGCCTCTGGCAGCAGAGCAGGAGGGCAGGACACGTGCCCAGCCTGCAGCCAGCCAGGGCACATCCAGCCCTCAGCAGCTGCCCAGAGTCAAAAAGCAGCTGGGTAGCTGACAGAAGAATTCATTGCGTCTGCCCCAGCAAAGGGGGAACCTTTGGTGCCCAGCTGTGCCATGCCCAGATCTGGGAGCAACCCCATGCCTGTAGACTCACCTGCAAATTGGACCTGGAGCCTGGCTTTGAAGAAGGTGCCAGAATCCAAGTCCATCATCTTCAGCTGGCCAGGCCAAGGAAGAAATTATCATCCTTGAGGTTGTCCTTGGTGTCTCCAGCACCAGCCCCATTTGGAACAGCTTCTCCAGGGGCTCCTTCTCCTTCCCTGGGGTCAGACCAGGCTGTCAGGGCTCTGCCTAGGGCCCCAGCCATCCATGAACCATACAAACAAAACCAGGGGGATGGTGGCCACCAGTGCTTGTCACACCGGGTCTCCAGCTCAGCTCCAGCCCAAGAGCTGCATGCTCCCTTCTGCTGACCCCTGCTCAGAGCTACAGGCAGGACAAAACCAGCCTGGTTTGCTTTCCCACTGATTGCCAAGAGATGCGTGGAGCTGGTACCTGCTAGGTCCCTGGATCCAACTGTGCACGTGGATTTCTTCAGTCTTCTAGGGCAGGGAAACACCCTTCACCCAAGGATGACAGAAAAGCTCTTCTAAGGATGGCCTGTCCGAGGGTTGCATGGACAAACACCTCTTAATAACATCTTGGCACTCTGGGGAGAGAAACCAGAAATCACCAGTCAGTTGGAGAAGTTGCCCTCCTGTTCCCATGCCCAGGTCATGCTGGGTGTGACCAGAGCTGGGCCTAAACTTCCCCATGGATGCTCTGTTTGGAGGACAGCAGGAGGGCAGGACATGTGCCACCTCCTCAGCAGCTGCCAGAGTGGTTTGCCCATGAGCCCGCTGCTGTCTCCCAGCACTGGTATTCCCCCCGTGCCCAGAGATGAGGATCCACCTCGAGAGAGCCATCGTGGGAACAAGATTCGCCCCCGGATGATCTCCTGGCCCCTCCTGAACGGGTGCTTCCCCATGACCAGGTGGCACAGCAGGAGGCCCATGGACCAGATCGTGGCTGCCTCGCCGTGGTAGCGTTGGTGCTGGATCCACTCTGGTGGGCTGTAGGACAGGGTTCCTGTGGAACACAGACAGCTCAGCAGGGGGCTGCTGCTGCTCCCAGAACCTGGCTCCAGCATCCCTGGGCATGTGGGGGCTGCCCCAGAGGCACACGGGGTGAGCACTGCCCTCTCGCCAGCACTTGGGACTTGTGCACTAACTCGTGGCTGGAAAAGAAGCCACTGGACTGGAAGAGGGCAGCACAATCCCTGGGAAAGCCCAACCATGACACACAAAGGAAAAACCCACCCAGTAGTGGAGAAAACCCACTCTCCTCCCCACCTGCATGGCCCCCAAAAATGTTAATAAGCCAAGGTGAACAAGGAGAGCGGAGCAGTCCAGCCCTTCCTCGCCTGCACACCAAACCATCTGGGGAATGGGGTCAGACCCCCCCCTCTCTGCTGCCCCCATGGGGGTTTGTGTCAGGCTGGCTGCCCCAGCTCCAGCCCCAGCCCAGGGCACAGTGGGTGCTGAAGGCTGTCAGCAGGGCTGGGAGCTGGCCGCCCTCACACCCCACCCAAATCAACTCGGCTCTAGCATCAATCCCATCCCGGCTGCAATAGGGGGAAGCCCCAGTGCTGCACCCAGGCTGGGCCACGAGATGCCCAGGAGCACCCCCTGCGAGGGCTCACCTGCAAATTGGGTGTAGGCTGTGTCTTGGAGGAAGGCGCCACAGCCAAAGTCGATCAGTTTCAGCTGCCCGCTGGCCAGGTCGAGCAGGACATTCTCGGGCTTGATGTCCCGGTGCAGGACCCCGCAGCTGGTGCAGTGCCGCACGGCCTCCAGCACCTGGCGGAACAGCCCCCGCGCCTCCTCCTCCGGCAGGAACCCCCGCTCCGCCAGGAAACCCGAGAGCTCCTGGCACCGCTCCGGACGCTCCAGCACCAGCAGGAAGCTGTCGGGGAGCTCAAGCCACTCCAGGAGCTGAATGACACCGCCACAGCCACAGGACACCTTGGCCAGCAGCACGATCTCCAGGGGTGCGCTGGTGCCGTCGGGCTGCGGGAGGAGCACGATGCCGTCAGTGGGGCCGAGGCCGTGCTGGGGCTCTGGGAGCCCTCAGCCAGCCCGGGATGCTCTGCATGCCCCGCTCAACCCACGCCCTCTCTCCCCGCAGGGCTCACGGCGGCTCCCACCGTGCCGGGCCCCGGCTCCTCGCCGCCCGGCACGGCCCGGCTGCCGCCGCTGGCTCCGCTCACTCACCAGCTCGCCCCAGAGCCGGATGCGATCCCTCGGCACGCGTTTGATGGCCACCTGCGAGCGAGGGAGAGCAGCGGGTTGAGCTCGCCGCCCGTCCCGCCGCGCCCCGACCTTCTCCTCCTCCTCCCTCCTCCTCCGCCCCCTCCGCCTGCGCGCCGCCGGCCTCGCTGCTCACCGGGGCGCCGTCCGAGAGCCGCGTGGCCGCGAAGACGCTGCCGAAGCCGCCGAGCCCCAGCAGCGATCCCAGCCGGTACCGCTCCTGCAGGGCCTCCTGCGCCGTCCCTGCGGGCGGGACGCGGCTGTCAGCGCTCGGCCCGGGGCCAGCAACGGCCCCCGAGCGCCCCTCACCCGCCCCGGGCCCGGCATCCCCACCCGCCCCCGGCCCCGGCGGCTGGGGGCCGGAGGCCGCGCTGCCAAGCGGCGGAGCTCGGGCCGGGGAAGCCGCAGCGGGAGCGGCGGGAGTGGCCGCGCCGCGGGTGTGCTCCGCGGGCCCCGGGAGAAGCCGGGGCCGGGGCCGGGGCCGGGACTGGAGCCTGCGTCGGGTCCGGGGCCGGGCTCGAGCCAGGCGGAGCCGAAGGGCGGCGGTGCCGCCCCCGCACCAGGCACTGATGCCCGCCCAGCAGCGCCACCGCCAGCACGGCCAGAGCCGGGCGGAGGCGAGACCGCGGCGGGACGGCCGGGGCGGGGCTCGGGGCAGCCCCGCCCGGGGCCGGGGGCATGGCCCGGCCCGGTAGGGGAGAGGGAGGCGCTGAGAGGAGAGGGACGCCGGACAAGGGACCCCGAGAGAAGGGTGCCCGACAGCGGGAAATGGAGAGAAGGAGAAATAAAGGGACAAAGAGAAAGAGAAAGAAAAATAGGGGAAAGCGTGTTTTGCTGCTCTCGCCGCTGCTGCTGCCGCTGCCGCCGCTGCAACTGAAGCACCGGGGCCGTTCGTCCCCGTATCCGTTCCCCGCTCGCCCCACGTTCGAGCCCCGCGCGCCCCGGGGACAGCCCCTCCGTCTGCCCAAACACGGGAACTTTGTAGCCTTGAGCCCAGATGCAGAGCCCTGACTCCTGCACACTGGCACAGCGATCCCCTGGCTCGCTGCTGTGCATTGTCCTTGCTGAGGGTCAAACATTATCGGGGCACCTTCCCTTGGGGTAGGATTCCTACCTGACCCCAGCACTGCACTGACACCTCCAGTGTTGCTTTCCAGTAAAAACAGGGGAAGGAAAACTGTGTGTGGCTCATGGTATTTTAGAGTGTCTAAAAATCACTAAATCATCAATCCTAGAGGTGAGGTGCATCTGGAATTACTGGATGCAACATAGAAAAGGGGAGCATAGAAATAAATAGAGGAAAACACCTTGGATTGTTTCTTTTATTTCACATCTGGAAAGCTGTTTCAGTTTTCCAGGAGTCTTCTCCTGTCTGCTGTTCCCAAAAATCTCTCATGGAGAACAAGGTCAAGCTTCTGTCCCAAGATTTGCCACCAGGAAATTATGCCACTGGTGCAATTTTCATTGTGACTGTTTGTGCTGGCTTAGGGCAAATTTGGGGAGGAAACCTCCTAAAGGGGTCTGTCTAGAAGGCAAGTTCAAGCGGCCCCTACCCCTACTAGTTCAGGAAAAGACTTCCCTTGAGAAAAGTGAAAAAAAACTCCAGTTTTTTTAACGAGTAAAGTATTCACAAGCATGAAAAATGAATAATATTAAATAAAACCTCTGACAGTGCTGAAGAGATGGCAAATTCAGAAAGTTCTTTTTTTGGGTTGTAGTTGGCTCACTCGGTCTCTCCTGAGTCCCTCTGCTGCTGGAATGCAGCGTCCCAGAGCTCGGGGGGCCACAGGTGTGAGCTGCAGGTGTTTGTCTGGGTTTTCAGTCCAGAGCAGGTTTAAACAGTTCCAAGAAAAAGGAAAGTCACAGTCCGAGGAACTTCTCTTCCTGAGGTGGCTGAAATCAAATTGCTGGACCTTGGCTGTGAAGGCATCGGGAAATTTCCAAATCTGGGCACTGGCGGTCCCAGCAAACACCAGATCATGGTGGCGCTGGAGCCAGAACCTGAAGATTTCCAAACTTTGGCTTTCTGTGCCAGCAAATCACTGGGCTTGGGCTGTGCCAGCACCAGGAAGTTTTCAGATCTGGGCACTGGCACTGCCAGCAAACACCTGATCTGGGTGGTGTCGTTGCCAGTGACAGAAATCTGCCGGATTTGGGCTCTGCTGGCATCGGGAAATTTCCAAATCTGGGTTCCTGTGTAGGAAACACAAGATGTGGGCAGTGCCAGACCCAGTAGCAGGAAGTTGCCAGGTTTTGGATTTCTGCGCCAGCAAATTGCTGCACTTGGGCTGTGTCAGAATAGGGAAATTTCCAGATCTGGGCACTGGCAGTTCCAGCAAACACCAGTGAAACCTTCTGGTCCTCGTCTGCACTGTTGACCAGTGGTTTCCCTGAGAACCAGCTCTGGCAACTTTACAGACAGCGACTGCTTTTATCTCGTTGTCTGGAAACAGAACTTTACTGAAGGCAAACACAACAAACAGGACGGCGTACACAGTACAGAGAGAGAAGCAGAAAAAGGCCTGGGTCCAGGGTCTAGCAGGAATATTTATACATTTATTTATGGGGAGGGGTTAAGGTGGGATCTGAGGGAAGGATCCAAGAGGAAGGAAGGATTAAGAATCTTACAGTTTTTGCAGTATAAAGTAACCAATGGTAGCAAAGAGAACTCAGAACTTTCTAGTAACAATTGCATAACTGAACAAGAGGATCATGGGCGGGAGCTCCTGCTGACCCCAACTAAAGAGGGCCTTAAGCCGAGGTCTCCCTCCTCTTTTAAACAAACCCCAACACACCAGATCTGGGCAGTGCCGGGTTTTGGCTTTCTTTGCCAGACAATTGCTGCATTTGGGTAGTGCCAGCACCAGGAAATTGCCAGATCTGGGCACTGGCGGTGCCAGCTAACCGCAGATCTGGGTGCTGCCGGTGCTACCACCAGAAAATTGCAAGGTTTTGTCTTTCTGTGCCAGCAAACTGCTGGACTTGGGCTGTGCTGCCACTGGGAAACTGCTGGATCTGAGCACTGGCAGTGCCAGCAAACACCAGATCTGGGTGGGGCCAGCACCAGGTATTTGCAAGGTTTTGGCTTTCTTTGCCAGAAAATTGCTGGACTTGGCTCTGCCAGAACAGGGAAATATCCAGATCTGAGCACTGGCAGTGGCAGCTAACACCAGGTCTGGGCACCTGTATTGGCATCAGGAAATTGCCAGATTCTGGCTTTCTGTGCCAGCAAATTGCTGGACTTGAGCTGTGCCAGCCCTGGGAAATTTCCGGATCTGGGCGCTTGGGCAGCAAACACCAGATCTGGGTGGTGTCTCATAGTGTGTTTTTATACTTTGTAATACTTTGCAATACTTTTGTTTTTGAATCCCCGTCTTTTTCCCAAATGGTTCATCCCAGATGGTACCTCCCTCCCTTTACCTGTATAATCCCTTTCCCTTGCTGAGATCATCCCCAAATCCCCACCCTGGCTCTCTGTCAATCACTCAGCATCCCATCCCCTCCGTCTAGAAGCTTTGCTCCAGAATGTCGAGTGATTAGCCAGCGGCCAGGGGTCAGTGCCCCAAGCCTTGCCCCACATGCTGTCCTAAATGTCTGTCCCCCAGTCCCCATGCCTTAGGGTCACTTATTGGTTAGTATTGGCAGGGACAGTGTGTGTGCCAGGGACCAGCAGGGAGTGGAGCTCACTGGGCACAGGCCTGGCCAGGGTGGGGTCACCCTGAGATCAGGGACTGAATGTCTGCTGTGAGCCAGGAGAGCTCTGCAGCCCAGGGACACAGCAGGCACAGGGAAAGGGGTCTGGGCACTGACTCCTCTGACCCTCAGGGAGCTCCCCCAGGAGGATCCAGGGCAGCCCCGAGCCCCTCTGGCAGCCCTGGAACAAGGCAGGCACCTCTGAGCCCCTCCATGGCCGCGCAGAGCCTGTGTGGGAGGGGGTCAGTGCAGGGAGCACCATCACCTGCCTCTGTGTGCCAGGCTGAGCAGCAGAGCCCAGCAGAGGCACCCAGGGCCCCAGGCAGCACAGCTCCCGTGCTCTGCGGAGCAGCAGCCCCAGCTCAGGCTCTGGGGAGCAGGGCAGGGGCTGCAGCAATGGCTGCTCGGGCCAGCGCAGACGTGTTCCCCTGGGAAGGGCTCTGGGGGCAGCTGGCATGGGCCAGGAGCAGAGCAGGATCCCGTGGGGGTGCAGAGGAGCCCTGGCAAGAGGCTGCCCTGTCCCTGGGCCAGCAGGAGCTGCCTGAGGAGCCCTGGGGCCAACTCTGCGCTGTGCTGGGCAGCAGGGCTGGCCCTGGGGCTGCAGGAGCTGCCCGAGCTGAGCATCTGCTGAGCATTCCAGACACAGAGTGGCTGTCCCTGACCTCCAGGGCCTCCAGTTCCTGCTGCCGGGCCAGACCTGACTCTGCTGCTCTGCTGGGCTGCGGCTGGGGCAGGGAAAGGCTGAACTGGGCAGTGCCAGGGAGAGGAAAACAATGGAGCCTGTCCCCACAAGTCCCCACAGTGTCAGAATGGTCTCCATGGATCCATGAGGGCTCACAGTGTCACAATGGCCCCTTAGTTCTATGGAGTCCCACAGGGTCACCATGGTCCCCTGGTTACACAAGGCACAGCAGTGTCACAAGGGCCCCTTGGTTCTGTGAAGCCCCACAGGGTCAGTTTTGCCAGTGGGCAGAGTCAGCACCAAAGACACAGACTCCAGCTGAAGAAATTGTGTAATTTATATGATGTATGTCTGCAAAAAATTACAAAAGCAGAAGCTCAGCAATGCACCCAACCATCCCCACCAAAGACTGCCTGCAGTGATTAAGAAAGATCCAGCAGCATTTACCCTCAGGCTTTACCATCCCCCAGACCCACAGAGCAGCTGGGGAAGCTGTCACAGCCAAGGGCTGCAGAGCCACTCCTGGGCACTGGGAATTCCTGCAGGTGCCTCCAGCCCCAGGTGAGGCTCCAACCCCACTGGGAGAGGGCCCAGCTCTGACAGTGCTGAATGAACAAACTGACAGCACTGCTGGTGTGGCAACATCTGCTTTCATGCTCCTCTTGGGTCCCTCCCAAAGCCTGGCCAGAGCCCAGGAGGAACCAAGGGAGGTGACTTTGATCCTTCAGCCCCAAACAAAGCCAGATGGGGCCTTGTCTGATTTTTAAATACAGAAAGATAAATCCACATTTCACCCATGAACACTTACGGAGATCACATTGCTAATAATATTAGCAATATAAATATAAATTCATTAAGATAAATTCATTAATGAGCAGACACAAATATAACCTTTGCTTGGAAGGTTCATCTGGAGCTCAGCTTTGCCTCAGGGCCCGTTGTTCAGGCCTCAGTCAGGGCCTGGTGAGGCCTCAGTGCTTCAATCAGTGCTTTGACCTACAGATGAAGTGCAACCTTCAGAACAATTTCAATAACACAGTTTAGATTTAGGTATTAGGTATAAAGGCATTGCCTCTTGTTCTTCAATTAAGTGCTGTTCAAGTTCATTACTCAGAGCTATAATTTGCATTCCTTTTAAAACATGCCTAATTAGTTGCTATTCTCTGTTCTTTATCAAATGCCTCTGATTTTTCTTGAGACTGTGTCTCTCTTTAGACAAGTCTCAGTACTCCATTTCCAGCACAAGGTGTCACAACAACTCTAACATTAAATCATAACACACCAAGTGCTCACACTGCAATGATCACAGTGACTGCCGCAAATTTATTTCACAGCAGCCTCTAATTTGGGAGCCAATCCCACCAGGAAGAATTTTCTTCCTTCTGCCACTGTTCTCCTGATCTTTCTGTCGAGGTGATTCCTGATTGTTGGACCTCAAACCGAGCACTGATAGACATTCCTGCCACATTCCGGTCCTGGAATAGCCCAGGTTCCTCCCTGGCCAGCAAGCAGATAATCCAAGGCCGTGAGGTTCTGCAGAGCCCCATTTGTGTTTGTTGGAGCTCACAGCATGTGCTACTGAATATCTTAACAGCATCACTTATTATTTCTTCTAATAATTGATTTAGCTCATTAATGTAAATTGGGTGCAGCCATGCAGGGGGTTTCCATTTCCCCATGGGCCATTGTTAACGGCATGGAGCAAATCTGGGACAGGTTCCCATCTCCTAATTTTTTCAACTGCTCCTTTAACAACCCCTTCACCTGTTCAACCAGTCCTGCAGCTTGTGAATTGTCTGGGATATTAAAAACCCAGTAGTCTTAATCACTGCATTTTTCACAGTAACAGACAAAGCATTCCACATCACAGCATCAGCAAATCCTATAAAAATAGCAAATTTCATCCCTTCCTCCTTTATTCCTTGTATACAATCTCACTAAGCTTACCACTGACATTTGGGTCTTGGCCAGACCTTTTCTGTGGGGTTTTCAGTGTCACAGTGAGCGGCTAAAGCTGGCATATTATAATTGTCAGCCATATTTCACTGGGTCAACTTTTAATTACATAGATAAAAATATAAATTACTGTCTTATATATAACTATTAAAATCAATTATTGTTATTGTTATTGTTATTGTTATTACTAGTAGTAGTAGTAGTAGTAGTAGTAGTAGTATTGCTATTATTATTAAACTTGCACAAATGAACCTGAGCTCAAGATTTGAACCTTTTGTCACTCTGTGTGGGAGTATTTCAACAACAGTTTTTCCTTCTGTTGGTGCTGTTAATAAAATTCACCCTCGTCTGCCCAAACCCACAAGGTCTTTTCCTTTTTCATGTGCAGCTTTTGGATGCATTTGAAGACATCCAGGGGTTCAGCCTCTTTAACCCGACTGCCCCACTGCTCCACTGGGGCTCTGACCTCAGCCCACTCCAGAGCCAGGAAACTCCAGGGAAGGGCTTCCCAGCTGGGAATTTCTGATGGCACTGATTCCTCACATTGACACTGAACAAGTGACATTTTGTTGGCATTTGGCCAGACTGTGCCAGTTTTGTTTTACCAGTGGGCAGGGTCAGCACCAAAGACACAGACCCCAGCTGAAGGAATCAGTGTCATTTCCTGCAGTTCAGAGCAGCAAAGAATCACAAAAGGAGCAGCTCAGCAATGCACCCAACCATCCCCACCAAAGATTGCCTGCAGAGATTAAGAAAGATCCAGCAGCATTTACCCTCAGCCTTTACCATCACCCAGATCCACACAGCAGCTGGGGAAGCTGTCACAGCCAAGGGCTGCAGAGCCACTCCTGGGCACTGGGAATTCCTGCAGGTGCCTCCAGCCCCAGGTGAGGCTCCAACCCCGCTGGGAGAGGGCCCAGCTCTGACAGTGCTGAATGAACAAACTGACAGCACTGCTAGAGTGGCAACATCTGCTTTCATGCTCCTCTTGGGTCCCTCCCAAAGCCTGGCCAGGGCTCAAGGAGAAACCAAGGGAGCTGACTTTCATCCTTCAGCCCCAAACAAGGCCAGATGTCAGATTTCATGGCCTTGTCTGGCTTCTAAATACACAAAGGTCAATATATGTTTCACTAATGAGTGGCTACATCTATCACACTGCTAATGACCATGCATATTTTATTAGGGAGCAGATACAAAGAGAACCTTTGCTTGGAAGATTCAGCCAGAGGCCACCTTTGGTTCTCGCCCCCGCCTCTCTGCTACTCCCACCCACGGGGGTTTTGGTTGGGCTGGCTGCTCCAGTCCTGGGCAGAGTGGCTGGCAAAGGCTGCCAGCAGGGCTGGAAGATCGCTGCCCACCCAGCCCCGCTCTAAAGCAACTCAGCTGAAGACACAGTGCCCTGACTGGCAGCAAAAGGGAGAATCCCCGCTGCCACAGCCAGCTTGGGCTGGGAGATGTTGGGCCATGAGATGTCAGCAGTGGGAGCACAGCCCTGCGTGGGCTCACCTGCAAAGTGAGTGTAAACTGTGTCTTGCAGGTAGGTGCCACAGCCAAAGTCATGAGTTTGCCTGGCTGGTGTCCAGGTCAACCAGGATATTCCCTGGTTTGATCTCGCGGTGCAGGACCCCGCAGCTGGTGCAGTGCCGCACGGCCTCCAGCACCTGGCGGAACAGCTCCCGCACCTCCTCCTCGGGCAGGAACTGCCGTGCCCGAATGAAGCGCTGCAGGTCATGACACTGCTCTGGCCACTCCATGACGATGTAGTTGGGGAGCCTGAGCCACTTCAGCAGCTGGACCACACCGGGGAAGCCAGTGGACACCTTGGCCAGCAGCACGATCTCCAGGGGTGCGCTGGTGCCATCGGGCTGCGGGAGGAGCACGATGCCGTCAGTGGGGCCGATGCCGTGCCAGGCCTGGGGAAGCCCTCAGCCAGCCCGGGATGCCCTGCGCCTTGTGCTGGCCCCACGCCCGCTCTCCCTCGGGGCGTCCTGCCGTCTCCCACCGTGCCGGGCACCGGCTCATCCCCGGCAGGCAGCCTCGGCTACTGCCGCTGATTCCGCTCACTCACCAGCTCGCCCCTGTGCCGGACGCGGTTCCGTGGCACCCTTTTGATGACCACCTGCAAGCCAAGGGCAGCAGCGGGGTGAGCTCGCCGCCCGCACTGCGAGCCGCATCCTCCGCCCTCCTCCTCCTGCATCCCCTCCTCCTCCGCCCCCTCCTCCTGCGTCCGCCGCCGGCCCTGCCGCTCACCAGGGCGCCGTCCGAGAGCCGCGTGGCCGCGAAGACGCTGCCGAAGCCGCCGCGCCCCAGCAGCGATCCCAGCCGGTACCGCTCCAGCAGGGCCTCGTGCGCCGTCCCTGCGGGCGGGACGCGGCGGTCAGAGCTCGGCCCGGGGCCAGCAACGGCCCCCGAGCGCCCCTCACCCGCCCTGGGCCGGCCATGCCCAGGCCTTCGCTCCCGGGAACGCGGCACGGGAGGCTCGGGGCCGGCGGCCGCGCTGCCGAGCGGCGGAGCTCGGGCCGGGGAAGCCACAGCGGAGGCGGCGGGAGTGGCCGCGCCGTGTGTGTGCTCCGCTGGCCCCGGGAGGAGCCCGGAACCGGGCCGGGGCCGGGACTGGAGCCTGCGTCGGGTCCGGGGCCGGGCTCGGGCCAGGCGGAGCCGAAGGGCGGCGGTGCCGCCCCCGCACCAGGCACTGATGCCCGCCCAGCAGCGCCACCGCCAGTACAGCCAGAGCCGTGCGGAGGCGAGACCGCGGCGGGACGGCCGGGGCCGGGCTCGGGGTAGCCCCGCCCGGGGCCGGGGGCGGGCCGGGGGCATAGCCCGGCCCATCACGGGGAGAGGGAGGCGCGGAGATGAGAGGGACGTCGGGCAAGGGACCGCGGGAGAAGGGTGCGCGACAGTGGCAAAGGGAGAGAAAATTAAAGAAAAAGAGAAAGAGGAAGAAAGAGAGAAAGAGTATTCAAAACTATCTGTTTGCTGATGCCGCCGCTGCTGCTGCTGATGCCGCCGTTGCCGCCGCTGCAACTGAAGCACCGGGGCCGTTCGTCCCCGTGTCCGTTCCCCGCTCGCCCCACGAGCCCCACGTTCGAGCCCCGCGCGCCCCGGGGACAGCCCCTCCGTCTGCCCAAACACGGGAACTTTACAGCGCTGAGCCCGGATGCAGAGCCCTGACTCCTGCACACTGGCACAGCGATCCCCTCGCTTGCTGCTGTGCATTGTCCTTGCTGAGGGTCAGAAACTGCCAGCCCACCTTCCCTTGGGGTAGGATTCCTACCTGACCCAAGCATTGCACTTACATCTCCAGTGTTGTTTTCCAGTACAAACAGGGGAAGGAAAACTGTGTGTGGCTCATGGTATTTTAGAGTGTCTAAAAATCCCTAAGTCAGCGATCTTAGAGGTGAGGTACATCTGGAATTACTGGGTTGCAACATGGAAAAGGGAAGCACAGAAATAAATAAAGAGAAACATCTTGGATTGTTTCTTTCATTTTCATTTTGCTTCTGGAAAGCTGTTTCAGTTTTCCAGGAATCTTCTGTCTGCTCTTCCCAAGAACCTCTCATTGAGAACAAGGTCGAGCTTCTGTCACAAGATTTTCCATCAGGAAATTATGCCACTGGTGCAATTTTCATTGTGACTGTTTGTGCTGGTTTAGGGCAAATTTGGGGAGGAAATCTCCAAAAGGGGTCCGTCTAGAAAGCAAGTTCAAGCGGCCCCTCCTCCTACTAGTTCAGGAAAAGACTTGAGAAAAGTGGGAAAAAACCAGTTTATTTAACAAGTAAAGTATTCACAAGCATGAAAAATGAATAATATTAAATAAAACCTCTGACAGTGCTGAAGAGATGGCAAATTCAGAAAGTTCTTTTTTTGGGTTGTAGTTGGCTCACTCGGTCTCTCCTGAGTCCCTCTGGTGCTGGAATGCAGCGTCCCAGAGCTCGGGGGGGCGACAGGTGTGAGCTGCTGCTGGTGTTTGTCTGGGTTTTCAGTCCAGAGCAGGTTTAAACAGTTCCAAGAAAAAGGAAAGTCACAGTCCAAAGAAACTTCTCTGCCTAAGCTAGCTAAAACCAAATTGCTAGACCTAGGCTGTGAAGGCACCGGGAAATTTCCTAATCTGGGCACTGGCAGTCCCAGCAAACACTAGATCTGGATGGTGCTGGAGTCAGAACCTGAAAATTTCCAAGATTTTAGATTTCTGTGCCAGTAAATCACTGGACTTGGGCTGTGCAGGCACCAGGAAATTTCCAAATCTGGGTACTGGGGCAGCAAACACAAGATGTGGTCGGTGCCAGACCCAGTAGCAGGAAGTTGCCAGGTTTTGGATTTCTGTGCCAGCAAATTGCTGCACTTGGGCTGTGCCAGAATAGGGAAATTTTTGGATCAAGGCACTGGCAGTGCCAGCAAACCCCACATTTCAGGAAGGATTGGATCTGGACCCTTCCCTTCCCTTCCCTTCCCTTCCCTTCCCTTCCCTTCCCTTCCCTTCCCTTCCCTTCCCTTCCCTTCCCTTCCCTTCCCTTCCCTTCCCTTCCCTTCCCTTCCCTTCCCTTCCCTTCCCTTCCCTTCCCTTCCCTTCCCTTCCCTTCCCTTCCCTTCCCTTCCCTTCCCTTCCCTTCCCTTCCCTTCCCTTCCCTTCCCTTCCCTTCCCTTCCCTTCCCTTCCCTTCCCTTCCCTTCCCTTCCCTTCCCTCCCTCAACAAGGTGCCAGAGGGGCTGGACAGCAGCCAGGCAGAAAGGGACCTGTAGGGACTGATGGACAGCAGGCTGCACAGGAGCCAGCAGTGTGCCCAGGTGGCCAAGCAGGCCAGTGGCTCCTGGCCTGGATTAGGAATGGTGTGGCCAGCAGGAGCAGGGCAGGGATTGTTCCCCTGTGATCGGCACTGCTTGGGCAGCACCTCAAGTGCTGTTTGCAGTTCTGGTGCCCCCAATTTAGGAAGGACATGGAGGAGCTGGAGCGTGTCCAGAGAAGGGCAACAAGGCTGGTGATGGGTCTGGAGCATAAGTCCTGTGAGGAGTGGCTGAGGGAGCTGAGGTTGTTTATCCTGGAGAAGAGGAGGTTCAGGGGAGACAAGGCAGTGTCAGGGCACAGGTTGGACTTGATGATCTCCATGGCCTGTTCCAACATTGCTGATTCTGGGATTCTCTGAAATCACCCTTGGAGCAGTTGCAGGATGAGCCCTGGGCCTCCTCTTCAGAAGCTCCAGCAGCCCAGGTCCCTCAGCTTCTCCTGGCAGCCCCAAAGCCAATTCTGTCAGTCCTGCAGAGCCTCTGCAGCTCCTCCTCACTGCCCAGAACAGGGAGCCCCAGAGCCAGACACAGAAGACCAGATGTGCCCCCCTGGCCTGGGGTGTCTCTGGCAAGGGAGCAGCACCAGGCATTGCAGGAGCCTGCAGACAATTCCTGCAGCACTTGTAGGATTATCCTGCTGCCCAAGGGACGTTCCCATGGTGCCAAGTCAGGAACTGCAATGGGGAGTGGGGCCAGAGAGGAAAGGGCAAGAAAGAATGGGCTGTTTGCAGAGGAGGGAACAGGGGTGGGCAATCGGAAGACATTTGTACAGGAAGAGGAAAGAAAGCAAAGGTGAAGCCAAGGAAATGCTCAGGGCAGTTTGGGGGTGGCTGCCAGGCAGCCCTGACTCTGAGCAACAGCACCTGCAGTGGGACAGGAAACTCCCAGCTGATGGGAACAAACTTTCTGGCTGAGTGCAGAGGCCCGGACAAAGCTGAGTGGTTTCCCTGGTGTCCCCCAGCCCTTGCTGGCCCCAGGGGCTGATGGCATTTGTGCTCCCTCAGGTTCATGTCCCCATACCAACAGCATGGGGGTGCTCCCCCTGTTCTGTGCAATGCAAACAGGGGCTGCTGAGCCAGTGCTGCCGTGTCTGTGCCTGCAAGGATGGGGCACCTGTGTGAGCTGGGGGAGAGGCCAGGGCTGCAGAGGGGGGATGTTGTTGGCAGCTCCATCAAGACGCTCTGGGATGCTGCCCTGGGCTGTGCAGCGCACTGGGAATAGATCAGCCCCTGCTCTGCTGCTCCTTCCCATCTGCCCCAGGGCCCTTGCAGAGCCCCAGCCATGCTGTTTGCCCCCAGCCTGCCCACAGCCAGCCTGGGCTGCTCACAGGGGTTTTCTGTGCTGAGCATCGGCCTGGGTGTGTTCTTGGGAGAGCCTGGGCAAGGAGCCTGGAGCCCCCAGGCCCTGGCCTGAGGGTTCAGCGCTGCCCCAGCAGTGCCCATGGCCTGTCCCTGCTGCAGCCCTGGCACTGTCACCCCCAGGGCTGTGCCCGGTCCTGAGAGCACTCAGGCCCTACAGCAACACCAGGACCACCAGGGCAGCCAAGGGAATCTAGATAGCCCTGGCAGCTTTTGTCTGGGAGGTACTATTGGAAAACCATATAAAGAATTTTGGAGGCGGATTCTCAATTTTGGCCATGGATGGCTGGACTTGAAAGTGTTTTTTTCAATGGGAAGAAAAGAACGGGCCCCCAGTGTTTTGAAGGCACTTGAGGGGTGACCCCTAAGAGGCCAAGGCCAGCCAGAGCAGTCTGTCCTGTCAGGTTTCATATGGGAATAATCGTCGGATATAATCAGATTTGGGGGAGGAATCCCAATTTCAGCCTTGAACCCCTGGAGGAGAAGGACAGTTCTTTCCCACAGGAAGGAATGCACAGAACTCCAGGGTTTCAGGGGATGATAAGAAGCAACTCTCAACATGCCAAGGCCAGCGGGACCAGTCAAGCAGCCCCCAGGAGGCCCAGCCACCCAGATCTGTTCCATGTTCCTGGATCCTTGGGGCCCTGCAGCATCAAAATTGCCCCTTGGTTTCATGAGGCCCTGTAGGATCACCACAGATCTTTGTTTCCATGAGGCCCAGTGATATAACAATGGTCTCCTTGGCTCTGCAGTGGCACAATGGCCCCTTGCTTTCCATGAGGCCTTGCAGTGTCCAAATGGTTTCCTTCTTGCCATGGGACTGTACAAGGCCACAATGGCCCCTTGCTTCCATGAGGTCACAGTGTCTCCAAATGGCCCCTTGGTTCTATTGGGTTCCCTGAGATCACAGTGGCCCCTTGGCTCCAGCAGGCCTGGATGTGTTACACTGGCCCCTTGTTTCCATGGGGACTCACAGTGTCCCAATGGCCCCCTGCTCCCATGAGGCCTGTCACAATGGGATGTCACAATGGTCTCATCGCTTCCACGAGGCCCTGCTGTTCCACAATGGCCCTTGAAGTGTCACAATAGTCCCAGTGGATTCCCCTGCTGGTTCACAATGGCCTCCTTTGTTCTGTAGTGTAACAATGGTATCCTTGATTCCACCGTCAGAATGGCCCTGTGGTCTCATGGAGCCCCCACAGCCCCTTATGGAGCTCCACAGCCCTTTATGGAGCCCCACAGCGTCACTTTAATCCCCTTGAGTCCATGAGGCCCTGCCATGCTACAAGGACCCCTTGGTTATACAAGGCCCTGCAGTGTCACAATGGCCCCTTGGTTCCAGTGGTCCTGAAGTGTCCTAATGGTCTCCATGGTTCAATGAGGCCCCACAATGTCACAATGGACTTTTGGTTCCATGAGCTTTCGTACTGCCAACAACAGTCTCCTTGGTTCCACAGTGTCACAATGGACCCTTTGCTCCATGAGGTTCATTGGTGTAACGTGGACGCCTTGATTCTGTGAGTTTGTGTTAGTGTCACAATGATCTCCTTGGTTCTGCAGCCCTGCTGTGGCTGCTGTGTAACAATGGACCTGTGGTACCATGAGGTTCCATAGTGTCACCATGGTCCCTTTGGTTCCATAAGGCCTTGCTATGCCACAATGGCCCCTTGGTTCCATGAGGTTCTGTACTGTCAACAAGGATCTCCTTGGTTCCACAGTGTCACAATGGATCCTTGGTTCCATGAGGAGCCTGGCCTCCCACAGCCCCTCACAGCTCCCCATGGCCCCTCATGGCCCCTCACAGCTCCCCATGGCCCCTCACAGCCCCTCATGGCTCACTCACAGTTCCCCATGGCCCCTCACAGACTCTTACAGACCCTCTCAGCTCCTTGCAGCCCCTCATGGCCCTTCACAGCCCCTCATGACTGCCTCACAGTTCCCCATGGCCCCTCACAGCCTCCCACAGCTCATGGCTCCCTCACAGTTCCCCAAGACCCCTCACAGCCCCTCACTGTGGATGCTCTGGAAGAGAGAGAGAGAGAAACAGCAAGTGTTTCTCACAGCAGCATGTGAGAATTTTTAGGGTGTTGTAGGGATGTGATAACTTGTTAAAAAAAAAATATAAACAATCTGCAGGTGGTATTCTTCTACTTTGTCTTTCTGTTCTTCTCAAGCACAGTGTAATGTATTTTTGTTAACCAGCCAATCAAACAGAATAAATCATCTCACGCTATAGAAACCACAAGGTTCTCTTGAATAAAACCTTCTTTCGCTCTCTCTACAAACTGCCTCCCGCCTGTTCCTGTGTCATTCTCGACTCAAGAGTGACACCTCACAGCCCCTTATGACCCCTCACAGTTCCTCACAGCCCCTCACGGCCCCTCACAACCCCTCACAGCCCCAGACGCGGGGCGCCTCCCAGAGAAGGAGGAGTCGGGCCCTGCTTGTTTTCCTTTCATTTCAGTCCCTTCATTACAGCGACAAGTAAAGAAAGGCTGAAATGGAGCCTTTCCCCAGCGTTTCCCTCGGGGTTAACTGTGGCCTGAAGCTCTGTGCTGGCGCTGGCCCCAGCGCCACCATCCCTGCAGCCGCCAGGCCTTTGCTGTCCCCCCTGTCGGTTCCCTGTCCCCGAGTCCCGCCCGGCTCTGGCAGCAGCAGCAGCCGCAGCGCAGGGGGCGCCGGCGCAACCCAGCCGGGGCTCCCGGCCAGGAGCAGCAGCAGCACCGGCCCCTTCCCGCCTGCTCCTGCCTCGGCTCCCAAGAGCTTTTTCCAGCTCAATTCTGGAGCAGAGCAGCCAGCACCCACACACAGCCCTGACTGCTCAGGGCCCGACTGTGCTGCCCCGAGCCAGCCCTCAGAGGAAGAAAGGATCGGATTCCAGAGCTGTTCACAGCACTGTTTTACTCACCCTGGGGTGGCAGCAGGAGGCTGCTGGTGCCTTTGCCTTGGGAATTGGGGATCATGGCTGCTCTTGGCCCTCTTCTGCTTGCCACCTGAATTTTATCCATGAAACTGCAAGTGCCTCTTTCAGTTGGTGCTACCCACTGTGCTTTCATGACAGTGATGTCAGTATTTTTGTTGCAGGCATAAAGATCAACACATACTGGAATGCTCACCAACCTCAAGCTCTAAGGTGAGGGGAATTAAAGCCTCGCAGGCCACATTTGCAGTGCTCATACACAGCCCTGTTGCTGGCACTGATGAAATAGAATAAGCTGACAGAGGCCATCACAAAAATTGCCTCTGCAGTGTGGAATTAAACTAAAAAATCCACCAGGAGAAACAGAAACCAGAACGTCTCGACTCGCTTCACGGCTCCTTCCCAGCAGCAGGAAACAGAGATGCCCAGAGGTGTTTTGCAGTGCTGCTGCCCCCAGTTTACAGCCAGGCTTGTATTCCCTAACAATTCCTGGTACCACCTCCTGTTTTCTTAGCCTGGAACAGTAACAATGAAAACCTCACCAATGGCACAACTCCCCAATCCACCAGCAAAAGAAAAGACAAGTTGTCAAGTTCTCCAAACCTTTGTCCTGCTTTGCTGCAAGAGTCCTGCTGCAGGCACAGTGTGGAAAGCCAAGAGAAGCCGCAGGTGGTGGCACATCTTGTGACAGGAGCTCGACCTCATTCTCCAGGAAATGTTTTTGAAAAGAGCAGACAGTATTACAGAGAAGATTCCTGGGAAACTGAATCAGCTTTCTAGAAGTGAAATGAAAACGGAAAGAAATAATGTGAAATGTTTTCCTCAATTTATTTCTGTGCTCCCCTTTTCCATCTTACACTACTTCTCCATGCCATTAATTCCAAATGCATCTCACCTCTGAGATCAATGACTTAGCAAGTTTTAGACACTCTAAAATACCATGAGCTGCACAGTTTGCATTCCCCTGTTTTCGTTGGAAAGCAACGCTGGAGACACAAGTGCAGCGCTTGGAAGCCTGTAGGCAAGGAATGTGCCCTGGCAGTGTGTGACCCTCAGCAGGGACAATGCTCAGCAATCCTGCAGACAGGGAATGTGCCCTGGCAGTGTGTGACCCTCAGCAGGGACAATGCTCAGCAGCGTTGCTGTGCTCGGTCTCCATGGAACCATGCCAGGAGCAGCTGCTAAGCTCAGAAGCCATCGCAGCCCCCACCCTGCCCCAGAGCCCCTTGGCAGGGTGGGCTCCTGCCCTGGCTCTGTGTGCCAGGAGCCGGCAGCGCTGGGTGCAGGGAGCCCAGGGAGGGCACAGAAACGCTGGGTGAGAAATGCTGGGGCACAGCGAGATGGGCGAGTGCAGCCGGCCAGGGCAGAGGAGCAGCACGCACAGGGGGCACAGCCTGCAGGACAGATGGCCAGGGGGAGAAAACAGCAAACTTCTCAGGAGGGTGGAGAACAAACTTTTAGTTGCAAACTTCAGAGAATGAGGTATTTGGGAGATCTGAAACAGCATTGAATTACAGTAAATCACTTGACAAAGCACTGACTGAGCAAACTCTTAACTTGTCCAACTTCAAGTTATCCAGATTTCGATAAAAGGAAGTCAGGAAAAGAGAGAGAGGGAGAGAGAGATCCCCAGTCAGTCTTGGATCTCAGCTGCTGTGAGCTCTGGGGCCGTGGGATGTGTCAGTGTCACACCCGTGTCACAGCCTGACCTGCTCTGGTCCCTCTCTCAGGTGGGTGACTCCTGAGGGTGACTTTCGGGGTGCCAGGGGCTTGGCAGACAGCTTGGGGCTGGGCCAGAGTCTGCAGTGGCTGGGGTGGGACAGTGACCACCCCACCTATGCAGAACTCTCCCTGCCCCAAACACCCACTGGAGATGTCTGGGGCCGTTCATCATTTCTCTGCTTTCCAGCACTGAGGTAACGGACTCTGGCTACAGCTCTGAGCTTGGCCCAAGGCAACCACCCCTGGCAATGGGGCTCCATGGAGCTGCTCTCAGGAAACCCCCAAGAGCTGGGGAGTGCCCCAAAACCACCTCAGAAATGTGAGATACCTCAAAATCTCTTCAGGAATGTGGATTATTCAAAAACTCACTCAGTAACAGGTTCGCCCTCCCTTCATCATCCCCAAACTCTGGCTGTCTCATTCCAGACCCCAGCCCACCTCCCCAGTCCTAATCCCAACCCCAACCCATCCCACTCCTCCTGGACATCAAGACCCCCTTCTCAAGCTGTACTTCCCCCATTTCCCACCTCCCAAACCCCATCCCACCCATCCTGCCCCACCTAATGCCCATCTCACCCCTCCTGATTTGAAGCCCACTTCACCCAATCCCCTTCCAACGCCATTCCACCCTGAGGGGCTGTGGAATCGAGGAATTCTAGGATGGGATTGAGTAGTTTTCAGTGGCATTGAGCAGTTTTGAGCTGACAGATCAATCCCTCTCGTCTTTTGGAGTGCCAAGAAATAAAGACAATTAAACCAAATACCCCAAACCCCCCCGCCATATCCTCCCAGATGTCTCCCAGAATCCAATATTTCCCCAAAACACAAGGAAAATGTGAGGCTTTAAATGCCTTTGATGAATTTGTTGACTTTTACTCCAACTTTCTGTGTTTTGAAGGGAGGAAGATAAATCAAAGATAATTAAAGGCAAAATAAAAGGAACACCAGCCACTTCTGACTGTATAAAAGGGAATGTGGGTCACCAGGTCTCTGACCATTGTGGGTCCTCTGATGAGGATGGAGTTGGAGCAGTGCATGAATCTCTTCCTGCAGTCAGGGCATTTGCAGGACTTCCCTTACCAGTACTTCCATTGGTGTCGGGTAAAGAATGACGGGTCTGAGAAGCTCTTCCCACACTGGGGACACTCGTAGGGCCTCTCCCCCGTGTGGATGTGCTGGTGGGTGACGAAGGTGGAGGTGTGTCTGAAGCCCATCCCGCAGTTGGGGCAGCAGAAGGGCCTCTCCTCTGTGTGAATTCGTTTATGTACAAGGAGGTGGGTGCTGGTGTGAAACCTCTTCTGACACTGGGGACACTCGTAGGGCCTCTCCCTGGTGTGGAACCTGTGGTGGACGACCACATCGGACCTGTGGCTGAAACTCATCCCACATTCCAAGCACTCGTAGGGCTGTTCCCCAGTGTGGATCCTCTGGTGGCTGATCAGGTTGAATCTCTTCCTGAAGCTCTTCCCACACTCCAAGCACTTGTAGGGCTTCTCCCCATCATGAAGCTGCTCTGGGGCAACCAGCTCTGAGCTCTGGCTGAAGCTTTGTCCACCTTCTTGGCACAGGGTGGGTCTTTCCTCCTCGGAGCACCCTGGGCTGGCTTTGGAGCCCATCGTCATGGGGGATTTCTGGGGATTTTCCTCCCCAGTGGAATTCTGCACTGTGGAGTCACTCAAAACAGCCTCTTCCACGAGGTTCTGCTGTGGGGATTTGTCCTCTCTGGTCTCCATCCTCAGCTTCTTCTCTGGGGGAGTGTCACGATCCGTCCTAGTGGACAGATACCCTGATGGTTTGTAGGAATGATCTCAGGGTGCAAAAACCAACACGGTACAAGGGGGTTTGCAGTGATAATCAAAACAAATGCAATTTTATTAAAATAATCACAGCAAAAATGCGATAGAGGGATTAAGGGAGAGAAAAAGATAGAGAAAGAAAGAGAGAGAGAGAGAGAGAGAGAGAGAGAGAGAGATATCGGGGATATAGCTACCAACGCAGAGACAAAGTCTTTGGGTCCTTTGGTCCAGTCCAGTCGAGGTCCGCCTGCTACGCTGGGGAGATCTCAAAGGCTCTAGCTAACTCAGAGGTTTTTATAACTGAAAATTGCGAGGGGGGGGAAACAGATACAATAGGGAACAGATGTAACAGGTAGTCTATGTTCTCAGCAGTAAATTAGAGGCATTGTTTTCTTGCTCCAGTGGTCAAAATCTGCAGGCAAACATCTTGTTTCGGTCAGCTTGCCTCCCCCACACACCTCCCCGGGCTGGGGGTTTCAGTCCCAGTCCTTGGAAGGAGCAGAGGGGCCTTTTAGGAGTTTCATGTCTCAGTCCTTGGTGGAGAAGCTTCGCACATCTCCGTCTGTCTGTCACGGTGGTTGTAAAACAGGTGAGGGTCCACCCAAAACTCAGGAGAAGTCCAGCCAGGCCGAGAGGTGGGACAGCTTCCAAAGCTGCTATTGTTGCAAACGGGGCACGGTGCCCTCTTCTTAGCATACAGCAAACACACTTGTGAAAACAATAGCTTAACACTGAACTTTCAGGTCTCAGGGCCTATGGCGTGTGACTTTTCTCCTTCAGAGCCAGATATAGACGGGGGGTCTTCTCTTCAGTGGTCTCTCAAGGACGATCGTGAGGCAGATGAGGGAAAATTCTGACAGACTCTCACACGACCCCGTGACTCACGATTGTCTTGAAGGGATCTTCATCAGCAGAGCTCTAGAATGTCGCTGATCAGTCTTGCCGTACTGTCTCTGCTGGAAAAGCAGAGACAGTATGTCAGAGAGAAAAGAGAAAAGGAGGAAAAGAAAGGATAGGAAAAAGAAGGGGAAAAAGGGAGACAATAAACAAACATAATTAATATTGATTATCATAACAATTTTCACAAAGGATTAATTAATTAAAACAATATTCTTTTTATAAGAATTTCAAAGAAATGGTTAAAACAATCACAAATAATCAAAAGCAAAGCAATAAAAAAATCACCATATAAGCATTAACCTTCAAATAATTTTCTAAAAGAAGTCACTAAAAATCAAAAACAATTTTCACAAAATCATAAAAGAAAATCTGGATTACTCTAACACACATATGCTTAATTCATAATTGCTTTGTGTCAAATGTCTTGGGGATTTCCACGGTGCAGGGGACATCAGCCAAATTGTGTGCAGCAACTATAGATATCATCAATCTTGTCAGCTGTTTCACCGTCTTCTAATTTGTAACTACTAGGATTGCTGAGAAAAATAAAACCAAACAGAATTAAAATCAAAAGGATTAAAAGGATAACAATGGGATGACACACACTGTTAGGACACTCATAACAGTAGGAGACCACCCAAAAAGAGTATCCTACCACCTGTGCTCAGCATCTTTCTTCACTCTTTCCATGACACGGTGTATCTGTCTCATGGTATGAGGAACAGTCACCAGGGTCTCCTGTCCACTTTCCTTGATCTTCTCCAGGATTTCAACCAAGTTCTGATGGAGCAGCAGTTGTCTTACCAAAGTGAGATTCAGCTCAATAGGAGTAGGCATCAGTTTGTGAATCAGTGTGTAGTTAGATTGCCATAGGTAGTGAGAAGTGACTGGAGCTTCACAAGAAAAAATCACATCCTGAAATCCTAGTAAAGATACAAGCACAAAATTTTGAATGATTTTTAGTATCTACTATAACATTTTATATGAGCACAAAATCACAAATAATTCTAAAACATGCACATCTACTGTCTACGTATATAAGAACTGTTTCAGAAGTCTCATTAGGACAAATCTCAAAGTGACAGATATTTTGCTCTATGTCTTAACAAATGTCTTGAGCTATGATTGGATTGCTTTCACAGATGAACTCTTATTGTTCTCAGACAATACAAGATTCCAAATTACCAGTTTGCCATTTCTTATTAATTTGACGGGCCTATTCCCTATGTTCAGAAAGATGGCTCAGTCGTAATTCAGTTCTAATGCTATAACAAGGAAAATTAAATGCACTAAGGTATTGCATATGGTTAACACGAAAACTGTGGCTGTATTTAAAATGGGGTCACAGGTAAAATTCAGTAGGTTTCACCAGGATTGGAATTCTCTTTCAAAGTCAGTGGCACTGTCCCAAATTATTTTCTAAATTTGTGTGGGAAAAGTGCCTTCTTCACCTTCTCTTATAATTGAAGCAAAAACTGTCTGCATCTACAATTGTGTCTGGATATAGCTGAGAGCCAAAGAAACATTGTTTTGTGTAGCACAAAGTGCATCAATTATCAATTTGTGATCATTTAGATTTACCTTCTCCCAATTTGGTAATATGTTTGATAGCAACCACTGGTGTGTTCACAAAAGCCAGTAAGAATGACTGCAGTGGTTGCTGTAATTTGATCAAATCTCTAATTGTGACAGCCAATTGATTCAAGTTGAAGTAATTTACATGTTATGTATAATATCATCACCTGGTGTTACCGTAAAGGGAAGGGAAAACATTATTTCTGTTGTCCATCACTAGTGTTATCATGGTTTATCAGGTCTTCTTGTCCCTCGGAGTTCTTCTGAAAAAGTAAACACAACAGACTGCCATGAAGAGGCAGAAAAAGTTAGAACAATGGAATTGTCAGAGAGGTTTTGAACAGCAGTGGTACTTCCCCTACAGCAGCAGAGGGTCCACCAAAAACAGGTTGTCCAGGGTAATGTGCTGGGTTCTTGAAATCATCTGGTCCCTGTAGTGAGGGAATTATGCTTGGAGCTGTCGGGCAAAAAGCAGTGATTTTGGAACAGTCATTTACCCCCCCATCTATAGTAAGAGGTGTGAGAAGTCCATTCAATCTTTTCACCTTCTGCCCAATCCTGCACACTTTTGACAGTAGAGTGAGAAACGTTGTCAGGTTGAATTTCCTGTGGGTTTAGGAAAATCCCAAACCATCCTTGCATTGCTTTAACAGTATTATCTCCTGTATCTCTTTTAAAAGCATCAGCCTGGAGCAACCCAAGTATAAACATAGCATAGGACTTGGTGTTAGTACAGACAAGAAAGCAATTCTGTCCCTCGCTTTGGAAAATACACCAAACAGTTAACAGTTCCCCAACCTGGGCATTGTCCTGTTCCTCTCTGTTAGCAGAAGTGGGGGAGAGAGGAGGGGTTGCTTTAGTCACAGAGGCAGGTTTATTTTGTCTGCTACCCAAGCTCCCAGTTTCTTGGATTGCCCAGTTCTTCTCCATCTCCCTGGGAGCCAAGCCAACCACAAACACTCCCCCTTCCCAGGTAGTGTACCTTTTCTCAGCATCTTTGAAACCACGGGAATAAAAACCAACAGGCTTTGTCCGACCCTCAGGACCCTGCTGCCACATAGGAATGGAAAGCCGTGAGGAGGGAAATCCCCACTCCACCTGAAAGGGGTCTGTGGGATGGATAGGGTCCAGTGCTTGGTGTGCTGTCACTTCAAGAATCAGCGATTGCAATGTTTCCTTCTGAGAAGTCCAATCCCATTTTATTCTTTTTCTCAGCAAGTCATAAAGGGGAACAAAAGGGTCATTCTGGTTACTAAGAAGTTTCTCTGGTCTTTCTATAGGAGACATAGCTACTATGGTTTTCTGGAGGAGAATTGCTGTAGGTTTAAGTGTTTCTGGAAGCCCTTGAGTTAAAGAGGTCATAATTTCAGGCTTTACAGGTGATTGGAATGGAGATTCAAAACCAGGAATTAATTACTTTTCATGGATTGTTTGCAGGCAGCTGGATTTATGAATGTTTTCCAGGAGTTGGTCAAGGGTACCAACCAAAGGGTCTCCTTTTGCCAAGGGGTTAAGCCCCTCTGCCCAATGAGCTGTGTGCTGAGTTAGGGACCATGGGATGTGTCTGTCTCCCGTTGTTAGGAACACCCCATATCCCCAGCACCCGCCGGCTCCTTGTTCTGACAAGAGAATCTGATCTCCCCCAGTGAGAGACACTTGACAAATGTGTTCTGTTTCAGATTTTTGGGGGAGAAGCCCGTACTGCTTTGCAAGTTTTTTTAATTCAGTAGCAGTGTACGGGATTTCTTTAGTGGTTTTTTGCGGGTTAAGATCTTCATTATTGATATAGTTGCATTCTGTTTTAATTAGAGGTTTTATGTTATTACAGCAGTGTTTCCCGCAATTTTTCATCAGGGCTAATTCTTTTTGAGGGCAATTTTGATTAATGCGAGGAGTTTCTTTCTCCTCTGTTTCTTTTGAGGAATCAGAGTTCTGTGAATTTTTAACATGTTCCTCTCTCAGGGCAGCCCATAACAACTTATTTACATTTCTTTCTTCATCCAAATGTTTTTGCAAAACTTCAACTAGGTTTTGGAGGGAGTCTATGATAGCATTTTCCTCACTTTTTCGCTTAAAGAGAGTTTCTATGCCTGCTGTGAGACAGGCACCCAAGACTGAGCAGAGGATGGTTTTATTTGTGCCCAGTTTGAATTTTGATTCATGTTGCAAAGAAGATATTCTATCAATAACATTTTCTAAGTTAAACCAATTGCAGCTTGCCCATTCTTCTCCCCCCGGAGAAGGTGTGGCATTGTATTTAGCAAGCAGAGCATAAAATTCAGCTTTACCTTTTGCACTGAAGTCCTTAGTCATTTTGTGAGGGGACCAAAGCTACACCAGGGACTTAAGTTATACAAACCACACAGTCTTTCCACTGTCCCCTTGCTTCCCTGGGTAGTTGAAGAGACAGAATCAGTCTGGGAGGCTCTGTTTGGTTGCTTCAAGTTGTCTCTTCCTTCCCAGACAGTACAGATACGCACTCACATGAACACACGCACACAAATGTTTTCTTTGTGAGGGGACCAGAACTTAGAACAGGGGGAAAGCCACTCAGCCTCGTTGGGCTTCCCCTCACTCCCCTGTGTAGGTGAAGGGACAATATCTGTCTAAAAGCTACAGCTTAATTTCCTCAGGTCTGTCCCTTACCTTTTAGACAGTCCAGGTACACAAATACAGCAGTAACAGGTTCAGATTCAACTCAAATACAACAGTAACAGGTTCAGGTTCATTCAAATATAACAGTGACATGTTCAGCATCAATATCAATATCAGTATCAGTATCAGGATCAGTATCAGTGTCAGTGTAGGTGCCGGTATCAGATCAGTAACAGTAGTGACAGTGACAGTTACCCCTGTTTTGCATCGAGAGACCTTTTGTGCCAATTCCAGAGACAGAGCACTCAGTTTAGCATGAGATTTGCCTGCAAATCCCTCTGTCTATCAGAATCATTTCCGTGATGCCAATTTAATGTCAGGGTCCGTCCTAGTAGACAGATGACCTGATGGTTCATAGGAATGATCTCAGAGTGCAAAAACCAACACGGTACAAGGGGGTTTGCAGTGATAAATCAAATCCAATGTGGTTTTATTGAAATAACCACAGCAAAAATGCGATAGAGGGATTAAGGGAGAGGAAAAGATAGAGAAAGAGAGAAAGAGGGGGGGAGAGGGGATATAGCTACCAACGCAGAGACGAAGTCCTTTGGTGCAGTCCAGCCGAGGATCCGCCTGCTACGCTGGGGAGATCTCAAAGGCTCTAGCTAACTCAGAGGATTTTATTACTGAAAATTTTGAGGGGGGGGAACAGATACAATAGGGAACAGATGTAACAGGTAGTCCATGTTCTCAGCAGTAAGTGAGAGCCATTGTTTTCTTTCTCCAGTGGTCACAACCTGCAGGCAAACATCTCGCTTTGGTCAGCTTGCCTCCCCCACACACCTCCCCCGGGCTGGGGTTTTCAGCTCCAGAGCTGCCTGCGGCTCCTGGCCGGGCCCTGTCCCGGGGAGGCGGCGCCCGAGCGGGGCCTGGGGGACACCGGGGAACACGAGAGGGCCTGGAGGAGCTCTGCGACCTCTGCGAGAGCCTGGACAATGCCAATGGTGAGGTTAAAGGTCATTGGGGTCACTCTGGGGTCATTCAGAGGTCATTCAGGGTCTGGGATGGGCAGTCAGGGTCACTGGGGTCATTAAGAGGTGATTTGGGTCACTCAGGGTCACTGGGGTCACTCAGTGGTCACTCTGGGGTCATTCAAGGGTCATTTTGGTCACTCAGGGTCACTCTGGGGTCACTCAGGGGTCATTTTGGTCACTCAGGGTCACTCAGGGGTCATTGGGGTCACTCAGTGGTCACTCAGGGGTCACTCTGGGGTCACTCAGGGGTCATTTTGGTCACTCAGGGTCACTCAGGGGTCATTGGGGTCACTCATAGCTGGTTTGGGGATGGATTTTGTGCCATTTTTTCCCCATTTAGCCCCACGTTTTCCTGTTTTAACCCTGTTTTTTCCCATTTCTGTCCCATTTCTCCCCAGAATTCTGCTCTTTAGGGGGCCTGGAGGTGGTCCTGGATCTCCTGGGTCACCGCTAGCCCCTCTGAGCCAGGGCCGCTGGGCTGGGGCTGAGTTTGGGGCCATTTGAAGCCCGTTTTTTCCCATTTTAACCCAAATTCTCGGTGTTTCTCCCCAGAATTCTGCTCTTTAGGGGGCCTGGAGGTTGTCCTGGACCTGCTGGGTCACCGCTGGCCCCCTCTCCGCGCCAGGGCCGCGCGGCTCCTGGGCTCGTGTGCCCAGAACCTTCCGGCAGCGCAGGGCCGGGCGCTGGCGCTGGGGGCTCTGCCTGCCCTGCTGGGAGTGCTCCGGGGGGACCCTGACCCGCGCGTGGGCCCCGCCACGCTCTTCGCCGTCTCCTCTGAGTCTGGGGGGAATTTGGGCATTTTGGGGTTTTTTTGGGATCTTTTAGGGATTTGGGGATTTTTTTTGGCATTTTTTTCAGGGGTTTTTTGCCTTTTTTTGTGATATTTTTGTGAATTTTTGTGACTTTTTTGTGATTTTTTGAGGATTTTTTAGGGGAGGATTTTAAGGTTTTTTTGGGGGGGTTTTAATGATTTTTTTGGGGATTTTTAAAGGGTTTTTTTTTTGGTATTTTTTGGGTATTTTTTGGGATCTTTTAGCCATTTTTTTAGGGAATTTTTCTGATTTTTTAGGGTTTTTCTGGGATTTTTAAAATTTTTTTTCTGATTTTTTGCTGTTTTTTAGGGTTGTTTCAGGTTTTCTTGTGAATTTTTTGTGATTTCTTATGTGTTTTTTTGAGATTTTTTGGGGGATCTTTTTCATTTTTTAGGGACTTTTTTATTATTCTTAGGGATTTTAGGAAGATTTATTTGAGATTATTTGTGATTTATTTGGGATTTTTGGGGGATTTTTTTAGGTTTTTTAGGGATTTTTAGGAAGATTTATTTGGGATTTATTTGTGATTTATTTGTGATTTTTTTGGATTTTTGGGGGATTTTTTAGGGATTTTTTAGGGATTTTTTGAGATTTTTGGGGGATTTTTAGGGGATTTGGGGATTTTTTTGAGGGGAGATTTTTTTAAAGAATTTTTTGGGAGACTTTTTTGGATTTTTTTTTTTTTTTAGTTTTTGGATTTTTTAGGGATTTTTGGGGGATTTTGGGGTTTTTTTGGGGAAATTTTAGGGGATTTTTGGAGCATTTTTTGGAGGTTTTTTGGGATGTTTTTGGGGGGAGGTTTGAGAAGTTTTTAGGGGCTTTTGGGGTGGTTTTTTGTCAATTTTGGTGCTATTTTTCCCGTTTTTGGCTGTTTTAACGCCGTTTTTTCCCCTCCCCAGGCCTGGTGCGGGCCCAGCCCGAGGGTTTGCAGCAGCTCGAGGCCCTGGGGGGGCTGGAGGTGCTGGGGGGGGCCCTGCAGAGCCCCCACCCCCCCCGAGGGCCCGCGCCGCCTTCCTGCTGCACTGCCTGCTCAGGGAGCACCCCCGCCTCAAAGGTCAGCCCAAAACCGCCCAGATTCACCCCAAAAACTGCGCTGGGACCCCCTCGGTAACACCCCGGCAGGGAAACCCCAAAAATCCCGGAAATTCCCACAAAAATCCCCCCAAAATCGCCCAGATTCACCCCCAAATATGCCCTGGGATCCCCTCAGTACCAGCACAGCAGTGAGACCCCAAAAATACCCAAAATAACCCCAAAATCCCCCCCAGAAAACCCCAAATTCACCCCAAAAAATGCCATGGAATGCCCTCGGTACCAGCCCAGCAGTGAGAGCCCCAAAAACCCCCAAATTCACCCCAAAGCCAGCCCCAAAAGCCCCAAACTCACCCGAAAACCAGCCCTGGAATCCCCTTAGCACCAGCCCAGCAGGGAAACCCCAAAGATCCCATAAATTCCCAAAAAAATCATCCCAAATTTTACCCCAAAATCCCCCAAAATGGCCCCAAAATCCCCGAATTTCACCCCAATTCCCCAGAACTTCCCAATTTTCCCGTTTTTCACCCCAATTTTCCCACAGCCCCCTGGTGCAGCAGGGCCTGGTGCCGCAGGGTTCCCCACATTTCACCCCAATTTTCCCGGGTTTCACCCCAAATCCCCCTTAATTTCCCCCCAATCTCCCCAGATTTCCCCCCAGTTTCCAGGATTTGCTCAATTTTCCCGTTTTTCACCCCAATTTCCGCAGCCACCCTGGTGCAGCAGGGCCTGGTGCCACGGGCGGCGGCGCTGCTGCGCTTCGAGCACGACGGGGCCCACGAGCACGGCCTGGGGGTCCTCTGCAGGTAAAAGGAGGGGAGAGACCCCTCCTCAAATTAACAAAAACCCAAAAAACCCAAAAATACCAAAAAACTGAAATTTGGGGAAAAAAAAAACAAAAAAAAAACAGGGAAAAAACATCAACATTTGGGTGGAGAATGAACGGGAAAGGGCAAAGGGGAGGGCCCCACGAGCACGGCCTGGGGATCCTCTGCAGGTAAAAGGGGAGGAGAGACCTCTCCTCAAATTAACAAAAACCCTAAAAACCCCAAACCCAAAAAACGGAAATTTGGGGGAAAAACCCGGAGAAAATAAAAAAATTCTGAAGAAAAATATCAAAAATGGAGGGGAAACACTCAGGAAAGGGGAGCAGATAGGGGCAGTAAAGGAGGGCGGAGACCCCTCTCCTAATTACCAAAAACCATAAAAATCAGAAAATCCCAAAGAAACTGAAATTTGGGAGAAAAACCCCCAAAATCCTGGAGAAAAAGCATCAAAATTTGGGGGGAAAATACAAAAAAATTCTGGGGAAAAACATCAAAATTTAGGGGGAAAAAAGGGGAGGGGGCGGGGACCCCTCCCCAAATTAACAAAAACCCCAAAAATCCAAAAAATCCAATAAAAAACCCCAAAATTCAGGGGGAAATCCCGAAATTTGGGGGGTCTTTGGATGGTTTGGGGAGGTTTTGGGTGAATTTTGGGCAATTTCTGGGGGATTTTTGGTGGTTTATTGGGTGGGTTTTGGGGCAGATTTTGGGAAATTTTCAGGTGATTTTTGGGCATTTTTGGGGGATTTTTGGGTGATTTTTTTGGGTCATTTTTGGGTGTTTTTTGGGGCAGATTTTTGGGGGAGTTTTGGGTGATTTTGGAGGGAACTTTGGGGAAGGTTTTGAGGGGATTTTGGGGTGATTTTTGGGCTGTTTTGGGTGATTTTGGGGCAGTTTTTTGGGGGATTTTTGGGTTATTTTGTACTCTAAATACTGAATTTTCCCAAAATCACTGTTTTTCACCCGAGCCTGGTGTCGGGCTGCCCCGAGGGGCTCCGCAAGCGCCGGGACCCCATTTTGGGGGAGTTTTGGGGGATTTTTGGGCTGTTTTGGGTGATTTTGGGGTAGTTTTTTGGGGGGTTTTGGGTGAATTTGAACTATAAATACTGAATTTTCCCAAAATCACCATTTTTCACCCCAGCCTGGCCTCAGGCTGCTCCGAGGGGCTGCGGGAGTGCCGGGACCCCATTAAGGAGGAGTTTTGGGGGATTTTGGGGCTGTTTTGGGTGATTTTTGGGTGTTTTTTGGGGGTTTTGGGGTGAATTTGAACTAAAAATACTGAATTTTCTTAAAATTGAGGAAAATTCGGAGATGAGGGAAAATTCGGACAGACTCTCACACTGGCTCAGTGCCTTTCTGTGTCCCAAGTATGGGGCTCTTCCTTTTTGCTCTGGGATGCAAAACCTTTTCACTGCTTCCATGTGACTGAACTCTTGAGGCCCCTGATGTGAAATGTTTTAACACAGCTCCTGCTACAGCAGACAAGTTTGGATTTACAAATGTGAAAGGAGAGCTTTTCTTTTGGAATTTAAAACCCGGCCAAGTAGGCTGGAAGGAAAGAAGAAAAGGATTCAAAAACCAGCAGAAATGTACTTAATTTTATAAAATGGGGTTGGCCCTGCCCTTTCTCCTATGACCTGAGAAAAGTGAGCAGAAACGTGTGTTTCCCTTGTAGATAAAGTGTCACTGCTGAAGGGTTCAGCTACCAATGGAATCACCTGAGTGGCCAAGCCCTGCTGGATGTCACCGAGCGTATCACAGGTTTGGCCTCCCCTTCTGAGCCCAGAGCTCTTCCCAGGGAGCATTTACAGGGAATGCCTGTGAGCAGACAGCAGAGCAGCTCCTCCAAACCAGGAGGTGCTGAGCTTGTCCCTGCTGCCCCATAGCCAAGGCAGGTGGGTTTGGCAGGTTTTCCCTGGCTGCTGCAGAGCTGGGCAGCACCTGAGATGGGGGCAGCGCTCGGCCTGGGGCTGAGCTCTCACTGGGGCATCTCAGAACCACCTCCAGCAAAGGGAGGGCTAAAAATGCCTCAGCTGGCTCCTCTCTGGGGAGCTCAGGGACATCTGTGATCTTTGAGGGGAAATGGTGGCAAATGCTGTTTCAGGGCATCATTTTGTTTTGTCCTCACAGAATTCTTGTTTTTCTCTTGGAAAGTTTTGAGGCTGAACCGTGCAGGGCCTGGGGGTCACAGCTTAGGTCAGAACTCAACAGAGGTACCAGAGGCACAGGTTTAGTGCAAGGCAGCCTCTGGGGCACAGGACAGAAGCAGTGCTGAGGCTCCCTGCCTGTGCTGTCAGAGGGGCCTTGGACTGAGCCTTTCAGGGTGTGCAAACAGTGTCTGCCTGTGTCAGCGCTGTCCAAAATGCTACACATGCAGCTGATAATTGATTCCTCAGAGGAGCTTGCTGTGTCAGCAAGAGCCAAAGAATGGAAAAAGGATAATCTCAATATATAGCAGAGAAAATGATAGATAGCCTTGCTTCAACTGGGGCTAAATCCACTGTTAACTATGTCAACATCTTTGAATGCAAGGCTTAATACACTTTGTGTCTTCATTAGGAATCTCAAAAGGGCATGTTCAGTGATTGGGAATGTCAAAGGCCCTTAAAGAGCATTTGAATAAAGTAGATCTCCAGCAATAGGGAATTAAGTTTAGCAGTTCTTTTGATCTCTTTTTCAAATAAAGGAATTAACCATAAATTAGGACTACTTTAGAAAAAGCAGATGTTCTCTCTGAGATTTAGCAGGACCGGACAGCTGTTCCTCACGTTCAGTAGTCACCGATGTCTTTAATTGCATTTAAATTCAAATTCATTCCCATTTTAAAATATGTACCATAACCCTTTCCTGCTTAGCAGAATTGGTTTTGGGTACTTGCAGGAGCTCTTTCAATGTTGATGACTGCTGGTGGAATAACAGCGTAGAGAAAATGAAGTCTCTTCCGCCACAGAATATTAAATTGCTGCTGAATAACATTTTGTCTGATCAGAAAATAAGAATGGTCTCCAGAGCATTTCAGGTTTTCATCTCTTAGCCAAATCTGCCAAGCAAGGATCATGTTGGTAGTAAACATTTGTCTATGTTTGATACAGTTCAGTTCAGAAAATGGGCAGAGAGATTTCAGAGACAATATGAAAAAACACTCGTGTTTTGGTTACATTTCAGTCCCCTGTGTAGCATTTTTCTTTCTCTATGCCCCTATTTGAGTGGACATTATAGGAAAAAATGCCATTAACATTGGGAGGGGAAATGGCATTAAAATGTGGAGATGCCCAAATGCAAGGGCAATGGGGTCTGGGTAATTCTCTAGAGATGCCCTGAGGTTTGAAACAGCTCTTTGTTGGAAGCCCCAAAAGCATTCTGCCAAAGACCCCAGCTGGCCACTGATGTTTCTCATCCAGCTGTCAGGCTGCAGCCATCTCTGGTGGGCTGGAGTTTAGAGGTGTGTTCTAATCCTGCCCTTTGCTGTGTGCCACTGAGCACAGGGAAGAGCCAGATTAGACATTTGGTACTTGACATCAAAGTTACAAAAATTGAATCATCCCTTTTATTAGAAATCTCTCCATTTCCTCTCTATGGTGCATTTCCAAATCTTCAGTGTGGGTTTAGACAACTTCTTAATGGAAATCAAAGGCAATTGGACATTTTATTCATTGTTCATGCAGAAAGAGATTGTGAAGTAATTTAGTAAAGGTAGGAAGTCTGCTGCAGGGACAAGGCTCTGGTTGGAGCAATTAGTGCTGAGGGGTGGGTGGTTCTGTTTCCAGGATGCTCAGCTGCTTTGCCCGTTTCTGGACCAAGGGGCTCTGGGTGCTGTTTTGCTGCTCTTGGCCAGAGAGGCTGGCAAGAAGCAGAAGCAGAGGCAGATCCTTGTTTGCAGTGAGGCTGGTGGGTAAGGAGCTGTGTCTCTGTCCCGGCAGTGCTTGTGCAGGGGGTTCATGCCAGGAGCCCTGAAGTCGTCCAGCGCGACGCCCTGCCCGTGCTCTGGTCCTGCCTGGGTGTGGAGGATTTTGTTAACAGTTGGTTAGCTGAGAAAGGCCATGTTGACATAATGCCGCTGGTTAAGCTTGAAAGGGAAGTCAGCAGTCAGTGACCAATGATAGGCAAGGACATGATGCCCTTGCCGCAACATGAGGATACGGAAGAGAGATTCTTGCTGAAAATATGCAGAAAGTATCAAAAGAATAACCACAAAAATGCACAAGTAGGCGTAGTTGCTGATATGTAACTAACCAATCCTGAGCTCAGCTTTTGCAATATGTATGAAGCTTATCATGAACTGTATTTAACCCGCTGTATTGATCAATAAATCAGACCTGCGATGAACCAATTGGTGTCCGGGTCTCCTTCCATCGACACAAGAGGGTGCATGTGCAGCTGAGCCATTCCTGGAGAGCACAGGGCTCTGGGCTCCCTGCTGTCCCAGGGCAGCCCAGAGGCCAGGCTGGGCCTGTGCCAGCTCTGGGCAAGTGGCTCAGGGTTTGCCCTGGCCTGCCTCAGTGTCTGCCAGCAGGAGCATGTTTCCCTGTGCAGCTGTTTGGACATTTCCAGGAAATGTGTCCCAGGAATTATGGAGCTTCAGATGCTTTAGGTTTACATGGTGGCCTCTGTTAAACTTTACCTCTCTGTTAAACTTTGTGTCTCCATTTTGCAGATCTGGCTGGTTACATTCCTACCGAGAAGTTTTCTCCGGACACTTCCCATGTTCCCTCACCCACAAAGTCCTCGCCTCCCATCCAGAAGAGCTCTCTTTCCTCCAAGCTCAGGAAGAAGCTGCCGCCTGTATGAAGAGTGTTTGCAGATTAGGATTGATGTGTTAGGCTTCATAGTTACAGCTGTACATATGTTCTGATCTTTAGATGTAGTTTTGAATTAATGTCTTTTGATTCTGTCTTTAAGTTTTGATGACATATTTTTAATCGTATATATTTTATTTTGATGATGAAAAACAAAAAAAAATAAATAACATTTAAATAAATCAGGAGGAGAATGTGAGACCATGACCTGCTAGCCTAGAGATTATGGGAGTGCAGCTCACTCCGTGTGCCAGTGTCTCACCACATCCTTTCCTCATTGGGCCTCTCCTCTTCCTCTTTGGCCATGGTTTCTTTGTGTCATTTGTGCTGCTGTTTTCAACTTGTCATTGTAACAGGGCCACACATTGACATGTTTGGGGGACAATAGATCCAAAAGATCCTGTCTAGTCAAAGGTTTTCTACCTAGGTGTGTTCTGTGCTCACCAAAGGCCTGAGCAAAGAAACCAAGAGAAGTGTGCCCAAATCCCAAAGCTTTGCTCCTTTGCAATCTCCCACAGATCTGGCTCACAGGTGTCTTCAATCACAATTCCATAGGTAAGAAGAGGTCGTGTATTTCACTGGGAAATGATGCACTGCTTTGGCAAAGTCACCTGTATGTATATTTACCCGGAACAGCAGTCCAGCTGTGTTGTTTGCACCTTGTTTGCAGAAGGATGAGTGCACTGGGAGGCCAATAACAAGTGACAAGGGCTCCTCAAATCTGCACTGCAGCCTGGGTGCCATTCAGCCCAGAGCTAGGGGATCATTTGTTCCCATGGACCAGTGCTTGCCAGTGGAATGAATTCCTGCACAGCTGGAAGAAGCAGTTCTGGATTCAGCTCCAGCTCTTGGTGGGCTGCATGATCATTGACAATGATGCCCTTCCAGAAATTATTCTGCAGTTTCCTTTCATAGTCATTTGAAGCTTTTAAACTTCACATTTCAATTTGCTTTGCCTTAGGGAAAAACACTTCTGGGCCCAGTGCAGACTGTAACCTTTTGGCAGCCGAGTCCTCAGGGTTGCCAGCTTCTGATGTTACAGAATGTCACCTGGCTGAATGAGTTTGCTTAGCTCTGGGTCTAGTCCTGGCCTAGTAAAACAGTTGGTAGCTCTATACCTTCCTTTCTCTTCCTCCCTATTTTTCCTTATTTTTCCCTTTTCCCTCAGTTCCTCCTCAATGCATTTTGCTGTGGTTATTCAATAAAGGTACATTTGTTTTGGTTATAGCAGCAACTCCCTGCACCGTGTCGGTGTTTTTTGCACTCCCTCTTTTTCCTTATTTTTCCCTTTTCCCCCAGTTCCTCCTCAATGCATTTTGCTGTGGTTATTCAATAAAGGTACATTTGTTTTGGTTATAGCAGCAACTCCCTGCACCGTGTCGGTGTTTTTTGCACTCTGAGATCAACCCACAAACTACCACAAAACCCGTTTGTAAGGATGGATCATGACACTTGTATACATACTATAGAAACCTTCTATCAAACCTTAAAAATTCTCTACAAATTCATTTCCAACATTACTGGGCCTGGCACTGCCCAGATCTGGTGTTTGCTGCCACCACCAGTGCCCAGATCTGGAAATTCCCTTGTTCTGGCAGAGCCAAGTCCAGCAATTTTCTGCCTTCCCAGCCCAGGTCTAGCAATTTGGTTTTAGCTAGCTTAGGCAGAGAAGTTCCACGGACTGTGACTTTCCTTTTTCTTGAAATTGTTTAAACCTGCTCTGGACTGAAAACCCAGAAAAACACCGGCAGCAGCTCACACCTGTGGCCCCCCGAGCTCTGGGACGCTGCATTCCAGCACCAGAGGGACTCAGGAGAGACCGAGTGAGCCAACTACAACCCACAAAAAGGACTTTCTGAATTTGCCATCTCTTCAGCACTGTCAGAGGTTTGATTTAATATTATTCATTTTTCATGCTTGTGAATACTTTACTTGTGAAATAAACTGGGGTTTTTTCACTTTTCTCAAGGGAAGTCTTTTCCTGAACTAGTAGGGGGAGAGGTCGCTTGAACTTGCTTTCTATACAGACCCCTTTTGGAGGTTTCCTCCCAAAATTTGCCCTAAACCAGCACAAACAGTCACAATGAAAATTTCACCAGTGGCATAATTTCCTGGTGGAAAGTCTTGTGACCGAAGCTCGACATTGCTCTCCATGAGAGATTCTTGGGAAGAGCAGACAGGAGAAGATTCCTGGAAAACTGAAACAGCTTTGCAGAAGGGAAATGAAAATGAAACAAACAATCCAAGATGTTTTCCTCTATTAATTTCTATGCTCCCCTTTTCCATGTTGCACTACTTCTCCATCCCAGTAATTCCAGATGCACTGCACCTCTAAGATTGGTGACTTAGTGATTTTTAGATGCTCTAAAATACCATGAGCCACACACAGTTTTCCTTCCCGTTTTTACAGGAAAGCAACACTGGAGGTGTAAGTGCAGTGCTGGGGTCAGGTAGGAATCCTACCCCAAGGGAAGGTGGCCCGACAGTGTTTGACGCTCAGCAAGGACAATGCACAGCAGCACGCGAGGGGATCGGTGTGCCAGCGTGCAGGAGTCAGGGCTCTGCATCCGGGCTCAGCGCTGTAAAGTTCCCGTGTTTGGGCAGACGGAGGGGCTGTCCCCGGGGCGCGCGGGGCTCGAACGTGGGGCTCGTGGGGCTCGTGGGGAACGGACACGGGGACGAACGGCCCCGGTGCCTCAGTTGCAGCGGCGGCAGCAGCAGCAGCAGCGGCGGCAGCAGCAGCGGAAGAAGCAGCAAAAACAGATTCGTTTTCTCTCTTTCTTTCTCTTATTCTCTTTCTTTCCCTCTCTCTCCCTTTCCCGCTGTCGGGCACCCTTCTCCCGCGGTCCCTTGCCCGGCGTCCCTCTCCTCTCCCCGCCTCCCTCTCCCCTGCCGGGCCGGGCCATGCCCCCGGCCCGCCCCCGGCCCCGGGCGGGGCTGCCCCGAGCCCCGCCCCGGCCGTCCCGCCGCGGTCTCGCCTCCGCCCGGCTCTGGCCGTGCTGGCGGTGGCGCTGCCGGGCGGGCATCGGTGCCGGGGGCCGGGGCGGCACCGCCGCCCTTCGGCTCCGCCTGGCCCGAGCCCGGCCCCGGCCCCGAGGCAGGCTCCAGTCCCGGCCCCGGTCCCGGCCCCGGCTCCTCCCGGAGCCCGCGGAGGACACAGGCGGCGCGGCCACTCCCGCCGCCTCCGCTGCGGCTTCCCCGGCCCGAGCTCCGCCGCTCGGCAGCGCGGCCGCCGGCCCCGAGCCTCCCGTGCCGCGTTCCGAAGATGGAACGCCGGGGCATGGCCGGCCCGGGGCGGGTGAGGGGCGCTCGGGGGCCGTTGCTGGCCCCGGGCCGAGCGCTGACCGCCGCGTCCCGCCCGCAGGTGAGGCGCAGGAGGCCCTGCAGGAGCGGCACCGGCTGGGATCGCTGCTGGGGCGCGCTCCAGGCACAGCCATGGAGCAGAGAGCCCCGAGAGTGCCCAAGCTGGCCTGGGTGGAGAAGGAGGAGGAAGAAGGCCCTGGAGCTACCCCAGCTCAGGAGATTGAAGAGGTGGTGCCGTTCATTCCACCGCAGGAGGGTGAGTGGCAGAGCTGGGCTGCAGGGCTGGAGCCTGCAGCCAACTTGGCCCCATCCCACCCCATCCCATTCCATCCCATCCCCTGGGAAAATGCCCACGGACAGGACAGAAGAGGGGCCGGGTGTACACCTTGCAGGGGCCGTGCTCCATCGCCCTGGAGCATCCCGGAGCTCTCCCTGCCGGGGTAGCACAGTGCTGGGCTGTGCTCTCCGGCCTCTCCCGCAGCCCCTCAGCTCTGGCTGCGCTCGCTCTTTGCCAGATGCAGCCTTGGAGCACACACAGGAGCAGGAACGCACCCGTGGCCTCTTCCGCAGCACAGCGCAGGTACCTGCAGCCACCCCCACCTGGGCTGGGCCTGTTGTCCCTGCTCAGCCCAGCACCGTGTGTGGAGCACTCCATGCAACATCCCTGGCTTCTTGCCCTTCTCCTACAGATTGTTGTCAAATTCATGAAGAGGATTCGGGAGGAAGAGACCAGCGTCATGGGCACTGTGCTCAGAGCATACCCTCCCATCTTCAAAACCAACACCAGTGCTGCCCTGCTGGATATGCTTGTGGAGGAGGGTCCTTCCCGTGCAAAGCAAGTAAGCATCCTGTGGCCTGACTTCCATCCTCCCAACAATTGCTTGGCCTCCCAAGCCACGCCTGCTGCTTACTGTAAGCCTTGAGGCCATGGCAGTGCGCTGGGAAGGGAAGGACTTCTCTGGGGCAGCTGGGGACATTCCTCCCTCTGGCAGCTTTCCAAGTCTCCCCTGCCTTCTCCAGGTGCCCGCCATGGTCAGGTACATCCACCAGTGGCTTGTGGCCAATGATTCCGCTGAGGACAGGCTGGACAAGGCCCTGCTGAATCTCACCAGAGCACACCCGGATGATGCAGTGGTGACGCTCCTGCGTGTGGCCCCGTCCTGTGACAGGTATGGGGCCCACCTGCCCAGAGGGCTCAGGCCTCCCCTGCCCATCACCCTGTCCTGCCTGGCCCAGGTGTGTGACCAACAGAGAGTTCCAGGGCACTCTGGCTGCTGCCTTTCCCAGCCCTGGCATGTCAGCCCCTGAGCCTGCTGCCATGCTGCCTTGCCGCCCTCAGGGCTCTGTCCCCACAGGGCTGGGCTGCCTGGCTGCTGCTGGCAAGGGCCAGTGGGCAGAGGCAGCGCCGGTGCTCAGCCCGGGCCCCTAGGGATGCCCAGGCCACGGTGCTGTGTCTGAGACCCACCCTGAGACAGAGCTCTAACCCTACAGAGCTGCCATCTCCATGTGGAAGACCATCATGTGCTCACCCAGGACTGCAGAGCCAGCGCTGCTGATACTCCTGGATGTGCTGGGGAGCTGGCCAAAGTGCAGCACGTGCACCTCCGATGGGGACAAAACGGGTGTCTTTGGCCTGGCTGTGAGTTTCTGACACTGGCCTTTGCTGGCCCCAAGGCTGCCTCTCCAGCAGCTGTCCTTCCTCCTTCCCCCACTGCATCTCCCTGCCTCAGGCGCTGGCCTGAAACCTGGCCCAGTGGCAGCTTCAGGCCCACCAGGCCCCATGCTCCCCCTGCCAAGGTCTCTCTGGGTCTCTCCCTGCCCTGCTCAGGCTCTGCCACACGGACACCTTGGCACTGAGTGCTGTCTCGTGGGGCTTTGCCCCTTGCAGGCAACCGTGGTGATGTGGAAGATCCTCCAGGAGCCCTGTATTTCCCCCACCTGTTTGTGCATCTGCTCTTCCAAGTGTTCTTCAGCACAGAAGAGATGCCAGAGGAGGTGGATACCTTTTGGAAGAAATGCCAGGAAGAGCACGGCCTTGCCACCAGCCCCAACAGGTGTTCCATCCCACTCCTCCTGTCCCTGCCATGTGGCCTGTGAAGGAGCCAGTGCTGCCGGTGTGACCTGGGCTTTGCTCTCTGCCCACAGGTTTGCAGTGCAGACCCTGCAGTCCCTGCTCTGCCTTCTCCAGTGTGAGCAGGTGGTGGTGTCAATGGAAGGCAAGCGTGGTTGGGACACGCTGCTCTGCGTTGATACCCACCACTCTGCTGTGGCTCTGCTGGCCGGGTGAGACCCCCCTTCTCCTCATTGCTCCTGGCATTTGTGCCCCGTGCCTGGGCTGTCCCACACAGTCCCCATGGCTGGGGCCAAAGGGACGAAGGACAGCCAAGCAGACTGGAAAAGGCTGGGAAAGGGGGTGCCCAGGAGCGGCCACACCTCAAAGGGCCCAGGTCCCCTGGCAGTGGGTGGTGGGGAAAGAAAAGAACCGTGTGAGTCAGTGCTGGGAGAGGCTTCCCCCCCCCGCCCCCCAGCTCAGGATCTTAATGCCATTTTCTGCCTTGCAGGGAGATGCGCCATGCATCCAGGCCCTTGTGTAAAAGCATCTTATGCTGCCTCCTTGACATGCTCAGTGAAGAGATGCCATACTGGGATTTCCCTGCCCTGGCATTCCTTGCGGAGGTGAGCCTGAAGGCCAACATGACCTGGCTGAGCTGCCTCCCAGCTCTCTGCCCTCTCAGACGCCTGGGACGGTGCCCGTGCCCTGCGCTGCTGCCTGGGCCCAGCCCCGTGCGGCTCCGGGCTCCTGCCGGCCGGCTCCCCCGTCACTGCCCTGTGCCTTGCAGGTCCTCGAGTGCCTGGACTTGAGGGACTGCAGGGACAGCATCATGGATGTCTTGTCATGGCAGCTGCGGAGGGAGCGTGCAGACATTGGCAGCCAGCTGCTCAGGGTCCTCCTCCCACGCAGGGACCATTCCCCGCTGGTGAGAAGGGGGCAGTGGCTGAAGCCGTGCAGGCCGTGTGGGGCTGGGCAACGCAGTCGCTTGGCCTTGCCTGGCCTTCGGGCGCTGGGGCAGCTGTTCCCAGCTCTCCTGCCTCCCGCTTCAGCTGCCCCAGTGCTTCAGGACAGGCCTTTGGCCTCTGGGCCCTGCGGCAGCAGGGTGGCCTTTCACAAACTTGCCTTCCACGCAGGCCGAAAGAATGCGGGGCCTGACTGAAGGGCTCGTGGAGCTCCCGCAGGTCAGGGTGACCACCATGCTACTGGACTATCTGTTCCTGGATAATGGTGCCCCGATACCCAGCCCCATGGCCCTGCAGCTGGCTAAGGTGTTCCTGCCACTCTTTGACAACGTAAGGCTCTGTGCCCCCAGCCACGGCCACTGATTGCTGCCCGCACACTTGGTGCCCCGTGGAGATGCAGGCCTGTGCCAATGTGAGCCAGAACCAGCTGATGCTGAGCTCTTGCTGCCTTTCTGTTCTACAGGGTGACAGCCAGGTGCAGCAGCTCTCCATGACTGTCTTTCAAAACTTGATGTCTGGTGTAGAAGAAGAAGGAAAAATGCCCCTGATGACACAAGTGTGGCAGAGCCTGCTCCCACTGCTCTTCCATTGCCATAATGAGAATCTGCGTGTGGCAGAGGTGAGGACTCGTGGGCTGCTGCTGTCCCCCTGGCAGGGGGCTCGGCTGCCTCCTGCCCTGCGCCTGTTGGACTGCAGCCTCCTCCAGGCTGCAGCTCCTGTGCCTTGGGCTCTGGGGCCATCTCCGCATCTCTGCTGCTCTCCAGACTTCTCGGGAAACGCTGCTTTGTGCAGTCAAGTTCCTGAAAAGGAAAGCTCTTGAAAAAACTGTGAAGAAAGAGAAACTCTCAAAGTCCGCTGAGCTCCTGGTAAGGAGGGCCTGCAAGCCCCAGTCTCAGACTGGAGAAGGCCCCTGAGGGCGGTGCTCAGTGTTCAGGGCTGGCAGCTGTGCCCCTGCCCGGTACTGCACGCAGAGGCCCCGTGGGCTCTTCTCCAGGCTCCCGTGGGCCCGAGCCGGGTGCCCATGGAGCCCCGGCCCGGCGGGGCAGCGGGGCGGCACCGCGGCTCCCCGGGCAGCAGCCGGCCCTCTGCCCCTTCCCCTCGGGAGCACTTGGCCAGCGGCTGCTGGCCACGCCTCAGGGCTGTGCGGGCAGGGGAGGCCGGGGCAGGGCGCAGGCAGCGCCCGGCCCAGGGGCTGAGCCCGCGCCAACCCTTCCCTCCTGCCGCTCTCTGCAGCTGGCAGAGGACAGGAGCCGAGCGGCCGAGCACCTGCGCCGGGCCCTGCCCTACCTGGAGAGCCCGCAGAAGTCCCTGCGAGAGGCGGCCATCAGGTTCATGGGTGAGTCCCGAGCCTGGGCTGCCCCTCCCCTCCCCGGCCCGCCGCAGTTCGGCCCCAGCCCCGCCTGCTGCCCCGGCAGCGCCAGCCGTGCCTTGGGGCGCCGTGGAGCCCCGCCTGGCCTGGGCATTGCTGCTGCCGCCCTCTGGCAGCCGTGCCCTGGGGCGGCAGCGTGCGGCAAGGGCCGGGCTGAGCCCTGCCGGGCCAGCAGCCCGTGTGGCCACAGTACCGGCAGTGCTGCTGGCAGGGAGCTGTGCTGCTGGGGCCGTGACAGGCTCTGTGTTCACAGGCATGGCCGGGCGGCACCTGAGGGGGCAGCAGCAAGAGCTGCAGCTGATCTGCACTGGTGAGTGAGGGCAGCGGGCTGACAGCGGGGGCTGCCGGGGGAGCTGCAAGCCCTGCCCCGGCTGCGGAGGGCTCTGCTCCCGTGGGCAGAGCACACGGAGCTTTCAGGGCCACGTGGGCCATTGGTGGCCAGCAGCTTTGGGCTGATCCCCTTGCTCCCTGCTCCTTCCTGGCCATGGCAAGAGCCGGCTGGGATGGCCCTGGCAGGGGGCTCTCCTGGGCTCCCCGCAGATCCGGCTCTGACCGTGCCTCTGTTCCTCTCTCTTGCAGCCCTGGAACCCCTGACGGAGGACAGGAGCAGTGCCGTGTCACAGCTGGCACTTGAAACACTGCATGTCCTCCGGGCAATACAGCGTGGGCAATATTCCACCATCTGGAGGCTGCACGATCAGCTGCGCAGGGCATGGCGGACTCGGCCTCGCCTGTCGGGGCTTGGCTGCTGCACTGCCAGATGACTGAGGAGGAGAGCTGATCTGGGAGGCTGTCTTTTCTGGGGCAATCTGAGCCAGGGGTAATTTTCCTTTTCTTGAAGATTTTTCTTTTCTTCTTTTCCATTTTTTATCTAGATTGTAAATAAATAATATAGAGTATATGTCATTATATATGTATTTGTATATATTATAGATTATTGTAAATAACTCAATTCTAGACTGTGTTATGATACACAGACTGCCAGGAGCTTTTCTTTGCTGCCCAGGGTCTGCAGGGCAAGAGGCAGGAAAGGGTGAAAAGGGAGCTTGTGCTCAGCAGCACAGCAGGCTGAGGGGTGGTGAGGCCCCGAAGAGGGCAAAGGGTGCTTGCGCTCAGCCAGCTGCCCAGGCGTGCAGTGGGCAAAGGGAAATGGCCAGAAGCCCCTTGGCCTGTGATGGTTCTGCTGAAGCCTTTGTGCTGCCCACAGAGCGGCTAGGCAGGGGCCGGGGCTGCGGGGATCCCAGCCAGAGCGGTGCCCGGAGATGGCCACAAGCCCTGTGCCAGGAAGGAACCACCCTCTGTATCCTCCTGCCCGTGTGCTGCTGGCTGCCTTGCTGAGGGCTCCCAGGTGCCTCTGGGTGGGGCTGCTCTGGAGCTGCTGTGGGGCTGCGGCGCTGCTGCCGGGCAGCTTGGCCGGGCTGGGGCAGCCCCTGAGGGGCTGGGGCGCTGGCAAGCCCTGAGCAATGGGCTGTCAGAGGCCACAAGCAGCCCTTGTTTGCTTTGGGATCACTGTGATTTTGGGGGGCAGTGCAGGGGGGGAAGAGAGAAAATGTGGGCTTCCCTCAGCCATTGCTGGGTTTTTCCCTACCATGTAGGAGTTGGGCCTTCCTCAAGGCCCCGACAGAGATAAGAGTTTTTCCCTTTTTCCTTGTTTTCCCTTTTTGCATCTAATCTCTTTTCAATAATGTGTTGTTTGTTTTTCCAGAGGAAGCGTTCCAGGTGTTCCAGTGTGGATGGGGAAGTGCTGGGGAGCAGCTGTGGCGTGGATGGGCCGTGCCCTTAGAGAAGGCTGGGGCCATGGTTTGGGAGCAGCTTTTCTTGCAGACGTGGCTGGCGTGAGGTGGGTCCCTGTGTGCTTGGCAGGGTGGGATCAGAGCTTTTGGGAGATGGCAGCGAGCACAGGAGCATCCTGCTCTGGGCAGCTGCTGAGGGCTGGATGTGCCGTGGCTGGCTGCAGGCTGGGCACATGTGCTGCCCTCCTGCTCTGCTGCCAAAGGCAGCAGGGATGGGAAGCTCTGGGTACAGCTCTGGGCACAGCCAGCATGGCCTGGGCACCGCAGGCCTTGGCACAAGGGCACAGGAGCCCTCAGCTGACGGGCGGTTTCTGCTTTCTCTCCTTGCAGCCGGGCTCTGCGGGTGCTGAGGCTGCTCTGGGCTCTGCCAGGGCTCTGCTGGGCTCAGCCCTGGGCCCAGCTGGGCTGGCTCTGCCCTCACATTGCTCTGACAGCTCTGCATCAGACGAGCCCCTTGCGAGCACAGCGCCTGAGCTTTCTGCTTTGGCAGGTGAGTGAGACTCTGCTGCAGGCCCAGAGATTGCAGCTGGGGACACACATCCAACTGGCAAGGACCCAAACTCTCCACAGTCCCAGCTGAATGCCTGGATCTGTACAGGGTGTTTTGTCTGTCCCATTCTTCCTTCTTTATTGGCTGGAATTGTGCAACTGCACTTTCTTCCTTCTCTAGAAGTGCCACGAGTGGGCCAAAGCTGGCGAGTGGGCCGTGCTCCTGAGGCAGTGCAGTCTGGAGCTGGTGGATGGAGAATTGCCCTTCTGCACTGCCAAACCAGAGCAAAAAGCCGTAAGTGGGACTTAGTTTCTCTTTGAAATCCCTGACAGTTTCAAAGGGAATGTGCAGCTCATTCCCAGGCTGAGAAGGAAGGTCATCTTCTAAGGGATTTGGGCTTTGACAGAGTTTCCATTCCCAGTCCTGCTTGGAGCTGGAAGGGCACAAAGCAATTTCCTCTTGCTTCGACCACAGTTTCAAATACCAATGTTGGAAACAAAGCCCAAAATCTTTTAAGAGGTTGCTGAGGTCAGTAAGATGGATCCATGCCATCAGCACATATACAATGTAAAGAACTGAGTTCTCTTTTGAAAAAGATCATTTACCTCTTAATGCAAAGAATGTATCTTTGCATTTATGTTTTGGTTTTTTCACTAATATTATGTTATGTTTTTTCACTAGCACTTGGATTTTATTCTTATCTTTTACAATTTACCTAGTTTTTTCCTTTTTCCTTTTTTTTCCCTCTAAATAGAAAACATGTCCTACAGAAGAAATGTCCTTTGCTCCTGGTTCCCGTATGGAGCAGCTCCCTTCCTGCTGGCTGAGCTGCTCAGGCAGAGCCCGGCAGCTCCTGGCCCTGCAGGGCTGAGGCTTTTCCCCGTTGCTGGGTACAGACTGATGGAGCAGCACTGCTGAACACGGGCACACAGAGGGACCAGCAGCAGCTGCCTTTGGCCACCTGAGGCTCCAAGGCCCAAACTCTGAGCAGCCAGGGCTGGAAGAGACTGGCAGGATCTGATCCCTGACTCTGGGCCAGGGCTGCACAAATGACCCCACAGCAGCAGCAGCAGCAGCAGCAGCAGCAGCAGCAGCAGCAGCAGCAGCAGCAGCAGCAGCAGCAGCAGCAGATGGAGCTGACTTTGAACACAGCCCCTGCCCCTCTTGCCTCCCGTGTGCAGCGGTGTCACAGCAGCCTGAGGCATCTGGGAGCCCCCAGTGCCAGCAGGGACTGGAGATGGCAGCCCTGGGCTCCTGGAGGCTGTGCAGGGATCGGAGCTGGGCACGCCCTGTGCATGGGGAGCTTCCAGATGGAAAAGGCTGCTGTGCCCAGGCAGCCCCAAGGGCACAGAAAGGAGGCTCTGGAGCACTGGATCTGTGCCAGTGCCACAGTCCTGAGCAGCAGCCAGCGAGCCCTGGGGGAACAGAGGGCACAGCACGAGGGACAGAACCAGGCAAGGGCAGAGACTGGAGAGAGCCAGGCCTGGGAGCAGGAACAGCTGCTCCATTGCACTCTTGGAGAAAGCTCTTGGCTGGTTCAAAGCAGTGAAAGGTGTGAAGGGCAGAGAGGAGGCCACAGCAAACAATGCTCCTGTTTGCACAGCCTCCCCTCTCCGTGTCCCAGAAGGAATTGCAAGGACTGTGTTCTTCTCTCCGAGTCGTCTTGTTCAGCATGAGCAGCTCAGCACCAGGAGCTGAAGGAGCTGAAGCCTCAGGCCACAGGAGCTGGGCAAGAGGGAACTTTTGGAGCAAAGTAATGCTGCTAAAATAGCCCCAGCTGAATGCAGTGGATAGAATCATGGAATCACAGAATCCTTTCTTTTGGAAAAGCCCTCTGAGCTCGCCCAGTGCAGCCGCTCACCCAGCAGTGCAAAGCCCAGCACTAAACCACGTCCCTGAAGTGCCAAGGCCTGGACACCAGCCCTGAGTGAGGCCTGGACAGCAGGCCCTGAGCCAAAGGTGGCCTCTGGATGAACCTTCCAAGCAAAGGTTATCTTTGTATCTGCTCCCTGATGAAATATGCATGGTCATTAGGCCCTGTAATAGATGTAGCCACTCATTAGTGAGACATGTATTGACCTTTGTGTATTTAGAAGCCAGACAAGGCCATGAAATCTGACATCTGGCCTTGTTTGGGGCTGAAGGATCAATGTCAGCTCCCTTGGTTCCTCCTTGAGCCCTGGCCAGGCTTTGGGAGGGACCCAAGAGGAGGATGAAAGCAGATGTTGCCACCCTAGCAGTGCTGTCAGTTTGTTCATTCAGCACTGTCAGAGCTGGGCCCTCTCCCAGCGGGGTTGGAGCCTCACCTGGGGCTGGAGGCACCTGCAGGAATTCCCAGTGCCCAGGAGTGGCTCTGCAGCCCTTGGCTGTGACAGCTTCCCCAGCTGCTGTGTGGGTCTGGGGGATGGTAAAGGCTGAGGGTAAATGCTGCTGGATCTTTCTTAATCACTGCAGGCAATCTTTGGTGGGGATGGTTGGGTGCATTGCTGAGCTGCTCCTTTTGTGATTCTTTGCTGCTCTGAACTGCAGGAAATGACACTGATTCCTTCAGTTGGAGTCTGTGTCTTTGGTGCTGACCCTGCCCACTGGTAAAACAAAACTGGCCCAGTCTGGCCAGATCCCAACAAAATGTCACTTGTTCAGTGTCAGTGTGAGGAATCAGTCCCATCAGAAATTCCCAGATGGGAAGCCCTTCCCTGGAGTTCCCTGGCTCTGGAGTGGGCTGAGGTTGGATCCCTGTATGGGCAGTGGGGCAGTCGGGTAAAAGAACCTGCACTCATTGATGGCTTCAAATGCATCCAAAAATTGCAAATGGAAATTGAAAAGACCTTGTGGGTTTGGGCAGACGAAGATGAATTTGTTGTGAGTACATAGGAAACAGCACCTTCAGAAGAAACAATTATGGTTGGAATGCTCCCACATGGAGCAAGAGAAGAAGGTTTTAATCTTGAGCTCAGATGCATTTGTGCAAGTGAAATATCTATATACATAATAATTATATATGTATTTATAGTATAATAGGACTTCAATATATCTATTTATATATATTTATTTATGTCTGTATCTGTCTATATTTCTATATCACTATCTATGTATAAAATTATATAATAATGTGAAATAGTGCTGACAATACTAATTTGGTAGATTTGGCTGCTCAGGGATGTAACACTAAATACCCTACAGAACAGGATTGGCCAGGACCCTAATGTCAGTGGTCAACTTTTTGAGATTGTATACAATGAAAAAGGGAGAAAGGGAGGAAATTGGCTATTTTTGCAGGGTTTGCTGATACTGTGATGCAGAGTGCTTTGTCTGTTCCTGTGAAAAATACAGTGATTTTGCCTGCAGGGTTCTTCATGTACCAGATTATGCACAAGCTGCAGGATTGGTTGCACGGGTGAAGGGGTTGTTAAAAGAGCAGTTGGAAAAATGAGGAGATGGGAACCTTTGTCCATGGAGAACCCATCTCCCAGATGTGCTCCATGCCCTTCCCAATGGCCCACTGGGGAAATGGAACCCCCTGGCTGTGCACGGCTGCCCCCAGTTTGCAAATCCAGCCATGGGCAGTGAGACTTGGGCTGCCTGGGAAATTGTTCTGGCTGTGATGGCCCCAGGCAGGGCCAGCCCAGAGGCTGCAGGGCTGGGCCTTCATGCATTGGAATTCATTAGGAAAAATTCAAAGCAAATGAGAGCTATCAGTACTGAAACGGGACTCCAGAATCCTCCAGGACACTTTAATTTGGTAACTGCTCCCTTGGAGCTTGGCCTTGCAAAGTGTTCCTGTCATGGCAGGAGGAAATGATGCAGAATATCAAGGAGAAATTACAGTAATTCTGTAAACAATAACAAACAAGATTGGATTGTTCAACCCCATGACAGGGTAGCACAATTATTGATTTTGCAATTTTAAGAACGATTGTGAAAAAAGGAGATCCACCTCCAGTCACCACCGTTTGTGGAGATAAAGGGTTTGGATGCAGCAGCCCTAATAATGGAGCCAGAGTGTGGGTCCAGAGGCCAAAAGGCCCTCCCGAGGCAGCTGAAGGAGCAGCTCCTAGGAAAGACAACTCTGAGTCCTGAACCCTGGGCAGGAACAATGGGAATGTGTCCCTGCAGCCAGGGATTCTGTGTGAGAACAAGTATATCTGCCAGGATATTGTTTTACACATCCTGCCAGACCAAATCTCCCTGTTTGTCCCAAGGGCCCTTGTGGAAAATGCTCTGATCCACGGGGCTTCATGGGAAGGCTGCTGTGACACTGAGGGACTTGCACAGGAATTCCATCCAGGAGCCTGGGTGCCCCTCAGGGACTGGGACCCGGCCCCTTCCAGCCAGAGGGGAAAGGGCCCCCCAAGCCTTGTTAGCCACAGACAGCATGGGAAAGCTGAACAGCAAAGGGTCTGGGGGCATTATTCTGGAATTAAAAAGGTGCCAGCACCATGGACAACAGAATTCTTGTTCCTAAATCAAATGAGATTGAGAAAAAAGAATGAAGAACGGTGTCACTAAAGTACTGCTGATGTCTGTAAGGTGTACCTTGATAGTCAGCCAGAATCTTTGTCTGCCACAAACACCTCTGGTGTTTCACCAAGGAATTGGTCATAAAAATGTAATGATGGCTTATGAGGGATTGCTGAGGTTCTTTTGTAATTCTTTGCTAATGATGATGTGCTTTGCTGAGCTTATCCTTTTGTAAATCTTGGCAGCTCTGCATGATATAAATGACACAATTCCTTCAGTTGGTGTCTGTGTCTTTGGTAGTGACCCCGGGCCCTGGTGAAACAGGGCCCCCTCTTGCCTAAGTGTTCCCTGGGAAGGCAAACGCCCTCCCTCCAAAATTCCCCCCTTCCTCCCTGTTCCCCCCTTCACACCCTAAGCATGATGTGCTCTGCTCTGGGCTATGCCCGGGGTCAGTTGGGGTCCCCTGTCCTGGCTGTGTCCCCTGCCCAGCTCCCCCGCAGCCCCAGCCCCTCCCCAGCGTGGCTGGACGAGGGGCAGGACAGGCCTTGGCTGTGCTGCAGCTCAGCAAGAACAAAACCATCTCTGCGTGCCCAGCCCTGTGCTCAGCACCCAGCCCAGCAGTGTCTCAGTGCCAGGGGCTGTGCCCTCAGTCCCTGCCAGGGGTTTCCATGGCAACTGCCAGGCCAGGTGACCCAGGTGTCCCCCCCAGTGCCAGTTGCCATGGAAACAGTGCCCAGCCCTGCCCCTTTCTGTCTGGCTGACCTGGCCTTTGGCCCTGGCAGTGCCGGTGGCTGCTGGTTCCTGGTGCCAGAGCGGCCAGCGCGGCACAGGGCAGGTGGCCATGGCACAGCCCCCAGCAAGGGTTCCCCTCTGGCTCTGGGCACTGACACCAGCCCTGACCCAGGGCAGCTTTCCATGGCCACCAACCATCACAAGGGGCCAGGCATTGGTTGCCATGGCACCAAACCAAGGAACGGGTCCCCGTGGCCGTTGCCATGGCACCTGGTGGCACCAACAAGTGTCACTGCAATTGTACCTGGAACAGCCCTGGCACTGCTTTGTCCCAGGGTTGCCATGGCAGCTGAGGACAGCAACAGCTGGTGCTCTGCAAGGGCCCTGGGGCAGAAGGGAAGGAGCAGCAGAGCAGGGGCTGATCCATCCCCAGTGCACTGGACAGCCCAGGCCAGCGTCCCAGAGCGTCCTGATGGAGCTGCCAACAACATCCCCCCTCTGCAGCCCTGGCCTCTCCCCCAGCTCACACAGGTGCCCCATCCTTGCAGGCACAGACACGGCAGAACTGGCTCAGCAGCCCCTGTTTGCATTGCATGCAGCAGGCAGGAGCCCCCCCATGCTGTTGGTGTGGGGACATGAACCTGAGGGAGCACAAATGCCATCAGCCCCTGGGGCCAGCAAGGGCTGGAGGACACCAGGGAAACCATTAAGCTTTGTCCTGGCCTCTGCAGTCAGCCAGAAAGTTTGTTCCCATCAGCTGGGAGTTTCCTGTCCCACTGCAGACGCTGTTGCTCAGAGCCAGGGCTGCCTGGCAGCCACCCCCAAACTGCCCTCAGCATTTCCTTGGCTTCACCTTTGCTTTCTTTCCTCTTCCTGATACAAACGTCTTCCCATTGCCCACCCCTGTTCCCTCCCCTGCAAACAGCCCATCCCTATTTGCCCTTTCCTCTCTGGCCCCACTCCCCATTGCAGTTCCTGACTTGGCCCCATGGGTGTTGTTATTATATTTCTAGAGTCCCACACTGTTTCTAAAGTCCCATATTTCTCAAGTCCCATACCTCCTCTCCTCGGTGTTTTCTTATAGCTAAAGATCTACACAGCAGAGACTCCCCCTTCTGCATGTTTGTCCTTCTTAGTCAGGGCACCCACAAGGCTCTCCCTGACTGGCCAACCCACCCCCTTTTATCCCAGTTAACTTCACTAGCCACAGCTGCAGCCCAATGAAGGACATCACAGCTGCAACCTATCAAGAACAACTGGGGCTTACCTGGGCAAGGCCTATATACAGATATTCAAGTACAACACAGATATTTTAGTAGGACTCAAAAGCCACCTATACTATATATGGGAACGTCCCTTGGGCAGTAGGATCATCCTACAAGTTCTGCAGGAATAGTCTGCAGGCTCCTGCAGTGCCTGGTGCTGCTCCCTTGCCAGAGGCACCCCAGGCCAGGGGGGCACATCTGGGCTGCTGTGTCTGGCTCTGGGGCTCCCTGTTCTGAGCAGTGAGGAGGAGCTGCAGAGGCTCTGCAGGACTGACAGGATGGGCTTTGGGGCTGGCAGGAGAAGCTGAGGGACCTGGGCTGCTGGAGCTTCTGAAGAGGAGGCCCAGGGCTCATCCTGCAACTGCTCCAAGGGTGGTTTCAGAGAATCCCAGAATCAGCAAGGGTGGAACAGGCCATGGAGATCATCAAGTCCACCCTGTGCCCTGACACCACCTTGTCTCCCCTGAGCCTCCTCCAGGATAAACAACCTCAGCTCCTTCAGCCACTCCTCACAGCTCTTGTGCTCCAGACCCCTCATAGCCTTGTTGTCCTTCTCTGGACACGCTCCAGCCCCTCCATGTCCTTCCTAAATTGGGGGCCCAGCACTGCAAACAGCACTTGAGGTGCTGCCCAAGCAGTGCTGAGCACAGGGGAAGAATCCCTGCCCTGCTCCTGCTGGCCACACCATTCCTGAGCCAGGCCAGGAGCCATTGGCCTACTTGGCCACATGGGCACACTGCTGGCTCATGTCCAGCCTCGTGTCCATCAGTCCCTGCAGGTCCCTTTCTGCCTGGCTGCTGTCCAGCCACTCTGTCCCCAGCCTGTAGCGTTTCAGGGGTTGTTGTGGCCAACATGCAGGTCCCGGCACTTGGACTTGTTCAACCTCACCTTGTTGGGTTTGGGCCCTGGATCCAGCCTGTCCAGGTCCCTCTACAGAGCCCTCCAACCCTCCAGCACATCCACACTCACACCCAGCTTGGTGTCATCTGCAAATTTGCTGATGATGGACTCAGTCCCCTCATGCAGATCATCAGTGCAGACACTGAAATCCACGCTGGCTGGCTCTGACCCCTCGGCCATCCTGTGGGTGCCCTGTGATGGCACTCAGGGTGATCTGTTCTCTAACCTTGCCGGGCACCCAGGTCAGGCTGACAGGCCTGGAGTTCCCCAGCTCCTCCTTCCAGCCCTTCTTGGGGATGGGCTCACACTGGCACCTCCAGTCCTCTGGGACCTCCCTGCTGAGCCAGCACTGATGGTAAATGATGGAGAGCAGCTTGGGGAGCTCATCCACAGCTCCCACATCCCCCTAGGATGGATCCCATCTGCTCCCAGAGACACCTGTGAGCATCTGAGTGGCTCAGCAGGTCACCAACTGCTTCCTCCTGGATTACAAGGGCTGTTCTGCTGCCTGTGCCCATTTACCAGCTCACCTGAGCACTTGTCCTGAGGACAGCCTGCCCTAATATTGAAAATTGAGAGAAACAAGATGTTAGGTAGCTCTGCCTTCTCCTTATCTTTAGTTACTATATTCCTCACTGCATCCAATAAAGAGTAGAGGTTCTCCTTATCCCATGTTTTGCTATTAATTTAATTGTGGAAACATTGTCTATTTTTTTTTCACAGAAGTGGCCAAGTTAAACTCTAATTGAGCTTTCACCTCTTAAGTTTTTTTTCTGCACGACTTAACAACATCCTTAAACATTTCCTAAGCTGCTTGACCTTCTGTCCAAAGTTGATGCACCTCTTGTTACCCTTGAGTTCCCACAAAATCTCCACGCCCAGCCAGGCCAGTCATTTTCCTCACTAGCTCATCTTTTGCCACACTGGGAGAGCCTGCTCCTTCCACCTTATGATTACTTTCTTGAAATGTGTCCATCCTTCCTGGACCCCTTTGTTTTTAAGGGATGTTTTCCTTAAAAAAAATCAGTGCCTGATTCATTACTCCCCAAATCTGCATCCCAAATAGGCCAAAGTCTGCCCTTCCTAATTCCAGTGTAGAAGTTTTGTTGCTGCCCCTCCTTCTTTCACAGAACATTGAAAACTTGATTATTTCATGGTCACTGTGCCCCAGGCAGCCTCCGAGCCCCACATCTGCCACCAGCCCTTCTCTGTTTGTGAACAGCAGCAGACAGAGCTTTCCTTGCCAGTGGGAGTGTTACCAAAAATTCAGTAAAACAGAAAACTCCTTAACACCAATGCAGCATTAAAAAGCAGCATTATTTATTCAGGGGCATGCATGGGGGACAGCTCCTCCCAAAGCCCTGCAGGCTGAGTAAAGGAAAGTTTCTGCTTATATTCTGTATTTTGTATACATATTCATTAATTGTCCCAGACTAAATATACATCTGATAATCATTTTCCCGAAATCATTAATGTATTTCCCCTCCCCTGTTCTCCTGGGGGTCTCTCTGGTGGTCCCTGGTGCTTGTGGGCCCCAATGTTCCAGTGGGCCTGGCTGAGCTGGCAGGACACTGAGGCTGGTGAACTTCCAGTTCCCCTTCTCACACAATGGGCATTGTGTGGTTTCCATAGGCCTGGGGTTGCGGAGAACAAGCTCCAGGTGTCAGCTCAGCTGGTGGAGACAATTGATCATCGGGTAACATGAGGTCACAGAGTGGGCTGTGACATAACAGAGCAGACTGTGACATCCCAGAAGGGCTGTGTGACATTAGAGAATGGTCTGTGACATCACAGAGAAGGTTGTGACATCACAGGGCAGAGGTCTGACATCACAGTGCATACAATGACATCACAGACTCTGGTATGACATCAGAGAGCATCTTTGTGACATCAGAGGGGGTCTGTGACATCACAGAGCAGGCTGTGACATCACAGAGCAGGCTGTGACATCACAGAGGCGCTCTGTGACATCCCAGAGAAGGCTGTGATGTCAGAGGGGGGCTGTGTGACATCCCAGGGGGGGCTGTATGAGATCACTGGGTTGGTCACTCTGCTGCAGCTCCCCCCTCACAGCTTCTCCCAACAACTCCAACGCTGTCCGTGCCCAGCAGGGTCCCTGTCCCCCGGGATCCCCCCGGCCCACCTGGAGCCACAGCCTCCACCAAAGGATGTTCCACAGGATCCACCCAGAGCCGGACATGGGGACAAGGGGCCAGGGCTGTGTGACCAGGACATCAAGGACGGGGATTATCCAGATCACTGTGGCCTGGGTTGGGTCCCCAGGGCAGGAAAGATGTCTGGCAGCTGGAGCAGGGTCTGGGAAGGGCCTCCAAGGTGGGGCTGGAGCCCTTGGGCTGTGAGCAGAGGCTGAGGGAGCTGGGCTTGTCCAGCCTGGAGAAGGGAAGGCTGAGGGGCTCCTCATCCCAGCCTGGCAGTGCCAGCCAGGAGGGGATGGAGAACACAGAGCCAGGCTCTTCACAGGGGGCTGGTGGGAGAGAAAATCTGATGGGTGGAAGGGGAAAGAGGGGAGATCAGCCAGGGCATGAGGAGATGAAATGAGTCAGGATGCTTTCAGAATTTCCTCAACACCAAAAGCAGCCTGACTCCCTTCTCCATCCACCACTGACAGCTTTCAGCAAATCAGGAATTGTTGGAGCCATTTTCCCCACACTCCAGAAGGAGCATCCTGATACAAGAACTTAATTGTGTTTATACCTATCACAAAACGCCGTTTGTCTGAAATTCATTTTAGTATGGAAATCACTTGTGGATATTGAACATCAGACACTGCTGGGACATTGTACATAGCTCAGGGAAGAGCGTGATTGTTATTAAATTGTGTCCTGTTCAGCTGTGGTCTGTTGGCCATGAAGAGAAACTTTGTGTGCCTCTGAGTGTCACCAGTTCCAGACCCCCAAAGGACACAAACTTGATGAGTTGTGGTTACCACTCCAATGGTGGCATTTGCACCTCCCTCCATCCCCAGAGCAGAGCTCCCTTGTCCCAGAGAGTCCCTGGCAATGCAGGGATGAAGGAAACAGGACAGGCTGTGGGGATCGGGGCAGGACACAGCCAGGGATTTGGAGCCTGGTTGTGAGCCCAGGGCAGGACCCGGCCATTGGCCTTGGTGAACCTCATCCCATTGTCCTGGGCCCATGGATGGCTCCAGCCTGTCCATATCCCTCTGCAGAGCTTCCTGCCCTCCAGCACAGCCACACTCCCACCCAGCTTGGGCTCACCTGGGAACTGACTGAGGGTGCCCTCGATGGCCTCATCCAGATCAGCAATACAGAGATTTCACTGACCTGGCCCCAATTCTGAGCCCTGGGGACACCCCTGGATGTGACTCCATTCCTCAGCAGCTCTGACTGCCAGGGGTTGGGTGAGGGAAATGGCGGGGTGGGGGTAGGAACAAAGTGTGATTGATTGTCAGCCATGAAGGGTGTTGATTTTCATATCTATTCAGACTGCATTTGAAGGGGTTAGGGGTCAATATCAACTGGACATTGCTGATACCAATCTATAAACAAGAAAAGAAAACTGGACAAAACCAGTTCTCTCTGCTTAGTTTTCAATATACCATATTCACTTTAAATACACATCTGAAATCTGACTAATTAACCACAGAATAATTGAAAACTTCAAATTTTCCCACGGGGTTTTCTTGTTTAAATGTTTTAAACAAATGTTTAATAGCCTTTTTCACTGAATTCCTCAACTGAGTAGCTCAAGAAAGAAGAGGCCTCTGGAGGAGTAAAATTCATCAGCAACCTCCAAGTGGCTGAGGATCCATCCCCATCAAAGCAGCAATGAACAGAAATGGGCACAGCTTTGTGGCTGCCCCAGCTCTGGGATGGGCCCTGGGCCTGGAGCAGGAGCAGCTCTTGAGGGCCCCAAGGCCAGGGCTCTTGTGCTGCCCTGGGCAGATGGGATGGCAGCAGGGGCTGCAGAGCTCTCAACACCTCAGCCCGAGGGGAGCAGGGCAGCCAGGGAGCCTCCTTTGGCCTTGGCCAAGCACCTTCCCCCATGGCGGGGACTGAGTCCTGTGGCAGCTGCAGCTGCTGCTGTGCCCTTGCCAGGGGCTGAGGCCGTGGGGCAGTGCCCAGAGCAGCCTGGCCTGAGCAGAGCTGTGGGGCCAGAGCCGGCTGGGCTGGGCTGGGGAGAGGCCCTTGGTGCTGCCCAGAGCTCAGGGCAGCTGGCAGAGCTTGCAGGGAGCTGGGCTGGGCTCAGAGAGCCTGGCCCAGAAACCATCAGTGTCCATCTCAGCCTGGCTGGGCGTGCAGGGGCAGGACTCAGGCCAGGCCTTGTGGGGCAGGGCCAGCACCTGTGCAAGGCATTGCAAACAGGCAAGTGGCCCAGAGAGGAGGCTGCTCTGTGTCCTTGGAGGCATGGACAGAGCAGGGAGGGGGCCCAGGACAACTGTCAGCACCAGCCTCTGTGCCCATGCATTGGCAGCCCTGGCTGCTGAGCCCAGCTTTGGCCTGGGCTGAGTTTGGCTGTGACCCAGCTCCATCCTCCTGCGGGGCTCAGGGCCTGTTCCCGGCCATGGCCAGCCCTGGCTGCCTCTCTGCTGGCCCAGAGGCCGGCAGAGCCCGGGGCAGGGCTGTCTGTGCAGCCCCACAGGTGCCAGGGGCTCTGCAGGAGCTGGCAGAGGCTGCCCAGCAGGGAGGTCATGGGGCACAGAGCCCCAAGGCTGCTGTGGGCACCACGGCACAGGGGCCGTTCCCAGCCGCAATGCTCCTGGCCTGGGCTGGGCCTGCACAGGGGCTGGGCCACCATGGGTGGGCCAACACAGGGCCACAAAGGGGCCATGCAGCCACTGCCGGGGCTGACAGCAAGGCCAGGCACACACAAGCAATTGCTGAGCATGGCCTGCACTGGCCAGGCCTGACTGTGCCAAAGGCAGAGCTCAGCTGCCCTTGGGGGCTGCAGCAACAGTCCAGAGCCCAAAGAGCCTCCATGGCTGTGCTGGAGACCAAGGCTGCAGGAGGGAAATGCAGGGCTGCTGTGGAATGGGGAGGGCATTGAATTCCAGCACACACCTCAGCTCTCTGATGATCCCGTCACCATGCTGGGCCCTGTTTCAGACTGGAGCAGAGCAGATGTAATTCCAGCACACACCTCAGCTCTCTGATGATCCCGTCACCATGCTGGGCCCTGTTTCAGACTGGAGCGGAGCAGATGTTGATGGGACAGGGGCCCTGCAGGGCTGTCAGGGACCTGCAGCTTACAAGGTGCTCTGCTCTCCCTCAAGTGCTCTCTGAGTGATCCAATCCCAGCTGGGCACCTCAGGGCACAAGTGGCACTGGCTGTTCATGGGCACATAACTGATGTCAGCCTGAATAGGGGCACAGCTTTTATTACCTGTTAGTTTCATAATATACAAGCAAATCTTTATTATCTGGGTCATTTAAGTACTGTTAAGAAATGGAACAGTTTTCCCATCAGGAACAGGAATTTCCTGGAGGTGTACAGATGGCAGGAGGAAAAATACTGATCTTGTCTTCTACTGTTGTGACCAATGTTCTGTTTATTACTTCCTCTCCATTTTCCTTCAGGTGTTTTCAGCTCTTCTGTTGAAATGGCCATGACTAAGAACATCTCTTCCTTTACAGCAGGTGGATCTATGTACTTCTACTGCTGATTTCCTCCTCTAGATGCTCTCTGGTCATTCAAGTGCCTCTCAACTGACTGGCTTCATGCTTTGAGCTGGAAGAAATTGCCCAATATTTCTGAAGTTCAAATAAATATATAATAAATATCCTTTTAATTGTGTTTTTATCTATCACAGAACTACCTTATGACTTTGTCTAAAACTGTTCATGTACAGAAATCCCTGGGGGACGGGGCACATTTCAGATGCTGCTGACACATCACAGAGAGCTAAGGGAAGAGCTGTGATGGTTATTAAGCTGTTCAAATGTTCAACTTGTGTTTTTTGGCAAGAAACCTTTCTGTGCCTCTGAGTGTCACCAGTCCCTGAGCCCAAAGGACACAAACTTGATGAGTTGTGGTTCCCACTGCAGGGGCACTTGGACCTTGGCTCTGCACAGGAGAGCTCTTCATCCTATTTCTCTCTTTTCCTCCCTCTGGGCATGGAGGGAGCTCCTGACTTCAGCTTGTGACTCATGTGTGCAAAGAGCAAATCTGGGCAGAATCAGGGCAGGGAGGGTTTGGGGGGACATTGGGATCTGTGCAAGGAACAGAAGGTGTTTTCCATTGCTCTGAGGCTGCCTGATGTGGAAAGTGGATTTAATATCCAGCAGAGAAATGACTTTTGCCTTTGATGGAGCTGTGCCTTCCCTTGGCTTTGTTGGCTGACATTAAACGAACATCCCTCTGTTTCTTGGGCAGCTCCTTCTCCAAGGAAAGCAGGTGGGAGTTGGAGCCAAGGAGCTGAAAGCTGCAGGTGCAGCCTGGGCTGGAGGGAGCTCAGATTTGCGCAAGGCTGCTCTGAGTGCCAGGGCTTGGATGGGGGAAATGGTGGAGTGGGGGTAGGGACAGAGTCTGATTGATTGTCAGCCATGGAGGGTCTTGATTTCCATATCTATTCCAATTGTATGAGGAGGTACTTGGATTCAGTGTCAATTGGAGACTGCAAAGATCGATTTATGAACAGGAAAAAAATCCTATACAGGATGTAAAAAATATTTTCTCACTGTATTTTTAAATATAATGCATTCACTTTGAACACACTACTGAAATCTGTCAAATTAACCGCAAAAGATTTGAACACTTAAATCGAATTTTCCCCTCAGGCTTGGCTTGTTAAGGTGTTCTGAATGTTAATGAGCCCAGGGACATTGAATTCCTGCACTCAAGAGCTGAAGGCTGAACAAGCCTCTGCAGCAGGAAAATTCAGCAGCAGCCTCCAAGGTGCTGAGGATGTCAGCAGCCCCCACTCTCCTTGTCTGCCCATTCCCCCATCCCTGCCCAGAGACCGTGGGGGAATGGGCAGACAAGGAGAGCATCCCTGGGGCTGGGGCAGCACAACTCAGAGGCACCAGCAGCTCCAGCTGGGCAATGGAGTGTGGAATGTGGCTGGGAAAGTCCTGCCTGGGCTGTGCCAAGCAGGACACACAAGCTCTGACTCCCATGCCCCAAACAATTCTCTCAAGGAGAAATTTAAAATTAATTACAGTTCTTTGCGTACTCTGAGTTGGACTCACTGGAGAAATACCAACAAAAGATTCTTAGGAGCTCAAAACAACAAAACAGCTTTTACTGGAAAATTTAGAATATCAGAGAAACATTGGGAAAAGGTTTAATATGACATTCAATCAACACAAAACACTTCTCAAAGCTTTAACTTGGCCCCTTTACCTTCACAAACTCTTAGCTTGATCAATTTTAAGTTACTCAAAATTGGCAAGAAGAGGAAATTCGAAGAAGGAAAAGAAAACACAGAAAGAGAGAAAGTAATACAAGAAAATACAGAGCAGCACACACACAGCTACCAACTCCTGGATTCCAGCAGTGTTCAGATGGAAATTCCAAGAGGAGGGAGGGTCAAGATGTGTGCTTGCCTTGTGGTCAGCCTCAAATACCCCTTGGTTTTCCTGGGCCCTTCCCCCAGGTGAGTCTTGGGCTCATTTGGTCCCTCAGGAGCTGGGCTGGGGCTGCAGAGGTGGCTGTGGAGCATTGCCTGTGCTGTGCCAGGGACTGGCAGCCACTGCTGGGCTGGGACAGAGGCGCAGGTTTGCTCAGCACCAGAGACACCTTTCCCTTGCTTGTCCCCATCTGTCATCCCTGCCACTTGTGTTCTGCTGTACCTGGAATGTAGGGACACTTTCCCAGGCCTGTCCCTCAGATGTATCTATTTAAAGTATGAGAAACTTCAGTTTCACTACCTTTTGAGTCTCTGAGAATTTTTTTGGAACAGTCTGTGGGACTCAGTCTGATGCAAAGAGCACCAAATCCCCAGAGGGTCATTAAAGTCCCTGTGCTGTGTCTGTGCTGCTGAGCTGGGCCGGGCTCCTGGCCCAGAGGCAGCTCCTGGCAAGGGCAGCGCTGCAGAGAGACAGCTCTGGCCAGGAGCAGCTCCTGTGCCCAGCCCAGCAGGGCTGGGGCACTGCCAGGGCCCCTCAGGGACACCAGCAGGGCACAGACAGAGCTCACAGGGGCTCAGCACTGGCAGGGGCTGTGGGATGGTCCCGACACAGCAGCACCTCTGTGGCTGTGTCATAGAGGCACAGAGCAGCTGTGATGTCAGCAAGGGGCTGTGTGACAGCACAAAGTGGGCTGGGTGAGGTCACAGATTGGGCTATGACATCACAGAGTTTGTTGTGTGAGGTCATTGAGCAGCTATGGCATCATAGAGGGGACTGTTTGACACCACAGAGCGGGCTGTGAGACCATGGCATGGCTGTATGACATCATAGAGCTGGCTGTGAGGTCAGAGTGTGTGCTGTAATATTACAGAGTGGCAGTATCACTTCACAGACAGGGTTTGTGACATCACTGAAGGGATTGTGACAGCACAGAGCTGCCTGTGATGTCATAGAGTAGGGTATGAGGCCATAGAGCAAATTCTGCCATCACCGAGTGTTGAACTGGGGCATCAGAGAGTGGGTTGTGACATCACTGGGTGACTGAGAAATGTCATAGAGCAGGAGGTGACATCACAGTACAGATTGTGAAATCATAGGGTGACTCTGTGACATCACAGAGACTTCTGTGACATCACAGAGCAGCTGTATCACATCAGAGGGTGGCATCTCAGAGTTGGCTCTGTGACATCACAGGGGCTGTGTGACATCACAGCAGGTTGCATGACATAACAGGAGGGTGTGACATAACAGGAAGGCTTTGTGAAATCACAGGAGGCTGTGTGACATCACAGGATGTTCTGTGACATCACAGGTCCTGTGTGAGGTCCTTGGGGAGGTCACTCTGCCCCGGCCCCCCTCACAGCTCCCCCCAGAGCAGTCCAACCTGCGCGTGCACAGCGGGATCCCCTCTCCCCCCGGGTCCCCCCGCCCCCGGCCCCACAGCCTCCCCCAGAGGATGTTCCATGAGATCGACCCCAGAGCCTGACACAGGGATGGGGGCCAGGGCCCTGGGGGTGGCACAGGGGGACAGGGACCCCCCGGCAGCATCCCCATGTCCCCCAGGGCCAGAGCCTGGGCCAGGGCTCCTTCACTCTGATACAAAAAAGGGCTTCAGAGCCCTGAAAAGTCCCTGGCGAGGGATCAGCAAAAAACAGGTTTAATATTAAGGGACAGCAGCACAAAGTTCCTTGGCGAGAGTCACTCTGCTCCTGACTGGACTTCTAGGACACCAAGGAAACAAAGCAACAACAAAACCAAACCAAATCCTGGCAATCAAACCAGAAATGAACAGAGAACTGTCCCTGTGGTGTGTGACACAAGGGCAGTCAGGGCAAGGATAAAAGGAATACCTCCTAAAAACTTAAGAGAGCTCAAACTTAACAGGACTTAACCTTGACTGATACTGTAAACTTCACAATTGTGCAAAAGAACAGCACTTAACAGTATTTAACCTAACTTCTAACCTATGACTTTGACATTTAACAGAGGAATAACATTTAAAAGTATTCAACTCTGCTTATAACTTATATTAAACAACTTAACAAAAGAACAACTCTTCACAGCAATTACCTTAGCTTAGACTTTTTGACTTAACCTTACTTACAGGCATGACTGACTCAGCTATCCAAATCCCTCAGAGAGCAGCATTTCTGCCACATTTCCCCAGCACAGGCATTCCTGTGTGCACACAGACAGAAGGAGTCAGTGCAAGACACCTCTGAGCAATTCCCCTGAGGGCAGGAAATGCTCACTGGATTTGACTAAATCCAGTGCCAAAAGTGGATCCTTTGGCATCTCCCCAGCAGACAAAGGGTTGACCCTGGAGGAGTGGGCGGATTGGCCAAGGCTCCGTCGTTATTCAGGATCCCTGAGTGCAGCAAACAGGAGAATTCCCAGCTGGGAGAGGCCCCAGTCAGAGGGAGTCGCTGGCCCAGGAGAGCTTCAAGGGCTCCTTTTGGAGCGCTGTTTGCCGGGCCCCAAGAAAGGGGCTGCAGTCCCAGCAATGGCTCATCCTGGTCACACTTGGCATCAACAGCTTTCTTTGGCAGTGTGAGAACAGGGATGTTGTGCCACTGAGGGAACAGAAACAGTTCCCAGGGCTGCTGCTTAAGGAACCAGGAGCTGGTTGGGCAGCAGCAGTGCCTGGAGCAGACAGTGTTTGTGATGAGCTGCAGAGGAGCTGAGCCCAGGGGCTGTTGGCCAAGGCCAAGGCCCAAGGAGCATTTCTCAGCTGGCAGGGCAGCCTGAGAAGGGGAGGGGGGAATGCAGCAGCACAGGGCCATGGAACCAAGGGAGCATTGTGACACTATGGGGCCTCATGGAACCAAGGGGACTGTACTGACACTGTGTGGCTCCAAGGAATGCAGGGATCATTGTGACACTGTGAGGCCTCATCAAACCAAGGGTCCATTGTGACACCGCGGGGCCTCATGGAACTGTGGAGACCATTATGACGCTTTGAGGTGTCATGGAACCAAGGGGCCATTGTGACACTGTGGGGCCCCTTGAGACACAGGGGCCAATATGGCACTGTGGGGCCTTGTAAGACCAAGGCACCATTGTGACACTGTGGGGCCATGCAGCACCAAGGGACCTTTGTGACACTGTAGGGACTCATGAAATCATAGAGAGCCCTGTGACATTGCAGGGCCTCATGGAACCAAGGGGACCATTGTGACACTTTGGAGTGTCATGGAACCAAGGAATCATTGTGACACTGTGACACCCCATGTATTCAAAGGTCAATTGTAACATTGCAAGGCCTCACAGAATCATGGAGAGACCATTATGATACTTCACAGCCTCATGGAACTAAGGAGACCATTGTGACACTGTGAGGCCTCATGGAACGAGTGAGAACATATTGGCCCTAGAGGTCCCCACAGAACCAGGAGGAACATTGTGATCCTGTGGGGCCTTTTGAAACCAAGAGGCCTTTGTGACACTGCAGGGCTGCAAGGAACCAAAGGTCCATTGTGACGTTGCAGGGCCTCATGTCATCAGTGGTCCATTGTGACACTGGGGAACTACAGGAGACCAATGTGACACTGCAGGGCTGCATGGAAACAAAGCTCCAGAGTGACACAGAGGGGTCTCCTGTCGTCAATGGTCCATTGTGACACTGAGGAGCCACAAGAGTCCACCGTGACACTGCAAAACCCCAGGGTCCAAAGGTCCATTGTGACATTGCAGGGTTCATGGAATAGAGGAGTCACATGATATTGTCGGGCCTGGGGAACCACAGAGACCATTGTGACACTGCAAGGCCTCATGGAACCAAGGCACCCTTGTGATACTTCAGGGCCCCATAAAACCAAGGGAACACAGAACATGTCTGGCTGGCTTGGCCTCCTGGGGGCCACCTGACTGGTCCAGCTGACCTTGGCATGTTGAGGGTTTTTTCTCATCTGCTGCTGAAAGTCTGGGGCCCCATGCTTTCCTATGGAACTCTCCTTCTCCTCCAGGCACCTATGGCCAGAATTGGGATTTCACTGCCCACATTCCTTCTATCCAGGGATTGTTCCCACAGGAATATTGCCAGGACAAGACTGGCTGGCAATGGTTTCAGATGACTCACCTCCCATCTGTTCCCAAAACATTGGGGAAGGCTCCATTCCTCCTTCCTATGGGAAAGAACTGTCCTGCCTCTCCAGGTGCCCATGACCGAGACTAGGGTTCCAACTCCAAAGTTCCCTAAATCCTAAGACTGCTCCCAGACAAAATCTGCCATTACTGACAAGTCTGGCTGGACTTGGCCTAGTGAGGCTCTCCAAACACTGGGAGTCTCTGCTTTCCCTCCTGTGCAAAAGAACTGTCCTTCTCATCCAGGTGCCCATGGTCAGAATTTGGGTTCCACCTCCAACATTCCCTATTGTGACAGACTGGAGGAGATTGTTGGCTCGAAACATTTCATGTGTGGGGGGAAGGAAGGGAGCAGGTCCAGCTTTGTCCTGCCCTGGAACCCCAACACTGCCCTGCCCTGGAACCCCAATCCCCCCAGAGCCTCTGTCCCAGCCCAGCAGTGTCTGCCAGTCCCTGACACAGCACAGGCAATGCTCCACAGACACCTCTGCAGCCCCAGCCCAGCTCCTGAGGGATCAAATGAGCCCAGGTCCCACCTGGGGGAAGGGCCCACGAAAACCAAGGGATATTGAAGGCTGACCACAAGGCAAGCACACATCTTGACCCTCCCTCCTCTTGGAATTTCCATCTGAACACTGATGGAATCCAGGAGTTGGTAGCTGCGTGTGTGCTCCTCTGTATCTTTTTTGCCTTGCTCTCTTTCTGTGTCATCTTCTTCTGTTTCTGTGCTCCTGCAAATTTTGATTAACACTAAATTGAACAGGCTTTGAGTTTGTGAAGTTGAATGGGCCAAGGTATTGCTTTCACAAGTGGTTTTTGTTGATTAAATGTCTGTTGCAGTTTGACATGAGAAGAATTTTTAAAAGTAGTACAAAACTTTTTGTGTAACTGACAATCTGTTAAACCACTGAGATACTGAACACGCCTCTGTGAAACACATATGTTAAAGATTAAAAAACCCAGGAACCTCCTCTTTCTTTTCTAGTCAACAAAGAAGAAGTGGGCCCTCGCCCTGGCCCCCATCTCAACCAAACCAAACCAAACCAAACCAAACCAAACCAAACCAAACCAAACCAAACCAAACCAAACCAAACCAAGCAACCCTGCCATGGGCTGAGCCCCTTCCCCCCTCCCCAGACTGCTCCCCTCCATTGGCCCTATTCTAACCAAACCAAACCCCAACAACTCTTAAACAGGAAAACAAAAGAGGCTACAAAACCCCAACCAGAACAAAGCTGGCCACAGTAATTAAAATCTTACCATCAAGTCCCCTCCCCCAACACAATTAAAACTAAAAACTCCTACAACCGACAACCCATACAAAATAACCCTACAACTAATATTAAACACAATAAAAAGCCCCAAAATAGTCATAAAAGCAATCCTAATACAACTCAACCACAACTTCCCCCACAAGTTATTGGTGGGTCAGGTGTAAATCCTTTCAATACTTCAATCCTCCCTCAACTAAAAAAAAAAAAAATAAATATAAAAAAAGAAAAACATAAAACCATAAAAGTCAGTAAAAAGTTAAATCCCTCCCCCAAAAAAGAAGAAAAAATACCTTACTCTTAAAACTAAAATCGTCTTATAAACTATAAAGAAAAACTCTTTTTCTTTATAACACATAAAACTATAAAAAAAATTCAAATTAATCAAAATATTTCAAATTAATCAAAGAAAAACCTGCATGTTAAATAAATAAATGTTAAAATAACTGTAATTTTACAAAAAGTTTAAACAGGGGGGAAAAAAGTAATCCAGTGTCCCCAAAAGAAGATCTCCATTGTCAGATATAAAAATAATTTTAAAAGAAAATAATAAAAAATTTTACCTTTAAAAAACTCATCTTCAAAACAATACCCCTTAAGTTGACATGACCCATCAACAAGCTGTAAAAAAGCTTGTAGCAATAAAAACAACATCACAATAACAAAGATCCCCAGACAACTGTTATCCATGACAAAACTAAGAACAAAAAACAACCTATTTTTTCCTCTTGTAAAAAAATCTCCATAACCTTAACAAGAAACCTTCTCCCCACAGTAAACTAAAAAAGTCGATTCTAGAAATAGTGAACTGACTAGAAATTTCTGGTTTACTTTCTTTACATTTTCAGTAAAATGAAGAAGATGAAAAGAAAAAAAGTATTCTAAAAAATTTATTTTAATTCTTACTACCTTTTATTTAATTTTACTTTTAATAAATTTTTATTTATACCCTTTTAAAATTTTAAACCTACTATACCTTTCTTGTAGTCCTATCTCACAACAAGATAAATACATAAATAATTAACCAGCACTAAAACACAACATACTCATCAGTACATTAATTAAGAAATCTCAGGATTAGAAAGATCTATAATTAACAAACAAAAAGCACTACAGTGTCATAAAAAACATTTTGCCAAAGTTTCTCTGATTTTCCAAAGTTGCCAGTAAAGCCTGTTTTGTTGTTTTGAGTTCCTGAGAATCTCCAGTTCGTATATCTCTAGGGAGTCCAACTCACAGTACACAAGCAATTGTAATTCCTTTTAAATATCACCTTGAGAGAGTTGTTTGGCGTTTAGGGGTCAGGTCTTGTCTGTCCTGCTTGGCACAGCCCAGGCAGGGCTTTCCCAGACACATTCCACACTCCATTTCCCAGCTGGAGCCCCTGGTGCCTCTGAGTTGTGCTGCCCCAGCCCCAGGGACGCTCTCCTTGTCTGCCCATTCCCCCACGGTCTCTGGGCAGAGATGGCCTCAGTGGGGGCTGCTGACATCCTCAGCACCTTGGAGGCTGCTGCTGAATTTTCCTGCTGCAGAGGCTTGTTCAGCCTTCAGCTCTTGAGTGCAGAAATTCAGTGTCCCCGGGCTCATTAGCATTCAGAACACAAGCCAAGCCTCTGGGGATAATTTGATTTTAATTTCCAAATCTTGATTAGACAGATTTCAGAGGCCTGTTCAATGTGAATACACTATATTTAAAAAGACAGCAAGAAAATTTTTTTTAGGTCCTGTAATTTTTTTATTGTTAATTCACTGATATGTGCAATCTCCAATTGACACTGAATCCAAGTACCTCCTCATACAATTGGAATAGATATAAAAATCAAGACCCTTCATGGCTGACAGTCAATCAGACTCTGTCCCTACTCCCACCCCACCATTTCCCCCATCCAAGCCCTGGCACTCAGAGCAGCCTTGTGCAAATCTCCCTCCAGCCCAGGCTGCGCCTGCAGCTTTCAGCTCCTTGGCTCCAACCCCCACCTGCTTTCCTTGGAGGAGCTGCCCGAGACACAGAGGGATGTTCATTTATTGCCAGCCAACAAAGCCAAGGGAAGGCTCAGCTCCATCAAATGCAAAAATCATTCTTCTCCCTGGCTCTGCCCTGTCCCTGATCCCCACAGCCTGTCCTGTTTCCTTCACTCTTCCTTTTCCAGGGACTTTCTGGGACAAGGGAGCTCTGTTCTGGATATGGAGGGATGTCCAAGTGCCACCACTGGAGAGGGAACCACAACTCATCAGGTTTGTGTCTTTTGAGGGATTAGGAACTGGTGAGACTCAGAGGCACACAAAGTTTCTCTTCCTGGCCAACAGACCACAGCTGAACAGGACACAATTTAATAACAATCACCCTCTTTCCTGAGCTATGTACAATGTCCTAGCAGTGTCTGATTAGTGCACCATCCACAGGTGATTTCCATATTAAAAGGAATTTTGGACAAATGGGGCTGTGTGATAGATATAAACACAATTAAGTTCTTGTATCAGGATGCTCGCCCTGGAATGGGGGAAAAACAGCTCCAACAATTCCTGATTTGCAAAGCTGTCAGTGGTGGATGGAGAAGGGAGGTCAGGCTGCTCTTGGTATTGACGAAATGCTGAAACCAGCCTGACTCATTTCATCTCCTCCTGTCCTGGCTGATCTCCCCTCTTTCCCCTTCCACCCATTGGCTTTTGTCTCCCCCCAGCCCCCTGTGAAGAGCCTGGCTCTGTGTTCTCCCTCCCCTCCTGGCTGGCACTGCCAGGCTGGGATGAGGAGCCCATCAGCCTTCCCTGCTCCAGGCTGGACCAGCCCAGCTCCCTCAGCCTCTGCTCACAGCGCAAGGGCTGCAGCCCCACCTTGGAGGCCCTTCCCAGACCCTGCTCCAGCTGCCAGACATCTTTCCTGCCATGGGGAACCCAACCCAAGCCACAGTGACCTGGATAATCCCTGTCCTTGATGTCCTGGTCACACAGCCCTGGCCCCTTGTCCCCATGTCAGGCTCTGGGGTGGATCCTGTGGAACATCCTTTGGTGGAGGCTGTGGCTCCAGGTGGGCCGGGGGGATCCCGGGGGACAGGGACCCTGCTGGGCATGGACAGCGTTGGAGTTGTTGGGAGAAGCTGTGAGGGGGAGCTGGGGCGGCGTGACCAACCCAGTGACCTGACACAGTCCTGCTGGGATGTCACACAGCCCTGCTGGGATGTCACAGCCTGCTCTGTGATGTCAGACCTCTGCTCTGTGATGTCACAGCCAACTCTGTGATGTCATAGTCTGCCCTGTGATGTCAGACCTCTGCTCTGTGATGTCACAGCCCATTGCCTAATGTCACACAGCTGGTCTCTGATGTCACAGCCAACTTTGTGATGTCATAGTTGAACCTGTGATGTCAGACCTCTGCCCTGTGATGTCACAGTTGGCTCTGTGATGTCACAGAGGCAGTTCATGATGCCATACCTTTTCCATGACCTCACATAAGCCGCTCTGTGATGTCATAGCGCCCTCTGTGACCTCATGTTACCAGATGATCAATTGTCTCCAGCAGCTGAGCCTACACCTGGAGCTTGTTCTCCAATACCCCAGGCCTATGGAAACCACACAATGCCCATAGTGTGAGAAGGGGAACTGGAAGTTCAGCAGCCTCAGTGTCCTGCCAGCTCAGCCAGGCCCACTGGAACATTGGGGCCCACGAGCACCAGGGACCACCAGAGAGACCCCCAGGACAGAACAACACATGGGTTAAGGAGAGGGGCAATATGTTAATGATTTTGGGAAATTATTATTAAATGTGTGTTTAGTCAGGGAAAATCAATGCATATGTGTGCAAAATACAGAAAATAAATAGAACTTTCCTGTACTCAGCATGCACGGCTTTGGGAGGAGCTATCCCCCTTGCATTTAGCTGAATAAAGAATGCTGCTTCTTTATGCTACATTGGGATTAAGTAATTTTCTGTTTTACCAAAATTTTGGTAACATTCCCACTGCCACGGAAAGCTCTGTCTGCTGCTGCTCACAAACAGAGAAGGGCTGGTGGCAGATGTGGGGCTCGCAGGCTGCCTGGGGCACAGTGACCATGAAATAATCAAGTTTTCCATTTTCTGTGAGAGAAGGAGGGGCAGCAATAAAATTTCTGCACTTTAATTAGGAAGGGCAGACTCTGGCCTATTTAGGATGCAGATTTGGGGAGTACCAAATCAGGTCCTGATTTTTGAAGAGAAATAGCCCTTAAAAAAAGAGGTCCAAGAAGGATGGACACATTTCAAGAAAGTAATTATAAGGGGGAAAGAGCAGCCTGTCCCAGTGTGGCAAAAGATGAGCTGGTGAGGAAAATGACTGGCCATGTGGGAATCCTTAAAATCAGAGGGTTTTTGGAAAGCTGCAAAAAGCAGGCCACTGAGACAGCAGAATTGTGATTTGAGCTAAGCAGTAGTCATGAGATAGGTCAGCAGGAAAATTATGTAAAAAGTAGAAAACTAAGGAGAAATAGAACAATGAACTGTGTATTAACGCTTGTCTAGAATAACTCCCTAAGCTACAAAGCAGTTTATCTAGCAAGATATTAGGAAGTTTGAAGATTAATAATGGAGCTCTATGCATTGTGTTTTAAGGCTTACATGCAGGTATTGTATTCGAAATAAGCAAGCTTTGTTTTAACCAAAGATACATGTGCTTAAAGTGATTGGCTAGAACTGCTGTCAATATGCTTTTACTTTGTGTGATTGGTAAAAAAACTTTTAAAATAAGTTGTAACATTAAGTTCTCTGTCTACTGCCTGGGCTGTGGACTGATGGCATCTTCCCATTGCCATAACCATGTAATGAGACTGATGCTGAAAAATAAAACAGCTCAAGGAAAGTTCCTAGCTGTCCCATCCTATTTGTGAATTGTAAATAGCCCCTGGCCAGCGATATGGCCTGGCTGCCCATGGAACTTTTTTGGGAACTCAGGGGAAAAAGGACCAGCAACTCAGGAAGTCTTTAAGAATGTCCTTACATTATGCAGAAAGAAAAGCTGAGATGAAAGCTCAATTAGAGCTTAACCTGGCCACCTCTGTAAAAAAAAAAGAATATTAAATTGTTTTTATTAAAAAAAATTTAGCAAAAGTAGGGAGAGGAAGAACCTCTACTCTTTTTTTGATGCAGTGGAGAATATAGTAACCAAAGATAAGGAAATGGCTAAGTTACTGAACACAGTGTCTGTCTCAATTTTCCATATAAAGACAGGTTGCCCTCAGGACAAGAGTTCTCCTGAGCTGGTAAATGGGCACAGGGAGCAAAACAGCCCCCTGTAATCCAGGAGGAAGCACCTGGTGACCTGGTGAGCTACTCAGGTGCTCACGGGTGTATGGGATCAGACGGGATCCATCCCAGGGGTATGAGGGAGCTGTGAATGAGCTCTCCAAGCTGCTCTCCATCATTCACCATCACTGCTGGCTCACCAGGGAGGTCCCAGAGGACTGGAGGTGCCAATGTGAGCCCATCCCCAAGAAGGGCTGGAAGGAGGAGCTGGGGAACTCCAGGCCTGTCAGCCTGACCTGGGTGCCCAGCAAGGTTATGGAACAGATCACCTTGAGTGCCATCGCAGGGAGCCCACAGGATGGCCGAGGGATCAGAGCCAGCCAGCGTGGATTTCAATGTCTGCACTGATGATCTCTGAGTCCAGCATCAGCAAATTTGCAGATGACACCAAGCTGGGTGTGAGTGTGGATCTACTGGAGCATAGGAGGACTCTGCAAAGAGCCCTGGACAGGCTGGATCCAGGGCCCAAATCGAACACAGTGAGGTTGAACAAGACCAAGTGCTGACTCCTGCACTTTGGCCACAACAACCCCTGCAGTGCTACAGGCTGGGGACAGAGTGGCTGGACAGCAGCCAGGCAGAAAGGGACCTGGGGGCACTGATGGACAGCAGGCTGGACATAAGCCAGCAGTGTGCCCAGGGGGCCAAGAAGGCCAATGGCTCCTGGCCTGGATCAGGAATGATGTGGCCAGCAGGAGCAGGGCAGGGATTCTTCCCCTGTGCTGGGCACTGGTTGGGCAGCACCTCAATGGCTGTGTCCAGTTCTGGGCCCACTGGAGTTGGCAATGGGAAGAAATTTGTAGCAGGAAGAATAAAGAAAACAAGGATGAAGCCAAGGAAATGCTCAGGGCAGTTTGGGGGTGGCTTCCAGGCAGCCCTGGCTCTGAGCAACAGCGTCTGCAGTGGCACAGGAAACTCCCAGCTGATGGGAACAAATGTTCTGGCTGACTGCAGAGGCCAGGACAAAGCTGAGTGGTTTCCCTGGTGACCCCCAGCCCTTGCTGGCCCCAGGGCCTCATGGCATTTGTGCTCCCTCAGGCTCATGTCCCCACACCAACAGCATGGGGGTGCTCCTGCCTGCTGCATGCAATGCAAACAGGGGCTGCTGAGCCAGTGCTGCCGTGTCTGTGCCTGCAAGGATGGGGCACCTGTGTGAACTGGAGGAGAGGCCAGGGCTGCAGAGGCGGATTGTTGTTGGCAGCTGCATGAGGACGCTCTGGGACGCTGCCCTGGGCTGTCCAGTGCACTGGGGATGGATCAGCCCCTGCTCTGCTGCTCCTTCCCGTCTGCCCCAAGGCCCTTGCAGAGCCCCAGCCATGCTGTTTGCCCCCAGCCTGCCCCCGGCCAGCCTGGGGCTGCTCACGGGGCTTTTCTGAGCTGAGCATTGGCCTGGCTGTGTCCTTGAGAGAGCCTGGGCAAGGAGCCTGGAGCCCCCAGGGCCTGGCCTGAGGCGTCAGCACTGCCCCAGCAGTGCCCATGGCCTGTCCCTGCTGCAGCCCCGGCACTGCCACCCCCAGGACTGTGCCCGGCCCCGAGAGCACTCAGGCCCTGCAGCAACACCAGGGCCACCAGGGCAGCGGGGCAGGGCCATGGCAGCAGCATTGGCAACACCAAGTGCTGCTGCTGCTGGGCACAGATGCTGGGCCAGCACTGATCTGCCCCCAGCTCTGCACACAGACATTGCTGCTGCAGCTCCAGAGAAGGCAGCAAGAGGGGCACCTCTGGTGCAAACTCTGCTGGGAGATCCTTCATTTCCTTTAAAGTCACCCAGAGCGCGGCCCATCATTGACACAGTCTGGGGCTACAGGGAATTTGGAGAGAAACACAATGAGAAATGGTATAAGGAATGACATTTCTTTGTGGACAATATGAAAAAAAGTGAAACAAAGAAACACATCGTCCAAAATTAAACAAACAAGTAGTATGAAAGATGACTTTTATTGCAAATGATTGACAAGAGTTTTACAGCCGTTTATTGTTTCTGGAACCATCCAGTCATCAGTCTCCACACTGCAGCCTTGAGCTCCTGGTTTCTCAGGCTGTAGATGAGGGGGTTAATGGCTGGAGGCACCACTGAGTACAGAACTGACAGGGCCAGATCCAGGGATGGGGAGGACATGGAGGAGGGCTTCAGGTGAGCAAACACAGCAGTGCTGAGGAACAGAGAGACCACGGCCAGGTGAGGGAGGCAGGTGGAAGAGGCTTTGTGCCGTCCATGCTCAGAGGGGATCCTCAGCACAGCCCTGAAAATCTGCACATAGGAGAAAACAATGAACGCAAAACAGCAAAGTGCTAAACAGGAACTAACTGCAATGTGCACAAGTTCCCTGTAGTTTGAACGTGAGCAGGAGAGCTTGAGGATCTGTGGGATTTCACAGAAGAACTGGCCCAGGGCATTGCCATGGCACAGGGGCAAAGAAAATGTATTGGCTGTGTGCATGAGAGCAGTGAGAAGGGCACTGGCCCAGGCAGCTGCTGCCATGTGGGCACAATCTCTGCTGCCCAGGAAGGTCCCATAGTGCAGGGGTTTGCAGATGGACACGTAGCGGTCGTAGCACATGATGGTCAGAAGGTAAAAATCTGCTGAAATGAAAAACATAAAGAAAAAGACTTGGGCAGCACATCCTTTGTAGGAGATGTTCCTGGTGTCCCAGAGGGAATTGTGCATGGCTTTGGGGACAGTGGTGCAGATGGAGCCCAGGTCGCTGAGGGCCAGGTTGAGCAGGAAGAAGAACATGGGCGTGTGCAGGTGGTGGCTGCAGGCTACGGCGCTGATGATGAGGCCGTTGCCCAGGAGGGCAGCCAGGGAGATGCCCAGCAAGAGGCAGAAGTGCAGGAGCTGCAGCTGCCACGTGTCTGCCAGTGCCAGCAGGAGGAAGTGGCTGATGGAGCTGCTGTTGGACATTTGCTGAGGCTGCAAATGGGGAACTGTTCATGGAGAAAGGACAGTGAAAAGTCAGGAGAGGCTGCCTGGAGCCACACCTGGGCCATTCCCTGCAGACTGTCCCACTGGGACTCACCCACCCTTGTTCCTGCTCTGGGAAATCCTTCACCCAGGTCCCTGCCTGAGCTCCAGTTGTGCTGGCTGAGTGTGCCAGGAGCAGCCAGGTCTGTGCGAGGGGCCTTTCAAGGAGCCATCCCTGTCCCTCTGCCCTGGGTTTGTGGCCATGTGGCAGAGGGGCAAGGCTGGATATTCAGGATTTGTCCGGGAAATCACTCCTAATGCTGAGAGGCTTGGTAGCATCTGCACTCCCAGTTCTAATGGAAATAGATGGCAGAAGTTGGTTTTAGGAATTGTTTTCCTATATACACATCATTCCTGGGTCTCTGAGGTCAGAAATCCCCAGCATTTCTGCTGCACTCAGAGTTTGCCACTGAGAGATGTGAGAGGCAAAGATTCCCTGTGGCTCAGGGAAGGTGAGGGGATGCATGGGCTTGTTCCCAACTGCCCTGGCTTTGCACCTTTGGCTGCAATCAGAGCACAATCACACTCTCGGGTCAGCCTGGGATAAACCAGACCCTGCCCAGAGCAGAGGGATCCCCGAATATCTCACCCTCTCTAAAGGTCTCTGAGCAAGCTCTCAGCACCCCCTTGTGCCAAGGACACTCACAGCTCCCTTGGCAAACCCAACAGCATTTCCTCAGCTCTGGCAGCTCTGCCCTTCCCTGTGTGACATTCAGGGAACTCCCAGAGGCTCTGGCACAGATTTGCACCCAGGAGGGCAACTCAGAGCTTGGAAGGGCACAGCAAGGAGATCCCTGGCTGTGCCCATGATGGGATCTCAGGAAGGGGGCTCAGCTCATTCCCCTTTCCCATGGACTGCTTTGCCCACAGCCCCACAGGTGCCAAGGAAGCTCAGACACCCCATTCCCATGGACAGCCCTGCCTGGCAAGAATGCCAAGGGCAGTGCCTGACTCAGCTGCTGCAAATCCCAGAGCCTCCCTGAGAGCAGCAGATAGCAGTGACAATATCAGGGCAATGCAGAACCAAGAGAAGATGTTGTGGTGCTGTTCCTGAGAGGGCAGGACAGAGACAGTCAGACACTCAGGACAGTGTTCCTGTGCCCAGCTGTGCCCGGCACCTCCCACACACCAACAGTGCCCTCATCCTGCCCCCAGCACTGCTCTCTTCAGCCCCCTCTCCTTCCCTGAGCATCTCCCTGGGCCTGGACATGCCCTCCTGAGAGGAGCCTTGTCCCTGCCAGTGCTCACAGAGCCCATCCCAGCCTGTGTGCCCTGGCCAGGGCCCTACAGAAACCTGCCTGTGTGCAGGGCCCTGGCTGGGGCAGGCTCTGTGTGCAGCTGGGCAAGGGCAGCTCAGGAGAGCCCTGCTGGGCCCTGCAAAGGTGATGCTGCTGCTGTCCAGGGCTGAGGAGTGGCTGAGAGCCCTTTGGGAGGCTCCCAGCAGAGAGACTGACCTGCTTAATTTACAGTTCTGCAGTCCCTGTAAATGTTCAAACATTAGTTGTATGATCCTGTGCGTCCCTTTCAACTCAGAATGTCCTGGGATTCTGGGATTACAATTCTTGTTCTTCTTCTCTCATCCCCTTGTTTTTTATAATCAAAAGAGAAAAAAAAAAAAAAACCAAAAAAAAAAAACAAAACAAAAAAAAAAAAAAAACAACAACAACAAAAAAAACCCCCTTGCAACAGTGTTAGAACAGTAAAGTAAAAACCAGACACTTACTGGAAGCTTCCAGGTGTCCCAGTGGGGATGGGGCACACCCGGGCCCTGATTTACACAATTTATTAAGGTTGATTAATAAAGAAAATTTAACAGGAACATCCAATAAGAGATTCACTCACCCCAGTTACATAGCCCTGGCTCATTCCATTGGTGTAAGTCCAAGGGCTTCTTTGCCTTCAATTTTTGTTATGACTGCTCACATTCTGGTCAAAAAACACAATGTTCTTGTAGGTCCTGTTCCTGATAATAAGACTTTACAGGATACTATATGTATTGTATACTATATGTATTTCAGGAATGCATTTAGACAATCAGCTTATTTTTCTAAAATCAAAGAAAAAGCTTAGGGAAAATAATAGAGTTAATACAGGATTGTAGCTATAGAAGTATTATAATAGCAATACAGTTCATTAAGAGTTGAATAGACTTAAATAAGGATTATAGATTTATACTATGTAATAGTAATTTATAGAGCTACAAATATATGAAAAATGTATAAAATGAAAAAATCTTTTTGTCATCACCCCAATTTTCCATCCTTCTCCAAGCAGGAAATTCAAAACACTCTCAGGAAAGCTCCTGATCTTTACAGGAATCCCAGGCTTACCTTCCTTGGGAAGTGCCCTCTGGAGCTGTGCCCAGACTGGTCTGGAGCTGGGAACAGCCCTGCCCCACCCAGCCCATCTCAGCAGCAGCCCCTGCCCTGCTCAGGGTGGCTCCTTCCCCCTAGAGCTTCTCTCCAGCGCTGGGAGCAGCTGCCAGGGCTGGCTAAGAGCTGTCCCTGGCAGGCAGCAGAGTCCCTGCCACAGCAGAGCGCCCTGGGCTGCAGGACCCTGCTCTGCAGGACAGCCCTGGGCACCCCTGGCTGCTCTGCACAAGAGACAATCAGAGAAGGTACTCACAGGGTCTGTAGGCATTGGGAGGTTCCAACTTTGGGAGATGGCTCCAGGAGCTGCAGCTGCATTGTCCTGCAGCCAGAGGTTCCTGTGCCAAGGGCTGGTAGTGATTCTGCCCCAGGCACTTCTCAGCACCTTCCCAGCCCTTGATTGAAGCTCTCTGTGCCTCTGTGCTGTGCCTGAGGTGACTGCAGGCAGTGCCCCAGCCCTGCTGGGCTGGCAGAAGAGCTGCTCATCAAGAGAAATGTGCTTTTGAAGCTCTTCTTGCTTACCAGGAGCTTCCTCTGTGCCAGGAGCCCAGCCCAGCTCAGCAGCACAGACAGAGCACAAGGACTTTAATGAGCCTCTGGGGTTTTGTGCTCAGGCCCTGAACATCAGTCCCTGAGAGGGAGCTGAAGAAACCTCTCCAGAACTCCACGGCAGAATCCAACTCCAAAGTTTCTTGGATTTTTAATGGGTCCCACTGAGGGATACCGCTGAGAAAGTGTCCCCAGGCCCCAGGCAGAGCCAAGAACTGGAGGCAGTGATGACAGGTGGGGACAAAGAGAAGCCAAGTCTTGGTGCCCTGGGGCACAGCAGGGTCTGTGCCACCAAGGGCTGTGATGAGACACCTTGTGCTGAGGCCCTGGGGCCTCCTGGCACAGCCCCAGCCAGGCTGGGACCTGTCAGCCCCTTGTCCTGCCCTCAGCATCCCCCCCTAGCCCACATCCCTGTGGCCTCAAGGATCTGCTGGAAGGAGTCGCTGGGGAGCCTTGGCCAGGAATGCCCCTGGGAGCTCCTGAATGCTCCCTGCAATGACTGCAGGTTTTTCAAAGGACTTTGGGTTTGGCTTTTGCCTTGGAGTCTCTGAGAGGTTTTTGCAATCCTGGCCTGAAATTATCTGCTGTAATTAGTCCCTGAAGAGGCTTTGTCAGTAACAACACTCAGTGGAGCTAACTAATGCTTCAGGGTACTCCAGTTATTTTAAGCTACTTGCTGTTTCCCATTTAATACAGACTGTGAGAGGTTTGTGCAATCATGCCCCCAATTATCTGCTATAATGGGTCCCTGGAGAGCTTTTTACTGACACTCAGTAGGGCTCATTAATGCCTAAAGATACTCAAGGTTTTTTAAGGTACTTAATGGATTTAGGAATAATTTTAGGTACTTTTGTTTCCTTCCCACACTGAGTGGTTTTTGTACCATCCTGGCTGCCAATTCTCTCCTCCAAGGGGTCCATGAGGAGCCTGTGTTGGGTATCTTCCCCCTTTCTATTTTACAACAAAGATGGAACTGAAAGAATTTTGTAAGACTTTCTAAAAGCATCCAAACAAACATGGGACAATTAACAATACAACAACAACAACCACTAAGAGAATGAATAGTCCTGTTTTAGCTCGACATCATCCAACCCTTTAGTCCCTTGGATTGGAAGAGTTTTTTGATCCAGTCTTTGTTTTTGACTTGAAGCTTCTTGAACCCTTCCTTCAGTACTTGAATGCTCTTGTGGATTGACTCGCTGTGGCTGGAGAGGTTCAGGCAACCTATGCCCTCAGAGTCTACACAGCCATGCCCATGTGCCCAGAGTAAAAACTCTATTGCTGTTCTGCAAGGTGGCCTGTCTGATGGTCTCTATGTCTGAGAGCAGGCCACTCAATGCGAGGGAGTTAGCATTGGTTTGCTTACTTAGCAGACACCCAATATGGTCTAATTATCCTAAAGCTTTAGCTGCAGCCACCCAAGATAGTCCAAACTGGGGGCGCTACCATCTGATAACTGGATTAAAGCTTTCAAAGCCATCTCTTTGATATTATTGATCCAATAATTCTCTGGGGATACCTGCTGCTTGATCATCTTGTAGGCTGTGTTGTCCTTCTCCAGCTAGATGGTTGATTGTCAATTCTTCCCTTGCCTCATTATTAGCATAGTCTGCTATTAATTGATTTAGTAAACACTTCCATCCCCCTTCCCACAGGGTGTATTCTGTAAGTGACAACAACATGGTCATAATACAGTTTAAATCATAAGGGTTAAGACATGTGCTGTAAACATGGCCCTCATTAGGCCATTAAAACAAGGTAAATGCCTTCTATGGTCTTTAGCTGCCCTACACAGATTTCCCCGTAAACAAATGGCTGATACCTGGGATTCTGGCCCCTTCTTTCATAACATACAGGGGCAACAAGGAGTTTCAAGACTATTTGCCAGTCTCCTTCCTTAACTGTTTCTTTCCGGATCCTTTCCTAGGGATCTTCTGGGGTTGAGGGGCAAAGTGGCTCTGGGGAGTCCACACTGTCTTCTGGGGAGCAAGAAGAACTTGTAACAGAAACATTTGGATTAGAAATAGAGTGACAGTTGGGCTTAGTATCTTTGATCATGGGGTTATATTGTTGCTGGAGGGTGAGGCAAAGGACACTGCCATTTTGTCAGGTGTTAGAGAGGAAGGGCCTTGATTTAGGATTGCGGACTTCCAGAGGGGAGTACTGGAGGCATGGTCCAGGGTGAAGGTGGAATGATTGACAGTGGGGCATGACCCGCAGTTGTGGGGGTGTAGTCTGGAGGTTTGTTCAGGGTGGAAGAGAAGGTTGTGGTAGCAGGAAGTGGAGGAGCCAAGAGGGAGGGAGGATGGTTGGGCTCCCAAGCCCCATTTGGGCTCCTTTCATCTCGAGTCTCCAGGGCATGATGCTCCAAGACCGCATGGCCATTGCCATCTTGGACCATCATGGAAGGTCTGAGAAAGGCAGGTTTGAGGGGTGGTCCTGAGTTAGGAGTGACCATCGGATTGAATTTTCAACACACTGCTTTCTGGTGAAGGGTCTCAAGGATAGTGTGGAAAATGCAGAGCATGTGGGGTGCAATGGGATCCCTTTTGATTGAAAGGTTGTACCATTTAACTCCCACTGAGTCCCAAAATTCAGTGGTATGGATTTTGTCAGCAGTTGAGTCTGGAAAATTTTTAATGATCCACCTCATGATTGATTTTTTTTCATTCTTTGAAAATATTATGTCATGATCAGTGAGAATTAAAGCATCCATATATGGTCCTTTTTTACTTTGACATCTGGCTGCCCATTTTTCTCTTTCTCTGCCTTATGGGGAAGAGCCACTGGAACACCCCAAATCAATTATGGGACATGGGTGCATATTGTAAATACACAGCGGCAAAATAGGCAATAAATGTCCTGTATTTCCCCAAACCCACCTGCAATCCTATGCAGGTAAAACCGTTGCTGTCCCTGCTGATCCTGGGCAAGGTCCCTTGAAGCAACGATGAATCCGCCGGGCCAGGTACAATCCAAAATCTTGGGGAGCACTGGCCTATTCATCAGCTAACCCCAACTGACATGACTGACACAAGGAGCCCTGAGTGTCATGGTCCCTGTTTGAGTGCCAAATGTCACATGAAGGTGGCTGCAACAAACCTCTCTGGTTCCCTGACTTCAGGATGAGGGTGGCAAAAATGAAAAGGAGCAGCATCAACGGAGTTCTTTAAAAGGAACTTGAATAACAGGGTGATAAACAATAAACATGGAGATATCGAGAACAGTAAGAGGGGGAGGATCCAAAGACCAAAGACAAAGGAGAAGCAACATGCACACTTGGGGGTAGAACATCTAGAACAATAACCATCTAGGGGAAACAATTAACCAATAAGGGACTGTAACTTAGACAAGTTAGCATAACAACACTAAAGGCTTATTGGAGAACTCTCAAGCTCACCCTAAGTTAAACAGATGATTCCCAGGGCTTGAAATTCATGCCCAATTATTTTGGGGTAAAATCTGGCTGATTCTGAGTTGCAACTGGGCTAACTCCCACATTGCTGCTGATGGAGCGAAGGGAGACATAAACATCCGATGATCAGCAAGTCGCAAATTTATTGATCCGTCTTACATGCTTTTATAGTAGTGTTAATTAAGCTCATACATATTGCAAAAGCTAAGCTCATCATTGGCTACAGGTTAAATGTCAGCTCCTTTTTTGTAGCTATAGTCTCAGGATGCTTTGTGGTTTTCTGTTGAGACTAGTACCTGTTTTTACATCCTGTTATTATTGTCTTACAGTTACTTGCTCAAGGGCACAGTGTTGTTGTTTTCTTGTAATCAGAAGGCTGAGAACTTACTGCTTACAGCTGCATTTTTACTCCTTAACCAGCTGTATATGATCATGGCCTTTCCCCTCAAGCTATGTCTGCACAAAAACTCTCCACACGCTGCTTTGCTCTGGCCCCTTGGGACCGTGTGGCCCAACAGAGCCACAAAGATGTCCTTGATTCCATGAGGCTCTGCAGTGCCATGATGGCCCCTTCATTTCACAAGGCTCTCAAATGTCACATTGGTCTCCATAGGAAGGAAACCACGGAGCCTCCATGTTTCAGGAGCTGATGAATGGCAACCACCAGAGGCCAAGGCAAGCCTGACCTGTCTGTCCTGGCAGGTTTGCTTTGAGCAACCCTTGGATATTTGAAATTATGAATGTGGAGTCCTAAATTCAGACATTTGTGCCTGGAGAAGAGCGATGCATATTTTTTCATAAAAAGAAAAGCACAGAGCCCTTTCCAGTGTTTGGAAAATAGGTGAATGCTGCCCCTCAGGAGCCAAAGACCAGCCAGACTTGTCTGTCCTGGCAACTTTTGTCTGGCAGCAATCCTTGTATACACAAACATTTGGAAGTGGAATCCTAAATTTGGCCATGGATGCCTGGAAAAGATGGACAGTTCTTTTCCATACAAAGAAAAGCCCAGAGCCTCAGTGTTTCAGGGGCACATGGGAGTGGCCTTCTACATTTCAAGGTCAGCCAGACCTGTCAGGTGACCCCTGGGAGGCCAAGACAGCCACACCTATTCATGTTCCCTTGGTTCCACAGGGCCCTGCAGTGTCACAATGGTTCTCTTGCTTCGATGATGCCCTCTGGTGTCATAATGCCCCCTTGGTTATACAAGTCCTTGAGGATCTTAATGGTCTCCATAGTTCCACAAGGCCTCACGTGCTATAATGCTCTATTGGTTCCATGAACCCGCTCTGTGTCACCATGGCCCCTTGGTTCCATAGGCTCCAGTGGTACCACAATGATCCCCTTGGTTCCACAAATTCCCACAATGTCACAATGGCCCCTTCCTTCCATGAGGCCCTGCAGGGTCACAGTGGCCCTTTGGTTCCATGGAGCCCCACAGTGTCACAATGGTCTTCATTATTCCATGGGGCCTTGCAATGCCACAATGCTCTCCATGGATACACAGTGCCTCGCAGGATCACAACGGCCCTTTGGCTCCACAAGGCCCTGAAATGCAGCAATGGCCTCTTGGTTCCACAAAGCCCTGCTGCTTCACACTGGCTCCCTGGGACCATGTGGCCCAACAAAGCCCCAGTGATGTCCTTGGTTCCACGAGGCCCCACAGTGTCACAGTGGCCCCTTGCATCCATGGTACCCTGCAGCGTCACAATGTTCCCCTTGGTTTCACAACTTCCTACAGTGTAACAGGTTTCACAAAGGCCCGTTATGTTACCATGGCCTATCGTTTCCACAATCCTCAGCAGTGTCACAATGGTCTCCATAGGAAGGAAACAAGTGAGCCCCAGTGGTGGAGGGGCAGATTAGAGGCAGTCACCAGGCACCAAGTCTTGCCAGACTGGACTGTACAGGCAGATTTTGTCTGGGAGTAACCCTTGGATATAGAGAATTTTAGATGCAGAATCTCAATTTTGGCCATGGGTGCCTAGACAAGAAAGACACTTCTTTCCCATAGGAATAAAATCATGGAGCCCCAGTGCTTCACGGTCAGATGGGAAGTGGCCCTTGACATGTCAAATTCAGTGGGACCTGTCAGACAGGCCCCAGGAGGCCAAACCAGGCAGACCGGTTCCATGTTCCATTGATTTCATGAGTGCCCACACTGTCACAATATTCTCCTTGATTACATGAGGTCTGGCAATGTCACAACGGCTTCTTGGTTTCATGAGCCCCAACAGAGTCACAAGGGTCCATTGGCCCCACGCAGCCCCACTGTGAAACGATTGCTCCTTGTTTCTATGGGCTCCAACTATTTGATTACTGACCCTTGCATCCATACTGCCCCTAAGTTGCACAATGGTGTCCCTGATTCCATGAGGTTCCGTAGTGTCCTTGGACCCGCATTGTCACAACCGACCCATGGCTCCATGAGGTTCCGTAGTGTCACCGTGGTCATTGTCAGAGGCTGGACGACATCGATGTCCCTAGACACCTTGGGATGGTTGGAATGCTCGTGTGGGGCCAGGGCCGGGTCAGGACTTGGTTTGTGGTGGGACACAGCCCCGCCCCCAGCCCTCGCCTGGCAGAGCTGTCAATCACATAGCAAATGCTGTGCTAACCCCACTCTGATTGGCTGAGCTGTCAATCAATCACACAGTAGCAGCTGGTGTTACCCTGGCTCATATTGGACAAGCAATTGGCAGTCCCACCCCAGGGGTGGGCCCATGAAGGCCAAGGAGTTTAAAAGCCAGAGCATGAGGCCAGCCCATGATCTGGATCCTGTCTTCTCCTGGAGTTTCTCTGTTAGCAATGCTGGAACCCCAGTAGCTGGTTCCTATGTGTGTGTCTTTCTAAAGATCTTCTGTCTTTCTGTTGTTCTCTATTTCTTCTCCTTCTAATCCTACTTACCTGGAACATTTTTGGGTAACATAACATCTCAACAGTTAAAGGTTTTTAGGTTAAATGGGCTAAGTTAGTGAAGTTAATGCTATGATAAGAGGTTTATGTTGAAGTGGATGTTGTATTAAAACCTTTGCCAAAGTTCCTTGACTGTCCACATTTTGCCAGTAAAATTTTGTGTCATTCTGACCTCTTATCTCAGTTGGTTAGAGCATGGTGCTGGTATCACTGAGTTTGTGGGTTCAGTCCCTGTGTGGGCCATTCACTTATGAGCTGGGCTTGATGATCCTTGTGGGTCCCTTCCTACCAAGACTATTCTTTGCATCTGGCCATGTTGACAACATCTGGTTGGTGTTTCTCCTCTGCACCAAACTCAAGGAAAGGAACCTTTGGTTACCCCCAGCATTTCAGTGTTCTGGGGTGTTCCAGCCCTGCAGGCTCACAATGGCCTCTTGTTTCCATGAGGCCCCACAGTGTCCCACTGGCCCCTTGGTTCCATGAGGATCTGCAGCGCCACACAGGTTTATGACATTTGTCCTTGCTGCCCCTCACATCCCACTGCCCCACAAACAGCCCCGAGCCCCCTGTGAGGGACAGGCCCTGCTGTCCCAGGCTGGGCTCAGGGCTTGGCCTTTCTGCTTCCCCCACCCATCTAAGGCCTTGCTGCTCAGCATTGCAGTTCCCTGCTCAGAGCCTTTGACTCCCTGCAATCCCAGCCTCAAGGATCTGCTCTCAGCAGTCCCTGGGGAGCCTTTGGCACTCCCTGCCCTCAGTGGGACCCAGTGATGCTTCAAGGGACTTGGAGTTTTGCTTCTGACTCCTTGAGATGCTTCTTCAGTCTTCTCTCAGTGCCTGAGGGTCCTGGACTCAGCCCCAAATCTACTGCGGGGATCATCAAAATACAGAAAGCCCTCGGGGGCTCTTTATCTTCCTTCAGCTCTCTTCATGTGTCCAGATCAAGTGCAGCCCACTGGAGTCAGTTTGGAGTTCATTTAAGAAGGAAGATTTCAAAGTGCACCTCCTGACTTGTTTTCTTTAATCAAGTGAGTATTTTTTATTTCCCAGTTCAGAGAAGAGCTGATAGAAACATTCCCCAGGTGATCCTAATGCTGAATGTCTCCTTAGGAGGTCTGGGCACAGAGAACAATGAGCCCCTTGAGGGCTGACCCTGTTTGGACAAGCTGTTCCTCACCCCCAGCCTCACCATGTCTGACATGGCCCACTTGACACTGACATCCCTGTGCCCTGCAGCAGAACCTTTTCCCCTGAGTTCTGCAGCTCCATGTCCCAGCCCATTGCACCATGTCCCCCCTGCTCTCCTCAGGGCTTTGTCTGCACACAGGCCCTGGCTGAAGGAAAGTAAAGAATGGAAAAGCCTGAGCAGATTTCCTAAAAAACAAACCCCACTGAGGAACCACCTGCTCAGGCCAGGCTGCCTGGAATAGTGTCACCTTTCTCCAAGGGACAGTGTGAGCAGAAATGATCTCTGGAAGCAGAATTCTGAGTCTTGCAGCTGAATTCTCTGTCCCTGTCCTTTCCCTGGATCTCTGTTGCAGATGGAAGATGCTGGTGCCATCCTCACCTTTAACCTCTCTCTTGAATGCAAACAGATGTTCCCAGGTGTGTTGAGCAGGATTTGCTCAATGTTTCTACAAAACTTTCATATTCCTCATGGAAGGAAGGGGCCATTTTGACACTGAGGGGTGACGTGGAAGCAAGAGTCAGTTGTGACCCTGGGGTCCCATGGAACCAAGGGGCCATGGTGACACAGCAGGTCCAGGTGGATCCAGTGGTCCATTGTGACAGTGTGGATCCAAGGAGACCATGGAGACACCCCCAGAACCTCATGGAACCAAGGAGTCCATGGTGACCCAGCAGGCTTGCATGGAGCCAATGGTCCATGGTGACAATGCCCATCCAAGGAAGCCATTGTGACACGGCGGAAGCTCATGCAGCGAGGGAGGCCATTGTGACACTGAAGAACTTTATGGCACCAAATATCCATGGTGACACAGCAGGGCATCATGGGAACCAAGGAACTGCTGTTGACAGTACAGAAACTCATGGAACCAGGGGCCCTTGTGGCACTGCAGAACCAACAGAGCTGCTGGACCTTGTGCCCTGGCCCTGCACAGCTCCTTGGGCGGCACGGCAGGAACAGCACCCTGGGAGCCTCGGGAATGCCCCTCTGGGATCAGTGGCACAAACTCCCAGGGGCTGGAATTCCAGTTCCCAGCCAGGAAATAATATTCCTGCTCTTGAACACAAAGCTCTTATGGACAAGCGAAAAGCCAAATGGGGCAAGATCTTACAGTGACATTTCACTGCCAGTCTTCATAACTTCACCCATGGTTGTTGTAGCTCGTGAATTGGGAATTAAATCAGGGCAGGGTCTTTGGTGGGAGCTGACCTGGGTCAAGGGAGACACAGAGAGAGAAGCAGAGCAGACGGAGAAAGGGAGGGGAGAAAGGAGGGCACAAACACAATCAGCTGAGAAGGTGGCACTCTGAAAACAGACCTGGAACTGACTGAAAAGGAATATGACAGAAAGAAATAATTTTGCACCTTTTATTTACTATTAAAATACATTTCCTTCCCCTTCTCACAAACCTCTTGCTGGTGTCATTCAGCAGGGCTGTCAGAAAGCCCTTCATTCTGCATGGATGTTCAAGGCTGCAGCCACAACAAAACCGGGAATGAGGATTTTTCTGCTCCGGGGGAGTTTGACATCCTCAACTGAGGAGTGGAGGATGCACCAGAAGAAAAGGGCAGCTGAGCTTCACCTTTCCACAAGAATCAGCGGAGGGATCTCTCATCCTGTCTGCAGCTGCTCCCACAGGGATGTGAGGGCTGATCCCAGAGCCCCAGTGGTCACAGTCAGGGCTGCCCTCAGGGAATGCTTGCCTGGTACTGAGGGGCAGCGTGGGAGCACCTGGATCTTGGGGCACCCAGCTGCCATGTTTGGAGGTGCCTGAGGAGGGCTGGGATGATGCCGGGGACATCCTGCAGTGACATCCCCCCTGTCCTGTTCTGGGTGAGCTCAGTCCCAAACCTGACCCTGATCCTGGTCTCAATCGCACCCCATGTTTAGACATACTCACAATTCTGTATTCAATCTCATCCCAGTGTCACACTCATCTAGCCCCAGACCCAATCCCAACCCCAGCCCAAAGCCAATCCCATGTCTAGCCTTAACCCCAATCCCAGCTCTAATCCAAATCTCAGCCCCATCTCCAAGCTCAGCCCCAATTCCAGCCCCTTCCTAAATCCTCAGCCCCAAATCAAATCCCGGGTTCAGCCCTTCTGGGGGTTTGGGGGTGTCCCTGTCCCTCTGACCCCGATGATGTTCGGATGGGGTCACACCAGGGCTGAGAGGGACAGAGACTGCCCCGACCTCCGCAGGTGTGAGAAGGTCGGAGAGCCCCCCCAGCCCCAAGCAACCTCATCCGTGAGCAGCACCCCTGACGTGTCCTTTCTCCGGTGACAGCAAAGACATTCCTTTGTGCCCGGGTCCGTGCCAGCCCCGCACACGGCGCTGCTCTGAGGCAATGGGGACACGGGGAAACGGTGCCCGCCGTGTGTCCCCCGTGTGTTGCCATGTGTCCCCCCATGTCCGGCTGTGTTCTCCCGGCCAGGGAGCTGCTCTGGCCCGGGATGGCCGGGCCCAGCCCTGGGCCTCGCCGGCAGTGGGCAGGAGCCGGCCCAGGCTGCGGGACACGGCGGGGCTGCCCGGGTGGAAAGCAGCTCTGGCTCCCACCAGGGAGCTGTGGGCCGGGAGCTGCCGGCTGTGCGGGAGGAAAGCCGCTGGGCCCTCCCCTAACACTGCCACGCAGAAAGGAAGGGGAGGAGGGAACTGACAAATGAGCTCAGAATGTGGCAGTGCAGAGATGAAGGGACAAGTGCCCTTGGGGGCCGCGGGTCGGGGCCAGCCCTTGGGCACGGCTCCGAGCGGCTCCTGAGCCGGCATGAGGGCTGCCTGTAAGGATTGCAGGCGGCAGCCGAGAGCAGCAGCGCCGGCATTGCCAGCCGGGCCCCATGGCCATCTGCCCGTGCCTTCGCAGCCCGTGAGGGCCGCGGGCTCTGCAGCGCGGCTCCTGCTCCCACAGCCGGCCCGGAGCCTCAGGGCTGCCCCGCAGGCGCCGCGGGAGCAGCAGCGGCCTCAGGGCCTGGCCCGGGGCTCGATCTGCTCAGCCCGGGGGCAGAGCCACAGCAGGGGGGAAGGAGCTGAAGGAGCACCAGGGAGCCCGGGGAGAGACAGGCTGTGAGACAAGGCTCTGCCCCTAATTTTAACAGTTTTTCTTAACCTAATAACTATATACAACTAACTTAATAACGATATACAAGTAAAAAGCCAAATTTCTTATGACAGTTGTCGCAGGCGTTTCTCGCTTTGGACAAGATGTCCCAGGTCGAGCATTGGGCACTGAGTCCTTTCCAGCTGGCCGGGGGCTGTTGATGTCTGGCGAGGCTGGAGAGGCTGCTCGAGCCCTGGAGCCCATGAGACCTGTTGAGGAGCTGTGCCTGGCCAGTGCTCTCCTGAGGCGGCAGGGTCTGGGCGGTGAAGGACAAGGGTGAGCCGCCACAGGTGCTGGCCCCACCACACCAGGACTCAAGCTCTTGTCCCACACTGGGCATGGCCGTTCTCCCACGTTACTCCAGCTCCAAGCTCAGTTGCCCCATGTGCCAGTCCTCCTGCTCCATTCTGTCCCTTCCTTCTTGCCCCAGACACAAAATACCCATGCCACATTACCCATCTCTGTACGCAAAGCCCTAGTCATCCCCCAGCTAGCACCCTGCAGATAATCAGCCCCCTGTCGTCACTGACCCCCTTGCCCCGACAGGGCCATGTCTGACGCATCCTGTGTCCTGATCGCCGTACGATGCTGGTCATTACAGCCCCTCGAGATGTGTCCATCACCGTGCAGCAGGGTCACACTAGGCTGAGGAGGAGGGGGCAGCTGGCTGCAATGCAGCGCCCAATCCAGCACCCCCCAATAATCCTCCTAACCCAGGTCTCCCTGGGCACTGAAGGCACAGATTCCCCCTGGACAGTCAGCAATGCCATCAAACCTCAGTTACCATTCTGTGTCCCCACTTTCATCACACCTACCTTGTTGAGCTGTACCAGGAGAGGCTGCAGCTGTGCACTTGTATGTGGGGAAGCCTTGATGTTCTGCGTCGTGAAACTGCTGCTTTGATGGTCCCCAGAGATCTGCGGCATATGGGGGACACTGGCACAGACCAGCAGCCTCCTGTGTGATGGGACAGAGGAGGCTCAGTGCCCAGCCCTATGGCATGCAGGGCATCACCCTGCTGTGACAGGCAGGGCACTGGCAGTGCTGCTTGCAGGGGCATGTCCCTGCCAGCTCCTGTCCACCTGCTGCAGGAGCCCCAAGCCCATCCCACCAGGCTTGATCTGCTGGCTCTGTCCCCACAGCCAGGTGTGCTGGCCATGGCCATGGCAGGTCCCTGTGCACAGGACACCAGCTGGCAGGAACTGGGCTGTCTCAGCTGCAGGGATCAGTTTTGGCAACTCCCTTCACAGGAGGCACACAACTCCCCAGCAAGCCTGAGCTCAGACTGAAAACAGACACAGCTCATCAGATGTGCTTTCAGCAACCTTGGGACAGAGAGGTGGGCCAGACAGGGCAGTACAAGGCAAGGAATTCAAAAGCCCCCAGCCCTGGGGCAAGCACTGGCCCTCCACAGCTGCCTTCTGCTCCCCTGCCCTGCCCCATCCCCCCAGGCTCCTCTGCCCCAGCCCAGGTGCAGAGCCCTCCTTGCCGTGTCAGAGCTACCCTGCACCCCAGGCGCGGGGAATGTGTCCTCAGAGCCCTTACCTTTGGCTGGGCGGTGGCTCCTTGCTAGGGGGCATCGGCTGCAAATACGGGAGTTTTTTGGGGTACCTGGGGAGGGCAGGAGTCACAGGTGTGTGGCCGGGGACAACGAACCTGTTCCTGTTGGAGGCAGCACCCCCAAAGCCATGGGATTGTAGCCCATGGCATCTCGCTGCCTGTAGCGCTTGGGATGAGCTCCCACAGGCTCTGCTGATGGGCAGGGCTGCAGAGAGGGCTCCCCACATCAGCCCCTCCCAAGCAGACACTGTCACCCATGTGCCCAGCACAGCGGGTCATTGCTGGCACCCATCTCCCCCCATGCCAGCCCCGCTGCCCGCGATGCACGGGTGCTACTCACTGGCCAGGAACCTGCACGCTGAGCATGCGGTTACAGGACAGGCACGTGAAAGGGACTGGCAGCTGCCTAAGGAGGGTGAGGGAAGAGGGCTGGCTGAGCTCCTGGGGCCACAGGCCTGCAGCACACAGGCAGCAGCTCCCTGCAGCAGCCAGGTGTTGGGCAGGTCACTGCACAGGGTCACGGCCATTGCAGGGTGAACCGTGGGCTGTTGAGCCTGTTTCTCCCCATCCCCAAGGTGCTGGCTGATGCCAGGTGAAGGGCACAGGCACCCATGCCACCATCTCAAGCAGCCCCTGCAGCGCTTTCAGCCCCTCTCTGGCACCAAAGTCCCCCTGTCTGCACGGCCAGGAGGGCAGGGCACGACCCAGTTCTGGGTCACTGCATCTGACAGCCCTGCCTGGGAGGAGCAGTTGCCATCGCTGTCAGAAACAGTTGTTTGCCAAAGCCATCAGAATCTCCATCGCACTCACTTCTTAATACCAGCGGCGTTTTCACGCAACAGCCTATCCTCGAGTTCTTCCATGTTCCTGTTCCAGGAGTCCTCCAGGTGTTTACAGAAAGTCTTCAGATCCAGGCGATCCAGCTGTGAACAGGTGCACAGCCTCAGCCAGCTGCTCCAGGATGTGACATGGAGCTCTCCAGGGAAAAGCCTGGAGAGGGATCCTCAGAGGGATGCTGCTGCAGGCTGTCAAGTCCCAAAGGTGCCAGTTCCTCATGGTGGGAACGAGGTACCCCTCACCTTGTCTTCAGTTGCATTGCTGAACTGCTGCTGCATATTGTTCCAGTGCTGCTCCTGGCCTGAAATCTGGCTCTGCAACTCCTGCATCCTCTCATCCAGCTCCTCCATGTTCTCTTCAAACTGGCTGCAATCGACTTTGCTGTCCAAGGCAGCTTTGTCTGCCTTCTGGCAGAGTGGAACAGCAGGAGAGCGGTGGGGAAAGGGATGAGGAATGCCAGGCAGGGCCAGCGTGTGAGGGGCAGAGGGAGGAGTGCTTCCTCCAGGCCATCATGCCCCTTTCAGGCTGCTGTGGCCCCGTTTGCCCCATCACCCTTGTGAGCTTGGTCCCACCATGTGAAGGGTGAGGGACCCCATGAGCTCAGGAAATTCCCTCTCCTAAGGGGACAATTTCTGCCACCCAGACCCCAAGGGACAAGGGGCATTTGTCACCCTGCCTGGGAAGCTCTGGGCTGGCACAGAGGCCCCTTAGACTGTACCATGTCCATTGCAACCGTCATGTCCTGCTGATCTGCTTTCTCCTTCTGCAGCTTCTCCAGAGACTGGAACAGCAACTTTCAGCACAGAAAGGAATGCATGACACCACAGCAAGATTGGGGCACACCCCAGGATGTAGGAGCATACCCCTCTCCCCTTGCCCAAAAACCTCGAGGAAGGGCACTTGGGACCAGAACAATGCTGTGAGGAGGGCAGTAGGAGATTTCTTGTGATCCCTGCCTGGATATGACTTTGTCTCCTGCCTGGAATCATCTTGGGGGATGCTCTGACCCAAAAGGTGTTTCACCCACACACCGTGATATCTTTTTGCTTTTGTTGAGAGTCCTTTTGGATTCTCTTTGAGGCAAAGCTGAGTTTCTCATAGTCTCTTTGGATCTCCAAAAACTTGGCTTCCATGTCCTGTCTCAGCTTCTGATCCTGCTCCCGGGATGAAAAAACATAAGGTGCTGACCAAAAGGGGTCTGTCTGCTCCACAGGGGAAGACCCGCATTACTTGTCACAGACATCTTTTCATTAAAATGCTTTTGTTAGGATTTTTCCTGCTGAAGCTGAGAAGTTTCAGCAACAAAGTGGAAACAATGGTTATCTGCTGCTGTGGAATGCAACAGGTGAATCCATGACTGGTCTCCTGTAGATGTTTAGATTTACTGACCACTCACGGCAGAGCTGGGTCTCGCTCTCTGCGGAGACACAGATCTTTGTTATTCATTCCTTTCTGTTCTTAGCTTAGTTAGCCTTCTGAGAACTTTCTCTTCTATTTCTTTTAGTATAGTTATAATGTAATATATATATCATAAAATAATAAATCAAGCCTTCTGAACATGAAGTCAACATTCTCGTCTCTTTTCACCCTGAAGACCCTTGTAACCACTGTGACAATTACTCAGCCATTGGCCATGAACCCACCATGTCAAGAGGACGTTTGCATCAAGGCTTTAGTTTCTGTCCATGCTGCTGACTGATCCAGGCCAATTTCGGCAGTTTGGGTCTCCCAAATGATTACAGCAAAGCACAAGACAGCATGAGGATGTGGCATGGACCTCCAACAGGACTGAGCCAGGAGTGGTGGGAGTGCTTCCCCAGGAGCACGTTCCTCATGCTTCCTCACCTGCATGTTCAGCTGGTCGGCTGTCTCAGTCACCAGCTCCTCCAGCATGGCATTCTTCATCTCCTGATGCTCTCCCATCTTCTTCAGCTGTGACTTTGTCTCCTGCCCCAAAGCCCTGGCTAGCGGGATGGGGGCAAGGGCAGGGTTACCCCTGAAGGGCTGCTGGGCATCCCATGCCCACAAACCAGGATGCTCCAGACCCCCTGGGCTCCCTTGCCAGCCCCCCAGGGTATGAAACCCACTCCTGTCCCCTTACTCAATATGCTGAGAGATCTACTTCCTGCTCTCTTCTTTCCACTTGGCAAAATCCTCCCTCAGCTTTTTAAGGTCCTCCCCCAGTTTCTTCATCTGGAAAGGTCAGTGACGGTAGAGTCAGGGCACAGACATCATGTTGTCCCAGCATGGGGGCCCTTTAGCTGCATGGGCAGAGCCAGGGTCCTCCACCCAGTCCTGAGACCCTGGTCCCAAAACCTGCTCTTGGAATCACATTGAAGTTCCCCATGAGAGCCCAAAGATTACATGACCCAACAGCTCACTAAGGCAAGAGACTGTTTAAGCTTCTTTATGTCTTCTTCCATGAGGATGTGGGTTGTCTTTAACTTGTCAACCTCCTCACAGAGATCCTGGGTGACAGCCATGTCCTAGGGGAGAGCAGTGGTAGCAGTGAGCCTCTGGGAGGGTCAATGGGGACCCGCAAGCCCTTGACCCCTGCTGGGGTTTGTGGAGCCCTGGAGACAGGGCAGGGCCAGGCTCAGCCAGGCTGGCAGGGCTCTGCAGGCAGCACGGTCCATGCATCAAGCAGGGCCAAGGGTGCTGAGCCTCCAGCCAGCAGAGCAGAGGGTACAGGCTGCTGTCTCAGACCCAAAACTTGCTCCCAGCAGCAGTTCACCTGGTCCTGCGACATCTGGACCTTGTTCCTTTCCCCTGCCATGTGACGCTGGCCAGACTTTAACTTTTAAAGCTCCTCAAGATGCTGGGAAATCTCCATGGTCTAGGGGAAAGCATTGTCAGAGACAAGTCTCTGGTGAGGGTGTTTAGGAAACATGACCTTAGAACCACAGTGATCTGCACAAACCTGTGCCTCCTGGAACTTCTTCAAGTCCTCTGATATGCAGGAAGTTTCTGCCTTTATCCCACCAATCTCCTCATGAAGAACCTGTGAAACAGGCCCAGAAACAGGGATGTCAGAGGTGATAGCCAGGGCAGCAACACCCCAAAGAGCCCCATCCTGCCATGGGCAGCCCTTGGCACAGCCAGGTGAGCAGGGAGAGTCCCAGTGCCACCTGCCCCAGCTGGGCTCAGTGCCAGAGCACTGCAGCCCGACCAGACAGCAAAGAGCCCCTGCCAGCGGCTCTGCCAGGGCAGTGAGGGCAGAGCCAAGCACTGCTGTCTGAGGGAGCAGGGAGGGGCTGTCTGGTGGGGGAGTGCCTGGGGGGCTGGGAAAAGCCTCTACCTTGGACATGTGTTTCTCGTAGTTTTCCATCTCTTTCTTAAATACTTTCACTTCATAATTAACATCAGCAAGTGAGGAGCCACTCAGCTGCCCTGGCCACGGCTCCTCACTGGTCAGATACTGCACGTTCAGGTTCTCCAGCACGGCCTGCAGCAGTTTTCTCATGGCTGCAAAGTGAATGGCTCCCTTCTCTGGTGTCCCAATGGCGACATCCAGCATCTGGGAGAGGCTGAGTGGGTCCTGGCATGTTGCCATGTCTGCACACACTCTGTCCCTGATTTGTCACAAGCCTTCTGCCCAGTTGGGTCTGTCAGGGATGAGCAAAATGGATGACAAACAGGGTGAACAAAAGGGTTGATAGAAGCAATGAGCAAAGCGATGATAAAAAGGACGAGCAGCCAGCAGGCTCCTTCTCCTTCCGAATCCCTTGCAGGACTGAGGCCCCTCCTCAACACAACTCCTGTTTCCAGGCAACACACCCCACTCCACTCCTGGGAGCCAGTGGGTCCCATGAAGTCATAGATTAATGGAGTCTTGGAATGGCATGGGCTGGAAGGGACCTAAAAGATCATCTCATTTCACCCCCAGTCAAGGACAGGTAAAGGAACATTTTCCAGTAGACCTGGTTGCGGCAAGATCCCATCCCTTGGGTAATACTTTGGGATGGAGAGAGGACACAGAAATTACACGAGCGGTGTAATTGCACCAATCATATGGGTTATAGGCTTTGTTAATTGGTGGCGCATCTTTTCGATATGTGTTTTTGTGTTGGTCAATTTCTGGCCAATCGTTTTTTGGACACCTAAAGTAAAATTTGACACAATATGTGGCCTTGGAGAATCCCAATAGATCCAATTCTTGGGGTTCCTCTCGAGCATCTGGCAGAATTTTCGTCCACTCGTCCCAAGTATCAGCCCCATTGGGTCTCTTACCTGTGGTGTGGAGAACCTCTGAGTTATAGACAGGCCAATCGTCTGCTACAAAGGGAATTCCTACTAGACATGTAGAAAGTGGATTATCTATGCTTCCCATAGACAAGCACATGTTGTCTTGTTTTAATGTTTTTGCTAAGGTTACCCAAACATTATGGCTGGGCTGAGGGCTAATCCAGCCAAAGACACGTGGTACGGTGTAGAGCATCCAGGCAGCAGTGAGGACAGCACCGATGGAAATATTTTTCATCTTTGGGCAGAATTAGGGCTTCTGATAGGGAATATAAGCACAATTTGTTATCTTTATGATGAAAGGGATTTCTGCCTTGTTCTTTTCTGCGTTCCCCTCCTCCCCCCTTTTTTCTTTTCATTTCTAAGCTACACTACGGGAGGAGGAGTGGGTAGAAGGTTAAGGGGTTTTAAGGTTAGGAAGAGGGAATAATAATGTTTTTTACAATACAACACAGTGTAATAACACATAATTCAGAGAACACTTTTTTGTTAAGGCTATCTGTGGCCTATTACAGCAGTCTGTTATTTAATTTTCTGTTTTGTCTGCTGCTATGTAATGGGGCGGTCTCTGTCGCAGTCGAGGCGGTCACGACATAAAGCAGAGACCACAAGCAGTCTCAGTTAGTGACACTTGGCAACAGTTTATTAATGAAAATGGCTGATCTTTTATACACTTTCCAGTTGTTTACCCTTCCTCTACCTTAGCTATTGGCCACAATAATTCAATACCATGCCATTGGTGAAAAGTTACTCTGACTCCACCTAACTTTCTAAAAATGCTTCATCCAGCTGCAGAATGTTCTTATCTTCCTTCTCTCGATCTCCTTGGTTACGGCCTTGGAGAAAGCTCCTTATCAGCTTCTTCTTCTTCTTACTTCTCGCTCCTTTAGCTAACAGGCCCGCTGCTAGCCCCTTCCACAATTCCCCCTTTTTTGTTTTTGACCTGTAAATACAGCTGCTATGGATTTTTGCAGGGCCCTTTGCAAAAACCCAAGCAGAGAGGGGACACACAAAATCACAATCACAACCATCAACAAAATTCCCATTCTTCCTTCATCCATCTTTAAGTACTGATGTATGGTCTTAGCCAGTGTCATCCGCACGTTCTGCTTCAGCTGCGGAGCCATCGATCCTGTCCTTTCCTGCACGCTCTAGGTAAGGTTTAATACAGCGAGCAGGAACCCATCGAGGACCATTATCTGTCAAAACACAAGCATAACCCCTTCCCCAGGTTACCAGTTCCACTGGACCAGACCATATACCAGTAATCAAATCCTTGACCCATACCTTGACATTTCTATGGAAATTTGGTTGCTTAGAATTCAAAGAAGAAAAATGGCAAAAGATTGGAGATAACTGTGAGTCAGGTAGGGGACGCAAGAAGTTTAACACATAAACAGCTTTATCTAATCTCACTTCAGGTGACTCCTGTTGCATTCCCCCTTTTTGTTTTTGAACCTGACATTTAAGAAGTCCGTGAGCTCTTTCAATAATTGCTTGGCCTGTGGGGACATGTGGAATACCTGTTGAATGCTCAATGCCCCAAGCACGAAAGAATGCTTGCATTTTCCGCGAAGCATATGCTGGGCCGTTATCTGTTTTTACATGACATGGAACACCTAGAATAGAAAAGGCATGATAAAAATGACGAATAGCATCTCGAGTTTTCTCTCCTGTGAATGCTGAAGCAACCATTGCGTGAGAAAAAGTATCAACTGAAACATGCACATACTTAAAGTGACCAAATTCTGGCATTTTTGTAACATCAGTTTGCCATTCTTCTAATGCAGAAAGACCTCTAGGGTTGGTACCACAATACTGAGTGACATGAGTCATATGACAGTCGGGACAAGAGGAAAGAATAGATTTTGCTTCAGCAGTAGACAATTTGAATTGCTGCTGTAAAGCTTGAGCACTCTGATGAAAATATTGATGGGATAAAATTGCCTGCTGCAACACATTGGGTACAGTTTTGATTGCAGCAGCAGCTACTAAAGAGTCTACATAGGCATTGCCTTCAGCAAAAAATCCCGGTAATGATGTATGGCTGCGAATGTGCATGATAAAGTAAGAATGTTTTCGAGCACCAATAACTGTCCACAACTTCACTAATATAGTAAACAATGGTTTCTCTTGAATATTATACAACACTGCTTGATCTAAATGCTTAACCAAATTTGCAACATAAACTGAATCAGTAACTATGTTTACAGAACCAGGAAACAAAGTAAAAGCCAAAAGAACAGCAGAAAGTTCAACCAGTTGAGGAGATCCCTGCTGAATCACTGTCTGATATTCCCAGTGATCATCCTTTCTCCAAGCCACAGCTGCTTTTCTGGTTTTCCTGGACCCATCTGTAAAAACCGTTATACCTTCCACCGGAACAGGAGAACAAATTTGCTTGCCTTCAAAAGGAATCTCTTTAGTCAGTGTTAGAACAGGATGAGAAGGCAAGTGATACGAGATTTGGCCTGTAAAACAAGATAAGGCAGATTGCAATTCATGATTATTTTGAAAGCACCATTCAAAATACCACTGTTGCACAGGTATCACAATGGTCACAGGTCCTGTCCCAAAATCTCATGACAACGCCTGCGACCCTTGATGATAATATCTGCAAAGAGCTCATAAAGTCCTGGAGCTGTTTTCCGGGATCTGAAAGATAAAAATATCCATTCCAGAATATGCAATTGATCTTCCCAAGTATCATTCCATTGACACAGTATTCCACATGGTATTTCATGGTCTTTCAAAATAAACAATTGAACACCAACAGAGGGATCTATCCTGTTAACAAATTTGTGTGCTAGGGCTAATTCAACTTCTTCTAGGGTGTTTTTTGCCGCTGAGGTCAATTGCCTCTCATCAGTGAAAGAAGTGATGCCTGACAGCAGATCAAACAATGGTTGCATCTGATGATTAGTTATGCCTAAATATGATGGAATCCAACCTATTAAACCAACCAATTTCTGTACATCAGTAGCAGTTTTAACATCAATGTCTAACTTTACAGGTTGAGGCATAACTTGAGTGTTGGTCACCAACATACCTAGGTATTTCCAAGGCATGTGTTCCTGCACTTTCTCTGGAGCAATAATCAAGCCAAAGTCTTTCAAATTTGTCACAGCACATTGTTTAAGAGCTGACAACTGTTGTTTGTTGTCAGATGCCAACAAGATATCATCCATGTAATGATAGCAGTAGCAGTTTTTAAATTGCTCCCTCACTTTTGACAAGGCCTGTGCCACAAACCATTGACAAATAGTTGGTGAATTTTTCATGCCTTGTGGGAGTACCTTCCATTGATATCTTTTATCAGGTTCAGCATTATTTATAGAAGGCACCATAAATGCGAATTTTTCTTTGTCCTGCTCAGCCAATGGAATAGTGAAGAAACAATCTTTTAGATCAATGACAACTATTTGCCATTCTTGTGGAATCATCGTGGGTGTAGGAAGGCCTGGTTGCAAGGCTCCCATTGTTGCCATTACAGCATTTATCTGCCGTAAATCATGTAAAAGTCTCCATTTTCCCGATTTCTTTTTTATTACAAAAACGGGGGTGTTCCAGGGACTGAATGATTCCTCAATGTGTCCTGCTTGTAATTGTTCTGTAACTAATTCTTGCAGGGCAGTAAGCTTTTCAGTAGTCAGGGGCCAGACAGGCTTATCTGTCAACCATGTCAGGGGTACAACTGGACGTTCATTGCCCTGCAACACAGTGGCCCCCATTAAAAATCCGTAGTAATTTTGACACCCCATTGAGATAAACAATCTCGTCCCCACAAACTTTGAGGAGCATCGGCAACATAGGGTCTGATGTTAGCTTGTTGGCCATCAGGATGTTTCACATTAATTACAATGGCTGACAGGCCACCTGTTGTAGCACCACCCAACCCGAGGAGTCCAAAACTTGCATGAGTGAGAGGCCACGATTGAGGCCAGCAAAGTCGTGAGAGTATTGTGACATCTGCTCCAGTGTCAATCAAACCTGTTACTGATATAGTTCCTGGATGACATCCACTGGCGGTGAGAGTGCATGTCTTTTCTGGACGGCTCTCTGTTACTTTCTCAGTCCAAAACACTTGAGGTACTCCTGTCGATCCAAAGCTTCCTGTGCCGCGACTTCGGTCCACTGCATTTGGAACAGAACTCACAAAAGGTACAAGCTGAGCAATGCAAGTTCCTTTCTGAATAGTGACAGGAGGGTCATCAATGGATACCATAGCATGAATCTGCCCTAAATAGTCAGCATCAATAAGCCCTAGACGCACATGAATACCTCTAAGTGTAGTACTTGATCTCCCTGTCAAAAACGCACTTAATCCCCGTCCTATCGGACCATAGGCATCAAGAGGCACTTTACATATTTCTTTTGTTAAAATGGTTACTGTGTCAGCGGTGGGTATATCAATCCCTGCGGACCCGCTTGTTGCCCCTGAGAATTGTTCGCAAATGGGTGGCTTTGCAGGGCTGGGAAGGCCCGCATTTGCTGTTGTGGTTGTTGGGGTATTTGTTTCCCCACGCGCCCCTTCGCGCTCTTCTTTGGGTTTCCCGGCAATAGCTGACCATTTGCATGATATCTACTTCTGCATTGCTTAGCATAGTGCCCAGATTTAGCACAACGATTGCATACAACATCGCTACTTGCACTTGGCCTAAATGTTGTTTTCCCAACAGTACACTGTGACTTTACGTGCCCTTGTTGTCCACAATTATAACACTTCGCTGAAGGTCTTAACACTGCAGCAAGAGCTGCCATTTTATGCTCGACTGAACCAACTTTCGAGCAAGCAGTAACCATCTCAGACAAGGTGGGTTCCCCAGGCAAAGTATCAATAATCTTTCCGCAATCTGGGTTTGCATTTTCTTTAGCCAATTGTACACACAATTTGTCTCGCAAAGTTTCATCATCTACTTCTTTCTCAATAGCGGCAGCAAGTTTTTCTGCAAACTGCAAAAATGGTTCTCTTGTTCCTTGTTGTATAGTAACATATTTCTGTTTTGGAGCTGCCATTTCCATTGTTTTAGTTAAGGCACTCATGCCAATTTGCTGAGCTTGTGCCAAAATCGAAGGATCCCACCTTGCCTGTAAATCTGGATTAGCAAAAGGCCCAGAGCCCATTAGGGCATCAACACCCACAGCATGACGAGGGTCGTGTTGAGGCAACTGCATATTTGTTAAAGCAGTGCGCTCAGCCACTCGCCTCCAAGTTTCTTGAAATACACCAAATTGTACTGGCTGGAATAGAATTGTAGCAAGATGAGTGATGTCATAAGGTGCAAGCAAATCTGCATTAATCACACGTATTAATTGCATTACCTCTGAGGAATTAATACCATATTGAGCTACTTTTGATTGGAGGTCTTGCACAACCCTCCAGGCGAAGACATGATGACTGTCGTTCTGTCCTGTTCCAGGAACTGCTTTGAAAACTGGAAAAGCCATAGGGTTATCACAAGCAACATTTGCAATGGCACTGTTCTCCTGAGGTACTCTTGGAGCACCTAACCTTTCTATGATGTCCCAGTTCTTTTCTTCAACTGCTTTCCTCCTAACAAATTCCCAAAACTCCTGAGGGTGTCGAGGAAGCACAGTGACTTGGCATGGAGGCAAAGTCCATGGGGCAGTAAGACTAGAGCTCTTAGGAGATGAAGAGACCAGAGCTCCCTGCCCCAACTCAGGTGTTACTGCGGGCGACTCATCACTTGACTCACTGTTGTTGTCACTGTCAGGTAAAGGAGGATATAGCCTTGCAGGTTGTTCAAGCATCTCAGAGGGGAGTGGGGGGGCAGATGGCTGGACCAGAGAGGAGGGAAGCGGGGGGGCAGATGGCTGGACCTTTCTCTCTGCTAAAGACATTTCAGCTAACTGGCGTAGCGGTGTAGTATATACAGGCACCATCTTGAGCTGCTGCACAGGTGTGAGATAAGGAGGCTTAGGAGTCTGATAAGAAGAGGCTAGGGCAGGTTGCCCAGAAGTTTTGGCAGCTTTCCCAGAAGCCTTGGCAGCTTTCCCAGAAGCTTTGGCAGCTTTCCCAGAAGCCTTGGCACCCAGCCCAGAAGCTCTGGCAGCCTTCCCAAAAGCTTTGGCAGCTTTCCCAGAAGCTCTGGCAGCCTTCCCAAAAGCTTTGGCAGCTTTCCCAGAAGCTCTGGCAGCATGCCAGGTAACTCCCATGGCATCCAAACTTTCTTCACCAAGTTCCCCATCAGGGCCCCCTTCTACCTCCGCCCCCCCGTCAGATATCAGCCCCGACTCTTCGTCCGCCTCTTGCTCCGTTTCTCTCTCTATTCTCCATTCCTTTAAAACGTCAAAGAGCGAGTTCCAGGTTACTGCTAAATCAACAGCTGTTTTATCTCCCGCTCGAATAACTTGCCATAGTCTGTCCCTGACTTTCTTCCATGCCTTAACACTAAATGCTGTGTTGGGATCAGTGCCAAAATTCTGTGATTTAGTCCACAGCAATATATTACGAAGCTCATAGTCTGACGTATTAATTCCCTTATTTCTTAACAAAACTTTCCATGTAGACAGAACACTTTCTTCCTCTTTAGATAAATTTTGTCCCATTATTACTAGTTGGTGGCTCACCTACTTCCAGGTGTCTTGATTGAAGGGAATCAGGTCCGGACCTCCCTGTGGCTTCCACCTGCCACTCTCAGCTGCACCAACACTGCCTCCCCCACTACGTCCCAGTGGGTCACGGTTGCCAATTGCTAGGACCCCGTATGGGCCCCCACCGACTATGTTCTTATCACGTCGGGGTCACCAAAATGTCGCAGTCAAGGCGGTCACGACATAAAGCAGAGACCACAAGCAGTCTCAGTTAGTGACACTTGGCAACAGTTTATTAATGAAAATGGCTGATCTTTTATACACTTTCCAGTTGTTTACCCTTCCTCTACCTTAGCTATTGGCCACAATAATTCAATACCATGCCATTGGTGAAAAGTTACTCTGACTCCACCTAACTTTCTAAAAATGCTTCATCCAGCTGCAGAATGTTTTTATCTTCCTTCTCTCGATCTCCTTGGTTACGGCCTTGGAGAAAGCTCCTTATCAGCTTCTTCTTCTTCTTACTTCTCGCTCCTTTAGCTAACAGGACCGCTGCTAGCCCCTTCCACAGGTCTCTTCTTGTGTTTGTGAGCGTTTGGCGACGCCTTCGTCTCCAGGCTGAGCTGGTTTGGTTTTGAGGTGGTCTTGTGTTTGCCTCAGGACAGTTCTTGTCCTCGTCTGCAGTAGTGTTCACTGTGCCTGAGTATGGTTTTACGTGTTTTCCTGGGTACCACCTTGGACCTGATCAAAGTAGCACGCACGCATAACCTCTACCCCAGGTAATCAACTGATGAGGCCCTGAAATTTGGTGTTTTTCAGGGTCCTTCACAAGCACAGGTGGTTTCTCCATGAGCTTTGCTTGTGTGGTATTTGCAAAGTGGCGAAGTATTGGTGGGTCAGGGTCTGATGCTGTGCAGTTCAGGAAGTTGATGACATAGAGAGCCTTGCAAAGTCTCTCCACTGGAGATGTGATTTTCATGTCCCTGTTCTGTTGCTCGAGGACTCTTTTGAGGGTTTGATGTGTCCTTTCCACGATGGATTGTCCTGTGGGGTTTACAGGTATGCCCGTCTTGTGTGCTATGCCCCATTCATTGAAGAACTCCTTCAACTTGTGGGAGGTATAGGCTGGCCCATTATCTGTTTTAATCTCCTTTGGTACACCCAGGGTGGCAAAAGTGAGGAGAAAGTGTTTTATTGTGTGCATGATCTTTTCTCCTGCATGTGATGATGCAAACACTGCTCCTGAGAACGTGTCGACCGAAACATGCACGTACTTTGACCTTCCAAAAGGTGCATAGTAATTTACATCTGTCTGCCACAGCTGACAGCAATTCAGACCTCGGGGATTGACTCCTGTACCCATTGATGGTATCTGGTAGTTTTGACAGTTCAGACAGGTAGCCACGATAGCTTTTGCCTGATCCTTTGAGAGCTTAAACATTCTCATAAGGGCAGGTACATTTTGATGAAAGAACGCATGTGACAGCTTTGCCTGAGCAAAGATGTTAGGAACATTAGCAGTTTCTGCTGCCATTACTAATGCATCTGCTTTCCTGTTGCCTTCTGCAACAACACCTGGGAGGTCCGTGTGAGACCTCACATGCATTATGTGATAAGGTTGCTTTCTGTGGGAGATCAGGTGTATTAATTTAGAGAGCAGGTGGTATAACTTTGGGTTAGAGACCTCTTTGAGAAGAGCATGTTCTGCTCTCATAGCTATTCCCGCAACATATGCTGAATCTGTGACCAGATTGAAAGGCTCGTTTTTAAATTTTTCAAAGGCTCTGACAACAGCTGCTAGTTCTGCAATCTGTGGTGATCCTTCTACTGTCTGCATGTCAGATTGCCATTCTTGTGTTTGGGTTCTCTCCAAGTAATCACCGACTTGTGGGATGACCCTGAGCCATCTGTAAATAGGGTTAGAGCCTTGAGAGGATTTCTACTTTGTATTTGTTTTGGAATCAAATGGAAAGTTTCATTCTGGTTGAAAAGCTTGTGTTCTGGGATGTCTGATGAAGTTTCACCCGTATAACTGTCCAGAGCAAACTGTAGACTCACATTGGTCTTGATCAAATCCTCAAAGTCTTTAAGGGTTATTGGCAAATATATGCATTCAAAATCACAACCTGAAAGACAGCAAAGACAAGTCCTAGCCTTTTTTGTTAAGTGTGCTATAATCTCCTGGTAGGTGGTAATTGTCTTTGTAGGCTGGCTACTTGTTTAAACCTATTCCAGTATCAACAAAGGATCTCGCAGCTTAGGGTCCCATTGGAAGATCAGTCCATGGAATCTGGGTGCTTTTCCCAGGATGATGAACTGGAAAGGCAGATTGGGGTCGTAGCGATGGGCTTTGTGTGAAAACAGGGCTTCCTGGACTTTGATGATGGCACCTCTGGCTTCCTCTGTGAGAGTGCAGGGAGAGTCCAGTTCCTTGGGTCCACGAAGAAGATTGAACAAGGGAGCAAGGTCCTCTGATGTAATTCCTAGCAGTGGACGTACCCAGTTGATGGATCTGCACAGGCTGTGTAAGTCCCTGAGGGTTTTTGGGTCGTCGTTGATGACGATCTGCTGAGGTACGATGGTTCTTTCCTGGATCTGGACTCCAAGGTAAGTCCATGGCTTGGTGTACTGGATTTTGTCCTCACGAATTTCCATTCCTGCCTTTTCAATGGCTTCAATAGTCTTTTTGACCGTTTTGTCCAAGTAAGCTTTGTCTGAGGCACACACCAGAATGTCATCCATATAGTGATAGATGATGGTGTCTGGAAATGGTTTCCGAATGGGAGACAGGATGTGAGACACGTACCACTGGCAGACAGTCGGTGAGTTTTTTAATCCCTGAGGAAGAAAACGCCAATGATATCTTTTGAGCGGAGCTTCCTTGTTAATAGAGGGAACGGAGAAAGCAAACCGTGGAGCATCCTCAGGGTGCAGTGGTATGCTGAAGAAACAGTCCTTAATATCTATGATAGCAAGTGTCCAGTCTCTAGGCAGCATTGATGGGGAGGGCAGGCCAGGCTGAAGAGGGCCCATGTCCTCGATAACCTCGTTGATTCTGCGAAGGTCGTGGAGAAGCCTCCACTTGTTTGTACCAGGCTTTGGTAGAACAAAGACTGGAGAGTTCCAAGGGCTGTTGGACTCCACTATGTGGCCTTTTTTGAGCTGTTCTTCCATGAGGGCGTTTAGGGCGCGCAGCTTGGCTTTCTTTAGGGGCCACTGCTCAGTCCAGATTGGCTTGTGGCTTTTCCAGGTGAGACAGGGTATTTCTGGCAGCACACTCAACTCAGTGGCCCTAGTCAGAAATCCTGAATGGGAATACGTATGGAAGCTCCCCACTGGGATAGAACGTCTCTGCCCCAAAGGGTGATGGGGGCCCTTAACACAAATGGACGGGTGGTTGCCAGCTTCCTTCTGGCCCTTCAACCAGGATGTTGTTCTTGCTCTTCATGGATACTGTAGTTCCACCAATCCCGGATATCATGCCTGCAACAGGTTGTAGATCTCAGTGTGCTGGCCAATCTGAATGGGCGATGATGGTCACATCTGCACTGGTGTCCTGCATCCCTGGCAGGTGGGTCTTCTCTCCTTTGTGGGAGAGGCCGCACTCGATGGTAGGCTTGGATGGTCCCATGACTTGTGCCCACATACCTGTAGGGTTGAGAGGAATCTGTTCCCTGTGATTCTTTGGGAGTAAAAATGCCTGAGCTATTGGAGTTCCCTTAGAAAGAAAAAATGGTAAGTCTATGCAGTATACCTGCACGAGGATCTCTTGTCCCGGCTGCACTGTCAGCACTTCCGGAACAATGAAGATTTCCTTTGGAGTATTAACAAAATCACCTGTAATTAAAATGTCTAAAGGACTCCCTTGAGATCCATATTTTCCTGTAGGAACATGGTGAACATTCTTATCATTAAAGTCAATGGACAAAGCAGTTACCAGTTGCCGGCGGGTACCTCTCTGGGTTGTCCCGTGGGTTGGGGCTTCTCTTTTGGGTCTGGAGCAGCCTGGGTTTGTGCATGATTGGGTCTTGGTGGCCTTTGATTTGTATTCCGCGCCCGAAGGTCGAACAGGTGCCTCAAGGGGTTTAAAGGACACGATTGATAGCGTTGCTGATGTTGGGCTCTTTGATTATAATTCCAATGGTATTGGGGGGGTGTTCTCTCCGGGCAGTCCTTTATATAATGTCCTAGCTCTCTACAGTGATAGCATTTAACTTGTTCCTTAGAGGTTATGACTGCATATGCACCCAAAACTCTTTCAGCAATACCCTTAGCTACTGCTTGGGCCACCGTATTTTCAGTGGACAGGTGACGTGTACAGCATTCTAGCATTTGCTCTATAGTGGGGTCTGTATCCACAGGTAAAGACCTCAAAAGGGCCTTACATTTCTCATTTGAGTTGCTGAAAGCAAGCTTACATAAGAGTTCCTTTCTTGCCTCAGTACTCTCTATTTGTTTCTTCAAAGCATCTCTAAGTCTGTCCACAAATTTTATATAGCTTTCTTCAATACCTTGTTTTATAGTAGAAAAACGCATTGTTGGCATTGACTCATCCTGCATAAGAAGCAAGGAGGTTTTCGCTGCAATTGCTACATCCTGCAGCACTTCTTTATTCAGTGTTTCCATTTGTTCTGCAGGCTTTTGAAAGTCTCCTTCACTGGCCAATTGTTCTACTGTGAAGTTGGTCTTAGTAGCATCGGCAGTATATGAATCTGATAACGTTTTTAAGTGTTTCTTCCAATGCCTATCCCATAACAAATATTTTGCTGGTGACAGAAGGCATTGTGAAATATTTTTTACATCGTGAGGAAGCAAGACGTGTGCAGAGAACATGGCTTCTAGGAAATTTCTAAAGATATGTAAACTACGTCCATGTTCCTTGGCTATATTTCTCAATTGTACCAGTTCTTTATTAGAAATTGGTTTCCATGCCTTGATATTAGATTCCCCACCATTCCTTCCTTGCCTGTACTTGACTGGAAAGGCTGTGATTTTCTGTGCTAGGTCCCAGTTCCCAGACTTTGTAGCTTCTATCTTAATAAGAGCCTATGGGTCTATATTAATCGCATCGAAATCAGATTCATCAGAAGACCTCTCATTGTCTGAGGAACACTGTGAGGGATATGCTACCCGTGAATTCCTTTTTCTTCGTTTAGAAGCATTTTTCATGGTTTTCAGTGACTGGTCAGAAGTTGGCGCTATTGGATGAGGGGTAGCAAGACAGCAGGGACCGGATTGGGTGGGGGGGTGACGCCACAGGTGGTCTCTGATCCGTTCGGGTGGCAGGAGGGTTGGGTCAGGGGTTGGAGGGATGGATGGGGGCAGGGGGGGTATGGGGGCTGTGGATGCACGCCTGGGGAGTTTGGGGGTACGCAAGCAATGCCGCTGGTTTGGGGTACTACAGGTATAGGGTGAGCTGGTGTTACTGCACATGTGTGCGGCTCGGCGCAGGAGGACAGGGCGTGGGCATGGCTCAGGAAAGCGGCGGGAGGGGCCGGGAGGGCCGGGGCGGTCTCGGGGGGGGCGGGAGCGGGGGCGGTGACGGCGGGGAGGGCGGTCGCGGGGGCGGGGGATAGCAGCGCAGGGTTGGGTGGGGTGGCGGCGATAACGGGACCGGGGAACGCGGCAGGCGCGGCGGGGGGAGCGGGGGGCAGGGCGGGGGCAGCAGCGGGAGCGGGGGATACCGCGACGGAGCAAGCGGGGGCGGGGAACGGCGGCGCGGGGGTGGGGGGGACCGGGATCGCGGCGGCGGGAGGCGGCAACGGCAGCACGGGCGCGGGGGGAGGGAGGAGGGGGTAGAGCGGCGCACGGGGAGGGGTGGTCGCAGCGGAGGGTATGGCGGCAGGGACAGGGAGCGGGGCCCGCGGGGCCGGACACGGGAAGGAAGCGGAGCCGGGGGGGTGGGGGGGTTTCAGAAAGCTCTGCAGAGGCCAGCGACTCTCTGGCCTGCAAGGCACATTCCCCTGTTATCTTATCAGCACAATTAGCATATGAAGAGGAAAGATCTGTTAGTTAGGAACTTTTTTCAGAGTTCGATTTTTCAATCGTTTTTGTTATTGTATGAAATAAAGGTAAGAAGTTAGTAACAGAAAAGTCCTGTTTTGTTTGAGACATATAAATGGTGTTTCCAACTGTATCCCAAAAGGAATATTCAGTAATTGTGGTCTTATCAGTTTCAGGCAAATTCAGCACAAAACAAATTTTTTAAGAGTCTTTTTTGACAGACTAATTTTAGAAAAAGTGAAATTGTTAACAGCTAAGGTTTCTACAATGGTTAAATATAACTCTCTCTCACGTGTTGTTAGTCTTAGGGTGCTTAAAAAAGTACCCATGATTTTTCAAGCCCTTTCCACAGAAAAACGAGAAAAAAAAAGAAAAATAAAAAGATAAAGGTTTTTAGAGCACCCAAAGGTATGCGCGCAATCTTAATACTTACGTCCTTTGGGGTCAGGGGTCTGTGGAAGGGTGTCTGCTCCTCAATTCTCCTCAGACTTTATCTCGTCCAGAGGTTTCTTGAGGGTCAAATTGAGCCTTCCGCAGAGAGGATTTTCTAAAACGAAAAGTCCTTTCGCAGAAGGAGAGGCTTCCCGAACAGGCAACAACAGGAGGCCCTGAAAGGCTCTGATGCTCCGGTGACGCTTTGCTCCTGGGGGCCAGGGTCGGACGACACGTTTGGGCCGCCACTTAAATGAGCCTTGCTTGGTCTTATCCTATGCAAGCTGTTACAGCTCCAGAGCTCAGTCCCCAAGGGGACTGGGTGCTAGAAGCCTGCTCGCTCTCAGACCAAGGCCGCAGGACAGCCTTAGCAAGCAGGGAATATTCAGCTCTTAGTGATTAGGCAGCTCTTATGATTCCAAGCTCTTTGCTTGCTAGGTAGCTTTTCCCTTGGCCTAAGGCTCCAGCAGACGGTAGAGAGAGGAGAAGCAGAAGATGCTGGCTGTTCCACGAGTATGGCTTTATTGGAGGGTCCGTGAAGGGTCTCAGCTCTTCTTCTTCCAAGTTAGTAGGGGTACAGTATGCTACTTTTATACCCTTGGCCCGGGTCCAATCCTGACCAATGGCAGAGGTGTTAGAGTGACCATAAGTGACCAATAATAGGGTTAACAACATATTGCCTTACATGGCTATAGGGATAAGGTACAAGGCGGATGTCCCTGGAGACAGGAAACTTCTTTGCCGCTGTGTCAGCATTCTGTTCTCCAAGGGGCCCTGGCTAAACCTGAGGGGTTTACTACACACCATCATAGAGGGGATTCTCTGACATGTCAGTGCATGCTGTGACATCATGGCATGGCTGTGTGACATCATAGAGCTGGCTGTGAGGCCAAAGTGTGTGCTGTGACATTACAGAGTGGCAGTATGACATCACAGGGAGGATCTGGTGACATCACTGAGGGGGTTGTGACATTACAGAGCTGGCTGTGTGTAGTGGTTTGAGAAGAAGAAGGCTTTCAGGGATATGTTGTGGTCACCAATAAGTGTTCAGATTTTAATATTGGCACCTGGGGACAATGCATACACCTCTGCGAACACAGGGGTTAAAAAACAGAGCACTCCCATTGGAAGTTCCCTTGGTTTTCGTCGGGAAAAGAGTTCGGATTTCTCCTCTGTCCAGCTGCTGCTGCTGGGCGGGAGAGGGGCAGCCATATGGCCGGGTGAGGTAGGCTGGGCTTTGGACAGAGATGGGAGGTGAAGAGGCCCCGGCATGGAAGGATGGGAGAAGCACCAGGAAGCATTGGGCAGGCCGCTCCCCCCAACAGAGAGTGTGAGCTTGTGCCACCTTGAAATTTGATATCATGTGCTGGCAGCATAGCCTGGCCCGCAGAGAAGGAGGCGTGCAGCAAGAAGGTGTCCGGCCGGCCGTGTTGTGAGAATCTCCGGGTGGTCAGAGTCCGAGTTTTTAACCCTTTTTTGGACAATGAAAACGTTGCAGAACATTAACTTTTCCTAAAAGAGAGATAGAGATGAAATGGAAGAAGGAAATGTGCAAGTGTGAAGGTCTGGGCAAGTGAAAGATGCAGAACAGAGAGAGAAAAATCTTAAGTGGGAAGAGATGATGGAGTGGCTTAGCTGAATTCTTCTTGTTATAGCCATAGACAGAACCAAGAGTCTTGTGACACAGAGACTGCATCCAGGGGGAGGCAATGGCTCAGAGCCAAGAGGGTTCAGTGTTGGTACCCCTCGGCCCCAGGGGTGAAATCTGGGGAAGACAGGTGTCCCAAAGGTGAGACTGTGCTCTTTTTGGAGCGAGACAAAGCATCCTTGAAAAGACAACCCTAGATGCAGTTCTAGTCCATGTGCAGTGGTGGGAGCACTAAGCATAGAAAGAGGAGGTCACGACAGCAGATGTACTCCAAGCGGTGCCATGAGTGACATGAGAACACACGAAGTTTCAACAGTGTTTCCAAAAGAAACCTGTAGCAGAAGAAAGACTCCTCTCCTCTTGATGAATTGAGAATTCATTATCTAAAAATTGGTGATAGACTAAGAGTTGCTGATCTGGGGGATAGATGTATTGGAATTTAGCGGGGGGAGGAGGAAATGTTTTTAGAAAGTTTTCATTTTCCCTGTGTGTTTCTTGTCATTTAGAGTTGTAGTTTAGTTAATAAAATTTTCTTTATTTCTAAGTGAGAGCCTGCTTTGCTTATTCCTAGTCACATCTCACAGCAGAAAGGTATTTTCATGACGGCACTGGCATTGCACCAGTGTCAAACCATGACACTGTGGCATTGATAAGTGCTCAACAAACATCTACAAAACTTCAGCCAAGCCAGCATTCATCCTGGCACCACTCATCAGCTCAGTGAAGAAGAACCCTAACCCTAAACCCTAACCCTAACCTTAAATGCTAACCCAAACCCAAAGCTTAACCCTAACCCTAGGAGACGAGAACATAACAATCATGTCAAGATGTTATCTCTGTTACCAATTTAGAGTAGGATTGTAGAGTAGGGTTGTTGGAAGAGTTTTGTACCATAGGATTATAGATTAGGGTTGTAATTAAATGAAGTTTCTGAAACATCAACTCATTTGGAAGATTTTCCTCCTTCTGACCCCTTCAGAAAATTCAACATTTACTTCTGAATTACCAGTTGTTTTTTATTGGTGCTAAGTCACAACTATGGCTTCTTTTGTATGGTTTCACAAGTGAGGAAGGCTCTTTTTCATTCATCCTCTCCAGATCACACTGCCTTTGGAATACCACCCACTGGCTGGTTTTGACACAGCTGTGGTATTTCTAGTTGAGGCAGAAAGGGCAATGGCATTTGCGGGAAAAACCAAAGGAGGAGTGGGGCAGCCAAGACCCTGTGCAGGTTCAGGCCTTCAGCTGTGACTGGAGAGCATTGGGGTTCCTGCCACTTGGATTTGGATCCCTAAATGCAATAATCTCTCTGGCTGGAGGAGAGCCTTGCTCAAGTGAGAAAGCAGAAAGATCAGAGAGGGTGCTCGGGAAGGTCTCCTGTGGTGCAGAGCTGTCAGCGCCTGTGAGGTGAGAGCGGGCCCAGCCTTGCCCAGGCTGGAGCCCCAGCAGAGCCCCGGCAGAGGCCAGAGCAGCCTGAGCTGCTGGGAGAGAGGGAGTCGGGGATATGTCTGAGGGTTTTGCTTGAGGAGTGAGCTGATTTGGAAGAGAGCAGCATAATCTCAGTAGGCAATCTGTGTTTTCTTCATTAATTTCTGAAAGAAAATCACAATGTGTTGCACACAGGTAGGGAGACTAGGAAAGAAAGGCCTTTTAAAATCAGGCCTTGGTCTGTGCTAAATTCCCAGCTGGCCTGTTACGTCTTCTACGTGCAGCCAGCTAACTTCCTATGGGAAAAGTCATAAGAATAAGTGCAGTTAGCACAACAAGCTATTGTGCTAAGAAAACTGTTTGCATCTGTAATAAACAAGAAATCTGTCCCATGAGCGTCCATGAAGGAAAAGTGTAATCACCTGAGTAAGAGTGAGTCTTAGCATGTACACACCAAAACACCTTCCAAGCAATGAATTGTTTGGAAAGAAAACTACCAGCCAGTTGAACACGAGGTCTGTGAAAACAGTATAAAAATGAGTTATGTGAATAAAGAATTGGCTTTCCCTGCATGAAGAAACTGAGTCCCGGCTGCTTTATTGACGCAGCAATGTGGCTTCACTCAGCAAGAGCACTTGCAGGGTGTATTGATGAAACGCTTGTGTTTGATTCCCAGAATAGGAAGGAGAAGCATGTAACAAACAGGGCTTAGTCTTGTGAATTCCTTTAGCTTTAAAGGAGTGCTGAACCATGTATTCCCCCACTGCCGTGCTTACTGTGTGCAACTGGTGATCTTGGCCTTGAGAATAAGGAGAGTGCTCCTGCTAAGAACATAGCTGGAATGCATTCAAAGGGAAGAAAGTGTTTTTAGGAGGCTCTTGACCACCAAAGGAGAATTTGAGCATTGGGAATATTTCCCAGACAACTGTGTCAGGAACCAGAGTCGTGTCCCAGGCCCAGCCGTATTTGATCCATGTTTGAGCAGGTTGACAAGACAATGAAGAAAAATGTCTTGTTTAACAGGTGGGACCTTGACCTTTCAAAGAGAAACAATGTGTTGGTCAATCGGTGGGCAGTCAAGCTTTGAAAAGGGAGCTGTGCATAATGGAGCCCTCGGTGGCAGGGAGTCATGGAGTCATCCTGAGCCATCATCTCACAGCCAGCCATGTGTGAGCTGATGCTGTAACTGGGAAAATTCCACTCCTGAGCAGGAGACGTAAGGCCTGGTTCTGAGCTGGAAGGGTGAGAAGGACGAGATGCACAGCGTTTTGATCCAGGGGATGTCCTGGAAGTGCACTGCCTAACTGCCCCTGCTGCCAAGCACCACACTCCATCTCCTTCTCCTGCTCAGCGGATTTTTGGGAATCCAGGGGTTGGTATGTATTGTTTGCTACTGCAACTAATGGAATAAATTTGCTTTGCAAGCTCAGTTGTGTCTTAGGTTCTTTTGCGCATGGATCTCCTCTTGAACCTGTGGCAACAACCAGCAGGGACCTACAGGACACTCCTGTCTCATGTCAGTAAATTCGGAGAAGTGATTGAAATATGTCAATAAATTTGGGGTAATGTTTAGCTTGGGAGTTTCAGCAAAGTATTGAACATGTCTTAGTTCGATGGATACAAACTACTAGGTGAGATAGCTGGGTGTGCAGGGCTTAGGGAAGTGATTCCCTATGCACCCACCACTGAAACAAAGTAATGCCTCCTTTCTAACCCAGAGCTGGCAACCGGGATCAGGCCCTGCTTCGTAACTTTCATTTTGGCAGCTTCTGTTAGCAGGTAAGAAAGGTCAAAATGAAATATTTTCCAGCTGGCTTATCCTTTTAGGCACCAAAGCTCTGTGCCACGGGTGGCCTGGGTGTGTGCAGAGCAATGCAGCCCCCACAAAGCCCTTGGTTTCCCCACAAGTTGCCAGTTTCACTACTTGCAAAGGGGAAGAATGGCAGAGATGTACATCCACAGGAGTCCTGGCCATGTCCAATAAATGTGCAAATACGTGGGGAGATTCGTTAGGAAGCATTTCAGCTGTGATGCCAACAGTGGCTTCTCTCCTGGTTCTGTATGTTCTTGATGAGTAATGCAATGGTTGGGTCTGACAATTAAGAAGTAGATGTTATGTGGATGTTCAAATGTGTAGTGATGGTATTGTAATATATCCTCCCACAGTCCTCTTTCCTGTCCCCCTTGTAATAGCCTTGGGAGTCAGGGCATTTGGGGAGGGCTGGCTTGTGACCAGCAGGCAGGGTGTAACAACACCTGACCTCCAGTCAGGAAATTAATCTCCACCAATGGGCAGCAGAGAAAGAGTTGACTGGCAAAACTTTTGGAGGAGCTGAGAGTATGAAAGGCAGAGCGTCCTTTTTGTAGATGAGCACATGGCTGCTACTCACAGAGACTCCAAATGCTGCAACTTTTCCTTATTCAGTCCTTTGTTAAGGTTTACTAAACCTTTAAAATTTTAAAAGTGAGAGTCATTTCTCACATCTGCAATGCTGTGGGCCATTGTCTTGGTCTGGTTTCCTTTGCTTGCGTCCCATCTGAGTGCTCAGTTGGGGTACAGGCTGTAGGTGCTTGGGGCACTCCTAGAGTTCCTCCTGGATCCCCTGAACAACAGGGTTTGGCCCATGAGGGGAATTTTTTCTGCTTTGTGACAGAGAAGAACTTCCCAGGCTCTGTTGTGTTTGCTGCAGGGAAGGTTGGTTATTGCTTTGCATAAACTCACAGACCAACACAGAGCTGTCCCTTTGTGATGCCAGGGCATGGTTGCCCCATCCTCATAGTGGCATCAGAAGGTTGCCTTGGTGCACGGAAGGCCTGAGTGTCAGAGCAGCCCTAGACCTTGCTCAGATCAGGAGAACCTTCCTGGTCAAAGCATCTGTCAGTAGGCAGCTGCCCACTGACAAGAGGCTTGTTTTTTTAGCTTTTAGAAAAATTGTAGAAATGCCAATAATTAACCATCTGGCCACTGCAGCTTTTGCTGCATTTGGCATTACTTATTCCATTTATTATTTTACGAATTTCACACCTAAGTAGAGGTTTCCCTTCTGCTTAGGTTAGGGTGTATCCTAACCTGACTTTTGTATGTCTTTCTGCTCTTCCTTGGTGGCTGAGTTTCTGATTTTGAAAGAGAAAGAGCATTAGGATGCCACTGGTTTGGTAAAGCTCCCGTCATGACGTTCAGCTAAAAAGGGGGTGTCTGTAGCCACAGGGGCAGCATTTGCAAGGGAAGCTGCAGGGCTTCCGTTCCCTCCACAGGAGAGTCTGTGGCAGCAGAGTCTGTCATTTCCTCAGTTTGCTGGGACAAGCAAGACACCTTTGAAAATGTAGACTGGCAGACCTTCTTTTAGGCCTTCCAAAAACTCTGCAGTTATTCCCAGAATTCAGAGAAAGCTTCTTCCTTTTTAAATTTTGTCATGAAAGGATTTGACTAACTTGACCTTTTACTGAGCGCTAAAATAGTTGTTCCCTTTGAAAGGAAGTGCTGCTGTGCTCTTCCGCAATAGAACTGCACCACCTGCAGGGGGACTGTGGGGAAGCTTTTCTGGGCAACCGTTTCCTGCAAGTTAATCAGAATTAGTGCATGACACTGAGTGAAAAAAAAAAAAGAGTACCTGAAGGAGATTTCAGAAGCTGTCTTATGTGTTCGGTAGAACAGGAGCATTGAGTGTTAAAGAACAATTTGCATTTTCTTGATCATATTTGTATTCAATTACTGGCTAAACAGGCTGAAGTGTAGGCACAAGCAAAAAGATTGTCCTGATCTCTTGCTGGCTGTGTGAATGAAATGTGTCTCCTGGAGGGGTGTTGTGAAATGGGAAATCATCTGTGTTCCGGATGACTTGTTCTGTGGGATTCAGCAGCCCAGGCAGTTTTATGAGAGCATCTGGTTCATTTTCCCTTCCCACTACAGGTCACCTGAAGCATGTATTCTGCAGTGCTGACCCTGAGGTGAGTGAGAAAGGAACATGTTATGTTCCTGGTGTTTAAGAATTGTAGAGGAAGATGTGAGCTTGGCCAGTAGCAGTAGACTGTAGAGGGCCAGCTAGGAAGGCCGAAAGAAAATCCATATTCATGCCTGTAACAAAAATAATAACGACAGAGATAGATATTTTTAAATTTCCTTCTCAGAGTTTGAAGAACTAAAAACCTAGTTTTAAAAAGAGAACGATGCTTGCAGACAGCAGATAGGGAAAATTTAATTAAGAGCAATTTCCTGTACAGTTGAATTAGATCATTTTAATTTAAACAGAGTGACTTAGAATCCTATTCCTATCAAACTTTATGATATCCACTTGGAACATGAGGTGGTAGAACAGGAAGGCCATCTTGCAATGGTGCCTGCAGTATCTGAAGTGAAATGGGCACCTTTGTGGCTGGGGAGCTGCGTGGGCCCAAAGGACGCAGGGCTGGCGGCCGTGAGCAGCTGAAGATGAGGCAGCGTGGGGCCAGGGGGCCAAGAAGGCCAAGGGCACGGTGGCTGTGCCAGCAGCAGTGGGGCAGCAGGAGCAGGGCAGGGAGTGTGGCCCTGTGCTGGGCAGCGCTGCGGCCACAGCTGGAGTGCTGTGTGCAGCTGTGGGCCCTGGGAAGCAGAGAGTCATGGAGGGGCTGCAGTGTGGGCACAGAGGGACAGGGGAGCTGGGCAAGGGGTGCAGCACAAGGCCAGGGAGGAGGTGCTGAGGGAGCTTTAGCCTGGACAATGGGGGCTCCTGAGGGACCTTCAGGCAGACTTCCATAGATCCCTGCCTTGGATCCATAGAGCCAATGCTCAGCACAAGGGCTGTTTCCCTGCCAAACATCCCTTCACTGCATCCAAGTGCTTTAGACACTGGAGTAGGTAACGCTTTCATATTTTGTTTATTTGTTTGTTTGCTAGAAGGACAAGCCTTGGGTAATTTCTCCTTCTCCAGGGAGCAAGGGAGCTTTTTCTCAATCTTTCCTGCCCTTTTCCAGCACTGACAGAAACACATCACTTTCAGGTTAATGACTCCTGTGTCTTTTGGCAGCCCAGGGAATCAGTGTTTGTTGTGTTTGGGAATTGAGCAGGAAATCAATGCCCTGGCATTCCAGCTGGTGCTCAGAGATTAGAGGAGCTGGAGGGGCTGGGCTGCGTTTCTCATTCCAACCATTTCAGCACCATCAGTGTGGCCGAGTCCAAGAGAAGAACTTGCCCGAGCACAGATGCACAAAGAGTGCAGTTCCCAGTGCAATGCTCTGGGTCTGATTGCATTCCATAGGGACCCACACGCTCCAGATTCCCCAAGAGTGTGGGTTACTGAAGCAACAGGAGAGCAAGTTCAGGATGGCTGCTGATTGGGGCACTGCTACCGAGTGCTGATGTGTGTAGCGACAGAAAGGACAGTATTGATTCAGGGTGACCCCCACGTGGGGAATAATGTGCTTTGACTCTATGATTTAGAAGGTTAAACAAATGCTTTCTTAAGCTATGTTATATTACACTAGTACTATATTAAAACTATACTAAAGAGATACTATACTAAAAAGCTACTAAAGAAAAACTCGTGACTGTCTCCAGAAAGTCATGACACAGCTTTTATCTAATTAGCTAATCAAGCTAAACAACTATCACTAAAATCCAATTAACAAATCACTTTCAGTAAACAATCACTATAATGCATTCTACATGTACTAAACAAAAAGAACAGCCAGTAGAGATAATAATTGTTTTCTCTTCTTCTCTAAGTTTCTCACTACCTTCCCTTAAAAAAAACCTAGGAGAGGGAATTATATCTCTCTGTGTTCAAAGAATGTAAATACCACAGCACAGTAAAGAGAGATTATAAAAGTGAGATCTGTCTATCTATCTATTTGAATCTTTCTGGCTCTGCTCCAAAGCAGTGGAAGATGCAAAGCTCACCTAAAGGCATCCCTTCAGGAGAGGAGTAGAGACAAGTTCCATTGACTGATCCTGAGCAGGCAGAGATGTTTCCCCCTCCAGAGATGGTTGTTTCTGCCCCTCCTGTTTTCCTCTCCAACCTCTTGTGCCCTGAAGCCTTCTTTTTATCCTTTAAATTTTTGCATTTCCTAAGGGAGTGGAACTATCCCATGCTGTAGCTGGGGTCTGGCGACTTTGCTCGTACATGCATTACATGACACATGGTTTCCTTCACTGGCATCCCCAGGGCTGTGTGAGTGCATTCATTAATGGGGCCTTATGAGAAACTCTGTTACTGCTCATCATAATTCTCAGTTGACAAAAGAGGGAGAAGAAACACCTTGGTCCTCCTCCGTATACTGAGGGGGCCATAGAGGCTCTCTGACTTCCATCAGAGATCTTTGCACGCATCCTTATCTCCTGAATGACCCGGTTTTCTAACAAGAGTGTGGATGTCAGGAAGGAGGAATGGTGGTGCAGGCCTGAAGAGAAGGTGAACTCCAGAAGTGTCTCTCACAAGGAGTGAGCTCACCCAGGAAGCCCCTGCAGAGCCAGGATGGAGCTGTGGGACTGGGTGGGGTGTCAGTCACTACTGAAAGACAAACAGGACATGGCAGAAGCAGAGGGAGGCCCTCACCAAACCCTTGAGAAATGCCACCCCTTCCCTGTCAGCTGCCTGAGAGGCTGCTGGAGCTTCAGTCCCAGATGGCCCCTGATTGTAGGGCCAGGGTCACTTTGGAATCTGTGCCTCCCCTCAGGCAGAGAACGACCCAGGAGAGCAGCAGCACAGTGCTTTGGGAACGTGTGAGCCCAGCAGTCTGTGAGTCTTGGCCCACAAAGGGCATATGGGAAGCTGAAACCCATCTTCTCTTGCTTTCTGTGCAGGTGCTTCTCGAGAAAGAGCAGGAGCACACTGCCTCATCTGAGCTGCCATGCCAGACTCAGGGACAGCTGTTCCCTGCCCGAGGGCAGGAAGAGCAGCTCAGGCAGCAGGTGGAAGAGCCACAGGAGAATGGCCAGGTGAGCCTGACTGGCCAGGGCACAGAGGGAAGGGCAGGAAGAGGGGCATAAACCAGAGCTCCTGGGACTGAGGAGGCCAGGAGTCCCACAGGCAATGGAAGCACAGAGCCTTGCAATCTGCAGAGATCAGCCCTGGGACAGGATGGTTACAGTGGAAACAGAGCTGGGTAGGGAAGCAGAAAGAAGGGGCTGAATAAATGTGATTTTGAGCTAAAAGAGGGAAAAGCTGAGCCTGATGGCAGCTCTCAGTCACTTGCTCTGCTTTTGTGTGTACAGAACATCAAGGCAGAGCCACAAGCAGAGCTGCCTGAAGCTCAGAGTGCCATCATGGCAGTGAAGAGGAGGAATGAAGACATCCAAGAGGAGAAGAACCTCCCTATGCAGAGGGGCAATCCACAAAAACAGGTGAATGAAGGAATGGCAGCCACTCTACTCATGAAAGAGAGCCCTTTCCGTTGTTGTTTACAGAAAATTGACAAACAGATGGAGGCACAGTTGCAGGAAACTGAGGCTAGGATCAAGGTAAGGAAGAAGAGGCTAGACGAAAAAATTAAAATTATCAAAGAGAAAATGAATTGCCTCCTTCAGGAGCAAAAGGCTCTAGAAAAGCAAGTGAGGGAAATAGCAATAGGCACTGCAGTCACCCAAGGGGTGGTTTCTGCCCTCCTTGCCTTTCCAGTGCAGAGCAGCAGGGGTGGGTGATGCCTCTGAGTGCCATCCTGATGAGGCCTCTGTCAGAGCTGCTCTCAAGGACACTTCCTGCTCTGCTGGATCTCAGCTGATGCTCTAGACAGTGACATTACTCCTTTGGCCATTTAGCCAGCAGTCATCCGAATGAACTCCTGCTGGTTTCTTCCAGGTGACTTTGTTTCTTGAGGTGTTTTTGCAGGTGAACATGGTCACTCACATAGATTTGGAATACGAGCTACAAGCTGTCTGTATCCCTTGTGAGTGCTCCTGTCCTTTTCTTTCCTTTATTCCCAGTCGATGACTCCTGGCTGACGGGAACAAGCTGTAGTCTCTGACTGCTTTGTTCTGTTTGACTTGAGGTGGAAGTGTTGCCATCCTACCTGGCAGCCTGCAGAGAGTTCCAGCAAATGACGGGCAACCAAGAGCCCCGAGGCTGGCATGAGGCCCAGGCACTTAACCATCCAGAGATGCTGCAGGATAAGCTCTTCCTGAGGAAGGTGCATGTAGAAGTCCATCCGAAAATCCTTCATTTTTTGCCTCACAATTGTCATGAGAAAAGACTACGGAAGAGTTAAAAGTGCTGAGCCGGTTGGGAAAGAAAGTCTCCTGCTTATCTAGTGTGTTAACAAGTGATGCTTGCAGAACACGCCATGCTGTACTCGAAGGGGGCATGCTGCCCTTTTCTGGACAATTGAACTGGACTTTCTTCCAAACTCCTGAGCTGGCTGGACTGAGGTCTGGGGTGGCTCCCCCCCGCTCCATGAGAAGACCCCTCTTGCCTGTCTTCAACCACCGTGACAGACCAACAGAGATGCGAATCCCCTCATCAAGGAACCAAGAACCCCTCTGGCACCCTATTGACACCCCCATGGCACCCCCATGGCACCCCCCTGGCAACCTCCTTCCAGAGACTGGGACTGTACTCCCTCCCAACTCAGGGAGGGGGAAAACTTAACGTACATGTGAGCATTCGGCCATGAAAACAATGGACTTCTCCCCTCCATGGAAACCTAATTTCAGTTACCTTCCCCCAACCAAGAACAGTATATATATTGGGGTTCGGCCCGACTGTCCTTTGAGATCTCCCCAAGACGTGTACCAGCGAGTTTCGGCGGCGGGACCCCGAAGACATCACGTCTTGGTAGCTATACCCCATTCCCTGACCTTCTTTCCTCCCTTTTTTTTTCCTTGTCTTACCCTTCTCTTCCCCGGATCCCTTAACCAAACGCATATTTAACTGTGGTTATAATCAATAAATTGCACCTTGTTGATTTGTTACTGCAAAACCCCTGTGCCTCTTGTTGGTTATTTTTGCACCCAAAAATCATTCGTCACCCGTTTATTTCGGGCGGACCTTCACATAATTGGCATCACGGACAAGGATTCCAGCAGCCAGTGAGATTTTGCAGGTTTTGTGTAGTTTGTAACCTCTCACAAACTACACACGCCAAAGCCAAATCTCATGCTCGATTGAGCACACAGGCTCCGGAATTGACACAAAAGGTTTTTCGGTGCAAAAGCAGGGGAAATTGTTACTGTCATTTCTGTTACTGATTTTACCAGCACGGACACTGACACTGATACTTCTCCTGATCCTGATATTGATGCTGTTACTGATATTGATACTGATACTGTTGTTGTTGTTGTTGTATTTGAATTGAATCTGAACCTGTTACTGTTGTTTTTGAGGTGAATTTGAACCTGTTACTGTTTTTTACTGCTGTATTTTGTGTACCTGGACTGTCTAAAAGGGAAGGGGCAGACTTGAAGTAATTAAGCAGTGCCTTTTAGACAGATATTGTCCCTTCACCTACACAGGGAGCGAGGGGTGGCCCAGCGAAGGCTGAGTGGCTTTTCCCTGTTCTAGGTTCTGGTCCCCTCACAAAGAAAACATTTCTGTGTGTATGTGTTCATGTGAGTGCGTATCTGTACTGTCTGGGAAGGAAGAGACAAATTTGAAGCAACCTCACAGGGCCTCCCAGACTGATTCTGTCTCTTCAACTACCCAGGGAAGCAAGGGGACAGTGGAAAGGCTGTGTGATTTGTGTAACTTAAGTTAACTCCCTGGTGTAGCTTTGGTCCCCTCACAAAATGACTAAAAACTTCAGTGCAAAAGGTAAAGCTGAATTTTATGCTCTGCTTGCTAAATACAATGCCACACCTTCTCCGGGGGGAGAAGAATGGGCAAACTGCAATTGGTTTAACTTAGAAAATGTTATTGATAGAATATCTTCTTTACAACATGAAACAAAATTTAAACTGGGCAAAAATAAAACCACCCTCTGCTCAGTCTTGGGTGCCTGTCTCACAGCAGCCATAGAAACTCGCTTTAAGCGAAAAAGTGAGGAAAATGCTATCATAGACTCCCTCCAAAACCTAGTTGAAGTTTTGCAAAAACAATTGGATGAGGAAAGAAATGTAAATAACTTGTTATGGACTGCCCTGAGAGAGGAACATGTTAAAAATTCACAGAACTCTGATTCCTCAAAAGAAACAGAGGAGAAAGAAACTCCTCACACTAGTCAAAATTGTTCTCAAACAGAATTAAGCCTGATGAAAAATTGCGGGAAACACTGCTGTAACAACATAATTAAAACAGAATGCAACTATATCAATAATGAAGATCTTTACCCGCACAAAACCACTAAAGAAATCCCGTACACTGCTACTGAATTAACAAAACTTGCAAAGCAGTACGGGCTTCTCCCTCAAAAATCTAAAACAGAACACATTTGTCAAGTGTCTCTCACTGGGGGAGATCAGATTCTTTTGTCAGAACAAGGAGCTGGTGGGTGCTGGGGACATGGGGCATTCCTAACAACAGCAGACAGACGCATCCCATGGTCCCCAAATCAGCACACAGCTCATTGGGCAGAGGGGCTTAACCCCTTGGAAAGGAGAGACCCTTTGGTTGGTACCCTTGACCAACTCCTGGAAAACATTCACAAATCCGGCTGCCTGCAATTGATTCATGAAAGAAATTAATTCTTGGTTTTGAATCTCCATTCCAATCACCTGTAAAGCCTGAAATTATGACCTCTTTAACTCAAAGGCTTCTGGGAACACTTAAACCTACAGCAATTCTCCTTCAGAAAACCATAGTAGCTCTGTATCCTATAGAAAGACCAGATAAACTTCTTAGTAACCAGAATGACCCTTTTGTTCCCCTTTATGACTTGCTGAGAAAAAGAATAAAATGGGATTGGACTTCTTCTCAGAAGGAAACATTGCAATTGCTGATTCTTGAAGCGACAGCTCACCAAGCACTGGACCCTATCCATCTTACAGACCCCTTTCAGGTGGAGTGGGGATTTGCCTCCTCACAGCCTTCAGTACACATTTGTCGGAGGGGTTCTGAGGGTCTGACAAAGTCTGTTGGTTTTTATTCCTGTGGTTTCAAAGATGCTGAGAAAAGGTACACTACCTGGGAAGGGGTGTTTGTGGTTGGCTTGGCTCCCAGGGAGGTGAAGGAGAACTGGACAATCCAAGAAACTGGGAGCTTGGGTAGCAGCCAAAATAAACCTGCTTCTGTGACTAGAGCAACCCCTCCTCTCTCCCCCACTTCTGCTAACAGAGAGGAACAGGACAATGCCCAGGTTGGGGAACTGTTAACTGTTTGGAGCATTTTCCAAAGTGAGGGACAGACTTTCTTGTCTGTATTAACACCAAGTCCTATGCTATGTTTATATTTGGGTTGCTCCAGGCTGATGCTTTTAAAAGACCTACAGGAGATAATATTGTTAAAGCAATGCAAGGATGGTTTGGGATTTTCCTAAACCCACAGGAAATTCAATCTGGTAATGTTTCTCACTTTACTGTCAAAAGTGTGCAGGATAGGCCAGAAGGTGAAAAGATTAAATGGATTTCTCATAACTCTTACTATAGATGGGGGGTAAATGAGTGTTCCAAAATCACTGCTTTTTGCCAGACAGCTCCAAGCACAATTCCTTCACTACAGAGACCAGATGATTTCAAGAACCCAGCACATTACCCTGGACAACCTGTTTTTGGTGGACCCCCTGCTGCTGTAGGGGAAGTACCACTGCTGTTCAAAACCTCTCTGACAATTCCATTGTTCTAACTTTTTCTGCCTCTTCGTGGCGGAGTCTGTTGTGTTTACTTTTTCAGAAGAACTCCAAGGGACATGAAGACCTGATAAACCATGATAATACTAGAGATGGACAACAGAAATAATGTTTTCCCTTCCCTTATGGTAACACCAGGTGATGATATTATACATAACATGTAAATTAAATGAACTTGAATAAATTGGCTGTCACAATTAGAGATTTGACCAAATTGCAGCAACTACTGCAGTCATTCTTATTGGCTTTGTGAACACACCAGTGGCTGCTATCAAGCATATTACCAAATTGGGAAAGAGTGAATGTGGATGATCACAAATTGGTAATTGATGCACTTAGTGCTACACAGAACAATGTTTCCTTAGCCCTCAGCTGTATCCAGGCACAATTGTGGATGCAATCTGTCTCTGCTGCAATCATAAGAGAGGGCGAGGAAGGCACCTTCCCCACAGAAATTCGGAAAATAATCTGGGACAGTGCCACTGAATTTGAAAGAGAATTCCAATCCTGGTGGAACCTGGTGAACTTTACCTATGATCCCATTTCAAACACAGCCACTGCTTTTGTCCTAACCATACACAATGCCTCTGTACATTTGGTCTTCCCTGTTATTGCATTAGGATTAAACCATGACAGAGCTGTTCTCTATCCTACTGAACATAGGGGATGGGCCCGTCAGGTTAATGACAAATGGCAAACTGTTAACCTGGAAACTTGTATTGTCCGAGAACAGCAAGGGTTTATCTGTGAAAGCAATGCAATTGTAGCTCAGGATATCTGTTTGGACACAGAGCAGAGCATCTGTCATTTCGAGATTCGCCCACATGAGGATACCCAGACAGTTCTTATATACATAGGCAATGGCTGTGCATGCTTTAGAACGACATGTGATTCTGTCTTTGTAGAAGATGTTGTGGTAGATACAAAGAATCATTCAAATTTTTGTGCTTGTAACTTTACTAAGATAGTAGGACGCGATTTCTCTTATGAAGCTCCAGTTACTTCTCACCACCTACTGCAATCCAACTACACGCTGATCCAGAAGCTGATGCCCACTCCTATCAGAATGAACCTCACCCTCGTGAGACAACTATTGCTCCATCAAGACCTGATTGACATCCTCGAGAAAATCAAAGAGAGCGGACAGAAGACCCTGGTGACTGTTCATCACAACGTGAGACAAATACACCGGGTTATGGAGAGGGTAAAGCAGGATGCTGAGCATAGGTGGTGGGATACTCTCTTTGGGTGGTCTCCTACTGCCACAGGTGTTCTGAACAGTGTGTGCCATCCAATTGTTGTTCTTTTGATCCTAGTTACGCTTGGCTTTATCTTGTCAGCAGCCCTATTCATTTTGAATTGGAGAATGATGAAAAAGCTTAAGAAACTATCAACTGTAGTCAATGCACACCGCTTGGCTGATGTACTCTATACAATAGATGTCCCCAAAACACTTGATACGAAACAGCTATGAATCAAGCATATGTGCCCTAGAACAACTTCTTAAATATCAAGTATGACTTACAGAAAGTTACTTTAATTCTTAGAAAATAATTTTAAAAGACGATGATAATATTATGATTTGTTTGTTGTTTATGATTTGTTTTAATCATTTTGAAATTGTTAAACAAATGATATTGCTTTAACTGATTAATATTTTTTGAAATTGTTAAAATTAATCATAATTTTTGAAATTGTTATAACAAATAACCACGTGTGAAGTTGTTATGATGATCAATATTAATAATGTTTATTGGTTCCCCTTTTCCCTCTTTCTTTTCCTTCTCTTCCCCTTTTATCCCCTCTCCCCTGTCATCCCTACTTTTCCGGGGTTATGCTACCGACGTGCAACGAGTTTTGAAGACACTCTAGAGCTCTGCTGATGAAGATTCCTCAAGACAATCGTGAGTCACGGGGTCGTGTAGAAGTCGATCCGAAAATCCTTCATTTTTTGCCTCACAATTGTCATGAGAAAAGACTACCGAAGGATTAAAGCTGCTAAGCCGGTTGGGAAAGAAAGTCTCCTGCTTATCTAGTGTGCTCACAAGTGATGTTTGCAGAACACACCATGCTGTACTCGAAGGGAGCATGCTGCCCTTTTCTGGAAAATTGAACTGGACTTTCTTCCAAACTCCTGAACTGGCTGGAGTGAGCTATGGCGTGGCTCCCCCCCGGTCCATGAGAAGACCCCTCTTGCCTGTCTTCAACCACCGTGATGGACCAACCGAGATGCGAATCCCCTCATCAAGGAACCAAGAACCCCTCTGGCACCCTATTGGCACCCCCATGGCACCACCCTGGCAACCTCCTTCCAGAGACTGGGACTGTACTCCCTCCCAACTCAGGGAGGGGGAAAAACCTAACGTACCTGTGAGCATTCGGCCATGAAAACAATGGACTTCTTCCCTCCCTGGAAACCTAATTTCAGCTACCTTCCCCCAACCAAGAACGGTATATATATTGGGGTTCGGCCCAACTGTCCTTTGAGATCTCCCCAAGACGTGCACCAGTGAGTTTCGGCAGCGGGACCCCGAAGACATCACGTTTTGGTAGCTATACCCCATTCCCGGACCTCCTTTTCTCCCTTTTTCCTTGTCTTACCCTTCTCTTCCCTGGATCTCTTAACCAAACGCATATTTAGCTGTGGTTATAATCAATAAATTGTACATTGTTGATTTGTTACTGCAAAACCCCTGTGCCTCTTGTTGGTTATTTTTGCACCCAAAAATCATTCGTCACTCATTCATTTCGGGTGGACCTTCACACCAGTCTATGCCCAGGTGGCTACTAATCTGTTGCACTATCTTGGAAATGAAATGTGATCCTCTATCTGAGGATATTGTGGCTGGAACTCCGAAGCGTGGTATTATTTCTTGTAATAATACTCTGGTCACTTCTCTAGCTTTGACAGTTCTGGTGGGGAACGCTTCTGGCCACCCTGAAAATGTATCTGTCAATACCAGCAAATATCGATACCCCCCTTTCCTTGGGAGTTCTGAAAAGTCAATTTGCCACTGCTGTACAGGCCCATGGCCTCTCCCAATCTGACCGAGTTTTGGTCTGGGGGTATTTTTGGGGTTAGTCTGGAGGCAAAGATCACACTGTTGGGTCACCTGAGTAATAGTGGCATATAAATTCCTAGTAACAATTCTTTCAATCAGGTATGTGTAAAGGGCATTTATTCCCCAGTGTGTTTTCTGGTGTTCTTCCCTTACTAGTGACCACAATAGATGGGAAGGGATTACCAGTTTCTTTTCAATGGTAGCCCACCCTTCTTGGTTATACGTCCCTTTTTGATCTTCAATTAATTTCCTATCTCTCTTGTTGTATTCTGGCTTACCTTCAAGGGAGATTTGTCCATCTGGAATAAGGACTCCTTCAGTAGCTACCTCACCTTTTGCTGCTTCTTTTGCCTCTCTATCCGCCAGCTCATTTCCTTCTTCCAATTCTGAGCTCACTTTTTGGTGTGCCTTAATGTGCATAATTGCTACCTTTTCAGGCAGCTGAACTGCTTCCAGCAGCTGGATTATCTCTTGTGCATGTTTGATGTTCTTTCCCTGTGAGGTCAGCAGTCCCCTCTCCTTCCAGATGGCCCCATGTGCATGTACAACTCCGAATGCATACCTCAAGTCTGTGTAGATGTTTATTCTCCTCCCTTTTGCCCTTTCCAGGGCACGGGTCAGGGCAATTATCTCAGCCTTCTGCGCGGAGGTATCTGTTGGTAAGGGTCCAGACTCTATTACCTCTCTGCAGGTGGTCACTGCATACCCAGCATGTCGCTTCCCATTGGCAACATAGCTGCTCCCGTCAGTGAACCAGGTCTCTGCATCATCCAGAGGGGTATCCTTTAAGTGTGGGTGGCTGGAGTAGGTAGCTTCAATGGTCTCCAGGCAATCATGGTGTACTGCTTCTCCTTGATTTCCACTGAGAAAGGAAGCTGGGTTGACAATATTAGTCACCACTATCTCTACATCATCTTGCTCTACCATGATGGCCTGGTATTTCAGAAATCTCTGTGGTGAAAGCCAGTGGCCACCCTTTATTTCCAGTACTGCAGATTGTTTTGTGGAGAAAAGAAGAAACCTCACAACTTTATAAAAGTTGTAAAGCCCGGTATGTTTATTTACGGCGTGCGCTGGACGCAAGTCCCCCAACAAGGCATGCGTACCTCTGAAGACCTCGGGTCTTCTTTTATCCCCCTTCCAAATGCATATGCATACAGTTTCACAATAAGTTCATACATATTCATTCCGTGTAACATTTAGCACCAGTTCTTCTTTATCAAAGTAATTTCTAAGTCGGGAGCAAATCGACCTTGTGGTCTTTTCTGTTTTTCTTTCTCTGTCTCCTTGCTGTCTCGGCATGCGAGTTCTTCCTTCAGCTTTGGAAGTCTGGCCTCACAGACTTTTCACCTCTCTTAGACACTTCACCTAATTCAGAATGGATCTTTACTCTGTCTCATTCCCCCCTTTCCTAGGAAATAAGTAAATTCTTTTACTTAATGAAAACCTTCACAACAGTAATTGTCTTTTAGTGCTTCACCATGTGCTTTTGACAAAGATGTTAGTACAGCTATTTGTTGTAGCATTCTCCAGTTCCAAATTAACAATATAATAGATAATCCTAAGCTTACCCCAACTAATAGTAGTAAAACTACAATGGGGTGGCACAACTTATTAAAGATTCCATTTGCAGTTGGTGACCACCCAAAGATCACATCCAATAATCTTAACAAAATTACATATACAGAGATTAGAATGGTTTCTACTAGACCGAATAACATCATTGCTATCAATTTGTACAGCAGCACAAGCACTTCTCAAGCATACACCCTTTTCCAGTATATACGAGCACAGTTTTCTGGTCAGTGACTGGATGAATTTCAAAGTGACAAATACTCTGTTCAGTGTCCAAACACACATCCTGAGCATTAATAGTATTGCTTTCACAAATGAATCCCATCTGTTCTCTAGTAATGCAGGATTCCAAGTTTACTGTCTGCCACTTTGCATTCATCTTTCGTGCCCCCCACACTCTATGTTCTGAAGAATAGAGTATTGTTTTTTCATGGTTTAATCCTAGGGCATTGATGGGATGGATAACATAAACAGTGGCATTATGTATGGTAAGCACAAAGGCAGTTGCCACATTAGAAACAGGATCATAGGTGAAATTCACCATAGTCTGCCAGGATTGAAAGTTCCTTTCAAAATCAATTACATTATCCAACACAATTTCTTGAATTTCAGCTGGAAAATTACCTTCACCCCTTTCCCATATGATCAGAGCTGCTGTTGCTTGTATCCATAACTGTGCTTGTATACAACTGAAAGCTAAAGACACATTATCTTGAACTATACTAAGTGCTTCTACTATCAACTTGTGGTCTTGGTCCCCGGCCTTTTCATACTTCCTTACTTTGGCAGTACTTTTGAAATCTGTCACTGGCTAGTTCCTAATGCCAATAGAGATTACTATAAAGGCTGCTTCAATTTTGTTAGGCTACCTGCTGCAGTGGCCAGTTTATTCACCAGTATTTCTGAATCAATTCCATTTAAAACTCCTAATCTTGTCCCTAATATGCCAGTTAGATGTTTGTTATGGGGAACAGGAACTGCTTTCTGTTTATGACCATCCCTCCCTGCCAGAGGGATGTGCTGGGCTGACACTGCAAATTCAGACACACTTCACAAGTGTATCTGACAGAGGTTTATGTCATATTTGAGGCAGATGTTTGTTCTGAAATGTAGAGACCTCAGGAATCTCCTTCCCCCTCCAGAGCACCTGATTTCCCAGATGTGTGGCAAGCAGGAATGTCTCTCCTGGTCTACGAAACCTCACCCACCTTGCCCCGAGCTTCAGGTCCAAGCCTCAAGTAAATAATGAAGGGGAAGTCTAAGAGAAGAGCCTAAATTCATTGCAGTGCCTCAGAAGAAACTGGGATCAGGTTTCTGCTACTTGAAACACTCAGCACAAAAGTGATGCTCAAGATCCTACAGCCTGCTGCTGAGCTCTGAGGGGGGGTCTCTCTCTACTTCTTTTAAGCAGAATCCAACTGCCTCAGACTGGGACAATCACTGATCCAAACCTCAGTAGGAAAAGGGATAGCTATAAATAAAGAAAATCACCTTTCTTGCTTGGGTTAATTTACCACCTGCAGTTCAGCACCCTTTACCAGTCATTACCTGAGTGTTCAGCCAACCGGCTTGGAAAATGACCTAAGGAGCTGTTGTTCAGTCACATTCTTTACTACGTTAGGTTCAAGTTTGGAGTTTGGATAGAGTCTGAACTAGTATGGGGTGTATAAGGCCCTGCTGTGGTAAAAAGTGCAGTGTCCACTTTGAATTCAAATTAAAGTCTGATAGTAATTTGAGCTCAAAGGCAGGTCACTTCTACAGGCTGTATCAAGGTGAAATTACACCAACAGTCTGATTTACTTAGGCTATCACAGACTTCCTGGTGTTCATATACACCAAGGGACGTTCAGACACTAATTACATCTGGTGTCTCATAAGCTACCCTATTGATGACCTGGCACCCTACTTTGATTTCTTCTCCTCTGATTCCTTGAAGAGTCCACAGTTCCTGTTCCTGCCATTCTTGCTCCTCACATACCTGATTCTCGTGGATTACTACAGTAGATATGTTTAAATCTTTTATCTCAGAAGGTTTTCCTATGGATCCAGTATACTGATTAAATGCCAGGGACCAAGGCCATTTAGCATTACTTTGAACAGAGGTACTCTCAAGTTCTGAAACTTCAGTTATGATTACACACAATACAATTCTACAAACTAAAATATGAGCTACTCCCGACCGCAATATACTCATTTTGCCCGAGTAAGTTTTAATCTCAGTTCATTGTCTCCTGGCGTCAATCCTTAAGGGGTTTCTGGGCCTTCTTCACCTGAGAGTGATGGATCCAGGCATTCTGCTCCTTGATTCTGATTGCAGTGAAGGTGGTGAGAAGTACTCGCAGTGGTCTGTCCCACTGTGGTTCCGAAGTCGTCTCTGTAAGAGACTTAACATATACATCATCCCCAGGCTATGTAACTCCCTGCTCCAAGTTCCAGCCACATGTTTCTCAATTACTCTGAGCTGTTTGCTTAATGCCACCATGTAGGTGGACATTCTGGACATTCTCTTTGTATTCTATATGGTCTTCTATAAGGCATTCCAAAAGGACTCAGCATTCTTTTAGCTCAAGGTTTAGTTTGAATTTGCAATAGTGCTAGTGGAAGAGCTTGGGGCCAGGGTAGATTAACTTCTTGCCCCAGTCTTATGATTTGCTGCTTAATCAAATGATTCATCCTCTCCACCTGGCCGCTTGATTGGGGGTGGTATGGGGTGTGAAGTTCCTGATCTATGCCCAGATGGCTACTAACCTGTTGCACTATTTTGGAAAGGAAATGTGATTCTTTATCTGAGGATATCATGGCTGGAACTCTGAAGCATGGTATTATTCCTTATAAAAATAATCTGATAACCTCTTGAGCTTTGACAGTTCTGGTGGGGAATGTTTCTGGCCACCCTGAAAATGTATCTATCAATACCAGTAAATACTGATACTCCCCTTTCCTTGGGAGTTCTGAAAAGTTAATTTGCCACTGCTGTACAGGCCCATGGCCTCTACCAGTCTGACCGAGTTTTGGCCGGGGACGTATTTTGGGGTTAGTCTGGAGGCAAGGATCACATTGTCGGCTTACCTGAGTGATAGTGGCATATAAATTCCTGACAACGATACAACGATTGTTTCAATCAGATGTGTGTTCTAGAAAGCCTGTGGAAATTACTGCTTCAAAGTCAACACTTCATTTCAATGCACTCTGTATCACTCGCAGCCTTGGTCATTTTGAAAAGGAGCCACACTCTATAAAAGGCTTTTAAGTAGTTAGGCCCTAGTGTGTTTTCTAGTGCCCTTCCTTCACTAGTAACCACGAAAATGGGAAGGGATTACTAGCTCTCTTTCAATGGTAGCCCACTCCTTGCAGTTGTATGTCTCTTTTGGTTAGTATTATTGTATTATGGCTTACCTTCGAGGAAAATCTGTACCTCACCCTTTGCTGCTTTCTTTGCCTCTCTATCCGCCAGCTCATTTCTTTCCTCCAATTTTAAGCTCACTCTCTAGTGTGCCTTAATATGCCTTTTCAGGTAGCTGAACTGCTTCCAGCAGCTGGATTGTCTCTTCTTTCCCTGTGAGGTCAGCAGTCCCCTCTCTTTCCAGATGGCTCCATGTGCATGTATGACTCCAAATGCATTCCTTGGGTCTATGTAGATGGTTATTCTCCTCCCTTTTGCCCTTTCCAGGGCACGGGTCAGGGCAATTATCTCAGCCTTCTGCGCAGAGGTACCTGTTGGTAAGGGTCCAGACTCGATTACCTCTCTGCAGGTAGTCACCGTGAACTTTGCAATGTTGCTTTCCTGTCATTGAACCAGGTCTCTGCATCGTCCGGAGGAGAGTCCCTTAAGTCTGGGCGGCTGGAGTAGGTAGCTTTGGTGGTCTCTAGGCAACTCTGGTGTCCACTGAGAAAAGAAGCCGAGTTGACAATATTAGTCACCACTATCTCTACATCGTCTTGCTCTACCATGATGGCCTGGTATTTCAGAAACCTCTGTGGTGAGAGCCAGTGGCCACCCTTTACTTCTAGTGCTGCGGACACTGTGTGGGACACTAGCACAGTCATTTTTGTCCCTGGGTAAACTTGGGTGCCTCTTGAATATTCAGCACGACTGCTGCTACAGCTCTGAGGCAACCTGGCCATCCTTTGGCTGTTGCATCTAGTTGCTTAGAGAAGTAAGCAACTGCCTTTCAGTAAGGGTCCAAGTCCGGAGCCAGTATTTCCCTGGGCAATTCCTTGCGTGGGAAAAATAGAAAGAATGGTTTACTTACATCTGGAAGTTTCAAAGCTGGAGTCGACATGAGGGCACTCTCTCTAGCTGGTGAAAGGCCCATGTGGTGTCTTGTGTCCACTGGAGATCTCTGTTTCCATTGGCAATAAGAGCATAGAGGGATCTGACGAGCAGTCCCTAATTATAAACCCACAGCTGGCACTACCCTGCCATGCCTAAGAGGGTTCGGAGTTCTTTTGTTGTCTGGGGTTTCAGGTTTTGGCATACGGCTTCCCTGCCTTAAAGTCTGCTGCTCAGCACTCACTTCTTACCGCAGGCAGATTACTTTCTGTTTCACTACCTGTGCCTTTTTCTTTGAGACTCTGCGTCCTTGGAGTCCTAGGAAATTCAAGAGGCTTACCATCCAGGCTTCTCTCGCTTCCCTCATCCGAGTGGCTACTAGAAGATCATCCACGTACTGCAACAGCCTCCTTTCCTCTTGTGGAGCTTCCCGGGACTCTGGGTCTTTGCAAGCTGTTCTCCAATCGGAGTGGGGAATCTTGAAGCCTTCAGGCACATGGACTAGGTGAGCTTGAGTTTGAATGCAAAAATTTCCTGGCTGGCTTCCTGGATAGGGAGGCAAAAGAAGGCATCTCTTAGGCCTAAAACAGTGAACCAGGTTAGCTCAGGTGTTAAACAAGTCAGTAAGGCATATGGATTTGCTACCACAGGGTATAAATTCTGTGTTATCTTATTGACAGCCCTTAGTCCAGTACTATCAATTATTGGGCTGATTCCTTCCTTATCTTCCTTTTGAGGGTTCTACTCAGTTCTCACTAGTTGTGTTCTTTCCTTAAACTTGATGCTCATGGGGGAGCATCTTTCACTCTCCCTGGTACAGCAGAGGCCCATACCCTTGAAAACACTTGTTTACTTATTCTAATATCTCCTTACTAATGTCTTTCTTAATTTCAGTGTCTGTTAATGTTAATCCTAACATCTTTATATCATTTGCCTCCAGAGTAACCTTTCTCATTTGAGAATGTTTAGCAAATTGAGCGAATTGTACAAAAGCTTTTAGGTACACATAGTACACATATTACTTTAAAGGTTTGCACAAGTATGCCTTCTCAGACTGGCCAGTTGTTCAGTTGTTCCCCACACTGCAACATAAACATTCTCCACAGGTACTAAAGTTTTATTTAAAACTGAATATATGGCTCTTGTGTCAACAAAAATTCTTCCCTTTTGGGGAGGTCATCTTTACCCTTCCTCCCTTACCTTGGGAGGATCCTTTAGCAAATCATATGTACTCATTTTGTGAACTGTGATTGCTTTGCATTTCAGCATGATAATCCTTGCCTGATTTCATACGTTGCTATCTTATGCTGCATGCTGAACAACATGTTTGATTTGCTTTCTCTTTGCCTTGTTTTCCCTTTTCAAGAAATCTGGGTGATTTCTTAAAACACAAAGACATTTCAGCATACAAAACTCTATCCCATTTATCTTCCTATTTTAAAACAGTACTAACAGCAATGAAGTATTATAAATCTTTTTCTTTTCTGAGCTGCTCCTACTGGCAGCCTTCTCCCAGTGAGCCCCTCCCAAAAGGGGCTAATTTAGGAACTTCTTTGCTCTGGTCAGTTCTCATTATTTATTTCTCCTTGCCCTATCTCGCTTCTACTCAAACCTTTTTACAGACCTTCACAGTAGTTTCTCAACTTTCCTCCTATACACACAGTTCCAGGTGGCAGGTATCAGATGTGGTTCCCACACACAAGCTCTAAGACCTTAGGTTCTGAATCCGCTTGACCAGAAACCTCTAATTTACATGTGCCCCGACACTTATTAGAACAGCAAAACAGCAATACCAGTGTTTCTCATAAACACCGCACTGCAATAATACCTGCACATCCAGCTTTTGCTCACAGGCCATTCCCGTGTTCCCTGGGGAGACGGGGCAGCCAGAGCTGTCCCTGTGCCCAGGGGACAGCCACTGTCGCCTCACACAGCATGCTAATCAAAAACGTGACATAGACACTATGTTCTGATCAAAGAAAATATCAGTCTTTTCTAGTTCTCTTCTTGCACAATCTAATTAAGCACTGTGTCTACTTACACTTGTTTTACTGCTTTGCAAAAAGACTGTGCTAGTCACAGCCGAAACTCTGATATGCCCACAGACACAAACACTTGCACCCGCACCCCCCCTTTATCTCAAATTCCCTAGAGCCAAGGCTTGAATTGCTGTGAGGGGGGGAATTCTTAGAATTCCTTTAACTCTATCGTAGTTAAGCATAAATCACTGTATTATAGTTCTCCTATGTAAAATGCCACTCTTGTTGCAACAAAATCTTAAAATCTCTAAAAACACTACTATACAATCTGAGAATCAAATTACTACAATGCAGCGGAAGAAAATCACTACACAAAACCACTGGGAAAGGGCATATCTCTCAAAGTACTCGCTTTTCTCAACACAACATAGCATACCATAATTCAGCATTTACTCACATCAATTTTCTTGGACACAATCAAAATAACAGCATACAGTCTAGAGATCAAAATCAAACATCCAAGGCAAAGGAACTCTCTGAGCTCATACTCACGGTTAAAATGTACCAAACCTACACAAATCACTACATTTAAACACGATAAATACCATCACTGACATTCTTCCACTCACTTCTCTGCGGGGCACTTCTGTCCCTGCCCCCGCAGCCTGCTGCAGCCGGCGCCTCAGGCCTCACTCGGCTGCTTCAAACACGGGTAGTACTAACCCCCCCGCACTGTAGATTTATTCTCTTTTATACACCATACACTTATACACTTGCACGATTAGAAACACAGTGCACTGACCACACAGTGCACACATTAACCATACAGCAACACAGTGTCCGGACATCACACACACACAAACAAAGCACACACGGGTTCAACAGTTCTGCTCTATCAGAACTATGAACCCCCAACACACATACACGGGTTCACCCAGCTCACCCCCAGAGCCTCTAGCGGTTCTGCTCTATCAGAACGATGAACCCCGTCTCTAATACAGTTGCTCTATCAGCTGAACCCAGACGTCTCTTGGGTGGTTTACTCCCTTGCTCTCCTTTCCCTCCCCCGGGTGCCCCTCAGTACATACCGCATCTTCCTCCGCAGGCCAGCAGGTCCTTGTCTGTCCTCGCAGGTGGCAAGTTGAGACGAGCGGAGCCCCACCAGGAAAAAATCCTAGGGCGCGCCTTGGAGGTCCGTCTATCCCCCCTGCCCCTGCGGGGACAGAGAACTCCTGCCTGGCTCGCCATAATGTTTTGCAGAGAAAAGAAGAAACCTCACAACTTTATAAAAGTTGTAAAGCCCGGTATGCTTTTATTACGACATGCGCCGGACGCAAGTCCCCCAACAAGGCATGCGTACCTCTGAAGACCTCAGGTCGTCTTTTATCCCCCTCCCAAATGCATATGCATAGAGTTTCACAATAAGTTCATACATATTCATTCCACGTGACATTTAGCACTAGTTCTTCTTTATCAGAGGAATTCCTAAGTCTGGGGCAGATCGACCTTGCGGTAATTTCTGTTTTTCTTTCTCTGTCTCCTTGCTGTCTCTGGAATGCGGCCATTCCTTCAGCTTTGGCCCTACAGACCTCTCACCTCTCCCAGGCACTTCACCTAATTCAGAATGGATCCCCACTCCGTCTCAATATGGGATACCTTGCACTAATGTGATGCCCCATTTTGAAGCGAACTCTTGCACTGGTTTAAAAGTGAAATTGGAACCGTTGTCAGTTTTGATCTGTTTGGGGATACCAAGCCAGGACATGGCTGTCAGCCAGTGCTGAATTGTGGCCTTGGAGTTAGTTTTGGGGTGCTGTGTGGCTATGATCATTCCGCTATAAGTGTCTACTGTCACTGCAAGCCATGCTCGGGGCTTCAGCAGTTCACACCAAGTGAAGTCCAACTGCCATATTTCTGAGGGCTTGAGACCTCTCGAGTTGACCCCGCAGGTCCATAGGGGTGACTTCTGGCAATGAGGGCAGGTGGCTACCACATGTTTCGCGTCCACTGTCAAGATTTCGCATCTCTTCGCCAGTGCTTTGGCTCCGATGTGGAGCGACTCGTGCAGTTGATGGGCTTCCTTCAATGTCCATACGCCTTTTGCTGCGGCGTCTGCTTTGTCATTGACGATCTGGAAGTAACTTTTGACTGGGTTGTGGCTGTTGATGTGAATGACCGACACGGTGCCCTGTCACGAGGAGAGTGCTTCTTCTAGCATTAGGGCTGCTGCTGATGTCGACACTCCTGGTCCTGCCATGGCTAGGCAGAGCCTTGCCACAAATATAGAGTCCGTTACTATGTTGAGGTGCTCTTCTTGGAAGAGTCCGCACGCCAAGACGACTGCTGCTGCCTCTAGCTGTTGCACTGACAGTGTGGGGTCACATGCTTTGATGCAATGCCATTGCACTCCTGCCTGCCACACTGCTGCTGCGGTTGAAGTCGTGGAGGAAGCGTCTGTGAAGACCGTTGGTCCTGGCTGCAATCGATCCATGACCTTTGGCAGCGTGTCCATGTCGACTACGGTCAGCAGCTGAGTTCAGGGCGGCTTGGAGGAGTAGGAGATTTCTCCTCCAAAGCCGGTGAGAGCAAGGGCCAGGTATTCTGATATTGTGGCTGACTCCGAGGTCGGTTGCTTGCGGAAAGGGAGGTGGATGCTTGTCGGCTCTGTTCCTAGGTGTCTCAAGGCGAGTTTCCTGCCTTTCATGATGAGATTAGCGATGCATTCGATTCCTGGGGAAAATGCACGAGCGGGTCTTCCGAGAACCACCCATTGAATCGGTCAGGCCTTTTCAGAAGGTCCTTGGGCCAGTGCTCCCACTCCCCCCTTCGGTGTAAAGTGGACGTATAGGTCCAGCGGCATCGCTGGGTTCCACCTGGCAAGCGTGCCAGTGGATATCTGGCTTTCAATGAAGTCAAGGGAGCTCATTGCCTGCGGTGTCAGCTCCTTGGGTTCCCAGGGGTGCTTTCCTTTCAGGAGGTCATATAAAGGGTCCATGACCTCGGGAGGAACTAGGATGATGTTATGAAGCCACTGTAGCAATCCCACCAGGCGTTGCACGTCGTGGAGTGTTTTGATGTCTCGACAGACCTTCGCCTTGGGGGGGTGTCACGTAGGAGCTTGTGATCCCCACTCCCAGGAAGGTCACGCAGGGTCCTCTCTTGATCTTTGCGCTTGCGATCTCGAAGCCGTTGGCCTGGAGGATTTCTGTGATTGTGGACACCAGGTGATCTACTTGGCTTGTTGATGGTGCTGCGACTAGGATGTCGTCCATATATTGAATGATGGTCGCAGTGGGATAGGAGTGTCGGACCGGCATCAGTGCTTTGTCCACGGTGATTTGGCATATGACAGGGCTGTCAACAAGACCTTGTGGAAGTACCCTCCATTGGAAGTGGAGGTTGGGCCGCTCCCCCTTTCGAAATGCCACGGAAAAGGCAAACCGTTCTCTGTCCTCAGGGTGTAGGGGCATCGAAAAGAAACAGTCCTTGATGTCCAGTACTGCGCACGGCTGCCCTTCGGGGATGGCTGAGTTCGTGGGTGGCAGTGTCTGGACTGGACCCATGGGTCAGATGGTCTTGTTCACTTCTCTCAGGTCGTGGATGAGGCGATAGCCTTCTCCAGACCTTTTGGGGATCACAAATACAGGGGTGTTCCACAGGCTGACGGAGGGTTCTATGTGACCCTTTCGCAGTTCGCGGTCGACCAGTTCCAGCAAGGCTGCCATTCGAGGCTCTGTCAGGGGCCACCGCTTGACCCATATGGGGTCTGGTGATTTCCAAGTCAATTTGATTGGCAGCGGAGGGTGTACAGCAGTGGCCCTCGGGATAAATTTGTAATCCGGAATCCTATCAAGGAAAGAAAATCCCTTCCCAACAGGGGTGGAGAATTTTGCAAAATGTAGAGGTAGATTGCTAATGTCTGTTCTGGTCCCTTTTTTGTGTGAAGTGTTAAAGCCACCAGCTGGGTGCTTTTCCACGCCCGGGACTGCCTTCCCACTCCATTCACTGGAGGGACTTCTTTGAATTGCCAATGCCCAGGCCAATGCGCTTGGGGAATAATCGTGCAGTCTGATCCCATGTCCACCCAAAACTGGAGCCCTATGACGTGGGGATCCTGACTGCCGTAAAGGCAGCCTATCCCCCACACCATCAGGGGCTCCTTCCCTATTCTCATGGCCAGGGCCACCCAGGGATCCTGCACTGGGGCGTCCCCTGCTGGTCCTGTGACAACAGCGCGGCTTGTGGCGGTGGGGGGTGCGAAAGCATTACTGGTGGTGTTGTGCAATTCTGGCATTGCGTTGTAGGTGGGGATGTAAAATTGACTGCTCCCTGTGGGGGCATGGGGTACGAGGTGTTTTGTGGAGAAAAGAAGAAACTTCACAACTTTATAAAAGTTGTAAAGCTTGGTATGTTTATTTACGACGCGCGCTGGACACAAGTTCCCCAACAAGGCATGCGTGCTTCTGAAGACTTCGGGTCTTCTTTTATTTCTTTTCTAAATGCATATGCATACAGTTTCACAATAAGTTCATACATATTAATTTTGTGTGACATTTAGCACTAGTTCTTCTTTATCAAAGGAATTTCTAAGTCAGGGGCAAATCGACCTTGTGGTCTTTTCTGTTTTTCTTTCTCTGTCTCTTTGCTGTCTCGGCATGCGAGTTCTTCCTTCAGCTTTGGCATCACAGACTTTTCACGTCTCTTAGACACTTCACCTAATTCAGAATGGATCTTTACTCTGTCTCATTCTCTCTTTTCTTAGGAAATAAGTAAATTCTTTTACTTAATGAAAACTTTTACAACAGTAAGTGTCTTTAGTGTTTCACTATGTGCTTTTGACAAAGATGTTAGTACAGTTATTCGTTGTAGCATACAGCAGTACAAGTAGTTCTCAAGCATACCCCCTTTTCCAGTATATACGAGCACAGTTTTTTGGTCAGTGATTGGATGAATTTCAAAGCGACAAATACTTTGCTCAGTGTCTAAACACATATTTTGAGCATTAATAGTATTGCTTTTACAAATGAATCTCATCTGTTCTCTAGCAGTGCAGGATTCTAAGTTTCATGGTTTAATCTTAGAGTAACGATGGGATGGATAACATAAACAGTGGCATTATGTATGGTAAGTACAAAGGCAGTTGTTACATTAGAAACAGGATCATAGGTGAAATTCACCATAGTCCGCCAGGTTTGAAACTTCCTTTCAACATCAATTGCATTATCCCACACAATTTCTTGAATTGGAAAATTACTTTTACTCTTTTTTCATATGATCAGAGCTGTTGTTGCTTGTATTTATAACTGTGCTTGTATACAACTGAAAGTTAAAGACACATTATCTTGTACTATACTAAGTGCTTTTACTATCAACTTGTGGTCTTGGTCTCTGGCTTTTTCATGCTTCTTTACTTTGGCAGTACTTTTGAAATTTGTCACTGGCTAGTTCTTAATGCTAATAGAGATTACTATAAAGGTTGCTTTAATTTTGTTAGGCTACTTGCTGCAGTGGCTAGTTTATTTACTAGTATTTCTGAATCAATTCTATTTAAAACTCTTAATCTTGTCTCTAATATGCTAGTTAGATGTTTGTTATGGGGAACAGGAACTGCTTTCTGTTTATGACTATCCTTTCCTGCCAGAGGGATGTGCTGGGCTGACACTGCAAATTCAGACACACTTCACAAGTGTATCTGATAGAGGTTTAGGTTATATTTGAGGCAGATGTTTGTTCTGAAATGTAGAGATTTCAGGAATCTCTTTCCCCCTCCAAAGCACTTGATTTCTCAGATGTGTGGCAAGCAGGAATGTCTCTCTTGGTTTACGAAACTTCACTCACTTTGCTCTTAGCTTCAGGTCCAAGCTTCAAGTAAATAATGAAGGGGAAGTTTGAGACAAGAGCTTAAATTCATTGCAGTGCCTCAGAAGAAACTGGGATCAGGTTTCTGCTACTTGAAACACTCAGCACAAAAGTGATGCTCAAAATCTTACAGCTTGCTGCTGAGCTCTGAGGGGGGGGGTCTCTCTCTACTTCTTTTAAGCAGAATCTAACTGCTTCAGATTGGGACAATCACTGTTTTAAATCTCAGTAGGAAAGGGGATAGCTATAAATAAAGAAAATCACTTTCTTTGCTTGGGTTAACTTACTACTTGCAGTTCAGCACTCTTTACTAGTCATTGCTTGAGTGTTCAGCCAACTGGCTTGGAAAATGACTTAAGGAAACTGATTTCTTGGTGTTCTTAGTTTTAGGCACTAGGAGAGCTGGCTCTTTCTTTTTTTGTTCTGCTCTTGAGATATGCTTGTTTTTGTAACTATGTTGTCTAGCTTTCAAAGGAAGTTTTTAGGAAGGAGGAGCAGGCTGGTTGAATTTTTGAGATGTTAATTTGCATTATCAACTCTGCACATTTGAGAGACTATTCTGGATTGAATAATAGCTGTTGTTCAGTCACATCTACTTTGAATTCAAATGAAAGTCTGATATTAATTAGAGCTCAAAGGTAGGTCTCTTTTACAGGCTGTATTAAGGTGAAATTACACCAACAGTCTGATTTACTTAGGTTATCACAGACTTCTTGGTGTTCATATACTAGGAGAGGTTCAGACACTAATTACATCTGGTCTCTCATAAGCTACTCTATTGATGACTTGGCACTCTACTTTGATTTCTTCTCTTCTGATTCTTTGAAGAGTCTACAGTTTTTGTTTTTGCTATTCTTGCCCTTCACATATCTGATTCTCGTGGATGACTACAGTAGATATGTTTAAATCTTTTATCTCAGAGGTTTTTATATGATCTAGTATACTGATTAAATGCTAGGGACCAAGGATATTTAGCATTACTTTGAACAGAGGTACTCTCAAGTTCTGAAACTTCAGTTATGATTACACACAATACAATTCTACAAACAAAAATATGAGCTACTCTTGACTGCAATATACTCATTTTGCCCGAGTAAGTTTTAATCTCAGTTCATTGTCTCTTGGCGTCACTCTTGAAGAGGTTTCTGGGCTTTCTTTACTCGAGAGTGATGGATCTAGGCATTCTGCTCTTTGATTTTGATTGCAGTGAAGGTGGTGAGAAGTACTCGCAGTGGTCTGTTTCACTGTGGTTCTGAAGTCTTCTCTGTAAGAGACTTAATATATACATCATTTCTAGGCTATCTAACTCTGCTCTGAGTTCTAGACACATGTTTTTCAATTACTTTGAGTTGTTTGCTTAATGCTACTATGTAGGTGGACATTCTGGACATTTTCTTTGTATTCTATATGGTCTTCTATAGCGCATTCTAAAAGGACACAGCATTCTTTTAGCTCAAGGTTTAGTTTGAATTTGCAATAGTGCTAGTGGAAGAGCTTGGGCTAGGGTAGATTAACTTCTTGCTCTAGTTTTATGATTTGCTGCTTAATCAAAGGATTCATTCTCTCTACTTGGCTGCTTGATTGGGGGTGGTATGGGGTGTGAAGTTCTTGATCTATGCTCAGATGGCTACTAATCTGTTGCACTATTTTGGAAATGAAATGTGATTCTTTATCTGAGGATATTGTGGCTGGAACTCCGAAGCGTGGTATTATTCTTTATAAAAATAATCTGGTCACCTCTTGAGCTTTGACAGTTTTGGTGGGGAATATTTCTGGCTACTTTAAAAATGTATCTATTAATATTAGTAAATACTGATACCCCCCCTTTCCTTGGGAGTTCTGAAAAGTTAATTTGCCACTGCTGTACAGGCCCATGGCCTCTCCCAGTCTGACCGAGTTTTGGCTGGGCGTATATTTTGGGGTTAGTCTGGAGGCAAGGATCACATTGTCAGCTTACTTGAGTGATAGTGGCATATAAATTTTTGACAACGATACAACGATTGTTTCAATGAGATTTGTGTAATGCACTCTGTATCACTCGCAGCTTTGATCATTTCGAAAAAGGAGCTACACTCTATAAAAGGCTTCTAAGTAGTTAGGCTTTAGTGTGTTTTTTAGTGCTTTTCTTTCACTAGTAACTACGAAAATGGGAAGGGATTCTTAGCTCTCTTTCAATGGTAGCCCACCCCTTGCAGTTGTATGTCTCTTTTGGTTAGTATTATTGTATTATGGCTTACCTTCGAGGAAAATTTGTACTTCACTCTTTGCTGCTTTCTTTGCCTCTCCATCTGCTAGCTCATTTCTTTCTTCTAATTTTAAGCTCACTCTCTAGTGTGCTTAAATATGCTTTTTCAGGTCGCTGAACTGCTTCTAGCAGCTGGATTGTCTGTTCTTTCCCTATGAGGTCAGCAGTCCCCTCTCTTTCTAGATGGCTCCATGTGCATGTATGACTCCAAATGCATTCCTTGGGTCTGTGTAGATGGTTATTCTCCTCCCTTTTGCCCTTTCCAGGGCACGGGTCAGGGCAATTATCTCAGCCTTCTGCGCAGAGGTACCTGTTGGTAAGGGTCCAGACTCGATTACTTCTCTGCAGGTAGTCACTGTGAACTTTGCAATGTCGCTTTTTTGTCAGTGAATCAGGTCTCTGCATCGTCTGGAGGAGTGTCTTTTAAGTTTGGGCGTCGGGAGTAGGTAGCTTCGGTGGTCTCTAGGCAACTATGGTGTCTACTGAGAAAAGAAGCTGGGTTGACAATATTAGTCACTACTATCTCTGCATCGTCTTGCTCTACTAGGATGGCTTGGCATTTCAGAAACTTCTGTGGTGAGAGCCAGTGGCCACCCTTTACTTCCAGTGCTGTGGACACTGTGTGGGACACTAGCACAGTCATTTTTGTCCCTGGGTAAACTTGGGTGCCTCTTGAATATTCAGCACGACTGCTGCTACAGCTCTGAGGCAACCTGGCCAGCCCTTGGCTGTTGCATCTAGTTGCTTAGAGAATTAAGCAATTTCAGTATGGACCCAAGTCCGGAGCCAATATTACCAGGGCAATTCCTTGCGTGGAAAAATAGAAAGAATGGTTTACTTACATCTGGAAGTCTCAAGGCTGGAGCTGACATGAGGGCACTGTCTAGCTGGCGAAAGACCCGTGTGGCATCTTTTGTCCACTGGAGATCTCAGTTTCCATTGGCAATAAGAGCATAGAGGGGTCTGACGAGCAGTCCATAATTATAAACCCAAAGCTGGCACCACCCTGCCATGCCTAAGAAGGTTCGGAGTTCTTTCATTGTCTGGGGTTTCAGGTTTTGGCATACGGCTTCCCTGCCTTAAAGTCTGCTGCTCAGCACTCACTTCTTACCGCAGGTAGATTACCTTCTGTTTCACTACCTGTGCCTTTTTCTTTGAGACTCTGCGTCCTTGGAGTCCTAGGAAATTCAAGAGGCTTACCATCCAGGCTTCTCTCGCTTCCCTCATCCGAGTGGCTACTAGAAGATCATCCACGTACTGCAACAGCCTCCTTTCCTCTTGTGGAGCTTCCCGGGACTCTGGGTCTTTGCAAGCTGTTCTCCAATCGGAGTGGGGAATCTTGAAGCCTTCAGGCACATGGACTAGGTGAGCTTGAGTTTGAATGCAAAAATTTCCTGGCTGGCTTCGTGGATAGGGAGGTAAAAGAAGGCATCTCTTAGGACTAAAACAGTGAACCAGGTTAGCTCAGGTGTTAAACAAGTTAGTAAAGTATATGGATTTGCTACCACAGGGTATAAATTCTGTGTTATCTTATTGACAGCCCTTACTCCAGTACTATCAGTTATTGGGCTGATTCCTTCCTTATCTTCCTTTTGAGGGTACTACTCAGTTCTCACTAGTTGTGTTCTTTCCTTAAGCTTGATGCTCATGGGGGAGCATCTTTCACTCTCCCTGGTACAGCAGAGGCCCATACCCTTGAAAACACTTGTTTACTTATTCTAATATCTCCTTACTAATGTCTTTCTTAATTTCAGTGTCTGTTAATGTTAAGCCTTACATCTTTATATTATTTGCCTCCAGAGTAACCTTTCTCATTTGAGAATGTTTAGCAAATTGAGCTAATTGTACAAAAGCTTTTAGGTACACATAGTACACATGTTACTTTAAAGGTTTGCACAAGGATGCCTTCTCAGACTGGCCAGTTGTTCATTCCCCACACTACAACATAAACTTTCTCCACAGGTACTAAAGCTTTATTTAAAACTGAATATATGACCCTTGTGTCAACTAAAATTCTTCCCTTTTGGGGAGGTCATCTTTACCCTTCCTCCCTTACCTTGGGAGGATCCTTTAGCAAATCATATGTACTCATTTTGTGAACTGTGATTGCTTTGCATTTCAGCATGATAATCCTTGCCTGATTTCATACGTTGCTGTCTTATGCTGCATGCTGAACAACAGGTTTGATTTGCTTTCTCTTTGCCTTGTTTTCCTTTTCAAGGGCCAAGACCAGAGGGCGGTCTGATCTTACAGTCAATTTGCCATTCTGGGTGATTTCTTAAAACAAAAAGACATATCAGCATGCAAAAAACTCTATCCCATTTATCTTCCTATTTTAAAACAGTACTAACTACAGTGAAGTATTATAAATCTTTTTATTTTCTGAGCTGCTCCTACTGGCAGCCTTCTCCCAGTGAGCCCCTCCCAAAAGGGGCTAATTTAGGATCCTCTTGTCTCTGGTCAGTTCTCATTACCTCTTTCTCCCTGCCCTATCTCGCTTCCACTCAAACCTCTTTTCACAGACCTTCACAGCAGTTTCTCAGTTTTCCTCCTACACACACACACAGCTCCAGGTGGCAGGTATCAGATGTGATTCCCAAACACAAGTTCTTAAGACCTTAGGTTCTGTATCCACTTGATCAGAAACCTCTAATTTGCCCTCGGGGCATGTGCCCTGACGCTTATTAGAACTAGTGTTTCTCACAAACACCGTGCTGCAGTAATACCTGCACATCCAGCTTTTGTCCACAGGTCATTCCCGTGTTCCCTGGGGAGACAGGGCAGCCAGAGCTGTGCCTGGGCCCAGGGGACAGCCACTGTCGCCTCATGCAGCGTGCCAGCCTCTTGTTGCACCAAAGACTCCCCGAAATTGCCCGCAAAGGCAGGCTATTCTGTTTATTACAGAGAACTTTAAATCCCTACAGATTGTTTCCAGTCCAGACTTACTGCAGTACCAGCTGAAGTCTCATAAATCTCATAAATCTTATTAACTAATTCATCTCATTCTTCTCTTCTATATAATCTCTGTTTTACAATATATCAGTCTTTTCTAGTTCTCTTCTTGCACAATCTAATTAAGCACTGTGTCTACTTATACTTGTTTTACTGCTTTGCAAAAAGGCTGTGCTTGTCACAGCCAAAACTCTGATATGCCCACAGACACAAACACACGCAGGCCCCCCCCCCCCTTTATCTCAAATTCACTATAGCCAAGGCTTGAATTGCTGTGAGGGGGAGAATTCTTGGAATTCCTTTAACTCACTTTATCATTGTTAAACATAAATCACCGTACTATAGTTCTCCTCTGTAAAATGCTGCTCTTGTTGCAAACAAAATCTCAAAATCTCCACAAACACCACTATACAATCTGAGAATCAAATTACCACAATGCAGCAGAAGAAAATCACCACACAAAATCACTGGGAAAGGGCATATTTCTCAAAGTGCTCACTTTTCTCAACACAACACGGCATACCATAATTCAGCATTTACTCACATCAATTTTTCCTGGGCACAATCAGAATAACAGCACACAGTCTAGAGATCAAGTCCAAACATCCAAGGCAAAGGAACTCTCTGAGCTCATACTCACGGTTAAAATGTACCAAATCTACACAAATCACTACATTTAAACAAAATAAATACCATCACTGACATTCCTCCACTTGCTTCTCCGCGGGGCACTTCTCTCCCTGCCCCCGCAGCCTGCTTCAGCCGGTGCCTCAGGCCTCACTCGGCTGCTTCAAACACGGGTAGTACTGACCCCCCTGCACAGCAGATCTACTCTCTTTTAAACACCATACGCTTAGACACTTGCACGATTAGAAACACAGTGCACTGACCACACAATACACAAATTAACCATACAGCGACACAGTGTCCGGACATCACACACACAAACAAAACACACGCGGGCTCAGCAGTTCTGCTCTATCAGAACAATGAACCCCCAATACACACATACACGGGTTCACCCGGCTCACCCCCAGAGCAACTAGCGGTTCCGCTCTATCAGAACGATGAACCCTGTCTCTAATACAGCTGCTCTATCAGCTGAACCCAGATGTCTCTGAGTGATTTACTCCCTCGATCTCCTTTCCCTCCCCCGGGGGCCCCTCAGTAAATACCGTATTCTCCTCCGCAGGCCAGCAGGTCCTTGTCTGTCCTCGCAGGTGGCAAGTTGAGACGAGCGGAGCCCCACCAGGAAAAAATCCTAGGGCGCGCCTTGGAGGTCCGTCTATCCCCCCATCCCCTGTGGGGACAGAGAACTCTTGCCTGGCTCGTCAAGATGTTTTGTGGAGAAAAGAAGAAACCTCACAACTTTATAAAAGTTTTAAAGCCCAGTATGCTTTTATCACGACGCGCGTCAGACGCACGCAGAGGAAATCCTCCTCAAAAGGCAAGCATACCCCTGAAGACCTCAGGCCTCCTTTTATCCCCCTTCCAAATGCATATGCATACAGTTTCACAATAGGTTAATACATATACATTCCGCGTGACATTTATCGCCAGTTCTTCTTTATCAAAGGAATTCCTAGGTCAGGGGCAAATTGACCTCAAGGTCTTCTCTGTTTTTCTTTCTCTGTTTCCTTGCTGTCTCCAGCATGCGAGTTTTTCCTTCAGCTTTGGCCTCACAGACTTTTCACCTCTCCTAGACACTACCTAATTCAGAATGGATCTCTACTCTGTCTCAGCGCTTTCAGCAGCAGCCCTGTCTTGTTCATGTTTGTAAATAGCCCTCGGCCCCCGTCAAATGGTGCTTCCTCTGTGAGGAGTTATGTTAGACTAGGATAAAGGAAATCATAGAAAATTTCGTTGCCAGAGGCCCAAGTTGTTAAAAAGGAGTAACAGACCATCCCCTTCACCGACTGCACTTGATGTCCTTGTAAGTAACCTTATTAAGGGGCTCTTGAGCTACGCCATGGGAAATCATTTATCTGAAACAGAATGGGACATTTTTTACCAGCTTGAGAAAATCTTACAAGATAAAAGACATTCAGATATCTCAAAAAATGAACTGATAGATTTATTAATCTGGGTAAAAGCGAATACTTAAAATATAGACTGCAGTCTGCCTTTACCTTTGATTTTTGAGATCAGATAAACTAGAAAATTTATAATCTATTCTCTCTCAAAAACGAAGAGACTGTAAGCAGACTAATGCCTGTCTCCTGAGCTTTAATGGAGAGCTTTAAACAAAATGATCATAACAGAGACTTTCTTGAACGCCAAAACAGAACATCTCATTCTGAGACTTTAATTCCAAGTGATGCTGAGCCTTTGTCCTCTTCTGTGAAGATTTCAAGTTCTGTTCAGAGTTCCTTCCCTTCTAGCGTGTCCGGGATTTCTCCAGGCAGTGTGGGCAGCACCCTGATCCCCAGAAAATAGGAATCGAATCAGCTTTCAGCTTCAGTCATGCCCTCTGTTCCTTCCAAGATTCCCTGCATCCCTGCTGCTGTGACGAGCCATCCTCCCATCCCTCCTCAAAAGCAGTCACTCCTGCTGTGCCCAGAAAAGCATTCAGGATTTTCATTGAGTTCCAGGAATGTAGGAGTGCAGAGGTTGTGTTCAAGAGAAGGTAGAAGTCGTGCGGACCCAAGAGAAGAGAATTTGAAGAGGCTTTGCAATACAGTAGCTGCTTGTTCTGAAATTGTGCCGGCAGAGACTGCTGAGTCCGGCTCTGAGTCTGCTCTGCCTAGCCGAACGGCTGTGAGAGTCACTCCTGCCACTGCTTCCCCTTCTCGAGAAGGCACCCCCTCAGATCTGGTTCCAGCAGGCAGATTGTTTTGCAATTCTGAGAATTCTTTTTTGTGTAAATTCCTCCCCCAAGTCTCTCCAAGCATTTTCTTTAGTTCTCCAGCCTCCAGATACAGGCAGTAAGGGAGCTTTAGATTTAGCTTTGTCTTCAGAAGACTGGGCAGGAAAGAAGACAGAAGCAGCAGGCAGCAGCCAGAGGCCGAGCGAGAACAAGATAGCTCTGCCCAGAGAGATGCCTGGGGTAGAAGCAAAAGAACTCAGAAAAGTTTCTGTAGAAACACAGATCACTTAGAAGCCTTGAAATCTGCTTCACTCGCTGCTGAGGGGAAAAATAGTGTGTTAAGGTCGCAGCTTGATGCTGGCAATTTTTCAGCTGATTCCCCGCAGGCAGAGCTGCGGTATAGAACCCGTAACAGTGCATTAGAAAGTGTTGCATAAATCAAATAGTGTCACAAAATACAAATTCAGCATCTGCAGTTCCAGAGCAAAAACCAAGCTCTAGCTTTTTTCCTGGCACTAATACAACACAGTCCTTAGCCGATAACTCCATTATGATGTTTGCTGAGAACATGAAAGTCTCCTCCTCTGCCCTTCCTAGCAGAGATCCCAAAGAAGCGTGTTGTTCAGATGGCACTGTTGCCAAGATTTCAGAGGTCTCTTCCCCCGCCCATACTGGCAAGGCTCCCAGAAAAATTTGTTGCTGTGGCAGCACCCCTGCCAAGAACTTAGAGCTTAGCAGAGTTCCCAGAACAGCTAATGTCAGCCACCATGCTACCTGCTCCTCTGAATCAGACAGAAGAGCAGAGAGAGAGAAAGATAAAAAACAATCTAAATTAGAGCTTGACCCTCCATTGTGATTACCTAATTAGTCTAATATTAATCAGAATTTAAAAAAAGACTTAGATTCAAAGAAACAACTCCTTACATTGCCTGTAAGATATGGTCGCAATAATGTAAATCCACGATTTGAAAGTCTTTCTCACCATGATATAAAAGAACTGTGTCAGGCTTTAAAAGAAAGTGAGTCCTCCTTATTTTAGTAATATGTTGAAAAGTATTTTTAATTCTTATGACTTAGTCCCTGCTGATTGTCGAAATGTAGCTTCCCTGATTTCAACCAATTCACAATATCCTTTATTAGAATGACAATAGAAAAACTTCTTAATAAATTGTTTGAAAGATATGTAAATATTGCTTATGAAGATATAGACGTTACCTAATTAGCAAGTAATCCACCTTACCATAGACCAGAAAATCAAGCAGTAGAATTGCCTCGGCCTGTATTAACAGATATTAAAGATGCTGCTAGAAAAGCTTTGTTTTCAGTTGAGCCAGCTGGTACCCATGTAAATGCTTATACTACTATCAGACAAAGTGAAACAGAATGCTATTTTTTTTTTAGATAGATTAACCCAAGCAGTCGAAAAGCAATGTCCAGATGAACAAGCTCGCTCCTGTATTGTTCGAACCCTTGCTTTTGTAAATGCTAATGAGGAATGTAGAAAAATTATTTTAACTTTGCCTGATCAGCTTCCCGCTGTTACACAGATGCTAACAGCTTGCAGTAAGCTTACTGCTCCACAACATCTTGCTAACATACAAGTCAATGCATTAGGAAAAACATTGGGAGATATTCTGACATAACGAATAGATAAATTTGAAAAGCTCCTAAAAAAACAAGAAAAAATTTGGGGAAACTCTGTTAGCACTGTACAGTTAGACTCTGATAAAAAGACATGTTTCTTTGCTTGTAGTAAACCATATCACATTTAAAAGGATTGTCATATGAAAACTTCCAACCAAAACAACTTTCTTTTTGCCCTCGATGCCGAAAAGGGAAGTATCTTGCTAAGTTCTGTAACTCTCAGTTTGACATTGATAGCAGACCTTTGTCGTTAAACTTAAAAAAGAGCGCAGATTACCACCATGCCCAGACACAAGTAGTGGTACTCCCTGGAAACCAGTTACCCAGTCAAGTGGTATTGGTACCACAGTCATTTATCTCTCAATAAACCAATCCTCAAATGGTTCCAGCTCAATACCCTCAAGTGCAAGGTTCGAATTAGCCTCCTCAAAACTGATTCATCTATTAAATAATTTGTGTTGTGTGAGCATTCCTACTGAAATTGTCAATCTTTTTACACAAAAAAAAGATTTTTTGATTCTAGACAAAGCCAACAACAAAATTCTTGGCCTCTCAATCCTTCCTTCTGTTGTTTCAGTAAATTCTAATGAAGAGCTAGTGATTTTAGCTCTTGCACTTGATGTTCCTATAGTAATTCCACCAAAAACACCTATTGCTATTGCATTTCTGTTACCCATGAATACACCCAAGCAAAACAACTTTCCGGAGAATTCAATGCTGTCTGTGCCATCTACTACCTCAGGTCCATAAGTCTTTTGAGTGCAACGTTTGGACCGTGACCGACTGCAACTGACTTTAGCCTGACTCACTGTGGTAAAACAATTTATGTTACAGACATGCCAGATACTGGTGCAGATGTCACTGTAATTTCTTACATGTTCTGGCCCAATGATTGAGGTTTGGTGGCTCCTGCAGGTTCCCTCACAGGGACTGGAGATGCTACTGTGTGCTTGCAAAGTGCATCCATGATTAACATTACAGGTCCTGAAGGAAAGACAGCAATGGTGCATCCTTTTGTTGTTCAGAAGCCTCTCACCGTCTGGGGGAGAGACATCCTGTCCCAATGGGGAGCAGAACTGGAGGTGGGCCTGTGATGGAAACCACATCAAAACCTGCCACTTGAAAGCTGAACTGGAAAACTGATCCTCCTATATGGATTGATCAATGCCATTTAACAGAGAAAAAAATTAAACACCCTTTAAAAATTCGTAAAAGAACATATACAAAGTCACATCATCCCCACCAATACTCCCTGGAATTCACCAGTATTTGTCATCCACAAGAAGACATCAGACTCCTAGAAGTTGCTTCATGACGTGAAGGAGATCAATTAAGTGATTGAAGACATGAGACCTCTTCAACCTGGATTCCCTTCTTTATCAATGATCCCAAAACACTGGCCTCTCATTGTCATTGATTTAAAGGACTGTTTTTTCCACATCCCACTTCATCTTGATGATGCTCCAAGATTTGCCTTTTCAGTTCCCATCATCAATCAAAGAGAACCCATGCAGGGATATCACTGGAAATCACTGCCCCTAAGAATGAAGAATTCACCTATAATTTGTCAGTATTTTGTTGCCCAAGCTTTGTCTCCAGTTCGACGGAAGTTTCCCAGATCCATGATTCTGCACTACATGGATGATTTGCTCATCGCAGCTCCAACGCAGGCAGAGATGGACTAAACCCGTGCTAGTGTTGTTACTGAAATTCAAACTGCTGGACTTGCAATTTCTGCTACAAAAATCCAAGAAGTTCCACCCTGGAAGTATCTTGGATGGAAGATGACTGAGAAAACAATAACACTGCAGAAGATACAGCTCCAGACCAGTGTCAGCAATCTGCAAGACTTACAACAGCTTTTAGGAGAAGTCAGTTAAGTCAGACCTGTTTTGAGAATCACCAACGATGAACTAGGTCCACTTTTCGATTTACTGAGAAGAAACTGCGACATCCGTTCTCCAAGAACTTTAACACCTGAAACTCATGGAGCCCTTAACAAGGTCATAGAAGCTCTCCAAAGACAACAAGCTCATCGCTGTATTCCAGAAAAGCCTTTCTTTTTTGCAATTTTAAGAGAAAAAATGCAACTTTGTAGTCTCATTTTTCAGTGAAACCGTTCTGAGACAGATCCTTTGTTGATAATAGAATAGATTTTTGTTCCCTACAGGTTTCCAAAAACTATTTTCACAGTTTTAGAGATGATAGCAGAAATCGTAATTAAAGCCAAAACCAGATTGCTAACTTGAGCAGGTCAAGAATTTGCAGTTATCTATTTACCATTGAAAAAAGATTATCTTAATTGGGCAATGCAAAATTCTGACGATTAGCAGTATGCATTGTTAGACTTCCCAGGTGTTCTGTTCATTACGCAGCTCACAAATTATTGCAAGCAAAACTGAGTTTTAAAGAGAAATCTAAATTAAGTGAAGGACCTTTAAATGCAATAGCTCTCTTCACTGGTGGCTCTGGCAAAAGTCACAAATCAGTCATAACTCGGTTGAACCAAAAAACTAATGCTTGAGAGTCAGACATTCAAATAGTAGAAGAGTCTCCTCAGATTGTTGAGCTTTGCTGCTGTAGTTTGAGCTTTCCAGCTCTTTCCACAACCTTTTAATTTAATCACAGATTCTGCTTATGTTGCTAATGTGGTTAAGAGATTTGAAGGGTCAATTTTAAGGGATGTTAATAATGACACTTTATACTGTTGGCTTTCATGTCTTTATACAACTTTGCAATATAGAACTAATCCATAGTTTGTTTCTCATATCAGCACTCATTCTTCACTTCCTGGATTTTTAGTGGAAGGAAACACCAGAGCAGACAACTGACAATGGTTATTTCAAACACTTTGCCAAACATTTTGGAACAAGCAAAACTGAGTCACGCCTTTTTTCACCAAAACATGCAAGCACTTGTGCAAATGTTTCAAATTTGCGAAACTCAATCTATGTCTATCATCAGTACTTGCCCTGACTGTCAGCTTGTGCAGCCTCCTGTTTCTACAAGGAACAGTCAACCCACGAGGTTTGCAAAACCTGCAGTTATGGCAAACAGATATAATTAAATAGACTTCCTTTGGTAAATTTAAAAATACTCACGTTTCAGTGGACACATTCTCTGGTGCAATTTTTGCATCTCTTCACACAGGTGAAAAAGGTAATCATGCCTGTTAGCATTCTTTGCAAGCTTTTGCTTCATTAAGTGTGCCCCAAGAAGTAAAAACCGACAATAGTCCCGCATATATACCTCAAAAATTTGCCACATTTCTAAAAGAATGGGGTGTTCGTCACATCTTTAGTATTCCTCACTCTGCCACAAGCCAAGCAATTATTGAGAAGGCTCATCGGACATTAAAGCACATTCTAGATCAACAGAGAGGGGGAGTAGAGGTAACACCACAGATGAGGTTGAACAAAGCTTTTTATGTTTTTAATTTCTTAAACAGTTTGGTTGCAGAACCCGATTTACTGATTCTTAGGCATTTTTCAAATAACGCACAAGCAAAACTGAAAGAAAATCCTCCTGTTTTAATTAGAAACCCTGAGACTGGACCAATTGAAGATCCTTTCCGATTAATCCCCTGGGGTAAAGGGTATGCTTCTGTCTCTACAGGTGCAGGAATTAAGCGGGTTCCAGCCAAAAACATCAAACCATATCACACCCCAGAACGTGTTGACGAGTCCAAAACCGAGGAAGCAAGTACACAGACGTGAGCTAAACAGAGCGATCCCCGGGCATGCCTGACATTCCTTGTGCATCAGTGGAACCTGCAAACTCTGATTTTGTGTAAATATTATTTATAAGTGTGTCAATTGTTTGTTTTGTAGAGCTGATTTTTGGCAAAAGTGTGGGTTTTGTTTTTGTTACATTATAGATCCCCTCTCTTGGATCTTCAAGGTGAAATCTTACCTTAAGGTCAAAAGCAAAGTTTTTAAATTGATATATGTGTGAGGATTTTGCCAAAACTTAGCTCATTAACAGGATGGAGCAAAATCAAATTATATGCTGGTGTTGGTGGGTTTTAATTGCTTCTTGTCGTGCAGATTTGCCTGTGGAACAACCAAAAAGAAATGTTTGGGTGGCCTTACCCAAGGCAGCAGGCTCAGATACCATAAGTTTGTCTAATTCGGAACCAGAAAAGCCTTTCTCAACCTGTCTGGTTGGTGTGGCAGTAAAAGATTTGCCTTTGGTCAAAAAGCAGTCCAATGGTAAGCCAGGTGAAATTGACAATGGGAACAATCCTCCATTGAATTGGAACGTTTGAGCCAAAGAACTTCCCAAAGCAGTATCTGAACCCCAAGAATTGGAAATCCTTGGTTCTTTAACAATGGATTTTTGCCTTACCTTTACAGTTAATGATTGGCGAGAAGGTGATCCTCCAAAGTACAATATTACTCCCCATTATTTTGCATACAGAAACTCAAGGTTTTGGTGTAATTATTCAAACAGTTGGGATGTGCTTTCTGAGGCTGACCAATATCCAAGACAGTTTCCCAAGGGATATTGGTTCACCTGTGTAGATAGGGCTTGGCAGGGCATTCCATCACAACTTGAAGGTGCCCCATGTAGCATTGGGATGCTCACTGTAATTGTGCCTACTGCCAAAGCGGTCATTAAAAAGAAACAAAGGGGAACAAGATCTGCTCGTCATTATGGTGAGAACTGTAGAAGTGATTTCATGCCTTGGAAGGCTGCAAAAAGGGTTTCAGCAGGTTTGTTTTTACCCCAACTGTCTTCAGCAATGGCATTGAAACAATTATATCGGGTTGGATGTTGGCTGAGTAAACAAACTAATGCCACATCCACTGCAATCTGTGACATGTTGACCGATGTTAATAGTGTTAGACATGCTACCCTTCAAAATAGAGCAGCAATTGATTTTCTTTTACTGGCATGAGGACATGGTTGTGAGGAATTTGAAGGATTCTGTTGTATGAACCTGTCTGATCATTCTGAATCCACGCACAAAAGCATGCAAAAACTGAAAGATTTGACAGCCCGAATTAAAGAAGATAGTGGGTTCTGGTTAGATGATTTGTTCCAAGAATAGAGCTTTGCACCTTGGCTAAGGGAACTTTGCAAGATAGGTCTCTATGTATTGGGTGTTTTGGTAGTGATAATGATAGTAATACCTTGCATACTTCAGTGTGCGACGAAAGATGAACAAAACTATCCAAGAAGTTTTTATCATACAAGAGAGAAAAGTAGGAAGTAGATTCACAGAAAGTTCTCAAAATCTCACAGAGATGGTGGATGAAGGTATAGAAATAGAAGAAGGTTTTGAGTTAAGACCCTGGAATCGACAGAAAATTTTTGAACAGTAACTTGTAACTATTGTCAGGCATAATTTATGCCCTTTCCACTGACTGGACCTTCACAGCATTAAATTGCTGTGTTGGAATATAGCAATGCTTAGTGCCAGCAAGAACATGCTTTAAGCAGATAATAAGGAAAAATATTATAGTAAGGCTACAAAACGCAAGTAATAAACGACACGATTGTGAAATTTTTTTTAAGTGAACAGAAAGGAGGAATTGTGGGAATCCTTAAAATTATAGGGTTTTAGAAAAGCTGCAAAAGGCAGCCCTCAGATACATCAGATTTGTGAACAGTGCTAAAGCAACAGTCATGAGATAGGACAGCAGAAAAATTATTTAAACTGTAGAAAAGGCAAGGGCAAATCGAACCATAAGCCTCTGTATTAATGCTTGTCTGAATAGCTCTCTAAGCTGCAGAAAGTTTATCTAGCAAGATATTAGGAAGGTTAAAGCTTAAAAATTGAGCTCTTTGTGTTGTGTCTTACAAACAGGTATTGTATTCAAAATAAGCAAGCATTGTTTTAACCAAAGCTACGTGTGCTTCTGGTGATTGGATAGAACTACTGTCAATATGCTTTTGCCTTGTTTGATTGGTCAAGATATAAAGTATGTTGTAACATTAAGTTTTCAGGCCTGCTGCCCGGATTGTGAGCTGTTAGCATCTTCCCATTATCATAATCATGTAATGAGACTGATACTGAAAAAAATAATAGCTCAAGGCATTTTCCCAGCAGCCCTGTCCTGTTGGCATTTGTAAATAACCCCTGACTGGTGTCATTTCTGACTGGGTCTGAGGCAGGGGCTGCCATTCCTCACCTGTGGGGAGACCAGAGCTGCCAGAACCACACTGAGCCTGCAGGCACTGCCTGACAGCGCTGCGGCCACTGGGACGGTCGCACCTCTGAGGCTCAGCAACTCCCTGCTGCTGCTGCTGCTTTTAGGCACACGCAAAGCTCACTGTTAGGCCACGACAGTCTCTGCTTTTGCCCTCTTCCTGTCCCTGTGTAAGGATGGAGCATTGCTGTGCTTTCAGGAAGCTCTCTAGGAAAAACTTCAGCATTGCAACATCTTCTGGCAACTGCTCTGTGGTGCCAAAAACTTGGAAGAGCAGAGCCACAAACAGCGGGCGGAATGAAGAACTACTGCCTCGTGCCACTCGGGCACGTGGACAGTGTTCCACAGCACCACAGTTGCCTGCAAAGGAGAAAGCACCCTGAGGAGCAGACATAGGAACAGGGGAAAGAGCCAATGGGGTCTAACAGCTTTTTGAGGGAAGCTTCTTGTGTCTCCCTAGACCAGGGAATGCCCCCGTCAGGGTCTCCACAATTCCCCGTGTTTTATATTATTAGGAAAGCTTCTCTGAAGGATCAACTGAATCAACACAAAATGACAAAAACAATCAAAAGCACTCATAAGACAACTGTTCAAAATGCAAACAATTCTGAGTTTCCAATGTGCCAACAGCTTTCTTGGAGTGTCTTAGATCTGGCAGGAGGGATGCAGGGTTTTCTTAGCACAGTTTATCAGGAAACTGAGTCATACACACTGAACCTCTGGTTCATGGGCTCCTCACTGCCATCGTGCAGCAAGGAGGCCCAGAGGCTGCTGTGCTCTGGGCCTGTCAGGGATGAGCACAGCGGCTCTGTGGCCAGTGCCAGCTCCAGCTCCAGCAGCTCACAAGAGGAGACTCCTTCCAGAAGCTCTGCTGGCTCCAGAGTGGAAGACCAGCAGAGCCCACTGGAAGCCACCCTCCATTGCAGCCACCCCCAGCTGTGCTCATCATCACTGCAGAGCAGGAGCTGCCCCAGAGGAGCCGCGGCAGGAGCTCGTGGCAGTGGCAGGTCCCTGTGCCCGGGGTAGAGCCACAGAACCTCTGCTCCTGCCTGGGACAGGGGCTGCTCACCCTGGTGTCCCACCGAGAGGAGGGATCCTGGGCCCCAAACTCTGCCCAGCCCTGCAAAAGGCCACCCCTCCAGCAGTGCTAGCAAGGTTCCTGCAGCCATTCAGTCAAATCAGAGGAAACAAATGTCTCTTCAGCTGACACAGTCTCTGCACACAGCTTTCTCCTCCTTCTCCTGGTGCCTTTCCCTGACTCCAGCAAGAGCTGCAGGAAATGCTGTGTGAGCCATGATGATGGAAGAGTTACTGATAAAAACACTGGGGTGATGCTTTCAGAGGAGTCATGAATGGAAGACTGACCAACCTTCCAGCCAATGATATGCCAAAAGTTTCCATTCTTTAAATAATTGCCTGCAATAAATTAGTAAAAAGAAAGATATGGAAACAAATCTCCCACAGCTGCTGGCTTTCCTCAGGCTCCATGGTCTATGTATTGCTAGACTTACTTCATTTAGGCAGAATATGAACTGCCCTGACTTGTTGGAGACTGACCACAAGGTCTCATCTGTGGTGGGCAGTCACTAAAATTATCTCAGCAGAGGCATCTTCAGCTGTCCAAGTGTAGCAGAAATACATATTCTCTGCTTCTGTGTGGCAACAGCTGCTGGTGTGGATTTGTCAGCGTTGCTTCATGGATTACTCCTGGGAAGGAACTGTGTGCACAGGCACAGTGTGATGGCTTCCATCTCCTCTAATTACTCCAATCAGATGATGGCCAAAACTTTTAGGCAAAAAGCATCATAACAGAATAATTTACAATATTCTTCAAACTGCTCCTGTGGTTTGGATTTTCTTACTGATTAGATTCAGTGTCTGCCCTCAAGAAATCAGTCCAGAAAGAAGAGGCAAACCTCAGCTTGCAAGTAAGAGTGCAAGTCTTTAATCTTCCATTTTTGTAGCATGTACAAACAACTTTCCAACATATTTGCAAAAAAACTCTTAGTTTTTGCTATACCTATCCAGAACCTGACTCTCTCCTCATTTTATTTTGATTTGAGATCCAAGCATGATTTTTTTATGGACAGGAAGGTAAGAACCAGCTGCAAATACAGACTACAAGTGTGCATCTATACTGCAGGAACAGAGCTGTAGCTTGGAATTAAAGGCAAGAAGTGATGCCATGGTAAATGTGAACGTTTAGTGCTGGCATAGGAGCCTTCTGCAATGCCCCACCAACCCATGGTTCACATTGCTATGAACTCTCTTTCTGATGTTACAAAGAGTGTTGAAGAGCTGGTTGTAAGTAAAAAAAAAACAGCCAGAATGTTAATTTTTGTTAATATGGCAAACAATGACTATCTAATACATCAGAGCTCATAGGAGTGAGTATTCAGATTTCCACTTAGTACGTGCTGGCAGTTTTAATTTGTAATCAACAGGTTTATCCAAATCAAGTTATCCATAGGAATTAATTTGCTCTTTGATCTACCTAAAAATGCCTCATTGTCTGATAAATTTAGTAGAAATCTGCAAAGTCAACAGTCCACAGATTTTCATTTCTTGTTTAGTGGCTATTCTGCAGGAAGGCTTTTACAGACTAATCAGTTTGGATGCAATTAAAATGCCAGTACATTTCATTTAGCCATCTTGGTATTAGAACAAAACCATATGACTGTGCAGCCTTTTAAAAATATTTTCAAATAAATTTTCAGATCAACAGTCTTAGTAGGACTCAGAATAAAAACTCTACCAAACTTCAGCTCCATTGGAAGATTCCCTTGTCACCTTGTGAATCAACTCTACATTCAGAAGATTAACAGTCCCAATGATGGTGGTTTTGGTATGCTTAGGAATTGGGGAAAGGTCTTCTTCCTTCTCAGCTCCATGCTGCAGTGCCTTTGGGATGTGGCCTGCTGGCCGTTGTTTGTGCAGCCCTGGTGTTTCTCCCTGAGGCAGAAAGTGCAATTGCATTTCCAGCCCAAAGCCCATGAGGAGTGGGGCGTGCAGAGCTGTGCCAGACACAGGCCAGCAGCTGTGCCGCCAGAGGGTTTTGGTTCCTGCCCAGGGCAGCTGGTGCATCTCTGCCGTGAGTGCCTCCCCTTGCCAGGTGCCCATGGACAGCAGGTGCAGGGTTCTGCAAGGTGCATTGAACAGGGTGGGGATGTCTGCTGGCAACAGAGTGCAGCGGAGAGCAAACAGTCCAGGATGGTCCTGGAGTGTGTGACAGAGAACTCATGACACAGCTGGTGACTGAGCCAGTGAGGGAAGGCACTGCTGGAGCTGCTGTTTGTGAGGAGAGAAGGGCTGCTGGGTGATAGGAGGGTTGGAGGCTGCCTTGGGCTCAGTGATCACAAAATGCTTGTGTTTGAATCCCAGAGAAGGAACGAGAGATGTTGGGGAAGTGTTGACCTGCAACAAATTGTGAATTTGTTAAGCTCTACCAGGCAGTGCTTAGTCCTACCTTCCCTCACACCAGAGGTTAATGTGTGCAAGTGAATGTCTTAGCCTTGAGAATAAAGACAGTGGGCCTACTGACAGTGGGCAATGCATTCAAGGAGAAGAAGGCTCCTAACCGTGGGAGGAGAATTTGAGGAATGGGATGTTCACCACATGGCCAGCAGAGACCCTCAAGAGACCCCTACTCTAAATGTCAATAATTTTGGGGAAGGGATTTAAACATGTCAAATACTTTGTGAGAATGTTTAGCCTGTGAGTTTCAGCAAAGTAATGAATAAAAGTAATGAAAGTAATGTCTTAGTTCCATGGATACTAACACGTGGGTGTGCATGTTTCAGGGGAGTGATTGCCCATGCACCCAGCACTGAAATAAAGTAATGCCTCTTTTCTCACACTGAGCTTGCAGGGTGGATTGTCCCTGCTTGGAAACTTTCATTTTAGTCATTCCTATTAAAGCATAAAGAATGGTTGAAATCAAATCTTTTCCACCTGTTTCCCTCTGGTTTACCTGTTTGAAGGTTAAAATTCTGTGCTGCAGGTGTGCTGGGTGTGTGCAGAGCAGTGCAGCCCCAGAAACCCCTTGGCTTGCCCACAGGTTGTCATGCCTTGTTGCCAGGTGTGCCCAGCTGTGGCAGGAGAAGGAGCCCGCAGCGCAGTGGGCACCGTGCCCGGCCCAGCCGGGGCTCTCTGGCACAGAGCAGCAGCAGCGCCAGCACCGTTCAACCCGCTCCTGCCTTGGCTTCCCCTGGCACACAGAAGCCTCTGGAAATCAGCACTGCCAGTGGCGTTCCCAGCTTGGAGCAGCTGCTGCTGGCGGGTAGATGCTGTCAGTTCGACTGCTGCCAAAGGGGAAGAAAGGCAGAGATGTACATGCACCAGAGCCCTGGGCATGTCCAATAAAGGTGCAAATGTGTGGGGAGATTTGTTAGGAAGCATTTCAGCTGTGATGCCAACAGCGGCTTCTCTCCTGGCTCTGTGTGTTCTAGACGAGTAATGCAATGGTTGGGTCTGACAATTAAGAAGTAGATGTTATGTGGATGTTCAAATGTGTAGTGATGGTATTGTAATATATCCTCCCATAGTCCTCTTTCCCATCCCCCTTGTAATAGCCTTGGTAGTCAGGGCATTTAGGGAGGGCTGGCTTGTGACCAGCAGGCAGGGTGTAACAACACCTGACCTCCACTCAGGATGCAGGAAAGTAATCTCCACCAATGGACAGCAGAGAAAGAGTTGACTGACAAAACTTTTGGAGGGGCTAAGGGTATAAAAGGCAGAGCGTCCTTTTTGTAAATGACCAGGTGGCTGCTAGTCACAGAGACTCCCATTGCCATAATTTTTCTTATTCAGTCCTTTGTTAAGGTTTGCTAAACCTTTAAAATTTTAAAAGTGAGAGTCATTTCTCACATGTGCAATGTTGTGGCCCATTGTCTTGGTCTGGTTTCCTTTGCTTGGGTCCCATCTGAGTGCTCAGCTGGGGTACAGGCTGTAGGTGCTTGAGGCACTCTTGGAGTTCCTCTTGGATCCCCTGAACAATAGGGTTTGGCTCATGAGGGGAATTTGTGCTGCTTTGTGACAGAGAAGAACTTCCCAGGCTCTTTTGTGTTTGCTGTAGGGAAGGTTGGTTATTGCTGTGCATAAACTCACAGACCAACAAAGAGCTGTCCCTTTGTGATGTCAGGCCATGGTTGCCACGTTGTCATAGTGGCATCAGAAGGTTGCCTTGGTGCACGGAAGGCCTGAGTGTCAGAGCAGCCCAAGGCCTGCTGAGAGCAGGAGTCCCCTCCTGGTCCGGGTGTTTGTCAGTGGGAAGCTGCCCACTGACAAGAGGCTTGTTCTTTTAGTGTTGGGGCAAACTTGCACAACACTAATAGCATGATTCACCACCTTGCCAAAGCAGCTTTTGCTGCTTATGGCGTTTCCTTTTCTATTTATTATATAACGCACTTTGCACGTAAGTAGAGGTTTCCCTTCTGCTTGGTTAGGGTGTAAACTAACCTGGCTTTTGTATGTCTGCCTGCTCTTTCTTAGTGACTGAGTTTCTGATTTTGAAACAGAAAGAGCATCAGGATGCCACTGCTTTGGTAAAGCTCCTGTCAAGAGGTTCAGCTAAGAAGGGGGTGTCTGTAGCCACAGGGGCAGCATTTGCAGGAGAACCTGCAGGGCTTCCGTTCCCTCCACGGGAGAGTCTGTGGCAGCAGAGTCTGTCATTTCCTCAGTTTGCTGGGACAAGCAAGACACCTCTGAAAATGCAGACTGGCAGACCTTCTTGGAATGCCTTTTAAAATCTCTGCAGTTGTTCCCAGAATTCAGGGAAAGCTTATTTCTGTTTAAATTTTGTCATGAAAGGATTTAACTGTCTAACTTGACCCTTTACCAAGTGCTTAACTAGTGATTGTCTTTGCAAGGAAATGCAAACTCTAAAGCAGTGAGTGTCTGCCACAGCTCAGGGGGATTTTGGGGAAGCATTTCTGGGCAAGCATTTCCAGCAAATAAAAGAGAATTAGTGCATGCAGCTGATTAAAAAAAAACAAAAACACAAAAAAAAAAAAAAAAAAAAAAAGACCTGAAGGAGTGGATTTAAAAAGCTGTTTTATGTGTTTTCTAGAACAGGAGCATTGAGTGTTAAAGAACAATTTGGATTTTCTTGGTCATGTTTGTATTCATTTACTGGCTAAACAGGTTGAAGTATAGGCAAAAGCAAGAATACTGTCCTGATCCCTTGCTGGCTGTGTGAATGAAATATACCTCCTGGAGGGATGTTACAAAATGGGAAATCTTCTCTGTTTGGGTTGACTTTTCTGTTGGATTCAGCAGCCCAAGCAGTTTTCACACACCATCTGGTTCATTTTCCCTGCCCACTACAGGTCACCTGAAGCGTGTAATCAGCAGTGCTGACCCTGAGGTGAGTGAGAAAGGAACATTTCATGTTCCTGGTGTTTAAGAATTGTAGAGGGAGCTGAGAGCTTGGCCAGTAGCAATAGCGTGTAGAGGGCCAGCTAGGAAGGCTGAAAGAAAATCAATTTTCATGCCTGCAACAAAAATAACAAAGGCATAAGTGGATATTTTAAAATTTCCATCTCAGAGCTTTGAAGAACTACAAATCCAGTTTTGCAGAGAGAACCTTGCTTGCTGACGGCAGATAGAGTGGAATATTTACTTAAGAGCAAGTTGAGTTAGACCATTTTGATTTAGTCAGAGTGCCTTACAATTCTATTCTTATCAAACTTTATGATATCTACTTAGAAGATGTCGTTGTAGAACAGGAAGGTCATCTTGCAATGGTGCCTGCTGTATCTGAAGTGAAATGGGCACCTTTGTGGCTGGGGAGCTGCGTGGGCCCAAAGGACGCAGGGCTGGCGGCCGTGAGCAGCTGAAGATGAGGCAGCGTGAGGCCAGGGGGCCCAGAAGGCCAAGGGCACGGTGGCTGTGCCAGCAGCAGTGGGGCAGCAGGAGCAGGGCAGGGAGCGTGGCCCTGTGCTGGGCAGCGCTGCGGCCACAGCTGGAGTGCTGTGTGCAGCTGTGGGCCCTGGGAAGCAGAGAGTCATGGAGGGGCTGCAGCGTGGGCACAGAGGGACAGGGGAGCTGGGCAAGGGGTGCAGCACAAGGCCAGGGAGGAGGTGCTGAGGGAGCTTTAGCCTGGACCATGGGAGCTCTTGAGGGACCTTCAGGCAGACTTCCATAGATCCCTGCCTTGGATCCATAGAGCCAATGCTCAGCACAACGGCTGTTTCCCTGCCAAACATCCCTTCACTGCATCCAAGTGCTTTAGACACTGGAGTAGGTAACACTTTCATATTTTGTTTATTTGTTTGTTTGCTAGAAGGACAAGCCTTGGGTAATTTCTCCTTCTCCAGGGAGCAAGGGAGCTTTTTCTCAATCTTTCCTGCCCTTTTCCAGCACTGACAGAAACACATCACTTTCAGGTTAATGACTCCTGTGTCTTTTGGCAGCCCAGGGAATCAGTGTTTGTTGTGTTTGGGAATTGAGCAGGAAATCAATGCCCTGGCATTCCAGCTGGTGCTCAGAGATTAGAGGAGCTGGAGGGGCTGGGCTGCATTTCTCATTCCAACCATTTCAGCACCATCAGTGTGGCCGAGTCCAAGAGAAGAACTTGCCCGAGCACAGATGCACAAAGAGTGCAGTTCCCAGTGCAATGCTCTGGGTCTGATTGCATTCCATAGGGACCCACACGCTCCAGATTCCCCAAGAGTGTGGGTTACTGAAGCAACAGGAGAGCAAGTTCAGGATGGCTGCTGACTGGGGCACTGCTGCCGAGTGCTGATGTGTGTAGCGACAGAAAGGACAGAATTGATTCAGGGTGACCCCCACGTGGGGAATAATGTGCTTTGACTCTATGATTTAGAAGGTTAAACAAATGCTTTCTTAAGCTATGTTATATTACACTAGTACTATATTAAAACTATACTAAAGAGATACTATACTAAAAAGCTACTAAAGAAAAACTCGTGACTGTCTCCAGAAAGTCATGACACAGCTTTTATCTAATTAGCTAATCAAGCTAAACAACTATCACTAAAATCCAATTAACAAATCACTTTCAGTAAACAATCACTGTGACACATTCTACATGTACTAAACAAAAAGAACAGCCAGTAGAGATAATAATTGTTTTCTCTTCTTCTCTAAGTTTCTCACTACCTTCCCTTAAAAAAAACCTAGGAGAGGGAATTATATCTCTCTGTGTTCAAAGAATGTAAATACCACAGCACAGTAAAGAGAGATTATAAAAGTGAGATCTGTCTATCTATCTATTTGAATCTTTCTGGCTCTGCTCCAAAGCAGTGGAAGATGCAAAGCTCACCTAAAGGCATCCCTTCAGGAGAGGAGTAGCGACAAGTTCCATTGATGGATCCTGAGCAGGCAGAGATGTTTCCCCCTCCAGAGATGGTTGTTTCTGCCCCTCCTGTTTTCCTCTCCAACCTCTTGTGCCCTGAAGCCTTCTTTTTATCCTTTAAATTTTTGCATGTCCTGAGGGAGTGGAACTATCCCATGCTGTAGCTGGGGTCTGGCGGCTTTGCTCGTACATGCATTACATGACACATGGTTTCCTTCACTGGCATCCCCAGGGCTGTGTGAGTGCATTCATTAATGGGGCCTTATGAGAAACTCTGTTACTGCTCATCATAATTCTCAGTTGACAAAAGAGGGAGAAGAAACACCTTGGTCCTCCTCCGTATACTGAGGGGGCCATAGAGGCTCTCTGACTTCCATCAGAGATCTTTGCACGCATCCTTATCTCCTGAATGACCCGGTTTTCTAACAAGAGTGTGGATGTCAGGAAGGAGGAATGGTGGTGCAGGCCTGAAGAGAAGGTGAACTCCAGAAGTGTCTCTCACAAGGAGTGAGCTCACCCAGGAAGCCCCTGCAGAGCCAGGATGGAGCTGTGGGACTGGGTGGGGTGTCAGTCACTACTGAAAGACAAACAGGACATGGCAGAAGCAGAGGGAGGCCCTCACCAGACCCTTGAGAAATGCCACCCCTTCCCTGTCAACGGCCTGAGAGGCTCTTGGAGCTTCAGTCCCAGATGGCCCCTGATTGTAGGGCCAGGGTCACTTTGGAATCTGTGCCTCCCCTCAGGCAGAGAACGACCCAGGAGAGCAGCAGCACAGTGCTTTGGGAATGTGTGAGCCCAGCAGTCTGTGAGTCTTGGCCCACAAAGGGTGTATGGGAAGTTGAAACCCATCTTCTCTTGCTTTCTGTGCAGGTGCTTCTTGAAAAAGAGCAGGAGCACACTGCCTCATCTGAGCTGCCATGCCAGACTCAGGGACAGCTGTTCCCTGCCCGAGGGCAGGAAGAGCAGCTCAGGCAGCAGGTGGAAGAGCCACAGGAGAATGGCCAGGTGAGCCTGACTGGCCAGGGCACAGAGGGAAGGGCAGGAAGAGGGGCATAAACCAGATCTCCTGGGACTGAGGAGGCCAGGAGTCCCACAGGCAATGGAAGCACAGAGCCTTGCAATCTGCAGAGATCAGCCCTGGGACAGGATGGTTACAGTGGAAACAGAGCTGGGTAGGGAAGCAGAAAGAAGGGGCTGAATAAATGTGATTTTGAGCTAAAAGAGGGAAAAGCTGAGCCTGATGGCAGCTCTCAGTCACTTGCTCTGCTTTTGTGTGTACAGAACATCAAGGCAGAGCCACAAGCAGAGCTGCCTGAAGCTCAGAGTGCCATCATGGCAGTGAAGAGGAGGAATGAAGACATCCAAGAGGAGAAGAACCTCCCTATGCAGAGGGGCAATCCACAAAAACAGGTGAATGAAGGAATGGCAGCCACTCTACTCATGAAAGAGAGCCCTTTCCGTTGTTGTTTACAGAAAATTGACAAACAGATGGAGGCACAGTTGCAGGAAACTGAGGCTAGGATCAAGGTAAGGAAGAAGAGGCTAGACGAAAAAATTAAAATTATCAAAGAGAAAATGAATTGCCTCCTTCAGGAGCAAAAGGCTCTAGAAAAGCAAGTGAGGGAAATAGCAATAGGCACTGCAGTCACCCAAGGGGTGGTTTCTGCCCTCCTTGCCTTTCCAGTGCAGAGCAGCAGGGGTGGGTGATGCCTCTGAGTGCCATCCTGATGAGGCCTCTGTCAGAGCTGCTCTCAAGGACACTTCCTGCTCTGCTGGATCTCAGCTGATGCTTTTGACAGTGACATTACTCCTTTGGCCATTTAGCCAGCAGTCATCCGAATGAACTCCTGCTGGTTTCTTCCAGGTGACCTTGTTTCTTGAGGTGTTTTTGCAGGTGAACATGGTCACTCACATAGATTTGGAATACGAGCTACAAGCTGTCTGTATCCCTTGTGAATGCTCCTGTCCTTTTCTTTCCTTTCTTCCCAGTCGATGACTCCTGGCTGACGGGGACAAGCTGTAGTCTCTGACTGCTTTGTTCTGTTTGACTTGAGGTGGAAGTGTCGCCATCCTACCTGGCAGCCTGCAGAGAGTTCCAGCAAATGACGGGCAACCAAGAGCCCCGAGGCTGGCACGAGGCCCAGGCACTGACCCACCCAGAGATGCTGCAGGATAAGCTCTTCCTGAGGAAGGTGCAGAAAAAGAGAATTTCAGGGCAGGAGGTAGAACATTAGAATGAGGAGCTGCAAATATATCTGCAGACCTAGGAGGGGGAAAGGAGTCTTTGGGAGGAAGTGGAGCGGTCGTTGCTGCAGTCATCCTTTAGAACAAGAAAATGGCTATGAACTCAAGTAAAACCAGCCTTTGGTTTTGACCATTTGGTTTCACAAGTGGACATCCAAAGCAATCCAGTTGAGGAGCTCTGCATGTGGCTGACAGCAGCTTCCTAAGGGCTTGCATTTCAAATGGCAATCTCTCTTGCATTTCAGGGCAATCTCTGCCACACCTTCCTGACATCAACTCATTTCTTGTCTCAGATCTACACCGACTCTGACACTGAAGCTGCAGCAGAAGCAGCAGCGCCATCCCAAGGAGCCTTTGCTCTCCAGCTGAAGAAGTGGAGCCTGAGCCCTTGGTTCACCTGCCGTGCTGACCCAGCTGCTGCTCAGCAACAGGAGATGGTGAGTGACTCCCTGGAGCAGCAGAGTACGTCTGGTATCTTTCTTATCTGAGGGACAGTGTGTTGTGTGCACGAGTCAGCATAGCTGTACCAAAGGTTCTGATCAGTTTAGTGTCACAGAAGTGCTGTCAGTGCTCCGAGGCAGCAAGAGAGAGCTCTGAGAGTTCCTGCTGCCTCTGAGGGCAGCTTACACTGGCTGGAGTTTGCCTGAGCTTCCCTCTCTGCTGAAGGCAGAAGCAGGGATTGTTCCTGGATCAGCAGAAGGCTGTGACTGCTTGAGTCCCAGCCACTGGCAGAAGCCCTGCTGAGATCAGTCTCTAGGAGAACACATCAAGCCCTTTGTGATTCTGCAGCACAACTCAGTGAATCTGCTCCTTGCCCTGAACAGCTGCCAGTGCTGTGCCCTCAGATAAGATCTGGTAGGGTTGAGAAGAGAGCCCAGTGGATTCTGTGTCTACCATCACCTGTTGGGACAAAAAGGGCACTGATCTGTGCCTCTTGGTGGCTGATCTCAAAGCCCATCCTGTTGTGTCCTGAATGGGGGCAACAGCTTGTCCGGGGCTCAGGCTCACTCTGGCTTCTTCCCATCAGTGCCTGTCAGTGTTCATGCTTGGGCTTTGCCAGCCTTGTTGTGGTCAGTGCCCTGCCCCTGAGGGCTGTGGGAATGCAGAGGCTGGAGCCTTCCTTAGCTGGGAGGGTCCCGCTGCTGCCCAGCTGCTGCAGCGCGGAGCTGCCTGAGGCCGCAGCCCCTGCTCTGGGCCGGCTTCTGCCTCGCATGGCCTGGGCTCACAGGAGGGTCAGCATCTCCTCTGGGCAGCTCTCTGTGTCACAGGGGCGCCTGAGGAGCTCTGCTGTCCTCTGTGCCCGCCGTGCCGAGTTGGGAAGATGGGGACGTGTGCGGTGCCGAGAGGGCGAGTGCAATGGGAGCGACTGAGCCGCGCTGTCAGGGTGAAGAGAAGCGGCGCGGTTCTTCATGCGGGGCACGGGCAAGGGCCTCTTTGGGCTCAGCCTGCTCATAAAGGGTGAGGGTCCTGATGCTGAAAGCCCCGTGGGGATTGGTTCTAGCATGAGCTGCTCTGGTTTACAAATGCAGAGGCATTCTTCTGGCAAACTGCTGCAAGGTGGAAAAGATGGGAACACTTGGCAATATTCCTCCTGTTCTGAACTTGGCATCTGTTCAGATGAATTGATTCTAGATGTCCAGGTGCATTTAATCTTAGCAAGTAGGAAACCTTTCATAAATCTCACAGTGTTTATTCCCCAGAAAACAAAGGCATTGTTAGTTCCAGCTCTCCTTAATATTTCTAGATGACAAACTTACTTGCCTTGGTAGGTATTCTCTTCTGCTCTAAGTCTCCTCTGAATGTATCTCCCTGTGCTTCCCTGTGTGTCTGCTTTCAAGAGGTCTCTCACTTCAAAGGATGCTGGAAATCAGTCTCTGTGGCAGCCACTTGTGCTGTGGGCCTGCTGTTCTTTTCTTGTTGTTCCAGTTCCTGTTCCTGTTGTTGTTAGCCAGCTGTCCACCAAGGGAGGGCTCCGAGCCCCAGACAGTGGGGCTGCCTTTTGTGTCTCCTAGAAGGTGGGATCTCTGCTTTAAAGTGAACATCTTGCATTTTGTTTCCCTCAGGGAGAATGGTGAAGATGGAAAATCCTATTCTAAAATACACTGAACTGGAAAATATTGGCAGTGGGTGAGTCCAAGCAATGTTAATTGTACAAAATTATGCATCAGGTGTTTTGCTGGTGGAATAGGTATCAAGTGTAAAGCCAGACAAGCTGCAAATGTGTTCAGGCACTGGGCTTAGATTGTCAGTGCTGATCAGAATTTCTAAGTCTGCTCAGAAGGCATTGTCAAAGACATCTCCATGCTTCCAGTGTCCTGCAGGTCTGTGGTATTTACAGCACAGATCACCTGTGTGGGCTGGCTTTCACTGCAAGATCTAAATGGATTCTCCTTTCTCTGCTTCTGTTTTGGTTCTAGGACTTTTGGAGATGTTTGTAAAGCACTCGACACTGCCACAGGAGGAGAGGTAAATGTGAACAGCCCCTGCCAGACTCTGCTGCACTTGAGGGCATTCCCCTCTGATGTGAGCTGTGGCTGGAGCTTTGGGCAGAGCTGTGCTGAAAAGTCACACGAAGCACAGACTGGCACCAGCCCACAGAACACATTTGGGACTTTGTCCTCCTCAGCTGCCGGAAGGAAGGCACGGAGGGCAGCGGTTCCTTTCAGAGAAGGACGCGCTCACTCGCTCTCCACTGCTAAAACAAAGGTGGTGCCTTCGAGCACCTCACTGCTCTTTGGGTCTACAGCTTCAGAGTCCTGAGTTCTCATTTCTGGCTGCCAGCAAATCCATCTGAAAGTTACTGGTAGTTCCTTAGCCACCTGCAGTGCTGCACTTGGGAACTGCACATAGGGAGAGATCTGCAAGGTGTCCCTGAAAGCCCTAAGCCCTGCCCACAGCCCAGGATGTATCCACAGAGTATTAAGGCATGGATTACTTCTTCTGAATCCCAAACAAAGCAGCAGAGAGTGTGGTCAGAGGTTTGTGGGTGATAACTGAGACACCGCTGTTACCAAGTGGTCAAGGCAAAATGTCAGTGGCCCCACGTGTCCTGTAACTGGCTCCCTAGGGAGCAGAGAAATGGGCTGTTGGAATGTCAGTTCCTAATTACTGCAGGGCCTAATCACAAGGCAGTTTGGCACAGCTCAGCTGTGTCTTTGCAAAATCACTCACTCCACGTTCCTTGTTGTCTCGTGCCACCAACCTCTCAAGTTACTGATTTTCAATGTCATTTTAGGTGGCAATAAAAAAAATAAATCTTCAAGGACTGAGGAGGAAGGAGCTAACCTTTAATGAAATAATGATCATGAAGAGGTATAGGGGTCCCAATGTTGTGAATTATTTAGACAGGTGAGAGGTCATGGTCTTATCCCATGGATGTGTGTTTACATAAAGCAAACATGAGAGGTTAAAAACCCACTTTGGTCAGTGGCAGAAAGTAGAGCTGTAATTATTGGCTAATTATTATTGCTCTTTTCATCTCCGGTGGATGGGAAGAGATTGCATTTTGTCTGCATGAGTCTTTGCTGGCACATGGCATTTGAAAATTCTTCAAAAACCCGGATGAGTTGTGTCTTACTAAATCAATGATCTCTATATTCACAGCCACCACTTTGTTTTGGAGCTTGATTTTTTTCAAGTGTCTTCTTACATCCAGGTAAACTAACAAGGATTTCCCTTGGATTGTTGCCACTGTTTTCCATTGCTATGCCTGCCAGGAAGACTAGGTGCTTTTTTCCAGAAACACCATGAATGACAGGCTTTTTATCTGGGCTGTTATTAAACTGCACATTTTGCTTGCTGCCCATCTAAGACATCTCCTTTTTCGCAGCTGCACCTTTCTCTTTGAGACTGCACAGATGGCAAACAATGCACAGCCAAGAAGGGATGTCTATTCCTTTATGTTGTCTTTGTCTCAAAGGGATCTGAAAAGAAGAGTCAACCCGTCTTTTCCAAACAGCAACCTAGCAATGTACATTCATCTCCATGCCCTTGTTTCCTTCTTTCAGCTACCTCGTGGGTGAGGAACTGTCCCTGGTTATGGAGTACATGGATGGAGGCACTCTGAGCAATGTCATCAGCTGGACCTGCCTGTCTGAAGATGAGATGGCAGCCATCAGTCAGGAGGTCAGCAATCCCATCTGTGTTTCCAAGGGCTTGGGCAGGATTGTCTGGGAAACAGGGGCTCAGAGCTGGAGTGATTTCCTGTGCCAAGCTTTGTTTCTGTGTTGCTGCTATTCTATGGGCAAGTAAAAGCATCTCAAGTGAAAGGCCTGCCAGTGCCCCTGCACTCCCTGTACTCAGTGCCAGTACTCTTATCTCCTGCTGTTGTATTCTCGCTCTGTCTCTTGTATTTTTATTTGTATTTGCTGTTCTCCACCTTGCCTCTCTAAATGTTTGCCTGGAGTCTGTCTTCACTGCATTCCTTGCCTGTGAAAGCAAAGGTGCTGGTGGCAGGATTTGAAATGATCAGCAAAGAAAAAAGACTCATTTCTCACAGTCCTCAGCTGAAAAGGATAGTAGTGCAGACAAAATGCTCTTTGCTTCTGGAAAGTGACTGGTGTGATACATCAAAGCCTGTGCTGAGGCCAGCAAGAAAATCTTTGTCATGCAGCCTCCCACCCAAAAATGATCCACTAAAGACTGAAGGGAGGGACTTTTCTTTTCAAAACCTCTCCTTTGTCCTCTGCAAGGAAAAAGCACGTCCACTGCAGCAGGAGTCATCCTGGCTGGTCGGCAGGGGACAGCCTACAACAGCAGGTGCTGTTGCTCTTTCAAAAGCTGACGTGCCTTTCCTCAGAAAGGTCCTGCTCTGCAAGTGTTGGAGCAGCAAGCTCTTCCTCTCAGTGGCCATTACTGTTCTGCCCTTATTCCCCATTCCCCTGGAGAGGGAATCTTTTAGGTTCTTTGTTTTCTTTCTTGTGTGATGAAATCACATCACTCATTTTTGACCTCCTCTTTCTGTTTTCTCTCTCAGTGCCTGCAAGGACTGCAATTTCTTCATTCAAACCACGTCATCCACCGAGATGTGAAGAGCAGCAACATCCTTCTCAGAACTGACGCTTCTGTCAAGCTGGGTCAGTATATTCTTGGTCAGGTGCAGCGTTCCAGGGATGTGGGTGTGGGGCTGCTTGGCGTGACTGCCAGCTCCCCAAAAATGGTGCTGGTGGCAGTGCAGGGACCCCTGCTGCGAGCTGAAGGCGCAGTTACAACGTGCACAGAGGTATAAGGAACCACAAGCAGTCAAGAGTGGCCTTGCTCTGTGTGTGTCCCTTCTAGACAGAGGAATCTACAATCTAAAGCTTCAGGGGAATGAAGTCCATTGCTGTGAGCAGCGTTAAGAAACCTGGGTTTTTTTGGAAGTGGCCAATTCCATACTCCCTTGGCTAAAGCCCCAAGGAAATCGAGTGTGGACAGTTCTCCAGGAGATTCAACAGCACATTCTTAGTCTGAGAGTGGGGAATTCTTTTGCTTGGTTTCCTAATTGGAGCTGGCTTTCATGGTTTGTGGTTTTCTCCACAGCTGACTTTGGCCTCTTTGCTCAGCTTAGCCCTGAGCAGGGCAGACGGAGCTCCATGGCCGGCGCTGCTGGGTGGCTGGCGCCTGAAGTGGTGACAGGTCAACCATGTGGCCCCAAAGTGGACATATGGTCTTTGGGAATCATGGGCATTGAAATGGTGGAACAAGAAGTTCCTTCCTGGAATGCAACTCCTGTCTTGGTAAGGTGCAAATACTCACTGATCCCACTGTCTTCCTCACCTGTCCCGTGTTCTGTGTGCCATTGGACAAAATCCCATTGCCATCTGCTGGCACCACTTCCACCAAGGTCTCCTTCTAAAAATGCCCCTGCAACACATCAGCATCTGCTGTAGCTTTGGTTGTATCAGAAAGGGAAGTGGCAGTTCAGAAACCTAACCAGTTCAGAAACCTGCCATTTTGGCCTCCAGCCATGCCTGGCATTTCTCACTTGATTTTTGAACAATGTTGGAACTCTGTTTCTGAAGGACAAGAATTTTTCAGTGGAGAGGGTAGACATGTGATAAACATCCTGAGCAATGGAGGTTAGACCTTCCCAGTTTCAATTTTATAGAAAACATAAGAAAAAAAGGAAAAAGAAAAGTAAACAAAAAAGGAAAAGAGAAAAAACCTACTACCAAAGCAATGCCCAAGCAGTTCTGCTTGCTTTTTCATTTTTTAAACACAGCTCTTCTCTTCCATTCTGTAGCATCTTTTCCAAATCCTGTGGATCTTCAAAACTTTCAGGCTTTCAAGTCATCTGTACATTGTTCAGTCACATATGTGGGTGGCCTGGTTAAGTTTAGGATGTGTTTTTCTCCGACTGCAGTTTGAATTGTTTGCCAAACCCTTGGCTGTTTCTTGGTACTTTAACAAGTTGATGAGCTTGCAGGCAGGTGCCTGGGCTGGGATCCAGCGTGGGCAGTTGACACCGGTGCTGTGTTTCTTTACCACAGGAGCAGGGCCATCCCTGGCCTGCACAGTTCTAATGACAGGGAGGACTCCAGCTCCCTACCATGGCCAGTGGCTGAGCTCAGCTGAGAGTCAGGATAAAACCCCCTTTGTCACCTCTGGTGATGTGGGAAAAGGACAGAAAGCCACATAAATTATTTGTACACAAGGGGAGTGCATTGCCATTTCTGGCTTTGAAATTCTCCTTTGGCTTAAAGAGGATAATAGCAAAGTCTCTTTGGTCACCATCTATTTCAGTGCCACGAGCACAGAGTTATCATGACAGTGGTGGGCATTTTTATGGAGACTCCAAGGCCTCTTGCCATTGTTATTTTTGTCTATTTGAGATGGATTCTGCAAGTTGAGGTTTGAATAGTTCCAAGTTAGTGTCTTATGTTTCTAAATATCATCTTGCAAAAGCAGAATGAGCTCTCTCCCTCTGACTTGTCAGCGTGTTAGAGCTTGGTTCCACATGAACCACACTGGATAATAATCAGCTGATGTCTTGCCAATCTACACTGTAATTCCTTGGCCTGAGGAGTATCAGAAAGACCTGCTGAGCTCCACGGACACTGTCAGCTGCATGGAAGTGAGCATCCTTGGCCTTGCTGAAGAAACTGGAGCTCAGCTTAGGTTAGATGCTCTTGAGCAGGAGAAAGGCTGGAATCCTCAGGGGTTTCCAGAGGCCTGCATGCCCAGAGGGACTGAGTTCTGGGGAGCAGCTGGATGTTTGTGCACATCATGGAAAGGGATTGCCAGACAGCTCAAGCCTCACCACAGGCAAACACTCCCCAGCTCTTCTCAGGCAACATTTGCTTTGGGTTTCAAGTTGTTCCCACTTGTCTGTCTGTGAAGATGCCCCTAAAACCACAAGGCAAGCCTCTCAGAACTGGTGTTACATTTCCAGAAATGAAGAAAGGAAGCCCAAACACAAGAAAGTTGCTAAGGCACTGGTTTTTAGAGAGGAACTTAACCCCCTGTGCAGTTTCTTCTCACTGGGAAGCATGCCTGAAACCTGGGCATGAGGGTGTAAAGGCCACAGAGTCTCTTCTGCTTCTTGTGCAGTGCTGCTGAAACACTCAGTGACCGTGTTTCTCTCCTAGCCCAAAGCAACATTCTCCACATCACCAAGCCAGAGCCTGGTGATGTGGAGAGCCTGCCAAAACCTCCCGTTTGTTTCCTGGCACTTTCTGGGATGGGCCTACCATTCATGCATTGACTTGTGTAGCCAAATGAGTCGAGGGTCACCATAGGGATGGAACCTCTCCTTCTGATTTGACCAAGAAAAGTTTTTCTTTTCCATGTAAGGAAAGCAGAAATTTTCAGACTGCTGAGAGACAGAGCTGCAGGTGGCTCCTGTGTGTCCAAGCAGGCGTTTTCATCCCAGTACATTTGTGCATGCATCTTAATGTGTCTGTGTTGAAGATGAGGTTCCAAATGCTTGTTTCCTTACCTGAGGAATACCTGGTGGATTTCCTTTCTTTCCTTCCAATTCCCATTGTTTTCAAGAACAAAGCAAAAAATACCTGGCGGATTTCCTTTCTTTCCTTCCAATTCCCATTGTTTTCAAGAACAAAGCAAAAAGCTTGATTGGTTTTGTTTTATGGCAGCTGTGCTTAAGAGACAAGAAGCACTGCAGAGATACTTTTCATATCCTAACCCTTGGATGCAGTAGAGTTAGTATAGCAAAGTCCTTCTTCCAAAACACCTCTCAAGCTGATATGAATACTCAGGGAAGGAAATGTGCTTGTGCTGATGTAGTTCCCACTAACTAGGTCAGGCAATGAAATCAGCTGCCAAGGCAAGATCTGCAGGACAGTGGGAAAGCTGTGGCTGCATTGGAGTTTGGGTTTTTGGTTGGTAAAGGAAAGTCATCTCTGGGTCTCTGCCAGGGCAGAAACTGCCACTGCAGAGTGGAGCTTAATCAATGGGATCTGGAAGAGCAGTGACAGATGGGAAAGAAGCAGGTGGAGCCTGGTGTCTCCTTTTTCCCCAGCCTCAACTCCTGATAGCCACAGGAGGAAGACAAAAGCTGCAGCAGCCCAACCTATTTTCATCCTGCCTGCGTGACTTCCTGAGCTGCTGCCTGCAGAGAGACGAGGCGCGGCGCTGGTCTGCCAAGGAGCTCCTGCAGGTAACATGTGAAGGGGCTGCAGGTGAAACAGGCTCTGAGGGATGGGCTCCTCCTCCACTCAAGTCCAAGGCAGCAGATGAGCCCCCTTCCTCCTCACCTCCACTCTTGGTGCTCTTCAAATGAAAACAGTGAGGAATCCTAGTCTGGGCTGGGTGGCAGGGCCCTGTAAATGTCCTGTGGTGCAAGTGTCCTGCAATGAGTAGGGACATCTTTAAAGAGATCAGGTTGCTCAGAGCCCTTTGCCACCGGAGCGGGAATGGTTGCAGGGATGGGGCACCTACAAGCTCTTGGGGCAAGCTGTGCCAGGGTTCCACCATGCTCCAAGAAAACAAGTTCTTCCTTAGACCTACTCTGATTAGATGCCCTTTGTGTTTAAAAATATTTGTCCATATCCTATTGTAACTGACCCTGTTAAAAAAGATGTCCCCCACTTTCTTCAAAGCCACTCTGAAATCTTGGAAAGTGGAAATAAAGTCTCCCTGAGGCCTGTCCTTCACAAAACTGAATAACTCCAGCTCGCTCTGCATTTCCTGAGAGGAGAGGCACTCTGTCCTCTGACTGTTTCTGTCACCCTCTTTTGTAATTTGGTGGAGTGCTCAGTTTTATCTAATGGCAAAAGAATTGAAGCAGAGCAATGCAGGGTACAGAGACATGAAATGGTGGTGGAGGAACCCAAGGAAGCCAGTCCCAGCCCAGGGGTCAGAGATTTGGCTGTGGGCAGGAGGGGCTGTGGGGGGCTCACTCTGAGGGGCCCTGGTTTGTGCCCCCCAGCCCACCCTCAGAGGTTTCTGCCATGCAAACAGGGACAGCTGGGAGGGACTTGTCCCAGCCCCATCTGCTGCCTGGCACGCTCAAGCAGACGGGAACTGTGCCAGGGTTACTGCCAGGCTGTGTGGCAGAGAGGGAACTGCAGGGCCCAGTGCCACTGGGCTGGCCCTGCAGGGAAGGAAGGTGCCATCCAGCACACGAGGGGTAAGGCATGGAAAGGCAGACACTGCTTTCTGTCCCTGTGGGAATCAGCACAGTGCCTGTCTTTCAAAGGCAGGGACCTATGTGAGCCATTGGAGTTTCCTGAAAGGAAGAAAACCCAGGGACAGAAAGCACCATTTCTAGAGCACTGGCAGGGCAAAAATCCCAAAAAGATAAAGAAACCTGAATAAATGGATGAGTGGGATTTTGGGCCAGGTTTGCCTGTGATGGCAGGGTCCTGCACATGACTGCTGGGTAGCAGATGGTCCCACTGCTCCTCTTTCTGGGTCTTTTTAGGACCCAGAGCAATCCCAACTGAGCCTGTGAAGCACTGAGCTTGGAAAGTAATGGTTCACTGTTCACTGTTCTTTGTCTTTTTGTTGTTTGGTTTGTTGTTTGTTTTTGGTTTATTTGTTTTGTTTTGGGTTTGGTGTTTTTTTTGGTTTGTGTTTTGTTTTCTTTTTTGTTTTTGTTTTTGTATTCATTTTTTTGTGTTTTGGGGTTTTTTTTGTGAACAGCATCCATTTGTAACAACAGCCGAGGCTGCATCCACCCTGGCACCACTCATCATCTCAGTGAAGAGGAGGATGGAGAAGCAAACGGTGCTATAATCATATCAGGACCATTTTCTCCATAGCCATCTTAGAGTAGGATTGTAGAGTAGGACAGTACAGTAGGATTTAGAGTAGGACTATGTGGAGAAAAGAAAAAAGACTCTGCACAATTTAATGTGAATCAAGGAGAAGCCATTTATTATGCTTCTAAACATAGTTTATAATTAGTTCCTATCCTATAGCTTTCTGTAGTCATGCATTGTTTGGTTGCATCTTTTTCTTAATCTAATTGGTAGATGCTGTAAGGGTCATTTTATTTGGGTTGCTACCCCTTTGTCTGTCAGCAACTTTTCTGCTTCTTCTTCTTTCTGCTTGCAATATCACCTTTTTATCCCCAAAGTTGAATGCAGCTTTATTAAAAACCTGACTTAGTCCTAGAAGGTTAGTTAGTTTAGTTAGCTCCAGAAGGTTAGGCTGTTTCATTTAGTGCCTGTCCATTTTTCTGTAAATACCACCCTACAGGATTATAGAGTAGGATTGTAAATAAATAAAGTTTCTGAAACTTTAACTCATCTGGAAGAATCCTTTCGTTCTCACCCTGTGAACAAGCTGAGCATTTCCTTCTGATTTGTCAGCTGTCTCTTAAAGGTGCAATGGCTTCTTTGGTGTTGTGAAAAGTACATATTACAGGATAGGCTCTTCACAGATATTAAAATTTATATATATATATATATAAATTAATATACTATATGTGTTATGGTGTCTTAGTTAGTAGTACTGTATTTTATTAAGTAGTGTGGTATGTTGCAGTGTGATGTCATGGTTTGCCTCAGATACCCCAGGTTCCTCCCTGATAATTCCCTGCCAGGTGTGTCAATCATCCCTCCTTTCCACACCCTGACCCCTGCTGAGCGCTGTCTGTCAATCCTGGCATTCCAGAAGGGCGTCCAGTGATTGGCAGAATTCAAAAGATGCCCTCCCCTCCTGGAAGGACATTGGGCCATCCAGGTGTCCTCTGTCCCTTGACACTTCCCCGCCCGTACCTGGTTGGTGCTCCCCGTGTTCCTTCCCTCCCCCTCTGCCCCGGGTAAAAGGGTGAGCAAACCACATGGTTGGGAGTTCTCCTGGAGCCGGTGCTGGATCCAGAGGCCTGTGGGCCAGGAATAAAGCTCTGGATCGAAACTCTCCATCAGAACTGACTCCTTTCCTTCACCTCGCCTTAAAGCTTCTCCACCAAAGGTAAACCTGAGCTCCTGCATGCTGAACTTGCCTCCAAGTGCCCAGCTGCAGCATCCAGCTAGCCAAAAGTGTCTCTGGGGTAAAATTCTACAGTTGCCACTATTTGGTCAGGCAGCAAAGTCCAGACAAGCTCATGTACGTCCCGTCCGGCTATATTGGTAATTATTTCAGTAGTAAATATAGTTTTAGGTTATAACATGATGTAAAATTGAAACTATGCAATTTAAGATACTTTTTTAACTAGCTCAAGAAAGGGATGGGATAATCAAGAAATTGTTTGCCCAGAGATAACAGCAACAGGACACCTAAAGCCCCAAGAGAAGAATTCTTGTGTCCTTATTGGAAAAGACCAACTTTCTTTCACCTCCTTCCTGACTTTAAGGAGCCAACAGGATTAAGGGGGAGAACTTGACAATAACCAGAAAACACACATTGTTTGAAAAGAATTTATGCATCATGTATGAGATATATGAATATGCAACAGGCTATTGCTTTTAAGGGCTAATCCTTTGTTAGCCTGTGTGCTTTCAGGGCATAATTGCCCAGGAGGCACCAGGACTGTCTGTATGTCTTTGTTTTTATTGTCCCTTACTGTACTGATTCTGATTGTCCAAAATCTTATTACTCTAACTTTTATTACTATCTTAATAACCATTTTATTGCTATTAAACTTTCAAAATTTAAAAACAAGGGATTGTTGTTTTTCGCAGTGTGCTTTGAGATTTGGGAAGACTCTTCATTCATAATCTCCAGAACACACTGCCCTTGGTCAGCACAGTGGCCCATTTTGGTGCATCTGTGACACTTCTAGTTGAGGCAGAAAGGGCAAAGGCATTTGAAGGCAAAACCAAAGGAAGAATGAGGCAGCCAAGACATCTTGTGCAGATGCAGGCCTTCAGCTGTGACTGGAGAGCATTGGGGTTCCTGTCACTTGGATTTGTATCCCTAGGTGCAATGTCTTTGGCTGGAGGGAAGCCTTGCTCAAGTGAGAAAGCAGAAAGATCAGAGAGGGTGCTCGGGAAGGTCTCCTGTGGTGCAGAGCTGTCAGCACCTGTGAGGTGAGAGCAGGGCCAGCCTTGCCCGGGCTGGAGCCCCAGCAGAGCCCCGGCAGAGGCCAGAGCAGCCTGAGCCCCGGCAGAGGCAGGCTGGAAGGAGGCCCTTGGAGCTGCAAGAGGCAGCAGCCAGGCCCTGGGTGCCTCTTGCTGGGAGCAGGTGAATCCTCCGCTCTCAGACCCCAGGTGGCAGCTGGCTGCTTCCGAGGGGAAGCGCAGCTGTGCTGGGCACAGCCCGGCCTGGAGGCATTGGCCATTTGGAGTGTGCCCAGGAGCAGAGAAAGGCCAAGGGCAGCTGCAGGCTGCTGGGCTGGGTGAGGATTCCTCCTCTTCTGCCGGCTGCCCTGCACCTCCTGGCAAAGGCCAGCAGTGTGTGCAGCACTCTGGGCACCGGGGCAGGGAGCCGGGCTGCTCGGCAGGCTGGAGCACAGGGCAGCTCCTTCAGGCCCGGCACTTGAGCCAGGGAAGCGAGGCCAGCGTGAGGCAGGGACAGCTTGGCAGGGCCCATCTGCAGGAGCCAGCGCCTCACGCAGTTCTGGGAGGAAGCGCCTGCAATCCTGCAGTTCTGCACTGAGCCAGAGCAAAGGTGTGAGATGCAGAGTGCTTGGCAGAAATATTCAGGCCCACCAGGCCAGCCTGCTTTGTGCTCTGCGGCGCACAGCAAGTGCTGTGCAATGCAGCTCTGAGCTGCTGGGAGAGAGGCACATCAGGGATGTGCCTGAGGTGAGTCAAGGGGCTAGCTGAAAATGTCTTTAGGATCATTGAAAAGTGCAGATGAGTCGAGGGGCCAGCTGGGACTAGAATTGGGATAGTAGAAGACTGCATATTTTAGTTAAGACTTTCAAATGAGGTAAGAAGCTAAGTTAGTAATACAGCTAGAAGAAATCACGTACCTTAGGTAAAGAGTACCGAAAATATTAGGAACATAAAGCTAGGAGTGATAGGGATAGAGGAAGCAATTGTGAAGAAGCAGAGACCATAGAAATACCTTGACTTAAGAATAGTTGAACAGTTAGGAGAGGCTTGGACCACGAGCAGCAGGTCCAAATATCTTGCCAACTGGCCATGGGAGAAGAGTTCACCATGAGGAAGACGGCTTTTTTCCTCCCATACCACCACTTCCTCATTTCAAAATCCCACCAACCCAGTTAAGGGAATACAATTGTGCAGCTGTAATAGATATTCAGCTGATAAAAATGCAAAGCAGGCAGGTAATAATTATGCATTATGGGTCCTTAGAAACCTACTCTAAAACTTTTTCTGTAGAAATTGAGAGCAGGAGTCTGCAACTCCTTGCACTTGTCTAATAATTATGTATTATGGGTCCTTAAAAACCTACTGTAAAACTTTTTCTGTAGAAATAGAGAGCAGGCGTCTGCAACTCCTTGCACATGTCTTTGGAAACTAGTTCACATGTGTCCAGCGGTGCAATAAATACCCTTCTTTTCTAGAATAATTAGTTGAAGAGTCATCTGTCCATGCTTCAAGGGTTATGCTGGAGTAGTGAACTGATTTGCAAGGGAGCAGAAGAGTTTCAGCAGGCAATTTTTGGAAGAGATGGAAGCCTCTTGTGACTGAAGGGAAAGCCATTTGGAATGGAGTAATGATCCCAAAGCCCATAGATTGTGTCTTTGTGTCTGAATTTAAATCAGAATGATTATAGAAAATTTCTTGGAATTTGTCTACAAATTTATCAAAGTCTTCATTCTTTCTTTGACAAATCTGTGTAAAAGACATAGTGTGTAACCCATCTGGAAGTGGAAGAATAGCATTATATGCAAGTTGTTGGCTCATCTGCAAGACTTGATCAGTGCTCTTAGCCTGGGCAGTGACAGTAGCCCAGGGCCCTTTGCCAAGTATAACTGTTGTGCTGTTAAACCATACAGAGGATCACCCTGCACTCTAGGTCTTGCTGCTTCTTGAGCACACTTTTCCTCCCAGCTTTTATGAAACATCACCTGCTGATGGGGTGGCATTCTAAGTCTTATTAGGGTATGCACATCAGCTGGAATCAATGTGTTAGATGGAAAAATATACTGCAGAAGTGACTGTGCAAGTTGGGATTTTCAACCCAATTGTGAAATTGCAGCTCTCAATTTTTCTAAAATCTTCCATTCGAAAGGTTTGCAAACTCTACTTGCAGCATTAATTACTACAGGAAAAGCTTCTACATGACTGGAGAGAAAAGTCCCTTCTACAATAGCTTCTGTAATAACTTTTTTCTACTTTCATTTCTCTTTTCTGGAGATAAAGCTTGGCCTGCAATTCCTCAGAAAGCATTAGGAGGACCATGCTATTTTGGGAAATTGACACTGTTTGCCCCTAGCATTCAACAGATGCTTGACATCAGGCACAAATTCCAATGTCCAAAACGTAGTGTGCATCTATTAGGCTCAGACTGCAAGGATAATGTAAAATTGTGGAATTGGCCATTCAGTTAAATTGGCATCACTTTTTAAACCAGGATTAGCTTCATCAAAGGCCCTTACATAATTCAAACAATTGGCTTGTAGGACAGGAAAACAAATTAATATTACATCTGCAATACTGAATGAGCTTACCACTGATGTAGGCAGCATATGCCACCTTGTGTTACAGGATAGGGCTGCTATAGATTTTTTGTTGCTAGCACAAGGAGATGGGTGTGAAGATTTTGAAGGGATGTGTTGCATGAATCTCTCTGACCACTCTGGATTTATTGACAAGAAAATGTCATTCCTTAAGGAAAATATGAAAAAGCTGACAGTTGTTGAGAATTCTTTTGATGAGTGGCTAAAATCCTGGGGAATAACAGGCTGGCTCAAGGACTTAGTACGCTTTGGCATTATGTATTATTGCCTGTATTAGGTATTCTTGGCTATGTAATTAATAAATAATTCTAGGTATTATTGTGTTTGTATTCTTTTCTCAATTCTGCTTATGGTGCCTTGCTTACTATGCTGTGTGTAAAAAGTAATTGACCATGCTTTTAAATCAGTCTGGCTTGTGCAGAAACAAAAGCAGGGAACTGCTGAAGATATTTTGCAGCTTTAGAAGTTTTGGAGAGACAATGGCCATATTCAGCCAATGCAGTGAATCCAGCTTGCTTGTAATAATGGACAATGAACACGTTCACAAAGAACGAATTGTGGACATATTCAGAAATGGGCAAGGTATGTCCTTGAAAAAGATACAAGAAGAAGAGTCATCAGAACTCAGCAAGTTTGTCAGCAAGCTTGGGAAAGTGAGCCATGGGTAGGCTAGACATCCCCAGCAAGACGCGTGAAAAATTAGGTGATCCATTCAGCATTCTATTTTAGATGTGTGAACAGCTAGGATTAACCAATCATGTATTAGCTAGAGACACGTGGACAGTAGAGATTTATTATAAATAGAGTCTTTTTAGGAATAATAAATTTAGCTTCACTGGATCATATTGGTCATGGTGTGATGTCGGTGAACTTTCCCACCCTGCACTTAAGAGTGTGTTGGTGTTGCCCAGGAAATGTACACATTTGGGGAAATGTCCTTGGAAGAGAGGGGCTTGATTCCCAAGGAAACTGCTTGCCCAAGAGCCCCCAGTGAGACAGGTGCAAGTGTCTCCATTTGACTCCCTCTGTTTCCTTCAATCCTTGAGGCCCCTTGCACTTGGCAGAGGGGCAGGGCAAGGCTGTGAAGAGCAGCTTTGGCATCTGCCTGGGCCTGCAGAGACTAAGCCAACCACCTGCAGCAGGGTTTGTTGCCCACCTTTGAGCACAGGTCTGAGCCAGATCCTGTTTGTCCAGCCGAGTGCCCCAATGCTCTCTTGGGGAGCTGTGAATTCAAAGGCCTTGATGCACACATTCATGCCACCTCCCTTCTCTTGTGTGTTTTAACTCTTGGCAAGATGTGTTTGCTTCTTGCTTGCTGAAGGCTGCTCTGCTCCAGAGCCAGCACCGAGCTTGGCTGTGCTGGCCAGGCACCGTGGAGAGTCCTTCCCTGAGCACTTGGCTGGGTTTGGGGTGTCCCAGGCTGTCTTAGACACTGGGCAATGTATTTCTTCCAATCAAAGGCATTTAGGGCGGTGTGGGGGTGGCCCCAGAGCACTTGGCAGCGTGCCCAAGGGCACTTGCTGACACGGCGCAGCACGGTTACCATGGAGCGGAATGGAACAGGACCCTTTGTGACACGTGGTGACATGGATGCTGGCGGTGACGAGGCCATGCCACTGTGCTCAGTGCACGTGACAGTACAGGAGGTGACAGAGCGATGCTGTAAGATGTCCCCGCACAGCCGGCTCGTTGGTTGCTGACCCGGAGCTTTTCCGATGCGTTCCTCCTGTGGCTGGCCTCATGGCCAGACCTCGGGATTCTGTGACTCGGAGCTTTTCCGAGGCATCTTCCATCCCTGCGGCCGGTGCCCTCGTGGCCAGGCTGTGGGAACCTCCATTGTTAACCAGGAGTCTCCTGTCATTGTGGCATGAGGCCTCGAGGGCAGGACTTGCTGTCCTGTGGCCTTCCTGAGGCTCTTCTGTTGCAGGTGCCTGCAAGGCACGACTGCAGCACTTGCTGACTTGGGCCTTTGCTGAGGCATCTGTCTCAAAGGTGCCCTTGAGGTCAGACAGCAGGATGGCAGGCAGACTGCTCAGCCTGTTCAAGGGGCTTCAGGGCAAGAAAAGCAAAGGCCCTGCAGCTGCCCCAGCACAGCAGCCTGCAGAGCTGCAGCAGTTGCAGCCACTGCAGGGTGGTGAATGGTGGAACTGGGCCACAGGGCAGGTGCCTGCAGCTGTCCTGGCCCCATCCCATCCCATCCTATCCCATCCCATCCCTGTGGACATGACCATGGATGGGATGGGACAGGAGCCGAGGCTGCCCCGCCGATGACCGTGCTCCATCCCCCGGGCTCTCCTGCCAGGCTGTCCCTGCCTGGCAAGCGCAGGGCTGGGCTGTGTTCTCCAGCCTCTCCCGCAGCCACTCAGCTCTGGCTGCGCTCGCTCTTTGCCAGATGCAGCCAAGGACCGGACTCAAGAGCAGGAGCCCACCCATGGCCACTTCGTCAGAGCAGCGCAGGTACCTGCAGCCATCTCCACCTGGGCTGGGCCTGCTGGCACTGCTCAGCCTGGCCCCGCGCTTGGAGCAGACCATGGAACGTCCCTCTCTTCCTGCCCATCCTTCTGCTACAGACACTGTGGAGGTTCCTGCACCTTAGTGCAAAATGACTGGCGGCCCCACACCCGAGGGCACGGCTGAGCCCGAATCCAGGCCCAGCGAGCTGCGGGCAGAGGCTGCTGCCAGCACAACGTCCTCTGACCTGGCTGCCAGCTCTGACTGGGAAACAGATGAGGGCTGGGAGGAGGCTGACATGGCCCTGACGAAGGGCATGGCCACCACCAACACCATCCCACAGGGCATCCCAGAGACTAAGGCCATGCCCACGCTCACTGTGAGTCCTAGACCTACTCTGGAGTTTTTCCAGAAGGGTTTTTATTCTCTACAGGGCTGAAGGCCTCCCAGGATCACGCGGCCCCTCAAGCCATGTCTGCTGGCCCTCCTCAGCCCCATGAGAGTGGGCTGGGAAGGCAAGCACTTCTTGGGGGAAGCTGGGCAAGTTGCTCCCTTGGACAGCACTCCAAGTCTTCCCCATGCTGCTTCCTCCAGGTGCAAGCCGTGGTTAGTGCCATGCTGCAGAGACTCACATCCTGTAGATGTCAGGCTGCAAATGGCCATTGTCAGCCTGACTGAAGAACACCCTGCCCCCGTGGTGATTAGCCTCCTGTGCTGTGCCCCAACGTGTGGCGCGTACGGGGCACAACTGCCTCGAGAGCTCTGTGCTCACCAGCCTGTAGGGCCCCTCTCCCTGTACAGCCTCTTCAGAGGGCTCTGCCAGACAGGCAGAGAGCACGGCACCCTCAGGCCCCTCTGTTTCCTGAGCCTGCTACAGCTGCACAGGGCACAGTACTGATGCACAGCTCTGGTCCCATAGAGCCGCCGCGCTGATGTGGAGAGTCAAAGGCACCTTGGAAGTAGCCCAATTAGAACATCTGGGACTTATCGGAGCAAGGCCACCTATACAATAGATATATTTTACTATGACTCAAATGCCACCTATACCCCTGCACCACTGGGGCTCACTTGTTCCCTTCCTTTGGAGACCATTATGACACCGGGGAGCATTGTGGAACCAATGGGCCATGGTGACACTGCAGGCCCTTGAGGAACCTGTTACACTGTAGGAACTTCTGGAACCAAGGAGAACATTGTGACACTGCAGGGTACCATGGATCCAAGGGGCCATTGTGACACTGTGCAGCCTTGTGGAACCAAGGGCATCTTTGTGGCTCTGTTGGGCTGCATGGTCCCAAGGGGCCAGTGTGAAGCAGCGGGGCTTTGTGGAACCAAGAGGCCATTGCTGCATTTCAGGGCACTTTGTGGAACCAAAGGGTCATTGTGATCCTGCGAGGCACTGTGGATCCATGGAGAGCATTGTGGCATTGCAAGGCCCCATGGAATCATGGAGACTCTTGTGACTCTGTGGGGCCTCATGCAAGGAAGGTGCCATTGTGACACTATGGGAATTTGTGGAAACATTGCGGGGGGCCATTGGACACAGCAAGGCTTCATGGAACAAATAGACCATTGTGACACTGTGGGGCCTTGTGGAACCATGGACAACATTAAGATCCTTAAGGACTTGTCTAACCAAGGGGACATTATGACACCTTAGGGCATCATGGAAGCAGAGAATCATTGTGGCACTGCAAGCCCTCATGGAAGCAAGGAGCTTTTGTGACACTGCAGGACCCTGTGGAACCAAGGGAACATGAAATACATGTGGCTGCCTTGGCCTCCCAGGGATCACTTGACAGGTCTGGCTGACCTTGGAATGTGGAAGGCCACTCCCATCTGCCCCTGAAACACTGGGGCTCTGAACTTTCCTTTGTAGGGAAAAGAACTGTCCATCTTTTCCAGGCATCCATGGCCAAAATTAGGATTCCACCTGAGACAGAGTGGAGATCCATTCTAAATTAAGTGAAGTGCCTGAGAGAGGTGAGAGGTCTGTAGAGCCAAAGCTGAAGTAAAAGCCGCATTCCAGAGACAGCAAAGAGACAGAGAAAGAAAAACAGAAATTACCACAAAGTCGATCTGCCCCAGACCTAAGAATTCCTCTGATAAAGAAGAACTAGTGCTAAATATCACGCAAAATGAATATGTATGAACTTATTGTGAAACTGTATGCATATGCATTTGAGAGAGAGATAAAAGACGACCTGAAGTCTTCAGAAGTATGCATACCTTGTTAAGAGAACTTGCGTCCAGCACGTGTCGTAATAAAAGCATACCGAACTTTACAACTTTTATAAAGTTGTGAAGTTTCTTCTTTTCTCCGCAAAACACACCTCCAAATTTCTGTGCATCCAAGGATTGCTCCCAGACAAAAGCTGCCAGGACAGACAGGTCTGGCTGGTCTTTGACTCCTGAGGGGCAGCACTCACCTGTTTTCCAAACACTGGAAAGAGCTCTCTGCTTTTCTTTTCCTGAAAAAAAAAAAAAAAAATCCCTCTTCTCCAGGCACAAATGTTTTAAATTAGGACTCCACATTCATAATTTCAAATATCCAAGGGTTGCTTCAAGCAAACCTGCCAGGACAGACAGGTCAGGCTTGCCTTGACCTCTGGTGGTTGCTGTTCATCAGCTTCTGAAACACGGGGGCTCCGTGCTTTCCTTCCTGTGGAGACCAATATGACTTTTGGGAGCCTTGTGAAATGAAGGGGCCACTGTGACACTGCAGAGCACCATGGATCCAAGGGACCATTGTGACACTGTGGAGCCTCGTAGAAACAAGGACATCATTGTGGCTCTATTGGGCCGCATGGTCCCAAGGGGCCAGTGCAAATCAGTGGTATGGTAGTTAGCCCAGCTGTAACTCAGAATCAGCCAGATTTTACCCCAAAAGAACTGAGTGTGATTTTCAAGCCCTGTGAAACATCTGTTTAACTCAGGGTGAGCTTGAGAAATCCCCCATAAGCCTTTAGTGTTGTTATGCTAAGTTGTCCAAGTTCTCCTTCCCTATTGGTTACTTGTTTCTCCTGTAGGGTTATTGTTCTAGAGTGTTCTACCCCCAAGTGTCTATGTTGTTGCTTCGCCTTTATGTCAGGTCTTTGAATCCCACTCCTCATTCTTTGCTCAACTTCTCCATGTTTATTGTTTTTCACCCTGTTACTAAAGTTTTTTTGGGCAACTCCATTGATCCTGCTTGTTGTAGCATTGGGTGATAGGATGGTTGGGACGGACGGAGATGACGGATGAGTGTGGGTGCAGGAAGCTTGTTTGGAAATGCCAGCCACTGCTTGGAGCAGGCCCGAAAGAGGAGCTTGAAAGAGGTGCCCAAAAAGCATGCCCGAACGAGGAGGGGAGTTCCCATTACTATACAATAAATCTTCCTCTGTACTGCATATTCTAATTTCCACTAACCAATCTAATACAAGACACAAATCTTATAGCATTTATATACAGCCTATAAGAATCATTACATTACCATACTGTGTTACATTTTAAACCCTAAAAACTACTCTTTGGACCTCTTCTCTTGACCCCCTTTGTCAAGCTAGTAGGGTCTGCTCGGACCCTTGGACCTGTCTGCAAGCAGAGGGTATTATTTCATCAAAAGAAGATTACTTTCAGCTGGCCATACCATTGTTTGCCAGTTGTTCAGTAACTAAGGCTTGGTATGTCAAAGTTTGCTTTCATTTCAATCTCACTTATAGTTTCCATACTCTCAAAATCTTTTGCCAGACAATCATATTTATAAGACTTTCCTGTTTCATCTTCCCCAGCATCTGCTTTTTTACATTTTCACCACCCTTGCCCTGAAGTTGGGGAACCAGAAAGGTTTGTCACAGCCACCCTCATTGCGATATTTGGTGCCCAAACAGGGACCCTGACATTCAGTCATGTCAGCTGGGGTGAGCTGATGGATAGGCCAGTGCTCCCCGGGGTTTTGGATTGTGCTGGGCCGGCAGATTCATCATTGCTTCGAGGGACCTCGGCCAGGATCCACAGGGACAATGACAGTTTCACCTGCATAGGATTGCAGGTGGGTTTGGGGAAACGCAGGACAATTATTGCCCATTTTGCCCCTGGGTTTTTACAATACGAATCCACATCCCATAACTGATTTGGGGTGTTCCAGTGGCTGTTCCACCTAAGGTGGAGAAAGAGAAAAATGGCAGCCGGATGACCAAAGTAGAAAGCTGTGTATAGGGATGCTTTAAGTTAATTCTCACTGATCATGACCAAATATCTTCAAAGAACAAATTAAAATCAATCGTGAGGTGGATCATTAAAAACTTTCCAGATGCCCCTGAGCCTGATCGTCCTTCTTCCATCTTGGCTCCTCCACTTCCTGCTACCACAACCTTCTCTTCCGCCCTGAATGAACCTCCAGACTCCATCCCCACAACTGCAGGTCATGCCCTCACTTTCAATCATTCCACCTCCACCATGGGCCATGCCTCCAGAAGGCCAGCCTGGAAATATGACATCCTAAATCAAGGCCCTTCCTCCCCAACACCTGACAAAATGGCAGCGCCCTTTCCCTCACCCTCCGGCAACAATATAACCCCCATGATCAAAGATCCTAAGCCCAGCTGTCAAACTATTTCTAATCCAAATGTTTCTGCTCCAAGTTATTCTTCCCCCCCAGAAGACAGTTTGGACTCCTCAGAGCCACCTTGCCCCTCAACCCTGGAAGATCCCTGGGAAAGGAAGAAGACTGGGAAATAGTCTCGAAATTCCACCTTGCCCCCATATGTTGTGATAGAAGGGGGCAGAATCCCAGGTATCAGCCACTGGTTTATGAGGAAATCAAGGAGCTGTGTAGGGCAGCTAAAGACCATAGGAGGGACTTACCTTGTTTTAATGGCCCAATTAGGGCCATGTTTACAGCACATGTTAACCCCCTATGATTTAAATGTATTATGACCATGTTGTTGTCACCTACAGGATAGACCCTGTGAAAAGGGGGATGGAAGTGTTTTCTAAATCAAATAATAGCAGACCATGCTAATAATGAGGCAAGGGCGGAATTGACAATCAGCCATCTAGCTGGAGAAGGACAACGCAGCCTACCAGATGTTCAAGCAGCAGGTATGTCCAGAGAAGTATTAGATGATATCAAAGAGATGGCTTTGAAAGCTTTCATCCAGGTATTGGATGGTAGAACCTCCAATTTGGATTACCTTGGGTGGCTGCAACTAAAGCTTTAGGACAATTAGACCATCTCGGGTGCCTGTTAAGTAAGCAAACCAATACTACCTCCCTCACATGGAGTGGTCTGCTCTCAGATGTAGAGACCATCAGACATGCCACCTTGCAGAACAGTGATAGAGTTTTTACTCTGGGCACATGGGCATGGGTGTGTAGACTCTGAGGGCATGTGTTGCATGAACCTCTTCAGCCACAGCGAGTCAATCCACAAGGGCATTCAGGTACTGAAGGAAGGGTTCAAGAAGCTTCAAAAGGAAAACAAAGACTGATCCAATAAACTCTTCCAATCCAAGGGACTAAAGGGTTGGATGATGTCTAGCTAAATAGGACTAATATTTTTGTAGTGGTTGTTTTTGTATTGTTAATAGTACTATGTTTGTTTGGATGCTTTCAGAAAGTCTTACAAAATATTTTCAGTCCCATCTTCGTTGTAAAACAGAAAGGGGGAAGATACCAACACAAGCTCCTCATGGACTCCTTGGAGGAGGGAAGTGGTGGCCAGGATGGCACAAAAACCTCTCAGAGACTCAGTGTGGAAAGGAGAATCCTAAAATATTCTTAAATCCATAAAGTACCTTAAAAACTTTCAGTATCTAAAGGCATTAATGAGCCACACTGAGTGTCAGTGCAAAACTCTCCAGGGACTAATTAAAGCAGATAATTGGAGGCCATGATTGCACAAACCTCTCAGAGACTCCAAGGCAATAGCCAAACCCAAAGTCCTTTGTAAAACATGCCGTCTCTGGGAACATTAGGGACCCCCAGGGCCATTGCTGAGCTAGGCTCCCCAGGAACTCCTTCCAGCAGACCCTTGAGGCCACTGGGATGTGGGCTAGGGGGGGATGCTGAGGGCAGGACAAGGGGCTAACAGTGCCCAGCCTGACTGGGGCTGTGCCAGGAGGCCCCAGGGCCTCAGCACAAGGTGTCTCATCACAGCCCTTCATGGCACAGATCCTGATACTGTGCCCCAGGGCACCAAGACTTGGCTTCTCTTTGTCCCCACTTGTCATCACTGCCTCCAGTTCTCTGCTCTGCCTGGGGCCTTGGGACACTTTCTCAATCATGTTCCTCAGTGGGACCCATTAAAAGTCCAAGAAACTTTGGAGTTGGATTCTGACTTGGAGCTCTGGAGAGGTTTCTTCAGCTCCCTCTCAGGGACTGATGTTCAGGGCCTGAGCATAAAGCCCCAGAGGCTCATTAAAGTCCTTGTGCTCTGTCTGTGCTGCTGAGTTGGGCTGGGCTCCTGGCACAGCAGCAGCTCCTGGTAACCAAGAAGAGCTTCAAAAGCACATTTCTTTTCATGAGCAGCTTTTCTCTCAGCCCAGCAGGGCTTGGGCACTGCCTGCAGCCACCTCAGGCACAGCACAGAGGCACAGAGAGCTTCAATCAGTCAGGGCTGGGAAGGTGCTGAGAAGTGCCTGGGGCAGAATCACTACCAGCCCTTGGCACAGGAACCTCTGGCTGCAGGACAGTGCAGCTGCAGCTCCTGGAGCCATCTCCTAAAGCTGGAACATCCCAATGCCTACAGACTCTTTGAGTACATTCTCTGATTGTCTCTTGTGCAGAGCAGCCAGGGGTGCCCAGGGCAGTCCTGCAGGGCAGGGTCCTGCAGCCCAGGGTGCTGTGCTGGGGCAGGGACTCTGCTGCCTGCCAGGGACAGCTCTCAGCCAGCCCTGGCAGCTGCTCCCAGCACTGGGGAACAAGGTCTGGGTGGGAGGAGACAGCTGGTAAGAATTGGAAGTGTTCTCCTTGTGTGGTGAGGATGCTGCATTGCTCAGGACTGCTCCCAGCAGGGCATTCAACTGCAGAACATTTCTAAGCAGATTATACAAGGAGCACAGCAAGGCAGGGGCAGCATGAAAGGAAAAATCCTTCTTTTTCAATCTACTGCTCTGAGTTGCCTGGATGAGAAAGTACACATTGATATCAATCTCTCAGTTCACATTCAGAAAAAGAAAAAGGCTTTCTCTCAGAACTTACTAACCAGGCAGTGAAAGAAATCAGCACAAGGCCCCTTGAGGCAGCATCAGCGTCGCTTTTCCAGCCTCCTCAGGGTTGCTCTGACGTTGCCATAAGCGCCTGCAGAGCCAGAGCTGCCCCTGGGCAGTGCCTGATCTGGGAGGTGTCTGCAGGGCAGACCTGAGCCCCCAGAGCTGGGCTGGGCTCTGGCAGCACTGGCAGGGCCCAGCCCTGGTCACAGGAAAGCAGCTGCTGGCAGGGACAGCTCCAGGCAGCAGAGCCCTGGGCAGGCAGGGGGGGGGAAAGTGCCCCCAGGCTGTGCTGGGATATTTAAAGTCCTCTCCAAACCCAACTACCAAATGATTACTTTTTTTACAGATCCCAATGCCAAGGCTACACAAATGTCTAACAGCAGCTCCGTCAGGCACTTCCTCCTGCTGGCATTGGCAGACACATGGCAGCTGCAGCTCCTGCACTTCTGCCTCTTGCTGGGCATCACCCTGGCTGCCCTCCTGGGCAACGGCCTCATCATCAGCGCCATAGTCTGCGGCCACCAGCTGCACACGCCCATGTTCTTCTTCCTGCTCAACCTGGCCCTCAGCGACCTGGGCTCCATCTGCACCACTGTCCCCAAAGCCATGCACAATTCCCTCTGGGACACCAGGACCATCTCCTACACAGGATGTGCTGCACAGCTCTTTTTCTTTCTGTTTTTCCTCTCAGTAGAGCTTTCTCTCCTGACCATCATGTGCTACGACCGCTATGTGTCCATCTGCAAACCCCTGCACTACGGGACCCTCCTGGGCAGCAGAGTTTGTGCCCACATGGCAGCAGCTGCCTGGGCAGGTGGCTTTCTCAATGCTGTCATGCACACAGCCAATACATTTTCCCTGCCCCTGTGCCATGGCAATGCCCTGGGCCAGTTCTTCTGTGAAATCCCCCAGATCCTCAAGCTCTCCTGCTTACACTCAAACCACAGGGAACTTGGGCTTATTGCAGTTAGTGTCTGTTTAGGACTCGGATGTTTTGTGTTCATTGTTTTCTCCTATGTGCAGATCTTCAGGGCCGTGCTGAGGATCCCCTCTGAGCAGGGACGGCACAAAGCATTTTCCACTTGCCTCCCTCACCTGGCCGTAATCTCCCTGTTTGTCAGCACTGGAATATTTGCTCAATTGAAGGCCCCCTCAATATCCTCCCCATCCCTGGATGTGGCCCTGTCAGTTCTGTACTCGGTGGTGCCTCCAGCCCTGAACCCACTCATCTACAGCCTGAGGAACAAGGAGCTCAAAGCTGCCGTGTGGAGACTGATGATGGGATGCTTACGGGAACATTAAACTATTTTCCTGTTTTTGTAATTTAATTGCAATAAAAATCATCTTTGATACTCCTTGTTGGTTTAAACTTTTGCTTTCTTTTCTTTATTTGTTCCATATTTTTCGCAAAGATATGTCATTGTCTGTGCAATTTCTCATTTTTTCTCTCCATCTTCCCTGTGGCTACAGACTGTGTCAATGAGGAGCTGCACTCTAAGTGGCTTTAAAGGAACTAAAGGATCTCCCAGCAGAGTTTTCTGCAGAGATGCCCTTTTGTTGCCTTCTCTGGAGCTGCAGCAGCAATGTCTGTGTGCAGAGCTGGGGGCAGATCAGTGCTGGCACAGATCCTGTGCCCAGTAGCAGCAGCACTTGGTGTGGCCTGTGCTGCTGCCATGGCCCTGCCCCGCTGCCCTGGTGGCCCTGGTGTTGCTGTAGGGCCTGAGTGCTCTCAGGGCCGGGCACAGTCCTGGGGGTGGCAGTGCCGGGGCTGCAGCAGGGACAGGCCATGGGCACTGCTGGGGCAGCTCTGACGCCTCAGCCCGGGGCCTGTGGGCTCCAGGCTCCTTGCCCAGGCTCTCTCAAGAACACACCCAGGCCAATGCTCAGCTCAGAAAAGCCCCGTGAGCAGCCCCAGGCTGGCCGCGGGCAGGCTGGGCGAAAACAGCATGGCTGGGGCTCTGTAAGGGCCATGGGGGAGATGGGAAGGAGCAGCAGAGCAGGGGCTGATCCATCCCCAGTGCACTGGACAGACGAGTGCACTGGACACTGGGCAGCGTCCCAGAGCGTCCTCATGGAGCTGCCAACAACATCCCCCTCTTCAGTCCTGGCCTCTCCCCAGCTCACACAGGTGCCCCATCCTTGCAGGAACAGACACGGCAGCACTGGCTCAGCAGCCCCTGTTTGCATTGCACACAGCAGGGCGAGCACCCCCATGCTGTTGCTGTGGGGACATGAACCTGAGGGAGCACAAATGCCATCAGCCACCGGGGCCAGCAAGGGCTTGGGGACACCAGGGAAACCACTCAGCTTTGTCCTGGCCTCTGCAGTCAGCCAGAAAGTTTGTTCCCATCAGCTGGAAGTTTCCAGTGACACTGCAGATGCTGTTGCTCAGGGCCAGGGCTGCCTGGCAGGGACCCCCAAACTGCCCTGAGCATTTCATTGGCTTCATCTTTGCTTTCTTTACACTTTCTGGCACAAATTTCTTCCTATTGCCTAGCCCTTGTTCCCTCCAGTGCAAACAGCCCATCCCTGTTTGCCTTTTCCTCTCTGGCCTCACTCCTCATTGCAGTTCCTGACTTGGCACCATGGGAACGTCCCTTGGGCAGCAGGATCATCCTACAAGTGCTGCAGGAATTGTCTGCAGGCTCCTGCAGTGGCTGGTGCTCCTCCCTTGCCAGAGACACCCCAGGCCAGGGGGGCACATCTGGGCTGCTGCGTCTGGCTCTGGGGCTCCCTGTTCTGGGCAATGAGGAGGAGCTGCAGAGGCTCTGCAGGACTGACAGGATGGGCTTTGGGGCTGGCAGGAGAAGCTGAGGGACCTGGGCTGCTGGAGCTTCTGAAGAGGAGGCCCAGGGTTCATCCTGCAACTGCTCCAAGGGTGGTCCCAGAGAATCCCAGAATCAGAAAGTTTGGAAAAGTCCTTGGAGATCATCAAGTCCAACCTGTGCCCTGACACTGCCTTGTCTCTCCCCTGAGACTCCTCTTCTCCAGGATAAACAACCCCAGCCACTCCTCACTGGCCTCGTGTTCCAGACTCCTCCCCCTCCTTGTTGCCCTTCTCTGGACATGCTCCAGCCCCTCCATGTTCCTTCCTTAATTGGGGGGGGAGAGAGACCCAGAACTGGACACAGCACTCGAGGTGCTTCCCAAGCAGTGCTGAGCCCAGGGGAAGAATCCCTGCCTTGCTCCTACTGGCCACATCATTCATGATCCTGGCCAGGAGCCATTAGCCTTCTTGGCCACCTGGGTACACTGCTGGCTCATGTCCAGCCTGCTGTCCATCACTCCCTGCAGGTCCCTTTCTTCCTGGCTGCTGTCCAGACACTCTGTCCCCAGCCTGTAGTGCTGCAGGCGGTGTTGTGGTCAAAGTGCAGGACCCAGCACTTGGACTTGTTAAACCTCACCTTGTTGGATTTGGGTCCTGGATCCAGCCTGTCCAGGGCCCTGTGCAGAGCCCTTCTACCCTACCCTCCAGCAGATCCACAATCCCAGACAACTTGGTGTCATCACGGTTCCATGAGGCCCCAGAGTGTCCCAATGGTCTCCATGATTCCATGAGGCCTCCCAGGGTCACAGTGTTCCTTTTGGTTCCCTAGCATCCCTTGGTGTCACAGTGTCACTGTGTCCCCCAAGGCCCTGTAGTGTCACAATGGATCCTTGATTCCACGAGGTCTGGCAGTGCAGCAACGCTCTCCTTGGTTCCACAGTGTCACATTTAGCTCTTCGTCCCAAGGCCCACGGTGTCAAACACGTTTCCTTCATTCCAGGAGTCCCTGAGGCAGTAGTGTCCCCTTGGTTCCATGGGGCCCTGCAGTGTCGCAATGGCCCCATCATGACACCAGGTCCTGCTCTGTCACAATGCTCTGCATGGTTCCACAAGGCTCTGCAGGGTCACAGTGGTCTCTTGGCTCCATGAGGCCTTGGAGTGTCACAATGAATTCCTTGATGTTGCAGTTTCACAATGGAGCCCTGGTGACACAAGATCCTGCAATGTCACCAGGGACCCTTGGTTCCATGGGGCACCACAGTGTCACAATTGTTCCCTCAGCTGCCAGAGTCCTTGCAATGGAGCAAGGGCCCCTTGATTCCATTGTCCCCAGGCTCTCCCAAGGGTCTCCTTGGTTCCACAGTGGCACAATGGCCCCTCAGTTCCACAAGGCCCTGCAAGTTCACAATGGACACTGTGGTTCCAGCAGGACCCGGACTGTCACCATGGACTCCTTGCTTCCATTCAGGCCCACAGTGTCACAATGGCCCCTTGGCTCTGTGCTGCCATGTCGTACACAGTGTCACCATGGTCCTCTTAGTGCCACCAGGCCCTGCAGTGTCACAATCATCAGGGAATCAACCAGGCTGGAAAAGACCTTGGGGAGCATCAAATCCAACCTGGGACCCAATACCACCTTGTCACCAAGGCCATGGCACTCAGTGCCACATCCAGTCTTCCCTTAAACAATTCAGGGACAGTGACTCACTCACCTCCCTGGGCCTCCCCAGGGCTTGGCTTGTTAAAGTGTTCTGAATGTTAATGAGCCCTGGGACACTGAATTCCTGCACTGAAGAGCTGAAGGCTGAACAAGCCTCTGGAGCAGGAAAATTCAGCAGCAGCCTCCAAGTTGCTGAGGATGTCAGCAGCCCCCACTGAGGCCATCCCTGCCCAGAGACCGTGGGGGAATGGGCAGACAAGGAGAGCGTCCCTGGGGCTGGGGCAGCACAACTCAGAGGCACCAGTGGCTGCAGCTGGGAAATGGAGTGTGGAATGTGTCTGGGAAAGCCCTGCCTGGGCTGTGCCAAGCAGGACACACAAGCCCTGAGTCCCATTCCCCAAACAACTCTCTCAAGGAGACATTTAAAAGGAATCAGAATTATTTGTGTCCTCTGAGTTGGACGCACTGGAGAAATACTGATGAGATCAAGAGATCAAAAAAACCAAACAGCCTTTACTGGCACCTTTAGAAAATCAGGGAAACTTTGGCAAAATGTTTAATATTACATTCAATCAACAAAAAATATTTCTCAAAGCAATAACTAGGCCGATTCAACTTCACAAACTTGACGCCATTTCAATTTTATGTTACTCCAAATTTGCAAGAAGAGGGAATTAGATGAAGGAGAAGAAGACCCAGAAAGAGAGAAAGAAACAAAAGATACAGAGAAGCACACACACAGATACCAACTCCTGGATTCCAGCAGTATTCAGATGGAAATTCCAAGCGAAGGTAAGTTCAAGATGTGTGCTTGCATTCTGGTCAGCCTTCAATAGCCCTTGGTCTTCCTGGGCCCTTCCCCCAGGTGGGACTTGGGCTCATTTGGTCCCTCAGGAGCTGGGCTGGGGGCTGCAGAGGTGGCTGTGGAGCATTGCCTGTGCTGTGCCAGGGACTGGCAGACACTGCTGGGCTGGGATAGAGGCTCTGGGGGGACTGGGGTTCCAGGGCAGGGCAAGGTTGGACCTGCCTCTTCCTCACCCAGAAAAGAAATGTTTTGATCCAACAATCTCGTCCAGTCTGTTCCAATAGAGAATATTGGAAGTGGAATCACAAATTTGACCATGTGTACCTGGCCAAGAAGGAGAGTTCTTATCTAGAGGAAGGAAAGACCCAGTTCTGGGTTAATTTCTGTTTTCTTTCCCTGGATTTTATTTGGTTTTTTTGCTTTATTTTCCTTGGTGTGCCTGAAGTGTCCAGTCAGGAGCAGAGTGACTCTTGCCAAGGAACTTTGTGCTGCTGCACCTTAACATTAAATCTGGTTTTGGCTGATCCCTTGCTGGGTATTTTTTCAGCGCTCTCAAGGCCTTGTTGGTAACAGGGTGAAGGGGCCCTGGCCCAGGCTCTGGCCCTGGGGGACACGGGGATGCTGCCGGGGGGTCCCTGTCCCCCTGTGCTTGGTTGTGCACCGGCCCCCCATCCCCATGTCAGGCTCTGGGGTCGATCTCGTGGAACATCCTCTGGGGGAGGCTGCAGGGCCGGGGGCGGGGGGACCTGGGGGGACAGGGGACCCCGCTGTGCATGAGCAGGGTTGGACTGCTCTGGGGGGAGCTGTGAGGGGGGCTGGGGCAGAGTGTCCTCCCCAGTGACCTCACACAGCCCCTGTGATGTCACACAGCCATCTGTGATGTCATACAGACCCCTGTGAGTTCATATAACCTCCTGTAATGTAACACAGTACCTGTGGTGTCATAGAGCCAACTCTGGGATGCCACCCGATGATGTGATAGAGGTGCTCTTTGATGTCACAGAAGTCTCTGACATGTCAGAAAGTCACTCTATGATTGCACAATGTCTGCTGTGATGTCACAGCTTTCTCTATGATGTTACACAGCCACCCAGTGATGGCACAACCAACTCTCTGATGCCCCAGATCCACACTCTATGAATGGAGGATCTGCTCTATGTCCTCACACTATGATGTCACAGACATCTCTGTGAAGTCACAACACCCTCAGTGATGCCACAGAACCCTCTCTATGAGTTCATACGGCCACTCTGTAATGTCACAGCACTGACTATGAACTCACAGTCAGCGCTATGATGCCATACAACCATGTCATTATGTCACAGCCTGCTCTGTGATGTTACAGAATCCCCTCTGTGATGCCATAGGTGCTCAATGACCTCACAAAATAAACTCCGTGATGTCATAGCCCAATCTGTGACTCCACACAACCCACTCTGTGTTGTTACACAGCCCCTTGTTGACATTCCAGCTGCTCGGTGCCTCTGTAACACAGCCCCAGAGGTGCTGCTGTGACACAGCCCCCTCGGGGCCATCCCACTGCCCCTGCCAGTGCTGAGCCCCTGTGAGCTCTGTCTGTGCCAAGTCGGGCTGGTTTGATAGTACCAAGTGGCTCCTGCAATCTGCCATCCAGAAGCGGGGAAGCTGAGTTTTTTTTGCCAGAAAAAAGGGCCGTGGTTTTTGTTGGGGGCCTGCGGCTGGGAGTGACCGGCTAGGTCCTGAAAAGCTATGATAGGCAGGATGGTTACCAGACCCATGGAGGCACCAGTGCCAAGTTGGGCTGGTTTGATAGTACCAATTGGCAGGCGAGTTTTGTTTTCCAGGGAAAAGCACCGTTGTTTGTGTTTGGAGGCCTGTGGCTCGGAGTGGCCTGCTGGCTCCTGAAAATCCACGATACGCAGCATTGTTCCCAGACCCAAGGTGGCACCAGTGCCAAGTAGGGCTGGTTTGACTGTGTCAAGTGCCTCCTGCAATCTCCCATCCAGAAGCGGGGCAGCTGAGTTTTTTTTGCCTGTGAAACGGGCCGTTGTTTTTGATTGGGGTCTGTGGCCGAGAGTGGTCGGCTGGCTCCTGACAATCCAGAATACGCAGGATGGTTCCCAGACCCAAGGTGGCACCAGTGCCAAGTCGGGCTGGTTTGATAGTACCAAGTGGCTCCTGCAATCTGCCATCCTGACGCGGGGCAGCGGATTTTCCTTTGCAAGGGAAAATGACCGTGGTTTGTTTTTGGGGGCATATGGCTGGGAGTGGCCGGCTGGCTCCTTAAGAAGTTCGATACGCAGGATGGTGCCCAGACCCATAGTGGCACCAGTGCCAAGTCGGGCTGTTTTTATAGTACCAAGTGGGTCCTGCAATTTGCCATCCAGAAGAGGGGCAGTTGAGTTTTGTTTACCAGAGTAAAGGGCCGTGGTTTGTGTTTGGGGGCCAATGGCTGAGAGTGGCCGGCTGGCCCCTGAAAATCCACGATAGGCAGAATGGTTCCCAGATCCAAGGTGGCACCAGTGCCAAGTCGGGCTGGTTTGATGGTGCAAAGTGGCTCCTGCAATCTGCCATCCAGACGCAGGGCAGCGGATTTTTGTTTGCTGGAGAAAAGTTCCATGGTTTGTTTTTGGGGGTATATGGCTGGGAGTGGCCGGCTGGCTCCTTAAAAAGCTCGATACGCAGGATGGTTCCCAGAGCCAAGGTTGCACCAGTGCCAAGTCGGGCTGGTTTCGTAGTAGCAAGTGCGTCCTGCAATTTGCCATCCCGAAGAGGGGCAGTTGAGTTTTGTTTGCCAGAGAAAAGGGCCGTGGTTTGTGTTTGGTGGCATATGGCTGAGAGTGGCCGGCTGGCCCCTGAAAATCCACGATAGGCAGGATGGTTCCCAGAGCCAAGGTGGCACCAGTGCCAAGTCCGGCTGGTTAGATAGTACTAAATAGCTCCTGCAATCTGCCATCCAGAAGCGGGGCAGCTTACTTTTGTTTGCCATGGAAACGGGCCGAGGTTTGTGTCTGGAGGCCTATGGCTGGGAGTGACCGGCTGGCTCCTGAAAAGCTACGATAGGCAGGATGGTTACCAGACCCATGGTGGCACCAGTGCCAAGTTGGGCTGGTTTGATAGTACCAAGTGGCTCCTGCAATCTGCCATCAAAAAGTTGGCAGGCGAGTTTTGTTTTCCAGGGAAAAGCGCCGTTGTTTGAGTTTGGGGGCCTGTGGCTGGGAGTGGCCGCCTGGCGCCTTAGAATCAACGTTATGCAGCGTGGTTCCCAGACCCAAGGTGGCACCAGTACCCAGTCGGGCTGGTTTGATAGTACCAAGTGCGTCCTGCAATCTGCCATCCAGAAGCGGGGCAGCTTACTTTTGTTTGCCAGGGAAACGGGCCGAGGTTTGTGTCTGGGGGCCTATGGCTGAGAGTGACCGGCTGGCCCCTGAAAAGCTACGATAGGCAGGATGGTGACCAGACCCATGGTGGCACCAGTGCCAAGTTGGGCTGGTTTGATAGTACCAAGTGGGTCCTGCAATCTGCCATCAAAAAGTTGGCAGGCGAGTTTTGTTTTCCAGGGAAAAGCGCCGTTGTTTGTGTTTGGGGGCCTGTGGCTGGGAGTGGCCAGCTGGCTCCTTAGAATCCACGATACGCAGGATGGTTCCCAGACCAGAGGTGGCACCAGTGCCAAGTCGGGCAAGTTTGATGGTGCAAAGTGGCTCCTGCAATCTGCCATCCAGAAGCGGGGCAGCCTACTTGTGTTTGCCAGGGAAACGGGCAGAGCTTTGTGTCTGGGGCCTATGGCTGGGACTGACCGGCTGGCCCCTGAAAAGCTACGATAGGCAGGATGGTGACCAGACCCATGGTGGCACCAGTGCCAAGTTGGGCTGGTTTGATAGTACCAAGTGGCTCCTGCAATCTGCCATGCAAAAGCAGGGCAGCTGAGTTTTGTTTGCCAGAGAAAAGGCCTGTGGTATGTGTTTGGGTCCTGTGGCTGGGAGTGGCCGGCTGGCTCCTTAAATTCCATGATACGCAGCATCGTTCCCAGACCCAAGGTGGCACCAGTGCCAAGTCCGGCTGGTTTGATGGTGCAAAGTGGCTCCTGCAATCTGCCATTTCGACGCGGGGCAGCGGATTTTTGTTTGCCAGAGAACAAGTCCGTGGTTCGTTTTTGGGGGCATATGGCTGGGAGTGGCCGGCTGGATCCTTAAAAAGCTCGATACGCAGGATGGTTCCCAGAGCCAAGGTGGCACCAGTGCCAAGTTGGGCTGTTTTTGTAGTACCAAGTGCGTCCAGCAATTTGCCCTCGAGAAGAGGGGCAGTTGACTTTTTTTTGCCAGAGAAAAGGGCCGTGGTTTGTGTTTCAGGGCATATGGCTGAGAGTGACCGGCTGGCTCCTGAAAAGCTACGATAGGCAGGATGGTGACCAGACCCATGGTGGCACCAGTGCCAAGTTGGGCTGGTTTGATAGTACCAAGTGGTTCCTGCAATCTGCCATCAAAAAGTTGGCAGGCGAGTTTTGTTTTCCAGGGAAAAGCGCCGTTGTTTGTGTTTGGGGTCCTGTGGCTGGGAGTGGCCGGCTGACTCCTTAGAATCCACAATACGCAAGATGGTTCCCAGACCAGAGGTGGCACCAGTGCCAACTTGGGCTGGTTTGATCGCACCAAGTGGCTCCTGCAATCTGCCATCCAGAAGCGGGGCAGCTTACTTTTGTATGCCAGGGAAACGGGCCGAGGTTTGTTTCTGGGGGCCTATGGCTGAGAGTGACCGGCTGGCTCCTGAAAAGCTACGATAGGCAGGATGGTGACCAGACCCATGGTGGCACCAGTGCCAAGTTGGGCTGGTTTGATAGTACCAAGTGGCTCCTACAATCTGCCATCAAAAAGTTGGCAGGCGAGTTTTGTTTTCCAGGGAAAAGCGCCGTTGTTTGTGTTTGGAGGCCTGTGGCTGGGAGTGGCCGGCTGGCTCCTTTGAACCCAGGATACGCAGGATGGTTCCCAGACCCAAGGTGGCACCAGTGCCAAGTCGGGCTGGTTTGATAGTACCAAGTGGCTCCTGCAATCTGCCATCCAGAAGCGGGACAGCTTACTTTTGTTTCCCAGGGAAACGGGCCGAGGTATTTGTCTGGGGGCCTATGGCTGCGAGTGACCGGCTGGCTCCTGAAAAGCTACCATAGGCAGGATGGTTACCAGACCCATGGTGGCACCAGTGCCAAGTCGGGCTGGTTTGATAATACTAAATAACTCCTGCAATCTGCCATCCAGACACCGGGCAGCGGATTTTTGTTTGCTGGAGAAAAGTTCCGTGGTTTTTTTTGGTGGGTATATGGCTGGGCGTGGCCGGCTGGCTCCTTAAAAAGCTCGATACGCAGGATGGTTCCCTGACCCAAGGCGGCATCAGTGCCAAGTTGGGCTGTTTTCGTAGTACCAAGTGCGTCCTGCAATTTGCCATCCAGAAGAGGGGCAGTTGAGTTTTGTTTCCCAGGGAAACGGGCCGAGGTATTTGTCTGGGGGCCTAATGCAGGGAGTGACCGGCTGGCTCCTGAAAAGCTACGATAGGCAGGATGGTGACCAGACCCATGGTGGCACCAGTGCCAAGTTGGGCTGGTTTGATAGTCCCAAGTGGCTCCTGCAATCTGCCATCAAAAAGTTGGCAGGCGAGTTTTGTTTTCCAGGGAAAAGCGCCGTTGTTTGTGTTTGTGGGCGTGTGGCTGGGAGTGGCCGGCTGGCGCCTTAGAATCTACGTTACGCAGCATGGTTCCCAGACCCAAGGTGGAACCAGTGCCAAGTTGGGCTGGTTTGATAGTACCAAGTGGGTCCTGCAATCTGCCATCCAGAAGCGGGGCAGCTTACTTTTGTATGCCAGGGAAACGGGCCGAGGTTTGTGTCTGGGGGCCTATGGCAGGGAGTGACCGGCTGGCTCCTGAAAAGCTACGATAGGCAGGAGGTTTACCACACCCATGGTGGCACCAGTGCCAAGTTGGGCTGGTTTGATAGTACCAAGTGGCTCCTGCAATCTGCCATGAAAAAGTTGGCAGGCGAGTTTTGTTTTCCAGGGAAAAGCGCCGTTGTTTGTGTTTGGGGGCCTGTGGCTGGAAGTTGCCAGCTGGCTCCTTAGAATCAACAATACGCAGGATGGTTCCCAGACCAGAGGTGGCACCAGTGCCAAGTTGGGCTGGTTTGATGGTGCAAAGTGGCTCCTGCAATCTGCCATCTAGAAGCGGGGTAACTTACTTTTGTTTGCCAGGGAAACGGGCCGAGCTTTGTGTCTGGGGTCCTATGGCTGGGAGTGACCGGCTGGCTCCTGAAAAGCTACGATAGGCAGGATGGTGACCAGACCCATGGTGGCACCAGTGCCAAGTTGGGCTGGTTTGATAGTACCAAGTGGCTCCTGCAATCTGCCATCAAAATGTTGGCAGGCGAGTTTTGTTTTCCAGGGAAAAGCGCCGTTGTTTGTGTTTGGGGGCCTGTGGATGGGAGTCGCCGGCTGGCTCCTTAGAATCCACGATACGCAGGATGGTTCCCAGACCAGAGGTGGCACCAGTGCCAAGTCGGGCTAGTTTGATGGTGCATAGTGGCTCCTGCAATCTGCCATCCAGAAGCGCGGTAGCTTACTTTTGTTTCCGCGGGAAACGGGCCGAGGTATTTGTCTGGGGCCCTAATGCAGGGAGTGACCGGCTGGCTCCTGAAAAGCTACGATATGCAGGATGGTGACCAGACCCATGGTGGCACCAGTGCCAAGTTGGGCTGGTTTGATAGTACCAAGTGGCTCCTGCAATCTGCCATCAAAAAGTTGGCAGGCGAGTTTTGTTTTCCAGGGAAAAGCGCCGTTGTTTTTGTTTAGAGGCCTGTGGCTGGGAGTGGCCGCCTGTCCTCTTAGAACCTATGTTACGCAGGATGGTTCCCAGAGCCAAGGTGGCACCAGTGCCAAGTCGGGCTGGTTTGATAGTACCAAGTGGCTCCTGCAATCTGCCATCCAGAAGCGGGACAGCTTACTTTTGTTTGCCAGGGAAACGGGCCGAGGTATTTGTCTGGGGGCCTAATGCAGGGAGTGACCGGCTGGCTCCTGAAAAGCTACGATAGGCAGGATGTTTACCAGACCCATGGTGGCACCAGTGCCAAGTTGGGCTAATTTGATAGTACCAAGTGGCTCCTGCAATCTGCCATCAAAAAGTTGGCAGGCGAGTTTTGTTTTCCAGGGAAAAGCGCCGTTGTTTGTGTTTGGAGGCCTGTGGCTGGGAGTGGCCTGCAGGTTCCTTTGAACCCAGGATACGCAGGATGGTTCCCAGAGCCAAGGTGGCACCAGTGCCAAGTTGGGCTGGTTTGATAGTACCAAGTGGCTCCTGCAATCTGCCATCCAGAAGCGGGACAGCTTACTTTTGTTTCCCAGGGAAACGGGCCGAGGTATTTGTCTGGGGGCCTATGGCTGCGAGTGACCGGCTGGCTCCTGAAAAGCTACGATAGGCAGGATGGTGACCAGACCCATGGTGGCACCAGTGCCAAGTCGGGCTGGTTTGATAATACTAAATAGCTCCTGCAATCTGCCATCCAGACGCGGGGCAGCGGATTTGTGTTTGCTGGAGAAAAGTTCCGTGGTTTTTTTTGGGGGGTATATGGCTGGGCGTGGCCGGCTGGCTCCTTAAAAAGCTCGATACGCAGGATGGTTCCCAGACCCAAGGTGGCATCAGTGCCAAGTCAGGCTGTTTTCGCAGTACCAAGTGCGTCCTGCAATTTGCCATCCAGAAGAGGGGCAGTTGAGTTTTGTTTGCCAGAGAAAAGGGCCGTGGTTTGTGTTTGGGGGCATATGGCTGAGAGTGGTCGGCTGGCCCCTGAAAATCCACGATAGGCAGGATGGTTCCCAGACCAGAGGTGGCACCAGTGCCAAGTTGTGCTGGTTTGATAGTACCAAGTGGCTCCTGCAATCTGCCATCCAGAAGCGGGGCAGCATACTTTTGTATGCCAGGGAAACGGGCCGAGGTTTGTGTCTGGGGCCTATGGCTGGGAGTGACCGGCTGGCTCCTGAAAAGCTACGATAGGCAGGATGGTGACCAGACCCATGGTGGCACCAGTGCCAAGTTGGGCTGGTTTGATAGTCCCAAGTGGCTCCTGCAATCTGCCATGAAAAAGTTGGCAGGCGAGTTTTGTTTTCCAGGGAAAAGCGCCGTTGTTTGTGTTTGGGGGCCTGTGGCTGGGAGTGGCCGGCTGGCTCCTTAGAATCCACGATACGCAGGATGGTTCCCAGACCAGAGGTGGCACCAGTGCCAAGTCGGGCTGGTTTGATGGTGCAAAGTGGCTCCTGCAATCTGCCATGCAGAAGCGGGGTAGCTTACTTTTGTTTGCCAGGGAAACGGGCAGAGCTTTGTGTCTGGGGGCCTATGGCTGGGACTGACCGGCTGGCTCCTGAAAAGCTACGATAGGCAGGATGGTGACCAGACCCATGGTGGCACCAGTGCCAAGTTTGGCTGGTTTGATAGTACCAAGTGGCTCCTGGAATCTGCCATCAAAATGTTGGCAGGCGAGTTTTATTTTCCAGAGAAAAGCGCCGTTGTTTGTGTTTGGGGGCCTGTGGCTGGGAGTGGCCAGCTGGCTCCTTAGAATCCACGATACGCAGGATGGTTCCCAGACCAGAGGTGGCACCAGTGCCAAGTTGGGCTGGTTTGATAGTACCAAGTGCGTCCTGCAATCTGCCATCCAGAATAGGGGCAGCTTAATTTTCTTTGCCAGGGAAACGGGCCGAGGTTTTTGTCTGGGGGCCTACGGCTGAGAGTGACCGGCTGGCTCCTGAATAGCTACGATAGGCAGGATGGTGACCAGACCCATGGTGGCACCAGTGCCAAGTTGGGCTGGTTTGATAGTACCAAGTGGCTCCTGCAATCTGCCATCAAAAAGTTGGCAGGCGAGTTTTGTTTTCCAGGGAAAAGCGCCGTTGTTTGTGTTTGGGGGCCTGTGGCTCGGAGTGGCCGGGTGGCTGCTTAGAATCCACGATACGCAGGATGGTTTCCAGACCCAAGGTGGCACCAGTGCCAAGTCGGGCTGGTTTGACACTACCAAGTGGCTCCTGCAATCTGCCATCCAGAATAGGGGCAGCTTAATTTTGTTTGCCAGGGAAACGGGCCGAGCTTTGTGACTGGGAGCCTAAGGCTGGGAGTGACCGGCTGTCTCCTGAAAAGCTACGATAGGCAGGATGCTGACCAGACCCATGGTGGCACCAGTGCCAAGTCGGGCTGGTTTGATAGTACCAAGTGGCTCCTGCAATCTGCCATCCAGACGCGGGGCAGCGGATTTGTGTTTGCAAGAGAAATGGTCCGGGGTTTGTTTTTGGGGGTATATGGCTGGGCGTGGCCGGCTGGCTCCTTAAAAAGCTCGATACGCAGGATGGTTCCCTGACCCAAGGTGGCACCAGTGCCAAGTCGGGCTGTTTTCGTACTACCAAGTGCGTCCTGCAATTTGCCATCCAGAAGAGGGGCAGTTGAGTTTTGTTTGCCAGAGAAAAGTGCCGTGGTTTGTGTTTGGGGGCATATGGCTGAGAGTGGCCGGCTGGCCTCTGAAAATCCACGGTAGGCAGGATGGTTCCCAGAGCCAAGGTGGCACCAGTGCCAAGTCGGGCTGGTTTGATAGTACCAAGTGGCTCCTGCAATCTGCCATCCAGAAGCGGGGCAGCTTACTTTTGTATGCCAGGGAAACGGGCCGAGGTTTGTGTCTGGGGGCCTATGGCTGGGAGTGACCGGCTGGCTCCTGAAAAGCTACGATAGGCAGGATGGTGACCAGACCCATGGTGGCACCAGTGCCAAGTTGGGCTGGTTTGATAGTACCAAGTGGCTCCTGCAATCTGCCATCAAAAAGTTGGCAGGCGAGTTTTGTTTTCCAGGGAAAAGCGCCGTTGTTTGTGTTTGGGGGCCTGTGGCTGGGAGTGGCCGGCTGGCTCCTTAGAATCAACAATACGCAGGATGGTTCCCAGACCAGAGGTGGCACCAGTGCCAAGTTGGGCTGGTTTGATAGTACCAAGTGGCTCCTGCAATCTGCCATCCAGAAGCGGGGCAGCTTACTTTTGTTTGCCAGGGAAACGGGCCGAGGTTTGTGTCTGGGGCCTATGGCTGGGAGTGACCGGCTGGCTCCTGAAAAGCTATGATAGGCAGGATGGTGACCAGACCCATGGTGGCACCAGTGCCAAGTTGGGCTGGTTTGATAGTACCAAGTGGCTCCTGCAATCTGCCATCAAAAAGTTGGCAGGCGAGTTTTGTTTTCCAGGGAAAAATGCCGTTGTTTTTGTTTGGGGGCCTGTGGCTGGGAGTGGCCGGCTGGCTCCTTAGAATCCACGATACGCAGGATGGTTCCCAGACCAGAGGTGGCACCAGTGCCAAGTCGGGCTGGTTTGATGGTGCAAAGTGGCTCCTGCAATCTGCCATGCAGAAGCGGGGCAGCTTACTTTTGTTTGCCAGGGAAACAGGCAGAGATTTGTGTCTGGGGGCCTATGGCTGGGAGTGACTGGCTGGCTCCTGACAAGCTACGATAGGCAGCATGGTGAGCAGACCCATGGTGGCACCAGTGCCAAGTTGGGCTGGTTTGATAGTACCAAGTGGATCGTGGAATCTGCCATCAAAATGTTGGCAGGCGAGTTTTGTTTTCCAGGGAAAAGCGCCGTTGTTTGTGTTTGGGGGCCTGTGGCTGGGAGTGGCCGGCTGGCTCCTTAGAATCCACGATACGCAGGATGGTTCCCAGTGCCAAGGTGGCACCAGTGCCAAGTTGGCCTGGTTTGATAGTACCAAGTGGCTCCTGCAATCTGCCATCCAGAAACGGGGCAGCTTACTTTTGTTTGCCAGGGAAACGGGCCGAGGTATTTGTCTGGGGGCCTAATGCAGGGAGTGACCGGCTGGCTCCTGAAAAGCTACGATAGGCAGGATGGTGACCAGACCCATGGTGGCACCAGTGCCAAGTTGGGCTGGTTTGATAGTACCAAGTGGCTCCTGCAATCTGCCATCAAAATGTTGGCAGGCGAGTTTTGTTTTCCAGGGAAAAGCGCCGTTGTTTTTCTTTAGTGGCCTGTGGCTGGGAGTGGCCGCCTGTCCTCTTAAAATCTACGTTACGCAGCATGGTTCCCAGAGCCAAGGTGGCACCAGTGCCAAGTCGGGCTGGTTTGATAGTACCAAGTGGCTCCTGCAATCTGCCATCCAGAAACGGGGCAGCTTACTTTTGTTTGCCAGGGAAACGGGCCGAGGTATTTGTCTGGGGGCCTAATGCAGGGAGTGACCGGCTGGCTCCTGAAAAGCTACGATAGGCAGGATGGTGACCAGACCCATGGTGGCACCAGTGCCAAGCCGGGCTGGTTTGATAATACTAAATAGCTCCTGCAATCTGCCATCCAGACGCGGGGCAGCAGATTTTTGTTTGCTGGAGAAAAGTTCCGTGGTTTTTTTTGGGGGGTATATGGCTGGGCGTGGCCGGCTGGCTCCTTAAAAAGCTCGATACGCAGGATGGTTCCCTGACCCAAGGTGGCATCAGTGCCAAGTCGGGCTGTTTTCGTAGTACCAAGTGCGTCCTGCAATTTGCCATCCAGAAGAGGGGCAGTTGAGTTTTGTTTCCCAGGGAAACGGGCCGAGGTATTTGTCTGGGGGCCTAATGCAGGGAGTGACCGCCTGGCTCCTGAAAAGCTACGATAGGCAGGATGGTGACCAGACCCATGGTGGCACCAGTGCCAAGTTGGGCTGGTTTGATAGTAGCAAATGCGTCCTGCAGTCTGCCATCCAGAATAGGGGCAGCTTAATTTTCTTTGCCAGGGAAACGGGCCGAGGTTTTTGTCTGGGGGCCTACGGCTGAGAGTCACCGGCTGGCTCCTGAAAAGCTACGATAGGCAGAATGGTGACCAGACCCATGGTGGCACCAGTGCCAAGTCGGGCTGGTTTGATAATACTAAATAGCTCCTGCAATCTGCCATCCAGACGCGGGGCAGCGGATTTTTGTTTGCTGGAGAAAAGTTCCGTGGTTTTTTTTGGGGGGTATATGGCTGGGCGTGGCCGGCTGGCTCCTTAAAAAGCTCGATACGCAGGATGGTTCCCTGACCCAAGGTGGCATCAGTGCCAAGTCAGGCTGTTTTCGTAATACCAAGTGCGTCCTGCAATTTGCCATCCAGAAGAGGGGCAGATGAGTTTTGTTTGCCAGAGAAAAGGGCCGTGGTTTGTGTTTGGGAGCATATGGCTGAGAGTGGTCGGCTGGCCCCTGAAAATCCACGATAGGTAGGATGGTTCCCAGAGCCAAGGTGGCACCCTTGCCAAGTTGGGCGGGTTTGATAGTACCAAGTGGCTCCTGCAATCTGCCATCAAAATGTTGGCAGGCGAGTTTTGTTTTCCAGGGAAAAGCGCCGTTGTTTGTGTTTGGGGGCCTGTGGCTGGGAATGGCCGGCTGGCTCCTTAGAATCAACAATACGCAGGATGGTTCCCAGACCAGAGGTGGCACCAGTGCCAAGTTGGTCTGGTTTGATAGTACCAAGTGGCTCCTGCAATCTGCCATCCAGAAGCGGGGCAGCATACTTTTGTATGCCAGGGAAACGGGCCGAGGTTTGTGTCTGGGGCCTATGGCTGGGAGTGACCGGCTGGCTCCTGAAAAGCTATGATAGGCAGGATGGTGACCAGACCCATGGTGGCACCAGTGCCAAGTTGGGCTGGTTTGATAGTACCAAGTGGCTCCTGCAATCTGCCATCAAAAAGTTGGCAGGCGAGTTTTGTTTTCCAGGGAAAAGCGCCGTTGTTTGTGTTTGGGGGCCTGTGGCTGGGAGTGGCCGGCTGGCTCCTTAGAATCCACGATACGCAGGATGGTTCCCAGACCAGAGGTGGCACCAGTGCCAAGTCGGGCTGGTTTGATGGTGCAAAGTGGCTCCTGCAATCTGCCATCCAGAAGCGGGGCAGCTTACTTTTGTTTGCCAGGGAAACGGGCAGAGTTTGTGTCTGGGGGCCTATGGCTGGGACTGACCGGCTGGCTCCTGAAAAGCTACGATAGGCAGGATGGTGACCAGACCCATGGTGGCACCAGTGCCAAGTTTGGCTGGTTTGATAGTACCAAGTGGCTCCTGGAATCTGCCATCAAAATGTTGGCAGGCGAGTTTTATTTTCCAGGGAAAATCCCCGTTGTTTGAGTTTGGCGCCTGTGGCTCTGAGTGGCCGGGTGGCTGCTTAGAATCCACGACACGCAGGATGGTTCCCAGACGAGAGGTGGCACCAGTGCCAAGTTGGGCTGGTTTGATAGTACCAAGTGGCTCCTGCAATCTGCCATCCAGAATAGGGGCAGCTTATATTTCTTTGCCAGGGAAACGGGCCGAGGTTTTTGTCTGGGGGCCTACGGCTGAGAGTGACCGGCTGGCTCCTGAAAAGCTACGATAGGCAGGATGGTGACCAGACCCATGGTGGCACCAGTGCCAAGTTGGGCTGGTTTGATAGTACCAAGTGGCTCCTGCAATCTGCCATCAAAAAGTTGGCAGGCGAGTTTTGTTTTCCAGGGAAAAGCGCCGTTGTTTTTGTTTAGAGGCCTGTGGCTGGGTGTGGCCGCCTGTCCTCTTAGAATCTACTTTACGCAGCATGGTTTCCAGAGCCAAGGTGGCACCAGTGCCAAGTCGGGCTGGTTTGATAGTACCAAGTGGCTCCTGCAATCTGCCATCTAGAAGCGGGGCAGCTTACTTTTGTTTACCAGGGAAACGGGCCGAGGTATTGTCTGGGGGCCTATGGCAGGGAGTGACCGGCTGGCTCCTGGGAAGCTACGATAGGCAGGATGTTTACCACACCCATGGTGGCACCAGTGCCAAGTTGGGCTAATTTGATAGTACCAAGTGGCTCCTGCAATCTGCCATCAAAAAGTTGGCAGGCCAGTTTTGTTTTCCAGGGAAAAGCGCCGTTGTTTGTGTTTGGGGGCCTGTGGCTGGGAGTGGCCGGGTGGCTGCTTAGAATCCACGATACGCAGGATGGTTCCCAGAGCCAAGGTGGCACCAGTGCCAAGTCGGGCTGGTTTGACACTACCAAGTGGCTCCTGCAATCTGCCATCCAGAATAGGGGCAGCTTAATTTTGTTTGCCAGGGAAACGGGCCGAGCTTTGTGACTGGGGGCCTAAGGCTGGGAGTGACCGGCTGGCTCCTGAAAAGCTACGATAGGCAGGATGGTGACCAGACCCATGGTGGCACCAGTGCCAAGTTGGGCTGGTTTGATAGTACCAAGTGGCTCCTGCAATCTGCCATCAAAAAGTTGGCAGGCGAGTTTTATTTTCCAGGAAAAAGCGCCGTTGTTTGTGTTTGGGGTCCTTTGGCTGGGAGTGGCCAGCTGGCTCCTTAGAATCCACGATACGCAGGATGGTTCCCAGACCAGAGGTGGCACCAGTGCCAAGTCGGGTTTCTTTGATGGTGCAAAGTGGCTCCTGCAATCTGCCATCCAGAAGTGGGGTAGCTTACTTTTGTTTGCCAGGGAACCGGGCAGAGCTTTTTGTCTGGGGGCCTATGGTTGGGAGTGACCGGCTGGCTCCTGAAAAGCTACGATAGGCAGGATGGTTCCCAGATCCAAGGTGGCACCAGTGCCAAGTCGGGCTGGTTTGATGGTGCAAAGTGGCTCCTGCAATCTGCCATCCAGACGCGGGGCAGCGGATTTGTGTTTGCAAGAGAAATGGTCCGGGGTTTGTTTTTGGGGGTATATGGCTGGGCGTGGCCGGCTGGCTCCTTAAAAAGTTCGATACGCAGGATGGTTCCCTGATCCAAGGTGGCACCAGTGCCAAGTCGGGCTGTTTTCGTACTACCACGTGCGTCCTGCAATTTGCCATCCAGAAGAGGGGCAGTTGAGTTTTGTTTGCCAGAGAAAAGGGCCGTGGTTTGTGTTTGGGGGCATATGGCTGAGAGTGGCCGGCTGGCCTCTGAAAATCCACGGTAGGCAGGATGGTTCCCAGAGCCAAGGTGGCACCAGTGCCAAGTCGGGCTGGTTTGATAGTACTAAATAGCTCCTGCAATCTGCCATCCAGAAGCGGGGCAGCTTACTTTTGTATGCCAGGGAAACGGGCCGAGGTTTGTGTCTGGGGGCCTATGGCTGGGAGTGACCGGCTGGCTCCTGAAAAGCTACGATAGGCAGGATGGTGACCAGACCCATGGTGGCACCAGTGCCAAGTTGGGCTGGTTTGATAGTACCAAGCGGCTCCTGCAATCTGCCATCAAAAAGTTGGCAGGCGAGTTTTGTTTGCCAGGGAAAAGCGTCGTTGTTTGTGTTTGGGGGCCTGTGGCTGGGAGTGGCCGGCTGGCTCCTTAGAATCAACAATACGCAGGATGGTTCCCAGACCAGAGGTGGCACCAGTGCCAAGTTGGGCTGGTTTGGTAGTACCAAGTGGCTCCTGCAATCTGCCATCCAGAAGCGGGGCAGCTTACTTTTGTTTGCCAGGGAAACGGGCCGAGGTTTGTGTCTGGGGCCTATGGCTGGGAGTGACCGGCTGGCTCCTGAAAAGCTATGATAGGCAGGATGGTGACCAGACCCATGGTGGCACCAGTGCCAAGTTGGGCTGGTTTGATAGTACCAAGTGGCTCCTGCAATCTGCCATCAAAAAGTTGGCAGGCGAGTTTTGTTTTCCAGGGAAAAGCGCCGTTGTTTTTGTTTGGGGGCCTGTGGCTGGGAGTGGCCGGCTGGCCCCTGAAAATCCACGATACGCAGGATGGTTCCCAGACCAGAGGTGGCACCAGTGCCAAGTCGGGCTGGTTTGATGGTGCAAAGTGGCTCCTGCAATCTGCCATGCAGAAGCGGGGTAGCTTACTTTTGTTTGCCAGGGAAACAGGCAGAGCTTTGTGTCTGGGGGCCTATGGCTGGGAGTGACCGGCTGGCTCCTGACAAGCTACGATAGGCAGCATGGTGAGCAGACCCATGGTGGCACCAGTGCCAAGTTGGGCTGGTTTGATAGTACCAAGTGGCTCCTGGACTCTGCCATCAAAAAGTTGGCAGGCGAGTTTTGTTTTCCAGGGAAAAGCGCCGTTGTTTGTGTTTGGGGGCCTGTGGCTGGGAGTGGCCGGCTGGCTCCTTAGAATCCACGATACGCATGATGGTTCCCAGACCCAAGGTGGCACCAGTGCCAAGTTGGCCTGGTTTGATAGTACCAAGTGGCTCCTGCAATCTGCCATCCAGAAACGGGGCAGCTTACTTTTGTTTGCCAGGGAAACGGGCCGAGGTATTTGTCTGGGGGCCTAATGCAGGGAGTGACCGGCTGGCTCCTGAAAAGCTACGATAGGCAGGATGTTTACCAGACCCATGGTGGCACCAGTGCCAAGTCGGGCTGGTTTGATAATACTAAATAGCTCCTGCAATCTGCCATCCAGACGCCGGGCAGCGGATTTTTGTTAGCTGGAGAAAAGTTCCGTGGTTTATTTTGGGGGGTATATGGCTGGGCGTGGCCGGCTGGCTCCTTAAAAAGCTCGATACGCAGGATGGTTCCCTGACCCAAGGTGGCACCAGTGCCAAGTTGGGCTGTTTTCGTAGTACCAAGTGCGTCCTGCAATTTGCCATCCAGAAGAGGGGCAGCTTATATTCCTTTGCCAGGGAAACGGGCCGAGGTTTTTGTCTGGGGGCCTACGGCTGAGAGTGACCGGCTGGCTCCTGAAAAGCTACGATAGGCAGGATGGTGACCAGACCCATGGTGGCACCAGTGCCAAGTTGGGCTGGTTTGATAGTACCAAGTGGCTCCTGCAATCTGCCATCAAAAAGTTGGCAGGCGAGTTTTGTTTTCCAGGGAAAAGCGCCGTTGTTTTTGTCTAGAGGCCTGTGGCTGGGTGTGGCCGCCTGTCCTCTTAGAATCTACTTTACGCAGCATGGTTTCCAGAGCCAAGGTGGCACCAGTGCCAAGTCGGGCTGGTTTGATAGTACCAAGTGGCTCCTGCAATCTGCCATCTAGAAGCGGGGCAGCTTACTTTTGTTTACCAGGGAAATGGGGCAAGGTATTGTCTGGGGGCCTATGGCAGGGAGTGACCGGCTGGCTCCTGGGAAGCTACGATAGGCAGGATGTTTACCACACCCATGGTGGCACCAGTGCCAAGTTGGGCTAATTTGATAGTACCAAGTGGCTCCTGCAATCTGCCATCAAAAAGTTGGCAGGCCAGTTTTGTTTTCCAGGGAAAAGCGCCGTTGTTTGTGTTTGGGGGCCTGTGGCTGGGAGTGGCCGGGTGGCTGCTTAGAATCCACGATACGCAGGATGGTTCCCAGACCCAAGGTGGAACCAGTGCCAAGTCGGGCTGGTTTGATAGTACCAAGTGGCTCCTGCAATCTGCCATCCAGAATAGGGGCAGCTTAATTTTGTTTGCCAGGGAAACGGGCCGAGCTTTGTGACTGGGGGCCTAAGGCTGGGAGTGACCGGCTGGCTCCTGGAAAGCTACGATAGGCAGGATGGTGACCAGACCCATGGTGGCACCAGTGCCAAGTTGGGCTGGTTTGATAGTACCAAGTGGCTCCTGCAATCTGCCATCAAAAAGTTGGCAGGCGAGTTTTATTTTCCAGGAAAAAGCGCCGTTGTTTGTGTTTGGGGTCCTTTGGCTGGGAGTGGCCAGCTGGCTCCTTAGAATCCACGATACGCAGGATGGTTCCCAGACCAGAGGTGGCACCAGTGCCAAGTCGGGTTTCTTTGATGGTGCAAAGTGGCTCCTGCAATCTGCCATCCAGAAGTGGGGTAGCTTACTTTTGTTTGCCAGGGAACCGGGCAGAGCTTTTTGTCTGGGGGCCTATGGTTGGGAGTGACCGGCTGGCTCCTGAAAAGCTACGATAGGCAGGATGGTTCCCAGATCCAAGGTGGCACCAGTGCCAAGTCGGGCTGGTTTGATGGTGCAAAGTGGCTCCTGCAATCTGCCATCCAGACGCGGGGCAGCGGATTTGTGTTTGCAAGAGAAATGGTCCGGGGTTTGTTTTCGGGGGTATATGGCTGGGCGTGGCCGGCTGGCTCCTTAAAAAGTTCGATACGCAGGATGGTTCCCTGATCCAAGGTGGCACCAGTGCCAAGTCGGGCTGTTTTCGTACTACCAAGTGCGTCCTGCAATTTGCCATCCAGAAGAGGGGCAGTTGAGTTTTGTTTGCCAGAGAAAAGGGCCGTGGTTTGTGTTTGGGGGCATATGGCTGAGAGTGGCCGGCTGGCCTCTGAAAATCCACGGTAGGCAGGATGGTTCCCAGAGCCAAGGTGGCACCAGTGCCAAGTCGGGCTGGTTTGATAGTACTAAATAGCTCCTGCAATCTGCCATCCAGAAGCGGGGCAGCTTACTTTTGTATGCCAGGGAAACGGGCCGAGGTTTGTGTCTGGGGGCCTATGGCTGGGAGTGACCGGCTGGCTCCTGAAAAGCTACGATAGGCAGGATGGTGACCAGACCCATGGTGGCACCAGTGCCAAGTTGGGCTGGTTTGATAGTACCAAGTGGCTCCTGCAATCTGCCATCAAAAAGTTGGCAGGCGAGTTTTGTTTTCCAGGGAAAAGCGCCGTTGTTTGTGTTTGGGGGCCTGTGGCTGGGAGTGGCCGGCTGGCTCCTTAGAATCAACAATACGCAGGATGGTTCCCAGACCAGAGGTGGCAGCAGTGCCAAGTTGGGCTGGTTTGATAGTACCAAGTGGCTCCTGCAATCTGCCATCCAGAAGCGGGGCAGCTTACTTTTGTTTGCCAGGGAAACGGGCCGAGGTTTGTGTCTGGGGCCTATGGCTGGGAGTGACCGGCTGGCTCCTGAAAAGCTATGATAGGCAGGATGGTGACCAGACCCATGGTGGCACCAGTGCCAAGTTGGGCTGGTTTGATAGTACCAAGTGGGTCCTGCAATCTGCCATCAAAAAGTTGGCAGGCGAGTTTTGTTTTCCAGGGAAAAGCGCCGTTGTTTTTGTTTGGGGGCCTGTGGCTGGGAGTGGCCGGCTGGCTCCTTTGAATCCACGATACGCAGGATGGTTCCCAGACCAGAGGTGGCACCAGTGCCAAGTCGGGCTGGTTTGATGGTGCAAAGTGGCTCCTGCAATCTGCCATGCAGAAGCGGGGTAGCTTACTTTTGTTTGCCAGGGAAACAGGCAGAGCTTTGTGTCTGGGGGCCTATGGCTGGGAGTGACCGGCTGGCTCCTGAAAAGCTACGATAGGCAGCATGGTGAGCAGACCCATGGTGGCACCAGTGCCAAGTTGGGCTGGTTTGATAGTACCAAGTGGCTCCTGGACTCTGCCATCAAAAAGTTGGCAGGCGAGTTTTGTTTTCCAGGGAAAAGCGCCGTTGTTTTTGTTTAGAGGCCTGTGGCTGGGTGTGGCCGCCTGTCCTCTTAGAATCTACTTTACGCAGCATGGTTTCCAGAGCCAAGGTGGCACCAGTGCCAAGTCGGGCTGGTTTGATAGTACCAAGTGGCTCCTGCAATCTGCCATCTAGAAGCGGGGCAGCTTACTTTTGTTTACCAGGGAAACGGGCCGAGGTATTGTCTGGGGGCCTATGGCAGGGAGTGACCGGCTGGCTCCTGAAAAGCTACGATAGGCAGGATGTTTACCACACCCATGGTGGCACCAGTGCCAAGTTGGGCTAATTTGATAGCACCAAGTGGCTCCTGCAATCTGCCATGAAAAAGTTGGCAGGCGAGTTTTGTTTTCCAGGGAAAAGCGCCGTTGTTTGTGTTTGGGGGCCTGTGGCTCGGAGTGGCCGGGTGGCTGCTTAGAATCCACGATACGCAGGATTGTTCCCAGACCCAAGGTGGCACCAGTGCCAAGTCGGGCTGGTTTGACACTACCAAGTGGCTCCTGCAATCTGCCATCCAGAAGCGGGGCAGCTTACTTTTGTTTGCCAGGGAAACGGGCCGATCTTTGTGACTGGGGGCCTAAGGCTGGGAGTGACCGGCTGGCTCCTGAAAAGCTACGATAGGCAGGATTGTGACCAGACCCATGGTGGCACCAGTGCCAAGTTGGGCTGGTTTGATAGTACGAAGTGGCTCCTGCAATCTGCCATCAAAAAGTTGGCAGGCGAGTTTTGTTTTCCAGGGAAAAGCGCCGTTGTTTGTGTTTGGGGGCCTGTGGCTGGGAGTGGCCGGCTGGCTCCTTAGAATCCACGATACGCAGGATGGTTCCCAGACCAGAGGTGGCACCAGTGCCAAGTTGGGCTGGTTTGATAGTACCAAGTGGCTCCTGCAATCTGCCATCCAGAAGCGGGGCAGCTTACTTTTGTTTGCCAGGGAAACGGGCCGAGGTTTGTGTCTGGGGCCTATGGCTGGGAGTGACCGGCTGGCTCCTGACAAGCTACGATAGGCAGCATGGTGAGCAGACCCATGGTGGCACCAGTGCCAAGTTGGGCTGGTTTGATAGTACCAAGTGGCTCCTGCAATCTGCCATCAAAAAGTTGGCAGGCGAGTTTTGTTTTCCAGGGAAAAGCGCCGTTGTTTGTGTTTGGGGGCCTGTGGCTGGGAGTGGCCGGCTGGCTCCTTAGAATCCACGATACGCAGCATGGTTCCCAGTGCCAAGGGGGCACCAGTGCCAAGTTGGCCTGGTTTGATAGTACCAAGTGGCTCCTGCAATCTGCCATCCAGAAACGGGGCAGCTTACTTTTGTTTGCCAGGGAAACGGGCCGAGGTGTTTGTCTGGGGGCCTAATGCAGGGAGTGACCGGCTGGCTCCTGAAAAGCTACGATAGGCAGGATGGTGACCAGACCCATGGTGGCACCAGTGCCAAGTTGGGCTGGTTTGATAGTACCAAGTGGCTCCTGGACTCTGCCATCAAAAGTTGGCAGGCGAGTTTTGTTTTCCAGGGAAAAGCGCCGTTGTTTTTGTTTAGAGGCCTGTGGCTGGGAGTGGCCGCCTGTCCTCTTAGAATCTACGTTACGCAGCATGGTTCCCAGAGCCAAGGTGGCACCAGTGCCAAGTCGGGCTGGTTTGATAGTACCAAGTGGCTCCTGCAATCTGCCATCCAGAAGCGGGGCAGCTTACTTTTGTTTGCCAGGGAAACGGGCCGAGGTATTTGTCTGGGGGCCTAATGCAGGGAGTGACCGGCTGGCTCCTGAAAAGCTACGATAGGCAGGATGTTTACCAGACCCATGGTGGCACCAGTGCCAAGTCGGGCTGGTTTGATAATACTAAATAGCTCCTGCAATCTGCCATCCAGACGCCGGGCAGCGGATTTTTGTTTGCTGGAGAAAAGTTCCGTGGTTTTTTTTGGGGAGTATATGGCTGGGTGTGGCCGGATGGCTCCTTAAAAAGCTCGATACGCAGGATGGTTCCCTGACCCAAGGTGGCATCAGTGCCAAGTCAGGCTGTTTTCGTAGTACCAAATGCGTCCTGCAATTTGCCATCCAGAAGAGGGGCAGTTGAGTTTTGTTTCCCAGGGAAACGGGCCGAGGTATTTGTCTGGGGGCCTAATGCAGGGAGTGACCAACTGGCTCCTGAAAGGTACGATAGGCAGGATGGTGACCAGACCCATGGTGGCACCAGTGCCAAGTTGGGCTGGTTTGATAGTACCAAGTGGCTCCTGCAATCTGCCATCAAAAAGTTGGCAGGCGAGTTTTGTTTTCCAGGGAAAAGCGCCGTTGTTTGTGTTTGGGGGCCTGTGGCTGGGAGTGGCCGGCTGGCTCCTTAGAATTCACGATACGCAGGATGGTTCCCAGACCAGAGGGGGTACCAGTGCCAAGTTGGGATGGTTTGATAGTACCAAGTGCGTGCTGCAATCTGCCATCCAGAATAGGGGCAGCTTAATTTTCTTTGCCAGGGAAACGGGCCTCGGTTTTTGCCTGGGGGCCTACGGCTCAGAGTTACCGGCTGGCTCCTGAAAAGCTACGATAGGCAGGATGGTGACCAGACCCATGGTGGCACCAGTGCCAAGTTGGGCTGGTTTGATAGTACCAAGTGCGTCCTGCAGTCTGCCATCCAGAATAGGGGCAGCTTAATTTTCTTTGCCAGGGAAACGGGCCGAGGTTTTTGTCTGGAGGCCTACGGCTGGGAGTTACCGGCTGGCTCCTGAAAAGCTACGATAGGCAGAATGGTGACCAGACCCATGGTGGCACCAGTGCCAAGTTGGGCTGGTTTGATAGTACCAAGTGGGTCCTGCAATATGCCATCAAAAAGTTGGCAGGCGAGTTTTGTTTTCCAGGGAAAAGCGCCGTTGTTTGTGTTTGGAGGCCTGTGGCTGGGAGTGGCCGGCTGGCTCCTTTGAACCCAGGATACGCAGGATGGGTCCCAGAGCCAAGGTGGCACCAGTGCCAAGTTGGGCTGGTTTGATCGTACCAAGTGGCTCCTGCAATCTGCCATCCAGAAGCGGGGCAGCTTACTTTTGTTTGCCAGGGAAACGGGCCGAGGTATTTGTCTGGTGGCCTAATGCAGGGAGTGACCGGCTGGCTCCTGAAAAGCTACGATAGGCAGGATGGTGACCAGACCCATGGTGGCACCAGTGCCAAGTTGGGCTGGTTTGATAGTACCAAGTGGCTCCTGCAATCTGCCATCAAAAAGTTGGCAGGCGAGTTTTGTTTTCCAGGGAAAAGCGCCGTTGTTTTTGTTTTTAGGGCCTGTGGCAGGGAGTGGCCGGCTGGCGCCTTAGAATCTACGTTACGCAGCATGGTTCCCAGACCCAAGGTGGAACCAGTGCCAAGTCGGGCTGGTTTGATAGTACCAAGTGGCTCCTGCAATCTGCCATCCGAAGCGGGGCGGCTTACTTTTGTATGCCAGGGAAACGGGCCGAGGTTTTTCTATGGGGGCCTATGGCTGCGACTGACCGGCTGGCTCCTGAAAAGCTACGATAGGCAGAATGGTGACCAGACCCATGGTGGCACCAGTGCCAAGTTGGGCTGGTTTGATAGTACCAAGTGGCTCCTGCAATCTGCCATCCAGAAGCGGGACAGCTTACTTTTGTTTCCCAGGGAAACGGGCCGAGGTATTTGTCTGGGGGCCTATGGCTGCGAGTGACCGGCGGGCTCCTGAAAAGCTACGATAGGCAGGATGGTGACCAGACCCATGGTGGCACCAGTGCCAAGTTGGGCTGGTTTGATAATACTAAATAGCTCCTGCAATCTGCCATCCAGAAGCGGGGCAGCGGATTTTTGTTTGCTGGAGAAAAGTTCCGTGGTTTTTTTTGGGGGGTATATGGCTGGGCGTGGCCGGCTGGCTCCTTGAAAAGCTCGATACGCAGGATGGTTCCCTGACCCAAGGTGGCATCAGTGCCAAGTCAGGCTGTTTTCGTAATACCAAGTGCGTCCTGCAATTTGCCATCCAGAAGAGGGGCAGATGAGTTTTGTTTGCCAGGGAAACGGGCCGAGGTTTTTCTCTGGGGGCCTATGGCTGAGAGTGGTCGGCTGGCCCCTGAAAATCCACGATAGGTAGGATGTTTACCAGACCCATGGTGGCACCAGTGCCAAGTTGGGCTGGTTTGATAGTACCAAGTGGCTCCTGCAATCTGCCATCAAAAAGTTGGCAGGCGAGTTTTGTTTTCCAGGGAAAAGCGCCGTTGTTTTTGTTTGGGGTCCTGTGGCTGGGAGTGGCCGGCTGGCTCCTTAGAATCAACAATACGCAAGATGGTTCCCAGACCAGAGGTGGCACCAGTGCCAAGTTGGGCTGGTTTGATAGTACCAAGTGGCTCCTGCAATCTGCCATCCAGAAGCGGGGCAGCTTACTTTTGCATGCCAGGGAAACGGGCCGAGGCTTGTGTCTGGGGCCTATGGCTGGGAGTGACCGGCTGGCTCCTGAAAAGCTACGATAGGCAGGATGGTAACCAGACCCATGGTGGCACCAGTGCCAAGTTGGGCTGGTTTGATAGTACCAAGTGGGTCCTGCAATCTGCCATCAAAAAGTTGGCAGGCGAGTTTTGTTTTCCAGGGAAAAGCGCCGTTGTTTTTGTTTTTAGGGCCTGTGGCAGGGAGTGGCCGGCTGGCGCCTTAGAATCTACGTTACGCAGCATGGTTCCCAGACCCAAGGTGGAACCAGTGCCAAGTCGGGCTGGTTTGATAGTACCAAGTGGCTCCTGCAATCTGCCATCCGAAGCGGGGCAGCTTACTTTTGTATGCCAGGGAAACGGGCCGAGGTTTTTCTATGGGGGCCTATGGCTGCGACTGACCGGCTGGCTCCTGAAAAGCTACGATAGGCAGGATGGTGACCAGACCCATGGTGGCACCAGTGCCAAGTTGGGCTGGTTTGATAGTACCAAGTGGCTCCTGGACTCTGCCATCAAAAAGTTGGCAGGCGAGTTTTGTTTTCCAGGGAAAAGCGCCGTTGTTTGTGTTTGGGGTCCTGTGGCTGGGAGTGGCCGGCTGGGTCCTTAGAATCAACAATACGCAAGATGGTTCCCAGACCAGAGGTGGCACCAGTGCCAAGTTGGGCTGGTTTGATAGTACCAAGTGGCTCCTGCAATCTGCCATCCAGAAGCGGGGCAGCTTACTTTTGTATGCCAGGGAAACGGGCCAAGGTTTGTGTCTGGGGCCTATGGCTGGGAGTGACCGGCTGGCTCCTGAAAAGCTACGATAGGCAGGATGGTGACCAGACCCATTGTGGCACCAGTGCCAAGTTGGGCTGGTTTGATAGTACCAAGTGGCTCCTGCAATCTGCCATCAAAAAGTTTGCAGGCGAGTTTTGTTTTCCAGGGAAAAGCGCCGTTATTTTTGTTTGGGGGCATGTGGCTGGGAGTGGCCGGCTGGCGCCTTAGAATCTACGTTACGCAGCATGGTTCCCAGACCCAAGGTGGAACCAGTGCCAAGTTGGCCTGGTTTGATAGTACCAAGTGTCTCCTGCAATCTGCCATCCAGAATCGGGGCAGCTTACTTTTGTTTGCCAGGGAAACGGGCCGAGGTATTTGTCTGGGGGCCTAATGCAGGGAGTGACCAGCTGGCTCCTGAAAAGCTACGATAGGCAGGATGGTGACCAGACCCATTGTGACACCAGTGCCAAGTTGGGCTGGTTTGATAGTACCAAGTGGCTCCTGCAATCTGCCATCAAAAAGTTGGCAGGCGAGTTTTGTTTTCCAGGGAAAAGCGCCGTTGTTTGTGTTTGGAGGCCTGTGGCTGGGAGTGGCCGGCTGGTTCCCTTGAACCCAGGATACGCAGGATGGTTCCCTGAGCCAAGGTGGCACCAGTGCCAAGTTGGGCTGGTTTGATAGTACCAAGTGCGTCCTGCAATCTGCCATCCAGAAGCGGGACAGCTTACTTTTGTTTCCCAGGGAAACGGGCCGAGGTATTTGTCTGGGGGCCTAATGCAGGGAGTGACCGGATGGCTCCTGAAAAGCTACGATAGGCAGGATGGTTACGAGACCCATGGTGGCACCAGTGCCAAGTTGGGCTGGTTTGATAGTACCAAGTGGCTCCTGCAATCTGCCATCAAAAAGTTGGCAGGCGAGTTTTGTTTTCCAGGGAAAAGCGCCGTTGATTGTGTTTGGGGGCCTGTGGCTGGGAGTGGCCGGCTGGCTCCTTAGAATCCAAGATACGCTGGATGGTTCCCAGAGCCAAGGTGGCACCAGTGCCAAGTTGGACTGGTTTGATAGTACCAAGTGGCTCCTGCAATCTGCCATCCAGAAACGGGGCAGCTTACTTTTGTTTGCCAGGGAAATGGGGCAAGGTATTTGGGGGCCTAATGCAGGGAGTGACCGGCTGGCTCCTGAAAAGCTACGATAGGCAGGATGGTGACCAGACCCATGGTGGCACCAGTGCCAAGTTGGGCTGGTTTGATAGTACCAAGTGGCTCCTGCAATCTGCCATCCAAAAAGTTCGCAGGCGAGTTTTGTTTTCCAGGGAAATGCGCCGTTGTTGGTGTTTGGGGGCCTGTGGCTGGGAGTGGCCGGCTGGCTCCTTAGAATCCACGATATGCAGGATGGTTCCCAGACCAGAGGTGGCACCAGTGCCAAGTTGGGCTGGTTTGATAGTACCAAGTGGCTCCTGCAATCTGCCATCCAGAATAGGGGCAGCTTAATTTTCTTTGCCAGGGAAACGGGCCGAGGTTGGTGTCTGGGGGCCTACGGCTGGGAGTGACCGGCTGGCTCCTGAAAAGCTACGATAGGCAGGATGATGACCAGACCCATGGTGGCACCAGTGCCAAGTTGGGCTGGTTTGATAGTACCAAGTGGGTCCTGCAATCTGCCATCAAAAAGTTGGCAGGCGAGTTTTGTTTTCCAGGGAAAAGCGCCGTTGTTTTTGTTTAGAGGCCTGTGACTGGGAGTGGCCGCCTGTCCTCTTAGAATCTACGTTACGCAGCATGGTTTCCAGAGCCAAGGTGGCACCAGTGCCAAGTTGGGCTGGTTTGATAGTACCAAGTGGCTCCTGCAATCTGCCATCCAGAAGCGGGGCAGCTTACTTTTGTTTGCAGGGAAACGGGCCGAGGTATTTGTCTGGGCGCCTATGGCTGGGAGTGACCGGCTGGCTCCTGAAAAGCTACGATAGGCAGGATGTTTACCACACCCATGGTGGCACCAGTGCCAAGTTGGGCTAATTTGATAGTACCAAGTGGCTCCTGCAATCTGCCATCAAAATGTTGGCAGGCGAGTTTTGTTTTCCAGGGAAAAGCGCCGTTGTTTGTGTTTGGGGGCCTGTGGCTCGGAGTGGCCGGGTGGCTGCTTAGAATCCACGATACGCAGGATGGTTCCCAGACCAGAGGTGGCACCAGTGCCAAGTCGGGCTGGTTTGACACTAATAAGTGGCTCCTGCAATCTGCCATCCAGGATCGGGGCAGCTTAATTTTTTTTGCCAGGGAAACGGTCCGAGGTTTGTGTCTGGGGGCCTATGGCTGGGAGTGACCGGCTGGCTCCTGAAATGCTACAATAGGCAGGATGGTTCCCAGACCCATAGTGGCACCAGTGCCAAGTTGGGCTGGTTTGATAGTACGAAGTGGCTCCTGCAATCTGCCATCAAAAAGTTGGCAGGCGAGTTTTGTTTTCCAGGGAAAAGCGCCGTTGTTTGTGTTTGGGGGCCTGTGGCTGGGAGTGGCAGCCTGGCGCCTTAGAATCTACGTTACGCAGCATGGTTCCCAGTCCCAAGGTGGCACCAGTGCCAAGTTGGGCTGGTTTGATAGTACCAAGTGGCTCCTGCAATCTGCCATCCAGAAGCGGGGCAGCTTACTTTTGTTTGCCAGGGAAACGGGCCGAGCTTTGTGACTGGGGGCCTATGGCTGGGAGTGACCGGCTGGCTCCTGAAAAGCTACGATAGGCAGGATTGTGACCAGACCCATTGTGGCACCAGTGCCAAGTTGGGCTGGTTTGATAGTACCAAGTGGCTCCTGCAATCTGCCATCAAAAAGTTGGCAGGCGAGTTTTGTTTTCCAGGGAAATGCGCCGTTGTTTGTGTTTGGGGGCCTGTGGCTGGGAGTGGCCAGCTGGCTACGTTGAATCCACGCTACGCAGGATGGTTCCCAGACCAGAGGTGGCACCAATGCCAAGTCGGGTTTGTTTGATGGTGCAATGTGGCTCCTGAAATCTGCCATACAGAAGTGGGGTAGCATACTTTTGTTTGCCAGGGAAACGGGCAGAGCTTTGTGTCTGGGGGCCTATGGTTGGGAGTGACCGGCTGGCTCCTGAAAAGCTACGATAGGCAGGATGGTTCCCAGATCCAAGGTGGCACCAGTGCCAAGTCGGGCTGGTTTGATGGTGCAAAGTGGCTCCTGCAATCTACCATCCAGACGCGGGGCAGCGGATTTTTGTTTGCAAGAGAAATGGTCCGTGGTTTTTTTTTGGGGGTATATGGCTGGGCGTGGCCGGCTGGCTCCTTAAAAAGTACGATACGCAGGATGGTTCCCTAACCCAAGGTGGCACCAGTGCCAAGTCGGGCTGTTTTCGTAGTACCAAGTGCGTCCTGCAATTTGCCATCCAGAAGTGGGGCACTTGAGTTTTGTTTGCCAGAGAAAAGGGCCGTTGATTGTGTTTGGGGGCATATGGCTGAGAGTGGCCGGCTGGCCCCTGAAAATCCACGATAGGCAGGATGGTTCCCAGAGCCAAGGTGGCACCAGTGCCAAGTCGGGCTGGTTTGATAGTACTAAATAGCTCCTGCAATCTGCCATCCAGAAGCAGGGCAGCTTACTTTTGTATGCCAGGGAAACGGGCCGAGGTTTGTGTCTGGGGGCCTATGGCTGGGAGTGACCGGCTGGCTCCTGAAAAGCTACGATAGGCAGGATGGTGACCAGACCCATGGTGGCACCAGTGCCAAGTTGGGCTGGTTTGATAGTACCAAGTGGGTCCTGCAATCTGCCATCAAAAAGTTGGCAGGCGAGTTTTGTTTTCCAGGGAAAAGCGCCGTTGTTTGTGTTTGGGGGCCTGTGGCTGGGAGTGGCTAGCTGGCTCCTTAGAACCCACGATACGCAGGATGGTTCCCAGACCCAAGGTGGCACCAGTGCCAAGTCGGGCTGGTTTGATACTACAAAGTGGCTCCTGCAATCTGCCATCCAGAAGCGGGGTAGCTTACTTTTGTTTGCCAGGGAAACGGGCCGAGGTTTGTGTCTGGGGGCCTATGGCTGGGAGTGACCGGCTGGCTCCTGAAATGCTACATTAGGCAGGATGGTGACCAGACCCATAGTGGCACCAGTGCCAAGTTGGGCTGGTTTGATAGTACCAAGTGGCTCCTGGACTCTGCCATAAAAAAGTTGGCAGGCGAGTTTTGTTTTCCAGGGAAAAGCGCCGTTGTTTGTGTTTAGGGGACTGTGGCTGGGAGTGGCCGGCTGGCTCCTTAGAACACACGTTACGCAGGATGGTTCCCAGACCCAAGGTGGCACCAGTGCCAAGTCGGGCTGGTTTGATGGTGAAAAGTGTCTCCTGCAATCTGCCATCCTGCAGCGGGGTAGCGTACTTTTGTGTGCCAGGGAAACGGGCCGATCTTTGTGACTGGGGGCCTATGGCTAGGAGTGACCGGCTGGCCCCTGAAAAGCTACGATAGGCAGGATGGTGACCAGACCCATGGTGGCACCAGTGCCAAGTTGGGCTGGTTTGATGGTACCAAGTGGCTCCTGCAATCTGCCATCAAAAAGTTGGCAGGCGAGTTTTGTTTTCCAGGGAAAAGCGCCGTTGATTTTATTTGGAGGCCTGTGGCTGGTAGTGGCTGCCTGTCGTCTTAGAATCCGGGTTACGCAGGATGGTTCCCAGACCAGAGGTGGCACCAGTGCCAAGTTGGGCTGGTTTGATAGTACCAAGTGCGTCCTGCAATCTGCCATCCAGAAGCGGGGCAGCTTACTTTTGTTTGCCATGGAAACGGGCCGAGGTATTTGTCTGGGGGCCTATGGCTGGGAGTGACAGGCTGGCTCCTGAAAAGCTACGATAGGCAGGATGGTGACCAGACCCATGGTGGCACCAGTGCCAAGTTGGGCTGGTTTGATAGTACCAAGTGGCTCCTGCAATCTGCCATCAAAAAGTTGGCAGGCGAGTTTTGTTTTCCAGGGAAAAGCGCCGTTGTTTGTGTTTGGGGGCCTGTGGCTGGGAGTGGCCGGCTGGCTCCTTAGAACCCACGATACGCAGGATGGTTCCCAGACCAGAGGTGGCACCAGTGCCAAGTCGGGCTGGTTTGATGATGCCAAGTGGCTCCTGCAATCTGCCATCCAGAAGCGGGATAGCTTAATTTTGTGTGCCAGGGAAACGGGCCGAGGTTTGTGTCTGGGGGCCTATGGCAGGGAGTGACCGGCTGGCTCCTGAAAAGCTACGATAGGCAGGATGGTGACCAGACCCATGGTGGCACCAGTGCCAAGTTGGGCTGGTTTGATAGTACCAAGTGGCTCCTGCAATCTGCCATCCAGAAGCGGGGCAGCTGAATTTTGTTTGCCAGAGAAAAACGCTCTTGTTTGTGTTTGTGGGCCTGTATCTTGCAGTTGCCGGCTGGCTCCTGAAAATCCATGATACGCAGCATGGTTTCCAGAGCCAAGGTGGCACCAGTGCCAAGTAGGGCTGGTTTCATAGTACCCAGTGGCTCCTGCAATCTGCCATCCAGAAGAGGGGCAGTTGAGTTTTGTTTTCCAGAGAAAGGGGCCGTGGTTTGTGTCTGGGGGCCTATGGCTGTGAGTGACCGGCTGGCCCCTGAAAATCCACGATAGGTAGGATGGTTCCCAGATCCAAGGTGGCAGCAGTGCCATGTTGTGCTGGTTTGATACTACCAAGTTCGTCTTGCAATTTGCCATCCAGAAGAGGGGAAATTGAGCTTTGTTTGCCAGAGAAAAGCGCCGTTGTTTGTGTTTGGGGGTGTGTGGCTGGGAGTGGCCGACTGGCGCCTTAGAATCTACGTTACGCAGCATGGTTCCCAGACCCAAGGTGGCACCAGTGCCAAGTCGGGCTGGTTTGATAGGACCAAGTGGCTCCTGCAATCTGCCATCCAGAAGCGGGGCAGCTTACTTTTGTTTGCCAGGGAAACGGGCCGAGGTTTGTGACTGGGGGCCTATGGCTGGGAGTGACCGGCTGGCTCCTGGAAAGCTACAATAGGCAGGATGGTGACCAGACCCATGGTGGCAAGTTGGGCTGGTTTGATGGTGCAAAGTGGCTCCTGCAATCTGCCATCCAGAAGCGGGGCAGCTGATTTTTTTTTGCCAGAGAAAAATTCCGTGGATTGTTTTAGGGGGCATATTGCTGGGAGTGGCCGGCTGGCTCCTTAAAATGCTCGATACGCATGATGGTTCCCAGGCCCAAGGTGTCACCACTGCCAAGTCGGCCTGCGGTTTTAGTATCATGTTCATGATACTAAACGGGCCGAGGTTTCAGTTTGGGGGCATATGGCTGAGAGTGGCCGGCTGGCCCCTGAAAATCCACGTTACACAGCATGGTTCCCAGAGCCAAGGTGGCACCAGTGCCAAGTTGGGCTGGTTTGATAGGACCAAGTGTCTCCTACAATCTGCCATCCAGAAGCGGGGCAGCTTACTTTTGTTTGCCAGAGAAATGGGCCTAGGTTTTTGTTTGGGGGCCTGTGGCTAGGAGTGGCCGGCTGGCTCCTTAGAATCCACGATACGCAGGATGGTTCCCAGACCCAAGGTGGCACCAGTGCCAAGTCGAGCTGGTTTGATTACACCAAGTGGCTCCTGCAATCTGCCATCCAGAAGTGAGGCAGCTAAGTTTTGTTTGCCAGAAAAAAGGGCCGAGGTTTTTTTGGGGGCCTGTGTCTGGGAGTAGCCGGCTGGCTCCTTAAAATCCAGGACAGGCAGGATGGTTCCCAGACCCAAGGTGGCACCAGTGCCAAGTCGGGCTGGTTTGATAGTACCAAGTGGCTCCTGCAATCTGCCATCCTGCATCTGCAGGGCAGCTGAGTTTTGTTTGCCAGAGAAAAAGGCTGTGGTTTGTGTTTGGGGGCCTGTGGCTGGCAGTGGCCGGCTGGCTCCTGAAAATCCACGATACGCAGCATGGTTCCCAGACCCAAGGTGGCACCAGTGCCAAGTGGGGCTCGTTTGACAGTGTCAAGTGCCTCCTGCAATCTCCCATCCAGAAGCGGGGCAGCTGAGTTTTTTTTGCCAGGGAAACGGACCTTTGTTTTTGATTGGGGTCTGTGGCCGAGAGTGGTCGGATGGCTCCTGACAATCCAGAATACGCAGGATGGTTCCCAGACCCAAGGTGGCACCAGTGCCAAGTCGGGCTGGTTTGATAGTACCAAGTGGCTCCTGCAATCTGCCATCCAGAAGTGGGGCAGCTGAGTTTTGTTTGCCAGAGAAAAGGGCCGTGGGTTGTGTTTGGGGGCATATGGCTGGGAGTGGCCACCTGGCTCCTTAAAATGCACGATACGCCGCATGGTATCCAGACACAAGGTGGCACCAGTGCCGAGTCGGGCTGTTTTTGTAGTACCCATTGGCTCCTGCAATTTGCCATCCAGAAGACGGGCAGTTGAGTTTTGTTTGCTAGAGAAAAGGGGCCGAGGTTTCAGTTTGGGGGCATATGGCTGAGAGTGGCCGGCTGGCCCCTGAAAATCCACGTTACACAGCATGGTTCCCAGAGCCAAGGTGGCACCAGTGCCAAGTTTGGCTGGTTTGATAGGACCAAGTGTCTCCTACAATCTGCCATCCAGAAGCGGGGCAGCTGAGTTTTTTTGCCAGAGAAAAGGTCCGTGGTTTGTTTTTGGGGCATACGGCTGGGAATTGCCGGCTGGCTCCTTAAAATGCTCGATACGCAGGATTGTTCCCAGAGCCAAGGTGGCATCACTGCCAAGTCAGGCTCTTTTTGTAGTACCAAGTGCGTCCTGCAATTTGCCATCCAGAAGAGGGGCAGTTGAGTTTTGTTTGCCAGAGAAAAGGGCCGAGGTTTGTGTTTGGGGGCATATGGCTGGGAATGACCGGCTGGCCCCTGAAAATCCACGATACGCAGGATGGTTCCCAGATCCAAGGTGGTACCAATACCAAGTTGGGCTGGTTTGATAGTCCCAAGTGGCTCCTGCAAACTGCCATCCAGAAGCGGGGCAGCTGAGTTTTGTTTGCCAGGGAAATGGGCCGTGGTTTGTGTTTGGGGTCCTGTGGCTGGGAGTGTTCGGCTGGTTCCTGAATATGTACGATACGCAGGATGGTTCCCAGATCCAAGGTGGCAGCAGTGCCATGTTGTGCTGGTGTGATAGTCCCAAGAGGCTCCTGCAATCTGCCATCCAGAAGTGGGGCAGCTGATTTTTGTTTGCCAGAGAAAAGGTCCGTGGTTTGTTTTTGGGGGCATATGGCTGAGAGTGGCCGGCTGGCCCCTGAAAATCCACGATACACAGGATGGTTCCCAGGTCCAAGGTGGCACCTGTGCCAAGTCGGGCGGATTTGATAGTACTATGTAGCTCCTGCAATCCGCCATCCAGAAGCGGGGTAGCTTACTTTTGTTTGCCAGGGAAACGGGCCGAGGTTTGTGTTTGGGGGCATATGGCTGGCAGTGGCCAGCTGGCTCCTTAAAATGCACGATATGCAACATGGCTCCCAGACCCAAGGTGGCACCAGTGCCAAGTTGGGCTGGTTTGATAGTACCAAGTGGCTCCTGCAATCTTCCATGATCACGTGGAGAAATACTTTCTGGTTTCAGCCTTATGCTCTTTCTTCTCTCCCTCAACTTCTCTATCACCTCTCATCTGGTTCACATGCGCTGTCTTCAAGGTTCACAGGCTACTTTTCACAGAATCTTCTGGCCTGATGAAGTAAGAATGATGAATAGAACAGAGCTGGGATCTATTTTCCAGTTTGGATAAAATGCATTCTGCACACAAATCCAAGGAGAACGTGCTGCCCCGATGCCCAGAAAATCTTTCACTCCTGCTAGTGTTCTACGTCAACCGCAACTTAGTCTGAAAGAAAAGCTTTTTCTCTGAGAGCATCTGAGAGGTTTGCATGAAGCACTGATATCTGACATATGCAATTTTGAATAGGAGAGGAAAAAGAAAATGGCAAGGAGTTTTTAATTTTAGTGGTTTCAATTTTAATTTCTGTGCACTTTTTCAAAACTTATCAGCTCAAATGCCCATCAACATCTTTTAGTCATCTGTAAGTCAGTATTCATATAAAATGTGCTTCAAATCCAAAGAATTTCAAATTTGCACTCCAAGCTTCTATGCCTAGATTTATGATTTCCTACACATATTAGATGAAAGGAAGGCCTTTTTTACTGTGGGAGTGCTGGAACACTGGAACAGGTTGCCCAGAGAAGTTGTGGGTGTCCCATCCCTGAAAGTATTCAAGGTCACCTTGGACGGGGCTTGGAGCAGCAACAAAGGAGAAGCTTGATGGTAGAGAAACAAAGTTGGACTATAGAAGAAACTCGGATTGAAGTATAGGATCAAGTTTTCTCTCAGCTCTTGGGGTAAATTCAAAGTTGTACAAAATGACATTTATCTGTGCTATTCACTACTGTAACAGAAAGTTTCATGAAAACTGTACAGAAGATAGTAAATTTTAAAAGAGATAAGAATTACAGCATAAAATCCATGGGATAGGTTACAACATGAGACACTCTCTAAGAGAAAATCTCTGTGTTTCAGCACTTCATCGGGGTAAGATTTCATGAAGTGCCAAAGAAGGCGGCAAAATATCATTCGGGACATTATTTACTGGAATTCAGCCTGGCCATTAGTAGGAACTGCCTTTGAACATATCATGTAGATATACCACACACACTTTCCCTTCACTGAAAAATTACTGTTTACAACAAATAAGCAATTGACGATCAAAATTGATTGAAAGCATCTTAAACATGTCAAGTATTTCATTGTAGATGATCTGTGATCCAAATGCTTCTTCCACCTTCGAGAGGGACAGAAGAATTCTTCCATATCATGATGGTTTAAAATTGTATCAACCAATGTTTTCTGCTGAAAAGATATCATCTATTTTTTTGTATTTTTGGAAGAAAATATTCCTAGACATACAACAGGTGAGAACTAAGTAATTTTAAAGAAACAAATGAAATGAAAATATTCTGTAAATAGAATGAAATGAAAAGCTGTGTTTTAAATAGGAGCTAAATATTAAACAGAATTTTTGTACCAGGCATTTGAATTTCTGCACCAGCTCTTTTGCCCATCAAGAGAGGCATTTAGCATTTCAGTCTTTTCCAAGGTGTTCATGATCTGCTATGCTGATCTCTGTGTGTGCCTAGGTGTGTGTGGAGGGGGGGGCATATGAAGGCGAGTGTGTATGTTTGCTTTACAATTGTTGTGGCAGATTCATGCCTCAGCTCCACATTTTGTTTTAAAAAGGTCACACCGAGTGGATATGAAGTTTACTATCAACAAGAGATCGATTCCCAAATCATCCATTTGACTCTCCTTTATAAATCATGTGCTTTGTTGCATATTTTATCAAATATACTTTCAAGCCAGATGGAGGAAGGAGGATGTGGGAATCCCTCCACCATCTTGCAACTTTTATGTAAGTAGGTTTTCAAGAAAATCATCATTTCTCTTTTAAATATGTCTGGAACAGGCATGATGGTAGTGTCAACCTGTTGGAGTTTTTGTTGCTGGAAGAAGTTGTACAAAAGGATTGGTTTTTACATTGACCAGTTACTGAATCAAGCGCAGGAATACATTGGAAATTTAGCTGGGGGTTCCTTTTCCCAGCAGACTACTTCTAGAACGAGCTTGTACACTGAAGCTGACTCTTTTGCTCTCTTTTTGTTTCTTTCCTATTTTCTTGGCTTCTTTGCCACTATCTAGACAATTTTGGAACTTTGTTCCCAACTAAAATGGTTTCAATAGTCTGATTGTGATCATACATTTTTACAAGGAATTTTTAAAATCTTTCCTCGAGTCCAGAAAGTCAAGGACTTAGATCTTTTTCTTCCCTTATCAATATTGCCATGAAATTGATAAATAAAGACCAACTCTTTTTTTTTGTTTTTAACCCACGTAGATAATTCCCATCCATTAATCCATTTTGGGGACCAATAGCTGCCATTCTGATGGAAGCTGTCACTTCTTAACAATAGGCATTCTGTGACTATGTTGACAGCACTTTGGGTGAAGATCCTAACTGGTCTTAGATATACATAGGGAGAAATTTGCTCAGCCAGTGTCAGTCTTAAGCATGCGTATCAGAAGATCTTTCTAGAGCTGGGAATTTTCCCATGAAAGGGATTCAGTTAGGGAAGAGACACTTGTGCCAGAGTTTTACATTCTTCTTGAACACTGCTTAAGGAACTTAGATGCCATGTCCATTTGGATCTCTGTCTGCACAGAACTTTGTCATGCCAGTGCTTGAAATGCATCTTGAAGAGAATTCACTAGCACAGAATGAAAGAGAGTGGAAGGGGTTGGTGGGGCTAACCAGGCCCAACCCCCCTGCCTAAACCAGGATACCTAGAGCCTCTTGCCCAGGATTTTATCTGGGTGTACTTTTAATGTCTTCAAAGATCCAGGCTCCACAATCTTTCTGGGCAGTCTGTGCCGTGGTTCAGTCACCCTGACAGTAAAGAAACATTTACTGATGTTCAAAGGCAATCTCCTGTATTTCAGTGTGTGCCCACTGCCTCTTGTCTTTTCCCTCAGCATCACTGAAAAGACACTGATTCCCTCCCCTTTGCACTATTGCTTCCATATGTATGTGTGATGCCATGTAGAGGTATGTAAAAAACCTCCCTGAAGCCCAGGCAGATAATATTCCCTTCATCTACCAGTCAAGTTGATTCATCAGAGGAGTTTAAAGTGATGTTCAGCATGAAATTCCCCTGAAAAATCATGCTAACTACATTATTTCGTCATCTTATATGTGCCTGGCAAGGATTTCCAGGAAGAGCTGCTTCATCAATTCCTGGGGATAAAAAAGAGGCTGGCTGGTTTGTACTATCGCGAGTCCTCTTTATTGCCTTTTTTGAAGATGGGTGTCATTTGCTAACATCCACTCTTTAGCCTCTCTTGTCGTCTACATCTTAGCAAAACGCTTTCCCACTATGTCTGGCTAGGAAAAACTGTGCCAGCACAGAAAACATCTCCCATCGTGTTCTAGACGTTGCACGGATGTCTGCCAAGTGTTTGGCAGGAAGAAAAGAAAAGTTGTCCAAAACAGCTTCCAATCGAATGTTCATGTGATTGGAAAAGTCAGGAGAGTGCAAAGGTACTGTTTTCTATCAGTTGGCAAGGTGCGCACACAATCCCACTGTTGTACAGCTTGCTTCTTCACCTTCCCGAAGCTGCCGCTCTCGCCGGCTGCCGGAGCCGAAGAAGCGGCTTCTTCGCGCAAAGACGATTGTGCCGCTCACAGTGCTCTCCTTAGCGCGGCTTCTGCCGAAAGACGCCCGGCAGCGGCTCTTTCCTCCGGAGAGCATCCTACCTTCGTCTTTAGCTCCTCTTCTCATCTACACCTCGGCAAAAAGCTTTTCCACTATGTTTGGCTAGGAAAAACTGTGCCAGCACAGAAAACATCTCCCATCGTGTTCTAGAAGTTGCAGAGATGTCTGCCAAGTGTTTGGCAGGAAGAAAAGAAAAGTTGTCCAAAACAGCTTCCAATCGAATGTTCATGTGATTGGAAAAGTCAGGAGAGTGCAAAGGTACTGTTTTCTATCAGTTGGCAAGGTGCGCACACAATCCCAGTGTTGTACAGCTTGCTTCTTCACCTTCCCGAAGCTGCCGCTCTCGCCGGCTGCCGGAGCCGAAGAAGCGGCTTCTTCGCGCAAAGACGATTGTGCCGCTCACAGTGCTCTCCTTAGCGCGGCTTCTGCCGAAAGACGCCCGGCAGCGGCTCTTACCTCCGGAGAGCATCCTACCTTCGTCTTTAGCTCCTCTTCTCATCTACACCTCGGCAAAAAGCTTTTCCACTATGTCTGGCTAGGAAAAACTGTGCCAGCACAGAAAACATCTCCCATTGTGTTCTAGACGTTGCACGGATGTCTGCCAAGTGTTTGGCAGGAAGAAAAGAAAAGTTGTCCAAAACAGCTTCCAATCGAATGTTCATGTGATTGGAAAAGTCAGGAGAGTGCAAAGGTACTGTTTTCTATCAGTTGGCAAGGTGCGCACACAATCCCAGTGTTGTACAGCTTGCTTCTTCACCTTCCCGAAGCTGCCACTCTCAGGAGGTAAGAGCCGCTGCCGGGCGTCTTTCGGCAGAAGCCGCGCTAAGGAGAGCACTGTGAGCGGCACAATCGTCTTTGCGCGAAGAAGCCGCTTCTTTGGCTCCGGCAGCCGGCGAGAGCGGCAGCTTCGGGAAGGTGAAGAAGCAAGCTGTACAACACTGGGATTGTGTGCGCACCTTGCCAACTGATAGAAAACAGTACCTTTGCACTCTCCTGACTTTTCCAATCACATGAACATTCGATTGGAAGCTGTTTTGGACAACTTTTCTTTTCTTCCTGCCAAACACTTGGCAGACATCCGTGCAACGTCTAGAACACGATGGGAGATGTTTTCTGTGCTGGCACAGTTTTTCCTAGCCAGACATAGTGGAAAAGCTTTTTGCCGAGGTGTAGATGAGAAGAGGAGCTAAAGACGAAGGTAGGATGCTCTCCGGAGGTAAGAGCCGCTGCCGGGCGTCTTTCGGCAGAAGCCGCGCTAAGGAGAGCACTGTGAGCGGCACAATCGTCTTTGCGCGAAGAAGCCGCTTCTTCGGCTCCGGCAGCCGGCGAGAGCGGCAGCTTCGGGAAGGTGAAGAAGCAAGCTGTACAACACTGGGATTGTGTGCGCACCTTGCCAACTGATAGGAAACAGTACCTTTGCACTCTCCTGACTTTTCCAATCACATGAACATTCGATTGGAAGCTGTTTTGGACAACTTTTCTTTTCTTCCTGCCAAACACTTGGCAGACATCCGTGCAACGTCTAGAACACGATGGGAGATGTTTTCTGTGCTGGCACAGTTTTTCCTAGCCAGACATAGTGGAAAAGCTTTTTGCCGAGGTGTAGATGAGAAGAGGAGCTAAAGACGAAGGTAGGATGCTCTCCGGAGGAAAGAGCCGCTGCCGGGCGTCTTTCGGCAGAAGCCGCGCTAAGGAGAGCACTGTGAGCGGCACAATCGTCTTTGCGCGAAGAAGCCGCTTCTTGGGCTCCGGCAGCCGGCGAGAGCGGCAGCTTCGGGAAGGTGAAGAAGCAAGCTGTACAACACTGGGATTGTGTGCGCACCTTGCCAACTGATAGAAAACAGTACCTTTGCACTCTCCTGACTTTTCCAATCACATGAACATTCGATTGGAAGCTGTTTTGGACAACTTTTCTTTTCTTCCTGCCAAACACTTGGCAGACATCCGTGCAACGTCTAGAACACAATGGGAGATGTTTTCTGTGCTGGCACAGTTTTTCCTAGCCAGACATAGTGGAAAAGCTTTTTGCCGAGGTGTAGATGAGAAGAGGAGCTAAAGACGAAGGTAGGATGCTCTCCGGAGGTAAGAGCCGCTGCCGGGCGTCTTTCGGCAGAAGCCGCGCTAAGGAGAGCACTGTGAGCGGCACAATCGTCTTTGCGCGAAGAAGCCGCTTCTTTGGCTCCGGCAGCCGGCGAGAGCGGCAGCTTCGGGAAGGTGAAGAAGCAAGCTGTACAACACTGGGATTGTGTGCGCACCTTGCCAACTGATAGAAAACAGTACCTTTGCACTCTCCTGACTTTTCCAATCACATGAACATTCGATTGGAAGCTGTTTTGGACAACTTTTCTTTTCTTCCTGCCAAACACTTGGCAGACATCCGTGCAACGTCTAGAACACGATGGGAGATGTTTTCTGTGCTGGCACAGTTTTTCCTAGCCAGACATAGTGGAAAAGCTTTTTGCCGAGGTGTAGATGAGAAGAGGAGCTAAAGACGAAGGTAGGATGCTCTCCGGAGGTAAGAGCCGCTGCCGGGCGTCTTTCGGCAGAAGCCGCGCTAAGGAGAGCACTGTGAGCGGCACAATCGTCTTTGCGCGAAGAAGCCGCTTCTTCGGCTCCGGCAGCCGGCGAGAGCGGCAGCTTCGGGAAGGTGAAGAAGCAAGCTGTACAACACTGGGATTGTGTGCGCACCTTGCCAACTGATAGGAAACAGTACCTTTGCACTCTCCTGACTTTTCCAATCACATGAACATTCGATTGGAAGCTGTTTTGGACAACTTTTCTTTTCTTCCTGCCAAACACTTGGCAGACATCCGTGCAACGTCTAGAACACGATGGGAGATGTTTTCTGTGCTGGCACAGTTTTTCCTAGCCAGACATAGTGGAAAAGCTTTTTGCCGAGGTGTAGATGAGAAGAGGAGCTAAAGACGAAGGTAGGATGCTCTCCGGAGGTAAGAGCCGCTGCCGGGCGTCTTTCGGCAGAAGCCGCGCTAAGGAGAGCACTGTGAGCGGCACAATCGTCTTTGCGCGAAGAAGCCGCTTCTTCGGCTCCGGCAGCCGGCGAGAGCGGCAGCTTCGGGAAGGTGAAGAAGCAAGCTGTACAACACTGGGATTGTGTGCGCACCTTGCCAACTGATAGAAAACAGTACCTTTGCACTCTCCTGACTTTTCCAATCACATGAACATTCGATTGGAAGCTGTTTTGGACAACTTTTCTTTTCTTCCTGCCAAACACTTGGCAGACATCCGTGCAACGTCTAGAACACGATGGGAGATGTTTTCTGTGCTGGCACAGTTTTTCCTAGCCAGACATAGTGGAAAAGCTTTTTGCCGAGGTGTAGATGAGAAGAGGAGCTAAAGACGAAGGTAGGATGCTCTCCGGAGGTAAGAGCCGCTGCCGGGCGTCTTTCGGCAGAAGCCGCGCTAAGGAGAGCACTGTGAGCGGCACAATCGTCTTTGCGCGAAGAAGCCGCTTCTTGGGCTCCGGCAGCCGGCGAGAGCGGCAGCTTCGGGAAGGTGAAGAAGCAAGCTGTACAACACTGGGATTGTGTGCGCACCTTGCCAACTGATAGAAAACAGTACCTTTGCACTCTCCTGACTTTTCCAATCACATGAACATTCGATTGGAAGCTGTTTTGGACAACTTTTCTTTTCTTCCTGCCAAACACTTGGCAGACATCCGTGCAACGTCTAGAACACGATGGGAGATGTTTTCTGTGCTGGCACAGTTTTTCCTAGCCAGACATAGTGGAAAAGCTTTTTGCCGAGGTGTAGATGAGAAGAGGAGCTAAAGACGAAGGTAGGATGCTCTCCGGAGGTAAGAGCCGCTGCCGGGCGTCTTTCGGCAGAAGCCGCGCTAAGGAGAGCACTGTGAGCGGCACAATCGTCTTTGCGCGAAGAAGCCGCTTCTTCGGCTCCGGCAGCCGGCGAGAGCGGCAGCTTCGGGAAGGTGAAGAAGCAAGCTGTACAACACTGGGATTGTGTGCGCACCTTGCCAACTGATAGAAAACAGTACCTTTGCACTCTCCTGACTTTTCCAATCACATGAACATTCGATTGGAAGCTGTTTTGGACAACTTTTCTTTTCTTCCTGCCAAACACTTGGCAGACATCCGTGCAACGTCTAGAACACGATGGGAGATGTTTTCTGTGCTGGCACAGTTTTTCCTAGCCAGACATAGTGGGAAAGCTTTTTGCCGAGGTGTAGATGAGAAGAGGAGCTAAAGACGAAGGTAGGATGCTCTCCGGAGGTAAGAGCCGCTGCCGGGCGTCTTTCGGCAGAAGCCGCGCTAAGGAGAGCACTGTGAGCGGCACAATCGTCTTTGCGCGAAGAAGCCGCTTCTTCGGCTCCGGCAGCCGGCGAGAGCGGCAGCTTCGGGAAGGTGAAGAAGCAAGCTGTACAACACTGGGATTGTGTGCGCACCTTGCCAACTGATAGAAAACAGTACCTTTGCACTCTCCTGGCTTTTCCAATCACATGAACATTCGATTGGAAGCTGTTTTGGACAACTTTTCTTTTCTTCCTGCCAAACACTTGGCAGACATCCGTGCAACTTCTAGAACACGATGAGAGATGTTTTCTGTGCTGGCACAGTTTTTCCTAGCCAGACATAGTGGAAAAGCTTTTTGCCGAGGTGTAGATGAGAAGAGGAGCTAAAGACGAAGGTAGGATGCTCTCCGGAGGTAAGAGCCGCTGCCGGGCGTCTTTCGGCAGAAGCCGCGCTAAGGAGAACACTGTGAGCGGCACAATCGTCTTTGCGCGAAGAAGCCGCTTCTTCGGCTACGGCAGCCGGCGAGAGCGGCAGCTTCGGGAAGGTGAAGAAGCAAGCTGTACAACACTGGGATTGTGTGCGCACCTTGCCAACTGATAGAAAACAGTACCTTTGCACTCTCCTGGCTTTTCCAATCACATGAACATTCGATTGGAAGCTGTTTTGGACAACTTTTCTTTTCTTCCTGCCAAACACTTGGCAGACATCCGTGCAACGTCTAGAACACGATGGGAGATGTTTTCTGTGCTGGCACAGTTTTTCCTAGCCAGACATAGTGGAAAAGCTTTTTGCCGAGGTGTAGATGAGAAGAGGAGCTAAAGACGAAGGTAGGATGCTCTCCGGAGGTAAGAGCCGCTGCCGGGCGTCTTTCGGCAGAAGCCGCGCTAAGGAGAGCACTGTGAGCGGCACAATCGTCTTTGCGCGAAGAAGCCGCTTCTTCGGCTCCGGCAGCCGGCGAGAGCGGCAGCTTCGGGAAGGTGAAGAAGCAAGCTGTACAACACTGGGATTGTGTGCGCACCTTGCCAACTGATAGAAAACAGTACCTTTGCACTCTCCTGACTTTTCCAATCACATGAACATTCGATTGGAAGCTGTTTTGGACAACTTTTCTTTTCTTCCTGCCAAACACTTGGCAGACATCCGTGCAACGTCTAGAACACGATGGGAGATGTTTTCTGTGCTGGCACAGTTTTTCCTAGCCAGACATAGTGGAAAAGCTTTTTGCCGAGGTGTAGATGAGAAGAGGAGCTAAAGACGAAGGTAGGATGCTCTCCGGAGGTAAGAGCCGCTGCCGGGCGTCTTTCGGCAGAAGCCGCGCTAAGGAGAGCACTGTGAGCGGCACAATCGTCTTTGCGCGAAGAAGCCGCTTCTTGGGCTCCGGCAGCCGGCGAGAGCGGCAGCTTCGGGAAGGTGAAGAAGCAAGCTGTACAACACTGGGATTGTGTGCGCACCTTGCCAACTGATAGGAAACAGTACCTTTGCACTCTCCTGACTTTTCCAATCACATGAACATTCGATTGGAAGCTGTTTTGGACAACTTTTCTTTTCTTCCTGCCAAACACTTGGCAGACATCCGTGCAACGTCTAGAACACGATGGGAGATGTTTTCTGTGCTGGCACAGTTTTTCCTAGCCAGACATAGTGGGAAAGCTTTTTGCCGAGGTGTAGATGAGAAGAGGAGCTAAAGACGAAGGTAGGATGCTCTCCGGAGGTAAGAGCCGCTGCCGGGCGTCTTTCGGCAGAAGCCGCGCTAAGGAGAGCACTGTGAGCGGCACAATCGTCTTTGCGCGAAGAAGCCGCTTCTTCGGCTCCGGCAGCCGGCGAGAGCGACAGCTTCGGGAAGGTGAAGAAGCAAGCTGTACAACACTGGGATTGTGTGCGCACCTTGCCAACTGATAGAAAACAGTACCTTTGCACTCTCCTGGCTTTTCCAATCACATGAACATTCGATTGGAAGCTGTTTTGGACAACTTTTCTTTTCTTCCTGCCAAACACTTGGCAGACATCCGTGCAACTTCTAGAACACGATGAGAGATGTTTTCTGTGCTGGCACAGTTTTTCCTAGCCAGACATAGTGGAAAAGCTTTTTGCCGAGGTGTAGATGAGAAGAGGAGCTAAAGACGAAGGTAGGATGCTCTCCGGAGGTAAGAGCCGCTGCCGGGCGTCTTTCGGCAGAAGCCGCGCTAAGGAGAGCACTGTGAGCGGCACAATCGTCTTTGCGCGAAGAAGCCGCTTCTTTGGCTCCGGCAGCCGGCGAGAGCGGCAGCTTCGGGAAGGTGAAGAAGCAAGCTGTACAACACTGGGATTGTGTGCGCACCTTGCCAACTGATAGAAAACAGTACCTTTGCACTCTCCTGACTTTTCCAATCACATGAACATTCGATTGGAAGCTGTTTTGGACAACTTTTCTTTTCTTCCTGCCAAACACTTGGCAGACATCCGTGCAACGTCTAGAACACGATGGGAGATGTTTTCTGTGCTGGCACAGTTTTTCCTAGCCAGACATAGTGGAAAAGCTTTTTGCCGAGGTGTAGATGAGAAGAGGAGCTAAAGACGAAGGTAGGATGCTCTCCGGAGGTAAGAGCCGCTGCCGGGCGTCTTTCGGCAGAAGCCGCGCTAAGGAGAGCACTGTGAGCGGCACAATCGTCTTTGCGCGAAGAAGCCGCTTCTTCGGCTCCGGCAGCCGGCGAGAGCGGCAGCTTCGGGAAGGTGAAGAAGCAAGCTGTACAACACTGGGATTGTGTGCGCACCTTGCCAACTGATAGGAAACAGTACCTTTGCACTCTCCTGACTTTTCCAATCACATGAACATTCGATTGGAAGCTGTTTTGGACAACTTTTCTTTTCTTCCTGCCAAACACTTGGCAGACATCCGTGCAACGTGTAGAACATGATGGGAGATGTTTTCTGTGCTGGCACAGTTTTTCCTAGCCAGACATAGTGGAAAAGCTTTTTGCCGAGGTGTAGATGAGAAGAGGAGCTAAAGACGAAGGTAGGATGCTCTCCGGAGGTAAGAGCCGCTGCCGGGCGTCTTTCGGCAGAAGCCGCGCTAAGGAGAGCACTGTGAGCGGCACAATCGTCTTTGCGCGAAGAAGCCGCTTCTTCGGCTCCGGCAGCCGGCGAGAGCGGCAGCTTCGGGAAGGTGAAGAAGCAAGCTGTACAACACTGGGATTGTGTGCGCACCTTGCCAACTGATAGAAAACAGTACCTTTGCACTCTCCTGACTTTTCCAATCACATGAACATTCGATTGGAAGCTGTTTTGGACAACTTTTCTTTTCTTCCTGCCAAACACTTGGCAGACATCCGTGCAACGTCTAGAACACGATGGGAGATGTTTTCTGTGCTGGCACAGTTTTTCCTAGCCAGACATAGTGGAAAAGCTTTTTGCCGAGGTGTAGATGAGAAGAGGAGCTAAAGACGAAGGTAGGATGCTCTCCGGAGGTAAGAGCCGCTGCCGGGCGTCTTTCGGCAGAAGCCGCGCTAAGGAGAGCACTGTGAGCGGCACAATCGTCTTTGCGCGAAGAAGCCGCTTCTTGGGCTCCGGCAGCCGGCGAGAGCGGCAGCTTCGGGAAGGTGAAGAAGCAAGCTGTACAACACTGGGATTGTGTGCGCACCTTGCCAACTGATAGAAAACAGTACCTTTGCACTCTCCTGACTTTTCCAATCACATGAACATTCGATTGGAAGCTGTTTTGGACAACTTTTCTTTTCTTCCTGCCAAACACTTGGCAGACATCCGTGCAACGTCTAGAACACGATGGGAGATGTTTTCTGTGCTGGCACAGTTTTTCCTAGCCAGACATAGTGGAAAAGCTTTTTGCCGAGGTGTAGATGAGAAGAGGAGCTAAAGACGAAGGTAGGATGCTCTCCGGAGGTAAGAGCCGCTGCCGGGCGTCTTTCGGCAGAAGCCGCGCTAAGGAGAGCACTGTGAGCGGCACAATCGTCTTTGCGCGAAGAAGCCGCTTCTTGGGCTCCGGCAGCCGGCGAGAGCGGCAGCTTCGGGAAGGTGAAGAAGCAAGCTGTACAACACTGGGATTGTGTGCGCACCTTGCCAACTGATAGAAAACAGTACCTTTGCACTCTCCTGACTTTTCCAATCACATGAACATTCGATTGGAAGCTGTTTTGGACAACTTTTCTTTTCTTCCTGCCAAACACTTGGCAGACATCCGTGCAACGTCTAGAACACGATGGGAGATGTTTTCTGTGCTGGCACAGTTTTTCCTAGCCAGACATAGTGGGAAAGCTTTTTGCCGAGGTGTAGATGAGAAGAGGAGCTAAAGACGAAGGTAGGATGCTCTCCGGAGGTAAGAGCCGCTGCCGGGCGTCTTTCGGCAGAAGCCGCGCTAAGGAGAGCACTGTGAGCGGCACAATCGTCTTTGCGCGAAGAAGCCGCTTCTTGGGCTCCGGCAGCCGGCGAGAGCGGCAGCTTCGGGAAGGTGAAGAAGCAAGCTGTACAACACTGGGATTGTGTGCGCACCTTGCCAACTGATAGAAAACAGTACCTTTGCACTCTCCTGGCTTTTCCAATCACATGAACATTCGATTGGAAGCTGTTTTGGACAACTTTTCTTTTCTTCCTGCCAAACACTTGGCAGACATCCGTGCAACGTCTAGAACACGATGAGAGATGTTTTCTGTGCTGGCACAGTTTTTCCTAGCCAGACATAGTGGAAAAGCTTTTTGCCGAGGTGTAGATGAGAAGAGGAGCTAAAGACGAAGGTAGGATGCTCTCCGGAGGTAAGAGCCGCTGCCGGGCGTCTTTCGGCAGAAGCCGCGCTAAGGAGAACACTGTGAGCGGCACAATCGTCTTTGCGCGAAGAAGCCGCTTCTTCGGCTACGGCAGCCGGCGAGAGCGGCAGCTTCGGGAAGGTGAAGAAGCAAGCTGTACAACACTGGGATTGTGTGCGCACCTTGCCAACTGATAGAAAACAGTACCTTTGCACTCTCCTGGCTTTTCCAATCACATGAACATTCGATTGGAAGCTGTTTTGGACAACTTTTCTTTTCTTCCTGCCAAACACTTGGCAGACATCCGTGCAACGTCTAGAACACAATGGGAGATGTTTTCTGTGCTGGCACAGTTTTTCCTAGCCAGACATAGTGGAAAAGCTTTTTGCCGAGGTGTAGATGAGAAGAGGAGCTAAAGACGAAGGTAGGATGCTCTCCGGAGGTAAGAGCCGCTGCCGGGCGTCTTTCGGCAGAAGCCGCGCTAAGGAGAGCACTGTGAGCGGCACAATCGTCTTTGCGCGAAGAAGCCGCTTCTTCGGCTCCGGCAGCCGGCGAGAGCGGCAGCTTCGGGAAGGTGAAGAAGCAAGCTGTACAACACTGGGATTGTGTGCGCACCTTGCCAACTGATAGAAAACAGTACCTTTGCACTCTCCTGACTATTCCAATCACATGAACATTCGATTGGAAGCTGTTTTGGACAACTTTTCTTTTCTTCCTGCCAAACACTTGGCAGACATCCGTGCAACGTCTAGAACACGATGGGAGATGTTTTCTGTGCTGGCACAGTTTTTCCTAGCCAGACATAGTGGAAAAGCTTTTTGCCGAGGTGTAGATGAGAAGAGGAGCTAAAGACGAAGGTAGGATGCTCTCCGGAGGTAAGAGCCGCTGCCGGGCGTCTTTCGGCAGAAGCCGCGCTAAGGAGAGCACTGTGAGCGGCACAATCGTCTTTGCGCGAAGAAGCCGCTTCTTGGGCTCCGGCAGCCGGCGAGAGCGGCAGCTTCGGGAAGGTGAAGAAGCAAGCTGTACAACACTGGGATTGTGTGCGCACCTTGCCAACTGATAGAAAACAGTACCTTTGCACTCTCCTGACTTTTCCAATCACATGAACATTCGATTGGAAGCTGTTTTGGACAACTTTTCTTTTCTTCCTGCCAAACACTTGGCAGACATCCGTGCAACGTCTAGAACACGATGGGAGATGTTTTCTGTGCTGGCACAGTTTTTCCTAGCCAGACATAGTGGAAAAGCTTTTTGCCGAGGTGTAGATGAGAAGAGGAGCTAAAGACGAAGGTAGGATGCTCTCCGGAGGTAAGAGCCGCTGCCGGGCGTCTTTCGGCAGAAGCCGCGCTAAGGAGAGCACTGTGAGCGGCACAATCGTCTTTGCGCGAAGAAGCCGCTTCTTGGGCTCCGGCAGCCGGCGAGAGCGGCAGCTTCGGGAAGGTGAAGAAGCAAGCTGTACAACACTGGGATTGTGTGCGCACCTTGCCAACTGATAGGAAACAGTACCTTTGCACTCTCCTGACTTTTCCAATCACATGAACATTCGATTGGAAGCTGTTTTGGACAACTTTTCTTTTCTTCCTGCCAAACACTTGGCAGACATCCGTGCAACGTCTAGAACACGATGGGAGATGTTTTCTGTGCTGGCACAGTTTTTCCTAGCCAGACATAGTGGGAAAGCTTTTTGCCGAGGTGTAGATGAGAAGAGGAGCTAAAGACGAAGGTAGGATGCTCTCCGGAGGTAAGAGCCGCTGCCGGGCGTCTTTCGGCAGAAGCCGCGCTAAGGAGAGCACTGTGAGCGGCACAATCGTCTTTGCGCGAAGAAGCCGCTTCTTCGGCTCCGGCAGCCGGCGAGAGCGGCAGCTTCGGGAAGGTGAAGAAGCAAGCTGTACAACACTGGGATTGTGTGCGCACCTTGCCAACTGATAGAAAACAGTACCTTTGCACTCTCCTGGCTTTTCCAATCACATGAACATTCGATTGGAAGCTGTTTTGGACAACTTTTCTTTTCTTCCTGCCAAACACTTGGCAGACATCCGTGCAACTTCTAGAACACGATGAGAGATGTTTTCTGTGCTGGCACAGTTTTTCCTAGCCAGACATAGTGGAAAAGCTTTTTGCCGAGGTAGATGAGAAGAGGAGCTAAAGACGAAGGTAGGATGCTCTCCGGAGGTAAGAGCCGCTGCCGGGCGTCTTTCGGCAGAAGCCGCGCTAAGGAGAACACTGTGAGCGGCACAATCGTCTTTGCGCGAAGAAGCCGCTTCTTCGGCTACGGCAGCCGGCGAGAGCGGCAGCTTCGGGAAGGTGAAGAAGCAAGCTGTACAACACTGGGATTGTGTGCGCACCTTGCCAACTGATAGAAAACAGTACCTTTGCACTCTCCTGGCTTTTCCAATCACATGAACATTCGATTGGAAGCTGTTTTGGACAACTTTTCTTTTCTTCCTGCCAAACACTTGGCAGACATCCGTGCAACGTCTAGAACACGATGGGAGATGTTTTCTGTGCTGGCACAGTTTTTCCTAGCCAGACATAGTGGAAAAGCTTTTTGCCGAGGTGTAGATGAGAAGAGGAGCTAAAGACGAAGGTAGGATGCTCTCCGGAGGTAAGAGCCGCTGCCGGGCGTCTTTCGGCAGAAGCCGCGCTAAGGAGAGCACTGTGAGCGGCACAATCGTCTTTGCGCGAAGAAGCCGCTTCTTCGGCTCCGGCAGCCGGCGAGAGCGGCAGCTTCGGGAAGGTGAAGAAGCAAGCTGTACAACACTGGGATTGTGTGCGCACCTTGCCAACTGATAGAAAACAGTACCTTTGCACTCTCCTGACTTTTCCAATCACATGAACATTCGATTGGAAGCTGTTTTGGACAACTTTTCTTTTCTTCCTGCCAAACACTTGGCAGACATCCGTGCAACTTCTAGAACACGATGGGAGATGTTTTCTGTGCTGGCACAGTTTTTCCTAGCCAGACATAGTGGAAAAGCTTTTTGCCGAGGTGTAGATGAGAAGAGGAGCTAAAGACGAAGGTAGGATGCTCTCCGGAGGTAAGAGCCGCTGCCGGGCGTCTTTCGGCAGAAGCCGCGCTAAGGAGAGCACTGTGAGTGGCACAATCGTCTTTGCGCGAAGAAGCCGCTTCTTCGGCTCCGGCAGCCGGCGAGAGCGGCAGCTTCGGGAAGGTGAAGAAGCAAGCTGTACAACACTGGGATTGTGTGCGCACCTTGCCAACTGATAGAAAACAGTACCTTTGCACTCTCCTGACTTTTCCAATCACATGAACATTCGATTGGAAGATGTTTTGGACAACTTTTCTTTTCTTCCTGCCAAACACTTGGCAGACATCCGTGCAACGTCTAGAACACGATGGGAGATGTTTTCTGTGCTGGCACAGTTTTTCCTAGCCAGACATAGTGGAAAAGCTTTTTGCCGAGGTGTAGATGAGAAGAGGAGCTAAAGACGAAGGTAGGATGCTCTCCGGAGGTAAGAGCCGCTGCCGGGCGTCTTTCGGCAGAAGCCGCGCTAAGGAGAGCACTGTGAGCGGCACAATCGTCTTTGCGCGAAGAAGCCGCTTCTTCGGCTCCGGCAGCCGGCGAGAGCGGCAGCTTCGGGAAGGTGAAGAAGCAAGCTGTACAACACTGGGATTGTGTGCGCACCTTGCCAACTGATAGAAAACAGTACCTTTGCACTCTCCTGACTTTTCCAATCACATGAACATTCGATTGGAAGCTGTTTTGGACAACTTTTCTTTTCTTCCTGCCAAACACTTGGCAGACATCCGTGCAACGTCTAGAACACGATGGGAGATGTTTTCTGTGCTGGCACAGTTTTTCCTAGCCAGACATAGTGGAAAAGCTTTTTGCCGAGGTGTAGATGAGAAGAGGAGCTAAAGACGAAGGTAGGATGCTCTCCAGAGGTAAGAGCCGCTGCCGGGCGTCTTTCGGCAGAAGCCGCGCTAAGGAGAGCACTGTGAGCGGCACAATCGTCTTTGCGCGAAGAAGCCGCTTCTTCGGCTCCGGCAGCCGGCGAGAGCGGCAGCTTCGGGAAGGTGAAGAAGCAAGCTGTACAACACTGGGATTGTGTGCGCACCTTGCCAACTGATAGAAAACAGTACCTTTGCACTCTCCTGACTTTTCCAATCACATGAACATTCGATTGGAAGCTGTTTTGGACAACTTTTCTTTTCTTCCTGCCAAACACTTGGCAGACATCCGTGCAACGTCTAGAACACGATGGGAGATGTTTTCTGTGCTGGCACAGTTTTTCCTAGCCAGACATAGTGGAAAAGCTTTTTGCCGAGGTGTAGATGAGAAGAGGAGCTAAAGACGAAGGTAGGATGCTCTCCGGAGGTAAGAGCCGCTGCCGGGCGTCTTTCGGCAGAAGCCGCGCTAAGGAGAGCACTGTGAGCGGCACAATCGTCTTTGCGCGAAGAAGCCGCTTCTTGGGCTCCGGCAGCCGGCGAGAGCGGCAGCTTCGGGAAGGTGAAGAAGCAAGCTGTACAACACTGGGATTGTGTGCGCACCTTGCCAACTGATAGAAAACAGTACCTTTGCACTCTCCTGACTTTTCCAATCACATGAACATTCGACTGGAAGCTGTTTTGGACAACTTTTCTTTTCTTCCTGCCAAACACTTGGCAGACATCCGTGCAACGTCTAGAACACGATGGGAGATGTTTTCTGTGCTGGCACAGTTTTTCCTAGCCAGACATAGTGGAAAAGCTTTTTGCCGAGGTGTAGATGAGAAGAGGAGCTAAAGACGAAGGTAGGATGCTCTCCGGAGGTAAGAGCCGCTGCCGGGCGTCTTTCGGCAGAAGCCGCGCTAAGGAGAGCACTGTGAGCGGCACAATCGTCTTTGCGCGAAGAAGCCGCTTCTTGGGCTCCGGCAGCCGGCGAGAGCGGCAGCTTCGGGAAGGTGAAGAAGCAAGCTGTACAACACTGGGATTGTGTGCGCACCTTGTCAACTGATAGAAAACAGTACCTTTGCACTCTCCTGACTTTTCCAATCACATGAACATTCGATTGGAAGCTGTTTTGGACAACTTTTCTTTTTTTCCTGCCAAACACTTGGCAGACATCCGTGCAACGTCTAGAACACGATGGGAGATGTTTTCTGTGCTGGCACAGTTTTTCCTAGCCAGACATAGTGGAAAAGCTTTTTGCCGAGGTGTAGATGAGAAGAGGAGCTAAAGACGAAGGTAGGATGCTCTCCGGAGGTAAGAGCCGCTGCCGGGCGTCTTTCGGCAGAAGCCGCGCTAAGGAGAGCACTGTGAGCGGCACAATCGTCTTTGCGCGAAGAAGCCGCTTCTTGGGCTCCGGCAGCCGGCGAGAGCGGCAGCTTCGGGAAGGTGAAGAAGCAAGCTGTACAACACTGGGATTGTGTGCGCACCTTGCCAACTGATAGAAAACAGGACCTTTGCACTCTCCTGACTTTTCCAATCACATGAACATTCGATTGGAAGCTGTTTTGGACAACTTTTCTTTTCTTCCTGCCAAACACTTGGCAGACATCCGTGCAACGTCTAGAACACGATGGGAGATGTTTTCTGTGCTGGCACAGTTTTTCCTAGCCAGACATAGTGGAAAAGCTTTTTGCCGAGGTGTAGATGAGAAGAGGAGCTAAAGACGAAGGTAGGATGCTCTCCGGAGGTAAGAGCCGCTGCCGGGCGTCTTTCGGCAGAAGCCGCGCTAAGGAGAGCACTGTGAGCGGCACAATCGTCTTTGCGCGAAGAAGCCGCTTCTTCGGCTCCGGCAGCCGGCGAGAGCGGCAGCTTCGGGAAGGTGAAGAAGCAAGCTGTACAACACTGGGATTGTGTGCGCACCTTGCCAACTGATAGAAAACAGTACCTTTGCACTCTCCTGACTTTTCCAATCACATGAACATTCGATTGGAAGCTGTTTTGGACAACTTTTCTTTTCTTCCTGCCAAACACTTGGCAGACATCCGTGCAACGTCTAGAACACGATGGGAGATGTTTTCTGTGCTGGCACAGTTTTTCCTAGCCAGACATAGTGGAAAAGCTTTTTGCCGAGGTGTAGATGAGAAGAGGAGCTAAAGACGAAGGTAGGATGCTCTCCAGAGGTAAGAGCCGCTGCCGGGCGTCTTTCGGCAGAAGCCGCGCTAAGGAGAGCACTGTGAGCGGCACAATCGTCTTTGCGCGAAGAAGCCGCTTCTTGGGCTCCGGCAGCCGGCGAGAGCGGCAGCTTCGGGAAGGTGAAGAAGCAAGCTGTACAACACTGGGATTGTGTGCGCACCTTGCCAACTGATAGAAAACAGTACCTTTGCACTCTCCTGACTTTTCCAATCACATGAACATTCGATTGGAAGCTGTTTTGGACAACTTTTCTTTTCTTCCTGCCAAACACTTGGCAGACATCCGTGCAACGTCTAGAACACGATGGGAGATGTTTTCTGTGCTGGCACAGTTTTTCCTAGCCAGACATAGTGGAAAAGCTTTTTGCCGAGGTGTAGATGAGAAGAGGAGCTAAAGACGAAGGTAGGATGCTCTCCGGAGGTAAGAGCCGCTGCCGGGCGTCTTTCGGCAGAAGCCGCGCTAAGGAGAGCACTGTGAGCGGCACAATCGTCTTTGCGCGAAGAAGCCGCTTCTTCGGCTCCGGCAGCCGGCGAGAGCGGCAGCTTCGGGAAGGTGAAGAAGCAAGCTGTACAACACTGGGATTGTGTGCGCACCTTGCCAACTGATAGAAAACAGGACCTTTGCACTCTCCTGACTTTTCCAATCACATGAACATTCGATTGGAAGCTGTTTTGGACAACTTTTCTTTTCTTCCTGCCAAACACTTGGCAGACATCCGTGCAACGTCTAGAACACGATGGGAGATGTTTTCTGTGCTGGCACAGTTTTTCCTAGCCAGACATAGTGGAAAAGCTTTTTGCCGAGGTGTAGATGAGAAGAGGAGCTAAAGACGAAGGTAGGATGCTCTCCGGAGGTAAGAGCCGCTGCCGGGCGTCTTTCGGCAGAAGCCGCGCTAAGGAGAGCACTGTGAGCGGCACAATCGTCTTTGCGCGAAGAAGCCGCTTCTTCGGCTCCGGCAGCCGGCGAGAGCGGCAGCTTCGGGAAGGTGAAGAAGCAAGCTGTACAACACTGGGATTGTGTGCGCACCTTGCCAACTGATAGAAAACAGTACCTTTGCACTCTCCTGACTTTTCCAATCACATGAACATTCGATTGGAAGCTGTTTTGGACAACTTTTCTTTTCTTCCTGCCAAACACTTGGCAGACCTCCGTGCAACGTCTAGAACACGATGGGAGATGTTTTCTGTGCTGGCACAGTTTTTCCTAGCCAGACATAGTGGAAAAGCTTTTTGCCGAGGTGTAGATGAGAAGAGGAGCTAAAGACGAAGGTAGGATGCTCTCCGGAGGTAAGAGCCGCTGCCGGGCGTCTTTCGGCAGAAGCCGCACTAAGGAGAGCACTGTGAGCGGCACAATCGTCTTTGCGCGAAGAAGCCGCTTCTTCGGCTCCGGCAGCCGGCGAGAGCGGCAGCTTCGGGAAGGTGAAGAAGCAAGCTGTACAACACTGGGATTATGTGCGCACCTTGCCAACTGATAGAAAACAGTACCTTTGCACTCTCCTGACTTTTCCAATCACAGGAACATTCGACTGGAAGCTGTTTTGGACAACTTTTCTTTTCTTCCTGCCAAACACTTGGCAGACATCCGTGCAACGTCTAGAACACGATGGGAGATGTTTTCTGTGCTGGCACAGTTTTTCCTAGCCAGACATAGTGGAAAAGCTTTTTGCCGAGGTGTAGATGAGAAGAGGAGCTAAAGACGAAGGTAGGATGCTCTCCGGAGGTAAGAGCCGCTGCCGGGCGTCTTTCGGCAGAAGCCGCGCTAAGGAGAGCACTGTGAGCGGCACAATCGTCTTTGCGCGAAGAAGCCGCTTCTTCGGCTCCAGCAGCCGGCGAGAGCGGCAGCTTCGGGAAGGTGAAGAAGCAAGCTGTACAACACTGGGATTGTGTGCGCACCTTGCCAACTGATAGAAAACAGTACCTTTGTACTCTCCTGACTTTTCCAATCACATGAACATTCGATTGGAAGCTGTTTTGGACAACTTTTCTTTTCTTCCTGCCAAACACTTGGCAGACATCCGTGCAACGTCTAGAACACAATGGGAGATGTTTTCTGTTCTGGCACAGTTTTTCCTAGCCAGACATAGTGGAAAAGCTTTTTGCCGAGGTGTAGATGAGAAGAGGAGCTAAAGACGAAGGTAGGATGCTCTCCGGAGGTAAGAGCCGCTGCCGGGCGTCTTTCGGCAGAAGCCGCGCTAAGGAGAGCACTGTGAGCGGCACAATCGTCTTTGCGCGAAGAAGCCGCTTCTTCGGCTCCGGCAGCCGGCGAGAGCGGCAGCTTCGGGAAGGTGAAGAAGCAAGCTGTACAACAGTGGGATTGTGTGCGCACCTTGCCAACTGATAGAAAACAGTACCTTTGCACTCTCCTGACTTTTCCAATCACATGAACATTCGATTGGAAGCTGTTTTGGACAACTTTTCTTTTCTTCCTGCCAAACACTTGGCAGACATCCGTGCAACGTCTAGAACACGATGGGAGATGTTTTCTGTGCTGGCACAGTTTTTCCTAGCCAGACATAGTGGAAAAGCTTTTTGCCGAGGTGTAGATGAGAAGAGGAGCTAAAGACGAAGGTAGGATGCTCTCCGGAGGTAAGAGCCGCTGCCGGGCGTCTTTCGGCAGAAGCCGCGCTAAGGAGAGCACTGTGAGCGGCACAATCGTCTTTGCGCGAAGAAGCCGCTTCTTCGGCTCCGGCAGCCGGCGAGAGCGGCAGCTTCGGGAAGGTGAAGAAGCAAGCTGTACAACACTGGGATTGTGTGCGCACCTTGCCAACTGATAGAAAACAGTACCTTTGCACTCTCCTGACTTTTCCAATCACATGAACATTCGATTGGAAGCTGTTTTGGACAACTTTTCTTTTCTTCCTGCCAAACACTTGGCAGACCTCCGTGCAACGTCTAGAACACGATGGGAGATGTTTTCTGTGCTGGCACAGTTTTTCCTAGCCAGACATAGTGGAAAAGCTTTTTGCCGAGGTGTAGATGAGAAGAGGAGCTAAAGACGAAGGTAGGATGCTCTCCGGAGGTAAGAGCCGCTGCCGGGCGTCTTTCGGCAGAAGCCGCACTAAGGAGAGCACTGTGAGCGGCACAATCGTCTTTGCGCGAAGAAGCCGCTTCTTCGGCTCCGGCAGCCGGCGAGAGCGGCAGCTTCGGGAAGGTGAAGAAGCAAGCTGTACAACACTGGGATTATGTGCGCACCTTGCCAACTGATAGAAAACAGTACCTTTGCACTCTCCTGACTTTTCCAATCACAGGAACATTCGACTGGAAGCTGTTTTGGACAACTTTTCTTTTCTTCCTGCCAAACACTTGGCAGACATCCGTGCAACGTCTAGAACACGATGGGAGATGTTTTCTGTGCTGGCACAGTTTTTCCTAGCCAGACATAGTGGAAAAGCTTTTTGCCGAGGTGTAGATGAGAAGAGGAGCTAAAGACGAAGGTAGGATGCTCTCCGGAGGTAAGAGCCGCTGCCGGGCGTCTTTCGGCAGAAGCCGCGCTAAGGAGAGCACTGTGAGCGGCACAATCGTCTTTGCGCGAAGAAGCCGCTTCTTCGGCTCCAGCAGCCGGCGAGAGCGGCAGCTTCGGGAAGGTGAAGAAGCAAGCTGTACAACACTGGGATTGTGTGCGCACCTTGCCAACTGATAGAAAACAGTACCTTTGTACTCTCCTGACTTTTCCAATCACATGAACATTCGATTGGAAGCTGTTTTGGACAACTTTTCTTTTCTTCCTGCCAAACACTTGGCAGACATCCGTGCAACGTCTAGAACACAATGGGAGATGTTTTCTGTTCTGGCACAGTTTTTCCTAGCCAGACATAGTGGAAAAGCTTTTTGCCGAGGTGTAGATGAGAAGAGGAGCTAAAGACGAAGGTAGGATGCTCTCCGGAGGTAAGAGCCGCTGCCGGGCGTCTTTCGGCAGAAGCCGCGCTAAGGAGAGCACTGTGAGCGGCACAATCGTCTTTGCGCAAAGAAGCCGCTTCTTCGGCTCCGGCAGCCGGCGAGAGCGGCAGCTTCGGGAAGGTGAAGAAGCAAGCTGTACAACACTGGGATTGTGTGCGCACCTTGCCAACTGATAGAAAACAGTACCTTTGCACTCTCCTGACTTTTCCAATCACATGAACATTCGATTGGAAGCTGTTTTGGACAACTTTTCTTTTCTTCCTGCCCAACACTTGGCAGACATCCGTGCAACGTCTAGAACACGATGGGAGATGTTTTCTGTGCTGGCACAGTTTTTCCTAGCCAGACATAGTGGAAAAGCTTTTTGCCGAGGTGTAGATGAGAAGAGGAGCTAAAGACGAAGGTAGGATGCTCTCCGGAGGTAAGAGCCGCTGCCGGGCGTCTTTCGGCAGAAGCCGCGCTAAGGAGAGCACTGTGAGCGGCACAATCGTCTTTGCGCGAAGAAGCCGCTTCTTCGGCTCCGGCAGCCGGCGAGAGCGGCAGCTTCGGGAAGGTGAAGAAGCAAGCTGTACAACACTGGGATTATGTGCGCACCTTGCCAACTGATAGAAAACAGTACCTTTGCACTCTCCTGACTTTTCCAATCACAGGAACATTCGACTGGAAGCTGTTTTGGACAACTTTTCTTTTCTTCCTGCCAAACACTTGGCAGACATCCGTGCAACGTCTAGAACACGATGGGAGATGTTTTCTGTGCTGGCACAGTTTTTCCTAGCCAGACATAGTGGAAAAGCTTTTTGCCGAGGTGTAGATGAGAAGAGGAGCTAAAGAGGAAGGTAGGATGCTCTCCGGAGGTAAGAGCCGCTGCCGGGCGTCTTTCGGCAGAAGCCGCGCTAAGGAGAACACTGTGAGCGGCACAATCGTCTTTGCGCGAAGAAGCCGCTTCTTCGGCTCCGGCAGCCGGCGAGAGCGGCAGCTTCGGGAAGGTGAAGAAGCAAGCTGTACAACACTGGGATTGTGTGCGCACCTTGCCAACTGATAGAAAACAGTACCTTTGCACTCTCCTGACTTTTCCAATCACATGAACATTCGATTGGAAGCTGTTTTGGACAACTTTTCTTTTCTTCCTGCCCAACACTTGGCAGACATCCGTGCAACGTCTAGAACACGATGGGAGATGTTTTCTGTGCTGGCACAGTTTTTCCTAGCCAGACATAGTGGAAAAGCTTTTTGCCGAGGTGTAGATGAGAAGAGGAGCTAAAGACGAAGGTAGGATGCTCTCCGGAGGTAAGAGCCGCTGCCGGGCGTCTTTCGGCAGAAGCCGCGCTAAGGAGAGCACTGTGAGCGGCACAATCGTCTTTGCGCGAAGAAGCCGCTTCTTCGGCTCCAGCAGCCGGCGAGAGCGGCAGCTTCGGGAAGGTGAAGAAGCAAGCTGTACAACACTGGGATTGTGTGCGCACCTTGCCAACTGATAGAAAACAGTACCTTTGCACTCTCCTGACTTTTCCAATCACATGAACATTCGATTGGAAGATGTTTTGGACAACTTTTCTTTTCTTCCTGCCAAACACTTGGCAGACATCCGTGCAACGTCTGGAACACAATGGGAGATGTTTTCTGTTCTGGCACAGTTTTTCCTAGCCAGACATAGTGGAAAAGCTTTTTGCCGAGGTGTAGATGAGAAGAGGAGCTAAAGACGAAGGTAGGATGCTCTCCGGCGGTAAGAGCCGCTGCCGGGCGTCTTTCGGCAGAAGCCGCGCTAAGGAGAGCACTGTGAGCGGCACAATCGTCTTTGCGCGAAGAAGCCGCTTCTTCGGCTCCGGCAGCCAGCGAGAGCGGCAGCTTCGGGAAGGTGAAGAAGCAAGCTGTACAACAGTGGGATTGTGTGCGCACCTTGCCAACTGATAGAAAACAGTACCTTTGCACTCTCCTGACTTTTCCAATCACATGAACATTCGATTGGAAGCTGTTTTGGACAACTTTTCTTTTCTTCCTGCCCAACACTTGGCAGACATCCGTGCAACGTCTAGAACACGATGGGAGATGTTTTCTGTGCTGGCACAGTTTTTCCTAGCCAGACATAGTGGAAAAGCTTTTTGCCGAGGTGTAGATGAGAAGAGGAGCTAAAGACGAAGGTAGGATGCTCTCCGGAGGTAAGAGCCGCTGCCGGGCGTGTTTCGGCAGAAGCCGCGCTAAGGAGAGCACTGTGAGCGGCACAATCGTCTTTGCGCGAAGAAGCCGCTTCTTCGGCTCCGGCAGCCGGCGAGAGCGGCAGCTTCAGGAAGGTGAAGAAGCAAGCTGTACAACAGTGGGATTGTGTGCGCACCTTGCCAACTGATAGAAAACAGTACCTTTGCACTCTCCTGACTTTTCCAATCACATGAACATTCGATTGGAAGCTGTTTTGGACAACTTTTCTTTTCTTCCTGCCAAACACTTGGCAGACATCCGTGCAACGTCTAGAACACGATGGGAGATGTTTTCTGTGCTGGCACAGTTTTTCCTAGCCAGACATAGTGGAAAAGCTTTTTGCCGAGGTGTAGATGAGAAGAGGAGCTAAAGACGAAGGTAGGATGCTCTCCGGAGGTAAGAGCCGCTGCCGGGCGTCTTTCGGCAGAAGCCGCACTAAGGAGAGCACTGTGAGCGGCACAATCGTCTTTGCGCGAAGAAGCCGCTTCTTCGGCTCCGGCAGCCGGCGAGAGCGGCAGCTTCGGGAAGGTGAAGAAGCAAGCTGTACAACACTGGGATTATGTGCGCACCTTGCCAACTGATAGAAAACAGTACCTTTGCACTCTCCTGACTTTTCCAATCACAGGAACATTCGACTGGAAGCTGTTTTGGACAACTTTTCTTTTCTTCCTGCCAAACACTTGGCAGACATCCGTGCAACGTCTAGAACACGATGGGAGATGTTTTCTGTGCTGGCACAGTTTTTCCTAGCCAGACATAGTGGAAAAGCTTTTTGCCGAGGTGTAGATGAGAAGAGGAGCTAAAGACGAAGGTAGGATGCTCTCCGGAGGTAAGAGCCGCTGCCGGGCGTCTTTCGGCAGAAGCCGCGCTAAGGAGAGCACTGTGAGCGGCACAATCGTCTTTGCGCGAAGAAGCCGCTTCTTCGGCTCCAGCAGCCGGCGAGAGCGGCAGCTTCGGGAAGGTGAAGAAGCAAGCTGTACAACACTGGGATTGTGTGCGCACCTTGCCAACTGATAGAAAACAGTACCTTTGTACTCTCCTGACTTTTCCAATCACATGAACATTCGATTGGAAGATGTTTTGGACAACTTTTCTTTTCTTCCTGCCAAACACTTGGCAGACATCCGTGCAACGTCTAGAACACAATGGGAGATGTTTTCTGTTCTGGCACAGTTTTTCCTAGCCAGACATAGTGGAAAAGCTTTTTGCCGAGGTGTAGATGAGAAGAGGAGCTAAAGACGAAGGTAGGATGCTCTCCGGAGGTAAGAGCCGCTGCCGGGCGTCTTTCGGCAGAAGCCGCGCTAAGGAGAGCACTGTGAGCGGCACAATCGTCTTTGCGCAAAGAAGCCGCTTCTTCGGCTCCGGCAGCCGGCGAGAGCGGCAGCTTCGGGAAGGTGAAGAAGCAAGCTGTACAACACTGGGATTGTGTGCGCACCTTGCCAACTGATAGAAAACAGTACCTTTGCACTCTCCTGACTTTTCCAATCACATGAACATTCGATTGGAAGCTGTTTTGGACAACTTTTCTTTTCTTCCTGCCCAACACTTGGCAGACATCCGTGCAACGTCTAGAACACGATGGGAGATGTTTTCTGTGCTGGCACAGTTTTTCCTAGCCAGACATAGTGGAAAAGCTTTTTGCCGAGGTGTAGATGAGAAGAGGAGCTAAAGACGAAGGTAGGATGCTCTCCGGAGGTAAGAGCCGCTGCCGGGCGTCTTTCGGCAGAAGCCGCGCTAAGGAGAGCACTGTGAGCGGCACAATCGTCTTTGCGCGAAGAAGCCGCTTCTTCGGCTCCGGCAGCCGGCGAGAGCGGCAGCTTCGGGAAGGTGAAGAAGCAAGCTGTACAACACTGGGATTGTGTGCGCACCTTGCCAACTGATAGAAAACAGTACCTTTGCACTCTCCTGACTTTTCCAATCACAGGAACATTCGACTGGAAGCTGTTTTGGACAACTTTTCTTTTCTTCCTGCCAAACACTTGGCAGACATCCGTGCAACGTCTAGAACACGATGGGAGATGTTTTCTGTGCTGGCACAGTTTTTCCTAGCCAGACATAGTGGAAAAGCTTTTTGCCGAGGTGTAGATGAGAAGAGGAGCTAAAGACGAAGGTAGGATGCTCTCCGGAGGTAAGAGCCGCTGCCGGGCGTCTTTCGGCAGAAGCCGCGCTAAGGAGAGCACTGTGAGCGGCACAATCGTCTTTGCGCGAAGAAGCCGCTTCTTCGGCTCCGGCAGCCGGCGAGAGCGGCAGCTTCGGGAAGGTGAAGAAGCAAGCTGTACAACACTGGGATTGTGTGCGCACCTTGCCAACTGATAGAAAACAGTACCTTTGCACTCTCCTGACTTTTCCAATCACATGAACATTCGATTGGAAGCTGTTTTGGACAACTTTTCTTTTCTTCCTGCCCAACACTTGGCAGACATCCGTGCAACGTCTAGAACACGATGGGAGATGTTTTCTGTGCTGGCACAGTTTTTCCTAGCCAGACATAGTGGAAAAGCTTTTTGCCGAGGTGTAGATGAGAAGAGGAGCTAAAGACGAAGGTAGGATGCTCTCCGGAGGTAAGAGCCGCTGCCGGGCGTCTTTCGGCAGAAGCCGCGCTAAGGAGAGCACTGTGAGCGGCACAATCGTCTTTGCGCGAAGAAGCCGCTTCTTCGGCTCCAGCAGCCGGCGAGAGCGGCAGCTTCGGGAAGGTGAAGAAGCAAGCTGTACAACACTGGGATTGTGTGCGCACCTTGCCAACTGATAGAAAACAGTACCTTTGTACTCTCCTGACTTTTCCAATCACATGAACATTCGATTGGAAGATGTTTTGGACAACTTTTCTTTTCTTCCTGCCAAACACTTGGCAGACATCCGTGCAACGTCTGGAACACAATGGGAGATGTTTTCTGTTCTGGCACAGTTTTTCCTAGCCAGACATAGTGGAAAAGCTTTTTGCCGAGGTGTAGATGAGAAGAGGAGCTAAAGACGAAGGTAGGATGCTCTCCGGCGGTAAGAGCCGCTGCCGGGCGTCTTTCGGCAGAAGCCGCGCTAAGGAGAGCACTGTGAGCGGCACAATCGTCTTTGCGCGAAGAAGCCGCTTCTTCGGCTCCGGCAGCCAGCGAGAGCGGCAGCTTCGGGAAGGTGAAGAAGCAAGCTGTACAACAGTGGGATTGTGTGCGCACCTTGCCAACTGATAGAAAACAGTACCTTTGCACTCTCCTGACTTTTCCAATCACATGAACATTCGATTGGAAGCTGTTTTGGACAACTTTTCTTTTCTTCCTGCCCAACACTTGGCAGACATCCGTGCAACGTCTAGAACACGATGGGAGATGTTTTCTGTGCTGGCACAGTTTTTCCTAGCCAGACATAGTGGAAAAGCTTTTTGCCGAGGTGTAGATGAGAAGAGGAGCTAAAGACGAAGGTAGGATGCTCTCCGGAGGTAAGAGCCGCTGCCGGGCGTGTTTCGGCAGAAGCCGCGCTAAGGAGAGCACTGTGAGCGGCACAATCGTCTTTGCGCGAAGAAGCCGCTTCTTCGGCTCCGGCAGCCGGCGAGAGCGGCAGCTTCAGGAAGGTGAAGAAGCAAGCTGTACAACAGTGGGATTGTGTGCGCACCTTGCCAACTGATAGAAAACAGTACCTTTGCACTCTCCTGACTTTTCCAATCACATGAACATTCGATTGGAAGCTGTTTTGGACAACTTTTCTTTTCTTCCTGCCAAACACTTGGCAGACATCCGTGCAACGTCTAGAACACGATGGGAGATGTTTTCTGTGCTGGCACAGTTTTTCCTAGCCAGACATAGTGGAAAAGCTTTTTGCCGAGGTGTAGATGAGAAGAGGAGCTAAAGACGAAGGTAGGATGCTCTCCGGAGGTAAGAGCCGCTGCCGGGCGTCTTTCGGCAGAAGCCGCGCTAAGGAGAGCACTGTGAGCAGCACAATCGTCTTTGCACGAAGAAGCCGCTTCTTCGGCTCCGGCAGCCGGCGAGAGCGGCAGCTTCGGGAAGGTGAAGAAGCAAGCTGTACAACACTGGGATTGTGTGCGCACCTTGCCAACTGATAGAAAACAGTACCTTTGCACTCTCCTGACTTTTCCAATTACATGAACATTCGATTGGAAGCTGTTTTGGACAACTTTTCTTTTCTTCATGCCAAACACTTGGCAGACATCTCTGCAACTTCTAGGACACGATGGGAGATGTTTTCTGTGCTGGCACAGTTTTTCCTAGCCAGACATAGTGGAAAAGCTTTTTGCCGAGGTGTAGATGAGAAGAGGAGCTAAAGACGAAGGTAGGATGCTCTCCGGAGGTAAGAGCCGCTGCCGGGCGTCTTTCGGCAGAAGCCGCGCTAAGGAGAGCACTGTGAGCGGCACAATCGTCTTTGCGCGAAGAAGCCGCTTCTTCGGCTCCGGCAGCCGGCGAGAGCGGCAGCTTCGGGAAGGTGAAGAAGCAAGCTGTACAACACTGGGATTGTGTGCGCACCTTGCCAACTGATAGAAAACAGTACCTTTGCACTCTCCTGACTTTTCCAATCACATGAACATTCGATTGGAAGCTGTTTTGGACAACTTTTCTTTTCTTCATGCCAAACACTTGGCAGACATCTCTGCAACTTCTATGACACGATGGGAGATGTTTTCTGTGCTGGCACAGTTTTTCCTAGCCAGACATAGTGGAAAAGCTTTTTGCCGAGGTGTAGATGAGAAGAGGAGCTAAAGACGAAGGTAGGATGCTCTCCGGAGGTAAGAGCCGCTGCCGGGCGTCTTTCGGCAGAAGCCGCGCTAAGGAGAGCACTGTGAGCGGCACAATCGTCTTTGCGCGAAGAAGCCGCTTCTTCGGCTCCGGCAGCCGGCGAGAGCGGCAGCTTCGGGAAGGTGAAGAAGCAAGCTGTACAACACTGGGATTGTGTGCGCACCTTGCCAACTGATAGAAAACAGTACCTTTGCACTCTCCTGACTTTTCCAATCACATGAACATTCGATTGGAAGCTGTTTTGGACAACTTTTCTTTTCTTCCTGCCAAACACTTGGCAGACATCCGTGCAACGTCTAGAACACGATGGGAGATGTTTTCTGTGCTGGCACAGTTTTTCCTAGCCAGACATAGTGGAAAAGCTTTTTGCCGAGGTGTAGATGAGAAGAGGAGCTAAAGACGAAGGTAGGATGCTCTCCGGAGGTAAGAGCCGCTGCCGGGCGTCTTTCGGCAGAAGCCGCGCTAAGGAGAGCACTGTGAGCGGCACAATCGTCTTTGCGCGAAGAAGCCGCTTCTTCGGCTCCGGCAGCCGGCGAGAGCGGCAGCTTCGGGAAGGTGAAGAAGCAAGCTGTACAACACTGGGATTGTGTGCGCACCTTGCCAACTGATAGAAAACAGTACCTTTGCACTCTCCTGACTTTTCCAATTACATGAACATTCGATTGGAAGCTGTTTTGGACAACTTTTCTTTTCTTCATGCCAAACACTTGGCAGACATCTCTGCAACTTCTAGGACACGATGGGAGATGTTTTCTGTGCTGGCACAGTTTTTCCTAGCCAGACATAGTGGAAAAGCTTTTTGCCGAGGTGTAGATGAGAAGAGGAGCTAAAGACGAAGGTAGGATGCTCTCCGGAGGTAAGAGCCGCTGCCGGGCGTCTTTCGGCAGAAGCCGCGCTAAGGAGAGCACTGTGAGCGGCACAATCGTCTTTGCGCGAAGAAGCCGCTTCTTCGGCTCCGGCAGCCGGCGAGAGCGGCAGCTTCGGGAAGGTGAAGAAGCAAGCTGTACAACACTGGGATTGTGTGCGCACCTTGCCAACTGATAGAAAACAGTACCTTTGCACTCTCCTGACTTTTCCAATCACATGAACATTCGATTGGAAGCTGTTTTGGACAACTTTTCTTTTCTTCATGCCAAACACTTGGCAGACATCTCTGCAACTTCTATGACACGATGGGAGATGTTTTCTGTGCTGGCACAGTTTTTCCTAGCCAGACATAGTGGAAAAGCTTTTTGCCGAGGTGTAGATGAGAAGAGGAGCTAAAGACGAAGGTAGGATGCTCTCCGGAGGTAAGAGCCGCTGCCGGGCGTCTTTCGGCAGAAGCCGCGCTAAGGAGAGCACTGTGAGCGGCACAATCGTCTTTGCGCGAAGAAGCCGCTTCTTGGGCTCCGGCAGCCGGCGAGAGCGGCAGCTTCGGGAAGGTGAAGAAGCAAGCTGTACAACACTGGGATTGTGTGCGCACCTTGCCAACTGATAGAAAACAGTACCTTTGCACTCTCCTGACTTTTCCAATCACATGAACATTCGATTGGAAGCTGTTTTGGACAACTTTTCTTTTCTTCCTGCCAAACACTTGGCAGACATCCGTGCAACGTCTAGAACACGATGGGAGATGTTTTCTGTGCTGGCACAGTTTTTCCTAGCCAGACATAGTGGAAAAGCTTTTTGCCGAGGTGTAGATGAGAAGAGGAGCTAAAGACGAAGGTAGGATGCTCTCCGGAGGTAAGAGCCGCTGCCGGGCGTCTTTCGGCAGAAGCCGCGCTAAGGAGAGCACTGTGAGCGGCACAATCGTCTTTGCGCGAAGAAGCCGCTTCTTCGGCTCCGGCAGCCGGCGAGAGCGGCAGCTTCGGGAAGGTGAAGAAGCAAGCTGTACAACACTGGGATTATGTGCGCACCTTGCCAACTGATAGAAAACAGTACCTTTGCACTCTCCTGACTTTTCCAATCACAGGAACAGTCGACTGGAAGCTGTTTTGGACAACTTTTCTTTTCTTCCTGCCAAACACTTGGCAGACATCCGTGCAACGTCTAGAACACGATGGGAGATGTTTTCTGTGCTGGCACAGTTTTTCCTAGCCAGACATAGTGGAAAAGCTTTTTGCCGAGGTGTAGATGAGAAGAGGAGCTAAAGACGAAGGTAGGATGCTCTCCGGAGGTAAGAGCCGCTGCCGGGCGTCTTTCGGCAGAAGCCGCGCTAAGGAGAGCACTGTGAGCGGCACAATCGTCTTTGCGCGAAGAAGCCGCTTCTTCGGCTCCGGCAGCCGGCGAGAGCGGCAGCTTCGGGAAGGTGAAGAAGCAAGCTGTACAACACTGGGATTGTGTGCGCACCTTGCCAACTGATAGAAAACAGTACCTTTGCACTCTCCTGACTTTTCCAATCACATGAACATTCGATTGGAAGCTGTTTTGGACAACTTTTCTTTTCTTCCTGCCCAACACTTGGCAGACATCCGTGCAACGTCTAGAACACGATGGGAGATGTTTTCTGTGCTGGCACAGTTTTTCCTAGCCAGACATAGTGGAAAAGCTTTTTGCCGAGGTGTAGATGAGAAGAGGAGCTAAAGACGAAGGTAGGATGCTCTCCGGAGGTAAGAGCCGCTGCCGGGCGTCTTTCGGCAGAAGCCGCGCTAAGGAGAGCACTGTGAGCGGCACAATCGTCTTTGCGCGAAGAAGCCGCTTCTTCGGCTCCAGCAGCCGGCGAGAGCGGCAGCTTCGGGAAGGTGAAGAAGCAAGCTGTACAACACTGGGATTGTGTGCGCACCTTGCCAACTGATAGAAAACAGTACCTTTGTACTCTCCTGACTTTTCCAATCACATGAACATTCGATTGGAAGATGTTTTGGACAACTTTTCTTTTCTTCCTGCCCAACACTTGGCAGACATCCGTGCAACGTCTGGAACACAATGGGAGATGTTTTCTGTTCTGGCACAGTTTTTCCTAGCCAGACATAGTGGAAAAGCTTTTTGCCGAGGTGTAGATGAGAAGAGGAGCTAAAGAGGAAGGTAGGATGCTCTCCGGCGGTAAGAGCCGCTGCCGGGCGTCTTTCGGCAGAAGCCGCGCTAAGGAGAGCACTGTGAGCGGCACAATCGTCTTTGCGCGAAGAAGCCGCTTCTTCGGCTCCGGCAGCCAGCGAGAGCGGCAGCTTCGGGAAGGTGAAGAAGCAAGCTGTACAACAGTGGGATTGTGTGCGCACCTTGCCAACTGATAGAAAACAGTACCTTTGCACTCTCCTGACTTTTCCAATCACATGAACATTCGATTGGAAGCTGTTTTGGACAACTTTTCTTTTCTTCCTGCCCAACACTTGGCAGACATCCGTGCAACGTCTAGAACACGATGGGAGATGTTTTCTGTGCTGGCACAGTTTTTCCTAGCCAGACATAGTGGAAAAGCTTTTTGCCGAGGTGTAGATGAGAAGAGGAGCTAAAGACGAAGGTAGGATGCTCTCCGGAGGTAAGAGCCGCTGCCGGGCGTCTTTCGGCAGAAGCCGCGCTAAGGAGAGCACTGTGAGCGGCACAATCGTCTTTGCGCGAAGAAGCCGCTTCTTCGGCTCCGGCAGCCGGCGAGAGCGGCAGCTTCAGGAAGGTGAAGAAGCAAGCTGTACAACACTGCGATTGTGTGCGCACCTTTCCAACTGATAGAAAACAGTACCTTTGCACTCTCCTGACTTTTCCAATCACATGAACATTCGATTGGAAGCTGTTTTGGACAACTTTTCTTTTCTTCCTGCCAAACACTTGGCAGACATCCGTGCAACGTCTAGAACACGATGGGAGATGTTTTCTGTGCTGGCACAGTTTTTCCTAGCCAGACATAGTGGAAAAGCTTTTTGCCGAGGTGTAGATGAGAAGAGGAGCTAAAGACGAAGGTAGGATGCTCTCCGGAGGTAAGAGCCACTGCCGGGCGTCTTTCGGCAGAAGCCGCGCTAAGGAGAGCACTGTGAGCAGCACAATCGTCTTTGCACGAAGAAGCCGCTTCTTCGGCTCCGGCAGCCGGCGAGAGCGGCAGCTTCGGGAAGGTGAAGAAGCAAGCTGTACAACACTGGGATTGTGTGCGCACCTTGCCAACTGATAGAAAACAGTACCTTTGCACTCTCCTGACTTTTCCAATTACATGAACATTCGATTGGAAGCTGTTTTGGACAACTTTTCTTTTCTTCATGCCAAACACTTGGCAGACATCTCTGCAACTTCTAGGACACGATGGGAGATGTTTTCTGTGCTGGCACAGTTTTTCCTAGCCAGACATAGTGGAAAAGCTTTTTGCCGAGGTGTAGATGAGAAGAGGAGCTAAAGACGAAGGTAGGATGCTCTCCGGAGGTAAGAGCCGCTGCCGGGCGTCTTTCGGCAGAAGCCGCGCTAAGGAGAGCACTGTGAGCGGCACAATCGTCTTTGCGCGAAGAAGCCGCTTCTTCGGCTCCGGCAGCCGGCGAGAGCGGCAGCTTCGGGAAGGTGAAGAAGCAAGCTGTACAACACTGGGATTGTGTGCGCACCTTGCCAACTGATAGGAAACAGTACCTTTGCACTCTCCTGACTTTTCCAATCACATGAACATTCGATTGGAAGCTGTTTTGGACAACTTTTCTTTTCTTCATGCCAAACACTTGGCAGACATCTCTGCAACTTCTATGACACGATGGGAGATGTTTTCTGTGCTGGCACAGTTTTTCCTAGCCAGACATAGTGGAAAAGCTTTTTGCCGAGGTGTAGATGAGAAGAGGAGCTAAAGACGAAGGTAGGATGCTCTCCGGAGGTAAGAGCCGCTGCCGGGCGTCTTTCGGCAGAAGCCGCGCTAAGGAGAGCACTGTGAGCGGCACAATCGTCTTTGCGCGAAGAAGCCGCTTCTTCGGCTCCGGCAGCCGGCGAGAGCGGCAGCTTCGGGAAGGTGAAGAAGCAAGCTGTACAACACTGGGATTGTGTGCGCACCTTGCCAACTGATAGAAAACAGTACCTTTGCACTCTCCTGACTTTTCCAATCACATGAACATTCGATTGGAAGCTGTTTTGGACAACTTTTCTTTTCTTCCTGCCAAACACTTGGCAGACATCCGTGCAACGTCTAGAACACGATGGGAGATGTTTTCTGTGCTGGCACAGTTTTTCCTAGCCAGACATAGTGGAAAAGCTTTTTGCCGAGGTGTAGATGAGAAGAGGAGCTAAAGAGGAAGGTAGGATGCTCTCCGGAGGTAAGAGCCGCTGCCGGGCGTCTTTCGGCAGAAGCCGCGCTAAGGAGAGCACTGTGAGCGGCACAATCGTCTTTGCGCGAAGAAGCCGCTTCTTGGGCTCCGGCAGCCGGCGAGAGCGGCAGCTTCGGGAAGGTGAAGAAGCAAGCTGTACAACACTGGGATTGTGTGCGCACCTTGCCAACTGATAGAAAACAGTACCTTTGCACTCTCCTGACTTTTCCAATCACATGAACATTCGATTGGAAGCTGTTTTGGACAACTTTCCTTTTCTTCCTGCCAAACACTTGGCAGACATCCGTGCAACGTCTAGAACACGATGGGAGATGTTTTCTGTGCTGGCACAGTTTTTCCTAGCCAGACATAGTGGAAAAGCTTTTTGCCGAGGTGTAGATGAGAAGAGGAGCTAAAGACGAAGGTAGGATGCTCTCCGGAGGTAAGAGCCGCTGCCGGGCGTCTTTCGGCAGAAGCCGCGCTAAGGAGAGCACTGTGAGCGGCACAATCGTCTTTGCGCGAAGAAGCCGCTTCTTCGGCTCCGGCAGCCGGCGAGAGCGGCAGCTTCGGGAAGGTGAAGAAGCAAGCTGTACAACACTGGGATTGTGTGCGCACCTTGCCAACTGATAGAAAACAGTACCTTTGTACTCTCCTGACTTTTCCAATCACATGAACATTCGATTGGAAGCTGTTTTGGACAACTTTTCTTTTCTTCCTGCCAAACACTTGGCAGACATCTCTGCAACTTCTAGAACACGATGGGAGATGTTTTCTGTGCTGGCACAGTTTTTCCTAGCCAGACATAGTGGAAAAGCTTTTTGCCGAGGTGTAGATGAGAAGAGGAGCTAAAGAGGAAGGTAGGATGCTCTCCGGAGGTAAGAGCCGCTGCCGGGCGTCTTTCGGCAGAAGCCGCGCTAAGGAGAGCACTGTGAGCGGCACAATCGTCTTTGCGCGAAGAAGCCGCTTCTTGGGCTCCGGCAGCCGGCGAGAGCGGCAGCTTCGGGAAGGTGAAGAAGCAAGCTGTACAACACTGGGATTGTGTGCGCACCTTGCCAACTGATAGAAAACAGTACCTTTGTACTCTCTTGACTTTTCCAATCACAGGAACATTCGATTGGAAGCTGTTTTGGACAACTTTTCTTTTCTTCCTGCCAAACACTTGGCAGACATCCGTGCAACGTCTAGAACACGATGGGAGATGTTTTCTGTGCTGGCACAGTTTTTCCTAGCCAGACATAGTGGAAAAGCTTTTTGCCGAGGTGTAGATGAGAAGAGGAGCTAAAGACGAAGGTAGGATGCTCTCCGGAGGTAAGAGCCGCTGCCGGGCGTCTTTCGGCAGAAGCCGCGCTAAGGAGAGCACTGTGAGCGGCACAATCGTCTTTGCGCGAAGAAGCCGCTTCTTCGGCTCCGGCAGCCGGCGAGAGCGGCAGCTTCGGGAAGGTGAAGAAGCAAGCTGTACAACACTGGGATTGTGTGCGCACCTTGCCAACTGATAGAAAACAGTACCTTTGCACTCTCCTGACTTTTCCAATCACATGAACATTCGATTGGAAGCTGTTTTGGACAACTTTTCTTTTCTTCCTGCCAAACACTTGGCAGACATCTCTGCAACTTCTAGAACACGATGGGAGATGTTTTCTGTGCTGGCACAGTTTTTCCTAGCCAGACATAGTGGAAAAGCTTTTTGCCGAGGTGTAGATGAGAAGAGGAGCTAAAGACGAAGGTAGGATGCTCTCCGGAGGTAAGAGCCGCTGCCGGGCGTCTTTCGGCAGAAGCCGCGCTAAGGAGAGCACTGTGAGCGGCACAATCGTCTTTGCGCGAAGAAGCCGCTTCTTCGGCTCCGGCAGCCGGCGAGAGCGGCAGCTTCGGGAAGGTGAAGAAGCAAGCTGTACAACACTGGGATTGTGTGCGCACCTTGCCAACTGATAGAAAACAGTACCTTTGCACTCTCCTGACTTTTCCAATCACATGAACATTCGATTGGAAGCTGTTTTGGACAACTTTTCTTTTCTTCCTGCCCAACACTTGGCAGACATCCGTGCAACGTCTAGAACACGATGGGAGATGTTTTCTGTGCTGGCACAGTTTTTCCTAGCCAGACATAGTGGAAAAGCTTTTTGCCGAGGTGTAGATGAGAAGAGGAGCTAAAGACGAAGGTAGGATGCTCTCCGGAGGTAAGAGCCGCTGCCGGGCGTCTTTCGGCAGAAGCCGCGCTAAGGAGAGCACTGTGAGCGGCACAATCGTCTTTGCGCGAAGAAGCCGCTTCTTCGGCTCCGGCAGCCGGCGAGAGCGGCAGCTTCGGGAAGGTGAAGAAGCAAGCTGTACAACACTGGGATTGTGTGCGCACCTTGCCAACTGATAGAAAACAGTACCTTTGCACTCTCCTGACTTTTCCAATCACATGAACATTCGATTGGAAGCTGTTTTGGACAACTTTTCTTTTCTTCCTGCCAAACACTTGGCAGACATCCGTGCAACGTCTAGAACACGATGGGAGATGTTTTCTGTGCTGGCACAGTTTTTCCTAGCCAGACATAGTGGAAAAGCTTTTTGCCGAGGTGTAGATGAGAAGAGGAGCTAAAGACGAAGGTAGGATGCTCTCCGGAGGTAAGAGCCGCTGCCGGGCGTCTTTCGGCAGAAGCCGCGCTAAGGAGAGCACTGTGAGCGGCACAATCGTCTTTGCGCGAAGAAGCCGCTTCTTCGGCTCCGGCAGCCGGCGAGAGCGGCAGCTTCGGGAAGGTGAAGAAGCAAGCTGTACAACACTGGGATTGTGTGCGCACCTTGCCAACTGATAGAAAACAGGACCTTTGCACTCTCCTGACTTTTCCAATCACATGAACATTCGATTGGAAGCTGTTTTGGACAACTTTTCTTTTCTTCCTGCCAAACACTTGGCAGACATCTCTGCAACTTCTAGAACACGATGGGAGATGTTTTCTGTGCTGGCACAGTTTTTCCTAGCCAGACATAGTGGAAAAGCTTTTTGCCGAGGTGTAGATGAGAAGAGGAGCTAAAGACGAAGGTAGGATGCTCTCCGGAGGTAAGAGCCGCTGCCGGGCGTCTTTCGGCAGAAGCCGCGCTAAGGAGAGCACTGTGAGCGGCACAATCGTCTTTGCGCGAAGAAGCCGCTTCTTCGGCTCCGGCAGCCGGCGAGAGCGGCAGCTTCGGGAAGGTGAAGAAGCAAGCTGTACAACACTGGGATTGTGTGCGCACCTTGCCAACTGATAGAAAACAGTACCTTTGCACTCTCCTGACTTTTCCAATCACATGAACATTCGATTGGAAGCTGTTTTGGACAACTTTTCTTTTCTTCCTGCCAAACACTTGGCAGACATCCGTGCAACGTCTAGAACACGATGGGAGATGTTTTCTGTGCTGGCACAGTTTTTCCTAGCCAGACATAGTGGAAAAGCTTTTTGCCGAGGTGTAGATGAGAAGAGGAGCTAAAGAGGAAGGTAGGATGCTCTCCGGAGGTAAGAGCCGCTGCCGGGCGTCTTTCAGCAGAAGCCGCGCTAAGGAGAGCACTGTGAGCGGCACAGTCATCTTTGCGCGAAGAAGCCGCTTCTTCGGCTCCGGCAGCCGGCGAGAGCGGCAGCTTCGGGAAGGTGAAGAAGCAAGCTGTACAACACTGGGATTGTGTGCGCACCTTGCCAACTGATAGAAAACAGTACCTTTGCACTCTCCTGACTTTTCCAATCACATGAACATTCGATTGGAAGCTGTTTTGGACAACTTTTCTTTTCTTCATGCCAAACACTTGGCAGGCATCTCTGCAAATTCTAGAACACGATGGGAGATGTTTTCTGTGCTGGCACAGTTTTTCCTAGCCAGACATAGTGGAAAAGCTTTTTGCCGAGGTGTAGATGAGAAGAGGAGCTAAAGACGAAGGTAGGATGCTCTCCGGAGGTAAGAGCCGCTGCCGGGCATCTTTCGGCAGAAGCCGCGCTAAGGAGAGCACTGTGAGCGGCACAATCGTCTTTGCGCGAAGAAGCCGCTTCTTCGGCTCCGGCAGCCGGCGAGAGCGGCAGCTTCGGGAAGGTGAAGAAGCAAGCTGTACAACACTGGGATTGTGTGCGCACCTTGCCAACTGATAGAAAACAGTACCTTTGCACTCTCCTGACCTTTCCAATCACATGAACATTCGATTGGAAGCTGTTTTGGACAACTTTACTTTTCTTCCTGCCAAACACTTGGCAGACATCCGTGCAACGTCTAGAACACGATGGGAGATGTTTTCTGTGCTGGCACAGTTTTTCCTAGCCAGACATAGTGGAAAAGCTTTTTGCCGAGGTGTAGATGAGAAGAGGAGCTAAAGAGGAAGGTAGGATGCTCTCCGGAGGTAAGAGCCGCTGCCGGGCGTCTTTCGGCAGAAGCCGCGCTAAGGAGAGCACTGTGAGCGGCACAGTCATCTTTGCGCGAAGAAGCCGCTTCTTCGGCTCCGGCAGCCGGCGAGAGCGGCAGCTTCGGGAAGGTGAAGAAGCAAGCTGTACAACACTGGGATTGTGTGCGCACCTTGCCAACTGATAGAAAACAGTACCTTTGCACTCTCCTGACTTTTCCAATCACATGAACATTCGATTGGAAGCTGTTTTGGACAACTTTTCTTTTCTTCATGCCAAACACTTGGCAGGCATCTCTGCAAATTCTAGAACACGATGGGAGATGTTTTCTGTGCTGGCACAGTTTTTCCTAGCCAGACATAGTGGAAAAGCTTTTTGCCGAGGTGTAGATGAGAAGAGGAGCTAAAGACGAAGGTAGGATGCTCTCCGGAGGTAAGAGCCGCTGCCGGGCATCTTTCGGCAGAAGCCGCGCTAAGGAGAGCACTGTGAGCGGCACAATCGTCTTTGCGCGAAGAAGCCGCTTCTTCGGCTCCGGCAGCCGGCGAGAGCGGCAGCTTCGGGAAGGTGAAGAAGCAAGCTGTACAACACTGGGATTGTGTGCGCACCTTGCCAACTGATAGAAAACAGTACCTTTGCACTCTCCTGACCTTTCCAATCACATGAACATTCGATTGGAAGCTGTTTTGGACAACTTTTCTTTTCTTCCTGCCAAACACTTGGCAGACATCCGTGCAACGTCTAGAACACGATGGGAGATGTTTTCTGTGCTGGCACAGTTTTTCCTAGCCAGACATAGTGGAAAAGCTTTTTGCCGAGGTGTAGATGAGAAGAGGAGCTAAAGACGAAGGTAGGATGCTCTCCGGAGGTAAGAGCCGCTGCCGGGCGTCTTTCGGCAGAAGCCGCGCTAAGGAGAGCACTGTGAGCGGCACAATCGTCTTTGCGCGAAGAAGCCGCTTCTTCGGCTCCGGCAGCCGGCGAGAGCGGCAGCTTCGGGAAGGTGAAGAAGCAAGCTGTACAACACTGGGATTGTGTGCGCACCTTGCCAACTGATAGAAAACAGTACCTTTGTACTCTCCTGACTTTTCCAATCACATGAACATTCGATTGGAAGCTGTTTTGGACAACTTTTCTTTTCTTCCTGCCAAACACTTGGCAGACATCTCTGCAACTTCTAGAACACGATGGGAGATGTTTTCTGTGCTGGCACAGTTTTTCCTAGCCAGACATAGTGGAAAAGCTTTTTGCCGAGGTGTAGATGAGAAGAGGAGCTAAAGAGGAAGGTAGGATGCTCTCCGGAGGTAAGAGCCGCTGCCGGGCGTCTTTCGGCAGAAGCCGCGCTAAGGAGAGCACTGTGAGCGGCACAATCGTCTTTGCGCGAAGAAGCCGCTTCTTGGGCTCCGGCAGCCGGCGAGAGCGGCAGCTTCGGGAAGGTGAAGAAGCAAGCTGTACAACACTGGGATTGTGTGCGCACCTTGCCAACTGATAGAAAACAGTACCTTTGTACTCTCTTGACTTTTCCAATCACAGGAACATTCGATTGGAAGCTGTTTTGGACAACTTTTCTTTTCTTCCTGCCAAACACTTGGCAGACATCCGTGCAACGTCTAGAACACGATGGGAGATGTTTTCTGTGCTGGCACAGTTTTTCCTAGCCAGACATAGTGGAAAAGCTTTTTGCCGAGGTGTAGATGAGAAGAGGAGCTAAAGACGAAGGTAGGATGCTCTCCGGAGGTAAGAGCCGCTGCCGGGCGTCTTTCGGCAGAAGCCGCGCTAAGGAGAGCACTGTGAGCGGCACAATCGTCTTTGCGCGAAGAAGCCGCTTCTTCGGCTCCGGCAGCCGGCGAGAGCGGCAGCTTCGGGAAGGTGAAGAAGCAAGCTGTACAACACTGGGATTGTGTGCGCACCTTGCCAACTGATAGAAAACAGTACCTTTGCACTCTCCTGACTTTTCCAATCACATGAACATTCGATTGGAAGCTGTTTTGGACAACTTTTCTTTTCTTCCTGCCAAACACTTGGCAGACATCTCTGCAACTTCTAGAACACGATGGGAGATGTTTTCTGTGCTGGCACAGTTTTTCCTAGCCAGACATAGTGGAAAAGCTTTTTGCCGAGGTGTAGATGAGAAGAGGAGCTAAAGACGAAGGTAGGATGCTCTCCGGAGGTAAGAGCCGCTGCCGGGCGTCTTTCGGCAGAAGCCGCGCTAAGGAGAGCACTGTGAGCGGCACAATCGTCTTTGCGCGAAGAAGCCGCTTCTTCGGCTCCGGCAGCCGGCGAGAGCGGCAGCTTCGGGAAGGTGAAGAAGCAAGCTGTACAACACTGGGATTGTGTGCGCACCTTGCCAACTGATAGAAAACAGTACCTTTGCACTCTCCTGACTTTTCCAATCACATGAACATTCGATTGGAAGCTGTTTTGGACAACTTTTCTTTTCTTCCTGCCCAACACTTGGCAGACATCCGTGCAACGTCTAGAACACGATGGGAGATGTTTTCTGTGCTGGCACAGTTTTTCCTAGCCAGACATAGTGGAAAAGCTTTTTGCCGAGGTGTAGATGAGAAGAGGAGCTAAAGACGAAGGTAGGATGCTCTCCGGAGGTAAGAGCCGCTGCCGGGCGTCTTTCGGCAGAAGCCGCGCTAAGGAGAGCACTGTGAGCGGCACAATCGTCTTTGCGCGAAGAAGCCGCTTCTTCGGCTCCGGCAGCCGGCGAGAGCGGCAGCTTCGGGAAGGTGAAGAAGCAAGCTGTACAACACTGGGATTGTGTGCGCACCTTGCCAACTGATAGAAAACAGTACCTTTGCACTCTCCTGACTTTTCCAATCACATGAACATTCGATTGGAAGCTGTTTTGGACAACTTTTCTTTTCTTCCTGCCAAACACTTGGCAGACATCCGTGCAACGTCTAGAACACGATGGGAGATGTTTTCTGTGCTGGCACAGTTTTTCCTAGCCAGACATAGTGGAAAAGCTTTTTGCCGAGGTGTAGATGAGAAGAGGAGCTAAAGACGAAGGTAGGATGCTCTCCGGAGGTAAGAGCCGCTGCCGGGCGTCTTTCGGCAGAAGCCGCGCTAAGGAGAGCACTGTGAGCGGCACAATCGTCTTTGCGCGAAGAAGCCGCTTCTTGGGCTCCGGCAGCCGGCGAGAGCGGCAGCTTCGGGAAGGTGAAGAAGCAAGCTGTACAACACTGGGATTGTGTGCGCACCTTGCCAACTGATAGAAAACAGGACCTTTGCACTCTCCTGACTTTTCCAATCACATGAACATTCGATTGGAAGCTGTTTTGGACAACTTTTCTTTTCTTCCTGCCAAACACTTGGCAGACATCTCTGCAACTTCTAGAACACGATGGGAGATGTTTTCTGTGCTGGCACAGTTTTTCCTAGCCAGACATAGTGGAAAAGCTTTTTGCCGAGGTGTAGATGAGAAGAGGAGCTAAAGACGAAGGTAGGATGCTCTCCGGAGGTAAGAGCCGCTGCCGGGCGTCTTTCGGCAGAAGCCGCGCTAAGGAGAGCACTGTGAGCGGCACAATCGTCTTTGCGCGAAGAAGCCGCTTCTTCGGCTCCGGCAGCCGGCGAGAGCGGCAGCTTCGGGAAGGTGAAGAAGCAAGCTGTACAACACTGGGATTGTGTGCGCACCTTGCCAACTGATAGAAAACAGTACCTTTGCACTCTCCTGACTTTTCCAATCACATGAACATTCGATTGGAAGCTGTTTTGGACAACTTTTCTTTTCTTCCTGCCAAACACTTGGCAGACATCCGTGCAACGTCTAGAACACGATGGGAGATGTTTTCTGTGCTGGCACAGTTTTTCCTAGCCAGACATAGTGGAAAAGCTTTTTGCCGAGGTGTAGATGAGAAGAGGAGCTAAAGAGGAAGGTAGGATGCTCTCCGGAGGTAAGAGCCGCTGCCGGGCGTCTTTCAGCAGAAGCCGCGCTAAGGAGAGCACTGTGAGCGGCACAGTCATCTTTGCGCGAAGAAGCCGCTTCTTCGGCTCCGGCAGCCGGCGAGAGCGGCAGCTTCGGGAAGGTGAAGAAGCAAGCTGTACAACACTGGGATTGTGTGCGCACCTTGCCAACTGATAGAAAACAGTACCTTTGCACTCTCCTGACTTTTCCAATCACATGAACATTCGATTGGAAGCTGTTTTGGACAACTTTTCTTTTCTTCATGCCAAACACTTGGCAGGCATCTCTGCAAATTCTAGAACACGATGGGAGATGTTTTCTGTGCTGGCACAGTTTTTCCTAGCCAGACATAGTGGAAAAGCTTTTTGCCGAGGTGTAGATGAGAAGAGGAGCTAAAGACGAAGGTAGGATGCTCTCCGGAGGTAAGAGCCGCTGCCGGGCATCTTTCGGCAGAAGCCGCGCTAAGGAGAGCACTGTGAGCGGCACAATCGTCTTTGCGCGAAGAAGCCGCTTCTTCGGCTCCGGCAGCCGGCGAGAGCGGCAGCTTCGGGAAGGTGAAGAAGCAAGCTGTACAACACTGGGATTGTGTGCGCACCTTGCCAACTGATAGAAAACAGTACCTTTGCACTCTCCTGACCTTTCCAATCACATGAACATTCGATTGGAAGCTGTTTTGGACAACTTTACTTTTCTTCCTGCCAAACACTTGGCAGACATCCGTGCAACGTCTAGAACACGATGGGAGATGTTTTCTGTGCTGGCACAGTTTTTCCTAGCCAGACATAGTGGAAAAGCTTTTTGCCGAGGTGTAGATGAGAAGAGGAGCTAAAGAGGAAGGTAGGATGCTCTCCGGAGGTAAGAGCCGCTGCCGGGCGTCTTTCGGCAGAAGCCGCGCTAAGGAGAGCACTGTGAGCGGCACAGTCATCTTTGCGCGAAGAAGCCGCTTCTTCGGCTCCGGCAGCCGGCGAGAGCGGCAGCTTCGGGAAGGTGAAGAAGCAAGCTGTACAACACTGGGATTGTGTGCGCACCTTGCCAACTGATAGAAAACAGTACCTTTGCACTCTCCTGACTTTTCCAATCACATGAACATTCGATTGGAAGCTGTTTTGGACAACTTTTCTTTTCTTCATGCCAAACACTTGGCAGGCATCTCTGCAAATTCTAGAACACGATGGGAGATGTTTTCTGTGCTGGCACAGTTTTTCCTAGCCAGACATAGTGGAAAAGCTTTTTGCCGAGGTGTAGATGAGAAGAGGAGCTAAAGACGAAGGTAGGATGCTCTCCGGAGGTAAGAGCCGCTGCCGGGCATCTTTCGGCAGAAGCCGCGCTAAGGAGAGCACTGTGAGCGGCACAATCGTCTTTGCGCGAAGAAGCCGCTTCTTCGGCTCCGGCAGCCGGCGAGAGCGGCAGCTTCGGGAAGGTGAAGAAGCAAGCTGTACAACACTGGGATTGTGTGCGCACCTTGCCAACTGATAGAAAACAGTACCTTTGCACTCTCCTGACCTTTCCAATCACATGAACATTCGATTGGAAGCTGTTTTGGACAACTTTTCTTTTCTTCCTGCCAAACACTTGGCAGACATCCGTGCAACGTCTAGAACACGATGGGAGATGTTTTCTGTGCTGGCACAGTTTTTCCTAGCCAGACATAGTGGAAAAGCTTTTTGCCGAGGTGTAGATGAGAAGAGGAGCTAAAGACGAAGGTAGGATGCTCTCCGGAGGTAAGAGCCGCTGCCGGGCATCTTTCGGCAGAAGCCGCGCTAAGGAGAGCACTGTGAGCAGCACAATCGTCTTTGCGCGAAGAAGCCGCTTCTTCGGCTCCGGCAGCCGGCGAGAGCGGCAGCTTCGGGAAGGTGAAGAAGCAAGCTGTACAACACTGGGATTATGTGCGCACCTTGCCAACTGATAGAAAACAGTACCTTTGCACTCTCCTGACTTTTCCAATCACATGAACATTCGATTGGAAGCTGTTTTGGACAACTTTTCTTTTCTTCCTGCCAAACACTTGGCAGACATCCGTGCAACTTCTAGAACACGATGGGAGATGTTTTCTGTGCTGGCACAGTTTTTCCTAGCCAGACATAGTGGAAAAGCTTTTTGCCGAGGTGTAGATGAGAAGAGGAGCTAAAGACGAAGGTAGGATGCTCTCCGGAGGTAAGAGCCGCTGCCGGGCGTCTTTCGGCAGAAGCCGCGCTAAGGAGAGCACTGTGAGCGGCACAATCGTCTTTGCGCGAAGAAGCCGCTTCTTCGGCTCCGGCAGCCGGCGAGAGCGGCAGCTTCGGGAAGGTGAAGAAGCAAGCTGTACAACACTGGGATTGTGTGCGCACCTTGCCAACTGATAGAAAACAGTACCTTTGCACTCTCCTGACTTTTCCAATCACATGAACATTCGATTGGAAGCTGTTTTGGACAACTTTTCTTTTCTTCCTGCCCAACACTTGGCAGACATCTCTGCAAATTCTAGAACACGATGGGAGATGTTTTCTGTGCTGGCACAGTTTTTCCTAGCCAGACATAGTGGAAAAGCTTTTTGCCGAGGTGTAGATGAGAAGAGGAGCTAAAGACGAAGGTAGGATGCTCTCCGGAGGTAAGAGCCGCTGCCGGGCGTCTTTCGGCAGAAGCCGCGCTAAGGAGAGCACTGTGAGCGGCACCATCGTCTTTGCGCGAAGAAGCCGCTTCTTCGGCTCCGGCAGCCGGCGAGAGCGGCAGCTTCGGGAAGGTGAAGAAGCAAGCTGTACAACACTGGGATTGTGTGCGCACCTTGCCAACTGATAGAAAACAGTACCTTTGCACTCTCCTGACCTTTCCAATCACATGAACATTCGATTGGAAGCTGTTTTGGACAACTTTACTTTTCTTCCTGCCAAACACTTGGCAGACATCCGTGCAACGTCTAGAACACGATGGGAGATGTTTTCTGTGCTGGCACAGTTTTTCCTAGCCAGACATAGTGGAAAAGCTTTTTGCCGAGGTGTAGATGAGAAGAGGAGCTAAAGAGGAAGGTAGGATGCTCTCCGGAGGTAAGAGCCGCTGCCGGGCGTCTTTCGGCAGAAGCCGCGCTAAGGAGAGCACTGTGAGCGGCACAGTCATCTTTGCGCGAAGAAGCCGCTTCTTCGGCTCCGGCAGCCGGCGAGAGCGGCAGCTTCGGGAAGGTGAAGAAGCAAGCTGTACAACACTGGGATTGTGTGCGCACCTTGCCAACTGATAGAAAACAGTACCTTTGCACTCTCCTGACTTTTCCAATCACATGAACATTCGATTGGAAGCTGTTTTGGACAACTTTTCTTTTCTTCATGCCAAACACTTGGCAGGCATCTCTGCAAATTCTAGAACACGATGGGAGATGTTTTCTGTGCTGGCACAGTTTTTCCTAGCCAGACATAGTGGAAAAGCTTTTTGCCGAGGTGTAGATGAGAAGAGGAGCTAAAGACGAAGGTAGGATGCTCTCCGGAGGTAAGAGCCGCTGCCGGGCATCTTTCGGCAGAAGCCGCGCTAAGGAGAGCACTGTGAGCGGCACAATCGTCTTTGCGCGAAGAAGCCGCTTCTTCGGCTCCGGCAGCCGGCGAGAGCGGCAGCTTAGGGAAGGTGAAGAAGCAAGCTGTACAACACTGGGATTGTGTGCGCACCTTGCCAACTGATAGAAAACAGTACCTTTGCACTCTCCTGACCTTTCCAATCACATGAACATTCGATTGGAAGCTGTTTTGGACAACTTTTCTTTTCTTCCTGCCAAACACTTGGCAGACATCCGTGCAACGTCTAGAACACGATGGGAGATGTTTTCTGTGCTGGCACAGTTTTTCCTAGCCAGACATAGTGGAAAAGCTTTTTGCCGAGGTGTAGATGAGAAGAGGAGCTAAAGACGAAGGTAGGATGCTCTCCGGAGGTAAGAGCCGCTGCCGGGCATCTTTCGGCAGAAGCCGCGCTAAGGAGAGCACTGTGAGCAGCACAATCGTCTTTGCGCGAAGAAGCCGCTTCTTCGGCTCCGGCAGCCGGCGAGAGCGGCAGCTTCGGGAAGGTGAAGAAGCAAGCTGTACAACACTGGGATTATGTGCGCACCTTGCCAACTGATAGAAAACAGTACCTTTGCACTCTCCTGACTTTTCCAATCACATGAACATTCGATTGGAAGCTGTTTTGGACAACTTTTCTTTTCTTCCTGCCAAACACTTGGCAGACATCCGTGCAACTTCTAGAACACGATGGGAGATGTTTTCTGTGCTGGCACAGTTTTTCCTAGCCAGACATAGTGGAAAAGCTTTTTGCCGAGGTGTAGATGAGAAGAGGAGCTAAAGACGAAGGTAGGATGCTCTCCGGAGGTAAGAGCCGCTGCCGGGCGTCTTTCGGCAGAAGCCGCGCTAAGGAGAGCACTGTGAGCGGCACAATCGTCTTTGCGCGAAGAAGCCGCTTCTTCGGCTCCGGCAGCCGGCGAGAGCGGCAGCTTCGGGAAGGTGAAGAAGCAAGCTGTACAACACTGGGATTGTGTGCGCACCTTGCCAACTGATAGAAAACAGTACCTTTGCACTCTCCTGACTTTTCCAATCACATGAACATTCGATTGGAAGCTGTTTTGGACAACTTTTCTTTTCTTCCTGCCCAACACTTGGCAGACATCTCTGCAAATTCTAGAACACGATGGGAGATGTTTTCTGTGCTGGCACAGTTTTTCCTAGCCAGACATAGTGGAAAAGCTTTTTGCCGAGGTGTAGATGAGATAAGGAGCTAAAGACGAAGGTAGGATGCTCTCCGGAGGTAAGAGCCGCTGCCGGGCGTCTTTCGGCAGAAGCCGCGCTAAGGAGAGCACTGTGAGCGGCACCATCGTCTTTGCGCGAAGAAGCCGCTTCTTCGGCTCCGGCAGCCGGCGAGAGCGGCAGCTTCGGGAAGGTGAAGAAGCAAGCTGTACAACACTGGGATTGTGTGCGCACCTTGCCAACTGATAGAAAACAGTACCTTTGCACTCTCCTGACTTTTCCAATCACATGAACATTCGATTGGAAGCTGTTTTGGACAACTTTTCTTTTCTTCCTGCCAAACACTTGGCAGACATCCGTGCAACGTCTAGAACACGATGGGAGATGTTTTCTGTGCTGGCACAGTTTTTCCTAGCCAGACATAGTGGAAAAGCTTTTTGCCGAGGTGTAGATGAGAAGAGGAGCTAAAGAGGAAGGTAGGATGCTCTCCGGAGGTAAGAGCCGCTGCCGGGCGTCTTTCGGCAGAAGCCGCGCTAAGGAGAGCACTGTGAGCGGCACAATCGTCTTTGCGCGAAGAAGCCGCTTCTTCGGCTCCGGCAGCCGGCGAGAGCGGCAGCTTCGGGAAGGTGAAGAAGCAAGCTGTACAACACTGGGATTGTGTGCGCACCTTGCCAACTGATAGAAAACAGTACCTTTGCACTCTCCTGACTTTTCCAATCACATGAACATTCGATTGGAAGCTGTTTTGGACAACTTTTCTTTTCTTCCTGCCAAACACTTGGCAGACATCCGTGCAACGTCTAGAACACGATGGGAGATGTTTTCTATGCTGGCACAGTTTTTCCTAGCCAGACATAGTGGAAAAGCTTTTTGCCGAGGTGTAGATGGGATAAGGAGCTAAAGAGGAAGGTAGGATGCTCTCCGGAGGTAAGAGCCGCTGCCGGGCGTCTTTCGGCAGAAGCCGCGCTAAGGAGAGCACTGTGAGCGGCACAATCGTCTTTGCGCGAAGAAGCCGCTTCTTGGGCTCCGGCAGCCGGCGAGAGCGGCAGCTTCGGGAAGGTGAAGAAGCAAGCTGTACAACACTGGGATTGTGTGCGCACCTTGCCAACTGATAGAAAACAGTACCTTTGCACTCTCCTGACTTTTCCAATCACATGAACATTCGATTGGAAGCTGTTTTGGACAACTTTTCTTTTCTTCATGCCAAACACTTGGCAGACATCTCTGCAACTTCTAGGACACGATGGGAGATGTTTTCTGTGCTGGCACAGTTTTTCCTAGCCAGACATAGTGGAAAAGCTTTTTGCCGAGGTGTAGATGAGAAGAGGAGCTAAAGAGGAAGGTAGGATGCTCTCCGGAGGTAAGAGCCGCTGCCGGGCGTCTTTCGGCAGAAGCCGCGCTAAGGAGAGCACTGTGAGCGGCACAATCGTCTTTGCGCGAAGAAGCCGCTTCTTCGGCTCCAGCAGCCGGCGAGAGCGGCAGCTTCGGGAAGGTGAAGAAGCAAGCTGTACAACACTGGGATTGTGTGCGCACCTTGCCAACTGATAGAAAACAGTACCTTTGCACTCTCCTGACTTTTCCAATCACATGAACATTCGATTGGAAGCTGTTTTGGACAACTTTTCTTTTCTTCCTGCCAAACACTTGGCAGACATCCGTGCAACGTCTAGAACACGATGGGAGATGTTTTCTGTGCTGGCACAGTTTTTCCTAGCCAGACATAGTGGAAAAGCTTTTTGCCGAGGTGTAGATGAGAAGAGGAGCTAAAGAGGAAGGTAGGATGCTCTCCGGAGGTAAGAGCCGCTGCCGGGCGTCTTTCGGCAGAAGCCGCGCTAAGGAGAGCACTGTGAGCGGCACAGTCATCTTTGCGCGAAGAAGCCGCTTCTTCGGCTCCGGCAGCCGGCGAGAGCGGCAGCTTCGGGAAGGTGAAGAAGCAAGCTGTACAACACTGGGATTGTGTGCGCACCTTGCCAACTGATAGAAAACAGTACCTTTGCACTCTCCTGACTTTTCCAATCACATGAACATTCGATTGGAAGCTGTTTTGGACAACTTTTCTTTTCTTCATGCCAAACACTTGGCAGGCATCTCTGCAAATTCTAGAACACGATGGGAGATGTTTTCTGTGCTGGCACAGTTTTTCCTAGCCAGACATAGTGGAAAAGCTTTTTGCCGAGGTGTAGATGAGAAGAGGAGCTAAAGAGGAAGGTAGGATGCTCTCCGGAGGTAAGAGCCGCTGCCGGGCATCTTTCGGCAGAAGCCGCGCTAAGGAGAGCACTGTGAGCGGCACAATCGTCTTTGCGCGAAGAAGCCGCTTCTTCGGCTCCGGCAGCCGGCGAGAGCGGCAGCTTCGGGAAGGTGAAGAAGCAAGCTGTACAACACTGGGATTGTGTGCGCACCTTGCCAACTGATAGAAAACAGTACCTTTGCACTCTCCTGACCTTTCCAATCACATGAACATTCGATTGGAAGCTGTTTTGGACAACTTTTCTTTTCTTCCTGCCAAACACTTGGCAGACATCCGTGCAACGTCTAGAACACGATGGGAGATGTTTTCTGTGCTGGCACAGTTTTTCCTAGCCAGACATAGTGGAAAAGCTTTTTGCCGAGGTGTAGATGAGAAGAGGAGCTAAAGACGAAGGTAGGATGCTCTCCGGAGGTAAGAGCCGCTGCCGGGCGTCTTTCGGCAGAAGCCGCGCTAAGGAGAGCACTGTGAGCGGCACAGTCATCTTTGCGCGAAGAAGCCGCTTCTTCGGCTCCGGCAGCCGGCGAGAGCGGCAGCTTCGGGAAGGTGAAGAAGCAAGCTGTACAACACTGGGATTGTGTGCGCACCTTGCCAACTGATAGAAAACAGTACCTTTGCACTCTCCTGACTTTTCCAATCACATGAACATTCGATTGGAAGCTGTTTTGGACAACTTTTCTTTTCTTCATGCCAAACACTTGGCAGGCATCTCTGCAAATTCTAGAACACGATGGGAGATGTTTTCTGTGCTGGCACAGTTTTTCCTAGCCAGACATAGTGGAAAAGCTTTTTGCCGAGGTGTAGATGAGAAGAGGAGCTAAAGACGAAGGTAGGATGCTCTCCGGAGGTAAGAGCCGCTGCCGGGCATCTTTCGGCAGAAGCCGCGCTAAGGAGAGCACTGTGAGCGGCACAATCGTCTTTGCGCGAAGAAGCCGCTTCTTCGGCTCCGGCAGCCGGCGAGAGCGGCAGCTTCGGGAAGGTGAAGAAGCAAGCTGTACAACACTGGGATTGTGTGCGCACCTTGCCAACTGATAGAAAACAGTACCTTTGCACTCTCCTGACTTTTCCAATCACATGAACATTCGATTGGAAGCTGTTTTGGACAACTTTTCTTTTCTTCCTGCCAAACACTTGGCAGGCATCTCTGCAAATTCTAGAACACGATGGGAGATGTTTTCTGTGCTGGCACAGTTTTTCCTAGCCAGACATAGTGGAAAAGCTTTTTGCCGAGGTGTAGATGAGAAGAGGAGCTAAAGACGAAGGTAGGATGCTCTCCGGAGGTAAGAGCCGCTGCCGGGCATCTTTCGGCAGAAGCCGCGCTAAGGAGAGCACTGTGAGCGGCACAATCGTCTTTGCGCGAAGAAGCCGCTTCTTCGGCTCCGGCAGCCGGCGAGAGCGGCAGCTTCGGGAAGGTGAAGAAGCAAGCTGTACAACACTGGGATTGTGTGCGCACCTTGCCAACTGATAGAAAACAGTACCTTTGCACTCTCCTGACCTTTCCAATCACATGAACATTCGAATGGAAGCTGTTTTGGACAACTTTTCTTTTCTTCCTGCCAAACACTTGGCAGACATCCGTGCAACTTCTAGAACACGATGGGAGATATTTTCTCTGCTGGCACAGTTTTTCCTAGCCAGACATAGTGGAAAAGCTTTTTGCCGAGGTGTAGATGAGAAGAGGAGCTAAAGACGAAGGTAGGATGCTCTCCGGAGGTAAGAGCCGCTGCCGGGCGTCTTTCGGCAGAAGCCGCGCTAAGGAGAGCACTGTGAGCGGCACAATCGTCTTTGCGCGAAGAAGCCGCTTCTTCGGCTCCGGCAGCCGGCGAGAGCGGCAGCTTCGGGAAGGTGAAGAAGCAAGCTGTACAACACTGGGATTGTGTGCGCACCTTGCCAACTGATAGAAAACAGTACCTTTGCACTCTCCTGACTTTTCCAATCACATGAACATTCGATTGGAAGCTGTTTTGGACAACTTTTCTTTTCTTCCTGCCCAACACTTGGCAGACACCTCTGCAAATTCTAGAACACGATGGGAGATGTTTTCTGTGCTGGCACAGTTTTTCCTAGCCAGACATAGTGGAAAAGCTTTTTGCCGAGGTGTAGATGAGAAGAGGAGCTAAAGACGAAGGTAGGATGCTCTCCGGAGGTAAGAGCCGCTGCCGGGCGTCTTTCGGCAGAAGCCGCGCTAAGGAGAGCACTGTGAGCGGCACCATCGTCTTTGCGCGAAGAAGCCGCTTCTTCGGCTCCGGCAGCCGGCGAGAGCGGCAGCTTCGGGAAGGTGAAGAAGCAAGCTGTACAACACTGGGATTGTGTGCGCACCTTGCCAACTGATAGAAAACAGTACCTTTGCACTCTCCTGACTTTTCCAATCACATGAACATTCGATTGGAAGCTGTTTTGGACAACTTTTCTTTTCTTCCTGCCAAACACTTGGCAGACATCCGTGCAACGTCTAGAACACGATGGGAGATGTTTTCTGTGCTGGCACAGTTTTTCCTAGCCAGACATAGTGGAAAAGCTTTTTGCCGAGGTGTAGATGAGAAGAGGAGCTAAAGACGAAGGTAGGATGCTCTCCGGAGGTAAGAGCCGCTGCCGGGCGTCTTTCGGCAGAAGCCGCGCTAAGGAGAGCACTGTGAGCGGCACAATCGTCTTTGCGCGAAGAAGCCGCTTCTTCGGCTCCGGCAGCCGGCGAGAGCGGCAGCTTCGGGAAGGTGAAGAAGCAAGCTGTACAACACTGGGATTGTGTGCGCACCTTGCCAACTGATAGAAAACAGTACCTTTGCACTCTCCTGACTTTTCCAATCACATGAACATTCGATTGGAAGCTGTTTTGGACAACTTTTCTTTTCTTCCTGCCAAACACTTGGCAGACATCCGTGCAACGTCTAGAACACGATGGGAGATGTTTTCTATGCTGGCACAGTTTTTCCTAGCCAGACATAGTGGAAAAGCTTTTTGCCGAGGTGTAGATGGGATAAGGAGGTAAAGAGGAAGGTAGGATGCTCTCCGGAGGTAAGAGCCGCTGCCGGGCGTCTTTCGGCAGAAGCCGCGCTAAGGAGAGCACTGTGAGCGGCACAATCGTCTTTGCGCGAAGAAGCCGCTTCTTCGGCTCCAGCAGCCGGCGAGAGCGGCAGCTTCGGGAAGGTGAAGAAGCAAGCTGTACAACACTGGGATTGTGTGCGCAACTTGCCAACTGATAGAAAACAGTACCTTTGCACTCTCCTGACTTTTCCAATCACATGAACATTCGATTGGAAGCTGTTTTGGACAACTTTTCTTTTCTTCCTGCCAAACACTTGGCAGACATCCGTGCAACGTCTAGAACACGATGGGAGATGTTTTCTGTGCTGGCACAGTTTTTCCTAGCCAGACATAGTGGAAAAGCTTTTTGCCGAGGTGTAGATGAGAAGAGGAGCTAAAGAGGAAGGTAGGATGCTCTCCGGAGGTAAGAGCCGCTGCCGGGCGTCTTTCGGCAGAAGCCGCGCTAAGGAGAGCACTGTGAGCGGCACAGTCATCTTTGCGCGAAGAAGCCGCTTCTTCGGCTCCGGCAGCCGGCGAGAGCGGCAGCTTCGGGAAGGTGAAGAAGCAAGCTGTACAACACTGGGATTGTGTGCGCACCTTGCCAACTGATAGAAAACAGTACCTTTGCACTCTCCTGACTTTTCCAATCACATGAACATTCGATTGGAAGCTGTTTTGGACAACTTTTCTTTTCTTCATGCCAAACACTTGGCAGACATCTCTGCAACTTCTAGGACACGATGGGAGATGTTTTCTGTGCTGGCACAGTTTTTCCTAGCCAGACATAGTGGAAAAGCTTTTTGCCGAGGTGTAGATGAGAAGAGGAGCTAAAGACGAAGGTAGGATGCTCTCCGGAGGTAAGAGCCGCTGCCGGGCGTCTTTCGGCAGAAGCCGCGCTAAGGAGAGCACTGTGAGCGGCACAATCGTCTTTGCGCGAAGAAGCCGCTTCTTCGGCTCCAGCAGCCGGCGAGAGCGGCAGCTTCGGGAAGGTGAAGAAGCAAGCTGTACAACACTGGGATTGTGTGCGCACCTTGCCAACTGATAGAAAACAGTACCTTTGCACTCTCCTGACTTTTCCAATCACATGAACATTCGATTGGAAGCTGTTTTGGACAACTTTTCTTTTCTTCATGCCAAACACTTGGCAGGCATCTCTGCAAATTCTAGAACACGATGGGAGATGTTTTCTGTGCTGGCACAGTTTTTCCTAGCCAGACATAGTGGAAAAGCTTTTTGCCGAGGTGTAGATGAGAAGAGGAGCTAAAGAGGAAGGTAGGATGCTCTCCGGAGGTAAGAGCCGCTGCCGGGCATCTTTCGGCAGAAGCCGCGCTAAGGAGAGCACTGTGAGCGGCACAATCGTCTTTGCGCGAAGAAGCCGCTTCTTCGGCTCCGGCAGCCGGCGAGAGCGGCAGCTTCGGGAAGGTGAAGAAGCAAGCTGTACAACACTGGGATTGTGTGCGCACCTTGCCAACTGATAGAAAACAGTACCTTTGCACTCTCCTGACCTTTCCAATCACATGAACATTCGATTGGAAGCTGTTTTGGACAACTTTTCTTTTCTTCCTGCCAAACACTTGGCAGACATCCGTGCAACGTCTAGAACACGATGGGAGATGTTTTCTGTGCTGGCACAGTTTTTCCTAGCCAGACATAGTGGAAAAGCTTTTTGCCGAGGTGTAGATGAGAAGAGGAGCTAAAGACGAAGGTAGGATGCTCTCCGGAGGTAAGAGCCGCTGCCGGGCGTCTTTCGGCAGAAGCCGCGCTAAGGAGAGCACTGTGAGCGGCACAGTCATCTTTGCGCGAAGAAGCCGCTTCTTCGGCTCCGGCAGCCGGCGAGAGCGGCAGCTTCGGGAAGGTGAAGAAGCAAGCTGTACAACACTGGGATTGTGTGCGCACCTTGCCAACTGATAGAAAACAGTACCTTTGCACTCTCCTGACTTTTCCAATCACATGAACATTCGATTGGAAGCTGTTTTGGACAACTTTTCTTTTCTTCATGCCAAACACTTGGCAGGCATCTCTGCAAATTCTAGAACACGATGGGAGATGTTTTCTGTGCTGGCACAGTTTTTCCTAGCCAGACATAGTGGAAAAGCTTTTTGCCGAGGTGTAGATGAGAAGAGGAGCTAAAGACGAAGGTAGGATGCTCTCCGGAGGTAAGAGCCGCTGCCGGGCATCTTTCGGCAGAAGCCGCGCTAAGGAGAGCACTGTGAGCGGCACAATCGTCTTTGCGCGAAGAAGCCGCTTCTTCGGCTCCGGCAGCCGGCGAGAGCGGCAGCTTCGGGAAGGTGAAGAAGCAAGCTGTACAACACTGGGATTGTGTGCGCACCTTGCCAACTGATAGAAAACAGTACCTTTGCACTCTCCTGACTTTTCCAATCACATGAACATTCGATTGGAAGCTGTTTTGGACAACTTTTCTTTTCTTCCTGCCAAACACTTGGCAGGCATCTCTGCAAATTCTAGAACACGATGGGAGATGTTTTCTGTGCTGGCACAGTTTTTCCTAGCCAGACATAGTGGAAAAGCTTTTTGCCGAGGTGTAGATGAGAAGAGGAGCTAAAGACGAAGGTAGGATGCTCTCCGGAGGTAAGAGCCGCTGCCGGGCATCTTTCGGCAGAAGCCGCGCTAAGGAGAGCACTGTGAGCGGCACAATCGTCTTTGCGCGAAGAAGCCGCTTCTTCGGCTCCGGCAGCCGGCGAGAGCGGCAGCTTCGGGAAGGTGAAGAAGCAAGCTGTACAACACTGGGATTGTGTGCGCACCTTGCCAACTGATAGAAAACAGTACCTTTGCACTCTCCTGACCTTTCCAATCACATGAACATTCGAATGGAAGCTGTTTTGGACAACTTTTCTTTTCTTCCTGCCAAACACTTGGCAGACATCCGTGCAACTTCTAGAACACGATGGGAGATATTTTCTCTGCTGGCACAGTTTTTCCTAGCCAGACATAGTGGAAAAGCTTTTTGCCGAGGTGTAGATGAGAAGAGGAGCTAAAGACGAAGGTAGGATGCTCTCCGGAGGTAAGAGCCGCTGCCGGGCGTCTTTCGGCAGAAGCCGCGCTAAGGAGAGCACTGTGAGCGGCACAATCGTCTTTGCGCGAAGAAGCCGCTTCTTCGGCTCCGGCAGCCGGCGAGAGCGGCAGCTTCGGGAAGGTGAAGAAGCAAGCTGTACAACACTGGGATTGTGTGCGCACCTTGCCAACTGATAGAAAACAGTACCTTTGCACTCTCCTGACTTTTCCAATCACATGAACATTCGATTGGAAGCTGTTTTGGACAACTTTTCTTTTCTTCCTGCCCAACACTTGGCAGACACCTCTGCAAATTCTAGAACACGATGGGAGATGTTTTCTGTGCTGGCACAGTTTTTCCTAGCCAGACATAGTGGAAAAGCTTTTTGCCGAGGTGTAGATGAGAAGAGGAGCTAAAGACGAAGGTAGGATGCTCTCCGGAGGTAAGAGCCGCTGCCGGGCGTCTTTCGGCAGAAGCCGCGCTAAGGAGAGCACTGTGAGCGGCACCATCGTCTTTGCGCGAAGAAGCCGCTTCTTCGGCTCCGGCAGCCGGCGAGAGCGGCAGCTTCGGGAAGGTGAAGAAGCAAGCTGTACAACACTGGGATTGTGTGCGCACCTTGCCAACTGATAGAAAACAGTACCTTTGCACTCTCCTGACTTTTCCAATCACATGAACATTCGATTGGAAGCTGTTTTGGACAACTTTTCTTTTCTTCCTGCCAAACACTTGGCAGACATCCGTGCAACGTCTAGAACACGATGGGAGATGTTTTCTGTGCTGGCACAGTTTTTCCTAGCCAGACATAGTGGAAAAGCTTTTTGCCGAGGTGTAGATGAGAAGAGGAGCTAAAGACGAAGGTAGGATGCTCTCCGGAGGTAAGAGCCGCTGCCGGGCGTCTTTCGGCAGAAGCCGCGCTAAGGAGAGCACTGTGAGCGGCACAATCGTCTTTGCGCGAAGAAGCCGCTTCTTCGGCTCCGGCAGCCGGCGAGAGCGGCAGCTTCGGGAAGGTGAAGAAGCAAGCTGTACAACACTGGGATTGTGTGCGCACCTTGCCAACTGATAGAAAACAGTACCTTTGCACTCTCCTGACTTTTCCAATCACATGAACATTCGATTGGAAGCTGTTTTGGACAACTTTTCTTTTCTTCCTGCCAAACACTTGGCAGACATCCGTGCAACGTCTAGAACACGATGGGAGATGTTTTCTATGCTGGCACAGTTTTTCCTAGCCAGACATAGTGGAAAAGCTTTTTGCCGAGGTGTAGATGGGATAAGGAGCTAAAGAGGAAGGTAGGATGCTCTCCGGAGGTAAGAGCCGCTGCCGGGCGTCTTTCGGCAGAAGCCGCGCTAAGGAGAGCACTGTGAGCGGCACAATCGTCTTTGCGCGAAGAAGCCGCTTCTTCGGCTCCAGCAGCCGGCGAGAGCGGCAGCTTCGGGAAGGTGAAGAAGCAAGCTGTACAACACTGGGATTGTGTGCGCAACTTGCCAACTGATAGAAAACAGTACCTTTGCACTCTCCTGACTTTTCCAATCACATGAACATTCGATTGGAAGCTGTTTTGGACAACTTTTCTTTTCTTCCTGCCAAACACTTGGCAGACATCCGTGCAACGTCTAGAACACGATGGGAGATGTTTTCTGTGCTGGCACAGTTTTTCCTAGCCAGACATAGTGGAAAAGCTTTTTGCCGAGGTGTAGATGAGAAGAGGAGCTAAAGAGGAAGGTAGGATGCTCTCCGGAGGTAAGAGCCGCTGCCGGGCGTCTTTCGGCAGAAGCCGCGCTAAGGAGAGCACTGTGAGCGGCACAGTCATCTTTGCGCGAAGAAGCCGCTTCTTCGGCTCCGGCAGCCGGCGAGAGCGGCAGCTTCGGGAAGGTGAAGAAGCAAGCTGTACAACACTGGGATTGTGTGCGCACCTTGCCAACTGATAGAAAACAGTACCTTTGCACTCTCCTGACTTTTCCAATCACATGAACATTCGATTGGAAGCTGTTTTGGACAACTTTTCTTTTCTTCATGCCAAACACTTGGCAGGCATCTCTGCAAATTCTAGAACACGATGGGAGATGTTTTCTGTGCTGGCACAGTTTTTCCTAGCCAGACATAGTGGAAAAGCTTTTTGTCGAGGTGTAGATGAGAAGAGGAGCTAAAGACGAAGGTAGGATGCTCTCCGGAGGTAAGAGCCGCTGCCGGGCATCTTTCGGCAGAAGCCGCGCTAAGGAGAGCACTGTGAGCGGCACAATCGTCTTTGCGCGAAGAAGCCGCTTCTTCGGCTCCGGCAGCCGGCGAGAGCGGCAGCTTCGGGAAGGTGAAGAAGCAAGCTGTACAACACTGGGATTGTGTGCGCACCTTGCCAACTGATAGAAAACAGTACCTTTGCACTCTCCTGACCTTTCCAATCACATGAACATTCGATTGGAAGCTGTTTTGGACAACTTTTCTTTTCTTCCTGCCAAACACTTGGCAGACATCCGTGCAACGTCTAGAACACGATGGGAGATGTTTTCTGTGCTGGCACAGTTTTTCCTAGCCAGACATAGTGGAAAAGCTTTTTGCCGAGGTGTAGATGAGAAGAGGAGCTAAAGAGGAAGGTAGGATGCTCTCCGGAGGTAAGAGCCGCTGCCGGGCGTCTTTCGGCAGAAGCCGCGCTAAGGAGAGCACTGTGAGCGGCACAGTCATCTTTGCGCGAAGAAGCCGCTTCTTCGGCTCCGGCAGCCGGCGAGAGCGGCAGCTTCGGGAAGGTGAAGAAGCAAGCTGTACAACACTGGGATTGTGTGCGCACCTTGCCAACTGATAGAAAACAGTACCTTTGCACTCTCCTGACTTTTCCAATCACATGAACATTCGATTGGAAGCTGTTTTGGACAACTTTTCTTTTCTTCATGCCAAACACTTGGCAGGCATCTCTGCAAATTCTAGAACACGATGGGAGATGTTTTCTGTGCTGGCACAGTTTTTCCTAGCCAGACATAGTGGAAAAGCTTTTTGCCGAGGTGTAGATGAGAAGAGGAGCTAAAGACGAAGGTAGGATGCTCTCCGGAGGTAAGAGCCGCTGCCGGGCATCTTTCGGCAGAAGCCGCGCTAAGGAGAGCACTGTGAGCGGCACAATCGTCTTTGCGCGAAGAAGCCGCTTCTTCGGCTCCGGCAGCCGGCGAGAGCGGCAGCTTCGGGAAGGTGAAGAAGCAAGCTGTACAACACTGGGATTGTGTGCGCACCTTGCCAACTGATAGAAAACAGTACCTTTGCACTCTCCTGACCTTTCCAATCACATGAACATTCGATTGGAAGCTGTTTTGGACAACTTTTCTTTTCTTCCTGCCAAACACTTGGCAGACATCCGTGCAACGTCTAGAACACGATGGGAGATGTTTTCTGTGCTGGCACAGTTTTTCCTAGCCAGACATAGTGGAAAAGCTTTTTGCCGAGGTGTAGATGAGAAGAGGAGCTAAAGACGAAGGTAGGATGCTCTCCGGAGGTAAGAGCCGCTGCCGGGCATCTTTCGGCAGAAGCCGCGCTAAGGAGAGCACTGTGAGCAGCACAATCGTCTTTGCGCGAAGAAGCCGCTTCTTCGGCTCCGGCAGCCGGCGAGAGCGGCAGCTTCGGGAAGGTGAAGAAGCAAGCTGTACAACACTGGGATTATGTGCGCACCTTGCCAACTGATAGAAAACAGTACCTTTGCACTCTCCTGACTTTTCCAATCACATGAACATTCGATTGGAAGCTGTTTTGGACAACTTTTCTTTTCTTCCTGCCAAACACTTGGCAGACATCCGTGCAACTTCTAGAACACGATGGGAGATATTTTCTCTGCTGGCACAGTTTTTCCTAGCCAGACATAGTGGAAAAGCTTTTTGCCGAGGTGTAGATGAGAAGAGGAGCTAAAGACGAAGGTAGGATGCTCTCCGGAGGTAAGAGCCGCTGCCGGGCGTCTTTCGGCAGAAGCCGCGCTAAGGAGAGCACTGTGAGCGGCACAATCGTCTTTGCGCGAAGAAGCCGCTTCTTGGGCTCCGGCAGCCGGCGAGAGCGGCAGCTTCGGGAAGGTGAAGAAGCAAGCTGTACAACACTGGGATTGTGTGCGCACCTTGCCAACTGATAGAAAACAGTACCTTTGCACTCTCCTGACTTTTCCAATCACATGAACATTCGATTGGAAGCTGTTTTGGACAACTTTTCTTTTCTTCCTGCCCAACACTTGGCAGACATCTCTGCAAATTCTAGAACACGATGGGAGATGTTTTCTGTGCTGGCACAGTTTTTCCTAGCCAGACATAGTGGAAAAGCTTTTTGCCGAGGTGTAGATGAGAAGAGGAGCTAAAGACGAAGGTAGGATGCTCTCCGGAGGTAAGAGCCGCTGCCGGGCGTCTTTCGGCAGAAGCCGCGCTAAGGAGAGCACTGTGAGCGGCACCATCGTCTTTGCGCGAAGAAGCCGCTTCTTCGGCTCCGGCAGCCGGCGAGAGCGGCAGCTTCGGGAAGGTGAAGAAGCAAGCTGTACAACACTGGGATTGTGTGCGCACCTTGCCAACTGATAGAAAACAGTACCTTTGCACTCTCCTGACTTTTCCAATCACATGAACATTCGATTGGAAGCTGTTTTGGACAACTTTTCTTTTCTTCCTGCCAAACACTTGGCAGACATCCGTGCAACGTCTAGAAGACGATGGGAGATGTTTTCTGTGCTGGCACAGTTTTTCCTAGCCAGACATAGTGGAAAAGCTTTTTGCCGAGGTGTAGATGAGAAGAGGAGCTAAAGACGAAGGTAGGATGCTCTCCGGAGGTAAGAGCCGCTGCCGGGCGTCTTTCGGCAGAAGCCGCGCTAAGGAGAGCACTGTGAGCGGCACAATCGTCTTTGCGCGAAGAAGCCGCTTCTTCGGCTCCGGCAGCCGGCGAGAGCGGCAGCTTCGGGAAGGTGAAGAAGCAAGCTGTACAACACTGGGATTGTGTGCGCACCTTGCCAACTGATAGAAAACAGTACCTTTGCACTCTCCTGACTTTTCCAATCACATGAACATTCGATTGGAAGCTGTTTTGGACAACTTTTCTTTTCTTCCTGCCAAACACTTGGCAGACATCCGTGCAACGTCTAGAACACGATGGGAGATGTTTTCTGTGCTGGCACAGTTTTTCCTAGCCAGACATAGTGGAAAAGCTTTTTGCCGAGGTGTAGATGAGAAGAGGAGCTAAAGACGAAGGTAGGATGCTCTCCGGAGGTAAGAGCCGCTGCCGGGCATCTTTCGGCAGAAGCCGCGCTAAGGAGAGCACTGTGAGCAGCACAATCGTCTTTGCGCGAAGAAGCCGCTTCTTCGGCTCCGGCAGCCGGCGAGAGCGGCAGCTTCGGGAAGGTGAAGAAGCAAGCTGTACAACACTGGGATTGTGTGCGCACCTTGCCAACTGATAGAAAACAGTACCTTTGCACTCTCCTGACTTTTCCAATCACATGAACATTCGATTGGAAGCTGTTTTGGACAACTTTTCTTTTCTTCCTGCCCAACACTTGGCAGACATCTCTGCAAATTCTAGAACACGATGGGAGATGTTTTCTGTGCTGGCACAGTTTTTCCTAGCCAGACATAGTGGAAAAGCTTTTTGCCGAGGTGTAGATGAGAAGAGGAGCTAAAGACGAAGGTAGGATGCTCTCCGGAGGTAAGAGCCGCTGCCGGGCGTCTTTCGGCAGAAGCCGCGCTAAGGAGAGCACTGTGAGCGGCACCATCGTCTTTGCGCGAAGAAGCCGCTTCTTCGGCTCCGGCAGCCGGCGAGAGCGGCAGCTTCGGGAAGGTGAAGAAGCAAGCTGTACAACACTGGGATTGTGTGCGCACCTTGCCAACTGATAGAAAACAGTACCTTTGCACTCTCCTGACTTTTCCAATCACATGAACATTCGATTGGAAGCTGTTTTGGACAACTTTTCTTTTCTTCCTGCCAAACACTTGGCAGACATCCGTGCAACGTCTAGAACACGATGGGAGATGTTTTCTGTGCTGGCACAGTTTTTCCTAGCCAGACATAGTGGAAAAGCTTTTTGCCGAGGTGTAGATGAGAAGAGGAGCTAAAGACGAAGGTAGGATGCTCTCCGGAGGTAAGAGCCGCTGCCGGGCGTCTTTCGGCAGAAGCCGCGCTAAGGAGAGCACTGTGAGCGGCACAATCGTCTTTGCGCGAAGAAGCCGCTTCTTCGGCTCCGGCAGCCGGCGAGAGCGGCAGCTTCGGGAAGGTGAAGAAGCAAGCTGTACAACACTGGGATTGTGTGCGCACCTTGCCAACTGATAGAAAACAGTACCTTTGCACTCTCCTGACTTTTCCAATCACATGAACATTCGATTGGAAGCTGTTTTGGACAACTTTTCTTTTCTTCCTGCCAAACACTTGGCAGACATCCGTGCAACGTCTAGAACACGATGGGAGATGTTTTCTGTGCTGGCACAGTTTTTCCTAGCCAGACATAGTGGAAAAGCTTTTTGCCGAGGTGTAGATGAGAAGAGGAGCTAAAGACGAAGGTAGGATGCTCTCCGGAGGTAAGAGCCGCTGCCGGGCATCTTTCGGCAGAAGCCGCGCTAAGGAGAGCACTGTGAGCAGCACAATCGTCTTTGCGCGAAGAAGCCGCTTCTTCGGCTCCGGCAGCCGGCGAGAGCGGCAGCTTCGGGAAGGTGAAGAAGCAAGCTGTACAACACTGGGATTGTGTGCGCACCTTGCCAACTGATAGAAAACAGTACCTTTGCACTCTCCTGACTTTTCCAATCACATGAACATTCGATTGGAAGCTGTTTTGGACAACTTTTCTTTTCTTCCTGCCCAACACTTGGCAGACATCTCTGCAAATTCTAGAACACGATGGGAGATGTTTTCTGTGCTGGCACAGTTTTTCCTAGCCAGACATAGTGGAAAAGCTTTTTGCCGAGGTGTAGATGAGAAGAGGAGCTAAAGACGAAGGTAGGATGCTCTCCGGAGGTAAGAGCCGCTGCCGGGCGTCTTTCGGCAGAAGCCGCGCTAAGGAGAGCACTGTGAGCGGCACCATCGTCTTTGCGCGAAGAAGCCGCTTCTTCGGCTCCGGCAGCCGGCGAGAGCGGCAGCTTCGGGAAGGTGAAGAAGCAAGCTGTACAACACTGGGATTGTGTGCGCACCTTGCCAACTGATAGAAAACAGTACCTTTGCACTCTCCTGACTTTTCCAATCACATGAACATTCGATTGGAAGCTGTTTTGGACAACTTTTCTTTTCTTCCTGCCAAACACTTGGCAGACATCCGTGCAACGTCTAGAACACGATGGGAGATGTTTTCTGTGCTGGCACAGTTTTTCCTAGCCAGACATAGTGGAAAAGCTTTTTGCCGAGGTGTAGATGAGAAGAGGAGCTAAAGACGAAGGTAGGATGCTCTCCGGAGGTAAGAGCCGCTGCCGGGCGTCTTTCGGCAGAAGCCGCGCTAAGGAGAGCACTGTGAGCGGCACAATCGTCTTTGCGCGAAGAAGCCGCTTCTTCGGCTCCGGCAGCCGGCGAGAGCGGCAGCTTCGGGAAGGTGAAGAAGCAAGCTGTACAACACTGGGATTGTGTGCGCACCTTGCCAACTGATAGAAAACAGTACCTTTGCACTCTCCTGACTTTTCCAATCACATGAACATTCGATTGGAAGCTGTTTTGGACAACTTTTCTTTTCTTCCTGCCAAACACTTGGCAGACATCCGTGCAACGTCTAGAACACGATGGGAGATGTTTTCTGTGCTGGCACAGTTTTTCCTAGCCAGACATAGTGGAAAAGCTTTTTGCCGAGGTGTAGATGAGAAGAGGAGCTAAAGACGAAGGTAGGATGCTCTCCGGAGGTAAGAGCCGCTGCCGGGCATCTTTCGGCAGAAGCCGCGCTAAGGAGAGCACTGTGAGCAGCACAATCGTCTTTGCGCGAAGAAGCCGCTTCTTCGGCTCCGGCAGCCGGCGAGAGCGGCAGCTTCGGGAAGGTGAAGAAGCAAGCTGTACAACACTGGGATTATGTGCGCACCTTGCCAACTGATAGAAAACAGTACCTTTGCACTCTCCTGACTTTTCCAATCACATGAACATTCGATTGGAAGCTGTTTTGGACAACTTTTCTTTTCTTCCTGCCAAACACTTGGCAGACATCCGTGCAACTTCTAGAACATGATGGGAGATATTTTCTCTGCTGGCACAGTTTTTCCTAGCCAGACATAGTGGAAAAGCTTTTTGCCGAGGTGTAGATGAGAAGAGGAGCTAAAGACGAAGGTAGGATGCTCTCCGGAGGTAAGAGCCGCTGCCGGGCGTCTTTCGGCAGAAGCCGCGCTAAGGAGAGCACTGTGAGCGGCACAATCGTCTTTGCGCGAAGAAGCCGCTTCTTGGGCTCCGGCAGCCGGCGAGAGCGGCAGCTTCGGGAAGGTGAAGAAGCAAGCTGTACAACACTGGGATTGTGTGCGCACCTTGCCAACTGATAGAAAACAGTACCTTTGCACTCTCCTGACTTTTCCAATCACATGAACATTCGATTGGAAGCTGTTTTGGACAACTTTTCTTTTCTTCCTGCCCAACACTTGGCAGACATCTCTGCAAATTCTAGAACACGATGGGAGATGTTTTCTGTGCTGGCACAGTTTTTCCTAGCCAGACATAGTGGAAAAGCTTTTTGCCGAGGTGTAGATGAGAAGAGGAGCTAAAGACGAAGGTAGGATGCTCTCCGGAGGTAAGAGCCGCTGCCGGGCGTCTTTCGGCAGAAGCCGCGCTAAGGAGAGCACTGTGAGCGGCACCATCGTCTTTGCGCGAAGAAGCCGCTTCTTCGGCTCCGGCAGCCGGCGAGAGCGGCAGCTTCGGGAAGGTGAAGAAGCAAGCTGTACAACACTGGGATTGTGTGCGCACCTTGCCAACTGATAGAAAACAGTACCTTTGCACTCTCCTGACTTTTCCAATCACATGAACATTCGATTGGAAGCTGTTTTGGACAACTTTTCTTTTCTTCCTGCCAAACACTTGGCAGACATCCGTGCAACGTCTAGAAGACGATGGGAGATGTTTTCTGTGCTGGCACAGTTTTTCCTAGCCAGACATAGTGGAAAAGCTTTTTGCCGAGGTGTAGATGAGAAGAGGAGCTAAAGACGAAGGTAGGATGCTCTCCGGAGGTAAGAGCCGCTGCCGGGCGTCTTTCGGCAGAAGCCGCGCTAAGGAGAGCACTGTGAGCGGCACAATCGTCTTTGCGCGAAGAAGCCGCTTCTTCGGCTCCGGCAGCCGGCGAGAGCGGCAGCTTCGGGAAGGTGAAGAAGCAAGCTGTACAACACTGGGATTGTGTGCGCACCTTGCCAACTGATAGAAAACAGTACCTTTGCACTCTCCTGACTTTTCCAATCACATGAACATTCGATTGGAAGCTGTTTTGGACAACTTTTCTTTTCTTCCTGCCAAACACTTGGCAGACATCCGTGCAACGTCTAGAACACGATGGGAGATGTTTTCTATGCTGGCACAGTTTTTCCTAGCCAGACATAGTGGAAAAGCTTTTTGCCGAGGTGTAGATGGGATAAGGAGCTAAAGAGGAAGGTAGGATGCTCTCCGGAGGTAAGAGCCGCTGCCGGGCGTCTTTCGGCAGAAGCCGCGCTAAGGAGAGCACTGTGAGCGGCACAATCGTCTTTGCGCGAAGAAGCCGCTTCTTCGGCTCCAGCAGCCGGCGAGAGCGGCAGCTTCGGGAAGGTGAAGAAGCAAGCTGTACAACACTGGGATTGTGTGCGCAACTTGCCAACTGATAGAAAACAGTACCTTTGCACTCTCCTGACTTTTCCAATCACATGAACATTCGATTGGAAGCTGTTTTGGACAACTTTTCTTTTCTTCCTGCCAAACACTTGGCAGACATCCGTGCAACGTCTAGAACACGATGGGAGATGTTTTCTGTGCTGGCACAGTTTTTCCTAGCCAGACATAGTGGAAAAGCTTTTTGCCGAGGTGTAGATGAGAAGAGGAGCTAAAGAGGAAGGTAGGATGCTCTCCGGAGGTAAGAGCCGCTGCCGGGCGTCTTTCGGCAGAAGCCGCGCTAAGGAGAGCACTGTGAGCGGCACAATCGTCTTTGCGCGAAGAAGCCGCTTCTTCGGCTCCAGCAGCCGGCGAGAGCGGCAGCTTCGGGAAGGTGAAGAAGCAAGCTGTACAACACTGGGATTGTGTGCGCAACTTGCCAACTGATAGAAAACAGTACCTTTGCACTCTCCTGACTTTTCCAATCACATGAACATTCGATTGGAAGCTGTTTTGGACAACTTTTCTTTTCTTCCTGCCAAACACTTGGCAGACATCCGTGCAACGTCTAGAACACGATGGGAGATGTTTTCTGTGCTGGCACAGTTTTTCCTAGCCAGACATAGTGGAAAAGCTTTTTGCCGAGGTGTAGATGAGAAGAGGAGCTAAAGAGGAAGGTAGGATGCTCTCCGGAGGTAAGAGCCGCTGCCGGGCGTCTTTCGGCAGAAGCCGCGCTAAGGAGAGCACTGTGAGCGGCACAGTCATCTTTGCGCGAAGAAGCCGCTTCTTCGGCTCCGGCAGCCGGCGAGAGCGGCAGCTTCGGGAAGGTGAAGAAGCAAGCTGTACAACACTGGGATTGTGTGCGCACCTTGCCAACTGATAGAAAACAGTACCTTTGCACTCTCCTGACTTTTCCAATCACATGAACATTCGATTGGAAGCTGTTTTGGACAACTTTTCTTTTCTTCATGCCAAACACTTGGCAGGCATCTCTGCAAATTCTAGAACACGATGGGAGATGTTTTCTGTGCTGGCACAGTTTTTCCTAGCCAGACATAGTGGAAAAGCTTTTTGTCGAGGTGTAGATGAGAAGAGGAGCTAAAGACGAAGGTAGGATGCTCTCCGGAGGTAAGAGCCGCTGCCGGGCATCTTTCGGCAGAAGCCGCGCTAAGGAGAGCACTGTGAGCGGCACAATCGTCTTTGCGCGAAGAAGCCGCTTCTTCGGCTCCGGCAGCCGGCGAGAGCGGCAGCTTCGGGAAGGTGAAGAAGCAAGCTGTACAACACTGGGATTGTGTGCGCACCTTGCCAACTGATAGAAAACAGTACCTTTGCACTCTCCTGACCTTTCCAATCACATGAACATTCGATTGGAAGCTGTTTTGGACAACTTTTCTTTTCTTCCTGCCAAACACTTGGCAGACATCCGTGCAACGTCTAGAACACGATGGGAGATGTTTTCTGTGCTGGCACAGTTTTTCCTAGCCAGACATAGTGGAAAAGCTTTTTGCCGAGGTGTAGATGAGAAGAGGAGCTAAAGAGGAAGGTAGGATGCTCTCCGGAGGTAAGAGCCGCTGCCGGGCGTCTTTCGGCAGAAGCCGCGCTAAGGAGAGCACTGTGAGCGGCACAGTCATCTTTGCGCGAAGAAGCCGCTTCTTCGGCTCCGGCAGCCGGCGAGAGCGGCAGCTTCGGGAAGGTGAAGAAGCAAGCTGTACAACACTGGGATTGTGTGCGCACCTTGCCAACTGATAGAAAACAGTACCTTTGCACTCTCCTGACTTTTCCAATCACATGAACATTCGATTGGAAGCTGTTTTGGACAACTTTTCTTTTCTTCATGCCAAACACTTGGCAGGCATCTCTGCAAATTCTAGAACACGATGGGAGATGTTTTCTGTGCTGGCACAGTTTTTCCTAGCCAGACATAGTGGAAAAGCTTTTTGCCGAGGTGTAGATGAGAAGAGGAGCTAAAGACGAAGGTAGGATGCTCTCCGGAGGTAAGAGCCGCTGCCGGGCATCTTTCGGCAGAAGCCGCGCTAAGGAGAGCACTGTGAGCGGCACAATCGTCTTTGCGCGAAGAAGCCGCTTCTTCGGCTCCGGCAGCCGGCGAGAGCGGCAGCTTCGGGAAGGTGAAGAAGCAAGCTGTACAACACTGGGATTGTGTGCGCACCTTGCCAACTGATAGAAAACAGTACCTTTGCACTCTCCTGACCTTTCCAATCACATGAACATTCGATTGGAAGCTGTTTTGGACAACTTTTCTTTTCTTCCTGCCGAACACTTGGCAGACATCCGTGCAACGTCTAGAACACGATGGGAGATGTTTTCTGTGCTGGCACAGTTTTTCCTAGCCAGACATAGTGGAAAAGCTTTTTGCTGAGGTGTAGATGAGAAGAGGAGCTAAAGACGAAGGTAGGATGCTCTCCGGAGGTAAGAGCCGCTGCCGGGCATCTTTCGGCAGAAGCCGCGCTAAGGAGAGCACTGTGAGCAGCACAATCGTCTTCGCGCGAAGAAGCCGCTTCTTCGGCTCCGGCAGCCGGCGAGAGCGGCAGCTTCGGGAAGGTGAAGAAGCAAGCTGTACAACACTGGGATTATGTGCGCACCTTGCCAACTGATAGAAAACAGTACCTTTGCACTCTCCTGACTTTTCCAATCACATGAACATTCGATTGGAAGCTGTTTTGGACAACTTTTCTTTTCTTCCTGCCAAACACTTGGCAGACATCCGTGCAACTTCTAGAACACGATGGGAGATATTTTCTCTGCTGGCACAGTTTTTCCTAGCCAGACATAGTGGAAAAGCTTTTTGCCGAGGTGTAGATGAGAAGAGGAGCTAAAGACGAAGGTAGGATGCTCTCCGGAGGTAAGAGCCGCTGCCGGGCGTCTTTCGGCAGAAGCCGCGCTAAGGAGAGCACTGTGAGCGGCACAATCGTCTTTGCGCGAAGAAGCCGCTTCTTGGGCTCCGGCAGCCGGCGAGAGCGGCAGCTTCGGGAAGGTGAAGAAGCAAGCTGTACAACACTGGGATTGTGTGCGCACCTTGCCAACTGATAGAAAACAGTACCTTTGCACTCTCCTGACTTTTCCAATCACATGAACATTCGATTGGAAGCTGTTTTGGACAACTTTTCTTTTCTTCCTGCCAAACACTTGGCAGACATCTCTGCAAATTCTAGAACACGATGGGAGATGTTTTCTGTGCTGGCACAGTTTTTCCTAGCCAGACATAGTGGAAAAGCTTTTTGCCGAGGTGTAGATGAGAAGAGGAGCTAAAGACGAAGGTAGGATGCTCTCCGGAGGTAAGAGCCGCTGCCGGGCGTCTTTCGGCAGAAGCCGCGCTAAGGAGAGCACTGTGAGCGGCACAATCGTCTTTGCGCGAAGAAGCCGCTTCTTCGGCTCCGGCAGCCGGCGAGAGCGGCAGCTTCGGGAAGGTGAAGAAGCAAGCTGTACAACACTGGGATTGTGTGCGCACCTTGCCAACTGATAGAAAACAGTACCTTTGCACTCTCCTGACTTTTCCAATCACATGAACATTCGATTGGAAGCTGTTTTGGACAACTTTTCTTTTCTTCCTGCCAAACACTTGGCAGACATCCGTGCAACGTCTAGAACACGATGGGAGATGTTTTCTGTGCTGGCACAGTTTTTCCTAGCCAGACATAGTGGAAAAGCTTTTTGCCGAGGTGTAGATGAGAAGAGGAGCTAAAGAGGAAGGTAGGATGCTCTCCGGAGGTAAGAGCCGCTGCCGGGCGTCTTTCGGCAGAAGCCGCGCTAAGGAGAGCACTGTGAGCGGCACAATCGTCTTTGCGCGAAGAAGCCGCTTCTTCGGCTCCGGCAGCCGGCGAGAGCGGCAGCTTCGGGAAGGTGAAGAAGCAAGCTGTACAACACTGGGATTGTGTGCGCACCTTGCCAACTGATAGAAAACAGTACCTTTGCACTCTCCTGACTTTTCCAATCACATGAACATTCGATTGGAAGCTGTTTTGGACAACTTTTCTTTTCTTCCTGCCAAACACTTGGCAGACATCCGTGCAACGTCTAGAACACGATGGGAGATGTTTTCTATGCTGGCACAGTTTTTCCTAGCCAGACATAGTGGAAAAGCTTTTTGCCGAGGTGTAGATGGGATAAGGAGCTAAAGAGGAAGGTAGGATGCTCTCCGGAGGTAAGAGCCGCTGCTGGGCGTCTTTCGGCAGAAGCCGCGCTAAGGAGAGCACTGTGAGCGGCACAATCGTCTTTGCGCGAAGAAGCCGCTTCTTCGGCTCCGGCAGCCGGCGAGAGCGGCAGCTTCGGGAAGGTGAAGAAGCAAGCTGTACAACACTGGGATTGTGTGCGCACCTTGCCAACTGATAGAAAACAGTACCTTTGCACTCTCCTGACTTTTCCAATCACATGAACATTCGATTGGAAGCTGTTTTGGACAACTTTTCTTTTCTTCCTGCCAAACACTTGGCAGACATCCGTGCAACGTCTAGAACACGATGGGAGATGTTTTCTATGCTGGCACAGTTTTTCCTAGCCAGACATAGTGGAAAAGCTTTTTGCCGAGGTGTAGATGGGATAAGGAGCTAAAGAGGAAGGTAGGATGCTCTCCGGAGGTAAGAGCCGCTGCTGGGCGTCTTTCGGCAGAAGCCGCGCTAAGGAGAGCACTGTGAGCGGCACAATCGTCTTTGCGCGAAGAAGCCGCTTCTTCGGCTCCGGCAGCCGGCGAGAGCGGCAGCTTCGGGAAGGTGAAGAAGCAAGCTGTACAACACTGGGATTGTGTGCGCACCTTGCCAACTGATAGAAAACAGTACCTTTGCACTCTCCTGACTTTTCCAATCACATGAACATTCGATTGGAAGCTGTTTTGGACAACTTTTCTTTTCTTCCTGCCAAACACTTGGCAGACATCCGTGCAACGTCTAGAACACGATGGGAGATGTTTTCTGTGCTGGCACAGTTTTTCCTAGCCAGACATAGTGGAAAAGCTTTTTGCCGAGGTGTAGATGAGAAGAGGAGCTAAAGACGAAGGTAGGATGCTCTCCGGAGGTAAGAGCCGCTGCCGGGCGTCTTTCGGCAGAAGCCGCGCTAAGGAGAGCACTGTGAGCGGCACAATCGTCTTTGCGCGAAGAAGCCGCTTCTTCGGCTCCGGCAGCCGGCGAGAGCGGCAGCTTCGGGAAGGTGAAGAAGCAAGCTGTACAACACTGGGATTGTGTGCGCACCTTGCCAACTGATAGAAAACAGTACCTTTGCACTCTCCTGACTTTTCCAATCACATGAACATTCGATTGGAAGCTGTTTTGGACAACTTTTCTTTTCTACCTGCCCAACACTTGGCAGACATCCGTGCAACGTCTAGAACACGATGGGAGATGTTTTCTGTGCTGGCACAGTTTTTCCTAGCCAGACATAGTGGAAAAGCTTTTTGCCGAGGTGTAGATGAGAAGAGGAGCTAAAGAGGAAGGTAGGATGCTCTCCGGAGGTAAGAGCCGCTGCTGGGCGTCTTTCGGCAGAAGCATCGCTAAGGAGAGCACTGTGAGCGGCACAATCGTCCTTGCGCGAAGAAGCCGCTTCTTCGGCTCCGGCAGCCGGCGAGAGCGGCAGCTTCGGGAAGGTGAAGAAGCAAGCTGTACAACACTGGGATTGTGTGCGCACCTTGCCAACTGATAGAAAACAGTACCTTTGCACTCTCCTGACTTTTCCAATCACATGAACATTCGATTGGAAGCTGTTTTGGACAACTTTTCTTTTCTTCCTGCCAAACACTTGGCAGACATCCGTGCAACGTCTAGAACACGATGGGAGATGTTTTCTATGCTGGCACAGTTTTTCCTAGCCAGACATAGTGGAAAAGCTTTTTGCCGAGGTGTAGATGAGAAGAGGAGCTAAAGAGGAAGGTAGGATGCTCTCCGGAGGTAAGAGCCGCTGCCGGGCGTCTTTCGGCAGAAGCCGCGCTAAGGAGAGCACTGTGAGCGGCACAATCGTCTTTGCGCGAAGAAGCCGCTTCTTCGGCTCCGGCAGCCGGCGAGAGCGGCAGCTTCGGGAAGGTGAAGAAGCAAGCTGTACAACACTGGGATTGTGTGCGCACCTTGCCAACTGATAGAAAACAGTACCTTTGCACTCTCCTGACCTTTCCAATCACATGAACATTCGATTGGAAGCTGTTTTGGACAACTTTTCTTTTCTTCATGCCAAACACTTGGCAGACATCCGTGCAACGTCTAGAACACGATGGGAGATGTTTTCTGTGCTGGCACAGTTTTTCCTAGCCAGACATAGTGGAAAAGCTTTTTGCCGAGGTGTAGATGAGAAGAGGAGCTAAAGACGAAGGTAGGATGCTCTCCGGAGGTAAGAGCCGCTGCCGGGCGTCTTTCGGCAGAAGCCGCGCTAAGGAGAGCACTGTGAGCGGCACAATCGTCTTTGCGCGAAGAAGCCGCTTCTTCGGCTCCGGCAGCCGGCGAGAGCGGCAGCTTCGGGAAGGTGAAGAAGCAAGCTGTACAACACTGGGATTATGTGCGCACCTTGCCAACTGATAGAAAACAGTACCTTTGCACTCTCCTGACTTTTCCAATCACATGAACATTCGATTGGAAGCTGTTTTGGACAACTTTTCTTTTCTTCCTGCCAAACACTTGGCAGACATCCGTGCAACTTCTAGAACACGATGGGAGATATTTTCTCTGCTGGCACAGTTTTTCCTAGCCAGACATAGTGGAAAAGCTTTTTGCCGAGGTGTAGATGAGAAGAGGAGCTAAAGACGAAGGTAGGATGCTCTCCGGAGGTAAGAGCCGCTGCCGGGCGTCTTTCGGCAGAAGCCGCGCTAAGGAGAGCACTGTGAGCGGCACAATCGTCTTTGCGCGAAGAAGCCGCTTCTTCGGCTCCGGCAGCCGGCGAGAGCGGCAGCTTCGGGAAGGTGAAGAAGCAAGCTGTACAACACTGGGATTGTGTGCGCACCTTGCCAACTGATAGAAAACAGTACCTTTGCACTCTCCTGACTTTTCCAATCACATGAACATTCGATTGGAAGCTGTTTTGGACAACTTTTCTTTTCTTCCTGCCCAACACTTGGCAGACATCTCTGCAAATTCTAGAACACGATGGGAGATGTTTTCTGTGCTGGCACAGTTTTTCCTAGCCAGACATAGTGGAAAAGCTTTTTGCCGAGGTGTAGATGAGAAGAGGAGCTAAAGACGAAGGTAGGATGCTCTCCGGAGGTAAGAGCCGCTGCCGGGCGTCTTTCGGCAGAAGCCGCGCTAAGGAGAGCACTGTGAGCGGCACCATCGTCTTTGCGCGAAGAAGCCGCTTCTTCGGCTCCGGCAGCCGGCGAGAGCGGCAGCTTCGGGAAGGTGAAGAAGCAAGCTGTACAACACTGGGATTGTGTGCGCACCTTGCCAACTGATAGAAAACAGTACCTTTGCACTCTCCTGACTTTTCCAATCACATGAACATTCGATTGGAAGCTGTTTTGGACAACTTTTCTTTTCTTCCTGCCAAACACTTGGCAGACATCCGTGCAACGTCTAGAACACGATGGGAGATGTTTTCTGTGCTGGCACAGTTTTTCCTAGCCAGACATAGTGGAAAAGCTTTTTGCCGAGGTGTAGATGAGAAGAGGAGCTAAAGACGAAGGTAGGATGCTCTCCGGAGGTAAGAGCCGCTGCCGGGCGTCTTTCGGCAGAAGCCGCGCTAAGGAGAGCACTGTGAGCGGCACAATCGTCTTTGCGCGAAGAAGCCGCTTCTTCGGCTCCGGCAGCCGGCGAGAGCGGCAGCTTCGGGAAGGTGAAGAAGCAAGCTGTACAACACTGGGATTGTGTGCGCAGCTTGCCAACTGATAGAAAACAGTACCTTTGCACTCTCCTGACTTTTCCAATCACATGAACATTCGATTGGAAGCTGTTTTGGACAACTTTTCTTTTCTTCCTGCCAAACACTTGGCAGACATCCGTGCAACGTCTAGAACACGATGGGAGATGTTTTCTATGCTGGCACAGTTTTTCCTAGCCAGACATAGTGGAAAAGCTTTTTGCCGAGGTGTAGATGGGATAAGGAGCTAAAGAGGAAGGTAGGATGCTCTCCGGAGGTAAGAGCCGCTGCCGGGCGTCTTTCGGCAGAAGCCGCGCTAAGGAGAGCACTGTGAGCGGCACAATCGTCTTTGCGCGAAGAAGCCGCTTCTTGGGCTCCGGCAGCCGGCGAGAGCGGCAGCTTCGGGAAGGTGAAGAAGCAAGCTGTACAACACTGGGATTGTGTGCGCACCTTGCCAACTGATAGAAAACAGTACCTTTGCACTCTCCTGACTTTTCCAATCACATGAACATTCGATTGGAAGCTGTTTTGGACAACTTTTCTTTTCTTCCTGCCAAACACTTGGCAGACATCCGTGCAACGTCTAGAACACGATGGGAGATGTTTTCTGTGCTGGCACAGTTTTTCCTAGCCAGACATAGTGGAAAAGCTTTTTGCCGAGGTGTAGATGAGAAGAGGAGCTAAAGACGAAGGTAGGATGCTCTCCGGAGGTAAGAGCCGCTGCCGGGCGTCTTTCGGCAGAAGCCGCGCTAAGGAGAGCACTGTGAGCGGCACAATCGTCTTTGCGCGAAGAAGCCGCTTCTTGGGCTCCGGCAGCCGGCGAGAGCGGCAGCTTCGGGAAGGTGAAGAAGCAAGCTGTACAACACTGGGATTGTGTGCGCACCTTGCCAACTGATAGAAAACAGTACCTTTGCACTCTCCTGACCTTTCTAATCACATGAACATTCGATTGGAAGCTGTTTTGGACAACTTTCCTTTTCTTCCTGCCAAACACTTGGCAGACATCCGTGCAACGTCTAGAACACGATGGGAGATGTTTTCTGTGCTGGCACAGTTTTTCCTAGCCAGACATAGTGGAAAAGCTTTTTGCCGAGGTGTAGATGAGAAGAGGAGCTAAAGAGGAAGGTAGGATGCTCTCCGGAGGTAAGAGCCGCTGCTGGGCGTCTTTCGGCAGAAGCCGCGCTAAGGAGAGCACTGTGAGCGGCACAATCGTCTTTGCGCGAAGAAGCCGCTTCTTCGACTCCGGCAGCCGGCGAGAGCGGCAGCTTCGGGAAGGTGAAGAAGCAAGCTGTACAACACTGGGATTGTGTGCGCACCTTGCCAACTGATAGAAAACAGTACCTTTGCACTCTCCTGACTTTTCCAATCACATGAACATTCGATTGGAAGCTGTTTTGGACAACTTTTCTTTTCTTCCTGCCCAACACTTGGCAGACATCCGTGCAACGTCTAGAACACGATGGGAGATGTTTTCTGTGCTGGCACAGTTTTTCCTAGCCAGACATAGTGGAAAAGCTTTTTGCCGAGGTGTAGATGAGAAGAGGAGCTAAAGACGAAGGTAGGATGCTCTCCGGAGGTAAGAGCCGCTGCCGGGCGTCTTTCGGCAGAAGCCGCGCTAAGGAGAGCACTGTGAGCGGCACAATCGTCTTTGCGCGAAGAAGCCGCTTCTTCGGCTCCGGCAGCCGGCGAGAGCGGCAGCTTCGGGAAGGTGAAGAAGCAAGCTGTACAACACTGGGATTGTGTGCGCACCTTGCCAACTGATAGAAAACAGTACCTTTGCACTCTCCTGACTTTTCCAATCACATGAACATTCGATTGGAAGCTGTTTTGGACAACTTTTCTTTTCTTCCTGCCAAACACTTGGCAGACATCCGTGCAACGTCTAGAACACGATGGGAGATGTTTTCTGTGCTGGCACAGTTTTTCCTAGCCAGACATAGTGGAAAAGCTTTTTGCCGAGGTGTAGATGAGAAGAGGAGCTAAAGACGAAGGTAGGATGCTCTCCGGAGGTAAGAGCCGCTGCCGGGCGTCTTTCGGCAGAAGCCGCGCTAAGGAGAGCACTGTGAGCGGCACAATCGTCTTTGCGCGAAGAAGCCGCTTCTTCGGCTCCGGCAGCCGGCGAGAGCGGCAGCTTCGGGAAGGTGAAGAAGCAAGCTGTACAACACTGGGATTGTGTGCGCACCTTGCCAACTGATAGAAAACAGTACCTTTGCACTCTCCTGACTTTTCCAATCACATGAACATTCGATTGGAAGCTGTTTTGGACAACTTTTCTTTTCTACCTGCCCAACACTTGGCAGACATCCGTGCAACGTCTAGAACACGATGGGAGATGTTTTCTGTGCTGGCACAGTTTTTCCTAGCCAGACATAGTGGAAAAGCTTTTTGCCGAGGTGTAGATGAGAAGAGGAGCTAAAGAGGAAGGTAGGATGCTCTCCGGAGGTAAGAGCCGCTGCTGGGCGTCTTTCGGCAGAAGCATCGCTAAGGAGAGCACTGTGAGCGGCACAATCGTCCTTGCGCGAAGAAGCCGCTTCTTCGGCTCCGGCAGCCGGCGAGAGCGGCAGCTTCGGGAAGGTGAAGAAGCAAGCTGTACAACACTGGGATTGTGTGCGCACCTTGCCAACTGATAGAAAACAGTACCTTTGCACTCTCCTGACTTTTCCAATCACATGAACATTCGATTGGAAGCTGTTTTGGACAACTTTTCTTTTCTTCCTGCCAAACACTTGGCAGACATCCGTGCAACGTCTAGAACACGATGGGAGATGTTTTCTATGCTGGCACAGTTTTTCCTAGCCAGACATAGTGGAAAAGCTTTTTGCCGAGGTGTAGATGAGAAGAGGAGCTAAAGAGGAAGGTAGGATGCTCTCCGGAGGTAAGAGCCGCTGCCGGGCGTCTTTCGGCAGAAGCCGCGCTAAGGAGAGCACTGTGAGCGGCACAATCGTCTTTGCGCGAAGAAGCCGCTTCTTCGGCTCCGGCAGCCGGCGAGAGCGGCAGCTTCGGGAAGGTGAAGAAGCAAGCTGTACAACACTGGGATTGTGTGCGCACCTTGCCAACTGATAGAAAACAGTACCTTTGCACTCTCCTGACCTTTCCAATCACATGAACATTCGATTGGAAGCTGTTTTGGACAACTTTTCTTTTCTTCATGCCAAACACTTGGCAGACATCCGTGCAACGTCTAGAACACGATGGGAGATGTTTTCTGTGCTGGCACAGTTTTTCCTAGCCAGACATAGTGGAAAAGCTTTTTGCCGAGGTGTAGATGAGAAGAGGAGCTAAAGACGAAGGTAGGATGCTCTCCGGAGGTAAGAGCCGCTGCCGGGCGTCTTTCGGCAGAAGCCGCGCTAAGGAGAGCACTGTGAGCGGCACAATCGTCTTTGCGCGAAGAAGCCGCTTCTTCGGCTCCGGCAGCCGGCGAGAGCGGCAGCTTCGGGAAGGTGAAGAAGCAAGCTGTACAACACTGGGATTATGTGCGCACCTTGCCAACTGATAGAAAACAGTACCTTTGCACTCTCCTGACTTTTCCAATCACATGAACATTCGATTGGAAGCTGTTTTGGACAACTTTTCTTTTCTTCCTGCCAAACACTTGGCAGACATCCGTGCAACTTCTAGAACACGATGGGAGATATTTTCTCTGCTGGCACAGTTTTTCCTAGCCAGACATAGTGGAAAAGCTTTTTGCCGAGGTGTAGATGAGAAGAGGAGCTAAAGACGAAGGTAGGATGCTCTCCGGAGGTAAGAGCCGCTGCCGGGCGTCTTTCGGCAGAAGCCGCGCTAAGGAGAGCACTGTGAGCGGCACAATCGTCTTTGCGCGAAGAAGCCGCTTCTTCGGCTCCGGCAGCCGGCGAGAGCGGCAGCTTCGGGAAGGTGAAGAAGCAAGCTGTACAACACTGGGATTGTGTGCGCACCTTGCCAACTGATAGAAAACAGTACCTTTGCACTCTCCTGACTTTTCCAATCACATGAACATTCGATTGGAAGCTGTTTTGGACAACTTTTCTTTTCTTCCTGCCCAACACTTGGCAGACATCTCTGCAAATTCTAGAACACGATGGGAGATGTTTTCTGTGCTGGCACAGTTTTTCCTAGCCAGACATAGTGGAAAAGCTTTTTGCCGAGGTGTAGATGAGAAGAGGAGCTAAAGACGAAGGTAGGATGCTCTCCGGAGGTAAGAGCCGCTGCCGGGCGTCTTTCGGCAGAAGCCGCGCTAAGGAGAGCACTGTGAGCGGCACCATCGTCTTTGCGCGAAGAAGCCGCTTCTTCGGCTCCGGCAGCCGGCGAGAGCGGCAGCTTCGGGAAGGTGAAGAAGCAAGCTGTACAACACTGGGATTGTGTGCGCACCTTGCCAACTGATAGAAAACAGTACCTTTGCACTCTCCTGACTTTTCCAATCACATGAACATTCGATTGGAAGCTGTTTTGGACAACTTTTCTTTTCTTCCTGCCAAACACTTGGCAGACATCCGTGCAACGTCTAGAACACGATGGGAGATGTTTTCTGTGCTGGCACAGTTTTTCCTAGCCAGACATAGTGGAAAAGCTTTTTGCCGAGGTGTAGATGAGAAGAGGAGCTAAAGACGAAGGTAGGATGCTCTCCGGAGGTAAGAGCCGCTGCCGGGCGTCTTTCGGCAGAAGCCGCGCTAAGGAGAGCACTGTGAGCGGCACAATCGTCTTTGCGCGAAGAAGCCGCTTCTTCGGCTCCGGCAGCCGGCGAGAGCGGCAGCTTCGGGAAGGTGAAGAAGCAAGCTGTACAACACTGGGATTGTGTGCGCACCTTGCCAACTGATAGAAAACAGTACCTTTGCACTCTCCTGACTTTTCCAATCACATGAACATTCGATTGGAAGCTGTTTTGGACAACTTTTCTTTTCTTCCTGCCAAACACTTGGCAGACATCCGTGCAACGTCTAGAACACGATGGGAGATGTTTTCTATGCTGGCACAGTTTTTCCTAGCCAGACATAGTGGAAAAGCTTTTTGCCGAGGTGTAGATGGGATAAGGAGCTAAAGAGGAAGGTAGGATGCTCTCCGGAGGTAAGAGCCGCTGCCGGGCGTCTTTCGGCAGAAGCCGCGCTAAGGAGAGCACTGTGAGCGGCACAATCGTCTTTGCGCGAAGAAGCCGCTTCTTGGGCTCCGGCAGCCGGCGAGAGCGGCAGCTTCGGGAAGGTGAAGAAGCAAGCTGTACAACACTGGGATTGTGTGCGCACCTTGCCAACTGATAGAAAACAGTACCTTTGCACTCTCCTGACTTTTCCAATCACATGAACATTCGATTGGAAGCTGTTTTGGACAACTTTTCTTTTCTTCCTGCCAAACACTTGGCAGACATCCGTGCAACGTCTAGAACACGATGGGAGATGTTTTCTGTGCTGGCACAGTTTTTCCTAGCCAGACATAGTGGAAAAGCTTTTTGCCGAGGTGTAGATGAGAAGAGGAGCTAAAGACGAAGGTAGGATGCTCTCCGGAGGTAAGAGCCGCTGCCGGGCGTCTTTCGGCAGAAGCCGCGCTAAGGAGAGCACTGTGAGCGGCACAATCGTCTTTGCGCGAAGAAGCCGCTTCTTGGGCTCCGGCAGCCGGCGAGAGCGGCAGCTTCGGGAAGGTGAAGAAGCAAGCTGTACAACACTGGGATTGTGTGCGCACCTTGCCAACTGATAGAAAACAGTACCTTTGCACTCTCCTGACCTTTCTAATCACATGAACATTCGATTGGAAGCTGTTTTGGACAACTTTCCTTTTCTTCCTGCCAAACACTTGGCAGACATCCGTGCAACGTCTAGAACACGATGGGAGATGTTTTCTGTGCTGGCACAGTTTTTCCTAGCCAGACATAGTGGAAAAGCTTTTTGCCGAGGTGTAGATGAGAAGAGGAGCTAAAGAGGAAGGTAGGATGCTCTCCGGAGGTAAGAGCCGCTGCTGGGCGTCTTTCGGCAGAAGCCGCGCTAAGGAGAGCACTGTGAGCGGCACAATCGTCTTTGCGCGAAGAAGCCGCTTCTTCGACTCCGGCAGCCGGCGAGAGCGGCAGCTTCGGGAAGGTGAAGAAGCAAGCTGTACAACACTGGGATTGTGTGCGCACCTTGCCAACTGATAGAAAACAGTACCTTTGCACTCTCCTGACTTTTCCAATCACATGAACATTCGATTGGAAGCTGTTTTGGACAACTTTTCTTTTCTTCCTGCCCAACACTTGGCAGACATCCGTGCAACGTCTAGAACACGATGGGAGATGTTTTCTGTGCTGGCACAGTTTTTCCTAGCCAGACATAGTGGAAAAGCTTTTTGCCGAGGTGTAGATGAGAAGAGGAGCTAAAGACGAAGGTAGGATGCTCTCCGGAGGTAAGAGCCGCTGCCGGGCGTCTTTCGGCAGAAGCCGCGCTAAGGAGAGCACTGTGAGCGGCACAATCGTCTTTGCGCGAAGAAGCCGCTTCTTCGGCTCCGGCAGCCGGCGAGAGCGGCAGCTTCGGGAAGGTGAAGAAGCAAGCTGTACAACACTGGGATTGTGTGCGCACCTTGCCAACTGATAGAAAACAGTACCTTTGCACTCTCCTGACTTTTCCAATCACATGAACATTCGATTGGAAGCTGTTTTGGACAACTTTTCTTTTCTTCCTGCCAAACACTTGGCAGACATCCGTGCAACGTCTAGAACACGATGGGAGATGTTTTCTGTGCTGGCACAGTTTTTCCTAGCCAGACATAGTGGAAAAGCTTTTTGCCGAGGTGTAGATGAGATAAGGAGCTAAAGACGAAGGTAGGATGCTCTCTGGAGGTAAGAGCCGCTGCCGGGCGTCTTTCGGCAGAAGCCGCGCTAAGGAGAGCACTGTGAGCGGCACAATCGTCTTTGCGCGAAGAAGCCGCTTCTTGGGCTCCGGCAGCCGGCGAGAGCGGCAGCTTCGGGAAGGTGAAGAAGCAAGCTGTACAACACTGGGATTGTGTGCGCACCTTGCCAACTGATAGAAAACAGTACCTTTGCACTCTCCTGACTTTTCCAATCACATGAACATTCGATTGGAAGCTGTTTTGGACAACTTTTCTTTTCTTCCTGCCAAACACTTGGCAGACATCCGTGCAACGTCTAGAACACGATGGGAGATGTTTTCTATGCTGGCACAGTTTTTCCTAGCCAGACATAGTGGAAAAGCTTTTTGCCGAGGTGTAGATGGGATAAGGAGCTAAAGACGAAGGTAGGATGCTCTCCGGAGGTAAGAGCCGCTGCCGGGCGTCTTTCGGCAGAAGCCGCGCTAAGGAGAGCACTGTGAGCGGCACAATCGTCTTTGCGCGAAGAAGCCGCTTCTTCGGCTCCGGCAGCCGGCGAGAGCGGCAGCTTCGGGAAGGTGAAGAAGCAAGCTGTACAACACTGGGATTGTGTGCGCACCTTGCCAACTGATAGAAAACAGTACCTTTGCACTCTCCTGACTTTTCCAATCACATGAACATTCGATTGGAAGCTGTTTTGGACAACTTTTCTTTTCTTCCTGCCCAACACTTGGCAGACATCTCTGCAACTTCTAGGACACGATGGGAGATGTTTTCTGTGCTGGCACAGTTTTTCCTAGCCAGACATAGTGGAAAAGCTTTTTGCCGAGGTGTAGATGAGAAGAGGAGCTAAAGAGGATGGTAGGATGCTCTCCGGAGGTAAGAGCCGCTGCCGGGCGTCTTTCGGCAGAAGCCGCGCTAAGGAGAGCACTGTGAGCGGCACAATCGTCTTTGCGCGAAGAAGCCGCTTCTTCGGCTCCGGCAGCCGGCGAGAGAGGCAGCTTCGGGAAGGTGAAGAAGCAAGCTGTACAACACTGGGATTGTGTGCGCACCTTGCCAACTGATAGAAAACAGTACCTTTGCACTCTCCTGACTTTTCCAATCACATGAACATTCGATTGGAAGCTGTTTTGGACAACTTTTCTTTTCTTCCTGGCAAACACTTGGCAGACATCCGTGCAACGTCTAGAACACGATGGGAGATGTTTTCTGTGCTGGCACAGTTTTTCCTAGCCAGACATAGTGGAAAAGCTTTTTGCCGAGGTGTAGATGAGAAGAGGAGCTAAAGACGAAGGTAGGATGCTCTCCAGAGGTAAGAGCCGCTGCCGGGCATCTTTCGGCAGAAGCCGCGCTAAGGAGAGCACTGTGAGCGGCACAATCGTCTTTGCGCGAAGAAGCCGCTTCTTCGGCTCCGGCAGCCGGCGAGAGCGGCAGCTTCGGGAAGGTGAAGAAGCAAGCTGTACAACACTGGGATTGTGTGCGCACCTTGCCAACTGATAGAAAACAGTACCTTTGCACTCTCCTGACTTTTCCAATCACATGAACATTCGATTGGAAGCTGTTTTGGACAACTTTTCTTTTCTTCCTGCCAAACACTTGGCAGACATCCGTGCAACGTCTAGAAGACGATGGGAGATGTTTTCTGTGCTGGCACAGTTTTTCCTAGCCAGACATAGTGGAAAAGCTTTTTGCCGAGGTGTAGATGAGAAGAGGAGCTAAAGACGAAGGTAGGATGCTCTCCGGAGGTAAGAGCCGCTGCCGGGCGTCTTTCGGCAGAAGCCGCGCTAAGGAGAGCACTGTGAGCGGCACAATCGTCTTTGCGCGAAGAAGCCGCTTCTTGGGCTCCGGCAGCCGGCGAGAGCGGCAGCTTCGGGAAGGTGAAGAAGCAAGCTGTACAACACTGGGATTGTGTGCGCACCTTGCCAACTGATAGAAAACAGTACCTTTGCACTCTCCTGACTTTTCCAATCACATGAACATTCGATTGGAAGCTGTTTTGGACAACTTTTCTTTTCTTCCTGCCAAACACTTGGCAGACATCCGTGCAACGTCTAGAACACGATGGGAGATGTTTTCTGTGCTGGCACAGTTTTTCCTAGCCAGACATAGTGGAAAAGCTTTTTGCCGAGGTGTAGATGAGAAGAGGAGCTAAAGAGGAAGGTAGGATGCTCTCCGGAGGTAAGAGCCGCTGCCGGGCGTCTTTCGGCAGAAGCCGCGCTAAGGAGAGCACTGTGAGCGGCACAATCGTCTTTGCGCGAAGAAGCCGCTTCTTCGGCTCCGGCAGCCGGCGAGAGCGGCAGCTTCGGGAAGGTGAAGAAGCAAGCTGTACAACACTGGGATTGTGTGCGCACCTTGCCAACTGATAGAAAACAGTACCTTTGCACTCTCCTGACTTTTCCAATCACATGAACATTCGATTGGAAGCTGTTTTGGACAACTTTTCTTTTCTTCATGCCAAACACTTGGCAGGCATCTCTGCAAATTCTAGAACACGATGGGAGATGTTTTCTGTGCTGGCACAGTTTTTCCTAGCCAGACATAGTGGAAAAGCTTTTTGCCGAGGTGTAGATGAGAAGAGGAGCTAAAGACGAAGGTAGGATGCTCTCCGGAGGTAAGAGCCGCTGCCGGGCATCTTTCGGCAGAAGCCGCGCTAAGGAGATCACTGTGAGCGGCACAATCGTCTTTGCGCGAAGAAGCCGCTTCTTCGGCTCCGGCAGCCGGCGAGAGCGGCAGCTTCGGGAAGGTGAAGAAGCAAGCTGTACAACACTGGGATTGTGTGCGCACCTTGCCAACTGATAGAAAACAGTACCTTTGCACTCTCCTGACCTTTCCAATCACATGAACATTCGATTGGAAGCTGTTTTGGACAACTTTTCTTTTCTTCCTGCCAAACACTTGGCAGACATCCGTGCAACGTCTAGAACACGATGGGAGATGTTTTCTGTGCTGGCACAGTTTTTCCTAGCCAGACATAGTGGAAAAGCTTTTTGCCGAGGTGTAGATGAGAAGAGGAGCTAAAGACGAAGGTAGGATGCTCTCCGGAGGTAAGAGCCGCTGCCGGGCATCTTTCGGCAGAAGCCGCGCTAAGGAGAGCACTGTGAGCAGCACAATCGTCTTTGCGCGAAGAAGCCGCTTCTTCGGCTCCGGCAGCCGGCGAGAGCGGCAGCTTCGGGAAGGTGAAGAAGCAAGCTGTACAACACTGGGATTATGTGCGCACCTTGCCAACTGATAGAAAACAGTACCTTTGCACTCTCCTGACTTTTCCAATCACATGAACATTCGATTGGAAGCTGTTTTGGACAACTTTTCTTTTCTTCCTGCCAAACACTTGGCAGACATCCGTGCAACTTCTAGAACACGATGGGAGATATTTTCTCTGCTGGCACAGTTTTTCCTAGCCAGACATAGTGGAAAAGCTTTTTGCCGAGGTGTAGATGAGAAGAGGAGCTAAAGACGAAGGTAGGATGCTCTCCGGAGGTAAGAGCCGCTGCCGGGCGTCTTTCGGCAGAAGCCGCGCTAAGGAGAGCACTGTGAGCGGCACAATCGTCTTTGCGCGAAGAAGCCGCTTCTTCGGCTCCGGCAGCCGGCGAGAGCGGCAGCTTCGGGAAGGTGAAGAAGCAAGCTGTACAACACTGGGATTGTGTGCGCACCTTGCCAACTGATAGAAAACAGTACCTTTGCACTCTCCTGACTTTTCCAATCACATGAACATTCGATTGGAAGCTGTTTTGGACAACTTTTCTTTTCTTCCTGCCAAACACTTGGCAGACATCCGTGCAACGTCTAGAACACGATGGGAGATGTTTTCTGTGCTGGCACAGTTTTTCCTAGCCAGACATAGTGGAAAAGCTTTTTGCCGAGGTGTAGATGAGAAGAGGAGCTAAAGACGAAGGTAGGATGCTCTCCGGAGGTAAGAGCCGCTGCCGGGCGTCTTTCGGCAGAAGCCGCGCTAAGGAGAGCACTGTGAGCGGCACAATCGTCTTTGCGCGAAGAAGCCGCTTCTTGGGCTCCGGCAGCCGGCGAGAGCGGCAGCTTCGGGAAGGTGAAGAAGCAAGCTGTACAACACTGGGATTGTGTGCGCACCTTGCCAACTGATAGAAAACAGTACCTTTGCACTCTCCTGACTTTTCCAATCACATGAACATTCGATTGGAAGCTGTTTTGGACAACTTTTCTTTTCTTCCTGCCAAACACTTGGCAGACATCCGTGCAACGTCTAGAACACGATGGGAGATGTTTTCTATGCTGGCACAGTTTTTCCTAGCCAGACATAGTGGAAAAGCTTTTTGCCGAGGTGTAGATGGGATAAGGAGCTAAAGAGGAATGTAGGATGCTCTCCGGAGGTAAGAGCCGCTGCCGGGCGTCTTTCGGCAGAAGCCGCGCTAAGGAGAGCACTGTGAGCGGCACAATCGTCTTTGCGCGAAGAAGCCGCTTCTTGGGCTCCGGCAGCCGGCGAGAGCGGCAGCTTCGGGAAGGTGAAGAAGCAAGCTGTACAACACTGGGATTGTGTGCGCACCTTGCCAACTGATAGAAAACAGTACCTTTGCACTCTCCTGACTTTTCCAATCACATGAACATTCGATTGGAAGCTGTTTTGGACAACTTTTCTTTTCTTCCTGCCAAACACTTGGCAGACATCCGTGCAACGTCTAGAACACGATGGGAGATGTTTTCTGTGCTGGCACAGTTTTTCCTAGCCAGACATAGTGGAAAAGCTTTTTGCCGAGGTGTAGATGAGAAGAGGAGCTAAAGACGAAGGTAGGATGCTCTCCGGAGGTAAGAGCCGCTGCCGGGCGTCTTTCGGCAGAAGCCGCGCTAAGGAGAGCACTGTGAGCGGCACAATCGTCTTTGCGCGAAGAAGCCGCTTCTTGGGCTCCGGCAGCCGGCGAGAGCGGCAGCTTCGGGAAGGTGAAGAAGCAAGCTGTACAACACTGGGATTGTGTGCGCACCTTGCCAACTGATAGAAAACAGTACTTTTGCACTCTCCTGACTTTTCCAATCACATGAACATTCGATTGGAAGCTGTTTTGGACAACTTTTCTTTTCTACCTGCCCAACACTTGGCAGACATCCGTGCAACGTCTAGAACACGATGGGAGATGTTTTCTGTGCTGGCACAGTTTTTCCTAGCCAGACATAGTGGAAAAGCTTTTTGCCGAGGTGTAGATGAGAAGAGGAGCTAAAGAGGAAGGTAGGATGCTCTCCGGAGGTAAGAGCCGCTGCTGGGCGTCTTTCGGCAGAAGCATCGCTAAGGAGAGCACTGTGAGCGGCACAATCGTCCTTGCGCGAAGAAGCCGCTTCTTCGGCTCCGGCAGCCGGCGAGAGCGGCAGCTTCGGGAAGGTGAAGAAGCAAGCTGTACAACACTGGGATTGTGTGCGCACCTTGCCAACTGATAGAAAACAGTACCTTTGCACTCTCCTGACTTTTCCAATCACATGAACATTCGATTGGAAGCTGTTTTGGACAACTTTTCTTTTCTTCCTGCCAAACACTTGGCAGACATCCGTGCAACGTCTAGAACACGATGGGAGATGTTTTCTATGCTGGCACAGTTTTTCCTAGCCAGACATAGTGGAAAAGCTTTTTGCCGAGGTGTAGATGAGAAGAGGAGCTAAAGACGAAGGTAGGATGCTCTCCGGAGGTAAGAGCCGCTGCCGGGCATCTTTCGGCAGAAGCCGCGCTAAGGAGAGCACTGTGAGCGGCACAATCGTCTTTGCGCGAAGAAGCCGCTTCTTCGGCTCCGGCAGCCGGCGAGAGCGGCAGCTTCGGGAAGGTGAAGAAGCAAGCTGTACAATACTGGGATTGTGTGCGCACCTTGCCAACTGATAGAAAACAGTACCTTTGCACTCTCCTGACCTTTCCAATCACATGAACATTCGATTGGAAGCTGTTTTGGACAACTTTTCTTTTCTTCATGCCAAACACTTGGCAGACATCCGTGCAACGTCTAGAACACGATGGGAGATGTTTTCTGTGCTGGCACAGTTTTTCCTAGCCAGACATAGTGGAAAAGCTTTTTGCCGAGGTGTAGATGAGAAGAGGAGCTAAAGACGAAGGTAGGATGCTCTCCGGAGGTAAGAGCCGCTGCCGGGCATCTTTCGGCAGAAGCCGCGCTAAGGAGAGCACTGTGAGCAGCACAATCGTCTTTGCGCGAAGAAGCCGCTTCTTCGGCTCCGGCAGCCGGCGAGAGCGGCAGCTTCGGGAAGGTGAAGAAGGAAGCTGTACAACACTGGGATTATGTGCGCACCTTGCCAACTGATAGAAAACAGTACCTTTGCACTCTCCTGACTTTTCCAATCACATGAACATTCGATTGGAAGCTGTTTTGGACAACTTTTCTTTTCTTCCTGCCAAACACTTGGCAGACATCCGTGCAACTTCTAGAACACGATGGGAGATATTTTCTCTGCTGGCACAGTTTTTCCTAGCCAGACATAGTGGAAAAGCTTTTTGCCGAGGTGTAGATGAGAAGAGGAGCTAAAGACGAAGGTAGGATGCTCTCCGGAGGTAAGAGCCGCTGCCGGGCGTCTTTCGGCAGAAGCCGCGCTAAGGAGAGCACTGTGAGCGGCACAATCGTCTTTGCGCGAAGAAGCCGCTTCTTCGGCTCCGGCAGCCGGCGAGAGCGGCAGCTTCGGGAAGGTGAAGAAGCAAGCTGTACAACACTGGGATTGTGTGCGCACCTTGCCAACTGATAGAAAACAGTACCTTTGCACTCTCCTGACTTTTCCAATCACATGAACATTCGATTGGAAGCTGTTTTGGACAACTTTTCTTTTCTTCCTGCCCAACACTTGGCAGACATCTCTGCAAATTCTAGAACACGATGGGAGATGTTTTCTGTGCTGGCACAGTTTTTCCTAGCCAGACATAGTGGAAAAGCTTTTTGCCGAGGTGTAGATGAGAAGAGGAGCTAAAGACGAAGGTAGGATGCTCTCCGGAGGTAAGAGCCGCTGCCGGGCGTCTTTCGGCAGAAGCCGCGCTAAGGAGAGCACTGTGAGCGGCACCATCGTCTTTGCGCGAAGAAGCCGCTTCTTGGGCTCCGGCAGCCGGCGAGAGCGGCAGCTTCGGGAAGGTGAAGAAGCAAGCTGTACAACACTGGGATTGTGTGCGCACCTTGCCAACTGATAGAAAACAGTACCTTTGCACTCTCCTGACTTTTCCAATCACATGAACATTCGATTGGAAGCTGTTTTGGACAACTTTTCTTTTCTTCCTGCCAAACACTTGGCAGACATCCGTGCAACGTCTAGAACACGATGGGAGATGTTTTCTGTGCTGGCACAGTTTTTCCTAGCCAGACATAGTGGAAAAGCTTTTTGCCGAGGTGTAGATGAGAAGAGGAGCTAAAGACGAAGGTAGGATGCTCTCCGGAGGTAAGAGCCGCTGCCGGGCGTCTTTCGGCAGAAGCCGCGCTAAGGAGAGCACTGTGAGCGGCACAATCGTCTTTGCGCGAAGAAGCCGCTTCTTCGGCTCCGGCAGCCGGCGAGAGCGGCAGCTTCGGGAAGGTGAAGAAGCAAGCTGTACAACACTGGGATTGTGTGCGCACCTTGCCAACTGATAGAAAACAGTACCTTTGCACTCTCCTGACTTTTCCAATCACATGAACATTCGATTGGAAGCTGTTTTGGACAACTTTTCTTTTCTTCCTGCCAAACACTTGGCAGACATCCGTGCAACGTCTAGAACACGATGGGAGATGTTTTCTATGCTGGCACAGTTTTTCCTAGCCAGACATAGTGGAAAAGCTTTTTGCCGAGGTGTAGATGGGATAAGGAGCTAAAGAGGAAGGTAGGATGCTCTCCGGAGGTAAGAGCCGCTGCCGGGCGTCTTTCGGCAGAAGCCGCGCTAAGGAGAGCACTGTGAGCGGCACAATCGTCTTTGCGCGAAGAAGCCGCTTCTTGGGCTCCGGCAGCCGGCGAGAGCGGCAGCTTCGGGAAGGTGAAGAAGCAAGCTGTACAACACTGGGATTGTGTGCGCACCTTGCCAACTGATAGAAAACAGTACCTTTGCACTCTCCTGACTTTTCCAATCACATGAACATTCGATTGGAAGCTGTTTTGGACAACTTTTCTTTTCTTCCTGCCAAACACTTGGCAGACATCCGTGCAACGTCTAGAACACGATGGGAGATGTTTTCTGTGCTGGCACAGTTTTTCCTAGCCAGACATAGTGGAAAAGCTTTTTGCCGAGGTGTAGATGAGAAGAGGAGCTAAAGACGAAGGTAGGATGCTCTCCGGAGGTAAGAGCCGCTGCCGGGCGTCTTTCGGCAGAAGCCGCGCTAAGGAGAGCACTGTGAGCGGCACAATCGTCTTTGCGCGAAGAAGCCGCTTCTTGGGCTCCGGCAGCCGGCGAGAGCGGCAGCTTCGGGAAGGTGAAGAAGCAAGCTGTACAACACTGGGATTGTGTGCGCACCTTGCCAACTGATAGAAAACAGTACCTTTGCACTCTCCTGACTTTTCCAATCACATGAACATTCGATTGGAAGCTGTTTTGGACAACTTTTCTTTTCTACCTGCCCAACACTTGGCAGACATCCGTGCAACGTCTAGAACACGATGGGAGATGTTTTCTGTGCTGGCACAGTTTTTCCTAGCCAGACATAGTGGAAAAGCTTTTTGCCGAGGTGTAGATGAGAAGAGGAGCTAAAGAGGAAGGTAGGATGCTCTCCGGAGGTAAGAGCCGCTGCCGGGCGTCTTTCGGCAGAAGCATCGCTAAGGAGAGCACTGTGAGCGGCACAATCGTCCTTGCGCGAAGAAGCCGCTTCTTCGGCTCCGGCAGCCGGCGAGAGCGGCAGCTTCGGGAAGGTGAAGAAGCAAGCTGTACAACACTGGGATTGTGTGCGCACCTTGCCAACTGATAGAAAACAGTACCTTTGCACTCTCCTGACTTTTCCAATCACATGAACATTCGATTGGAAGCTGTTTTGGACAACTTTTCTTTTCTTCCTGCCAAACACTTGGCAGACATCCGTGCAACGTCTAGAACACGATGGGAGATGTTTTCTATGCTGGCACAGTTTTTCCTAGCCAGACATAGTGGAAAAGCTTTTTGCCGAGGTGTAGATGAGATAAGGAGCTAAAGACGAAGGTAGGATGCTCTCCGGAGGTAAGAGCCGCTGCCGGGCGTCTTTCGGCAGAAGCCGCGCTAAGGAGAGCACTGTGAGCGGCACAATCGTCTTTGCGCGAAGAAGCCGCTTCTTCGGCTCTGGCAGCCAGCGAGAGCGGCAGCTTCGGGAAGGTGAAGAAGCAAGCTGTACAACACTGGGATTGTGTGCGCACCTTGCCAACTGATAGAAAACAGTACCTTTGCACTCTCCTGACTTTTCCAATCACATGAACATTCGATTGGAAGCTGTTTTGGACAACTTTTCTTTTCTTCCTGCCAAACACTTGGCAGACATCCGTGCAACGTCTAGAACACGATGGGAGATGTTTTCTGTGCTGGCACAGTTTTTCCTAGCCAGACATAGTGGAAAAGCTTTTTGCCGAGGTGTAGATGAGAAGAGGAGCTAAAGAGGAAGGTAGGATGCTCTCCGGAGGTAAGAGCCGCTGCCGGGCGTCTTTCGGCAGAAGCCGCGCTAAGGAGAGCACTGTGAGCGGCACCATCGTCTTTGCGCGAAGAAGCCGCTTCTTCGGCTCCGGCAGCCGGCGAGAGCGGCAGCTTCGGGAAGGTGAAGAAGCAAGCTGTACAACACTGGGATTGTGTGCGCACCTTGCCAACTGATAGAAAACAGTACCTTTGCACTCTCCTGACTTTTCCAATCACATGAACATTCGATTGGAAGCTGTTTTGGACAACTTTTCTTTTCTTCCTGCCAAACACTTGGCAGACATCCGTGCAACGTCTAGAACACGATGGGAGATGTTTTCTATGCTGGCACAGTTTTTCCTAGCCAGACATAGTGGAAAAGCTTTTTGCCGAGGTGTAGATGGGATAAGGAGCTAAAGAGGAAGGTAGGATGCTCTCCGGAGGTAAGAGCCGCTGCCGGGCGTCTTTCGGCAGAAGCCGCGCTAAGGAGAGCACTGTGAGCGGCACAATCGTCTTTGCGCGAAGAAGCCGCTTCTTGGGCTCCGGCAGCCGGCGAGAGCGGCAGCTTCGGGAAGGTGAAGAAGCAAGCTGTACAACACTGGGATTGTGTGCGCACCTTGCCAACTGATAGAAAACAGTACCTTTGCACTCTCCTGACTTTTCCAATCACATGAACATTCGATTGGAAGCTGTTTTGGACAACTTTTCTTTTCTTCCTGCCAAACACTTGGCAGACATCCGTGCAACGTCTAGAACACGATGGGAGATGTTTTCTGTGCTGGCACAGTTTTTCCTAGCCAGACATAGTGGAAAAGCTTTTTGCCGAGGTGTAGATGAGAAGAGGAGCTAAAGACGAAGGTAGGATGCTCTCCGGAGGTAAGAGCCGCTGCCGGGCGTCTTTCGGCAGAAGCCGCGCTAAGGAGAGCACTGTGAGCGGCACAATCGTCTTTGCGCGAAGAAGCCGCTTCTTGGGCTCCGGCAGCCGGCGAGAGCGGCAGCTTCGGGAAGGTGAAGAAGCAAGCTGTACAACACTGGGATTGTGTGCGCACCTTGCCAACTGATAGAAAACAGTACCTTTGCACTCTCCTGACTTTTCCAATCACATGAACATTCGATTGGAAGCTGTTTTGGACAACTTTTCTTATCTACCTGCCCAACACTTGGCAGACATCCGTGCAACGTCTAGAACACGATGGGAGATGTTTTCTGTGCTGGCACAGTTTTTCCTAGCCAGACATAGTGGAAAAGCTTTTTGCCGAGGTGTAGATGAGAAGAGGAGCTAAAGAGGAAGGTAGGATGCTCTCCGGAGGTAAGAGCCGCTGCTGGGCGTCTTTCGGCAGAAGCCGCGCTAAGGAGAGCACTGTGAGCGGCACAATCGTCTTTGCGCGAAGAAGCCGCTTCTTCGACTCCGGCAGCCGGCGAGAGCGGCAGCTTCGGGAAGGTGAAGAAGCAAGCTGTACAACACTGGGATTGTGTGCGCACCTTGCCAACTGATAGAAAACAGTACCTTTGCACTCTCCTGACTTTTCCAATCACATGAACATTCGATTGGAAGCTGTTTTGGACAACTTTTCTTTTCTTCCTGCCCAACACTTGGCAGACATCCGTGCAACGTCTAGAACACGATGGGAGATGTTTTCTGTGCTGGCACAGTTTTTCCTAGCCAGACATAGTGGAAAAGCTTTTTGCCGAGGTGTAGATGAGAAGAGGAGCTAAAGACGAAGGTAGGATGCTCTCCGGAGGTAAGAGCCGCTGCCGGGCGTCTTTCGGCAGAAGCCGCGCTAAGGAGAGCACTGTGAGCGGCACAATCGTCTTTGCGCGAAGAAGCCGCTTCTTCGGCTCCGGCAGCCGGCGAGAGCGGCAGCTTCGGGAAGGTGAAGAAGCAAGCTGTACAACACTGGGATTGTGTGCGCACCTTGCCAACTGATAGAAAACAGTACCTTTGCACTCTCCTGACTTTTCCAATCACATGAACATTCGATTGGAAGCTGTTTTGGACAACTTTTCTTTTCTTCCTGCCAAACACTTGGCAGACATCCGTGCAACGTCTAGAACACGATGGGAGATGTTTTCTGTGCTGGCACAGTTTTTCCTAGCCAGACATAGTGGAAAAGCTTTTTGCCGAGGTGTAGATGAGAAGAGGAGCTAAAGACGAAGGTAGGATGCTCTCCGGAGGTAAGAGCCGCTGCCGGGCGTCTTTCGGCAGAAGCCGCGCTAAGGAGAGCACTGTGAGCGGCACAATCGTCTTTGCGCGAAGAAGCCGCTTCTTGGGCTCCGGCAGCCGGCGAGAGCGGCAGCTTCGGGAAGGTGAAGAAGCAAGCTGTACAACACTGGGATTGTGTGCGCACCTTGCCAACTGATAGAAAACAGTACCTTTGCACTCTCCTGACTTTTCCAATCACATGAACATTCGATTGGAAGCTGTTTTGGACAACTTTTCTTATCTACCTGCCCAACACTTGGCAGACATCCGTGCAACGTCTAGAACACGATGGGAGATGTTTTCTGTGCTGGCACAGTTTTTCCTAGCCAGACATAGTGGAAAAGCTTTTTGCCGAGGTGTAGATGAGAAGAGGAGCTAAAGAGGAAGGTAGGATGCTCTCCGGAGGTAAGAGCCGCTGCTGGGCGTCTTTCGGCAGAAGCCGCGCTAAGGAGAGCACTGTGAGCGGCACAATCGTCTTTGCGCGAAGAAGCCGCTTCTTCGACTCCGGCAGCCGGCGAGAGCGGCAGCTTCGGGAAGGTGAAGAAGCAAGCTGTACAACACTGGGATTGTGTGCGCACCTTGCCAACTGATAGAAAACAGTACCTTTGCACTCTCCTGACTTTTCCAATCACATGAACATTCGATTGGAAGCTGTTTTGGACAACTTTTCTTTTCTTCCTGCCCAACACTTGGCAGACATCCGTGCAACGTCTAGAACACGATGGGAGATGTTTTCTGTGCTGGCACAGTTTTTCCTAGCCAGACATAGTGGAAAAGCTTTTTGCCGAGGTGTAGATGAGAAGAGGAGCTAAAGACGAAGGTAGGATGCTCTCCGGAGGTAAGAGCCGCTGCCGGGCGTCTTTCGGCAGAAGCCGCGCTAAGGAGAGCACTGTGAGCGGCACAATCGTCTTTGCGCGAAGAAGCCGCTTCTTCGGCTCCGGCAGCCGGCGAGAGCGGCAGCTTCGGGAAGGTGAAGAAGCAAGCTGTACAACACTGGGATTGTGTGCGCACCTTGCCAACTGATAGAAAACAGTACCTTTGCACTCTCCTGACTTTTCCAATCACATGAACATTCGATTGGAAGCTGTTTTGGACAACTTTTCTTTTCTTCCTGCCAAACACTTGGCAGACATCCGTGCAACGTCTAGAACACGATGGGAGATGTTTTCTGTGCTGGCACAGTTTTTCCTAGCCAGACATAGTGGAAAAGCTTTTTGCCGAGGTGTAGATGAGATAAGGAGCTAAAGACGAAGGTAGGATGCTCTCTGGAGGTAAGAGCCGCTGCCGGGCGTCTTTCGGCAGAAGCCGCGCTAAGGAGAGCACTGTGAGCGGCACAATCGTCTTTGCGCGAAGAAGCCGCTTCTTCGGCTCCGGCAGCCGGCGAGAGCGGCAGCTTCGGGAAGGTGAAGAAGCAAGCTGTACAACACTGGGATTGTGTGCGCACCTTGCCAACTGATAGAAAACAGTACCTTTGCACTCTCCTGACTTTTCCAATCACATGAACATTCGATTGGAAGCTGTTTTGGACAACTTTTCTTTTCTTCCTGCCAAACACTTGGCAGACATCCGTGCAACGTCTAGAACACGATGGGAGATGTTTTCTATGCTGGCACAGTTTTTCCTAGCCAGACATAGTGGAAAAGCTTTTTGCCGAGGTGTAGATGGGATAAGGAGCTAAAGACGAAGGTAGGATGCTCTCCGGAGGTAAGAGCCGCTGCCGGGCGTCTTTCGGCAGAAGCCGCGCTAAGGAGAGCACTGTGAGCGGCACAATCGTCTTTGCGCGAAGAAGCCGCTTCTTCGGCTCCGGCAGCCGGCGAGAGCGGCAGCTTCGGGAAGGTGAAGAAGCAAGCTGTACAACACTGGGATTGTGTGCGCACCTTGCCAACTGATAGAAAACAGTACCTTTGCACTCTCCTGACTTTTCCAATCACATGAACATTCGATTGGAAGCTGTTTTGGACAACTTTTCTTTTCTTCCTGCCCAACACTTGGCAGACATCTCTGCAACTTCTAGGACACGATGGGAGATGTTTTCTGTGCTGGCACAGTTTTTCCTAGCCAGACATAGTGGAAAAGCTTTTTGCCGAGGTGTAGATGAGAAGAGGAGCTAAAGAGGATGGTAGGATGCTCTCCGGAGGTAAGAGCCGCTGCCGGGCGTCTTTCGGCAGAAGCCGCGCTAAGGAGAGCACTGTGAGCGGCACAATCGTCTTTGCGCGAAGAAGCCGCTTCTTCGGCTCCGGCAGCCGGCGAGAGAGGCAGCTTCGGGAAGGTGAAGAAGCAAGCTGTACAACACTGGGATTGTGTGCGCACCTTGCCAACTGATAGAAAACAGTACCTTTGCACTCTCCTGACTTTTCCAATCACATGAACATTCGATTGGAAGCTGTTTTGGACAACTTTTCTTTTCTTCCTGGCAAACACTTGGCAGACATCCGTGCAACGTCTAGAACACGATGGGAGATGTTTTCTGTGCTGGCACAGTTTTTCCTAGCCAGACATAGTGGAAAAGCTTTTTGCCGAGGTGTAGATGAGAAGAGGAGCTAAAGACGAAGGTAGGATGCTCTCCAGAGGTAAGAGCCGCTGCCGGGCATCTTTCGGCAGAAGCCGCGCTAAGGAGAGCACTGTGAGCGGCACAATCGTCTTTGCGCGAAGAAGCCGCTTCTTCGGCTCCGGCAGCCGGCGAGAGCGGCAGCTTCGGGAAGGTGAAGAAGCAAGCTGTACAACACTGGGATTGTGTGCGCACCTTGCCAACTGATAGAAAACAGTACCTTTGCACTCTCCTGACTTTTCCAATCACATGAACATTCGATTGGAAGCTGTTTTGGACAACTTTTCTTTTCTTCCTGCCAAACACTTGGCAGACATCCGTGCAACGTCTAGAAGACGATGGGAAATGTTTTCTGTGCTGGCACAGTTTTTCCTAGCCAGACATAGTGGAAAAGCTTTTTGCCGAGGTGTAGATGAGAAGAGGAGCTAAAGACGAAGGTAGGATGCTCTCCGGAGGTAAGAGCCGCTGCCGGGCGTCTTTCGGCAGAAGCCGCGCTAAGGAGAGCACTGTGAGCGGCACAATCGTCTTTGCGCGAAGAAGCCGCTTCTTGGGCTCCGGCAGCCGGCGAGAGCGGCAGCTTCGGGAAGGTGAAGAAGCAAGCTGTACAACACTGGGATTGTGTGCGCACCTTGCCAACTGATAGAAAACAGTACCTTTGCACTCTCCTGACTTTTCCAATCACATGAACATTCGATTGGAAGCTGTTTTGGACAACTTTTCTTTTCTTCCTGCCAAACACTTGGCAGACATCCGTGCAACGTCTAGAACACGATGGGAGATGTTTTCTGTGCTGGCACAGTTTTTCCTAGCCAGACATAGTGGAAAAGCTTTTTGCCGAGGTGTAGATGAGAAGAGGAGCTAAAGAGGAAGGTAGGATGCTCTCCGGAGGTAAGAGCCGCTGCCGGGCGTCTTTCGGCAGAAGCCGCGCTAAGGAGAGCACTGTGAGCGGCACAATCGTCTTTGCGCGAAGAAGCCGCTTCTTCGGCTCCGGCAGCCGGCGAGAGCGGCAGCTTCGGGAAGGTGAAGAAGCAAGCTGTACAACACTGGGATTGTGTGCGCACCTTGCCAACTGATAGAAAACAGTACCTTTGCACTCTCCTGACTTTTCCAATCACATGAACATTCGATTGGAAGCTGTTTTGGACAACTTTTCTTTTCTTCATGCCAAACACTTGGCAGGCATCTCTGCAAATTCTAGAACACGATGGGAGATGTTTTCTGTGCTGGCACAGTTTTTCCTAGCCAGACATAGTGGAAAAGCTTTTTGCCGAGGTGTAGATGAGAAGAGGAGCTAAAGACGAAGGTAGGATGCTCTCCGGAGGTAAGAGCCGCTGCCGGGCATCTTTCGGCAGAAGCCGCGCTAAGGAGATCACTGTGAGCGGCACAATCGTCTTTGCGCGAAGAAGCCGCTTCTTCGGCTCCGGCAGCCGGCGAGAGCGGCAGCTTCGGGAAGGTGAAGAAGCAAGCTGTACAACACTGGGATTGTGTGCGCACCTTGCCAACTGATAGAAAACAGTACCTTTGCACTCTCCTGACCTTTCCAATCACATGAACATTCGATTGGAAGCTGTTTTGGACAACTTTTCTTTTCTTCCTGCCAAACACTTGGCAGACATCCGTGCAACGTCTAGAACACGATGGGAGATGTTTTCTGTGCTGGCACAGTTTTTCCTAGCCAGACATAGTGGAAAAGCTTTTTGCCGAGGTGTAGATGAGAAGAGGAGCTAAAGACGAAGGTAGGATGCTCTCCGGAGGTAAGAGCCGCTGCCGGGCATCTTTCGGCAGAAGCCGCGCTAAGGAGAGCACTGTGAGCAGCACAATCGTCTTTGCGCGAAGAAGCCGCTTCTTCGGCTCCGGCAGCCGGCGAGAGCGGCAGCTTCGGGAAGGTGAAGAAGCAAGCTGTACAACACTGGGATTATGTGCGCACCTTGCCAACTGATAGAAAACAGTACCTTTGCACTCTCCTGACTTTTCCAATCACATGAACATTCGATTGGAAGCTGTTTTGGACAACTTTTCTTTTCTTCCTGCCAAACACTTGGCAGACATCCGTGCAACTTCTAGAACACGATGGGAGATATTTTCTCTGCTGGCACAGTTTTTCCTAGCCAGACATAGTGGAAAAGCTTTTTGCCGAGGTGTAGATGAGAAGAGGAGCTAAAGACGAAGGTAGGATGCTCTCCGGAGGTAAGAGCCGCTGCCGGGCGTCTTTCGGCAGAAGCCGCGCTAAGGAGAGCACTGTGAGCGGCACAATCGTCTTTGCGCGAAGAAGCCGCTTCTTCGGCTCCGGCAGCCGGCGAGAGCGGCAGCTTCGGGAAGGTGAAGAAGCAAGCTGTACAACACTGGGATTGTGTGCGCACCTTGCCAACTGATAGAAAACAGTACCTTTGCACTCTCCTGACTTTTCCAATCACATGAACATTCGATTGGAAGCTGTTTTGGACAACTTTTCTTTTCTTCCTGCCAAACACTTGGCAGACATCCGTGCAACGTCTAGAACACGATGGGAGATGTTTTCTGTGCTGGCACAGTTTTTCCTAGCCAGACATAGTGGAAAAGCTTTTTGCCGAGGTGTAGATGAGAAGAGGAGCTAAAGACGAAGGTAGGATGCTCTCCGGAGGTAAGAGCCGCTGCCGGGCGTCTTTCGGCAGAAGCCGCGCTAAGGAGAGCACTGTGAGCGGCACAATCGTCTTTGCGCGAAGAAGCCGCTTCTTGGGCTCCGGCAGCCGGCGAGAGCGGCAGCTTCGGGAAGGTGAAGAAGCAAGCTGTACAACACTGGGATTGTGTGCGCACCTTGCCAACTGATAGAAAACAGTACCTTTGCACTCTCCTGACTTTTCCAATCACATGAACATTCGATTGGAAGCTGTTTTGGACAACTTTTCTTTTCTTCCTGCCAAACACTTGGCAGACATCCGTGCAACGTCTAGAACACGATGGGAGATGTTTTCTATGCTGGCACAGTTTTTCCTAGCCAGACATAGTGGAAAAGCTTTTTGCCGAGGTGTAGATGGGATAAGGAGCTAAAGAGGAATGTAGGATGCTCTCCGGAGGTAAGAGCCGCTGCCGGGCGTCTTTCGGCAGAAGCCGCGCTAAGGAGAGCACTGTGAGCGGCACAATCGTCTTTGCGCGAAGAAGCCGCTTCTTGGGCTCCGGCAGCCGGCGAGAGCGGCAGCTTCGGGAAGGTGAAGAAGCAAGCTGTACAACACTGGGATTGTGTGCGCACCTTGCCAACTGATAGAAAACAGTACCTTTGCACTCTCCTGACTTTTCCAATCACATGAACATTCGATTGGAAGCTGTTTTGGACAACTTTTCTTTTCTTCCTGCCAAACACTTGGCAGACATCCGTGCAACGTCTAGAACACGATGGGAGATGTTTTCTGTGCTGGCACAGTTTTTCCTAGCCAGACATAGTGGAAAAGCTTTTTGCCGAGGTGTAGATGAGAAGAGGAGCTAAAGACGAAGGTAGGATGCTCTCCGGAGGTAAGAGCCGCTGCCGGGCGTCTTTCGGCAGAAGCCGCGCTAAGGAGAGCACTGTGAGCGGCACAATCGTCTTTGCGCGAAGAAGCCGCTTCTTGGGCTCCGGCAGCCGGCGAGAGCGGCAGCTTCGGGAAGGTGAAGAAGCAAGCTGTACAACACTGGGATTGTGTGCGCACCTTGCCAACTGATAGAAAACAGTACTTTTGCACTCTCCTGACTTTTCCAATCACATGAACATTCGATTGGAAGCTGTTTTGGACAACTTTTCTTTTCTACCTGCCCAACACTTGGCAGACATCCGTGCAACGTCTAGAACACGATGGGAGATGTTTTCTGTGCTGGCACAGTTTTTCCTAGCCAGACATAGTGGAAAAGCTTTTTGCCGAGGTGTAGATGAGAAGAGGAGCTAAAGAGGAAGGTAGGATGCTCTCCGGAGGTAAGAGCCGCTGCTGGGCGTCTTTCGGCAGAAGCATCGCTAAGGAGAGCACTGTGAGCGGCACAATCGTCCTTGCGCGAAGAAGCCGCTTCTTCGGCTCCGGCAGCCGGCGAGAGCGGCAGCTTCGGGAAGGTGAAGAAGCAAGCTGTACAACACTGGGATTGTGTGCGCACCTTGCCAACTGATAGAAAACAGTACCTTTGCACTCTCCTGACTTTTCCAATCACATGAACATTCGATTGGAAGCTGTTTTGGACAACTTTTCTTTTCTTCCTGCCAAACACTTGGCAGACATCCGTGCAACGTCTAGAACACGATGGGAGATGTTTTCTATGCTGGCACAGTTTTTCCTAGCCAGACATAGTGGAAAAGCTTTTTGCCGAGGTGTAGATGAGAAGAGGAGCTAAAGACGAAGGTAGGATGCTCTCCGGAGGTAAGAGCCGCTGCCGGGCATCTTTCGGCAGAAGCCGCGCTAAGGAGAGCACTGTGAGCGGCACAATCGTCTTTGCGCGAAGAAGCCGCTTCTTCGGCTCCGGCAGCCGGCGAGAGCGGCAGCTTCGGGAAGGTGAAGAAGCAAGCTGTACAATACTGGGATTGTGTGCGCACCTTGCCAACTGATAGAAAACAGTACCTTTGCACTCTCCTGACCTTTCCAATCACATGAACATTCGATTGGAAGCTGTTTTGGACAACTTTTCTTTTCTTCATGCCAAACACTTGGCAGACATCCGTGCAACGTCTAGAACACGATGGGAGATGTTTTCTGTGCTGGCACAGTTTTTCCTAGCCAGACATAGTGGAAAAGCTTTTTGCCGAGGTGTAGATGAGAAGAGGAGCTAAAGACGAAGGTAGGATGCTCTCCGGAGGTAAGAGCCGCTGCCGGGCATCTTTCGGCAGAAGCCGCGCTAAGGAGAGCACTGTGAGCAGCACAATCGTCTTTGCGCGAAGAAGCCGCTTCTTCGGCTCCGGCAGCCGGCGAGAGCGGCAGCTTCGGGAAGGTGAAGAAGGAAGCTGTACAACACTGGGATTATGTGCGCACCTTGCCAACTGATAGAAAACAGTACCTTTGCACTCTCCTGACTTTTCCAATCACATGAACATTCGATTGGAAGCTGTTTTGGACAACTTTTCTTTTCTTCCTGCCAAACACTTGGCAGACATCCGTGCAACGTCTAGAACACGATGGGAGATATTTTCTCTGCTGGCACAGTTTTTCCTAGCCAGACATAGTGGAAAAGCTTTTTGCCGAGGTGTAGATGAGAAGAGGAGCTAAAGACGAAGGTAGGATGCTCTCCGGAGGTAAGAGCCGCTGCCGGGCGTCTTTCGGCAGAAGCCGCGCTAAGGAGAGCACTGTGAGCGGCACAATCGTCTTTGCGCGAAGAAGCCGCTTCTTCGGCTCCGGCAGCCGGCGAGAGCGGCAGCTTCGGGAAGGTGAAGAAGCAAGCTGTACAACACTGGGATTGTGTGCGCACCTTGCCAACTGATAGAAAACAGTACCTTTGCACTCTCCTGACTTTTCCAATCACATGAACATTCGATTGGAAGCTGTTTTGGACAACTTTTCTTTTCTTCCTGCCCAACACTTGGCAGACATCTCTGCAAATTCTAGAACACGATGGGAGATGTTTTCTGTGCTGGCACAGTTTTTCCTAGCCAGACATAGTGGAAAAGCTTTTTGCCGAGGTGTAGATGAGAAGAGGAGCTAAAGACGAAGGTAGGATGCTCTCCGGAGGTAAGAGCCGCTGCCGGGCGTCTTTCGGCAGAAGCCGCGCTAAGGAGAGCACTGTGAGCGGCACCATCGTCTTTGCGCGAAGAAGCCGCTTCTTGGGCTCCGGCAGCCGGCGAGAGCGGCAGCTTCGGGAAGGTGAAGAAGCAAGCTGTACAACACTGGGATTGTGTGCGCACCTTGCCAACTGATAGAAAACAGTACCTTTGCACTCTCCTGACTTTTCCAATCACATGAACATTCGATTGGAAGCTGTTTTGGACAACTTTTCTTTTCTTCCTGCCAAACACTTGGCAGACATCCGTGCAACGTCTAGAACACGATGGGAGATGTTTTCTGTGCTGGCACAGTTTTTCCTAGCCAGACATAGTGGAAAAGCTTTTTGCCGAGGTGTAGATGAGAAGAGGAGCTAAAGACGAAGGTAGGATGCTCTCCGGAGGTAAGAGCCGCTGCCGGGCGTCTTTCGGCAGAAGCCGCGCTAAGGAGAGCACTGTGAGCGGCACAATCGTCTTTGCGCGAAGAAGCCGCTTCTTCGGCTCCGGCAGCCGGCGAGAGCGGCAGCTTCGGGAAGGTGAAGAAGCAAGCTGTACAACACTGGGATTGTGTGCGCACCTTGCCAACTGATAGAAAACAGTACCTTTGCACTCTCCTGACTTTTCCAATCACATGAACATTCGATTGGAAGCTGTTTTGGACAACTTTTCTTTTCTTCCTGCCAAACACTTGGCAGACATCCGTGCAACGTCTAGAACACGATGGGAGATGTTTTCTATGCTGGCACAGTTTTTCCTAGCCAGACATAGTGGAAAAGCTTTTTGCCGAGGTGTAGATGGGATAAGGAGCTAAAGAGGAAGGTAGGATGCTCTCCGGAGGTAAGAGCCGCTGCCGGGCGTCTTTCGGCAGAAGCCGCGCTAAGGAGAGCACTGTGAGCGGCACAATCGTCTTTGCGCGAAGAAGCCGCTTCTTGGGCTCCGGCAGCCGGCGAGAGCGGCAGCTTCGGGAAGGTGAAGAAGCAAGCTGTACAACACTGGGATTGTGTGCGCACCTTGCCAACTGATAGAAAACAGTACCTTTGCACTCTCCTGACTTTTCCAATCACATGAACATTCGATTGGAAGCTGTTTTGGACAACTTTTCTTTTCTTCCTGCCAAACACTTGGCAGACATCCGTGCAACGTCTAGAACACGATGGGAGATGTTTTCTGTGCTGGCACAGTTTTTCCTAGCCAGACATAGTGGAAAAGCTTTTTGCCGAGGTGTAGATGAGAAGAGGAGCTAAAGACGAAGGTAGGATGCTCTCCGGAGGTAAGAGCCGCTGCCGGGCGTCTTTCGGCAGAAGCCGCGCTAAGGAGAGCACTGTGAGCGGCACAATCGTCTTTGCGCGAAGAAGCCGCTTCTTGGGCTCCGGCAGCCGGCGAGAGCGGCAGCTTCGGGAAGGTGAAGAAGCAAGCTGTACAACACTGGGATTATGTGCGCACCTTGCCAACTGATAGAAAACAGTACCTTTGCACTCTCCTGACTTTTCCAATCACATGAACATTCGATTGGAAGCTGTTTTGGACAACTTTTCTTTTCTACCTGCCCAACACTTGGCAGACATCCGTGCAACGTCTAGAACACGATGGGAGATGTTTTCTGTGCTGGCACAGTTTTTCCTAGCCAGACATAGTGGAAAAGCTTTTTGCCGAGGTGTAGATGAGAAGAGGAGCTAAAGAGGAAGGTAGGATGCTCTCCGGAGGTAAGAGCCGCTGCCGGGCGTCTTTCGGCAGAAGCATCGCTAAGGAGAGCACTGTGAGCGGCACAATCGTCCTTGCGCGAAGAAGCCGCTTCTTCGGCTCCGGCAGCCGGCGAGAGCGGCAGCTTCGGGAAGGTGAAGAAGCAAGCTGTACAACACTGGGATTGTGTGCGCACCTTGCCAACTGATAGAAAACAGTACCTTTGCACTCTCCTGACTTTTCCAATCACATGAACATTCGATTGGAAGCTGTTTTGGACAACTTTTCTTTTCTTCCTGCCAAACACTTGGCAGACATCCGTGCAACGTCTAGAACACGATGGGAGATGTTTTCTATGCTGGCACAGTTTTTCCTAGCCAGACATAGTGGAAAAGCTTTTTGCCGAGGTGTAGATGAGATAAGGAGCTAAAGACGAAGGTAGGATGCTCTCCGGAGGTAAGAGCCGCTGCCGGGCGTCTTTCGGCAGAAGCCGCGCTAAGGAGAGCACTGTGAGCGGCACAATCGTCTTTGCGCGAAGAAGCCGCTTCTTCGGCTCTGGCAGCCAGCGAGAGCGGCAGCTTCGGGAAGGTGAAGAAGCAAGCTGTACAACACTGGGATTGTGTGCGCACCTTGCCAACTGATAGAAAACAGTACCTTTGCACTCTCCTGACTTTTCCAATCACATGAACATTCGATTGGAAGCTGTTTTGGACAACTTTTCTTTTCTTCCTGCCAAACACTTGGCAGACATCCGTGCAACGTCTAGAACACGATGGGAGATGTTTTCTGTGCTGGCACAGTTTTTCCTAGCCAGACATAGTGGAAAAGCTTTTTGCCGAGGTGTAGATGAGAAGAGGAGCTAAAGAGGAAGGTAGGATGCTCTCCGGAGGTAAGAGCCGCTGCCGGGCGTCTTTCGGCAGAAGCCGCGCTAAGGAGAGCACTGTGAGCGGCACCATCGTCTTTGCGCGAAGAAGCCGCTTCTTCGGCTCCGGCAGCCGGCGAGAGCGGCAGCTTCGGGAAGGTGAAGAAGCAAGCTGTACAACACTGGGATTGTGTGCGCACCTTGCCAACTGATAGAAAACAGTACCTTTGCACTCTCCTGACTTTTCCAATCACATGAACATTCGATTGGAAGCTGTTTTGGACAACTTTTCTTTTCTTCCTGCCAAACACTTGGCAGACATCCGTGCAACGTCTAGAACACGATGGGAGATGTTTTCTATGCTGGCACAGTTTTTCCTAGCCAGACATAGTGGAAAAGCTTTTTGCCGAGGTGTAGATGGGATAAGGAGCTAAAGAGGAAGGTAGGATGCTCTCCGGAGGTAAGAGCCGCTGCCGGGCGTCTTTCGGCAGAAGCCGCGCTAAGGAGAGCACTGTGAGCGGCACAATCGTCTTTGCGCGAAGAAGCCGCTTCTTGGGCTCCGGCAGCCGGCGAGAGCGGCAGCTTCGGGAAGGTGAAGAAGCAAGCTGTACAACACTGGGATTGTGTGCGCACCTTGCCAACTGATAGAAAACAGTACCTTTGCACTCTCCTGACTTTTCCAATCACATGAACATTCGATTGGAAGCTGTTTTGGACAACTTTTCTTTTCTTCCTGCCAAACACTTGGCAGACATCCGTGCAACGTCTAGAACACGATGGGAGATGTTTTCTGTGCTGGCACAGTTTTTCCTAGCCAGACATAGTGGAAAAGCTTTTTGCCGAGGTGTAGATGAGAAGAGGAGCTAAAGACGAAGGTAGGATGCTCTCCGGAGGTAAGAGCCGCTGCCGGGCGTCTTTCGGCAGAAGCCGCGCTAAGGAGAGCACTGTGAGCGGCACAATCGTCTTTGCGCGAAGAAGCCGCTTCTTGGGCTCCGGCAGCCGGCGAGAGCGGCAGCTTCGGGAAGGTGAAGAAGCAAGCTGTACAACACTGGGATTGTGTGCGCACCTTGCCAACTGATAGAAAACAGTACCTTTGCACTCTCCTGACTTTTCCAATCACATGAACATTCGATTGGAAGCTGTTTTGGACAACTTTTCTTATCTACCTGCCCAACACTTGGCAGACATCCGTGCAACGTCTAGAACACGATGGGAGATGTTTTCTGTGCTGGCACAGTTTTTCCTAGCCAGACATAGTGGAAAAGCTTTTTGCCGAGGTGTAGATGAGAAGAGGAGCTAAAGAGGAAGGTAGGATGCTCTCCGGAGGTAAGAGCCGCTGCTGGGCGTCTTTCGGCAGAAGCATCGCTAAGGAGAGCACTGTGAGCGGCACAATCGTCCTTGCGCGAAGAAGCCGCTTCTTCGGCTCCGGCAGCCGGCGAGAGCGGCAGCTTCGGGAAGGTGAAGAAGCAAGCTGTACAACACTGGGATTGTGTGCGCACCTTGCCAACTGATAGAAAACAGTACCTTTGCACTCTCCTGACTTTTCCAATCACATGAACATTCGATTGGAAGCTGTTTTGGACAACTTTTCTTTTCTTCCTGCCAAACACTTGGCAGACATCCGTGCAACGTCTAGAACACGATGGGAGATGTTTTCTATGCTGGCACAGTTTTTCCTAGCCAGACATAGTGGAAAAGCTTTTTGCCGAGGTGTAGATGAGATAAGGAGCTAAAGACGAAGGTAGGATGCTCTCCGGAGGTAAGAGTCGCTGCCGGGCGTCTTTCGGCAGAAGCCGCGCTAAGGAGAGCACTGTGAGCGGCACAATCGTCTTTGCGCGAAGAAGCCGCTTCTTCGGCTCTGGCAGCCAGCGAGAGCGGCAGCTTCGGGAAGGTGAAGAAGCAAGCTGTACAACACTGGGATTGTGTGCGCACCTTGCCAACTGATAGAAAACAGTACCTTTGCACTCTCCTGACTTTTCCAATCACATGAACATTCGATTGGAAGCTGTTTTGGACAACTTTTCTTTTCTTCCTGCCAAACACTTGGCAGACATCCGTGCAACGTCTAGAACACGATGGGAGATGTTTTCTGTGCTGGCACAGTTTTTCCTAGCCAGACATAGTGGAAAAGCTTTTTGCCGAGGTGTAGATGAGAAGAGGAGCTAAAGAGGAAGGTAGGATGCTCTCCGGAGGTAAGAGCCGCTGCCGGGCGTCTTTCGGCAGAAGCCGCGCTAAGGAGAGCACTGTGAGCGGCACCATCGTCTTTGCGCGAAGAAGCCGCTTCTTCGGCTCCGGCAGCCGGCGAGAGCGGCAGCTTCGGGAAGGTGAAGAAGCAAGCTGTACAACACTGGGATTGTGTGCGCACCTTGCCAACTGATAGAAAACAGTACCTTTGCACTCTCCTGACCTTTCCAATCACATGAACATTCGATTGGAAGCTGTTTTGGACAACTTTCCTTTTCTTCCTGCCCAACACTTGGCAGACATCCGTGCAACGTCTAGAACACGATGGGAGATGTTTTCTGTGCTGGCACAGTTTTTCCTAGCCAGACATAGTGGAAAAGCTTTTTGCCGAGGTGTAGATGAGAAGAGGAGCTAAAGACGAAGGTAGGATGCTCTCCGGAGGTAAGAGCCGCTGCCGGGCGTCTTTCGGCAGAAGCCGCGCTAAGGAGAGCACTGTGAGCGGCACAATCGTCTTTGCGCGAAGAAGCCGCTTCTTGGGCTCCGGCAGCCGGCGAGAGCGGCAGCTTCGGGAAGGTGAAGAAGCAAGCTGTACAACACTGGGATTGTGTGCGCACCTTGCCAACTGATAGAAAACAGTACCTTTGCACTCTCCTGACTTTTCCAATCACATGAACATTCGATTGGAAGCTGTTTTGGACAACTTTTCTTTTCTTCCTGCCAAACACTTGGCAGACATCCGTGCAACGTCTAGAACACGATGGGAGATGTTTTCTGTGCTGGCACAGTTTTTCCTAGCCAGACATAGTGGAAAAGCTTTTTGCCGAGGTGTAGATGAGATAAGGAGCTAAAGACGAAGGTAGGATGCTCTCTGGAGGTAAGAGCCGCTGCCGGGCGTCTTTCGGCAGAAGCCGCGCTAAGGAGAGCACTGTGAGCGGCACAATCGTCTTTGCGCGAAGAAGCCGCTTCTTCGGCTCCGGCAGCCGGCGAGAGCGGCAGCTTCGGGAAGGTGAAGAAGCAAGCTGTACAACACTGGGATTGTGTGCGCACCTTGCCAACTGATAGAAAACAGTACCTTTGCACTCTCCTGACTTTTCCAATCACATGAACATTCGATTGGAAGCTGTTTTGGACAACTTTTCTTTTCTTCCTGCCAAACACTTGGCAGACATCCGTGCAACGTCTAGAACACGATGGGAGATGTTTTCTATGCTGGCACAGTTTTTCCTAGCCAGACATAGTGGAAAAGCTTTTTGCCGAGGTGTAGATGGGATAAGGAGCTAAAGACGAAGGTAGGATGCTCTCCGGAGGTAAGAGCCGCTGCCGGGCGTCTTTCGGCAGAAGCCGCGCTAAGGAGAGCACTGTGAGCGGCACAATCGTCTTTGCGCGAAGAAGCCGCTTCTTCGGCTCCGGCAGCCGGCGAGAGCGGCAGCTTCGGGAAGGTGAAGAAGCAAGCTGTACAACACTGGGATTGTGTGCGCACCTTGCCAACGGATAGAAAACAGTACCTTTGCACTCTCCTGACTTTTCCAATCACATGAACATTCGATTGGAAGCTGTTTTGGACAACTTTTCTTTTCTTCATGCCAAACACTTGGCAGACATCCGTGCAACGTCTAGAACACGATGGGAGATGTTTTCTGTGCTGGCACAGTTTTTCCTAGCCAGACATAGTGGAAAAGCTTTTTGCCGAGGTGTAGATGAGAAGAGGAGCTAAAGAGGATGGTAGGATGCTCTCCGGAGGTAAGAGCCGCTGCCGGGCGTCTTTCGGCAGAAGCCGCGCTAAGGAGAGCACTGTGAGCGGCACAATCGTCTTTGCGCGAAGAAGCCGCTTCTTGGGCTCCGGCAGCCGGCGAGAGAGGCAGCTTCGGGAAGGTGAAGAAGCAAGCTGTACAACACTGGGATTGTGTGCGCACCTTGCCAACTGATAGAAAACAGTACCTTTGCACTCTCCTGACTTTTCCAATCACATGAACATTCGATTGGAAGCTGTTTTGGACAACTTTTCTTTTCTTCCTGGCAAACACTTGGCAGACATCCGTGCAACGTCTAGAACACGATGGGAGATGTTTTCTGTGCTGACACAGTTTTTCCTAGCCAGACATAGTGGAAAAGCTTTTTGCCGAGGTGTAGATGAGAAGAGGAGCTAAAGACGAAGGTAGGTTGCTCTCCAGAGGTAAGAGCCGCTGCCGGGCATCTTTCGGCAGAAGCCGCGCTAAGGAGAGCACTGTGAGCGGCACAATCGTCTTTGCGCGAAGAAGCCGCTTCTTCGGCTCCGGCAGCCGGCGAGAGCGGCAGCTTCGGGAAGGTGAAGAAGCAAGCTGTACAACACTGGGATTGTGTGCGCACCTTGCCAACTGATAGAAAACAGTACCTTTGCACTCTCCTGACTTTTCCAATCACATGAACATTCGATTGGAAGCTGTTTTGGACAACTTTTCTTTTCTTCCTGCCAAACACTTGGCAGACATCCGTGCAACGTCTAGAAGACGATGGGAGATGTTTTCTGTGCTGGCACAGTTTTTCCTAGCCAGACATAGTGGAAAAGCTTTTTGCCGAGGTGTAGATGAGAAGAGGAGCTAAAGACGAAGGTAGGATGCTCTCCGGAGGTAAGAGCCGCTGCCGGGCGTCTTTCGGCAGAAGCCGCGCTAAGGAGAGCACTGTGAGCGGCACAATCGTCTTTGCGCGAAGAAGCCGCTTCTTCGGCTCCGGCAGCCGGCGAGAGCGGCAGCTTCGGGAAGGTGAAGAAGCAAGCTGTACAACACTGGGATTGTGTGCGCACCTTGCCAACTGATAGAAAACAGTACCTTTGCACTCTCCTGACTTTTCCAATCACATGAACATTCGATTGGAAGCTGTTTTGGACAACTTTTCTTTTCTTCCTGCCAAACACTTGGCAGACATCCGTGCAACGTCTAGAACACGATGGGAGATGTTTTCTGTGCTGGCACAGTTTTTCCTAGCCAGACATAGTGGAAAAGCTTTTTGCCGAGGTGTAGATGAGAAGAGGAGCTAAAGACGAAGGTAGGATGCTCTCCGGAGGTAAGAGCCGCTGCCGGGCGTCTTTCGGCAGAAGCCGCGCTAAGGAGAGCACTGTGAGCGGCACAATCGTCTTTGCGCGAAGAAGCCGCTTCTTCGGCTCCGGCAGCCGGCGAGAGCGGCAGCTTCGGGAAGGTGAAGAAGCAAGCTGTACAACACTGGGATTGTGTGCGCACCTTGCCAACTGATAGAAAACAGTACCTTTGCACTCTCCTGACTTTTCCAATCACATGAACATTCGATTGGAAGCTGTTTTGGACAACTTTTCTTTTCTTCCTGCCAAACACTTGGCAGACATCCGTGCAACGTCTAGAACACGATGGGAGATGTTTTCTGTGCTGGCACAGTTTTTCCTAGCCAGACATAGTGGAAAAGCTTTTTGCCGAGGTGTAGATGAGAAGAGGAGCTAAAGACGAAGGTAGGATGCTCTCCGGAGGTAAGAGCCGCTGCCGGGCGTCTTTCGGCAGAAGCCGCGCTAAGGAGAGCACTGTGAGCGGCACAATCGTCTTTGCGCGAAGAAGCCGCTTCTTCGGCTCCGGCAGCCGGCGAGAGCGGCAGCTTCGGGAAGGTGAAGAAGCAAGCTGTACAACACTGGGATTGTGTGCGCACCTTGCCAACTGATAGAAAACAGTACCTTTGCACTCTCCTGACTTTTCCAATCACATGAACATTCGATTGGAAGCTGTTTTGGACAACTTTTCTTTTCTTCCTGCCAAACACTTGGCAGACATCCGTGCAACGTCTAGAACACGATGGGAGATGTTTTCTATGCTGGCACAGTTTTTCCTAGCCAGACATAGTGGAAAAGCTTTTTGCCGAGGTGTAGATGAGATAAGGAGCTAAAGACGAAGGTAGGATGCTCTCCGGAGGTAAGAGCCGCTGCCGGGCGTCTTTCGGCAGAAGCCGCGCTAAGGAGAGCACTGTGAGCGGCACAATCGTCTTTGCGCGAAGAAGCCGCTTCTTCGGCTCTGGCAGCCAGCGAGAGCGGCAGCTTCGGGAAGGTGAAGAAGCAAGCTGTACAACACTGGGATTGTGTGCGCACCTTGCCAACTGATAGAAAACAGTACCTTTGCACTCTCCTGACTTTTCCAATCACATGAACATTCGATTGGAAGCTGTTTTGGACAACTTTTCTTTTCTTCCTGCCAAACACTTGGCAGACATCCGTGCAACGTCTAGAACACGATGGGAGATGTTTTCTGTGCTGGCACAGTTTTTCCTAGCCAGACATAGTGGAAAAGCTTTTTGCCGAGGTGTAGATGAGAAGAGGAGCTAAAGAGGAAGGTAGGATGCTCTCCGGAGCTAAGAGCCGCTGCCGGGCGTCTTTCGGCAGAAGCCGCGCTAAGGAGAGCACTGTGAGCGGCACCATCGTCTTTGCGCGAAGAAGCCGCTTCTTCGGCTCCGGCAGCCGGCGAGAGCGGCAGCTTCGGGAAGGTGAAGAAGCAAGCTGTACAACACTGGGATTGTGTGCGCACCTTGCCAACTGATAGAAAACAGTACCTTTGCACTCTCCTGACTTTTCCAATCACATGAACATTCGATTGGAAGCTGTTTTGGACAACTTTTCTTTTCTTCCTGCCAAACACTTGGCAGACATCCGTGCAACGTCTAGAACACGATGGGAGATGTTTTCTATGCTGGCACAGTTTTTCCTAGCCAGACATAGTGGAAAAGCTTTTTGCCGAGGTGTAGATGGGATAAGGAGCTAAAGAGGAAGGTAGGATGCTCTCCGGAGGTAAGAGCCGCTGCCGGGCGTCTTTCGGCAGAAGCCGCGCTAAGGAGAGCACTGTGAGCGGCACAATCGTCTTTGCGCGAAGAAGCCGCTTCTTGGGCTCCGGCAGCCGGCGAGAGCGGCAGCTTCGGGAAGGTGAAGAAGCAAGCTGTACAACACTGGGATTGTGTGCGCACCTTGCCAACTGATAGAAAACAGTACCTTTGCACTCTCCTGACTTTTCCAATCACATGAACATTCGATTGGAAGCTGTTTTGGACAACTTTTCTTTTCTTCCTGCCAAACACTTGGCAGACATCCGTGCAACGTCTAGAACACGATGGGAGATGTTTTCTGTGCTGGCACAGTTTTTCCTAGCCAGACATAGTGGAAAAGCTTTTTGCCGAGGTGTAGATGAGAAGAGGAGCTAAAGAGGAAGGTAGGATGCTCTCCGGAGGTAAGAGCCGCTGCCGGGCGTCTTTCGGCAGAAGCCGCGCTAAGGAGAGCACTGTGAGCGGCACAATCGTCTTTGCGCGAAGAAGCCGCTTCTTGGGCTCCGGCAGCCGGCGAGAGCGGCAGCTTCGGGAAGGTGAAGAAGCAAGCTGTACAACACTGGGATTGTGTGCGCACCTTGCCAACTGATAGAAAACAGTACCTTTGCACTCTCCTGACTTTTCCAATCACATGAACATTCGATTGGAAGCTGTTTTGGACAACTTTTCTTTTCTACCTGCCCAACACTTGGCAGACATCCGTGCAACGTCTAGAACACGATGGGAGATGTTTTCTGTGCTGGCACAGTTTTTCCTAGCCAGACATAGTGGAAAAGCTTTTTGCCGAGGTGTAGATGAGAAGAGGAGCTAAAGAGGAAGGTAGGATGCTCTCCGGAGGTAAGAGCCGCTGCTGGGCGTCTTTCGGCAGAAGCATCGCTAAGGAGAGCACTGTGAGCGGCACAATCGTCCTTGCGCGAAGAATCCGCTTCTTCGGCTCCGGCAGCCGGCGAGAGCGGCAGCTTCGGGAAGGTGAAGAAGCAAGCTGTACAACACTGGGATTGTGTGCGCACCTTGCCAACTGATAGAAAACAGTACCTTTGCACTCTCCTGACTTTTCCAATCACATGAACATTCGATTGGAAGCTGTTTTGGACAACTTTTCTTTTCTTCCTGCCAAACACTTGGCAGACATCCGTGCAACGTCTAGAACACGATGGGAGATGTTTTCTATGCTGGCACAGTTTTTCCTAGCCAGACATAGTGGAAAAGCTTTTTGCCGAGGTGTAGATGAGATAAGGAGCTAAAGACGAAGGTAGGATGCTCTCCGGAGGTAAGAGCCGCTGCCGGGCGTCTTTCGGCAGAAGCCGCGCTAAGGAGAGCACTGTGAGCGGCACAATCGTCTTTGCGCGAAGAAGCCGCTTCTTCGGCTCTGGCAGCCAGCGAGAGCGGCAGCTTCGGGAAGGTGAAGAAGCAAGCTGTACAACACTGGGATTGTGTGCGCACCTTGCCAACTGATAGAAAACAGTACCTTTGCACTCTCCTGACTTTTCCAATCACATGAACATTCGATTGGAAGCTGTTTTGGACAACTTTTCTTTTCTTCCTGCCAAACACTTGGCAGACATCCGTGCAACGTCTAGAACACGATGGGAGATGTTTTCTGTGCTGGCACAGTTTTTCCTAGCCAGACATAGTGGAAAAGCTTTTTGCCGAGGTGTAGATGAGAAGAGGAGCTAAAGACGAAGGTAGGATGCTCTCCGGAGGTAAGAGCCGCTGCCGGGCGTCTTTCGGCAGAAGCCGCGCTAAGGAGAGCACTGTGAGCGGCACCATCGTCTTTGCGCGAAGAAGCCGCTTCTTCGGCTCCGGCAGCCGGCGAGAGCGGCAGCTTCGGGAAGGTGAAGAAGCAAGCTGTACAACACTGGGATTGTGTGCGCACCTTGCCAACTGATAGAAAACAGTACCTTTGCACTCTCCTGACCTTTCCAATCACATGAACATTCGATTGGAAGCTGTTTTGGACAACTTTCCTTTTCTTCCTGCCCAACACTTGGCAGACATCCGTGCAACGTCTAGAACACGATGGGAGATGTTTTCTGTGCTGGCACAGTTTTTCCTAGCCAGACATAGTGGAAAAGCTTTTTGCCGAGGTGTAGATGAGAAGAGGAGCTAAAGACGAAGGTAGGATGCTCTCCGGAGGTAAGAGCCGCTGCCGGGCGTCTTTCGGCAGAAGCCGCGCTAAGGAGAGCACTGTGAGCGGCACAATCGTCTTTGCGCGAAGAAGCCGCTTCTTGGGCTCCGGCAGCCGGCGAGAGCGGCAGCTTCGGGAAGGTGAAGAAGCAAGCTGTACAACACTGGGATTGTGTGCGCACCTTGCCAACTGATAGAAAACAGTACCTTTGCACTCTCCTGACTTTTCCAATCACATGAACATTCGATTGGAAGCTGTTTTGGACAACTTTTCTTTTCTTCCTGCCAAACACTTGGCAGACATCCGTGCAACGTCTAGAACACGATGGGAGATGTTTTCTGTGCTGGCACAGTTTTTCCTAGCCAGACATAGTGGAAAAGCTTTTTGCCGAGGTGTAGATGAGATAAGGAGCTAAAGACGAAGGTAGGATGCTCTCTGGAGGTAAGAGCCGCTGCCGGGCGTCTTTCGGCAGAAGCCGCGCTAAGGAGAGCACTGTGAGCGGCACAATCGTCTTTGCGCGAAGAAGCCGCTTCTTCGGCTCCGGCAGCCGGCGAGAGCGGCAGCTTCGGGAAGGTGAAGAAGCAAGCTGTACAACACTGGGATTGTGTGCGCACCTTGCCAACTGATAGAAAACAGTACCTTTGCACTCTCCTGACTTTTCCAATCACATGAACATTCGATTGGAAGCTGTTTTGGACAACTTTTCTTTTCTTCCTGCCAAACACTTGGCAGACATCCGTGCAACGTCTAGAACACGATGGGAGATGTTTTCTATGCTGGCACAGTTTTTCCTAGCCAGACATAGTGGAAAAGCTTTTTGCCGAGGTGTAGATGGGATAAGGAGCTAAAGACGAAGGTAGGATGCTCTCCGGAGGTAAGAGCCGCTGCCGGGCGTCTTTCGGCAGAAGCCGCGCTAAGGAGAGCACTGTGAGCGGCACAATCGTCTTTGCGCGAAGAAGCCGCTTCTTCGGCTCCGGCAGCCGGCGAGAGCGGCAGCTTCGGGAAGGTGAAGAAGCAAGCTGTACAACACTGGGATTGTGTGCGCACCTTGCCAACTGATAGAAAACAGTACCTTTGCACTCTCCTGACTTTTCCAATCACATGAACATTCGATTGGAAGCTGTTTTGGACAACTTTTCTTTTCTTCATGCCAAACACTTGGCAGACATCTCTGCAACTTCTAGGACACGATGGGAGATGTTTTCTGTGCTGGCACAGTTTTTCCTAGCCAGACATAGTGGAAAAGCTTTTTGCCGAGGTGTAGATGAGAAGAGGAGCTAAAGAGGATGGTAGGATGCTCTCCGGAGGTAAGAGCCGCTGCCGGGCGTCTTTCGGCAGAAGCCGCGCTAAGGAGAGCACTGTGAGCGGCACAATCGTCTTTGCGCGAAGAAGCCGCTTCTTCGGCTCCGGCAGCCGGCGAGAGAGGCAGCTTCGGGAAGGTGAAGAAGCAAGCTGTACAACACTGGGATTGTGTGCGCACCTTGCCAACTGATAGAAAACAGTACCTTTGCACTCTCCTGACTTTTCCAATCACATGAACATTCGATTGGAAGCTGTTTTGGACAACTTTTCTTTTCTTCCTGGCAAACACTTGGCAGACATCCGTGCAACGTCTAGAACACGATGGGAGATGTTTTCTGTGCTGGCACAGTTTTTCCTAGCCAGACATAGTGGAAAAGCTTTTTGCCGAGGTGTAGATGAGAAGAGGAGCTAAAGACGAAGGTAGGTTGCTCTCCAGAGGTAAGAGCCGCTGCCGGGCATCTTTCGGCAGAAGCCGCGCTAAGGAGAGCACTGTGAGCGGCACAATCGTCTTTGCGCGAAGAAGCCGCTTCTTCGGCTCCGGCAGCCGGCGAGAGCGGCAGCTTCAGGAAGGTGAAGAAGCAAGCTGTACAACACTGGGATTGTGTGCGCACCTTGCCAACTGATAGAAAACAGTACCTTTGCACTCTCCTGACTTTTCCAATCACATGAACATTCGATTGGAAGCTGTTTTGGACAACTTTTCTTTTCTTCCTGCCAAACACTTGGCAGACATCCGTGCAACGTCTAGAAGACGATGGGAGATGTTTTCTGTGCTGGCACAGTTTTTCCTAGCCAGACATAGTGGAAAAGCTTTTTGCCGAGGTGTAGATGAGAAGAGGAGCTAAAGACGAAGGTAGGATGCTCTCCGGAGGTAAGAGCCGCTGCCGGGCGTCTTTCGGCAGAAGCCGCGCTAAGGAGAGCACTGTGAGCGGCACAATCGTCTTTGCGCGAAGAAGCCGCTTCTTCGGCTCCGGCAGCCGGCGAGAGCGGCAGCTTCGGGAAGGTGAAGAAGCAAGCTGTACAACACTGGGATTGTGTGCGCACCTTGCCAACTGATAGAAAACAGTACCTTTGCACTCTCCTGACTTTTCCAATCACATGAACATTCGATTGGAAGCTGTTTTGGACAACTTTTCTTTTCTTCCTGCCAAACACTTGGCAGACATCCGTGCAACGTCTAGAAGACGATGGGAGATGTTTTCTGTGCTGGCACAGTTTTTCCTAGCCAGACATAGTGGAAAAGCTTTTTGCCGAGGTGTAGATGAGATAAGGAGCTAAAGACGAAGGTAGGATGCTCTCCGGAGGTAAGAGCCGCTGCCGGGCGTCTTTCGGCAGAAGCCGCGCTAAGGAGAGCACTGTGAGCGGCACAATCGTCTTTGCGCGAAGAAGCCGCTTCTTCGGCTCCGGCAGCCGGCGAGAGCGGCAGCTTCGGGAAGGTGAAGAAGCAAGCTGTACAACACTGGGATTGTGTGCGCACCTTGCCAACTGATAGAAAACAGTACCTTTGCACTCTCCTGACTTTTCCAATCACATGAACATTCGATTGGAAGCTGTTTTGGACAACTTTTCTTTTCTTCCTGCCAAACACTTGGCAGACATCCGTGCAACGTCTAGAACACGATGGGAGATGTTTTCTGTGCTGGCACAGTTTTTCCTAGCCAGACATAGTGGAAAAGCTTTTTGCCGAGGTGTAGATGAGAAGAGGAGCTAAAGACGAAGGTAGGATGCTCTCCGGAGGTAAGAGCCGCTGCCGGGCGTCTTTCGGCAGAAGCCGCGCTAAGGAGAGCACTGTGAGCGGCACAATCGTCTTTGCGCGAAGAAGCCGCTTCTTCGGCTCCGGCAGCCGGCGAGAGCGGCAGCTTCGGGAAGGTGAAGAAGCAAGCTGTACAACACTGGGATTGTGTGCGCACCTTGCCAACTGATAGAAAACAGTACCTTTGCACTCTCCTGACTTTTCCAATCACATGAACATTCGATTGGAAGCTGTTTTGGACAACTTTTCTTCCTGCCAAACACTTGGCAGACATCCGTGCAACGTCTAGAACACGATGGGAGATGTTTTCTGTGCTGGCACAGTTTTTCCTAGCCAGACATAGTGGAAAAGCTTTTTGCCGAGGTGTAGATGAGAAGAGGAGCTAAAGACGAAGGTAGGATGCTCTCCGGAGGTAAGAGCCGCTGCCGGGCGTCTTTCGGCAGAAGCCGCGCTAAGGAGAGCACTGTGAGCGGCACAATCGTCTTTGCGCGAAGAAGCCGCTTCTTCGGCTCCGGCAGCCGGCGAGAGCGGCAGCTTCGGGAAGGTGAAGAAGCAAGCTGTACAACAGTGGGATTGTGTGCGCACCTTGCCAACTGATAGAAAACAGTACCTTTGCACTCTCCTGACTTTTCCAATCACATGAACATTCGATTGGAAGCTGTTTTGGACAACTTTTCTTTTCTTCCTGCCAAACACTTGGCAGACATCCGTGCAACGTCTAGAACACGATGGGAGATGTTTTCTGTGCTGGCACAGTTTTTCCTAGCCAGACATAGTGGAAAAGCTTTTTGCCGAGGTGTAGATGAGAAGAGGAGCTAAAGAGGAAGGTAGGATGCTCTCCGGAGGTAAGAGCCGCTGCCGGGCGTCTTTCGGCAGAAGCCGCGCTAAGGAGAGCACTGTGAGCGGCACAATCGTCTTTGCGCGAAGAAGCCGCTTCTTTGGCTCCGGCAGCCGGCGAGAGCGGCAGCTTCGGGAAGGTGAAGAAGCAAGCTGTACAACACTGGGATTGTGTGCGCACCTTGCCAACTGATAGAAAACAGTACCTTTGCACTCTCCTGACTTTTCCAATCACATGAACATTCGATTGGAAGCTGTTTTGGACAACTTTTCTTTTCTTCCTGCCAAACACTTGGCAGACATCCGTGCAACGTCTAGAAGACGATGGGAGATGTTTTCTGTGCTGGCACAGTTTTTCCTAGCCAGACATAGTGGAAAAGCTTTTTGCCGAGGTGTAGATGAGATAAGGAGCTAAAGACGAAGGTAGGATGCTCTCCGGAGGTAAGAGCCGCTGCCGGGCGTCTTTCGGCAGAAGCCGCGCTAAGGAGAGCACTGTGAGCGGCACAATCGTCTTTGCGCGAAGAAGCCGCTTCTTCGGCTCCGGCAGCCGGCGAGAGCGGCAGCTTCGGGAAGGTGAAGAAGCAAGCTGTACAACACTGGGATTGTGTGCGCACCTTGCCAACTGATAGAAAACAGTACCTTTGCACTCTCCTGACTTTTCCAATCACATGAACATTCGATTGGAAGCTGTTTTGGACAACTTTTCTTTTCTTCATGCCAAACACTTGGCAGACATCTCTGCAACTTCTAGGACACGATGGGAGATGTTTTCTGTGCTGGCACAGTTTTTCCTAGCCAGACATAGTGGAAAAGCTTTTTGCCGAGGTGTAGATGAGAAGAGGAGCTAAAGACGAAGGTAGGATGCTCTCTGGAGGTAAGAGCCGCTGCCGGGCGTCTTTCGGCAGAAGCCGCGCTAAGGAGAGCACTGTGAGCGGCACAATCGTCTTTGCGCGAAGAAGCCGCTTCTTCGGCTCCGGCAGCCGGCGAGAGCGGCAGCTTCGGGAAGGTGAAGAAGCAAGCTGTACAACACTGGGATTGTGTGCGCACCTTGCCAACTGATAAAAAACAGGACCTTTGCACTCTCCTGACTTTTCCAATCACATGAACATTCGATTGGAAGCTGTTTTGGACAACTTTTCTTTTCTTCCTGCCAAACACTTGGCAGACATCCGTGCAACGTCTAGAACACGATGGGAGATGTTTTCTATGCTGGCACAGTTTTTCCTAGCCAGACATAGTGGAAAAGCTTTTTGCCGAGGTGTAGATGAGATAAGGAGCTAAAGACGAAGGTAGGATGCTCTCCGGAGGTAAGAGCCGCTGCCGGGCGTCTTTCGGCAGAAGCCGCGCTAAGGAGAGCACTGTGAGCGGCACAATCGTCTTTGCGCGAAGAAGCCGCTTCTTCGGCTCCGGCAGCCGGCGAGAGCGGCAGCTTCGGGAAGGTGAAGAAGCAAGCTGTACAACACTGGGATTGTGTGCGCACCTTGCCAACTGATAGAAAACAGTACCTTTGCACTCTCCTGACTTTTCCAATCACATGAACATTCGATTGGAAGCTGTTTTGGACAACTTTTCTTTTCTTCCTGCCCAACACTTGGCAGACATCCGTGCAACGTCTAGAAGACGATGGGAGATGTTTTCTGTGCTGGCACAGTTTTTCCTAGCCAGACATAGTGGAAAAGCTTTTTGCCGAGGTGTAGATGAGAAGAGGAGCTAAAGACGAAGGTAGGATGCTCTCCGGAGGTAAGAGCCGCTGCCGGGCGTCTTTCGGCAGAAGCCGCGCTAAGGAGAGCACTGTGAGCGGCACAATAGTCTTTGCGCGAAGAAGCCGCTTCTTCGGCTCCGGCAGCCGGCGAGAGCGGCAGCTTCGGGAAGGTGAAGAAGCAAGCTGTACAACACTGGGATTGTGTGCGCACCTTGCCAACTGATAGAAAACAGTACCTTTGCACTCTCCTGACTTTTCCAATCACATGAACATTCGATTGGAAGCTGTTTTGGACAACTTTTCTTTTCTTCCTGCCAAACACTTGGCAGACATCCGTGCAACGTCTAGAACACGATGGGAGATGTTTTCTGTGCTGGCACAGTTTTTCCTAGCCAGACATAGTGGAAAAGCTTTTTGCCGAGGTGTAGATGAGAAGAGGAGCTAAAGACGAAAGTAGGATGCTCTCCGGAGGTAAGAGCCGCTGCCGGGAGTCTTTCGGCAGAAGCCGCGCTAAGGAGAGCACTGTGAGCGGCACAATCGTCCATGCGCGAAGAAGCCGCTTCTTCGGCTCCGGCAGCCGGCGAGAGCGGCAGCTTCGGGAAGGTGAAGAAGCAAGCTGTACAACACTGGGATTGTGTGCGCACCTTGCCAACTGATAGAAAACAGTACCTTTGCACTCTCCTGACCCTTCCAATCACATGAACATTCGATTGGAAGCTGTTTTGGACAACTTTTCTTTTCTTCCTGCCAAACACTTGGCAGACATCCGTGCAACGTCTAGAACACGATGGGAGATGTTTTCTGTGCTGGCACAGTTTTTCCTAGCCAGACATAGTGGAAAAGCTTTTTGCCGAGGTGTAGATGAGAAGAGGAGCTAAAGACGAAGGAAGGTAGGATGCTCTCCGGAGGTAAGAGCCGCTGCCGGGCGTCTTTCGGCAGAAGCCGCGCTAAGGAGAGCACTGTGAGCGGCACAATCGTCTTTGCGCGAAGAAGCCGCTTCTTCGGCTCCGGCAGCCGGCGAGAGCGGCAGCTTCGGGAAGGTGAAGAAGCAAGCTTTACAACACTGGCATTGTGTGCGCACCTTGCCAACTGATAGAAAACAGTACCTTTGTACTCTCCTGACTTTTCCAATCACATGAACATTCGATTGGAAGCTGTTTTGGACAACTTTTCTTTTCTTCCTGCCAAACACTTGGCAGACATCTCTGCAACTTCTAGAACACGATGGGAGATGTTTTCTGTGCTGGCACAGTTTTTCCTAGCCAGACATAGTGGAAAAGCTTTTTGCCGAGGTGTAGATGAGAAGAGGAGCTAAAGAGGAAGGTAGAATGCTCTCCGGAGGTAAGAGCCGCTGCCGGGCGTCTTTCGGCAGAAGCATCGCTAAGGAGAGCACTGTGAGCGGCACAATCGTCTTTGCGCGAAGAAGCCGCTTCTTCGGCTCCGGCAGCCGGCGAGAGCGGCAGCTTCGGGAAGGTGAAGAAGCAAGCTGTACAACACTGGGATTGTGTGCGCACCTTGCCAACTGATAGAAAACAGTACCTTTGCACTCTCCTGACTTTTCCAATCACATGAACATTCGATTGGAAGCTGTTTTGGACAACTTTTCTTTTCTTCCTGCCAAACACTTGGCAGACATCCGTGCAACGTCTAGAACACGATGGGAGATGTTTTCTGTGCTGGCACAGTTTTTCCTAGCCAGACATAGTGGAAAAGCTTTTTGCCGAGGTGTAGATGAGAAGAGGAGCTAAAGACGAAGGTAGGATGCTCTCCGGAGGTAAGAGCCGCTGCCGGGCGTCTTTCGGCAGAAGCCGCGCTAAGGAGAGCACTGTGAGCGGCACAATCGTCTTTGCGCGAAGAAGCCGCTTCTTCGGCTCCGGCAGCCGGCGAGAGCGGCAGCTTCGGGAAGGTGAAGAAGCAAGCTGTACAACACTGGCATTGTGTGCGCACCTTGCCAACTGATAAAAAACAGGACCTTTGCACTCTCCTGACTTTTCCAATCACATGAACATTCGATTGGAAGCTGTTTTGGACAACTTTTCTTTTCTTCCTGCCAAACACTTGGCAGACATCCGTGCAACGTCTAGAACACGATGGGAGATGTTTTCTGTGCTGGCACAGTTTTTCCTAGCCAGACATAGTGGAAAAGCTTTTTGCCGAGGTGTAGATGAGAAGAGGAGCTAAAGAGGAAGGTAGGATGCTCTCCGGAGGTAAGAGCCGCTGCCGGGCGTCTTTCGGCAGAAGCCGCGCTAAGGAGAGCACTGTGAGCGGCACAATCGTCTTTGCGCGAAGAAGCCGCTTCTTCGGCTCCGGCAGCCGGCGAGAGCGGCAGCTTCGGGAAGGTGAAGAAGCAAGCTGTACAACACTGGGATTGTGTGCGCACCTTGTCAACTGATAGAAAACAGTACCTTTGCACTCTCCTGACTTTTCCAATCACATGAACATTCGATTGGAAGCTGTTTTGGACAACTTTTCTTTTCTTCCTGCCAAACACTTGGCAGACATCCGTGCAACGTCTAGAACACGATGGGAGATGTTTTCTGTGCTGGCACAGTTTTTCCTAGCCAGACATAGTGGAAAAGCTTTTTGCCGAGGTGTAGATGAGAAGAGGAGCTAAAGACGAAGGTAGGATGCTCTCCGGAGGTAAGAGCCGCTGCCGGGCGTCTTTCGGCAGAAGCCGCGCTAAGGAGAGCACTGTGAGCGACACAATCGTCTTTGCGCGAAGAAGCCGCTTCTTCGGCTCCGGCAGCCGGCGAGAGCGGCAGCTTCGGGAAGGTGAAGAAGCAAGCTGTACAACACTGGGATTGTGTGCGCACCTTGCCAACTGATAGAAAACAATACCTTTGCACTCTCCTGACTTTTCCAATCACATGAACATTCGATTGGAAGCTGTTTTGGACAACTTTTCTTTTCTTCCTGCCAAACACTTGGCAGACATCCGTGCAACGTCTAGAACACGATGGGAGATGTTTTCTGTGCTGGCACAGTTTTTCCTAGCCAGACATAGTGGAAAAGCTTTTTGCCGAGGTGTAGATGAGAAGAGGAGCTAAAGACGAAGGTAGGATGCTCTCCGGAGGTAAAAGCCGCTGCCGGGCGTCTTTCGGCAGAAGCCGCGCTAAGGAGAGCACTGTGAGCGGCACAATCGTCTTTGCGCGAAGAAGCCGCTTCTTCGGCTCCGGCAGCCGGCGAGAGCGGCAGCTTCGGGAAGGTGAAGAAGCAAGCTTTACAACACTGGCATTGTGTGCGCACCTTGCCAACTGATAGAAAACAGTACCTTTGTACTCTCCTGACTTTTCCAATCACATGAACATTCGATTGGAAGCTGTTTTGGACAACTTTTCTTTTCTTCCTGCCAAACACTTGGCAGACATCTCTGCAACTTCTAGAACACGATGGGAGATGTTTTCTGTGCTGGCACAGTTTTTCCTAGCCAGACATAGTGGAAAAGCTTTTTGCCGAGGTGTAGATGAGAAGAGGAGCTAAAGAGGAAGGTAGAATGCTCTCCGGAGGTAAGAGCCGCTGCCGGGCGTCTTTCGGCAGAAGCATCGCTAAGGAGAGCACTGTGAGCGGCACAATCGTCTTTGCGCGAAGAAGCCGCTTCTTCGGCTCCGGCAGCCGGCGAGAGCGGCAGCTTCGGGAAGGTGAAGAAGCAAGCTGTACAACACTGGGATTGTGTGCGCACCTTGCCAACTGATAGAAAACAGTACCTTTGCACTCTCCTGACTTTTCCAATCACATGAACATTCGATTGGAAGCTGTTTTGGACAACTTTTCTTTTCTTCCTGCCAAACACTTGGCAGACATCCGTGCAACGTCTAGAACACGATGGGAGATGTTTTCTGTGCTGGCACAGTTTTTCCTAGCCAGACATAGTGGAAAAGCTTTTTGCCGAGGTGTAGATGAGAAGAGGAGCTAAAGACGAAGGTAGGATGCTCTCCGGAGGTAAGAGCCGCTGCCGGGCGTCTTTCAGCAGAAGCCGCGCTAAGGAGAGCACTGTGAGCGGCACAATCGTCTTTGCGCGAAGAAGCCGCTTCTTGGGCTCCGGCAGCCGGCGAGAGCGGCAGCTTCGGGAAGGTGAAGAAGCAAGCTGTACAACACTGGGATTGTGTGTGCACCTTGCCAACTGATAGAAAACAGTACCTTTGCACTCTCCTGACTTTTCCAATCACATGAACATTCGATTGGAAGCTGTTTTGGACAACTTTTCTTTTCTTCCTGCCAAACACTTGGCAGACATCCGTGCAACGTCTAGAACACGATGGGAGATGTTTTCTGTGCTGGCACAGTTTTTCCTAGCCAGACATAGTGGAAAAGCTTTTTGCCGAGGTGTAGATGAGAAGAGGAGCTAAAGACGAAGGTAGGATGCTCTCCGGAGGTAAGAGCCGCTGCCGGGCGTCTTTCGGCAGAAGCCGCGCTAAGGAGAGCACTGTGAGCGGCACAGTCATCTTTGCGCGAAGAAGCCGCTTCTTCGGCTCCGGCAGCCGGCGAGAGCGGCAGCTTCGGGAAGGTGAAGAAGCAAGCTGTACAACACTGGGATTGTGTGCGCACCTTGCCAACTGATAGAAAACAATACCTTTGCACTCTCCTGACTTTTCCAATCACATGAACATTCGATTGGAAGCTGTTTTGGACAACTTTTCTTTTCTTCCTGCCAAACACTTGGCAGACATCCGTGCAACGTCTAGAACACGATGGGAGATGTTTTCTGTGCTGGCACAGTTTTTCCTAGCCAGACATAGTGGAAAAGCTTTTTGCCGAGGTGTAGATGAGAAGAGGAGCTAAAGACGAAGGTAGGATGCTCTCCGGAGGTAAGAGCCGCTGCCGGGCGTCTTTCGGCAGAAGCCGCGCTAAGGAGAGCACTGTGAGCGGCACAATCGTCTTTGCGCGAAGAAGCCGCTTCTTCGGCTCCGGCAGCCGGCGAGAGCGGCAGCTTCGGGAAGGTGAAGAAGCAAGCTTTACAACACTGGCATTGTGTGCGCACCTTGCCAACTGATAGAAAACAGTACCTTTGTACTCTCCTGACTTTTCCAATCACATGAACATTCGATTGGAAGCTGTTTTGGACAACTTTTCTTTTCTTCCTGCCAAACACTTGGCAGACATCTCTGCAACTTCTAGAACACGATGGGAGATGTTTTCTGTGCTGGCACAGTTTTTCCTAGCCAGACATAGTGGAAAAGCTTTTTGCCGAGGTGTAGATGAGAAGAGGAGCTAAAGAGGAAGGTAGAATGCTCTCCGGAGGTAAGAGCCGCTGCCGGGCGTCTTTCGGCAGAAGCATCGCTAAGGAGAGCACTGTGAGCGGCACAATCGTCTTTGCGCGAAGAAGCCGCTTCTTCGGCTCCGGCAGCCGGCGAGAGCGGCAGCTTCGGGAAGGTGAAGAAGCAAGCTGTACAACACTGGGATTGTGTGCGCACCTTGCCAACTGATAGAAAACAGTACCTTTGCACTCTCCTGACTTTTCCAATCACATGAACATTCGATTGGAAGCTGTTTTGGACAACTTTTCTTTTCTTCCTGCCAAACACTTGGCAGACATCCGTGCAACGTCTAGAACACGATGGGAGATGTTTTCTGTGCTGGCACAGTTTTTCCTAGCCAGACATAGTGGAAAAGCTTTTTGCCGAGGTGTGGATGAGAAGAGGAGCTAAAGACGAAGGTAGGATGCTCTCCGGAGGTAAGAGCCGCTGCCGGGCGTCTTTCAGCAGAAGCCGCGCTAAGGAGAGCACTGTGAGCGGCACAATCGTCTTTGCGCGAAGAAGCCGCTTCTTCGGCTCCGGCAGCCGGCGAGAGCGGCAGCTTCGGGAAGGTGAAGAAGCAAGCTGTACAACACTGGGATTGTGTGCGCACCTTGCCAACTGATAGAAAACAGTACCTTTGCACTCTCCTGACTTTTCCAATCACATGAACATTCGATTGGAAGCTGTTTTGGACAACTTTTCTTTTCTTCCTGCCAAACACTTGGCAGACATCCGTGCAACGTCTAGAACACGATGGGAGATGTTTTCTGTGCTGGCACAGTTTTTCCTAGCCAGACATAGTGGAAAAGCTTTTTGCCGAGGTGTAGATGAGAAGAGGAGCTAAAGAGGAAGGTAGGATGCTCTCCGGAGGTAAGAGCCGCTGCCGGGCGTCTTTCAGCAGAAGCCGCGCTAAGGAGAGCACTGTGAGCGGCACAGTCATCTTTGCGCGAAGAAGCCGCTTCTTCGGCTCCGGCAGCCGGCGAGAGCGGCAGCTTCGGGAAGGTGAAGAAGCAAGCTGTACAACACTGGGATTGTGTGCGCACCTTGCCAACTGATAGAAAACAGTACCTTTGCACTCTCCTGACTTTTCCAATCACATGAACATTCGATTGGAAGCTGTTTTGGACAACTTTTCTTTTCTTCATGCCAAACACTTGGCAGGCATCTCTGCAAATTCTAGAACACGATGGGAGATGTTTTCTGTGCTGGCACAGTTTTTCCTAGCCAGACATAGTGGAAAAGCTTTTTGCCGAGGTGTAGATGAGAAGAGGAGCTAAAGACGAAGGTAGGATGCTCTCCGGAGGTAAGAGCCGCTGCCGGGCATCTTTCGGCAGAAGCCGCGCTAAGGAGAGCACTGTGAGCGGCACAATCGTCTTTGCGCGAAGAAGCCGCTTCTTCGGCTCCGGCAGCCGGCGAGAGCGGCAGCTTCGGGAAGGTGAAGAAGCAAGCTGTACAACACTGGGATTGTGTGCGCACCTTGCCAACTGATAGAAAACAGTACCTTTGCACTCTCCTGACCTTTCCAATCACATGAACATTCGATTGGAAGCTGTTTTGGACAACTTTTCTTTTCTTCCTGCCAAACACTTGGCAGACATCCGTGCAACGTCTAGAACACGATGGGAGATGTTTTCTGTGCTGGCACAGTTTTTCCTAGCCAGACATAGTGGAAAAGCTTTTTGCCGAGGTGTAGATGAGAAGAGGAGCTAAAGACGAAGGAAGGTAGGATGCTCTCCGGAGGTAAGAGCCGCTGCCGGGCGTCTTTCGGCAGAAGCCGCGCTAAGGAGAGCACTGTGAGCGGCACAGTCATCTTTGCGCGAAGAAGCCGCTTCTTCGGCTCAGGCAGCCGGCGAGAGCGGCAGCTTCGGGAAGGTGAAGAAGCAAGCTGTACAACACTGGGATTGTGTGCGCACCTTGCCAACTGATAGAAAACAGTACCTTTGCACTCTCCTGACTTTTCCAATCACATGAACATTCGATTGGAAGCTGTTTTGGACAACTTTTCTTTTCTTCATGCCAAACACTTGGCAGGCATCTCTGCAAATTCTAGAACACGATGGGAGATGTTTTCTGTGCTGGCACAGTTTTTCCTAGCCAGACATAGTGGAAAAGCTTTTTGCCGAGGTGTAGATGAGAAGAGGAGCTAAAGACGAAGGTAGGATGCTCTCCGGAGGTAAGAGCCGCTGCCGGGCATCTTTCGGCAGAAGCCGCGCTAAGGAGAGCACTGTGAGCGGCACAATCGTCTTTGCGCGAAGAAGCCGCTTCTTCGGCTCCGGCAGCCGGCGAGAGCGGCAGCTTCGGGAAGGTGAAGAAGCAAGCTGTACAACACTGGGATTGTGTGCGCACCTTGCCAACTGATAGAAAACAGTACCTTTGCACTCTCCTGACCTTTCCAATCACATGAACATTCGATTGGAAGCTGTTTTGGACAACTTTTCTTTTCTTCCTGCCAAACACTTGGCAGACATCCGTGCAACGTCTAGAACACGATGGGAGATGTTTTCTGTGCTGGCACAGTTTTTCCTAGCCAGACATAGTGGAAAAGCTTTTTGCCGAGGTGTAGATGAGAAGAGGAGCTAAAGACGAAGATAGCATGCTCTCCGGAGGTAAGAGCCGCTGCCGGGCATCTTTCGGCAGAAGCCGCGCTAAGGAGAGCACTGTGAGCAGCACAATCGTCTTTGCGCGAAGAAGCCGCTTCTTCGGCTCCGGCAGCCGGCGAGAGCGGCAGCTTCGGGAAGGTGAAGAAGCAAGCTGTACAACACTGGGATTATGTGCGCACCTTGCCAACTGATAGAAAACAGTACCTTTGCACTCTCCTGACTTTTCCAATCACATGAACATTCGATTGGAAGCTGTTTTGGACAACTTTTCTTTTCTTCCTGCCAAACACTTGGCAGACATCCGTGCAACGTCTAGAACACGATGGGAGATGTTTTCTGTGCTGGCACAGTTTTTCCTAGCCAGACATAGTGGAAAAGCTTTTTGCCGAGGTGTAGATGAGAAGAGGAGCTAAAGACGAAGGTAGGATGCTCTCCGGAGGTAAGAGCCGCTGCCGGGCGTCTTTCGGCAGAAGCCGCGCTAAGGAGAGCACTGTGAGCGGCACAATCGTCTTTGCGCGAAGAAGCCGCTTCTTCGGCTCCGGCAGCCGGCGAGAGCGGCAGCTTCGGGAAGGTGAAGAAGCAAGCTGTACAACACTGGGATTGTGTGCGCACCTTGCCAACTGATAGAAAACAGTACCTTTGCACTCTCCTGACTTTTCCAATCACATGAACATTCGATTGGAAGCTGTTTTGGACAACTTTTCTTTTCTTCCTGCCCAACACTTGGCAGACATCTCTGCAAATTCTAGAACACGATGGGAGATGTTTTCTGTGCTGGCACAGTTTTTCCTAGCCAGACATAGTGGAAAAGCTTTTTGCCGAGGTGTAGATGAGAAGAGGAGCTAAAGACGAAGGTAGGATGCTCTCCGGAGGTAAGAGCCGCTGCCGGGCGTCTTTCGGCAGAAGCCGCGCTAAGGAGAGCACTGTGAGCGGCACCATCGTCTTTGCGCGAAGAAGCCGCTTCTTCGGCTCCGGCAGCCGGCGAGAGCGGCAGCTTCGGGAAGGTGAAGAAGCAAGCTGTACAACACTGGGATTGTGTGCGCACCTTGCCAACTGATAGAAAACAGTACCTTTGCACTCTCCTGACTTTTCCAATCACATGAACATTCGATTGGAAGCTGTTTTGGACAACTTTTCTTTTCTTCCTGCCCAACACTTGGCAGACATCCGTGCAACGTCTAGAACACGATGGGAGATGTTTTCTGTGCTGGCACAGTTTTTCCTAGCCAGACATAGTGGAAAAGCTTTTTGCCGAGGTGTAGATGAGAAGAGGAGCTAAAGACGAAGGTAGGATGCTCTCCGGAGGTAAGAGCCGCTGCCGGGCGTCTTTCGGCAGAAGCCGCGCTAAGGAGAGCACTGTGAGCGGCACAATCGTCTTTGCGCGAAGAAGCCGCTTCTTTGGCTCCGGCAGCCGGCGAGAGCGGCAGCTTCGGGAAGGTGAAGAAGCAAGCTGTACAACACTGGGATTGTGTGCGCACCTTGCCAACTGATAGAAAACAGTACCTTTGCACTCTCCTGACTTTTCCAATCACATGAACATTCGATTGGAAGCTGTTTTGGACAACTTTTCTTTTCTTCCTGCCAAACACTTGGCAGACATCCGTGCAACGTCTAGAACACGATGGGAGATGTTTTCTGTGCTGGCACAGTTTTTCCTAGCCAGACATAGTGGAAAAGCTTTTTGCCGAGGTGTAGATGAGAAGAGGAGCTAAAGACGAAGGTAGGATGCTCTCCGGAGGTAAGAGCCGCTGCCGGGCATCTTTCGGCAGAAGCCGCGCTAAGGAGAGCACTGTGAGCGGCACAATCGTCTTTGCGCGAAGAAGCCGCTTCTTCGGCTCCGGGAGCCGGCGAGAGCGGCAGCTTCGGGAAGGTGAAGAAGCAAGCTGTACAACACTGGGATTGTGTGCGCACCTTGCCAACTGATAGAAAACAGTACCTTTGCACTCTCCTGACTTTTCCAATCACATGAACATTCGATTGGAAGCTGTTTTGGACAACTTTTCTTTTCTTCCTGCCAAACACTTGGCAGACATCCGTGCAACGTCTAGAACACGATGGGAGATGTTTTCTGTGCTGGCACAGTTTTTCCTAGCCAGACATAGTGGAAAAGCTTTTTGCCGAGGTGTAGATGAGAAGAGGAGCTAAAGACGAAGGTAGGATGCTCTCCGGAGGTAAGAGCCGCTGCCGGGCGTCTTTCGGCAGAAGCCGCGCTAAGGAGAGCACTGTGAGCGGCACAATCGTCTTTGCGCGAAGAAGCCGCTTCTTCGGCTCCGGCAGCCGGCGAGAGCGGCAGCTTCGGGAAGGTGAAGAAGCAAGCTGTACAACACTGGGATTGTGTGCGCACCTTGCCAACTGATAGAAAACAGTACCTTTGCACTCTCCTGACTTTTCCAATCACATGAACATTCGATTGGAAGCTGTTTTGGACAACTTTTCTTTTCTTCCTGCCAAACACTTGGCAGACATCCGTGCAACGTCTAGAACACGATGGGAGATGTTTTCTGTGCTGGCACAGTTTTTCCTAGCCAGACATAGTGGAAAAGCTTTTTGCCGAGGTGTAGATGAGAAGAGGAGCTAAAGACGAAGGTAGGATGCTCTCCGGAGGTAAGAGCCGCTGCCGGGCGTCTTTCGGCAGAAGCCGCGCTAAGGAGAGCACTGTGAGCGGCACAATCGTCTTTGCGCGAAGAAGCCGCTTCTTCGGCTCCGGCAGCCGGCGAGAGCGGCAGCTTCGGGAAGGTGAAGAAGCAAGCTGTACAACACTGGGATTGTGTGCGCACCTTGCCAACTGATAGAAAACAGTACCTTTGCACTCTCCTGACTTTTCCAATCACATGAACATTCGATTGGAAGCTGTTTTGGACAACTTTTCTTTTCTTCCTGCCAAACACTTGGCAGACATCCGTGCAACGTCTAGAACATGATGGGAGATGTTTTCTGTGCTGGCACAGTTTTTCCTAGCCAGACATAGTGGAAAAGCTTTTTGCCGAGGTGTAGATGAGAAGAGGAGCTAAAGACGAAGGTAGGATGCTCTCCGGAGGTAAGAGCCGCTGCCGGGCGTCTTTCGGCAGAAGCCGCGCTAAGGAGAGCACTGTGAGCGGCACAGTCATCTTTGCGCGAAGAAGCCGCTTCTTCGGCTCCGGCAGCCGGCGAGAGCGGCAGCTTCGGGAAGGTGAAGAAGCAAGCTGTACAACACTGGGATTGTGTGCGCACCTTGCCAACTGATAGAAAACAGTACCTTTGCACTCTCCTGACTTTTCCAATCACATGAACATTCGATTGGAAGCTGTTTTGGACAACTTTTCTTTTCTTCATGCCAAACACTTGGCAGGCATCTCTGCAAATTCTAGAACACGATGGGAGATGTTTTCTGTGCTGGCACAGTTTTTCCTAGCCAGACATAGTGGAAAAGCTTTTTGCCGAGGTGTAGATGAGAAGAGGAGCTAAAGACGAAGGTAGGATGCTCTCCGGAGGTAAGAGCCGCTGCCGGGCATCTTTCGGCAGAAGCCGCGCTAAGGAGAGCACTGTGAGCGGCACAATCGTCTTTGCGCGAAGAAGCCGCTTCTTCGGCTCCGGCAGCCGGCGAGAGCGGCAGCTTCGGGAAGGTGAAGAAGCAAGCTGTACAACACTGGGATTGTGTGCGCACCTTGCCAACTGATAGAAAACAGTACCTTTGCACTCTCCTGACCTTTCCAATCACATGAACATTCGATTGGAAGCTGTTTTGGACAACTTTTCTTTTCTTCCTGCCAAACACTTGGCAGACATCCGTGCAACGTCTAGAACACGATGGGAGATGTTTTCTGTGCTGGCACAGTTTTTCCTAGCCAGACATAGTGGAAAAGCTTTTTGCCGAGGTGTAGATGAGAAGAGGAGCTAAAGAGGAAGGTAGGATGCTCTCCGGAGGTAAGAGCCGCTGCCGGGCGTCTTTCGGCAGAAGCCGCGCTAAGGAGAGCACTGTGAGCGGCACAATCGTCTTTGCGCGAAGAAGCCGCTTCTTGGGCTCCGGCAGCCGGCGAGAGCGGCAGCTTCGGGAAGGTGAAGAAGCAAGCTGTACAACACTGGGATTGTGTGCGCACCTTGCCAACTGATAGAAAACAGTACCTTTGCACTCTCCTGACTTTTCCAATCACATGAACATTCGATTGGAAGCTGTTTTGGACAACTTTTCTTTTCTTCCTGCCAAACACTTGGCAGACATCCGTGCAACGTCTAGAACACGATGGGAGATGTTTTCTGTGCTGGCACAGTTTTTCCTAGCCAGACATAGTGGAAAAGCTTTTTGCCGAGGTGTAGATGAGAAGAGGAGCTAAAGACGAAGGTAGGATGCTCTCCGGAGGTAAGAGCCGCTGCCGGGCGTCTTTCGGCAGAAGCCGCGCTAAGGAGAGCACTGTGAGCGGCACAATCGTCTTTGCGCGAAGAAGCCGCTTCTTCGGCTCCGGCAGCCGGCGAGAGCGGCAGCTTCGGGAAGGTGAAGAAGCAAGCTGTACAACACTGGGATTGTGTGCGCACCTTGCCAACTGATAGAAAACAGTACCTTTGCACTCTCCTGACTTTTCCAATCACATGAACATTCGATTGGAAGCTGTTTTGGACAACTTTTCTTTTCTTCCTGCCAAACACTTGGCAGACATCCGTGCAACGTCTAGAACACGATGGGAGATGTTTTCTGTGCTGGCACAGTTTTTCCTAGCCAGACATAGTGGAAAAGCTTTTTGCCGAGGTGTAGATGAGAAGAGGAGCTAAAGACGAAGGTAGGATGCTCTCCGGAGGTAAGAGCCGCTGCCGGGCGTCTTTCGGCAGAAGCCGCGCTAAGGAGAGCACTGTGAGCGGCACAATCGTCTTTGCGCGAAGAAGCCGCTTCTTCGGCTCCGGCAGCCGGCGAGAGCGGCAGCTTCGGGAAGGTGAAGAAGCAAGCTGTACAACACTGGGATTGTGTGCGCACCTTGCCAACTGATAGAAAACAGTACCTTTGCACTCTCCTGACTTTTCCAATCACATGAACATTCGATTGGAAGCTGTTTTGGACAACTTTTCTTTTCTTCCTGCCAAACACTTGGCAGACATCCGTGCAACGTCTAGAACACGATGGGAGATGTTTTCTGTGCTGGCACAGTTTTTCCTAGCCAGACATAGTGGAAAAGCTTTTTGCCGAGGTGTAGATGAGAAGAGGAGCTAAAGACGAAGGTAGGATGCTCTCCGGAGGTAAGAGCCGCTGCCGGGCGTCTTTCGGCAGAAGCCGCGCTAAGGAGAGCACTGTGAGCGGCACAATCGTCTTTGCGCGAAGAAGCCGCTTCTTGGGCTCCGGCAGCCGGCGATAGCGGCAGCTTCGGGAAGGTGAAGAAGCAAGCTGTACAACACTGGGATTGTGTGCGCACCTTGCCAACTGATAGAAAACAGTACCTTTGCACTCTCCTGACTTTTCCAATCACATGAACATTCGATTGGAAGCTGTTTTGGACAACTTTTCTTTTCTTCCTGCCAAACACTTGGCAGACATCCGTGCAACGTCTAGAACACGATGGGAGATGTTTTCTGTGCTGGCACAGTTTTTCCTAGCCAGACATAGTGGAAAAGCTTTTTGCCGAGGTGTAGATGAGAAGAGGAGCTAAAGACGAAGGTAGGATGCTCTCCGGAGGCAAGAGCCGCTGCCGGGCGTCTTTCGGCAGAAGCCGCGCTAAGGAGAGCACTGTGAGCGGCACAATCGTCTTTGCGCGAAGAAGCCGCTTCTTCGGCTCCGGTAGCCGGCGAGAGCGGCAGCTTCGGGAAGGTGAAGAAGCAAGCTGTACAACACTGGGATTGTGTGCGCACCTTGCCAACTGATAGAAAACAGTACCGTTGCACTCTCCTGACCCTTCCAATCACATGAACATTCGATTGGAAGCTCTTTTGGACAACTTTTCTTTTCTTCCTGCCCAACACTTGGCAGACATCCGTGCAACGTCTAGAACACGATGGGAGATGTTTTCTGTGCTGGCACAGTTTTTCCTAGCCAGACATAGTGGAAAAGCTTTTTGCCGAGGTGTAGATGAGAAGAGGAGCTAAAGACGAAGGTAGGATGCTCTCCGGAGGTAAGAGCCGCTGCCGGGCGTCTTTCGGCAGAAGCCGCGCTAAGGAGAGCACTGTGAGCGGCACAATCGTCTTTGCGCGAAGAAGCCGCTTCTTCGGCTCCGGCAGCCGGCGAGAGCGGCAGCTTCGGGAAGGTGAAGAAGCAAGCTGTACAACACTGGGATTGTGTGCGCACCTTGCCAACTGATAAAAAACAGGACCTTTGCACTCTCCTGACTTTTCCAATCACATGAACATTCGATTGGAAGCTGTTTTGGACAACTTTTCTTTTCTTCCTGCCAAACACTTGGCAGACATCCGTGCAACGTCTAGAACACGATGGGAGATGTTTTCTATGCTGGCACAGTTTTTCCTAGCCAGACATAGTGGAAAAGTTTTTTGCCGAGGTGTAGATGAGATAAGGAGCTAAAGACGAAGGTAGGATGCTCTCCGGAGGTAAGAGCCGCTGCCGGGCGTCTTTCGGCAGAAGCCGCGCTAAGGAGAGCACTGTGAGCGGCACAATCGTCTTTGCGCGAAGAAGCCGCTTCTTTGGCTCCGGCAGCCGGCGAGAGCGGCAGCTTCGGGAAGGTGAAGAAGCAAGCTGTACAACACTGGGATTGTGTGCGCACCTTGCCAACTGATAGAAAACAGTACCTTTGCACTCTCCTGACTTTTCCAATCACATGAACATTCGATTGGAAGCTGTTTTGGACAACTTTTATTTTCTTCCTGCCCAACACTTGGCAGACATCCGTGCAACGTCTAGAAGACGATGGGAGATGTTTTCTGTGCTGGCACAGTTTTTCCTAGCCAGACATAGTGGAAAAGCTTTTTGCCGAGGTGTAGATGAGAAGAGGAGCTAAAGACGAAGGTAGGATGCTCTCCGGAGGTAAGAGCCGCTGCCGGGCGTCTTTCGGCAGAAGCCGCGCTAAGGAGAGCACTGTGAGCGGCACAATCGTCTTTGCGCGAAGAAGCCGCTTCTTCGGCTCCGGCAGCCGGCGAGAGCGGCAGCTTCGGGAAGGTGAAGAAGCAAGCTGTACAACACTGGGATTGTGTGCGCACCTTGCCAACTGATAGAAAACAGTACCTTTGCACTCTCCTGACTTTTCCAATCACATGAACATTCGATTGGAAGCTGTTTTGGACAACTTTTCTTTTCTTCCTGCCAAACACTTGGCAGACATCCGTGCAACGTCTAGAACACGATGGGAGATGTTTTCTGTGCTGGCACAGTTTTTCCTAGCCAGACATAGTGGAAAAGCTTTTTGTCGAGGTGTAGATGAGAAGAGGAGCTAAAGACGAAGGTAGGATGCTCTCCGGAGGTAAGAGCCGCTGCCGGGCGTCTTTCGGCAGAAGCCGCGCTAAGGAGAGCACTGTGAGCGGCACAATCGTCCATGCGCGAAGAAGCCGCTTCTTCGGCTCCGGCAGCCGGCGAGAGCGGCAGCTTCGGGAAGGTGAAGAAGCAAGCTGTACAACACTGGGATTGTGTGCGCACCTTGCCAACTGATAGAAAACAGTACCTTTGCACTCTCCTGACCCTTCCAATCACATGAACATTCGATTGGAAGCTGTTTTGGACAACTTTTCTTTTCTTCCTGCCCAACACTTGGCAGACATCCGTGCAACGTCTAGAACACGATGGGAGATGTTTTCTGTGCTGGCACAGTTTTTCCTAGCCAGACATAGTGGAAAAGCTTTTTGCCGAGGTGTAGATGAGAAGAGGAGCTAAAGACGAAGGAAGGTAGGATGCTCTCCGGAGGTAAGAGCCGCTGCCGGGCGTCTTTCGGCAGAAGCCGCGCTAAGGAGAGCACTGTGAGCGGCACAATCGTCTTTGCGCGAAGAAGCCGCTTCTTCGGCTCCGGCAGCCGGCGAGAGCGGCAGCTTCGGGAAGGTGAAGAAGCAAGCTGTACAACACTGGGATTATGTGCGCACCTTGCCAACTGATAGAAAACAGTACCTTTGCACTCTCCTGACCCTTCCAATCACATGAACATTCGATTGGAAGCTGTTTTGGACAACTTTTCTTTTCTTCCTGCCAAACACTTGGCAGACATCCGTGCAACGTCTAGAACACGATGGGAGATGTTTTCTGTGCTGGCACAGTTTTTCCTAGCCAGACATAGTGGAAAAGCTTTTTGCCGAGGTGTAGATGAGAAGAGGAGCTAAAGACGAAGGTAGGATGCTCTCCGGAGGTAAGAGCCGCTGCCGGGCGTCTTTCGGCAGAAGCCGCGCTAAGGAGAGCACTGTGAGCGGCACAATCGTCTTTGCGCGAAGAAGCCGCTTCTTCGGCTCCGGCAGCCGGCGAGAGCGGCAGCTTCGGGAAGGTGAAGAAGGAAGCTGTACAACACTGGCATTGTGTGCGCACCTTGCCAACTGATAAAAAACAGTACCTTTGCACTCTCCTGACTTTTCCAATCACATGAACATTCGATTGGAAGCTGTTTTGGACAACTTTTCTTTTCTTCCTGCCAAACACTTGGCAGACATCCGTGCAACGTCTAGAACACGATGGGAGATGTTTTCTGTGCTGGCACAGTTTTTCCTAGCCAGACATAGTGGAAAAGCTTTTTGCCGAGGTGTAGATGAGAAGAGGAGCTAAAGAGGAAGGTAGGATGCTCTCCGGAGGTAAGAGCCGCTGCCGGGCGTCTTTCGGCAGAAGCCGCGCTAAGGAGAGCACTGTGAGCGGCACAATCGTCTTTGCGCGAAGAAGCCGCTTCTTGGGCTCCGGCAGCCGGCGAGAGCGGCAGCTTCGGGAAGGTGAAGAAGCAAGCTGTACAACACTGGGATTGTGTGCGCACCTTGTCAACTGATAGAAAACAGTACCTTTGCACTCTCCTGACTTTTCCAATCACATGAACATTCGATTGGAAGCTGTTTTGGACAACTTTTCTTTTGTTCCTGCCAAACACTTGGCAGACATCCCTGCAACGTCTAGAACACGATGGGAGATGTTTTCTGTGCTGGCACAGTTTTTCCTAGCCAGACATAGTGGAAAAGCTTTTTGCCGAGGTGTAGATGAGAAGAGGAGCTAAAGACGAAGGTAGGATGCTCTCCGGAGGTAAGAGCCGCTGCCGGGCGTCTTTCGGCAGAAGCCGCGCTAAGGAGAGCACTGTGAGCGACACAATCGTCTTTGCGCGAAGAAGCCGCTTCTTCGGCTCCGGCAGCCGGCGAGAGCGGCAGCTTCGGGAAGGTGAAGAAGCAAGCTGTACAACAGTGGGATTGTGTGCGCACCTTGCCAACTGATAGAAAACAGTACCTTTGCACTCTCCTGACTTTTCCAATCACATGAACATTCGATTGGAAGCTGTTTTGGACAACTTTTCTTTTCTTCCTGCCCAACACTTGGCAGACATCCGTGCAACGTCTAGAAGACGATGGGAGATGTTTTCTGTGCTGGCACAGTTTTTCCTAGCCAGACATAGTGGAAAAGCTTTTTGCCGAGGTGTAGATGAGATAAGGAGCTAAAGACGAAGGTAGGATGCTCTCCGGAGGTAAGAGCCGCTGCCGGGCGTCTTTCGGCAGAAGCCGCGCTAAGGAGAGCACTGTGAGCGGCACAATCGTCTCTGCGCGAAGAAGCCGCTTCTTCGGCTCCGGCAGCCGGCGAGAGCGGCAGCTTCGGGAAGGTGAAGAAGCAAGCTGTACAACACTGGGATTGTGTGCGCACCTTGCCAACTGATAGAAAACAATACCTTTGCACTCTCCTGACTTTTCCAATCACATGAACATTCGATTGGAAGCTGTTTTGGACAACTTTTCTTTTCTTCCTGCCAAACACTTGGCAGACATCCGTGCAACGTCTAGAAGACGATGGGAGATGTTTTCTGTGCTGGCACAGTTTTTCCTAGCCAGACATAGTGGAAAAGCTTTTTGCCGAGGTGTAGATGAGAAGAGGAGCTAAAGACGAAGGTAGGATGCTCTCCGGAGGTAAGAGCCGCTGCCGGGCGTCTTTCGGCAGAAGCCGCGCTAAGGAGAGCACTGTGAGCGGCACAATCGTCTCTGCGCGAAGAAGCCGCTTCTTCGGCTCCGGCAGCCGGCGAGAGCGGCAGCTTCGGGAAGGTGAAGAAGCAAGCTGTACAACACTGGGATTGTGTGCGCACCTTGCCAACTGATAGAAAACAGTACCTTTGCACTCTCCTGACTTTTCCGATCACATGAACATTCGATTGGAAGCTGTTTTGGACAACTTTTCTTTTCTTCCTGCCAAACACTTGGCAGACATCCGTGCAACGTCTAGAAGACGATGGGAGATGTTTTCTGTGCTGGCACAGTTTTTCCTAGCCAGACATAGTGGAAAAGCTTTTTGCCGAGGTGTAGATGAGAAGAGGAGCTTAAGACGAAGGTAGGATGCTCTCCGGAGGTAAGAGCCGCTGCCGGGCGTCTTTCGGCAGAAGCCGCGCTAAGGAGAGCACTGTGAGCGGCACAATCGTCTCTGCGCGGAGAAGCCGCTTCTTCGGCTCCGGCAACCGGCGAGAGCGGCAGCTTCGGGAAGGTGAAGAAGCAAGCTGTACAACACTGGGATTGTGTGCGCACCTTGCCAACTGATAGAAAACAGTACCTTTGCACTCTCCTGACTTTTCCAATCACATGAACATTCGATTGGAAGCTGTTTTGGACAACTTTTCTTTTCTTCCTGCCAAACACCCTGCAGACATCCGTGCAACGTCTAGAACACGATGGGAGATGTTTTCTGTGCTGGCACAGTTTTTCCTAGCCAGACATAGTGGAAAAGCTTTTTGCCGAGGTGTAGATGAGAAGAGGAGCTAAAGACGAAGGTAGGATGCTCTCCGGAGGTAAGAGCCGCTGCCGGGCGTCTTTCGGCAGAAGCCGCGCTAAGGAGAGCACTGTGAGCGGCACAATCGTCTTTGCGCGAAGAAGCCGATTCTTTGGCTCCGGCAGCCGGCGAGAGCGGCAGCTTCGGGAAGGTGAAGAAGCAAGCTGTACAACACTGGGATTGTGTGCGCACCTTGCCAACTGATAGAAAACAGTACCTTTGCACTCTCCTGACTTTTCCAATCACATGAACATTCGATTGGAAGCTGTTTTGGACAACTTTTCTTTTCTTCCTGCCCAACACTTGGCAGACAACCGTGCAACGTCTAGAACACGATGGGAGATGTTTTCTGTGCTGGCACAGTTTTTCCTAGCCAGACATAGTGGAAAAGCTTTTTGCCGAGGTGTAGATGAGAAGAGGAGCTAAAGACGAAAGTAGGATGCTCTCCGGAGGTAAGAGCCGCTGCCGGGCGTCTTTCGGCAGAAGCCGCGCTAAGAAGAGCACTGTGAGCGGCATCATCGTCTTTGCGCGAAGAAGCCGCTTCTTCGGCTCCGGCAGCCGGCGAGAGCGGCAACTTCGGGAAGGTGAAGAAGCAAGCTGTACAACACTGGGATTGTGTGCGCACCTTGCCAACTGATAGAAAACAGTACCTTTGCACTCTCCTGACTTTTCCAATCACATGAACATTCGATTGGAAGCTGTTTTGGACAACTTTTCTTTTCTTCCTGCCAAACACTTGGCAGACATCCCTGCAACGTCTAGAACACGATGGGAGATGTTTTCTGTGCTGGCACAGTTTTTCCTAGCCAGACATAGTGGAAAAGCTTTTTGCCGAGGTGTAGATGAGAAGAGGAGCTAAAGACGAAAGTAGGATGCTCTCCGGAGGTAAGAGCCGCTGCTGGGCGTCTTTCGGCAGAAGCCGCGCTAAGGAGAGCACTGTGAGCGGCACAATCGTCTTTGCGCGAAGAAGCCGCTTCTTCGGCTCCGGGAGCCGGCGAGAGCGGCAGCTTTGGAAAGGTGAAGAAGGAAGCTGTACAACACTGGGATTGTGTGCGCACCTTGCCAACTTATAGAAAACAGTACCTTTGCACTCTCCTGACTTTTCCAATCACATGAACATTCGATTGGAAGCTGTTTTGGACAACTTTTCTTTTCTTCATGCCAAACACTTGGCAGACCTCCGTGCAACGTCTAGAACACGATGGCAGATGTTTTCTGTGCTGGCTCAGTTTTTCCCTGCCAGACATAGTGGAAAAGCTTTTTGCTAAGATGTAGACGAGAAGACGCGCTAAAGACGGTAGTACGATGCTCTCCGGAGCTAAGAGCCGCTGCCGGGCGTCTTTCGGCAGAAGCAGCACTCCGGAGAGCACTGTGAGCGGCACCATCGTCTTCGCGCGAAGAAGCCGCTTCTTCGCCTCCGGGAGCCGGCGAGAGCGGCAGCTTCGGAAAGGTGAAGAAGGAAGCTGTACAACACTGGGATTGTGTGCGCAGCTTGCCAACTGATAGGAAACAGTACTTTTGCACTCTCCTGACTTTGCCAATCACATGAACATTCGATTGGAAGCTGTTTTGGACAACTTTTCTTTTCTTCATGCCAAACACTTGGCAGACCTCCGTGCAACGTCTAGAACACGATGGCAGATGTTTTCTGTGCTGGCACAGGTTTTCCCTGCCAGACATAGTGGAAAAGCTTTTTGCTAAGATGTAGACGAGAAGACGCGCTAAAGACGATAGTACGATGCTCTCCAGAGCTAAGAGCCGCTGCCGGGCGTCTTTCGGCAGAAGCAGCGCTAAGGAGAGCACTGTGAGCGGCACCATCGTCTTTGGGCGAAGAAGCCGCTTCTTCGCCTCCGGGAGCGGGCGAGAGCGGCAGCTTCGGGAAGGTGAAGAAGCAAGCTGTACAACACTGGGATTGTGTGCGCACCTTGCCAACTGATAGAAAACAGTACTTTTGCACTCTCCTGACTTTTCCAATCACATGAACATTCGATTGGAAGCTGTTTTGGACAACTTTTCTTTTCTTCATGCCAAACACTTGGCAGACCTCCGTGCAACGTCTAGAACACGATGGGAGATGTTTTCTGTGCTGGCACAGTTTTTCCCTGCCAGACATAGTGGAAAAGCTTTTTGCTAAGATGTAGACGAGAAGACGCGCTAAAGACGATAGTACGATGCTCTCCGGAGCTAAGAGCCGCTGCCGGGCGTCTTTCGGCAGAAGCAGCACTCCGGAGAGCACTGTGAGCGGCACCATCGTCTTCGCGCGAAGAAGCCGCTTCTTCGCCTCTGGAAGCCGGCGAGAGCGGCAGCTTCGGAAAGGTGAAGAAGGAAGCTGTACAACACTGGGATTGTGTGCGCAGCTTGCCAACTGATAGGAAACAGTACTTTTGCACTCTCCTGACTTTGCCAATCACATGAACATTCGATTGGAAGCTGTTTTGGACAACTTTTCTTTTCTTCATGCCAAACACTTGGCAGACCTCCGTGCAACGTCTAGAACACGATGGCAGATGTTTTCTGTGCTGGCACAGGTTTTCCCTGCCAGACATAGTGGAAAAGCTTTTTGCTAAGATGTAGACGAGAAGACGCGCTAAAGACGATAGTACGATGCTCTCCAGAGCTAAGAGCCGCTGCCGGGCGTCTTTCGGCAGAAGCAGCGCTAAGGAGAGCACTGTGAGCGGCACCATCGTCTTTGCGCGAAGAAGCCGCTTCTTCGCCTCCGGGAGCGGGCGAGAGCGGCAGCTTCGGAAAGGTGAAGAAGGAAGCTGTACAACACTGGGATTGTGTGCGCAGCTTGCCAACTGATAGAAAACAGTACTTTTGCACTCTCCTGACTTTGCCAATCACATGAACATTCGATTGGAAGCTGTTTTGGACAACTTTTCTTTTCTTCATGCCAAACACTTGGCAGACCTCCGTGCAACGTCTAGAACACGATGGCAGATGTTTTCTGTGCTGGCACAGTTTTTCCCTGCCAGACATAGTGGAAAAGCTTTTTGCTAAGATGTAGACGAGAAGACGCGCTAAAGACGATAGTACGATTCGCTCCGGAGCTAAGAGCCGCTGCCGGGGGTCTTTCGGCAGAAGCAGCACTCCGGAGAGCACTGTGAGCGGCACCATCGTCTTCGCGCGAAGAAGCCGCTTCTTCGCCTCCGGGAGCCGGCGAGAGCGGCAGCTTCGGAAAGGTGAAGAAGGAAGCTGTACAACACTGGGATTGTGTGCGCAGCTTGCCAACTGATAGGAAACAGTACTTTTGCACTCTCCTGACTTTGCCAATCACATGAACATTCGATTGGAAGCTGTTTTGGACAACTTTTCTTTTCTTCATGCCAAACACTTGGCAGACATCCGTGCAACGTCTAGAACACGATGGCAGATGTTTTCGGTGCTGGCACAGTTTTTCCCTGCCAGACATAGTGGAAAAGCTTTTTGCTAAGATGTAGACGAGAAGACGCGCTAAAGACGATAGTACGATGCTCTCCGGAGCTAAGAGCCGCTGCCAGGCGTCTTTCGGCAGAAGCCGCGCTAACGAGAGCACTGTGAGCGGCATCATCGTCTTTGCGGGAAGAAGCCGCTTCTTCGGCTCCGGGAGCCGGCGAGAGCGGCAGCTTCGGAAAGGTGAAGAAGGAAGCTGTACAACACTGGGATTGTGTGCGCAGCTTGCCAACTGATAGAAAACAGTACTTTTGCACTCTCCTGACATTGCCAATCACATGAACATTCGATTGGAAGCTGTTTTGGACAACTTTTCTTTTCTTCATGCCAAACACTTGGCAGACCTCCGTGCAACGTCTAGAACACGATGGCAGATGTTTTCTGTGCTGGCACAGTTTTTCCCTGCCAGACATAGTGGAAAAGCTTTTTGCTAAGATGTAGACGAGAAGACGCGCTAAAGACGATAGTACGATGCTCTCCGGAGCTAAGAGCCGCTGCCGGGCGTCTTTCGGCAGAAGCAGCACTCCGGAGAGCACTGTGAGCGGCACCATCGTCTTTGCGCGAAGAAGCCGCTTCTTCGCCTCCGGGAGCGGGCGAGAGCGGCAGCTTCAGAAAGGTGAAGAAGGAAGCTGTACAACACTGGGATTGTGTGCGCAGCTTGCCAACTGATAGGAAACAGTACTTTTGCACTCTCCTGACTTTGCCAATCACATGAACATTCGATTGGAAGCTGTTTTGGACAACTTTTCTTTTCTCCCTGCCAAACACTTGGCAGACCTCCGTGCAACGTCTAGAACACGATGGGAGATGTTTTCTGTGCTGGCACAGTTTTTCCCTGCCAGACATAGTGGAAAAGCTTTTTGCTAAGATGTAGACGAGAAGACGCGCTAAAGACGATAGTACGATGCTCTCCGGAGCTAAGAGCCGCTGCCGGGCGTCTTTCGGCAGAAGCCGCGCTAAGGAGAGCACTGTGAGCGGCACCATCGTCCTTGCGGGAAGAAGCCGCTTCTTCGCCTCCGGGAGCCGGCGAGAGCGGCAGCTTCGGAAAGGTGAAGAAGGAAGCTGTACAACACTGGGATTGTGTGCGCAGCTTGCCAACTGATAGAAAACAGTACTTTTGCACTCTCCTGACTTTGCCAATCACATGAACATTCGATTGGAAGCTGTTTTGGACAACTTTTCTTTTCTTCATGCCAAACACTTGGCAGACCTCCGTGCAACGTCTAGAACACGATGGCAGATGTTTTCTGTGCTGGCACAGGTTTTCCCTGCCAGACATAGTGGAAAAGCTTTTTGCTTAGATGTAGACGAGAAGACGCGCTAAAGACGATAGTACGATGCTCTCCGGAGCTAAGAGCCGCTGCCGGGCGTCTTTCGGCAGAAGCAGCACTCCGGAGAGCACTGTGAGCGGCACCATCGTCTTTGCGCGAAGAAGCCGCTTCTTCGCCTCCGGGAGCCGGCGAGAGCGGCAGCTTCGGAAAGGTGAAGAAGGAAGCTGTACAACACTGGGATTGTGTGCGCACCTTGCCAACTGATAGGAAACAGTACTTTTGCACTCTCCTGACTTTGCCAATCACATGAACATTCGATTGGAAGCTGTTTTGGACAACTTTTCTTTTCTTCATGCCAAACACTTGGCAGACCTCCGTGCAACGTCTAGAACACGATGGCAGATGTTTTCTGTGCTGGCACAGGTTTTCCCTGCCAGACATAGTGGAAAAGCTTTTTGCTAAGATGTAGACGAGAAGACGCGCTAAAGACGATAGTACGATGCTCTCCGGAGCTAAGAGCCGCTGCCGGGCGTCTTTCGGCAGAAGCAGCACTCCGGAGAGCACTGTGAGCGGCACCATCGTCCATGCGCGAAGAAGCCGCTTCTTCGCCTCCGGGAGCGGGCGAGAGCGGCAGCTTCGGAAAGGTGAAGAAGGAAGCTGTACAACACTGGGATTGTGTGCGCAGCTTGCCAACTGATAGGAAACAGTACTTTTGCACTCTCCTGACTTTGCCAATCACATGAACATTCGATTGGAAGCTGTTTTGGACAACTTTTCTTTTCTCCCTGCCAAACACTTGGCAGACCTCCGTGCAACGTCTAGAACACGATGGGAGATGTTTTCTGTGCTGGCACAGGTTTTCCCTGCCAGACATAGTGGAAAAGCTTTTTGCTTAGATGTAGACGAGAAGACGCGCTAAAGACGATAGTACGATGCTCTCCGGAGCTAAGAGCCGCTGCCGGGGGTCTTTCGGCAGAAGCAGCACTCCGGAGAGCACTGTGAGCGGCACCATCGTCTTTGCGCGAAGAAGCCGCTTCTTCGCCTCCGGGAGCCGGCGAGAGCGGCAGCTTCGGAAAGGTGAAGAAGGAAGCTGTACAACACTGGGATTGTGTGCGCAGCTTGCCAACTGATAGAAAACAGTACTTTTGCACTCTCCTGACTTTGCCAATCACATGAACATTCGATTGGAAGCTGTTTTGGACAACTTTTCTTTTCTTCATGCCAAACACTTGGCAGACCTCCGTGCAACGTCTAGAACACGATGGCAGATGTTTTCTGTGCTGGCACAGGTTTTCCCTGCCAGACATAGTGGAAAAGCTTTTTGCTAAGATGTAGACGAGAAGACGCGCTAAAGACGATAGTACGATGCTCTCCGGAGCTAAGAGCCGCTGCCGGGCGTCTTTCGGCAGAAGCAGCACTCCGGAGAGCACTGTGAGCGGCACCATCGTCTTCGCGCGAAGAAGCCGCTTCTTCGCCTCCGGGAGCCGGCGAGAGCGGCAGCTTCGGAAAGGTGAAGAAGGAAGCTGTACAACACTGGGATTGTGTGCGCAGCTTGCCAACTGATAGGAAACAGTACTTTTGCACTCTCCTGACTTTGCCAATCACATGAACATTCGATTGGAAGCTGTTTTGGACAACTTTTCTTTTCTTCATGCCAAACACTTGGCAGACATCCGTGCAACGTCTAGAACACGATGGCAGATGTTTTCTGTGCTGGCACAGGTTTTCCCTGCCAGACATAGTGGAAAAGCTTTTTGCTAAGATGTAGACGAGAAGACGCGCTAAAGACGATAGTACGATGCTCTCCGGAGCTAAGAGCCGCTGCCGGGCGTCTTTCGGCAGAAGCAGCGCTAAGGAGAGCACTGTGAGCGGCACCATCGTCTTTGCGCGAAGAAGCCGCTTCCTCGCCTCCGGGAGCCGGCGAGAGCGGCAGCTTCGGAAAGGTGAAGAAGGAAGCTGTACAACACTGGGATTGTGTGCGCAGCTTGCCAACTGATAGAAAACAGTACTTTTGCACTCTCCTGACTTTGCCAATCACATGAACATTCGATTGGAAGCTGTTTTGGACAACTTTTCTTTTCTTCATGCCAAACACTTGGCAGACCTCCGTGCAACGTCTAGAACACGATGGCAGATGTTTTCTGTGCTGGCACAGGTTTTCCCTGCCAGACATAGTGGAAAAGCTTTTTGCTAAGATGTAGACGAGAAGACGCGCTAAAGACGATAGTACGATGCTCTCCGGAGCTAAGAGCCGCTGCCGGGCGTCTTTCGGCAGAAGCAGCACTCCGGAGAGCACTGTGAGCGGCACCATCGTCTTTGCGCGAAGAAGCCGCTTCTTCGCCTCCGGGAGCGGGCGAGAGCGGCAGCTTCGGAAAGGTGAAGAAGGAAGCTGTACAACACTGGGATTGTGTGCGCAGCTTGCCAACTGATAGGAAACAGTACTTTTGCACTCTCCTGACTTTGCCAATCACATGAACATTCGATTGGAAGCTGTTTTGGACAACTTTTCTTTTCTCCCTGCCAAACACTTGGCAGACCTCCGTGCAACGTCTAGAACACGATGGGAGATGTTTTCTGTGCTGGCACAGTTTTTCCCTGCCAGACATAGTGGAAAAGCTTTTTGCTAAGATGTAGACGAGAAGATGCGCTAAAGACGATAGTACGATGCTCTCCGGAGCTAAGAGCCGCTGCCGGGCGTCTTTCGGCAGAAGCAGCACTCCGGAGAGCACTGTGAGCGGCACCATCGTCTTCGCGCGAAGAAGCCGCTTCTTCGCCTCCGGGAGCCGGCGAGAGCGGCAGCTTCGGAAAGGTGAAGAAGGAAGCTGTACAACACTGGGATTGTGTGCGCAGCTTGCCAACTGATAGAAAACAGTACTTTTGCACTCTCCTGACTTTGCCAATCACATGAACATTCGATTGGAAGCTGTTTTGGACAACTTTTCTTTTCTTCATGCCAAACACTTGGCAGACCTCCGTGCAACGTCTAGAACACGATGGGAGATGTTTTCTGTGCTGGCACAGGTTTTCCCTGCCAGACATAGTGGAAAAGCTTTTTGCTTAGATGTAGACGAGAAGACGCGCTAAAGACGATAGTACGATGCTCTCCGGAGCTAAGAGCCGCTGCCGGGGGTCTTTCGGCAGAAGCAGCACTCCGGAGAGCACTGTGAGCGGCACCATCGTCTTTGCGCGAAGAAGCCGCTTCTTCGCCTCCGGGAGCCGGCGAGAGCGGCAGCTTCGGAAAGGTGAAGAAGGCAGCTGTACAACACTGGGATTGTGTGCGCAGCTTGCCAACTGATAGGAAACAGTACTTTTGCACTCTCCTGACTTTGCCAATCACATGAACATTCGATTGGAAGTTTTTTTGGACAACTTTTCTTTTCTTCATGCCAAACACTTGGCAGACCTCCGTGCAACGTCTAGAACACGATGGCAGATGTTTTCTGTGCTGGCACAGTTTTTCCTGCCAGACATAGTGGAAAAGCTTTTTGCTAAGATGTAGACGAGAAGACGCGCTAAAGACGATAGTACGATGCTCTCCGGAGCTAAGAGCCGCTGCCGGGCGTCTTTCGGCAGAAGCAGCGCTAAGGAGAGCACTGTGAGCGGCACCATCGTCTTTGCGCGAAGAAGCCGCTTCTTCGCCTCCGGGAGCGGGCGAGAGCGGCAGCTTCGGAAAGGTGAAGAAGGAAGCTGTACAACACTGGGATTGTGTGCGCAGCTTGCCAACTGATAGAAAACAGTACTTTTGCACTCTCCTGACTTTGCCAATCACATGAACATTCGATTGGAAGCTGTTTTGGACAACTTTTCTTTTCTTCATGCCAAACACTTGGCAGACCTCCGTGCAACGTCTAGAACACGATGGCAGATGTTTTCTGTGCTGGCACAGTTTTTCCCTGCCAGACATAGTGGAAAAGCTTTTTGCTAAGATGTAGACGAGAAGACGCGCTAAAGACGATAGTACGATGCTCTCCGGAGCTAAGAGCCGCTGCCGGGCGTCTTTCGGCAGAAGCAGCACTCCGGAGAGCACTGTGAGCGGCACCATCGTCTTCGCGCGAAGAAGCCGCTTCTTCGCCTCCGGGAGCCGGCGAGAGCGGCAGCTTCGGAAAGGTGAAGAAGGAAGCTGTACAACACTGGGATTGTGTGCGCAGCTTGCCAACTGATAGGAAACAGTACTTTTGCACTCTCCTGACTTTGCCAATCACATGAACATTCGATTGGAAGCTGTTTTGGACAACTTTTCTTTTCTTCATGCCAAACACTTGGCAGACATCCGTACAACGTCTAGAACACGATGGCAGATGTTTTCGGTGCTGGCACAGGTTTTCCCTGCCAGACATAGTGGAAAAGCTTTTTGCTAAGATGTAGACGAGAAGACGCGCTAAAGACGATAGTACGATGCTCTCCGGAGCTAAGAGCCGCTGCCAGGCGTCTTTCGGCAGAAGCCGCGCTAACGAGAGCACTGTGAGCGGCATCATCGTCTTTGCGGGAAGAAGCCGCTTCTTCGGCTCCGGGAGCCGGCGAGAGCGGCAGCTTCGGAAAGGTGAAGAAGGAAGCTGTACAACACTGGGATTGTGTGCGCAGCTTGCCAACTGATAGAAAACAGTACTTTTGCACTCTCCTGACTTTGCCAATCACATGAACATTCGATTGGAAGCTGTTTTGGACAACTTTTCTTTTCTTCATGCCAAACACTTGGCAGACCTCCGTGCAACGTCTAGAACACGATGGCAGATGTTTTCTGTGCTGGCACAGGTTTTCCCTGCCAGACATAGTGGAAAAGCTTTTTGCTTAGATGTAGACGAGAAGACGCGCTAAAGACGATAGTACGATGCTCTCCGGAGCTAAGAGCCGCTGCCGGGCGTCTTTCGGCAGAAGCAGCGCTAAGGAGAGCACTGTGAGCGGCACCATCGTCTTTGCGCGAAGAAGCCGCTTCTTCGCCTCCGGGAGCGGGCGAGAGCGGCAGCTTCGGAAAGGTGAAGAAGGAAGCTGTACAACACTGGGATTGTGTGCGCAGCTTGCCAACTGATAGAAAACAGTACTTTTGCACTCTCCTGACTTTGCCAATCACATGAACATTCGATTGGAAGCTGTTTTGGACAACTTTTCTTTTCTTCATGCCAAACACTTGGCAGACCTCCGTGCAACGTCTAGAACACGATGGCAGATGTTTTCTGTGCTGGCACATGTTTTCCCTGCCAGACATAGTGGAAAAGCTTTTTGCTAAGTTGTAGACGAGAAGACGCGCTAAAGACGATAGTACGATGCTCTCCGGAGGTAAGAGCCGCTGCCGGGCATCTTTCGGCAGAAGCCGCGCTAAGGAGAGCACTGTGAGCGGCACAATCGTCTTTGCGCGAAGAAGCCGCTTCTTCGGCTCCGGCAGCCGGCGAGAGCGGCAGCTTCGGGAAGGTGAAGAAGCAAGCTGTACAACACTGGGATTGTGTGCGCACCTTGCCAACTGATAGAAAACAGTACCTTTGCACTCTCCTGACCTTTCCAATCACATGAACATTCGATTGGAAGCTGTTTTGGACAACTTTTCTTTTCTTCCTGCCAAACACTTGGCAGACATCCGTGCAACGTCTAGAACACGATGGGAGATGTTTTCTGTGCTGGCACAGTTTTTCCTAGCCAGACATAGTGGAAAAGCTTTTTGCCGAGGTGTAGATGAGAAGAGGAGCTAAAGACGAAGGTAGCATGCTCTCCGGAGGTAAGAGCCGCTGCCGGGCATCTTTCGGCAGAAGCCGCGCTAAGGAGAGCACTGTGAGCAGCACAATCGTCTTTGCGCGAAGAAGCCGCTTCTTCGGCTCCGGCAGCCGGCGAGAGCGGCAGCTTCGGGAAGGTGAAGAAGCAAGCTGTACAACACTGGGATTATGTGCGCACCTTGCCAACTGATAGAAAACAGTACCTTTGCACTCTCCTGACTTTTCCAATCACATGAACATTCGATTGGAAGCTGTTTTGGACAACTTTTCTTTTCTTCCTGCCAAACACTTGGCAGACATCCGTGCAACGTCTAGAACACGATGGGAGATGTTTTCTCTGCTGGCACAGTTTTTCCTAGCCAGACATAGTGGAAAAGCTTTTTGCCGAGGTGTAGATGAGAAGAGGAGCTAAAGACGAAGGTAGGATGCTCTCCGGAGGTAAGAGCCGCTGCCGGGCGTCTTTCGGCAGAAGCCGCGCTAAGGAGAGCACTGTGAGCGGCACAATCGTCTTTGCGCGAAGAAGCCGCTTCTTCGGCTCCGGCAGCCGGCGAGAGCGGCAGCTTCGGGAAGGTGAAGAAGCAAGCTGTACAACACTGGGATTGTGTGCGCACCTTGCCAACTGATAGAAAACAGTACCTTTGCACTCTCCTGACTTTTCCAATCACATGAACATTCGATTGGAAGCTGTTTTGGACAACTTTTCTTTTCTTCCTGCCCAACACTTGGCAGACATCTCTGCAAATTCTAGAACACGATGGGAGATGTTTTCTGTGCTGGCACAGTTTTTCCTAGCCAGACATAGTGGAAAAGCTTTTTGCCGAGGTGTAGATGAGAAGAGGAGCTAAAGACGAAGGTAGGATGCTCTCCGGAGGTAAGAGCCGCTGCCGGGCGTCTTTCGGCAGAAGCCGCGCTAAGGAGAGCACTGTGAGCGGCACCATCGTCTTTGCGCGAAGAAGCCGCTTCTTCGGCTCCGGCAGCCGGCGAGAGCGGCAGCTTCGGGAAGGTGAAGAAGCAAGCTGTACAACACTGGGATTGTGTGCGCACCTTGCCAACTGATAGAAAACAGTACCTTTGCACTCTCCTGACTTTTCCAATCACATGAACATTCGATTGGAAGCTGTTTTGGACAACTTTTCTTTTCTTCCTGCCAAACACTTGGCAGACATCCGTGCAACGTCTAGAACACGATGGGAGATGTTTTCTGTGCTGGCACAGTTTTTCCTAGCCAGACATAGTGGAAAAGCTTTTTGCCGAGGTGTAGATGAGAAGAGGAGCTAAAGACGAAGGTAGGATGCTCTCCGGAGGTAAGAGCCGCTGCCGGGCGTCTTTCGGCAGAAGCCGCGCTAAGGAGAGCACTGTGAGCGGCACAATCGTCTTTGCGCGAAGAAGCCGCTTCTTTGGCTCCGGCAGCCGGCGAGAGCGGCAGCTTCGGGAAGGTGAAGAAGCAAGCTGTACAACACTGGGATTGTGTGCGCACCTTGCCAACTGATAGAAAACAGTACCTTTGCACTCTCCTGACTTTTCCAATCACATGAACATTCGATTGGAAGCTGTTTTGGACAACTTTTCTTTTCTTCCTGCCAAACACTTGGCAGACATCCGTGTAACGTCTAGAACACGATGGGAGATGTTTTCTGTGCTGGCACAGTTTTTCCTAGCCAGACATAGTGGAAAAGCTTTTTGCCGAGGTGTAGATGAGAAGAGGAGCGAAAGACGAAGGTAGGATGCTCTCCGGAGGTAAGAGCCGCTGCCGGGCATCTTTCGGCAGAAGCCGCGCTAAGGAGAGCACTGTGAGCGGCACAATCGTCTTTGCGCGAAGAAGCCGCTTCTTCGGCTCCGGGAGCCGGCGAGAGCGGCAGCTTCGGGAAGGTGAAGAAGCAAGCTGTACAACACTGGGATTGTGTGCGCACCTTGCCAACTGATAGAAAACAGTACCTTTGCACTCTCCTGACTTTTCCAATCACATGAACATTCGATTGGAAGCTGTTTTGGACAACTTTTCTTTTCTTCCTGCCCAACACTTGGCAGACATCTCTGCAAATTCTAGAACACGATGGGAGATGTTTTCTGTGCTGGCACAGTTTTTCCTAGCCAGACATAGTGGAAAAGCTTTTTGCCGAGGTGTAGATGAGAAGAGGAGCTAAAGACGAAGGTAGGATGCTCTCCGGAGGTAAGAGCCGCTGCCGGGCGTCTTTCGGCAGAAGCCGCGCTAAGGAGAGCACTGTGAGCGGCACAATCGTCTTTGCGCGAAGAAGCCGCTTCTTCGGCTCCGGCAGCCGGCGAGAGCGGCAGCTTCGGGAAGGTGAAGAAGCAAGCTGTACAACACTGGGATTGTGTGCGCACCTTGCCAACTGATAGAAAACAGTACCTTTGCACTCTCCTGACTTTTCCAATCACATGAACATTCGATTGGAAGCTGTTTTGGACAACTTTTCTTTTCTTCCTGCCAAACACTTGGCAGACATCCGTGCAACGTCTAGAACACGATGGGAGATGTTTTCTGTGCTGGCACAGTTTTTCCTAGCCAGACATAGTGGAAAAGCTTTTTGCCGAGGTGTAGATGAGAAGAGGAGCTAAAGACGAAGGTAGGATGCTCTCCGGAGGTAAGAGCCGCTGCCGGGCGTCTTTCGGCAGAAGCCGCGCTAAGGAGAGCACTGTGAGCGGCACAATCGTCTTTGCGCGAAGAAGCCGCTTCTTCGGCTCCGGCAGCCGGCGAGAGCGGCAGCTTCGGGAAGGTGAAGAAGCAAGCTGTACAACACTGGGATTGTGTGCGCACCTTGCCAACTGATAGAAAACAGTACCTTTGCACTCTCCTGACTTTTCCAATCACATGAACATTCGATTGGAAGCTGTTTTGGACAACTTTTCTTTTCTTCCTGCCAAACACTTGGCAGACATCCGTGCAACGTCTAGAACATGATGGGAGATGTTTTCTGTGCTGGCACAGTTTTTCCTAGCCAGACATACTGGAAAAGCTTTTTGCCGAGGTGTAGATGAGAAGAGGAGCTAAAGAGGAAGGTAGGATGCTCTCCGGAGGTAAGAGCCGCTGCCGGGCGTCTTTCGGCAGAAGCCGCGCTAAGGAGAGCACTGTGAGCGGCACAGTCATCTTTGCGCGAAGAAGCCGCTTCTTCGGCTCCGGCAGCCGGCGAGAGCGGCAGCTTCGGGAAGGTGAAGAAGCAAGCTGTACAACACTGGGATTGTGTGCGCACCTTGCCAACTGATAGAAAACAGTACCTTTGCACTCTCCTGACTTTTCCAATCACATGAACATTCGATTGGAAGCTGTTTTGGACAACTTTTCTTTTCTTCATGCCTAACACTTGGCAGGCATCTCTGCAAATTCTAGAACACGATGGGAGATGTTTTCTGTGCTGGCACAGTTTTTCCTAGCCAGACATAGTGGAAAAGCTTTTTGCCGAGGTGTAGATGAGAAGAGGAGCTAAAGACGAAGGTAGGATGCTCTCCGGAGGTAAGAGCCGCTGCCGGGCATCTTTCGGCAGAAGCCGCGCTAAGGAGAGCACTGTGAGCGGCACAATCGTCTTTGCGCGAAGAAGCCGCTTCTTCGGCTCCGGCAGCCGGCGAGAGCGGCAGCTTCGGGAAGGTGAAGAAGCAAGCTGTACAACACTGGGATTGTGTGCGCACCTTGCCAACTGATAGAAAACAGTACCTTTGCACTCTCCTGACCTTTCCAATCACATGAACATTCGATTGGAAGCTGTTTTGGACAACTTTTCTTTTCTTCCTGCCAAACACTTGGCAGACATCCGTGCAACGTCTAGAACACGATGGGAGATGTTTTCTGTGCTGGCACAGTTTTTCCTAGCCAGACATAGTGGAAAAGCTTTTTGCCGAGGTGTAGATGAGAAGAGGAGCTAAAGACGAAGGTAGGATGCTCTCCGGAGGTAAGAGCCGCTGCCGGGCGTCTTTCGGCAGAAGCCGCGCTAAGGAGAGCACTGTGAGCGGCACAATCGTCTTTGCGCGAAGAAGCCGCTTCTTCAGCTCCGGCAGCCGGCGAGAGCGGCAGCTTCGGGAAGGTGAAGAAGCAAGCTGTACAACACTGGGATTGTGTGCGCACCTTGCCAACTGATAGAAAACAGTACCTTTGCACTCTCCTGACTTTTCCAATCACATGAACATTCGATTGGAAGCTGTTTTGGACAACTTTTCTTTTCTTCCTGCCAAACACTTGGCAGACATCCGTGCAACGTCTAGAACACGATGGGAGATGTTTTCTGTGCTGGCACAGTTTTTCCTAGCCAGACATAGTGGAAAAGCTTTTTGCCGAGGTGTAGATGAGAAGAGGAGCTAAAGACGAAGGTAGGATGCTCTCCGGAGGTAAGAGCCGCTGCCGGGCGTCTTTCGGCAGAAGCCGCGCTAAGGAGAGCACTGTGAGCGGCACAATCGTCTTTGCGCGAAGAAGCCGCTTCTTCGGCTCCGGGAGCCGGCGAGAGCGGCAGCTTCGGGAAGGTGAAGAAGCAAGCTGTACAACACTGGGATTGTGTGCGCACCTTGCCAACTGATAGAAAACAGTACCTTTGCACTCTCCTGACTTTTCCAATCACATGAACATTCGATTGGAAGCTGTTTTGGACAACTTTTCTTTTCTTCCTGCCAAACACTTGGCAGACATCCGTGCAACGTCTAGAACACGATGGGAGATGTTTTCTGTGCTGGCACAGTTTTTCCTAGCCAGACATAGTGGAAAAGCTTTTTGCCGAGGTGTAGATGAGAAGAGGAGCTAAAGACGAAGGTAGGATGCTCTCCGGAGGTAAGAGCCGCTGCCGGGCGTCTTTCGGCAGAAGCCGCGCTAAGGAGAGCACTGTGAGCGGCACAATCGTCTTTGCGCGAAGAAGCCGCTTCTTCGGCTCCGGCAGCCGGCGAGAGCGGCAGCTTCGGGAAGGTGAAGAAGCAAGCTGTACAACACTGGGATTGTGTGCGCACCTTGCCAACTGATAGAAAACAGTACCTTTGCACTCTCCTGACTTTTCCAATCACATGAACATTCGATTGGAAGCTGTTTTGGACAACTTTTCTTTTCTTCCTGCCAAACACTTGGCAGACATCCGTGCAACGTCTAGAACACGATGGGAGATGTTTTCTGTGCTGGCACAGTTTTTCCTAGCCAGACATAGTGGAAAAGCTTTTTGCCGAGGTGTAGATGAGAAGAGGAGCTAAAGACGAAGGTAGGATGCTCTCCGGAGGTAAGAGCCGCTGCCGGGCGTCTTTCGGCAGAAGCCGCGCTAAGGAGAGCACTGTGAGCGGCACAATCGTCTTTGCGCGAAGAAGCCGCTTCTTCGGCTCCGGCAGCCGGCGAGAGCGGCAGCTTCGGGAAGGTGAAGAAGCAAGCTGTACAACACTGGGATTGTGTGCGCACCTTGCCAACTGATAGAAAACAGTACCTTTGCACTCTCCTGACTTTTCCAATCACATGAACATTCGATTGGAAGCTGTTTTGGACAACTTTTCTTCCTGCCAAACACTTGGCAGACATCCGTGCAACGTCTAGAACACGATGGGAGATGTTTTCTGTGCTGGCACAGTTTTTCCTAGCCAGACATAGTGGAAAAGCTTTTTGCCGAGGTGTAGATGAGAAGAGGAGCTAAAGACGAAGGTAGGATGCTCTCCGGAGGTAAGAGCCGCTGCCGGGCGTCTTTCGGCAGAAGCAGCACTCCGGAGAGCACTGTGAGCGGCACCATCGTCTTTGCGCGAAGAAGCCGCTTCTTCGGCTCCGGGAGCCGGCGAGAGCGGCAGCTTCGGGAAGGTGAAGAAGCAAGCTGTACAACACTGGGATTGTGTGCGCACCTTGCCAACTGATAGAAAACAGTACCTTTGCACTCTCCTGACTTTTCCAATCACATGAACATTCGATTGGAAGCTGTTTTGGACAACTTTTCTTTTCTTCCTGCCAAACACTTGGCAGACATCCGTGCAACGTCTAGAACACGATGGGAGATGTTTTCTGTGCTGGCACAGTTTTTCCTAGCCAGACATAGTGGAAAAGCTTTTTGCCGAGGTGTAGATGAGAAGAGGAGCTAAAGACGAAGGTAGGATGCTCTCCGGAGGTAAGAGCCGCTGCCGGGCGTCTTTCGGCAGAAGCCGCGCTAAGGAGAGCACTGTGAGCGGCACCATCGTCTTTGCGCGAAGAAGCCGCTTCTTGGGCTCCGGCAGCCGGCGAGAGCGGCAGCTTCGGGAAGGTGAAGAAGCAAGCTGTACAACACTGGGATTGTGTGCGCACCTTGCCAACTGATAGAAAACAGTACCTTTGCACTCTCCTGACTTTTCCAATCACATGAACATTCGATTGGAAGCTGTTTTGGACAACTTTTCTTTTCTTCCTGCCAAACACTTGGCAGACATCCGTGCAACGTCTAGAAGACGATGGGAGATGTTTTCTGTGCTGGCAGAGTTTTTCCTAGCCAGACATAGTGGAAAAGCTTTTTGCCGAGGTGTAGATGAGAAGAGGAGCTAAAGAGGAAGGTAGGATGCTCTCCGGAGGTAAGAGCCGCTGCCGGGCGTCTTTCGGCAGAAGCCGCGCTAAGGAGAGCACTGTGAGCGGCACAATCGTCCATGCGCGAAGAAGCCGCTTCTTCGGCTCCGGCAGCCGGCGAGAGCGGCAGCTTCGGGAAGGTGAAGAAGCAAGCTGTACAACACTGGGATTGTGTGCGCACCTTGCCAACTGATAGAAAACAGTACCTTTGCACTCTCCTGACTTTTCCAATCACATGAACATTCGATTGGAAGCTGTTTTGGACAACTTTTCTTTTCTTCCTGCCAAACACTTGGCAGACATCCGTGCAACGTCTAGAACACGATGGGAGATGTTTTCTGTGCTGGCACAGTTTTTCCTAGCCAGACATAGTGGAAAAGCTTTTTGCCGAGGTGTAGATGAGAAGAGGAGCTAAGGAGGAAGGTAGGATGCTCTCCGGAGGTAAGAGCCGCTGCCGGGCGTCTTTCGGCAGAAGCCGCGCTAAGGAGAGCACTGTGAGCGGCACAATCGTCTTTGCGCGAAGAAGCCGCTTCTTCGGCTCCGGTAGCCGGCGAGAGCGGCAGCTTCGGGAAGGTGAAGAAGGAAGCTGTACAACACTGGGATTGTGTGCGCACCTTGCCAACTGATAGAAAACAGTACCGTTGCACTCTCCTGACTTTTCCAATCACATGAACATTCGATTGGAAGCTGTTTTGGACAACTTTTCTTTTCTTCCTGCCCAACACTTGGCAGACATCCATGCAACGTCTAGAACACGATGGGAGATGTTTTCTGTGCTGGCACAGTTTTTCCTAGCCAGACATAGTGGAAAAGCTTTTTGCCGAGGTGTAGATGAGATAAGGAGCTAAAGACGAAGGTAGGATGCTCTCCGGAGGTAAGAGCCGCTGCCGGGCGTCTTTCGGCAGAAGCCGCGCTAAGGAGAGCACTGTGAGCGGCACAATCGTCTTTGCGCGAAGAAGCCGCTTCTTCGGCTCCGGCAGCCGGCGAGAGCGGCAGCTTCGGGAAGGTGAAGAAGCAAGCTGTACAACACTGGGATTGTGTGCGCACCTTGCCAACTGATAAAAAACAGGACCTTTGCACTCTCCTGACTTTTCCAATCACATGAACATTCGATTGGAAGCTGTTTTGGACAACTTTTCTTTTCTTCCTGCCAAACACTTGGCAGACATCCGTGCAACGTCTAGAACACGATGGGAGATGTTTTCTGTGCTGGCACAGTTTTTCCTAGCCAGACATAGTGGAAAAGCTTTTTGCCGAGGTGTAGATGAGAAGAGGAGCTAAAGACGAAGGTAGGATGCTCTCCGGAGGTAAGAGCCGCTGCCGGGCGTCTTTCGGCAGAAGCCGCGCTAAGGAGAGCACTGTGAGCGGCACAATCGTCTTTGCGCGAAGAAGCCGCTTCTTCGGCTCCGGCAGCCGGCGAGAGCGGCAGCTTCGGGAAGGTGAAGAAGCAAGCTGTACAACACTGGGATTGTGTGCGCACCTTGCCAACTGATAAAAAACAGGACCTTTGCACTCTCCTGACTTTTCCAATCACATGAACATTCGATTGGAAGCTGTTTTGGACAACTTTTCTTTTCTTCCTGCCAAACACTTGGCAGACATCCGTGCAACGTCTAGAACACGATGGGAGATGTTTTCTGTGCTGGCACAGTTTTTCCTAGCCAGACATAGTGGAAAAGCTTTTTGCCGAGGTGTAGATGAGAAGAGGAGCTAAAGACGAAGGTAGGATGCTCTCCGGAGGTAAGAGCCGCTGCCGGGCGTCTTTCGGCAGAAGCCGCGCTAAGGAGAGCACTGTGAGCGGCACAATCGTCTTTGTTGAAGAAGCCGCTTCTTCGGCTCCGGCAGCCGGCGAGAGCGGCAGCTTCGGGAAGGTGAAGAAGCAAGCTGTACAACACTGGGATTGTGTGCGCACCTTGCCAACTGATAAAAAACAGGACCTTTGCACTCTCCTGACTTTTCCAATCACATGAACATTCGATTGGAAGCTGTTTTGGACAACTTTTCTTTTCTTCCTGCCAAACACTTGGCAGACATCCGTGCAACGTCTAGAACACGATGGGAGATGTTTTCTGTGCTGGCACAGTTTTTCCTAGCCAGACATAGTGGAAAAGCTTTTTGCCGAGGTGTAGATGAGAAGAGGAGCTAAAGAGGAAGGTAGGATGCTCTCCGGAGGTAAGAGCCGCTGCCGGGCGTCTTTCGGCAGAAGCCGCGCTAAGGAGAGCACTGTGAGCGGCACAATCGTCTTTGCGCGAAGAAGCCGCTTCTTCGGCTCCGGTAGCCGGCGAGAGCGGCAGCTTCGGGAAGGTGAAGAAGCAAGCTGTACAACACTGGGATTGTGTGCGCACCTTGCCAACTGATAGAAAACAGTACCGTTGCACTCTCCTGACTTTTCCAATCACATGAACATTCGATTGGAAGCTGTTTTGGACAACTTTTCTTTTCTTCCTGCCCAACACTTGGCAGACATCCGTGCAACGTCTAGAACACGATGGGAGATGTTTTCTGTGCTGGCACAGTTTTTCCTAGCCAGACATAGTGGAAAAGCTTTTTGCCGAGGTGTAGATGAGAAGAGGAGCTAAAGACGAAGGTAGGATGCTCTCCGGAGGTAAGAGCCGCTGCCGGGCGTCTTTCGGCAGAAGCCGCGCTAAGGAGAGCACTGTGAGCGGCACAATCGTCTTTGCGCGAAGAAGCCGCTTCTTCGGCTCCGGCAGCCGGCGAGAGCGGCAGCTTCGGGAAGGTGAAGAAGCAAGCTGTACAACACTGGGATTGTGTGCGCACCTTGCCAACTGATAAAAAACAGGACCTTTGCACTCTCCTGACTTTTCCAATCACATGAACATTCGATTGGAAGCTGTTTTGGACAACTTTTCTTTTCTTCCTGCCAAACACTTGGCAGACATCCGTGCAACGTCTAGAACACGATGGGAGATGTTTTCTATGCTGGCACAGTTTTTCCTAGCCAGACATAGTGGAAAAGCTTTTTGCCGAGGTGTAGATGAGATAAGGAGCTAAAGACGAAGGTAGGATGCTCTCCGGAGGTAAGAGCCGCTGCCGGGCGTCTTTCGGCAGAAGCCGCGCTAAGGAGAGCACTGTGAGCGGCACAATCGTCTTTGCGCGAAGAAGCCGCTTCTTTGGCTCCGGCAGCCGGCGAGAGCGGCAGCTTCGGGAAGGTGAAGAAGCAAGCTGTACAACACTGGGATTGTGTGCGCACCTTGCCAACTGATAGAAAACAGTACCTTTGCACTCTCCTGACTTTTCCAATCACATGAACATTCGATTGGAAGCTGTTTTGGACAACTTTTATTTTCTTCCTGCCCAACACTTGGCAGACATCCGTGCAACGTCTAGAAGACGATGGGAGATGTTTTCTGTGCTGGCACAGTTTTTCCTAGCCAGACATAGTGGAAAAGCTTTTTGCCGAGGTGTAGATGAGAAGAGGAGCTAAAGAGGAAGGTAGGATGCTCTCCGGAGGTAAGAGCCGCTGCCGGGCGTCTTTCGGCAGAAGCCGCGCTAAGGAGAGCACTGTGAGCGGCACAATCGTCTTTGCGCGAAGAAGCCGCTTCTTCGGCTCCGGCAGCCGGCGAGAGCGGCAGCTTCGGGAAGGTGAAGAAGCAAGCTGTACAACACTGGGATTGTGTGCGCACCTTGCCAACTGATAGAAAACAGTACCTTTGCACTCTCCTGACTTTTCCAATCACATGAACATTCGATTGGAAGCTGTTTTGGACAACTTTTCTTTTCTTCCTGCCAAACACTTGGCAGACATCCGTGCAACGTCTAGAAGACGATGGGAGATGTTTTCTGTGCTGGCACAGTTTTTCCTAGCCAGACATAGTGGAAAAGCTTTTTGCCGAGGTGTAGATGAGAAGAGGAGCTAAAGACGAAGGTAGGATGCTCTCCGGAGGTAAGAGCCGCTGCCGGGCGTCTTTCGGCAGAAGCCGCGCTAAGGAGAGCACTGTGAGCGGCACAATCGTCCATGCGCGAAGAAGCCGCTTCTTCGGCTCCGGCAGCCGGCGAGAGCGGCAGCTTCGGGAAGGTGAAGAAGCAAGCTGTACAACACTGGGATTGTGTGCGCACCTTGCCAACTGATAGAAAACAGTACCTTTGCACTCTCCTGACCCTTCCAATCACATGAACATTCGATTGGAAGCTGTTTTGGACAACTTTTCTTTTCTTCCTGCCCAACACTTGGCAGACATCCGTGCAACGTCTAGAACACGATGGGAGATGTTTTCTGTGCTGGCACAGTTTTTCCTAGCCAGACATAGTGGAAAAGCTTTTTGCCGAGGTGTAGATGAGAAGAGGAGCTAAAGACGAAGGAAGGTAGGATGCTCTCCGGAGGTAAGAGCCGCTGCCGGGCGTCTTTCGGCAGAAGCCGCGCTAAGGAGAGCACTGTGAGCGGCACAATCGTCTTTGCGCGAAGAAGCCGCTTCTTCGGCTCCGGCAGCCGGCGAGAGCGGCAGCTTCGGGAAGGTGAAGAAGCAAGCTGTACAACACTGGGATTATGTGCGCACCTTGCCAACTGATAGTAAACAGTACCTTTGCACTCTCCTGACCCTTCCAATCACATGAACATTCGATTGGAAGCTGTTTTGGACAACTTTTCTTTTCTTCCGGCCAAACACTTGGCAGACATCCGTGCAACGTCTAGAACACGATGGGAGATGTTTTCTGTGCTGGCACAGTTTTTCCTAGCCAGACATAGTGGAAAAGCTTTTTGCCGAGGTGTAGATGAGAAGAGGAGCTAAAGACGAAGGTAGGATGCTCTCCGGAGGTAAGAGCCGCTGCCGGGCGTCTTTCGGCAGAAGCCGCGCTAAGGAGAGCACTGTGAGCGGCACAATCGTCTTTGCGCGAAGAAGCCGCTTCTTCGGCTCCGGCAGCCGGCGAGAGCGGCAGCTTCGGGAAGGTGAAGAAGCAAGCTGTACAACACTGGCATTGTGTGCGCACCTTGCCAACTGATAAAAAACAGTACCTTTGCACTCTCCTGACTTTTCCAATCACATGAACATTCGATTGGAAGCTGTTTTGGACAACTTTTCTTTTCTTCCTGCCAAACACTTGGCAGACATCCGTGCAACGTCTAGAACACGATGGGAGATGTTTTCTGTGCTGGCACAGTTTTTCCTAGCCAGACATAGTGGAAAAGCTTTTTGCCGAGGTGTAGATGAGAAGAGGAGCTAAAGAGGAAGGTAGGATGCTCTCCGGAGGTAAGAGCCGCTGCCGGGCGTCTTTCGGCAGAAGCCGCGCTAAGGAGAGCACTGTGAGCGGCACAATCGTCTTTGCGCGAAGAAGCCGCTTCTTCGGCTCCGGCAGCCGGCGAGAGCGGCAGCTTCGGGAAGGTGAAGAAGCAAGCTGTACAACACTGGGATTGTGTGCGCACCTTGTCAACTGATAGAAAACAGTACCTTTGCACTCTCCTGACTTTTCCAATCACATGAACATTCGATTGGAAGCTGTTTTGGACAACTTTTCTTTTCTTCCTGCCAAACACTTGGCAGACATCCCTGCAACGTCTAGAACACGATGGGAGATGTTTTCTGTGCTGGCACAGTTTTTCCTAGCCAGACATAGTGGAAAAGCTTTTTGCCGAGGTGTAGATGAGAAGAGGAGCTAAAGACGAAGGTAGGATGCTCTCCGGAGGTAAGAGCCGCTGCCGGGCGTCTTTCGGCAGAAGCCGCGCTAAGGAGAGCACTGTGAGCGACACAATCGTCTTTGCGCGAAGAAGCCGCTTCTTCGGCTCCGGCAGCCGGCGAGAGCGGCAGCTTCGGGAAGGTGAAGAAGCAAGCTGTACAACACTGGGATTGTGTGCGCACCTTGCCAACTGATAGAAAACAGTACCTTTGCACTCTCCTGACTTTTCCAATCACATGAACATTCGATTGGAAGCTGTTTTGGACAACTTTTCTTTTCTTCCTGCCCAACACTTGGCAGACATCCGTGCAACGTCTAGAAGACGATGGGAGATGTTTTCTGTGCTGGCACAGTTTTTCCTAGCCAGACATAGTGGAAAAGCTTTTTGCCGAGGTGTAGATGAGATAAGGAGCTAAAGACGAAGGTAGGATGCTCTCCGGAGGTAAGAGCCGCTGCCGGGCGTCTTTCGGCAGAAGCCGCGCTAAGGAGAGCACTGTGAGCGGCACCATCGTCTCTGCGCGAAGAAGCCGCTTCTTCGGCTCCGGCAGCCGGCGAGAGCGGCAGCTTCGGGAAGGTGAAGAAGCAAGCTGTACAACACTGGGATTGTGTGCGCACCTTGCCAACTGATAAAAAACAATACCTTTGCACTCTCCTGACTTTTCCAATCACATGAACATTCGATTGGAAGCTGTTTTGGACAACTTTTCTTTTCTTCCTGCCCAACACTTGGCAGACATCCGTGCAACGTCTAGAAGACGATGGGAGATGTTTTCTGTGCTGGCACAGTTTTTCCTAGCCAGACATAGTGGAAAAGCTTTTTGCCGAGGTGTAGATGAAAAGAGGAGCTAAAGACGAAGGTAGGATGCTCTCCGGAGGTAAGAGCCGCTGCCGGGCGTCTTTCGGCAGAAGCCGCGCTAAGGAGAGCACTGTGAGCGGCACAATCGTCTTTGCGCGAAGAAGCCGCTTCTTCGGCTCCGGCAGCCGGCGAGAGCGGCAGCTTCGGGAAGGTGAAGAAGCAAGCTGTACAACACTGGGATTGTGTGCGCACCTTGCCAACTGATAGAAAACAGTACCTTTGCACTCTCCTGACTTTTCCAATCACATGAACATTCGATTGGAAGCTGTTTTGGACAACTTTTCTTTTCTTCCTGCCAAACACTTGGCAGACATCCGTGCAACGTCTAGAAGACGATGGGAGATGTTTTCTGTGCTGGCACAGTTTTTCCTAGCCAGACATAGTGGAAAAGCTTTTTGCCGAGGTGTAGATGAGAAGAGGAGCTTAAGACGAAGGTAGGATGCTCTCCGGAGGTAAGAGCCGCTGCCGGGCGTCTTTCGGCAGAAGCCGCGCTAAGGAGAGCACTGTGAGCGGCACAATCGTCTCTGCGCGGAGAAGCCGCTTCTTCGGCTCCGGCAACCGGCGAGAGCGGCAGCTTCGGGAAGGTGAAGAAGCAAGCTGTACAACACTGGGATTGTGTGCGCACCTTGCCAACTGATAGAAAACAGTACCTTTGCACTCTCCTGACTTTTCCAATCACATGAACATTCGATTGGAAGCTGTTTTGGACAACTTTTCTTTTCTTCCTGCCAAACACTTGGCAGACATCCCTGCAACGTCTAGAACACGATGGGAGATGTTTTCTGTGCTGGCACAGTTTTTCCTAGCCAGACATAGTGGAAAAGCTTTTTGCCGAGGTGTAGATGAGAAGAGGAGCTAAAGACGAAGGTAGGATGCTCTCCGGAGGTAAGAGCCGCTGCCGGGCGTCTTTCGGCAGAAGCCGCGCTAAGGAGAGCACTGTGAGCGGCACAATCGTCTTTGCGCGAAGAAGCCGCTTCTTTGGCTCCGGCAGCCGGCGAGAGCGGCAGCTTCGGGAAGGTGAAGAAGCAAGCTGTACAACACTGGGATTGTGTGCGCACCTTGCCAACTGATAGAAAACAGTACCTTTGCACTCTCCTGACTTTTCCAATCACATGAACATTCGATTGGAAGCTGTTTTGGACAACTTTTCTTTTCTTCCTGCCCAACACTTGGCAGACAACCGTGCAACGTCTAGAACACGATGGGAGATGTTTTCTGTGCTGGCACAGTTTTTCCTAGCCAGACATAGTGGAAAAGCTTTTTGCCGAGGTGTAGATGAGAAGAGGAGCTAAAGACGAAAGTAGGATGCTCTCCGGAGGTAAGAGCCGCTGCCGGGCGTCTTTCGGCAGAAGCCGCGCTAAGGAGAGCACTGTGAGCGGCATCATCGTCTTTGCGCGAAGAAGCCGCTTCTTCGGCTCCGGCAGCCGGCGAGAGCGGCAACTTCGGGAAGGTGAAGAAGCAAGCTGTACAACACTGGGATTGTGTGCGCACCTTGCCAACTGATAGAAAACAGTACCTTTGCACTCTCCTGACTTTTCCAATCACATGAACATTCGATTGGAAGCTGTTTTGGACAACTTTTCTTTTCTTCCTGCCAAACACTTGGCAGACATCCCTGCAACGTCTAGAACACGATGGGAGATGTTTTCTGTGCTGGCACAGTTTTTCCTAGCCAGACATAGTGGAAAAGCTTTTTGCCGAGGTGTAGATGAGAAGAGGAGCTAAAGACGAAAGTAGGATGCTCTCCGGAGGTAAGAGCCGCTGCTGGGCGTCTTTCGGCAGAAGCCGCGCTAAGGAGAGCACTGTGAGCGGCACAATCGTCTTTGCGCGAAGAAGCCGCTTCTTCGGCTCCGGGAGCCGGCGAGAGCGGCAGCTTTGGAAAGGTGAAGAAGGAAGCTGTACAACACTGGGATTGTGTGCGCACCTTGCCAACTGATAGAAAACAGTACCTTTGCACTCTCCTGACTTTTCCAATCACATGAACATTCGATTGGAAGCTTTTTTGGACAACTTTTCTTTTCTTCATGCCAAACACTTGGCAGACCTCCGTGCAACGTCTAGAACACGATGGCAGATGTTTTCTGTGCTGGCTCAGTTTTTCCCTGCCAGACATAGTGGAAAAGCTTTTTGCTAAGATGTAGACGAGAAGACGCGCTAAAGACGGTAGTACGATGCTCTCCGGAGCTAAGAGCCGCTGCCGGGCGTCTTTCGGCAGAAGCAGCACTCCGGAGAGCACTGTGAGCGGCACCATCGTCTTCGCGCGAAGAAGCCGCTTCTTCGCCTCCGGGAGCCGGCGAGAGCGGCAGCTTCGGAAAGGTGAAGAAGGAAGCTGTACAACACTGGGATTGTGTGCGCAGCTTGCCAACTGATAGGAAACAGTACTTTTGCACTCTCCTGACTTTGCCAATCACATGAACATTCGATTGGAAGCTGTTTTGGACAACTTTTCTTTTCTTCATGCCAAACACTTGGCAGACCTCCGTGCAACGTCTAGAACACGATGGCAGATGTTTTCTGTGCTGGCACAGGTTTTCCCTGCCAGACATAGTGGAAAAGCTTTTTGCTAAGATGTAGACGAGAAGACGCGCTAAAGACGATAGTACGATGCTCTCCAGAGCTAAGAGCCGCTGCCGGGCGTCTTTCGGCAGAAGCAGCGCTAAGGAGAGCACTGTGAGCGGCACCATCGTCTTTGCGCGAAGAAGCCGCTTCTTCGCCTCCGGGAGCGGGCGAGAGCGGCAGCTTCGGGAAGGTGAAGAAGCAAGCTGTACAACACTGGGATTGTGTGCGCACCTTGCCAACTGATAGAAAACAGTACTTTTGCACTCTCCTGACTTTTCCAATCACATGAACATTCGATTGGAAGCTGTTTTGGACAACTTTTCTTTTCTTCATGCCAAACACTTGGCAGACCTCCGTGCAACGTCTAGAACACGATGGCAGATGTTTTCTGTGCTGGCACAGTTTTTCCCTGCCAGACATAGTGGAAAAGCTTTTTGCTAAGATGTAGACGAGAAGACGCGCTAAAGACGATAGTACGATGCTCTCCGGAGCTAAGAGACGCTGCCGGGCGTCTTTCGGCAGAAGCAGCACTCCGGAGAGCACTGTGAGCGGCACCATCGTCTTCGCGCGAAGAAGCCGCTTCTTCGCCTCTGGAAGCCGGCGAGAGCGGCAGCTTCGGAAAGGTGAAGAAGGAAGCTGTACAACACTGGGATTGTGTGCGCAGCTTGCCAACTGATAGGAAACAGTACTTTTGCACTCTCCTGACTTTGCCAATCACATGAACATTCGATTGGAAGCTGTTTTGGACAACTTTTCTTTTCTTCATGCCAAACACTTGGCAGACCTCCGTGCAACGTCTAGAACACGATGGCAGATGTTTTCTGTGCTGGCACAGGTTTTCCCTGCCAGATATAGTGGAAAAGCTTTTTGCTAAGATGTAGACGAGAAGACGCGCTAAAGACGATAGTACGATGCTCTCCAGAGCTAAGAGCCGCTGCCGGGCGTCTTTCGGCAGAAGCAGCGCTAAGGAGAGCACTGTGAGCGGCACCATCGTCTTTGCGCGAAGAAGCCGCTTCTTCGCCTCCGGGAGCGGGCGAGAGCGGCAGCTTCGGAAAGGTGAAGAAGGAAGCTGTACAACACTGGGATTGTGTGCGCAGCTTGCCAACTGATAGAAAACAGTACTTTTGCACTCTCCTGACTTTGCCAATCACATGAACATTCGATTGGAAGCTGTTTTGGACAACTTTTCTTTTCTTCATGCCAAACACTTGGCAGACCTCCGTGCAACGTCTAGAACACGATGGCAGATGTTTTCTGTGCTGGCACAGTTTTTCCCTGCCAGACATAGTGGAAAAGCTTTTTGCTAAGATGTAGACGAGAAGACGCGCTAAAGACGATAGTACGATGCTCTCCGGAGCTAAGAGCCGCTGCCGGGGGTCTTTCGGCAGAAGCAGCACTCCGGAGAGCACTGTGAGCGGCACCATCGTCTTCGCGCGAAGAAGCCGCTTCTTCGCCTCCGGGAGCCGGCGAGAGCGGCAGCTTCGGAAAGGTGAAGAAGGAAGCTGTACAACACTGGGATTGTGTGCGCAGCTTGCCAACTGATAGGAAACAGTACTTTTGCACTCTCCTGACTTTGCCAATCACATGAACATTCGATTGGAAGCTGTTTTGGACAACTTTTCTTTTCTTCATGCCAAACACTTGGCAGACATCCGTGCAACGTCTAGAACACGATGGCAGATGTTTTCGGTGCTGGCACAGTTTTTCCCTGCCAGACATAGTGGAAAAGCTTTTTGCTAAGATGTAGACGAGAAGACGCGCTAAAGACGATAGTACGATGCTCTCCGGAGCTAAGAGCCGCTGCCAGGCGTCTTTCGGCAGAAGCCGCGCTAACGAGAGCACTGTGAGCGGCATCATCGTCTTTGCGCGAAGAAGCCGCTTCTTCGGCTCCGGGAGCCGGCGAGAGCGGCAGCTTCGGAAAGGTGAAGAAGGAAGCTGTACAACACTGGGATTGTGTGCGCAGCTTGCCAACTGATAGAAAACAGTACTTTTGCACTCTCCTGACTTTGCCAATCACATGAACATTCGATTGGAAGCTGTTTTGGACAACTTTTCTTTTCTTCATGCCAAACACTTGGCAGACCTCCGTGCAACGTCTAGAACACGATGGCAGATGTTTTCTGTGCTGGCACAGTTTTTCCCTGCCAGACATAGTGGAAAAGCTTTTTGCTAAGATGTAGACGAGAAGACGCGCTAAAGACGATAGTACGATGCTCTCCGGAGCTAAGAGCCGCTGCCGGGCGTCTTTCGGCAGAAGCAGCACTCCGGAGAGCACTGTGAGCGGCACCATCGTCTTTGCGCGAAGAAGCCGCTTCTTCGCCTCCGGGAGCGGGCGAGAGCGGCAGCTTCAGAAAGGTGAAGAAGGAAGCTGTACAACACTGGGATTGTGTGCGCAGCTTGCCAACTGATAGGAAACAGTACTTTTGCACTCTCCTGACTTTGCCAATCACATGAACATTCGATTGGAAGCTGTTTTGGACAACTTTTCTTTTCTTCATGCCAAACACTTGGCAGACCTCCGTGCAACGTCTAGAACACGATGGCAGATGTTTTCTGTGCTGGCACAGTTTTTCCCTGCCAGACATAGTGGAAAAGCTTTTTGCTAAGATGTAGACGAGAAGACGCGCTAAAGACGATAGTACGATGCTCTCCGGAGCTAAGAGCCGCTGCCGGGCGTCTTTCGGCAGAAGCCGCGCTAAGGAGAGCACTGTGAGCGGCACCATCGTCCTTGCGGGAAGAAGCCGCTTCTTCGCCTCCGGGAGCCGGCGAGAGCGGCAGCTTCGGAAAGGTGAAGAAGGAAGCTGTACAACACTGGGATTGTGTGCGCAGCTTGCCAACTGATAGAAAACAGTACTTTTGCACTCTCCTGACTTTGCCAATCACATGAACATTCGATTGGAAGCTGTTTTGGACAACTTTTCTTTTCTTCATGCCAAACACTTGGCAGACCTCCGTGCAACGTCTAGAACACGATGGCAGATGTTTTCTGTGCTGGCACAGGTTTTCCCTGCCAGACATAGTGGAAAAGCTTTTTGCTTAGATGTAGACGAGAAGACGCGCTAAAGACGATAGTACGATGCTCTCCGGAGCTAAGAGCCGCTGCCGGGCGTCTTTCGGCAGAAGCAGCACTCCGGAGAGCACTGTGAGCGGCACCATCGTCTTTGCGCGAAGAAGCCGCTTCTTCGCCTCCGGGAGCCGGCGAGAGCGGCAGCTTTGGAAAGGTGAAGAAGGAAGCTGTACAACACTGGGATTGTGTGCGCAGCTTGCCAACTGATAGGAAACAGTACTTTTGCACTCTCCTGACTTTGCCAATCACATGAACATTCGATTGGAAGTTTTTTTGGACAACTTTTCTTTTCTTCATGCCAAACACTTGGCAGACCTCCGTGCAACATCTAGAACACGATGGCAGATGTTTTCTGTGCTGGCACAGGTTTTCCCTGCCAGACATAGTGGAAAAGCTTTTTGCTAAGATGTAGACGAGAAGACGCGCTAAAGACGATAGTACGATGCTCTCCGGAGCTAAGAGCCGCTGCCGGGCGTCTTTCGGCAGAAGCAGCACTCCGGAGAGCACTGTGAGCGGCACCATCGTCTTTGCGCGAAGAAGCCGCTTCTTCGCCTCCGGGAGCCGGCGAGAGCGGCAGCTTCGGAAAGGTGAAGAAGGAAGCTGTACAACACTGGGATTGTGTGCGCAGCTTGCCAACTGATAGGAAACAGTACTTTTGCACTCTCCTGACTTTGCCAATCACATGAACATTCGATTGGAAGCTGTTTTGGACAACTTTTCTTTTCTTCATGCCAAACACTTGGCAGACCTCCGTGCAACGTCTAGAACACGATGGCAGATGTTTTCTGTGCTGGCACAGGTTTTCCCTGCCAGACATAGTGGAAAAGCTTTTTGCTAAGATGTAGACGAGAAGACGCGCTAAAGACGATAGTACGATGCTCTCCGGAGCTAAGAGCCGCTGCCGGGCGTCTTTCGGCAGAAGCAGCACTCCGGAGAGCACTGTGAGCGGCACCATCGTCTTTGCGCGAAGAAGCCGCTTCTTCGCCTCCGGGAGCGGGCGAGAGCGGCAGCTTCGGAAAGGTGAAGAAGGAAGCTGTACAACACTGGGATTGTGTGCGCAGCTTGCCAACTGATAGGAAACAGTACTTTTGCACTCTCCTGACTTTGCCAATCACATGAACATTCGATTGGAAGCTGTTTTGGACAACTTTTCTTTTCTCCCTGCCAAACACTTGGCTGACCTCCGTGCAACGTCTAGAACACGATGGGAGATGTTTTCTGTGCTGGCACAGGTTTTCCCTGCCAGACATAGTGGAAAAGCTTTTTGCTTAGATGTAGACGAGAAGACGCGCTAAAGACGATAGTACGATGCTCTCCGGAGCTAAGAGCCGCTGCCGGGGGTCTTTCGGCAGAAGCAGCACTCCGGAGAGCACTGTGAGCGGCACCATCGTCTTTGCGCGAAGAAGCCGCTTCTTCGCCTCCGGGAGCCGGCGAGAGCGGCAGCTTCGGAAAGGTGAAGAAGGAAGCTGTACAACACTGGGATTGTGTGCGCAGCTTGCCAACTGATAGAAAACAGTACTTTTGCACTCTCCTGACTTTGCCAATCACATGAACATTCGATTGGAAGCTGTTTTGGACAACTTTTCTTTTCTTCATGCCAAACACTTGGCAGACCTCCGTGCAACGTCTAGAACACGATGGCAGATGTTTTCTGTGCTGGCACAGGTTTTCCCTGCCAGACATAGTGGAAAAGCTTTTTGCTAAGATGTAGACGAGAAGACGCGCTAAAGACGATAGTACGATGCTCTCCGGAGCTAAGAGCCGCTGCCGGGCGTCTTTCGGCAGAAGCAGCACTCCGGAGAGCACTGTGAGCGGCACCATCGTCTTCGCGCGAAGAAGCCGCTTCTTCGCCTCCGGGAGCCGGCGAGAGCGGCAGCTTCGGAAAGGTGAAGAAGGAAGCTGTACAACACTGGGATTGTGTGCGCAGCTTGCCAACTGATAGGAAACAGTACTTTTGCACTCTCCTGACTTTGCCAATCACATGAACATTCGATTGGAAGCTGTTTTGGACAACTTTTCTTTTCTTCATGCCAAACACTTGGCAGACCTCCGTGCAACGTCTAGAACACGATGGCAGATGTTTTCTGTGCTGGCACAGGTTTTCCCTGCCAGACATAGTGGAAAAGCTTTTTGCTAAGATGTAGACGAGAAGACGCGCTAAAGACGATAGTACGATGCTCTCCGGAGCTAAGAGCCGCTGCCGGGCGTCTTTCGGCAGAAGCAGCACTCCGGAGAGCACTGTGAGCGGCACCATCGTCTTTGCGCGAAGAAGCCGCTTCTTCGCCTCCGGGAGCGGGCGAGAGCGGCAGCTTCGGAAAGGTGAAGAAGGAAGCTGTACAACACTGGGATTGTGTGCGCAGCTTGCCAACTGATAGGAAACAGTACTTTTGCACTCTCCTGACTTTGCCAATCACATGAACATTCGATTGGAAGCTGTTTTGGACAACTTTTCTTTTCACCCTGCCAAACACTTGGCAGACCTCCGTGCAACGTCTAGAAAACGATGGGAGATGTTTTCTGTGCTGGCACAGTTTTTCCCTGCCAGACATAGTGGAAAAGCTTTTTGCTAAGATGTAGACGAGAAGATGCGCTAAAGACGATAGTACGATGCTCTCCGGAGCTAAGAGCCGCTGCCGGGCGTCTTTCGGCAGAAGCAGCACTCCGGAGAGCACTGTGAGCGGCACCATCGTCTTCGCGCGAAGAAGCCGCTTCTTCGCCTCCGGGAGCCGGCGAGAGCGGCAGCTTTGGAAAGGTGAAGAAGGAAGCTGTACAACACTGGGATTGTGTGCGCAGCTTGCCAACTGATAGAAAACAGTACTTTTGCACTCTCCTGACTTTGCCAATCACATGAACATTCGATTGGAAGCTGTTTTGGACAACTTTTCTTTTCTTCATGCCAAACACTTGGCAGACCTCCGTGCAACGTCTAGAACACGATGGCAGATGTTTTCTGTGCTGGCTCAGTTTTTCCCTGCCAGACATAGTGGAAAAGCTTTTTGCTAAGATGTAGACGAGAAGACGCGCTAAAGACGGTAGTACGATGCTCTCCGGAGCTAAGAGCCGCTGCCGGGCGTCTTTCGGCAGAAGCAGCACTCCGGAGAGCACTGTGAGCGGCACCATCGTCTTCGCGCGAAGAAGCCGCTTCTTCGCCTCCGGGAGCCGGCGAGAGCGGCAGCTTCGGAAAGGTGAAGAAGGAAGCTGTACAACACTGGGATTGTGTGCGCAGCTTGCCAACTGATAGGAAACAGTACTTTTGCACTCTCCTGACTTTGCCAATCACATGAACATTCGATTGGAAGCTGTTTTGGACAACTTTTCTTTTCTTCATGCCAAACACTTGGCAGACCTCTGTGCAACGTCTAGAACACGATGGCAGATGTTTTCTGTGCTGGCACAGGTTTTCCCTGCCAGACATAGTGGAAAAGCTTTTTGCTAAGATGTAGACGAGAAGACGCGCTAAAGACGATAGTACGATGCTCTCCAGAGCTAAGAGCCGCTGCCGGGCGTCTTTCGGCAGAAGCAGCGCTAAGGAGAGCACTGTGAGCGGCACCATCGTCTTTGCGCGAAGAAGCCGCTTCTTCGCCTCCGGGAGCGGGCGAGAGCGGCAGCTTCGGGAAGGTGAAGAAGCAAGCTGTACAACACTGGGATTGTGTGCGCACCTTGCCAACTGATAGAAAACAGTACTTTTGCACTCTCCTGACTTTTCCAATCACATGAACATTCGATTGGAAGCTGTTTTGGACAACTTTTCTTTTCTTCATGCCAAACACTTGGCAGACCTCCGTGCAACGTCTAGAACACGATGGCAGATGTTTTCTGTGCTGGCACAGTTTTTCCCTGCCAGACATAGTGGAAAAGCTTTTTGCTAAGATGTAGACGAGAAGACGCGCTAAAGACGATAGTACGATGCTCTCCGGAGCTAAGAGACGCTGCCGGGCGTCTTTCGGCAGAAGCAGCACTCCGGAGAGCACTGTGAGCGGCACCATCGTCTTCGCGCGAAGAAGCCGCTTCTTCGCCTCTGGAAGCCGGCGAGAGCGGCAGCTTCGGAAAGGTGAAGAAGGAAGCTGTACAACACTGGGATTGTGTGCGCAGCTTGCCAACTGATAGGAAACAGTACTTTTGCACTCTCCTGACTTTGCCAATCACATGAACATTCGATTGGAAGCTGTTTTGGACAACTTTTCTTTTCTTCATGCCAAACACTTGGCAGACCTCCGTGCAACGTCTAGAACACGATGGCAGATGTTTTCTGTGCTGGCACAGGTTTTCCCTGCCAGATATAGTGGAAAAGCTTTTTGCTAAGATGTAGACGAGAAGACGCGCTAAAGACGATAGTACGATGCTCTCCAGAGCTAAGAGCCGCTGCCGGGCGTCTTTCGGCAGAAGCAGCGCTAAGGAGAGCACTGTGAGCGGCACCATCGTCTTTGCGCGAAGAAGCCGCTTCTTCGCCTCCGGGAGCGGGCGAGAGCGGCAGCTTCGGAAAGGTGAAGAAGGAAGCTGTACAACACTGGGATTGTGTGCGCAGCTTGCCAACTGATAGAAAACAGTACTTTTGCACTCTCCTGACTTTGCCAATCACATGAACATTCGATTGGAAGCTGTTTTGGACAACTTTTCTTTTCTTCATGCCAAACACTTGGCAGACCTCCGTGCAACGTCTAGAACACGATGGCAGATGTTTTCTGTGCTGGCACAGTTTTTCCCTGCCAGACATAGTGGAAAAGCTTTTTGCTAAGATGTAGACGAGAAGACGCGCTAAAGACGATAGTACGATGCTCTCCGGAGCTAAGAGCCGCTGCCGGGGGTCTTTCGGCAGAAGCAGCACTCCGGAGAGCACTGTGAGCGGCACCATCGTCTTCGCGCGAAGAAGCCGCTTCTTCGCCTCCGGGAGCCGGCGAGAGCGGCAGCTTCGGAAAGGTGAAGAAGGAAGCTGTACAACACTGGGATTGTGTGCGCAGCTTGCCAACTGATAGGAAACAGTACTTTTGCACTCTCCTGACTTTGCCAATCACATGAACATTCGATTGGAAGCTGTTTTGGACAACTTTTCTTTTCTTCATGCCAAACACTTGGCAGACATCCGTGCAACGTCTAGAACACGATGGCAGATGTTTTCGGTGCTGGCACAGTTTTTCCCTGCCAGACATAGTGGAAAAGCTTTTTGCTAAGATGTAGACGAGAAGACGCGCTAAAGACGATAGTACGATGCTCTCCGGAGCTAAGAGCCGCTGCCAGGCGTCTTTCGGCAGAAGCCGCGCTAACGAGAGCACTGTGAGCGGCATCATCGTCTTTGCGCGAAGAAGCCGCTTCTTCGGCTCCGGGAGCCGGCGAGAGCGGCAGCTTCGGAAAGGTGAAGAAGGAAGCTGTACAACACTGGGATTGTGTGCGCAGCTTGCCAACTGATAGAAAACAGTACTTTTGCACTCTCCTGACTTTGCCAATCACATGAACATTCGATTGGAAGCTGTTTTGGACAACTTTTCTTTTCTTCATGCCAAACACTTGGCAGACCTCCGTGCAACGTCTAGAACACGATGGCAGATGTTTTCTGTGCTGGCACAGTTTTTCCCTGCCAGACATAGTGGAAAAGCTTTTTGCTAAGATGTAGACGAGAAGACGCGCTAAAGACGATAGTACGATGCTCTCCGGAGCTAAGAGCCGCTGCCGGGCGTCTTTCGGCAGAAGCAGCACTCCGGAGAGCACTGTGAGCGGCACCATCGTCTTTGCGCGAAGAAGCCGCTTCTTCGCCTCCGGGAGCGGGCGAGAGCGGCAGCTTCAGAAAGGTGAAGAAGGAAGCTGTACAACACTGGGATTGTGTGCGCAGCTTGCCAACTGATAGGAAACAGTACTTTTGCACTCTCCTGACTTTGCCAATCACATGAACATTCGATTGGAAGCTGTTTTGGACAACTTTTCTTTTCTTCATGCCAAACACTTGGCAGACCTCCGTGCAACGTCTAGAACACGATGGCAGATGTTTTCTGTGCTGGCACAGTTTTTCCCTGCCAGACATAGTGGAAAAGCTTTTTGCTAAGATGTAGACGAGAAGACGCGCTAAAGACGATAGTACGATGCTCTCCGGAGCTAAGAGCCGCTGCCGGGCGTCTTTCGGCAGAAGCAGCACTCCGGAGAGCACTGTGAGCGGCACCATCGTCTTCGCGCGAAGAAGCCGCTTCTTCGCCTCTGGAAGCCGGCGAGAGCGGCAGCTTCGGAAAGGTGAAGAAGGAAGCTGTACAACACTGGGATTGTGTGCGCAGCTTGCCAACTGATAGGAAACAGTACTTTTGCACTCTCCTGACTTTGCCAATCACATGAACATTCGATTGGAAGCTGTTTTGGACAACTTTTCTTTTCTTCATGCCAAACACTTGGCAGACCTCCGTGCAACGTCTAGAACACGATGGCAGATGTTTTCTGTGCTGGCACAGGTTTTCCCTGCCAGATATAGTGGAAAAGCTTTTTGCTAAGATGTAGACGAGAAGACGCGCTAAAGACGATAGTACGATGCTCTCCAGAGCTAAGAGCCGCTGCCGGGCGTCTTTCGGCAGAAGCAGCGCTAAGGAGAGCACTGTGAGCGGCACCATCGTCTTTGCGCGAAGAAGCCGCTTCTTCGCCTCCGGGAGCGGGCGAGAGCGGCAGCTTCGGAAAGGTGAAGAAGGAAGCTGTACAACACTGGGATTGTGTGCGCAGCTTGCCAACTGATAGAAAACAGTACTTTTGCACTCTCCTGACTTTGCCAATCACATGAACATTCGATTGGAAGCTGTTTTGGACAACTTTTCTTTTCTTCATGCCAAACACTTGGCAGACCTCCGTGCAACGTCTAGAACACGATGGCAGATGTTTTCTGTGCTGGCACAGTTTTTCCCTGCCAGACATAGTGGAAAAGCTTTTTGCTAAGATGTAGACGAGAAGACGCGCTAAAGACGATAGTACGATGCTCTCCGGAGCTAAGAGCCGCTGCCGGGGGTCTTTCGGCAGAAGCAGCACTCCGGAGAGCACTGTGAGCGGCACCATCGTCTTCGCGCGAAGAAGCCGCTTCTTCGCCTCCGGGAGCCGGCGAGAGCGGCAGCTTCGGAAAGGTGAAGAAGGAAGCTGTACAACACTGGGATTGTGTGCGCAGCTTGCCAACTGATAGGAAACAGTACTTTTGCACTCTCCTGACTTTGCCAATCACATGAACATTCGATTGGAAGCTGTTTTGGACAACTTTTCTTTTCTTCATGCCAAACACTTGGCAGACATCCGTGCAACGTCTAGAACACGATGGCAGATGTTTTCGGTGCTGGCACAGTTTTTCCCTGCCAGACATAGTGGAAAAGCTTTTTGCTAAGATGTAGACGAGAAGACGCGCTAAAGACGATAGTACGATGCTCTCCGGAGCTAAGAGCCGCTGCCAGGCGTCTTTCGGCAGAAGCCGCGCTAACGAGAGCACTGTGAGCGGCATCATCGTCTTTGCGCGAAGAAGCCGCTTCTTCGGCTCCGGGAGCCGGCGAGAGCGGCAGCTTCGGAAAGGTGAAGAAGGAAGCTGTACAACACTGGGATTGTGTGCGCAGCTTGCCAACTGATAGAAAACAGTACTTTTGCACTCTCCTGACTTTGCCAATCACATGAACATTCGATTGGAAGCTGTTTTGGACAACTTTTCTTTTCTTCATGCCAAACACTTGGCAGACCTCCGTGCAACGTCTAGAACACGATGGCAGATGTTTTCTGTGCTGGCACAGTTTTTCCCTGCCAGACATAGTGGAAAAGCTTTTTGCTAAGATGTAGACGAGAAGACGCGCTAAAGACGATAGTACGATGCTCTCCGGAGCTAAGAGCCGCTGCCGGGCGTCTTTCGGCAGAAGCAGCACTCCGGAGAGCACTGTGAGCGGCACCATCGTCTTTGCGCGAAGAAGCCGCTTCTTCGCCTCCGGGAGCGGGCGAGAGCGGCAGCTTCAGAAAGGTGAAGAAGGAAGCTGTACAACACTGGGATTGTGTGCGCAGCTTGCCAACTGATAGGAAACAGTACTTTTGCACTCTCCTGACTTTGCCAATCACATGAACATTCGATTGGAAGCTGTTTTGGACAACTTTTCTTTTCTTCATGCCAAACACTTGGCAGACCTCCGTGCAACGTCTAGAACACGATGGCAGATGTTTTCTGTGCTGGCACAGTTTTTCCCTGCCAGACATAGTGGAAAAGCTTTTTGCTAAGATGTAGACGAGAAGACGCGCTAAAGACGATAGTACGATGCTCTCCGGAGCTAAGAGCCGCTGCCGGGCGTCTTTCGGCAGAAGCCGCGCTAAGGAGAGCACTGTGAGCGGCACCATCGTTCTTGCGGGAAGAAGCCGCTTCTTCGCCTCCGGGAGCCGGCGAGAGCGGCAGCTTCGGAAAGGTGAAGAAGGAAGCTGTACAACACTGGGATTGTGTGCGCAGCTTGCCAACTGATAGAAAACAGTACTTTTGCACTCTCCTGACTTTGCCAATCACATGAACATTCGATTGGAAGCTGTTTTGGACAACTTTTCTTTTCTTCATGCCAAACACTTGGCAGACCTCCGTGCAACGTCTAGAACACGATGGCAGATGTTTTCTGTGCTGGCACAGGTTTTCCCTGCCAGACATAGTGGAAAAGCTTTTTGCTTAGATGTAGACGAGAAGACGCGCTAAAGACGATAGTACGATGCTCTCCGGAGCTAAGAGCCGCTGCCGGGCGTCTTTCGGCAGAAGCAGCACTCCGGAGAGCACTGTGAGCGGCACCATCGTCTTTGCGCGAAGAAGCCGCTTCTTCGCCTCCGGGAGCCGGCGAGAGCGGCAGCTTTGGAAAGGTGAAGAAGGAAGCTGTACAACACTGGGATTGTGTGCGCAGCTTGCCAACTGATAGGAAACAGTACTTTTGCACTCTCCTGACTTTGCCAATCACATGAACATTCGATTGGAAGTTTTTTTGGACAACTTTTCTTTTCTTCATGCCAAACACTTGGCAGACCTCCGTGCAACATCTAGAACACGATGGCAGATGTTTTCTGTGCTGGCACAGGTTTTCCCTGCCAGACATAGTGGAAAAGCTTTTTGCTAAGATGTAGACGAGAAGACGCGCTAAAGACGATAGTACGATGCTCTCCGGAGCTAAGAGCCGCTGCCGGGCGTCTTTCGGCAGAAGCAGCACTCCGGAGAGCACTGTGAGCGGCACCATCGTCTTTGCGCGAAGAAGCCGCTTCTTCGCCTCCGGGAGCCGGCGAGAGCGGCAGCTTCGGAAAGGTGAAGAAGGAAGCTGTACAACACTGGGATTGTGTGCGCAGCTTGCCAACTGATAGGAAACAGTACTTTTGCACTCTCCTGACTTTGCCAATCACATGAACATTCGATTGGAAGCTGTTTTGGACAACTTTTCTTTTCTTCATGCCAAACACTTGGCAGACCTCCGTGCAACGTCTAGAACACGATGGCAGATGTTTTCGGTGCTGGCACAGGTTTTCCCTGCCAGACATAGTGGAAAAGCTTTTTGCTAAGATGTAGACGAGAAGACGCGCTAAAGACGATAGTACGATGCTCTCCGGAGCTAAGAGCCGCTGCCGGGCGTCTTTCGGCAGAAGCAGCACTCCGGAGAGCACTGTGAGCGGCACCATCGTCTTTGCGCGAAGAAGCCGCTTCTTCGCCTCCGGGAGCGGGCGAGAGCGGCAGCTTCGGAAAGGTGAAGAAGGAAGCTGTACAACACTGGGATTGTGTGCGCAGCTTGCCAACTGATAGGAAACAGTACTTTTGCACTCTCCTGACTTTGCCAATCACATGAACATTCGATTGGAAGCTGTTTTGGACAACTTTTCTTTTCTCCCTGCCAAACACTTGGCTGACCTCCGTGCAACGTCTAGAACACGATGGGAGATGTTTTCTGTGCTGGCACAGGTTTTCCCTGCCAGACATAGTGGAAAAGCTTTTTGCTTAGATGTAGACGAGAAGACGCGCTAAAGACGATAGTACGATGCTCTCCGGAGCTAAGAGCCGCTGCCGGGGGTCTTTCGGCAGAAGCAGCACTCCGGAGAGCACTGTGAGCGGCACCATCGTCTTTGCGCGAAGAAGCCGCTTCTTCGCCTCCGGGAGCCGGCGAGAGCGGCAGCTTCGGAAAGGTGAAGAAGGAAGCTGTACAACACTGGGATTGTGTGCGCAGCTTGCCAACTGATAGAAAACAGTACTTTTGCACTCTCCTGACTTTGCCAATCACATGAACATTCGATTGGAAGCTGTTTTGGACAACTTTTCTTTTCTTCATGCCAAACACTTGGCAGACCTCCGTGCAACGTCTAGAACACGATGGCAGATGTTTTCTGTGCTGGCACAGGTTTTCCCTGCCAGACATAGTGGAAAAGCTTTTTGCTAAGATGTAGACGAGAAGACGCGCTAAAGACGATAGTACGATGCTCTCCGGAGCTAAGAGCCGCTGCCGGGCGTCTTTCGGCAGAAGCAGCACTCCGGAGAGCACTGTGAGCGGCACCATCGTCTTCGCGCGAAGAAGCCGCTTCTTCGCCTCCGGGAGCCGGCGAGAGCGGCAGCTTCGGAAAGGTGAAGAAGGAAGCTGTACAACACTGGGATTGTGTGCGCAGCTTGCCAACTGATAGGAAACAGTACTTTTGCACTCTCCTGACTTTGCCAATCACATGAACATTCGATTGGAAGCTGTTTTGGACAACTTTTCTTTTCTTCATGCCAAACACTTGGCAGACCTCCGTGCAACGTCTAGAACACGATGGCAGATGTTTTCTGTGCTGGCACAGGTTTTCCCTGCCAGACATAGTGGAAAAGCTTTTTGCTAAGATGTAGACGAGAAGACGCGCTAAAGACGATAGTACGATGCTCTCCGGAGCTAAGAGCCGCTGCCGGGCGTCTTTCGGCAGAAGCAGCACTCCGGAGAGCACTGTGAGCGGCACCATCGTCTTTGCGCGAAGAAGCCGCTTCTTCGCCTCCGGGAGCGGGCGAGAGCGGCAGCTTCGGAAAGGTGAAGAAGGAAGCTGTACAACACTGGGATTGTGTGCGCAGCTTGCCAACTGATAGGAAACAGTACTTTTGCACTCTCCTGACTTTGCCAATCACATGAACATTCGATTGGAAGCTGTTTTGGACAACTTTTCTTTTCACCCTGCCAAACACTTGGCAGACCTCCGTGCAACGTCTAGAAAACGATGGGAGATGTTTTCTGTGCTGGCACAGTTTTTCCCTGCCAGACATAGTGGAAAAGCTTTTTGCTAAGATGTAGACGAGAAGATGCGCTAAAGACGATAGTACGATGCTCTCCGGAGCTAAGAGCCGCTGCCGGGCGTCTTTCGGCAGAAGCAGCACTCCGGAGAGCACTGTGAGCGGCACCATCGTCTTCGCGCGAAGAAGCCGCTTCTTCGCCTCCGGGAGCCGGCGAGAGCGGCAGCTTTGGAAAGGTGAAGAAGGAAGCTGTACAACACTGGGATTGTGTGCGCAGCTTGCCAACTGATAGAAAACAGTACTTTTGCACTCTCCTGACTTTGCCAATCACATGAACATTCGATTGGAAGCTGTTTTGGACAACTTTTCTTTTCTTCATGCCAAACACTTGGCAGACCTCCGTGCAACGTCTAGAACACGATGGCAGATGTTTTCTGTGCTGGCACAGGTTTTCCCTGCCAGACATAGTGGAAAAGCTTTTTGCTTAGATGTAGACGAGAAGACGCGCTAAAGACGATAGTACGATGCTCTCCGGAGCTAAGAGCCGCTGCCGGGGGTCTTTCGGCAGAAGCAGCACTCCGGAGAGCACTGTGAGCGGCACCATCGTCTTTGCGGGAAGAAGCCGCTTCTTCGCCTCCGGGAGCCGGCGAGAGCGGCAGCTTCGGAAAGGTGAAGAAGGCAGCTGTACAACACTGGGATTGTGTGCGCAGCTTGCCAACTGATAGGAAACAGTACTTTTGCACTCTCCTGACTTTGCCAATCACATGAACATTCGATTGGAAGTTTTTTTGGACAACTTTTCTTTTCTTCATGCCAAACACTTGGCAGACCTCCGTGCAACGTCTAGAACACGATGGCAGATGTTTTCTGTGCTGGCACAGTTTTTCCCTGCCAGACATAGTGGAAAAGCTTTTTGCTAAGATGTAGACGAGAAGACGCGCTAAAGACGATAGTACGATGCTCTCCGGAGCTAAGAGCCGCTGCCGGGCGTCTTTCGGCAGAAGCAGCGCTAAGGAGAGCACTGTGAGCGGCACCATCGTCTTTGCGCGAAGAAGCCGCTTCTTCGCCTCCGGGAGCCGGCGAGAGCGGCAGCTTCGGAAAGGTGAAGAAGGAAGCTGTACAACACTGGGATTGTGTGCGCAGCTTGCCAACTGATAGAAAACAGTACTTTTGCACTCTCCTGACTTTGCCAATCACATGAACATTCGATTGGAAGCTGTTTTGGACAACTTTTCTTTTCTTCATGCCAAACACTTGGCAGACCTCCGTGCAACGTCTAGAACACGATGGCAGATGTTTTCTGTGCTGGCACAGTTTTTCCCTGCCAGACATAGTGGAAAAGCTTTTTGCTAAGATGTAGACGAGAAGACGCGCTAAAGACGATAGTACGATGCTCTCCGGAGCTAAGAGCCGCTGCCGGGCGTCTTTCGGCAGAAGCAGCACTCCGGAGAGCACTGTGAGCGGCACCATCGTCTTCGCGCGAAGAAGCCGCTTCTTCGCCTCCGGGAGCCGGCGAGAGCGGCAGCTTCGGAAAGGTGAAGAAGGAAGCTGTACAACACTGGGATTGTGTGCGCAGCTTGCCAACTGATAGGAAACAGTACTTTTGCACTCTCCTGACTTTGCCAATCACATGAACATTCGATTGGAAGCTGTTTTGGACAACTTTTCTTTTCTTCATGCCAAACACTTGGCAGACCTCCGTGCAACGTCTAGAACACGATGGCAGATGTTTTCTGTGCTGGCACATATTTTCCCTGCCAGACATAGTGGAAAAGCTTTTTGCTAAGTTGTAGACGAGAAGACGCGCTAAAGACGATAGTACGATGCTCTCCGGAGCTAAGAGCCGCTGCCGGGTGTCTTTCGGGAGAAGCAGCGCTAAGGAGAGCACTGTGAGCGGCACCATCGTCTTTGCGCGAAGAAGCCGCTTCTTCGCCTCCGGGAGCGGGCGAGAGCGGCAGCTTCAGAAAGGTGAAGAAGGAAGCTGTACAACACTGGGATTGTGTGCGCAGCTTGCCAACTGATAGGAAACAGTACTTTTGCACTCTCCTGACTTTGCCAATCACATGAACATTCGATTGGAAGCTGTTTTGGACAACTTTTCTTTTCTCCCTGCCAAACACTTGGCAGACCTCCGTGCAACGTCTAGAACACGATGTCAGATGTTTTCTGTGCTGGCACAGGTTTTCCCTGCCAGACATAGTGGAAAAGCTTTTTGCTAAGATGTAGACGAGAAGACGCGCTAAAGACGATAGTACGATGCTCTCCGGAGCTAAGAGCCGCTGCCGGGCGTCTTTCGGCAGAAGCAGCACTCCGGAGAGCACTGTGAGCGGCACCATCGTCTTCGCGCGAAGAAGCCGCTTCTTCGCCTCCGGGAGCCGGCGAGAGCGGCAGCTTTGGAAAGGTGAAGAAGGAAGCTGTACAACACTGGGATTGTGTGCGCAGCTTGCCAACTGATAGGAAACAGTACTTTTGCACTCTCCTGACTTTGCCAATCACATGAACATTCGATTGGAAGCTGTTTTGGACAACTTTTCTTTTCTCCCTGCCAAACACTTGGCTGACCTCCGTGCAACGTCTAGAACACGATGGGAGATGTTTTCTGTGCTGGCACAGTTTTTCCCTGCCAGACATAGTGGAAAAGCTTTTTGCTAAGATGTAGACGAGAAGACGCGCTAAAGACGATAGTACGATGCTCTCCGGAGCTAAGAGCCGCTGCCGGGCGTCTTTCGGCAGAAGCAGCACTCCGGAGAGCACTGTGAGCGGCACCATCGTCTTCGCGCGAAGAAGCCGCTTCTTCGCCTCTGGAAGCCGGCGAGAGCGGCAGCTTTGGAAAGGTGAAGAAGGAAGCTGTACAACACTGGGATTGTGTGCGCAGCTTGCCAACTGATAGGAAACAGTACTTTTGCACTCTCCTGACTTTGCCAATCACATGAACATTCGATTGGAAGTTTTTTTGGACAACTTTTCTTTTCTTCATGCCAAACACTTGGCAGACCTCCGTGCAACGTCTAGAACACGATGGCAGATGTTTTCTGTGCTGGCACAGGTTTTCCCTGCCAGACATAGTGGAAAAGCTTTTTGCTAAGATGTAGACGAGAAGACGCGCTAAAGACGATAGTACGATGCTCTCCGGAGCTAAGAGCCGCTGCCGGGCGTCTTTCGGCAGAAGCAGCACTCCGGAGAGCACTGTGAGCGGCACCATCGTCTTTGCGCGAAGAAGCCGCTTCTTCGCCTCCGGGAGCCGGCGAGAGCGGCAGCTTCGGAAAGGTGAAGAAGGAAGCTGTACAACACTGGGATTGTGTGCGCAGCTTGCCAACTGATAGGAAACAGTACTTTTGCACTCTCCTGACTTTGCCAATCACATGAACATTCGATTGGAAGCTGTTTTGGACAACTTTTCTTTTCTCCCTGCCAAACACTTGGCAGACCTCCGTGCAACGTCTAGAACACGATGGGAGATGTTTTCTGTGCTGGCACAGTTTTTCCCTGCCAGACATAGTGGAAAAGCTTTTTGCTAAGATGTAGACGAGAAGACGCGCTAAAGACGATAGTACGATGCTCTCCGGAGCTAAGAGCCGCTGCCGGGCGTCTTTCGGCAGAAGCAGCGCTAAGGAGAGCACTGTGAGCGGCACCATCGTCTTTGTGCGAAGAAGCCGCTTCTTCGTGTCCGGGAGCCGGCGAGAGCGGCAGCTTCGGAAAGGTGAAGAAGGAAGCTGTACAACACTGGGATTGTGTGCGCAGCTTGCCAACTGATAGGAAACAGTACTTTTGCACTCTCCTGACTTTGCCAATCACATGAACATTCGATTGGAAGCTGTTTTGGACAACTTTTCTTCATGCCAAACACTTGGCAGACCTCCGTGCAACGTCTAGAACACGATGGCAGATGTTTTCTGTGCTGGCACAGGTTTTCCCTGCCAGACATAGTGGAAAAGCTTTTTGCTAAGATGTAGACGAGAAGACGCGCTAAAGACGATAGTACGATGCTCTCCGGCGCTAAGAGCCGCTGCCGGGCGTCTTTCGGCAGAAGCAGCACTCCGGAGAGCACTGTGAGCGGCACCATCGTCTTCGCGCGAAGAAGCCGCTTCTTCGCCTCCGGGAGCCGGCGAGAGCGGCAGCTTCGGAAAGGTGAAGAAGGAAGCTGTACAACACTGGGATTGTGTGCGCAGCTTGCCAACTGATAGGAAACAGTACTTTTGCACTCTCCTGACTTTGCCAATCACATGAACATTCGATTGGAAGCTGTTTTGGACATCTTTTCTTTTCTCCCTGCCAAACACTTGGCAGACCTCCGTGCAACGTCTAGAACACGATGGGAGATGTTTTCTGTGCTGGCACAGTTTTTCCCTGCCAGACATAGTGGAAAAGCTTTTTGCTAAGATGTAGACGAGAAGACGCGCTAAAGACGATAGTACGATGCTCTCCGGAGCTAAGAGCCGCTGCCGGGCGTCTTTCGGCAGAAGCAGCGCTAAGGAGAGCACTGTGAGCGGCACCATCGTCTTTGCGCGAAGAAGCCGCTTCTTCGCCTCCGGGAGCGGGCGAGAGCGGCAGCTTCGGAAAGGTGAAGAAGGAAGCTGTACAACACTGGGATTGTGTGCGCAGCTTGCCAACTGATAGAAAACAGTACTTTTGCACTCTCCTGACTTTGCCAATCACATGAACATTCGATTGGAAGCTGTTTTGGACAACTTTTCTTTTCTTCATGCCAAACACTTGGCAGACCTCCGTGCAACGTCTAGAACACGATGGCAGATGTTTTCTGTGCTGGCACAGGTTTTCCCTGCCAGACATAGTGGAAAAGCTTTTTGCTAAGATGTAGACGAGAAGACGCGCTAAAGACGATAGTACGATGCTCTCCGGAGCTAAGAGCCGCTGCCGGGCGTCTTTCGGCAGAAGCAGCACTCCGGAGAGCACTGTGAGCGGCACCATCGTCTTCACGCGAAGAAGCCGCTTCTTCGCCTCCGGGAGCCGGCGAGAGCGGCAGCTTCGGAAAGGTGAAGAAGGAAGCTGTACAACACTGGGATTGTGTGCGCAGCTTGCCAACAGATAGGAAACAGTACTTTTGCACTCTCCTGACTTTGCCAATCACATGAACATTCGATTGGAAGCTGTTTTGGACAACTTTTCTTTTCTCCCTGCCAAACACTTGGCAGACCTCCGTGCAACGTCTAGAACACGGTGGCAGATGTTTTCTGTGCTGGCACAGTTTTTCCCTGCCAGACATAGTGGAAAAGCTTTTTGCTAAGATGTAGACGAGAAGACGCGCTAAAGACGATAGTACGATGCTCTCCGGAGCTAAGAGCCGCTGCCGGGCGTCTTTCGGCAGAAGCAGCGCTAAGGAGAGCACTGTGAGCGGCACCATCGTCCTTGCGGGAAGAAGCCGCTTCTTCGCCTCCGGGAGCCGGCGAGAGCGGCAGCTTCGGAAAGGTGAAGAAGGAAGCTGTACAACACTGGGATTGTGTGCGCAGCTTGCCAACTGATAGGAAACAGTACTTTTGCACTCTCCTGACTTTGCCAATCACATGAACATTCGATTGGAAGCTGTTTTGGACAACTTTTCTTTTCTTCATGCCAAACACTTGGCAGACCTCCGTGCAACGTCTAGAACACGATGGCAGATGTTTTCTGTGCTGGCACAGTTTTTCCCTGCCAGACATAGTGGAAAAGCTTTTTGCTAAGATGTAGACGAGAAGACGCGCTAAAGACGATAGTACGATGCTCTCCGGAGCTAAGAGCCGCTGCCGGGGGTCTTTCGGCAGAAGCAGCACTCCGGAGAGCACTGTGAGCGGCACCATCGTCTTTGCGCGAAGAAGCCGCTTCTTCGCCTCCGGGAGCGGGCGAGAGCGGCAGCTTCGGAAAGGTGAAGAAGGAAGCTGTACAACACTGGGATTGTGTGCGCAGCTTGCCAACTGATAGAAAACAGTACTTTTGCACTCTCCTGACTTTGCCAATCACATGAACATTCGATTGGAAGCTGTTTTGGACAACTTTTCTTTTCTTCATGCCAAACACTTGGCAGACCTCCGTGCAACGTCTAGAACACGATGGCAGATGTTTTCTGTGCTGGCACAGGTTTTCCCTGCCAGACATAGTGGAAAAGCTTTTTGCTAAGTTGTAGACGAGAAGACGCGCTAAAGACGATAGTACGATGCTCTCCGGAGCTAAGAGCCGCTGCCGGGCGTCTTTCGGCAGAAGCAGCACTCCGGAGAGCACTGTGAGCGGCGCCATCGTCTTCGCGCGAAGAAGCCGCTTCTTCACCTCCGGGAGCCGGCGAGAGCGGCAGCTTCGGAAAGGTGAAGAAGGAAGCTGTACAACACTGGGATTGTGTGCGCAGCTTGCCAACTGATAGGAAACAGTACTTTTGCACTCTCCTGACTTTGCCAATCACATGAACATTCGATTGGAAGCTGTTTTGGACAACTTTTCTTTTCTTCATGCCAAACACTTGGCAGACCTCCGTGCAACGTCTAGAACACGATGGCAGATGTTTTCTGTGCTGGCACAGTTTTTCCCTGCCAGACATAGTGGAAAAGCTTTTTGCTAAGATGTAGACGAGAAGACGCGCTAAAGACGATAGTACGATGCTCTCCAGAGCTAAGAGCCGCTGCCGGGCGTCTTTCGGCAGAAGCAGCACTCCGGAGAGCACTGTGAGCGGCACCATCGTCTTTGCGCGAAGAAGCCGCTTCTTCGCCTCCGGGACCGGGCGAGAGCGGCAGCTTCGGAAAGGTGAAGAAGGAAGCTGTACAACACTGGGATTGTGTGCGCAGCTTGCCAACTGATAGGAAACAGTACTTTTGCACTCTCCTGACTTTGCCAATCACATGAACATTCGATTGGAAGCTGTTTTGGACAACTTTTCTTTTCTCCCTGCCAAACACTTGGCAGACCTCCGTGCAACGTCTAGAACACGGTGGCAGATGTTTTCTGTGCTGGCACAGTTTTTCCCTGCCAGACATAGTGGAAAAGCTTTTTGCTAAGATGTAGACGAGAAGACGCGCTAAAGACGATAGTACGATGCTCTCCGGAGCTAAGAGCCACTGCCGGGCGTCTTTCGGCAGAAGCCGCGCTAAGGAGAGCACTGTGAGCGGCACCATCGTCCTTGCGGGAAGAAGCCGCTTCTTCGCCTCCGGGAGCCGGCGAGAGCGGCAGCTTCGGAAAGGTGAAGAAGGAAGCTGTACAACACTGGGATTGTGTGCGCAGCTTGCCAACTGATAGGAAACAGTACTTTTGCACTCTCCTGACTTTGCCAATCACATGAACATTCGATTGGAAGCTGTTTTGGACAACTTTTCTTTTCTTCATGCCAAACACTTGGCAGACCTCCGTGCAACGTCTAGAACACGATGGCAGATGTTTTCTGTGCTGGCACAGTTTTTCCCTGCCAGACATAGTGGAAAAGCTTTTTGCTAAGATGTAGACGAGAAGACGCGCTAAAGACGATAGTACGATGCTCTCCGGAGCTAAGAGCCGCTGCCGGGCGTCTTTCGGCAGAAGCAGCACTCCGGAGAGCACTGTGAGCGGCACCATCGTCTTCGCGCGAAGAAGCCGCTTCTTCGCCTCCGGGAGCCGGCGAGAGCGGCAGCTTCGGAAAGGTGAAGAAGGAAGCTGTACAACACTGGGATTGTGTGCGCAGCTTGCCAACTGATAGGAAACAGTACTTTTGCACTCTCCTGACTTTGCCAATCACATGAACATTCGATTGGAAGCTGTTTTGGACAACTTTTCTTTTCTTCATGCCAAACACTTGGCAGACCTCTGTGCAACGTCTAGAACACGATGGCAGATGTTTTCTGTGCTGGCACAGTTTTTCCTAGCCAGACATAGTGGAAAAGCTTTTTGCTAAGATGTAGACGAGAAGACGCGCTAAAGACGATAGTACGATGCTCTCCGGAGCTAAGAGCCGCTGCCGGGCGTCTTTCGGCAGAAGCAGCACTTCGGAGATCACTGTGAGCGGCACCATCGTCTTCGCGCGAAGAAGCCGCTTCTTCGCCTCCGGGAGCGGGCGAGAGCGGCAGCTTCGGAAAGGTGAAGAAGGAAGCTGTACAACACTGGGATTGTGTGCGCAGCTTGCCAACTGATAGAAAACAGTACTTTTGCACTCTCCTGACTTTGCCAATCACATGAACATTCGATTGGAAGCTGTTTTGGACAACTTTTCTTTTCTTCATGCCAAACACTTGGCAGACCTCCGTGCAACGTCTAGAACACGATGGCAGATGTTTTCTGTGCTGGCACAGTTTTTCCCTGCCAGACATAGTGGAAAAGCTTTTTGCTAAGATGTAGACGAGAAGACGCGCTAAAGACGATAGTACGATGCTCCCCGGAGCTAAGAGCCGCTGCCGGGGGTCTTTCGGCAGAAGCAGCACTCCGGAGAGCACTGTGAGCGGCACCATCGTCTTTGCGCGAAGAAGCCGCTTCTTCGCCTCCGGGAGCCGGCGAGAGCGGCAGCTTCGGAAAGGTGAAGAAGGAAGCTGTACAACACTGGGATTGTGTGCGCAGCTTGCCAACTGATAGGAAACAGTACTTTTGCACTCTCCTGACTTTGCCAATCACATGAACATTCGATTGGAAGCTGTTTTGGACAACTTTTCTTTTCTTCATGCCAAACACTTGGCAGACCTCCGTGCAACGTCTAGAACACGATGGCAGATGTTTTCTGTGCTGGCACAGTTTTTCCCTGCCAGACATAGTGGAAAAGCTTTTTGCTAAGATGTAGACGAGAAGACGCGCTAAAGACGATAGTACGATGCTCTCCGGAGCTAAGAGCCGCTGCCGGGCGTCTTTCGGCAGAAGCAGCGCTAAGGAGAGCACTGTGAGCGGCACCATCGTCTTTGCGCGAAGAAGCCGCTTCTTCGCCTCCGGGAGCGGGTGAGAGCGGCAGCTTTGGAAAGGTGAAGAAGGAAGCTGTACAACACTGGGATTGTGTGCGCAGCTTGCCAACTGATAGAAAACAGTACTTTTGCACTCTCCTGACTTTGCCAATCACATGAACATTCGATTGGAAGTTGTTTTGGACAACTTTTCTTTTCTTCATGCCAAACACTTGGCAGACCTCCGTGCAACGTCTAGAACACGATGGCAGATGTTTTCTGTGCTGGCACAGTTTTTTCCTGCCAGACATAGTGGAAAAGCTTTTTGCTAAGATGTAGACGAGAAGACGCGCTAAAGACGATAGTACGATGCTCTCCGGAGCTAAGAGCCGCTGCCGGGCGTCTTTCGGCAGAAGCAGCACTCCGGAGAGCACTGTGAGCGGCACCATCGTCTTCGCGCGAAGAAGCCGCTTCTTCGCCTCCGGGAGCGGGCGAGAGCGGCAGCTTCGGAAAGGTGAAGAAGGAAGCTGTACAACACTGGGATTGTGTGCGCAGCTTGCCAACTGATAGGAAACAGTACTTTTGCACTCTCCTGACTTTGCCAATCACATGAACATTCGATTGGAAGCTGTTTTGGACAACTTTTCTTTTCTTCATGCCAAACACTTGGCAGACCTCCGTGCAACGTCTAGAACACGATGGCAGATGTTTTCTGTGCTGGCACAGGTTTTCCCTGCCAGACATAGTGGAAAAGCTTTTTGCTAAGATGTAGACGAGAAGACGCGCTAAAGATGATAGTACGATGCTCTCCGGAGCTAAGAGCCGCTGCCGGGCGTCTTTCGGCAGAAGCCGCGCTAAGGAGAGCACTGTGAGCGGCACCATCGTCCTTGCGGGAAGAAGCCGCTTCTTCGGCTCCGGGAGCCGGCGAGAGGGGCAGCTTCGGAAAGGTGAAGAAGGAAGCTGTACAACACTGGGATTGTGTGCGCAGCTTGCCAACTGATAGAAAACAGTACTTTTGCACTCTCCTGACTTTGCCAATCACATGAACATTCGATTGGAAGCTGTTTTGGACAACTTTTCTTTTCTTCATGCCAAACACTTGGCAGACCTCCGTGCAACGTCTAGAACACGATGGCAGATGTTTTCTGTGCTGGCACAGGTTTTCCCTGCCAGACATAGTGGAAAAGCTTTTTGCTAAGATGTAGACGAGAAGACGCGCTAAAGACGATAGTACGATGCTCTCCGGAGCTAAGAGCCGCTGCCGGGCGTCTTTCGGCAGAAGCAGCACTCCGGAGAGCACTGTGAGCGGCACCATCGTCTTCGCGCGAAGAAGCCGCTTCTTCGCCTCCGGGCGCCGGCGAGAGCGGCAGCTTCGGAAAGGTGAAAAAGGAAGCTGTACAACACTGGGATTGTGTGCGCAGCTTGCCAACTGATAGAAAACAGTACTTTTGCACTCTCCTGACTTTGCCAATCACATGAACATTCGATTGGAAGCTGTTTTGGACAACTTTTCTTTTCTTCATGCCAAACACTTGGCAGACCTCCGTGCAACGTCTAGAACACGATGGCAGATGTTTTCTGTGCTGGCACAGGTTTTCCCTGCCAGACATAGTGGAAAAGCTTTTTGCTAAGTTGTAGACGAGAAGACGCGCTAAAGACGATAGTACGATGCTCTCCGGAGCTAAGAGCCGCTGCGGGGCGTCTTTCGGCAGAAGCAGCACTCCGGAGAGCACTGTGAGCGGCACCATCGTCTTCGCGCGAAGAAGCCGCTTCTTCGCCTCCGGGAGCCGGCGAGAGCGGCAGCTTCGGAAAGGTGAAGAAGGAAGCTGTACAACACTGGGATTGTGTGCGCAGCTTGCCAACTGATAGGAAACAGTACTTTTGCACTCTCCTGACTTTGCCAATCACATGAACATTCGATTGGAAGCTGTTTTGGACAACTTTTCTTTTCTTCATGCCAAACACTTGGCAGACCTCCGTGCAACGTCTAGAACACGATGGGAGATGTTTTCTGTGCTGGCACAGTTTTTCCCTGCCAGACATAGTGGAAAAGCTTTTTGCTAAGATGTAGTCGAGAAGACGCGCTAAAGACGATAGTACGATGCTCTCCGGAGCTAAGAGCCGCTGCCGGGGGTCTTCGGCAGAAGCAGCACTCCGGAGAGCACTGTGAGCGGCACCATCGTCTTCGCGCGAAGAAGCCGCTTCTTCGCCTCCGGGAGCCGGCGAGAGCGGCAGCTTCGGAAAGGTGAAGAAGGAAGCTGTACAACACTGGGATTGTGTGCGCAGCTTGCCAACTGATAGGAAACAGTACTTTTGCACTCTCCTGACTTTGCCAATCACATGAACATTCGATTGGAAGCTGTTTTGGACAACTTTTCTTTTCTTCATGCCAAACACTTGGCAGACCTCCGTGCAACGTCTAGAACACGATGGCAGATGTTTTCTGTGCTGGCACAGGTTTTCCCTGCCAGACATAGTGGAAAAGCTTTTTGCTAAGATGTAGACGAGAAGACGCGCTAAAGACGATAGTACGATGCTCTCCGGAGCTAAGAGCCGCTGCCGGGCGTCTTTCGGCAGAAGCAGCACTCCGGAGAGCACTGTGAGCGGCACCATCGTCTTCGCGCGAAGAAGCCGCTTCTTCGCCTCCGGGAGCCGGCGAGAGCGGCAGCTTCGGAAAGGTGAAGAAGGAAGCTGTACAACACTGGGATTGTGTGCGCAGCTTGCCAACTGATAGGAAACAGTACTTTTGCACTCTCCTGACTTTGCCAATCACATGAACATTCGATTGGAAGCTGTTTTGGACAACTTTTCTTTTCTTCATGCCAAACACTTGGCAGACCTCCGTGCAACATCTAGAACACGATGGCAGATGTTTTCTGTGCTGGCACAGTTTTTCCCTGCCAGACATAGTGGAAAAGCTTTTTGCTAAGATGTAGACGAGAAGACGCGCTAAAGACGATAGTACGATGCTCTCCGGAGCTAAGAGCCGCTGCCGGGCGTCTTTCGGCAGAAGCAGCGCTAAGGAGAGCACTGTGAGCGGCACCATCGTCCTTGCGGGAAGAAGCCGCTTCTTCGCCTCCGGGAGCCGGCGAGAGCGGCAGCTTCGGAAAGGTGAAGAAGGAAGCTGTACAACACTGGGATTGTGTGCGCAGCTTGCCAACTGATAGGAAACAGTACTTTTGCACTCTCCTGACTTTGCCAATCACATGAACATTCGATTGGAAGCTGTTTTGGACAACTTTTCTTTTCTTCATGCCAAACACTTGGCAGACATCCGTGCAACGTCTAGAACACGATGGCAGATGTTTTCTGTGCTGGCACAGTTTTTCCCTGCCAGACATAGTGGAAAATCTTTTTGCTAAGATGTAGACGAGAAGACGCGCTAAAGACGATAGTACGATGCTCTCCGGAGCTAAGAGCCGCTGCCGGGCGTCTTTCGGCAGAAGCAGCACTCCGGAGAGCACTGTGAGCGGCGCCATCGTCTTCGCGCGAAGAAGCCGCTTCTTCGGCTCCGGGAGCCGGCGAGAGCGGCAGCTTCGGAAAGGTGAAGAAGGAAGCTGTACAACACTGGGATTGTGTGCGCAGCTTGCCAACTGATAGGAAACAGTACTTTTGCACTCTCCTGACTTTGCCAATCACATGAACATTCGATTGGAAGCTGTTTTGGACAACTTTTCTTTTCTTCATGCCAAACACTTGGCAGACCTCCGTGCAACGTCTAGAACAGGATGGCAGATGTTTTCTGTGCTGGCACAGTTTTTCCCTGCCAGACATAGTGGAAAAGCTTTTTGCTAAGATGTAGACGAGAAGACGCGCTAAAGACGATAGTACGATGCTCTCCGGAGCTAAGAGCCGCTGCCGGGCGTCTTTCGGCAGAAGCAGCACTCCGGAGAGCACTGTGAGCGGCACCATCGTCTTTGCGCGAAGAAGCCGCTTCTTCGCCTCCGGGAGCCGGCGAGAGCGGCAGCTTCGGAAAGGTGAAGAAGGAAGCTGTACAACACTGGGATTGTGTGCGCAGCTTGCCAACTGATAGGAAACAGTACTTTTGCACTCTCCTGACTTTGCCAATCACATGAACATTCGATTGGAAGCTGTTTTGGACAACTTTTCTTTTCTCCCTGCCAAACACTTGGCAGACCTCCGTGCAACGTCTAGAACACGGTGGCAGATGTTTTCTGTGCTGGCACAGTTTTTCCCTGCCAGACATAGTGGAAAAGCTTTTTGCTAAGATGTAGACGAGAAGACGCGCTAAAGACGATAGTACGATGCTCTCCGGAGCTAAGAGCCGCTGCCGGGCGTCTTTCGGCAGAAGCCGCGCTAAGGAGAGCACTGTGAGCGGCACCATCGTCCTTGCGGGAAGAAGCCGCTTCTTCGCCTCCGGGAGCCGGCGAGAGCGGCAGCTTCGGAAAGGTGAAGAAGGAAGCTGTACAACACTGGGATTGTGTGCGCAGCTTGCCAACTGATAGGAAACAGTACTTTTGCACTCTCCTGACTTTGCCAATCACATGAACATTCGATTGGAAGCTGTTTTGGACAACTTTTCTTTTCTTCATGCCAAACACTTGGCAGACCTCCGTGCAACGTCTAGAACACGATGGCAGATGTTTTCTGTGCTGGCACAGTTTTTCCCTGCCAGACATAGTGGAAAAGCTTTTTGCTAAGATGTAGACGAGAAGACGCGCTAAAGACGATAGTACGATGCTCTCCGGAGCTAAGAGCCGCTGCCGGGCGTCTTTCGGCAGAAGCAGCACTCCGGAGAGCACTGTGAGCGGCACCATCGTCTTCGCGCGAAGAAGCCGCTTCTTCGCCTCCGGGAGCCGGCGAGAGCGGCAGCTTCGGAAAGGTGAAGAAGGAAGCTGTACAACACTGGGATTGTGTGCGCAGCTTGCCAACTGATAGAAAACAGTACTTTTGCACTCTCCTGACTTTGCCAATCACATGAACATTCGATTGGAAGCTGTTTTTGGACAACTTTTCTTTTCTTCATGCCAAACACTTGGCAGACCTCCGTGCAACGTCTAGAACATGATGGCAGATGTTTTCTGTGCTGGCACAGGTTTTCCCTGCCAGACATAGTGGAAAAGCTTTTTGCTAAGATGTAGACGAGAAGACGCGCTAAAGCCGATAGTACGATGCTCTCCGGAGCTAAGAGCCGCTGCCGGGGGTCTTTCGGCAGAAGCAGCACTCCGGAGAGCACTGTGAGCGGCACCATCGTCTTCGCGCGAAGAAGCCGCTTCTTCGCCTCCGGGAGCCGGCGAGAGCGGCAGCTTCGGAAAGGTGAAGAAGGAAGCTGTACAACACTGGGATTGTGTGCGCAGCTTGCCAACTGATAGGAAACAGTACTTTTGCACTCTCCTGACTTTGCCAATCACATGAACATTCGATTGGAAGCTGTTTTGGACAACTTTTCTTTTCTTCATGCCAAACACTTGGCAGACCTCCGTGCAACGTCTAGAACACGATGGCAGATGTTTTCTGTGCTGGCACAGGTTTTCCCTGCCAGACATAGTGGAAAAGCTTTTTGCTAAGATGTAGACGAGAAGACGCGCTAAAGACGATAGTACGATGCTCTCCGGAGCTAAGAGCCGCTGCGGGGCGTCTTTCGGCAGAAGCAGCACTCCGGAGAGCACTGTGAGCGGCACCATCGTCTTCGCGCGAAGAAGCCGCTTCTTCGCCTCCGGGAGCCGGCGAGAGCGGCAGCTTCGGAAAGGTGAAGAAGGAAGCTGTACAACACTGGGATTGTGTGCGCAGCTTGCCAACTGATAGGAAACAGTACTTTTGCACTCTCCTGACTTTGCCAATCACATGAACATTCGATTGGAAGCTGTTTTGGACAACTTTTCTTTTCTTCATGCCAAACACTTGGCAGACCTCCGTGCAACGTCTAGAACACGATGGCAGATGTTTTCTGTGCTGGCACAGTTTTTCCCTGCCAGACATAGTGGAAAAGCTTTTTGCTAAGATGTAGTCGAGAAGACGCGCTAAAGACGATAGTACGATGCTCTCCGGAGCTAAGAGCCGCTGCCGGGGGTCTTCGGCAGAAGCAGCACTCCGGAGAGCACTGTGAGCGGCACCATCGTCTTCGCGCGAAGAAGCCGCTTCTTCGCCTCCGGGAGCCGGCGAGAGCGGCAGCTTCGGAAAGGTGAAGAAGGAAGCTGTACAACACTGGGATTGTGTGCGCAGCTTGCCAACTGATAGGAAACAGTACTTTTGCACTCTCCTGACTTTGCCAATCACATGAACATTCGATTGGAAGCTGTTTTGGACAACTTTTCTTTTCTTCATGCCAAACACTTGGCAGACCTCCGTGCAACGTCTAGAACACGATGGCAGATGTTTTCTGTGCTGGCACAGGTTTTCCCTGCCAGACATAGTGGAAAAGCTTTTTGCTAAGATGTAGACGAGAAGACGCGCTAAAGACGATAGTACGATGCTCTCCGGAGGTAAGAGCCGCTGCCGGGCGTCTTTCGGCAGAAGCAGCACTCCGGAGAGCACTGTGAGCGGCACCATCGTCTTTGCGGGAAGAAGCCGCTTCTTCGCCTCCGGGAGCCGGCGAGAGCGGCAGCTTCGGAAAGGTGAAGAAGGAAGCTGTACAACACTGGGATTGTGTGCGCAGCTTGCCAACTGATAGGAAACAGTACTTTTGCACTCTCCTGACTTTGCCAATCACATGAACATTCGATTGGAAGCTGTTTTGGACAACTTTTCTTTTCTTCATGCCAAACACTTGGCAGACCTCCGTGCAACGTCTAGAACACGATGGCAGATGTTTTCTGTGCTGGCACAGTTTTTCCCTGCCAGAAATAGTTGAAAAGCTTTTTGCTAAGATGTAGACGAGAAGACGCGCTAAAGACGATAGTACGATGCTCTCCAGAGCTAAGAGCCGCTGCCGGGCGTCTTTCGGCAGAAGCAGCGCTAAGGAGAGCACTGTGAGCGGCATCATCGTCTTTGCGCGAAGAAGCCGCTTCTTCGCCTCCGGGAGCGGGCGAGAGCGGCAGCTTCGGAAAGGTGAAGAAGGAAGCTGTACAATACTGGGATTGTGTGCGCAGCTTGCCAACTGATAGAAAACAGTACTTTTGCACTCTCCTGACTTTGCCAATCACATGAACATTCGATTGGAAGCTGTTTTGGACAACTTTTCTTTTCTTCATGCCAAACACTTGGCAGACCTCCGTGCAACGTCTAGAACACGATGGCAGATGTTTTCTGTGCTGGCACAGTTTTTCCCTGCCAGACATAGTGGAAAAGCTTTTTGCTTAGATGTAGACGAGAAGACGCGCTAAAGACGATAGTACGATGCTCTCCGGAGCTAAGAGCCGCTGCCGGGCGTCTTTCGGCAGAAGCAGCACTCCGGAGAGCGCTGTGAGCGGCACCATCGTCTTTGCGGGAAGAAGCCAATTCTTCGTCTCCGGGAGCCGGCGAGAGCGGCAGCTTCGAAAAGGTGGAGAAGGAAGATGTACAACACTGGGATTGTGTGCGCAGCTTGCCAACTGATAGAAAACAGTACTTTTGCACTCTCCTGACTTTGCCAAACACATGAACATTCGATTGGAAGCTGTTTTGGACAACTTTTCTTTTCTTCATGCCAAACACTTGGCAGACCTCCGTGCAACGTCTAGAACACGATGGCAGATGTTTTCTGTGCTGGCACAGTTTTTCCCTGCCAGACATAGTGGAAAAGCTTTTTGCTAAGATGTAGACGAGAAGACGCGCTAAAGACGATAGTACGATGCTCTCCGGATGTAAGAGCCGCTGCCGGGCGTCTTTCGGCAGAAGTCGCTCTAAGGAGAGCACTGTGAGCGGCACCATCGTCCTTGCGGGAAGAAGCCGCTTCTTCGCCTCCGGGAGCGGGCGAGAGCGGCAGCTTCGGAAAGGTGAAAAAGGAAGCTGTACAACACTGGGATTGTGTGCGCAGCTTGCCAACTGATAGAAAACAGTACTTTTGCACTCTCCTGACTTTGCCAATCACATGAACATTCGATTGGAAGCTGTTTTGGACAACTTTTCTTTTCTTCATGCCAAACACTTGGCAGACCTCCGTGCAACGTCTAGAACACGATGGCAGATGTTTTCTGTGCTGGCACAGTTTTTCCCTGCCAGACATAGTGGAAAAGCTTTTTGCTAAGATGTAGACGAGAAGACGCGCTAAAGACGATAGTACGATGCTCTGCGGAGCTAAGAGCCGCTGCCGGGCGTCTTTCGGCAGAAGCAGCACTCCGGAGAGCACTGTGAGCGGCACCATCGTCCATGCGCGAAGAAGCCGCTTCTTCGCCTCCGGGAGCCGGCGAGAGCGGCAGCTTCGGAAAGGTGAAGAAGGAAGCTGTACAACACTGGGATTGTGTGCGCAGCTTGCCAACTGATAGGAAACAGTACTTTTGCACTCTCCTGACTTTGCCAATCACATGAACATTCGATTGGAAGCTGTTTTGGACAACTTTTCTTTTCTTCATGCCAAACACTTGGCAGACCTCCGTGCAACGTCTAGAACACGATGGCAGATGTTTTCTGTGCTGGCACAGTTTTTCCCTGCCAGACATAGTGGAAAAGCTTTTTGCTAAGATGTAGACGAGAAGACGCGCTAAAGACGATAGTACGATGCTCTCCGGAGCTAAGAGCCGCTGCCGGGCGTCTTTCGGCAGAAGCAGCACTCCGGAGAGCGCTGTGAGCGGCACCATCGTCTTTGCGGGAAGAAGCCAATTCTTCGTCTCCGGGAGCCGGCGAGAGCGGCAGCTTCGAAAAGGTGAAGAAGGAAGATGTACAACACTGGGATTGTGTGCGCAGCTTGCCAACTGATAGGAAACAGTACTTTTTCACTCTCCTGACTTTGCCAAACACATGAACATTCGATTGGAAGCTGTTTTGGACAACTTTTCTTTTCTTCATGCCAAACACTTGGCAGACCTCCGTGCAACGTCTAGAACACGATGGCAGATGTTTTCTGTGCTGGCACAGTTTTTCCCTGCCAGACATAGTGGAAAAGCTTTTTGCTAAGATGTAGACGAGAAGACGCGCTAAAGACGATAGTACGATGCTCTCCGGAGCTAAGAGCCGCTGCCGGGCGTCTTTCGGCAGAAGCAGCACTCCGGAGAGCACTGTGAGCGGCACCATCGTCTTCGCGCGAAGAAGCCGCTTCTTCGCCTCCGGGAGCCGGCGAGAGCGGCAGCTTCGGAAAGGTGAAGAAGGAAGCTGTACAACACTGGGATTGTGTGCGCAGCTTGCCAACTGATAGGAAACAGTACTTTTGCACTCTCCTGACTTTGCCAATCACATGAACATTCGATTGGAAGCTGTTTTGGACAACTTTTCTTTTCTTCATGCCAAACACTTGGCAGACCTCTGTGCAACGTCTAGAACACGATGGCAGATGTTTTCTGTGCTGGCACAGTTTTTCCCTGCCAGAAATAGTTGAAAAGCTTTTTGCTAAGATGTAGACGAGAAGACGCGCTAAAGACGATAGTACGATGCTCTCCAGAGCTAAGAGCCGCTGCCGGGCGTCTTTCGGCAGAAGCAGCGCTAAGGAGAGCACTGTGAGCGGCATCATCGTCTTTGTGCGAAGAAGCCGCTTCTTCGCCTCCGGGAGCGGGCGAGAGCGGCAGCTTCGGAAAGGTGAAGAAGGAAGCTGTACAATACTGGGATTGTGTGCGCAGCTTGCCAACTGATAGAAAACAGTACTTTTGCACTCTCCTGACTTTGCCAATCACATGAACATTCGATTGGAAGCTGTTTTGGACAACTTTCCTTTTCTTCATGCCAAACACTTGGCAGACCTCCGTGCAACGTCTAGAACACGATGGCAGATGTTTTCTGTGCTGGCACAGTTTTTCCCTGCCAGACATAGTGGAAAAGCTTTTTGCTAAGATGTAGACGAGAAGACGCGCTAAAGACGATAGTACGATGCTCTCCGGAGCTAAGAGCCGCTGCCGGGCGTCTTTCGGCAGAAGCAGCACTCCGGAGAGCGCTGTGAGCGGCACCATCGTCTTTGCGGGAAGAAGCCAATTCTTCGTCTCCGGGAGCCGGCGAGAGCGGCAGCTTCGAAAAGGTGAAGAAGGAAGATGTACAACACTGGGATTGTGTGCGCAGCTTGCCAACTGATAGAAAACAGTACTTTTGCACTCTCCTGACTTTGCCAAACACATGAACATTCGATTGGAAGCTGTTTTGGACAACTTTTCTTTTCTTCATGCCAAACACTTGGCAGACCTCCGTGCAACGTCTAGAACACGATGGCAGATGTTTTCTGTGCTGGCACAGTTTTTCCCTGCCAGACATAGTGGAAAAGCTTTTTGCTAAGATGTAGACGAGAAGACGCGCTAAAGACGATAGTACGATGCTCTCCGGATGTAAGAGCCGCTGCCGGGCGTCTTTCGGCAGAAGCCGCTCTAAGGAGAGCACTGTGAGCGGCACCATCGTCCTTGCGGGAAGAAGCCGCTTCTTCGCCTCCGGGAGCGGGCGAGAGCGGCAGCTTCGGAAAGGTGAAAAAGGAAGCTGTACAACACTGGGATTGTGTGCGCAGCTTGCCAACTGATAGAAAACAGTACTTTTGCACTCTCCTGACTTTGCCAATCACATGAACATTCGATTGGAAGCTGTTTTGGACAACTTTTCTTTTCTTCATGCCAAACACTTGGCAGACCTCCGTGCAACGTCTAGAACACGATGGCAGATGTTTTCTGTGCTGGCACAGTTTTTCCCTGCCAGACATAGTGGAAAAGCTTTTTGCTAAGATGTAGACGAGAAGACGCGCTAAAGACGATAGTACGATGCTCTCCGGAGCTAAGAGCCGCTGCCGGGCGTCTTTCGGCAGAAGCAGCACTCCGGAGAGCACTGTGAGCGGCACCATCGTCCATGCGCGAAGAAGCCGCTTCTTCGCCTCCGGGAGCCGGTGAGAGCGGCAGCTTCGGAAAGGTGAAGAAGGAAGCTGTACAACACTGGGATTGTGTGCGCAGCTTGCCAACTGATAGGAAACAGTACTTTTGCACTCTCCTGACTTTGCCAATCACATGAACATTCGATTGGAAGCTGTTTTGGACAACTTTTCTTTTCTTCATGCCAAACACTTGGCAGACCTCCGTGCAACGTCTAGAACACGATGGCAGATGTTTTCTGTGCTGGCACAGTTTTTCCCTGCCAGACATAGTGGAAAAGCTTTTTGCTAAGATGTAGACGAGAAGACGCGCTAAAGACGATAGTACGATGCTCTCCGGAGCTAAGAGCCGCTGCCGGGCGTCTTTCGGCAGAAGCAGCACTCCGGAGAGCGCTGTGAGCGGCACCATCGTCTTTGCGGGAAGAAGCCAATTCTTCGTCTCCGGGAGCCGGCGAGAGCGGCAGCTTCGAAAAGGTGAAGAAGGAAGATGTACAACACTGGGATTGTGTGCGCAGCTTGCCAACTGATAGGAAACAGTACTTTTTCACTCTCCTGACTTTGCCAAACACATGAACATTCGATTGGAAGCTGTTTTGGACAACTTTTCTTTTCTTCATGCCAAACACTTGGCAGACCTCCATGCAACGTCTAGAACACGATGGCAGATGTTTTCTGTGCTGGCACAGTTTTTCCCTGCCAGACATAGTGGAAAAGCTTTTTGCTAAGATGTAGACGAGAAGACGCGCTAAAGACGATAGTACGATGCTCTCCGGAGGTAAGAGCCGCTGCCGGGCGTCTTTCGGCAGAAGCCGCTCTAAGGAGAGCACTGTGAGCGGCACCATCGTCCTTGCGGGAAGAAGCCGCTTCTTCGCCTCCGGGAGCCGGCGAGAGCGGCAGCTTCGGAAAGGTGAAGAAGGAAGCTGTATAACACTGGGATTGTGTGCGCAGCTTGCCAACTGATAGAAAACAGTACTTTTGCACTCTCCTGACTTTGCCAATCACATGAACATTCGATTGGAAGCTGTTTTGGACAACTTTTCTTTTCTTCATGCCAAACACTTGGCAGACCTCCGTGCAACGTCTAGAACACGATGGCAGATGTTTTCTGTGCTGGCACAGTTTTTCCCTGCCAGACATAGTGGAAAAGCTTTTTGCTAAGATGTAGACGAGAAGACGCGCTAAAGACGATAGTACGATGCTCTCCGGAGCTAAGAGCCGCTGCCGGGCGTCTTTCGGCAGAAGCAGCACTCCGGAGAGCACTGTGAGCGGCACCATCGTCTTCGCGCGAAGAAGCCGCTTCTTCGCCTCCGGGAGCCGGCGAGAGCGGCAGCTTCGGAAAGGTGAAGAAGGAAGCTGTACAACACTGGGATTGTGTGCGCAGCTTGCCAACTGATAGGAAACAGTACTTTTGCACTCTCCTGACTTTGCCAATCACATGAACATTCGATTGGAAGCTGTTTTGGACAACTTTTCTTTTCTTCATGCCAAACACTTGGCAGACCTCCGTGCAACATCTAGAACACGATGGCAGATGTTTTCTGTGCTGGCACAGTTTTTCCCTGCCAGACATAGTGGAAAAGCTTTTTGCTAAGATGTAGACGAGAAGACGCGCTAAAGACGATAGTACGATGCTCTCCGGAGCTACGAGCCGCTGCCGGGCGTCTTTCGGCAGAAGCAGCACTCCGGAGAGCACTGTGAGCGGCACCATCGTCCATGCGGGAAGAAGCCGCTTCTTCGCCTCCGGGAGCGGGCGAGAGCGGCAGCTTCGGAAAGGTGAAGAAGGAAGCTGTACAACACTGGGATTGTGTGCGCAGCTTGCCAACTGATAGGAAACAGTACTTTTGCACTCTCCTGACTTTGCCAATCACATGAACATTCGATTGGAAGCTGTTTTGGACAACTTTTCTTTTCTTCATGCCAAACACTTGGCAGACCTCTGTGCAACGTCTAGAACACGATGGCAGATGTTTTCTGTGCTGGCACAGTTTTTCCCTGCCAGACATAGTGGAAAAGCTTTTTGCTAAGATGTAGACGAGAAGACGCGCTAAAGACGATAGTACGATGCTCTCCGGAGCTAAGAGCCGCTGCCGGGCGTCTTTCGGCAGAAGCAGCACTTCGGAGAGCACTGTGAGCGGCACCATCGTCTTTGCGCGAAGAAGCCGCTTCTTCGCCTCTGGGAGCGGGCGAGAGCGGCAGCTTCGGAAAGGTGAAGAAGGAAGCTGTACAACACTGGGATTGTGTGCGCAGCTTGCCAACTGATAGGAAACAGTACTTTTTCACTCTCCTGACTTTGCCAAACACATGAACATTCGATTGGAAGCTGTTTTGGACAACTTTTCTTTTCTTCATGCCAAACACTTGGCAGACCTCCGTGCAACGTCTAGAACACGATGGCAGATGTTTTCTGTGCTGGCACAGTTTTTCCCTGCCAGACATAGTGGAAAAGCTTTTTGCTAAGATGTAGACGAGAAGACGCGCTAAAGACGATAGTACGATGCTCTCCGGAGCTAAGAGCCGCTGCCGGGCGTCTTTCGGCAGAAGCAGCACTTCGGAGAGCACTGTGAGCGGCACCATCGTCTTTGCGCGAAGAAGCCGCTTCTTCGCCTCCGGGAGCGGGCGAGAGCGGCAGCTTCGGAAAGGTGAAGAAGGAAGCTGTACAACACTGGGATTGTGTGCGCAGCTTGCCAACTGATAGGAAACAGTACTTTTGCACTCTCCTGACTTTGCCAATCACATGAACATTCGATTGGTAGCTGTTTTGGACAACTTTTCTTTTCTTCATGCCAAACACTTGGCAGACCTCCGTGCAACGTCTAGAACACGATGGCAGATGTTTTCTGTGCTGGCACAGGTTTTCCCTGCCAGACATAGTGGAAAAGCTTTTTGCTTAGATGTAGACGAGAAGACGCGCTAAAGACGATAGTACGATGCTCTCCGGAGCTAAGAGCCGCTGCCGGGCGTCTTTCGGCAGAAGCAGCGCTCCGGAGAGCACTGTGAGCGGCACCATCGTCCATGCGCGAAGAAGCCGCTTCTTCGCCTCCGGGAGCCGGCGAGAGCGGCAGCTTCGGAAAGGTGAAGAAAGAAGCTGTACAACACTGGGATTGTGTGCGCAGCTTGCCAACTGATAGGAAACAGTACTTTTGCACTCTCCTGACTTTGCCAATCACATGAACATTCGATTGGAAGCTGTTTTGGACAACTTTTCTTTTCTTCATGCGAAACACTTGGCAGACCTCCGTGCAACGTCTAGAACACGATGGCAGATGTTTTCTGTGCTGGCACAGTTTTTCCCTGCCAGACATAGTGGAAAAGCTTTTTGCTAAGATGTAGACGAGAAGACGCGCTAAAGACGATAGTACGATGCTCTCCGGAGCTAAGAGCCGCTGCCGGGCGTCTTTCGGCAGAAGCAGCACTCCGGAGAGCACTGTGAGCGGCACCATCGTCTTCGCGCGAAGAAGCCGCTTCTTCGCCTCCGGGAGCCGGCGAGAGCGGCAGCTTCGGAAAGGTGAAGAAGGAAGCTGTACAACACTGGGATTGTGTGCGCAGCTTGCCAACTGATAGGAAACAGTACTTTTGCACTCTCCTGACTTTGCCAATCACATGAACATTCGATTGGAAGCTGTTTTGGACAACTTTTCTTTTCTTCATGCCAAACACTTGGCAGACCTCCGTGCAACGTCTAGAACACGATGGCAGATGTTTTCTGTGCTGGCACAGTTTTTCCCTGCCAGACATAGTGGAAAAGCTTTTTGCTAAGATGTAGACGAGAAGACGCGCTAAAGACGATAGTACGATGCTCTCCGGAGCTAAGAGCCGCTGCCGGGCGTCTTTCGGCAGAAGCAGCACTCCGGAGAGCACTGTGAGCGGCACCATCGTCCATGCGCGAAGAAGCCGCTTCTTCGCCTCCGGGAGCCGGCGAGAGCGGCAGCTTCGGAAAGGTGAAGAAGGAAGCTGTACAACACTGGGATTGTGTGCGCAGCTTGCCAACTGATAGAAAACAGTACTTTTGCACTCACCTGACTTTGCCAATCAAATGAACATTCGATTGGAAGCTGTTTTGGACAACTTTTCTTTTCTTCATGCCAAACACTTGGCAGACCTCTGTGCAACGTCTAGAACACGATGTCAGATGTTTTCTGTGCTGGCACAGTTTTTCCCTGCCAGACATAGTGGAAAAGCTTTTTGCTAAGATGTAGACGAGAAGACGCGCTAAAGCCGATAGTACGATGCTCTCCGGAGCTAAGAGCCGCTGCCGGGCGTCTTTCGGCATAAGCAGCACTTCGGAGAGCACTGTGAGCGGCACCATCGTCTTTGCGCGAAGAAGCCGCTTCTTCACCTCCGGGAGCGGGCGAGAGCGGCAGCTTCGGAAAGGTGAAGAAGGAAGCTGTACAACACTGGGATTGTGTGCGCAGCTTGCCAACTGATAGGAAACAGTACTTTTGCACTCTCCTGACTTTGCCAATCACATGAACATTCGATTGGAAGCTGTTTTGGACAACTTTTCTTTTCTTCATGCCAAACACTTGGCAGACCTCCGTGCAACGTCTAGAACACGATGGCAGATGTTTTCTGTGCTGGCACAGGTTTTCCCTGCCAGACATAGTGGAAAAGCTTTTTGCTAAGATGTAGACGAGAAGACGCGCTAAAGACGATAGTACGATGCTCTCCGGAGCTAAGAGCCGCTGCCGGGCGTCTTTCGGCAGAAGCAGCGCTCCGGAGAGCACTGTGAGCGGCACCATCGTCCATGCGCGAAGAAGCCGCTTCTTCGCCTCCGGGAGCCGGCGAGAGCGGCAGCTTCGGAAAGGTGAAGAAAGAAGCTGTACAACACTGGGATTGTGTGCGCAGCTTGCCAACTGATAGGAAACAGTACTTTTGCACTCTCCTGACTTTGCCAATCACATGAACATTCGATTGGAAGCTGTTTTGGACAACTTTTCTTTTCTTCATGCCAAACACTTGGCAGACCTCCGTGCAACGTCTAGAACACGATGGCAGATGTTTTCTGTGCTGGCACAGTTTTTCCCTGCCAGACATAGTGGAAAAGCTTTTTGCTAAGATGTAGACGAGAAGACGCGCTAAAGACGATAGTACGATGCTCTCCGGAGCTAAGAGCCGCTGCCGGGCGTCTTTCGGCAGAAGCAGCACTCCGGAGAGCACTGTGAGCGGCACCATCGTCCATGCGGGAAGAAGCCGCTTCTTCGCCTCCGGGAGCCGGCGAGAGCGGCAGCTTCGGAAAGGTGAAGAAGGAAGCTGTACAACACTGGGATTGTGTGCGCAGCTTGCCAACTGATAGGAAACAGTACTTTTGCACTCTCCTGACTTTGCCAATCACATGAACATTCGATTGGAAGCTGTTTTGGACAACTTTTCTTTTCTTCATGCCAAACACTTGGCAGACCTCTGTGCAACGTCTAGAACACGATGGCAGATGTTTTCTGTGCTGGCACAGTTTTTCCCTGCCAGACATAGTGGAAAAGCTTTTTGCTAAGATGTAGACGAGAAGACGCGCTAAAGACGATAGTACGATGCTCTCCGGAGCTAAGAGCCGCTGCCGGGCGTCTTTCGGCAGAAGCAGCACTTCGGAGAGCACTGTGAGCGGCACCATCGTCTTTGCGCGAAGAAGCCGCTTCTTCGCCTCTGGGAGCGGGCGAGAGCGGCAGCTTCGGAAAGGTGAAGAAGGAAGCTGTACAACACTGGGATTGTGTGCGCAGCTTGCCAACTGATAGGAAACAGTACTTTTTCACTCTCCTGACTTTGCCAAACACATGAACATTCGATTGGAAGCTGTTTTGGACAACTTTTCTTTTCTTCATGCCAAACACTTGGCAGACCTCCGTGCAACGTCTAGAACACGATGGCAGATGTTTTCTGTGCTGGCACAGTTTTTCCCTGCCAGACATAGTGGAAAAGCTTTTTGCTAAGATGTAGACGAGAAGACGCGCTAAAGACGATAGTACGATGCTCTCCGGAGCTAAGAGCCGCTGCCGGGCGTCTTTCGGCAGAAGCAGCACTTCGGAGAGCACTGTGAGCGGCACCATCGTCTTTGCGCGAAGAAGCCGCTTCTTCGCCTCCGGGAGCGGGCGAGAGCGGCAGCTTCGGAAAGGTGAAGAAGGAAGCTGTACAACACTGGGATTGTGTGCGCAGCTTGCCAACTGATAGGAAACAGTACTTTTGCACTCTCCTGACTTTGCCAATCACATGAACATTCGATTGGTAGCTGTTTTGGACAACTTTTCTTTTCTTCATGCCAAACACTTGGCAGACCTCCGTGCAACGTCTAGAACACGATGGCAGATGTTTTCTGTGCTGGCACAGGTTTTCCCTGCCAGACATAGTGGAAAAGCTTTTTGCTTAGATGTAGACGAGAAGACGCGCTAAAGACGATAGTACGATGCTCTCCGGAGCTAAGAGCCGCTGCCGGGCGTCTTTCGGCAGAAGCAGCGCTCCGGAGAGCACTGTGAGCGGCACCATCGTCCATGCGCGAAGAAGCCGCTTCTTCGCCTCCGGGAGCCGGCGAGAGCGGCAGCTTCGGAAAGGTGAAGAAAGAAGCTGTACAACACTGGGATTGTGTGCGCAGCTTGCCAACTGATAGGAAACAGTACTTTTGCACTCTCCTGACTTTGCCAATCACATGAACATTCGATTGGAAGCTGTTTTGGACAACTTTTCTTTTCTTCATGCCAAACACTTGGCAGACCTCCGTGCAACGTCTAGAACACGATGGCAGATGTTTTCTGTGCTGGCACAGTTTTTCCCTGCCAGACATAGTGGAAAAGCTTTTTGCTAAGATGTAGACGAGAAGACGCGCTAAAGACGATAGTACGATGCTCTCCGGAGCTAAGAGCCGCTGCCGGGCGTCTTTCGGCAGAAGCAGCACTCCGGAGAGCACTGTGAGCGGCACCATCGTCTTCGCGCGAAGAAGCCGCTTCTTCGCCTCCGGGAGCCGGCGAGAGCGGCAGCTTCGGAAAGGTGAAGAAGGAAGCTGTACAACACTGGGATTGTGTGCGCAGCTTGCCAACTGATAGGAAACAGTACTTTTGCACTCTCCTGACTTTGCCAATCACATGAACATTCGATTGGAAGCTGTTTTGGACAACTTTTCTTTTCTTCATGCCAAACACTTGGCAGACCTCCGTGCAACGTCTAGAACACGATGGCAGATGTTTTCTGTGCTGGCACAGTTTTTCCCTGCCAGACATAGTGGAAAAGCTTTTTGCTAAGATGTAGACGAGAAGACGCGCTAAAGACGATAGTACGATGCTCTCCGGAGCTAAGAGCCGCTGCCGGGCGTCTTTCGGCAGAAGCAGCACTCCGGAGAGCACTGTGAGCGGCACCATCGTCCATGCGGGAAGAAGCCGCTTCTTCGCCTCCGGGAGCCGGCGAGAGCGGCAGCTTCGGAAAGGTGAAGAAGGAAGCTGTACAACACTGGGATTGTGTGCGCAGCTTGCCAACTGATAGGAAACAGTACTTTTGCACTCTCCTGACTTTGCCAATCACATGAACATTCGATTGGAAGCTGTTTTGGACAACTTTTCTTTTCTTCATGCCAAACACTTGGCAGACCTCCGTGCAACGTCTAGAACACGATGGCAGATGTTTTCTGTGCTGGCACAGGTTTTCCCTGCCAGACATAGTGGAAAAGCTTTTTGCTAAGATGTAGACGAGAAGACGCGCTAAAGACGATAGTACGATGCTCTCCGGAGCTAAGAGCCGCTGCCGGGCGTCTTTCGGCAGAAGCAGCGCTCCGGAGAGCACTGTGAGCGGCACCATCGTCCATGCGCGAAGAAGCCGCTTCTTCGCCTCCGGGAGCCGGCGAGAGCGGCAGCTTCGGAAAGGTGAAGAAAGAAGCTGTACAACACTGGGATTGTGTGCGCAGCTTGCCAACTGATAGGAAACAGTACTTTTGCACTCTCCTGACTTTGCCAATCACATGAACATTCGATTGGAAGCTGTTTTGGACAACTTTTCTTTTCTTCATGCCAAACACTTGGCAGACCTCCGTGCAACGTCTAGAACACGATGGCAGATGTTTTCTGTGCTGGCACAGTTTTTCCCTGCCAGACATAGTGGAAAAGCTTTTTGCTAAGATGTAGACGAGAAGACGCGCTAAAGACGATAGTACGATGCTCTCCGGAGCTAAGAGCCGCTGCCGGGCGTCTTTCGGCAGAAGCAGCACTCCGGAGAGCACTGTGAGCGGCACCATCGTCCATGCGCGAAGAAGCCGCTTCTTCGCCTCCGGGAGCCGGCGAGAGCGGCAGCTTCGGAAAGGTGAAGAAGGAAGCTGTACAACACTGGGATTGTGTGCGCAGCTTGCCAACTGATAGAAAACAGTACTTTTGCACTCTCCTGACTTTGCCAATCACATGAACATTCGATTGGAAGCTGTTTTGGACAACTTTTCTTTTCTTCATGCCAAACACTTGGCAGACCTCTGTGCAACGTCTAGAACACGATGTCAGATGTTTTCTGTGCTGGCACAGTTTTTCCCTGCCAGACATAGTGGAAAAGCTTTTTGCTAAGATGTAGACGAGAAGACGCGCTAAAGACGATAGTACGATGCTCTCCGGAGCTAAGAGCCGCTGCCGGGCGTCTTTCGGCAGAAGCCGCGCTCAGGAGAGCACTGTGAGCGGCACCATCGTCCTTGCGGGAAGAAGCCGCTTCTTCGGCTCCGGGAGCCGGCGAGAGCGGCAGCTTCGGAAAGGTGAAGAAGGAAGCTGTACAACACTGGGATTGTGTGCGCAGCTTGCCAACTGATAGGAAACAGTACTTTTGCACTCTCCTGACTTTGCCAATCACATGAACATTCGATTGGAAGCTGTTTTGGACAACTTTTCTTTTCTTCATGCCAAACACTTGGCAGACCTCCGTGCAACGTCTAGAACACGATGGCAGATGTTTTCTGTGCTGGCACAGTTTTTCCCTGCCAGACATAGTGGAAAAGCTTTTTGCTAAGATGTAGTCGAGAAGACGCGCTAAAGACGATAGTACGATGCTCTCCGGAGCTAAGAGCCGCTGCCGGGGGTCTTCGGCAGAAGCAGCACTCCGGAGAGCACTGTGAGCGGCACCATCGTCTTCGCGCGAAGAAGCCGCTTCTTCGCCTCCGGGAGCCGGCGAGAGCGGCAGCTTCGGAAAGGTGAAGAAGGAAGCTGTACAACACTGGGATTGTGTGCGCAGCTTGCCAACTGATAGGAAACAGTACTTTTGCACTCTCCTGACTTTGCCAATCACATGAACATTCGATTGGAAGCTGTTTTGGACAACTTTTCTTTTCTTCATGCCAAACACTTGGCAGACCTCCGTGCAACGTCTAGAACACGATGGCAGATGTTTTCTGTGCTGGCACAGGTTTTCCCTGCCAGACATAGTGGAAAAGCTTTTTGCTAAGATGTAGACGAGAAGACGCGCTAAAGACGATAGTACGATGCTCTCCGGAGGTAAGAGCCGCTGCCGGGCGTCTTTCGGCAGAAGCAGCACTCCGGAGAGCACTGTGAGCGGCACCATCGTCTTTGCGGGAAGAAGCCGCTTCTTCGCCTCCGGGAGCCGGCGAGAGCGGCAGCTTCGGAAAGGTGAAGAAGGAAGCTGTACAACACTGGGATTGTGTGCGCAGCTTGCCAACTGATAGGAAACAGTACTTTTGCACTCTCCTGACTTTGCCAATCACATGAACATTCGATTGGAAGCTGTTTTGGACAACTTTTCTTTTCTTCATGCCAAACACTTGGCAGACCTCTGTGCAACGTCTAGAACACGATGGCAGATGTTTTCTGTGCTGGCACAGTTTTTCCCTGCCAGAAATAGTTGAAAAGCTTTTTGCTAAGATGTAGACGAGAAGACGCGCTAAAGACGATAGTACGATGCTCTCCAGAGCTAAGAGCCGCTGCCGGGCGTCTTTCGGCAGAAGCAGCGCTAAGGAGAGCACTGTGAGCGGCATCATCGTCTTTGCGCGAAGAAGCCGCTTCTTCGCCTCCGGGAGCGGGCGAGAGCGGCAGCTTCGGAAAGGTGAAGAAGGAAGCTGTACAATACTGGGATTGTGTGCGCAGCTTGCCAACTGATAGAAAACAGTACTTTTGCACTCTCCTGACTTTGCCAATCACATGAACATTCGATTGGAAGCTGTTTTGGACAACTTTTCTTTTCTTCATGCCAAACACTTGGCAGACCTCCGTGCAACGTCTAGAACACGATGGCAGATGTTTTCTGTGCTGGCACAGTTTTTCCCTGCCAGACATAGTGGAAAAGCTTTTTGCTTAGATGTAGACGAGAAGACGCGCTAAAGACGATAGTACGATGCTCTCCGGAGCTAAGAGCCGCTGCCGGGCGTCTTTCGGCAGAAGCAGCACTCCGGAGAGCGCTGTGAGCGGCACCATCGTCTTTGCGGGAAGAAGCCAATTCTTCGTCTCCGGGAGCCGGCGAGAGCGGCAGCTTCGAAAAGGTGGAGAAGGAAGATGTACAACACTGGGATTGTGTGCGCAGCTTGCCAACTGATAGAAAACAGTACTTTTGCACTCTCCTGACTTTGCCAAACACATGAACATTCGATTGGAAGCTGTTTTGGACAACTTTTCTTTTCTTCATGCCAAACACTTGGCAGACCTCCGTGCAACGTCTAGAACACGATGGCAGATGTTTTCTGTGCTGGCACAGTTTTTCCCTGCCAGACATAGTGGAAAAGCTTTTTGCTAAGATGTAGACGAGAAGACGCGCTAAAGACGATAGTACGATGCTCTCCGGATGTAAGAGCCGCTGCCGGGCGTCTTTCGGCAGAAGTCGCTCTAAGGAGAGCACTGTGAGCGGCACCATCGTCCTTGCGGGAAGAAGCCGCTTCTTCGCCTCCGGGAGCGGGCGAGAGCGGCAGCTTCGGAAAGGTGAAAAAGGAAGCTGTACAACACTGGGATTGTGTGCGCAGCTTGCCAACTGATAGAAAACAGTACTTTTGCACTCTCCTGACTTTGCCAATCACATGAACATTCGATTGGAAGCTGTTTTGGACAACTTTTCTTTTCTTCATGCCAAACACTTGGCAGACCTCCGTGCAACGTCTAGAACACGATGGCAGATGTTTTCTGTGCTGGCACAGTTTTTCCCTGCCAGACATAGTGGAAAAGCTTTTTGCTAAGATGTAGACGAGAAGACGCGCTAAAGACGATAGTACGATGCTCTGCGGAGCTAAGAGCCGCTGCCGGGCGTCTTTCGGCAGAAGCAGCACTCCGGAGAGCACTGTGAGCGGCACCATCGTCCATGCGCGAAGAAGCCGCTTCTTCGCCTCCGGGAGCCGGCGAGAGCGGCAGCTTCGGAAAGGTGAAGAAGGAAGCTGTACAACACTGGGATTGTGTGCGCAGCTTGCCAACTGATAGGAAACAGTACTTTTGCACTCTCCTGACTTTGCCAATCACATGAACATTCGATTGGAAGCTGTTTTGGACAACTTTTCTTTTCTTCATGCCAAACACTTGGCAGACCTCCGTGCAACGTCTAGAACACGATGGCAGATGTTTTCTGTGCTGGCACAGTTTTTCCCTGCCAGACATAGTGGAAAAGCTTTTTGCTAAGATGTAGACGAGAAGACGCGCTAAAGACGATAGTACGATGCTCTCCGGAGCTAAGAGCCGCTGCCGGGCGTCTTTCGGCAGAAGCAGCACTCCGGAGAGCGCTGTGAGCGGCACCATCGTCTTTGCGGGAAGAAGCCAATTCTTCGTCTCCGGGAGCCGGCGAGAGCGGCAGCTTCGAAAAGGTGAAGAAGGAAGATGTACAACACTGGGATTGTGTGCGCAGCTTGCCAACTGATAGGAAACAGTACTTTTTCACTCTCCTGACTTTGCCAAACACATGAACATTCGATTGGAAGCTGTTTTGGACAACTTTTCTTTTCTTCATGCCAAACACTTGGCAGACCTCCGTGCAACGTCTAGAACACGATGGCAGATGTTTTCTGTGCTGGCACAGTTTTTCCCTGCCAGACATAGTGGAAAAGCTTTTTGCTAAGATGTAGACGAGAAGACGCGCTAAAGACGATAGTACGATGCTCTCCGGAGCTAAGAGCCGCTGCCGGGCGTCTTTCGGCAGAAGCAGCACTCCGGAGAGCACTGTGAGCGGCACCATCGTCTTCGCGCGAAGAAGCCGCTTCTTCGCCTCCGGGAGCCGGCGAGAGCGGCAGCTTCGGAAAGGTGAAGAAGGAAGCTGTACAACACTGGGATTGTGTGCGCAGCTTGCCAACTGATAGGAAACAGTACTTTTGCACTCTCCTGACTTTGCCAATCACATGAACATTCGATTGGAAGCTGTTTTGGACAACTTTTCTTTTCTTCATGCCAAACACTTGGCAGACCTCTGTGCAACGTCTAGAACACGATGGCAGATGTTTTCTGTGCTGGCACAGTTTTTCCCTGCCAGAAATAGTTGAAAAGCTTTTTGCTAAGATGTAGACGAGAAGACGCGCTAAAGACGATAGTACGATGCTCTCCAGAGCTAAGAGCCGCTGCCGGGCGTCTTTCGGCAGAAGCAGCGCTAAGGAGAGCACTGTGAGCGGCATCATCGTCTTTGTGCGAAGAAGCCGCTTCTTCGCCTCCGGGAGCGGGCGAGAGCGGCAGCTTCGGAAAGGTGAAGAAGGAAGCTGTACAATACTGGGATTGTGTGCGCAGCTTGCCAACTGATAGAAAACAGTACTTTTGCACTCTCCTGACTTTGCCAATCACATGAACATTCGATTGGAAGCTGTTTTGGACAACTTTCCTTTTCTTCATGCCAAACACTTGGCAGACCTCCGTGCAACGTCTAGAACACGATGGCAGATGTTTTCTGTGCTGGCACAGTTTTTCCCTGCCAGACATAGTGGAAAAGCTTTTTGCTAAGATGTAGACGAGAAGACGCGCTAAAGACGATAGTACGATGCTCTCCGGAGCTAAGAGCCGCTGCCGGGCGTCTTTCGGCAGAAGCAGCACTCCGGAGAGCGCTGTGAGCGGCACCATCGTCTTTGCGGGAAGAAGCCAATTCTTCGTCTCCGGGAGCCGGCGAGAGCGGCAGCTTCGAAAAGGTGAAGAAGGAAGATGTACAACACTGGGATTGTGTGCGCAGCTTGCCAACTGATAGAAAACAGTACTTTTGCACTCTCCTGACTTTGCCAAACACATGAACATTCGATTGGAAGCTGTTTTGGACAACTTTTCTTTTCTTCATGCCAAACACTTGGCAGACCTCCGTGCAACGTCTAGAACACGATGGCAGATGTTTTCTGTGCTGGCACAGTTTTTCCCTGCCAGACATAGTGGAAAAGCTTTTTGCTAAGATGTAGACGAGAAGACGCGCTAAAGACGATAGTACGATGCTCTCCGGATGTAAGAGCCGCTGCCGGGCGTCTTTCGGCAGAAGCCGCTCTAAGGAGAGCACTGTGAGCGGCACCATCGTCCTTGCGGGAAGAAGCCGCTTCTTCGCCTCCGGGAGCGGGCGAGAGCGGCAGCTTCGGAAAGGTGAAAAAGGAAGCTGTACAACACTGGGATTGTGTGCGCAGCTTGCCAACTGATAGAAAACAGTACTTTTGCACTCTCCTGACTTTGCCAATCACATGAACATTCGATTGGAAGCTGTTTTGGACAACTTTTCTTTTCTTCATGCCAAACACTTGGCAGACCTCCGTGCAACGTCTAGAACACGATGGCAGATGTTTTCTGTGCTGGCACAGTTTTTCCCTGCCAGACATAGTGGAAAAGCTTTTTGCTAAGATGTAGACGAGAAGACGCGCTAAAGACGATAGTACGATGCTCTCCGGAGCTAAGAGCCGCTGCCGGGCGTCTTTCGGCAGAAGCAGCACTCCGGAGAGCACTGTGAGCGGCACCATCGTCCATGCGCGAAGAAGCCGCTTCTTCGCCTCCGGGAGCCGGTGAGAGCGGCAGCTTCGGAAAGGTGAAGAAGGAAGCTGTACAACACTGGGATTGTGTGCGCAGCTTGCCAACTGATAGGAAACAGTACTTTTGCACTCTCCTGACTTTGCCAATCACATGAACATTCGATTGGAAGCTGTTTTGGACAACTTTTCTTTTCTTCATGCCAAACACTTGGCAGACCTCCGTGCAACGTCTAGAACACGATGGCAGATGTTTTCTGTGCTGGCACAGTTTTTCCCTGCCAGACATAGTGGAAAAGCTTTTTGCTAAGATGTAGACGAGAAGACGCGCTAAAGACGATAGTACGATGCTCTCCGGAGCTAAGAGCCGCTGCCGGGCGTCTTTCGGCAGAAGCAGCACTCCGGAGAGCGCTGTGAGCGGCACCATCGTCTTTGCGGGAAGAAGCCAATTCTTCGTCTCCGGGAGCCGGCGAGAGCGGCAGCTTCGAAAAGGTGAAGAAGGAAGATGTACAACACTGGGATTGTGTGCGCAGCTTGCCAACTGATAGGAAACAGTACTTTTTCACTCTCCTGACTTTGCCAAACACATGAACATTCGATTGGAAGCTGTTTTGGACAACTTTTCTTTTCTTCATGCCAAACACTTGGCAGACCTCCGTGCAACGTCTAGAACACGATGGCAGATGTTTTCTGTGCTGGCACAGTTTTTCCCTGCCAGACATAGTGGAAAAGCTTTTTGCTAAGATGTAGACGAGAAGACGCGCTAAAGACGATAGTACGATGCTCTCCGGAGGTAAGAGCCGCTGCCGGGCGTCTTTCGGCAGAAGCCGCTCTAAGGAGAGCACTGTGAGCGGCACCATCGTCCTTGCGGGAAGAAGCCGCTTCTTCGCCTCCGGGAGCCGGCGAGAGCGGCAGCTTCGGAAAGGTGAAGAAGGAAGCTGTATAACACTGGGATTGTGTGCGCAGCTTGCCAACTGATAGAAAACAGTACTTTTGCACTCTCCTGACTTTGCCAATCACATGAACATTCGATTGGAAGCTGTTTTGGACAACTTTTCTTTTCTTCATGCCAAACACTTGGCAGACCTCCGTGCAACGTCTAGAACACGATGGCAGATGTTTTCTGTGCTGGCACAGTTTTTCCCTGCCAGACATAGTGGAAAAGCTTTTTGCTAAGATGTAGACGAGAAGACGCGCTAAAGACGATAGTACGATGCTCTCCGGAGCTAAGAGCCGCTGCCGGGCGTCTTTCGGCAGAAGCAGCACTCCGGAGAGCACTGTGAGCGGCACCATCGTCTTCGCGCGAAGAAGCCGCTTCTTCGCCTCCGGGAGCCGGCGAGAGCGGCAGCTTCGGAAAGGTGAAGAAGGAAGCTGTACAACACTGGGATTGTGTGCGCAGCTTGCCAACTGATAGGAAACAGTACTTTTGCACTCTCCTGACTTTGCCAATCACATGAACATTCGATTGGAAGCTGTTTTGGACAACTTTCCTTTTCTTCATGCCAAACACTTGGCAGACCTCCGTGCAACATCTAGAACACGATGGCAGATGTTTTCTGTGCTGGCACAGTTTTTCCCTGCCAGACATAGTGGAAAAGCTTTTTGCTAAGATGTAGACGAGAAGACGCGCTAAAGACGATAGTACGATGCTCTCCGGAGCTACGAGCCGCTGCCGGGCGTCTTTCGGCAGAAGCAGCACTCCGGAGAGCACTGTGAGCGGCACCATCGTCCATGCGGGAAGAAGCCGCTTCTTCGCCTCCGGGAGCGGGCGAGAGCGGCAGCTTCGGAAAGGTGAAGAAGGAAGCTGTACAACACTGGGATTGTGTGCGCAGCTTGCCAACTGATAGGAAACAGTACTTTTGCACTCTCCTGACTTTGCCAATCACATGAACATTCGATTGGAAGCTGTTTTGGACAACTTTTCTTTTCTTCATGCCAAACACTTGGCAGACCTCTGTGCAACGTCTAGAACACGATGGCAGATGTTTTCTGTGCTGGCACAGTTTTTCCCTGCCAGACATAGTGGAAAAGCTTTTTGCTAAGATGTAGACGAGAAGACGCGCTAAAGACGATAGTACGATGCTCTCCGGAGCTAAGAGCCGCTGCCGGGCGTCTTTCGGCAGAAGCAGCACTTCGGAGAGCACTGTGAGCGGCACCATCGTCTTTGCGCGAAGAAGCCGCTTCTTCGCCTCTGGGAGCGGGCGAGAGCGGCAGCTTCGGAAAGGTGAAGAAGGAAGCTGTACAACACTGGGATTGTGTGCGCAGCTTGCCAACTGATAGGAAACAGTACTTTTTCACTCTCCTGACTTTGCCAAACACATGAACATTCGATTGGAAGCTGTTTTGGACAACTTTTCTTTTCTTCATGCCAAACACTTGGCAGACCTCCGTGCAACGTCTAGAACACGATGGCAGATGTTTTCTGTGCTGGCACAGTTTTTCCCTGCCAGACATAGTGGAAAAGCTTTTTGCTAAGATGTAGACGAGAAGACGCGCTAAAGACGATAGTACGATGCTCTCCGGAGCTAAGAGCCGCTGCCGGGCGTCTTTCGGCAGAAGCAGCACTTCGGAGAGCACTGTGAGCGGCACCATCGTCTTTGCGCGAAGAAGCCGCTTCTTCGCCTCCGGGAGCGGGCGAGAGCGGCAGCTTCGGAAAGGTGAAGAAGGAAGCTGTACAACACTGGGATTGTGTGCGCAGCTTGCCAACTGATAGGAAACAGTACTTTTGCACTCTCCTGACTTTGCCAATCACATGAACATTCGATTGGTAGCTGTTTTGGACAACTTTTCTTTTCTTCATGCCAAACACTTGGCAGACCTCCGTGCAACGTCTAGAACACGATGGCAGATGTTTTCTGTGCTGGCACAGGTTTTCCCTGCCAGACATAGTGGAAAAGCTTTTTGCTTAGATGTAGACGAGAAGACGCGCTAAAGACGATAGTACGATGCTCTCCGGAGCTAAGAGCCGCTGCCGGGCGTCTTTCGGCAGAAGCAGCGCTCCGGAGAGCACTGTGAGCGGCACCATCGTCCATGCGCGAAGAAGCCGCTTCTTCGCCTCCGGGAGCCGGCGAGAGCGGCAGCTTCGGAAAGGTGAAGAAAGAAGCTGTACAACACTGGGATTGTGTGCGCAGCTTGCCAACTGATAGGAAACAGTACTTTTGCACTCTCCTGACTTTGCCAATCACATGAACATTCGATTGGAAGCTGTTTTGGACAACTTTTCTTTTCTTCATGCGAAACACTTGGCAGACCTCCGTGCAACGTCTAGAACACGATGGCAGATGTTTTCTGTGCTGGCACAGTTTTTCCCTGCCAGACATAGTGGAAAAGCTTTTTGCTAAGATGTAGACGAGAAGACGCGCTAAAGACGATAGTACGATGCTCTCCGGAGCTAAGAGCCGCTGCCGGGCGTCTTTCGGCAGAAGCAGCACTCCGGAGAGCACTGTGAGCGGCACCATCGTCTTCGCGCGAAGAAGCCGCTTCTTCGCCTCCGGGAGCCGGCGAGAGCGGCAGCTTCGGAAAGGTGAAGAAGGAAGCTGTACAACACTGGGATTGTGTGCGCAGCTTGCCAACTGATAGGAAACAGTACTTTTGCACTCTCCTGACTTTGCCAATCACATGAACATTCGATTGGAAGCTGTTTTGGACAACTTTTCTTTTCTTCATGCCAAACACTTGGCAGACCTCCGTGCAACGTCTAGAACACGATGGCAGATGTTTTCTGTGCTGGCACAGTTTTTCCCTGCCAGACATAGTGGAAAAGCTTTTTGCTAAGATGTAGACGAGAAGACGCGCTAAAGACGATAGTACGATGCTCTCCGGAGCTAAGAGCCGCTGCCGGGCGTCTTTCGGCAGAAGCAGCACTCCGGAGAGCACTGTGAGCGGCACCATCGTCCATGCGCGAAGAAGCCGCTTCTTCGCCTCCGGGAGCCGGCGAGAGCGGCAGCTTCGGAAAGGTGAAGAAGGAAGCTGTACAACACTGGGATTGTGTGCGCAGCTTGCCAACTGATAGAAAACAGTACTTTTGCACTCACCTGACTTTGCCAATCAAATGAACATTCGATTGGAAGCTGTTTTGGACAACTTTTCTTTTCTTCATGCCAAACACTTGGCAGACCTCTGTGCAACGTCTAGAACACGATGTCAGATGTTTTCTGTGCTGGCACAGTTTTTCCCTGCCAGACATAGTGGAAAAGCTTTTTGCTAAGATGTAGACGAGAAGACGCGCTAAAGCCGATAGTACGATGCTCTCCGGAGCTAAGAGCCGCTGCCGGGCGTCTTTCGGCATAAGCAGCACTTCGGAGAGCACTGTGAGCGGCACCATCGTCTTTGCGCGAAGAAGCCGCTTCTTCACCTCCGGGAGCGGGCGAGAGCGGCAGCTTCGGAAAGGTGAAGAAGGAAGCTGTACAACACTGGGATTGTGTGCGCAGCTTGCCAACTGATAGGAAACAGTACTTTTGCACTCTCCTGACTTTGCCAATCACATGAACATTCGATTGGAAGCTGTTTTGGACAACTTTTCTTTTCTTCATGCCAAACACTTGGCAGACCTCCGTGCAACGTCTAGAACACGATGGCAGATGTTTTCTGTGCTGGCACAGGTTTTCCCTGCCAGACATAGTGGAAAAGCTTTTTGCTAAGATGTAGACGAGAAGACGCGCTAAAGACGATAGTACGATGCTCTCCGGAGCTACGAGCCGCTGCCGGGCGTCTTTCGGCAGAAGCAGCGCTCCGGAGAGCACTGTGAGCGGCACCATCGTCCATGCGCGAAGAAGCCGCTTCTTCGCCTCCGGGAGCCGGCGAGAGCGGCAGCTTCGGAAAGGTGAAGAAAGAAGCTGTACAACACTGGGATTGTGTGCGCAGCTTGCCAACTGATAGGAAACAGTACTTTTGCACTCTCCTGACTTTGCCAATCACATGAACATTCGATTGGAAGCTGTTTTGGACAACTTTTCTTTTCTTCATGCCAAACACTTGGCAGACCTCCGTGCAACGTCTAGAACACGATGGCAGATGTTTTCTGTGCTGGCACAGTTTTTCCCTGCCAGACATAGTGGAAAAGCTTTTTGCTAAGATGTAGACGAGAAGACGCGCTAAAGACGATAGTACGATGCTCTCCGGAGCTAAGAGCCGCTGCCGGGCGTCTTTCGGCAGAAGCAGCACTCCGGAGAGCACTGTGAGCGGCACCATCGTCCATGCGGGAAGAAGCCGCTTCTTCGCCTCCGGGAGCCGGCGAGAGCGGCAGCTTCGGAAAGGTGAAGAAGGAAGCTGTACAACACTGGGATTGTGTGCGCAGCTTGCCAACTGATAGGAAACAGTACTTTTGCACTCTCCTGACTTTGCCAATCACATGAACATTCGATTGGAAGCTGTTTTGGACAACTTTTCTTTTCTTCATGCCAAACACTTGGCAGACCTCTGTGCAACGTCTAGAACACGATGGCAGATGTTTTCTGTGCTGGCACAGTTTTTCCCTGCCAGACATAGTGGAAAAGCTTTTTGCTAAGATGTAGACGAGAAGACGCGCTAAAGACGATAGTACGATGCTCTCCGGAGCTAAGAGCCGCTGCCGGGCGTCTTTCGGCAGAAGCAGCACTTCGGAGAGCACTGTGAGCGGCACCATCGTCTTTGCGCGAAGAAGCCGCTTCTTCGCCTCTGGGAGCGGGCGAGAGCGGCAGCTTCGGAAAGGTGAAGAAGGAAGCTGTACAACACTGGGATTGTGTGCGCAGCTTGCCAACTGATAGGAAACAGTACTTTTTCACTCTCCTGACTTTGCCAAACACATGAACATTCGATTGGAAGCTGTTTTGGACAACTTTTCTTTTCTTCATGCCAAACACTTGGCAGACCTCCGTGCAACGTCTAGAACACGATGGCAGATGTTTTCTGTGCTGGCACAGTTTTTCCCTGCCAGACATAGTGGAAAAGCTTTTTGCTAAGATGTAGACGAGAAGACGCGCTAAAGACGATAGTACGATGCTCTCCGGAGCTAAGAGCCGCTGCCGGGCGTCTTTCGGCAGAAGCAGCACTTCGGAGAGCACTGTGAGCGGCACCATCGTCTTTGCGCGAAGAAGCCGCTTCTTCGCCTCCGGGAGCGGGCGAGAGCGGCAGCTTCGGAAAGGTGAAGAAGGAAGCTGTACAACACTGGGATTGTGTGCGCAGCTTGCCAACTGATAGGAAACAGTACTTTTGCACTCTCCTGACTTTGCCAATCACATGAACATTCGATTGGTAGCTGTTTTGGACAACTTTTCTTTTCTTCATGCCAAACACTTGGCAGACCTCCGTGCAACGTCTAGAACACGATGGCAGATGTTTTCTGTGCTGGCACAGGTTTTCCCTGCCAGACATAGTGGAAAAGCTTTTTGCTTAGATGTAGACGAGAAGACGCGCTAAAGACGATAGTACGATGCTCTCCGGAGCTAAGAGCCGCTGCCGGGCGTCTTTCGGCAGAAGCAGCGCTCCGGAGAGCACTGTGAGCGGCACCATCGTCCATGCGCGAAGAAGCCGCTTCTTCGCCTCCGGGAGCCGGCGAGAGCGGCAGCTTCGGAAAGGTGAAGAAAGAAGCTGTACAACACTGGGATTGTGTGCGCAGCTTGCCAACTGATAGGAAACAGTACTTTTGCACTCTCCTGACTTTGCCAATCACATGAACATTCGATTGGAAGCTGTTTTGGACAACTTTTCTTTTCTTCATGCCAAACACTTGGCAGACCTCCGTGCAACGTCTAGAACACGATGGCAGATGTTTTCTGTGCTGGCACAGTTTTTCCCTGCCAGACATAGTGGAAAAGCTTTTTGCTAAGATGTAGACGAGAAGACGCGCTAAAGACGATAGTACGATGCTCTCCGGAGCTAAGAGCCGCTGCCGGGCGTCTTTCGGCAGAAGCAGCACTCCGGAGAGCACTGTGAGCGGCACCATCGTCTTCGCGCGAAGAAGCCGCTTCTTCGCCTCCGGGAGCCGGCGAGAGCGGCAGCTTCGGAAAGGTGAAGAAGGAAGCTGTACAACACTGGGATTGTGTGCGCAGCTTGCCAACTGATAGGAAACAGTACTTTTGCACTCTCCTGACTTTGCCAATCACATGAACATTCGATTGGAAGCTGTTTTGGACAACTTTTCTTTTCTTCATGCCAAACACTTGGCAGACCTCCGTGCAACGTCTAGAACACGATGGCAGATGTTTTCTGTGCTGGCACAGTTTTTCCCTGCCAGACATAGTGGAAAAGCTTTTTGCTAAGATGTAGACGAGAAGACGCGCTAAAGACGATAGTACGATGCTCTCCGGAGCTAAGAGCCGCTGCCGGGCGTCTTTCGGCAGAAGCAGCACTCCGGAGAGCACTGTGAGCGGCACCATCGTCCATGCGCGAAGAAGCCGCTTCTTCGCCTCCGGGAGCCGGCGAGAGCGGCAGCTTCGGAAAGGTGAAGAAGGAAGCTGTACAACACTGGGATTGTGTGCGCAGCTTGCCAACTGATAGGAAACAGTACTTTTGCACTCTCCTGACTTTGCCAATCACATGAACATTCGATTGGAAGCTGTTTTGGACAACTTTTCTTTTCTTCATGCCAAACACTTGGCAGACCTCCGTGCAACGTCTAGAACACGATGGCAGATGTTTTCTGTGCTGGCACAGGTTTTCCCTGCCAGACATAGTGGAAAAGCTTTTTGCTAAGATGTAGACGAGAAGACGCGCTAAAGACGATAGTACGATGCTCTCCGGAGCTAAGAGCCGCTGCCGGGCGTCTTTCGGCAGAAGCAGCGCTCCGGAGAGCACTGTGAGCGGCACCATCGTCCATGCGCGAAGAAGCCGCTTCTTCGCCTCCGGGAGCCGGCGAGAGCGGCAGCTTCGGAAAGGTGAAGAAAGAAGCTGTACAACACTGGGATTGTGTGCGCAGCTTGCCAACTGATAGGAAACAGTACTTTTGCACTCTCCTGACTTTGCCAATCACATGAACATTCGATTGGAAGCTGTTTTGGACAACTTTTCTTTTCTTCATGCCAAACACTTGGCAGACCTCCGTGCAACGTCTAGAACACGATGGCAGATGTTTTCTGTGCTGGCACAGTTTTTCCCTGCCAGACATAGTGGAAAAGCTTTTTGCTAAGATGTAGACGAGAAGACGCGCTAAAGACGATAGTACGATGCTCTCCGGAGCTAAGAGCCGCTGCCGGGCGTCTTTCGGCAGAAGCAGCACTCCGGAGAGCACTGTGAGCGGCACCATCGTCCATGCGCGAAGAAGCCGCTTCTTCGCCTCCGGGAGCCGGCGAGAGCGGCAGCTTCGGAAAGGTGAAGAAGGAAGCTGTACAACACTGGGATTGTGTGCGCAGCTTGCCAACTGATAGAAAACAGTACTTTTGCACTCTCCTGACTTTGCCAATCACATGAACATTCGATTGGAAGCTGTTTTGGACAACTTTTCTTTTCTTCATGCCAAACACTTGGCAGACCTCTGTGCAACGTCTAGAACACGATGTCAGATGTTTTCTGTGCTGGCACAGTTTTTCCCTGCCAGACATAGTGGAAAAGCTTTTTGCTAAGATGTAGACGAGAAGACGCGCTAAAGACGATAGTACGATGCTCTCCGGAGCTAAGAGCCGCTGCCGGGCGTCTTTCGGCAGAAGCCGCGCTCAGGAGAGCACTGTGAGCGGCACCATCGTCCTTGCGGGAAGAAGCCGCTTCTTCGCCTCCGGCAGCCGGCGAGAGCGGCAGCTTCGGAAAGGTGAAGAAGGAAGCTGTACAACACTGGGATTGTGTGCGCAGCTTGCCAACTGATAGGAAACAGTACTTTTGCACTCTCCTGACTTTGCCAATCACATGAACATTCGATTGGAAGCTGTTTTGGACAACTTTTCTTTTCTTCATGCCAAACACTTGGCAGACCTCCGTGCAACGTCTAGAACACGATGGCAGATGTTTTCTGTGCTGGCACAGTTTTTCCCTGCCAGACAGAGTGGAAAAGCTTTTTGCTAAGATGTAGACGAGAAGACGCGCTAAAGACGATAGTACGATGCTCTCCGGAGCTAAGAGCCGCTGCCGGGCGTCTTTCGGCAGAAGCAGCACTCCGGAGAGCACTGTGAGCGGCACCATCGTCTTCGCGCGAAGAAGCCGCTTCTTCGCCTCCGGGAGCCGGCGAGAGCGGCAGCTTCGGAAAGGTGAAGAAGGAAGCTGTACAACACTGGGATTGTGTGCGCAGCTTGCCAACTGATAGGAAACAGTACTTTTGCACTCTCCTGACTTTGCCAATCACATGAACATTCGATTGGAAGCTGTTTTGGACAACTTTTCTTTTCTTCATGCCAAACACTTGGCAGACCTCCGTGCAACGTCTAGAACACGATGGCAGATGTTTTCTGTGCTGGCACAGGTTTTCCCTGCCAGACATAGTGGAAAAGCTTTTTGCTAAGATGTAGACGAGAAGACGCGCTAAAGACGATAGTACGATGCTCTCCGGAGCTAAGAGCCGCTGCCGGGCGTCTTTCGGCAGAAGCAGCGCTAAGGAGAGCACTGTGAGCGGCACCATCGTCTTCGCGCGAAGAAGCCGCTTCTTCGCCTCCGGGAGCGGGCGAGAGCGGCAGCTTCGGAAAGGTGAAGAAGGAAGCTGTACAACACTGGGATTGTGTGCGCAGCTTGCCAACTGATAGAAAACAGTACTTTTGCACTCTCCTGACTTTGCCAATCACATGAACATTCGATTGGAAGCTGTTTTGGACAACTTTTCTTTTCTTCATGCCAAACACTTGGCAGACCTCTGTGCAACGTCTAGAACACGATGGCAGATGTTTTCTGTGCTGGCACAGTTTTTCCCTGCCAGACATAGTGGAAAAGCTTTTTGCTAAGATGTAGACGAGAAGACGCGCTAAAGACGATAGTACGATGCTCTCCGGAGCTAAGAGCCGCTGCCGGGCGTCTTTCGGCAGAAGCAGCGCTAAGGAGAGCACTGTGAGCGGCACCATCGTCCATGCGCGAAGAAGCCGCTTCTTCGCCTCCGGGAGCCGGCGAGAGCGGCAGCTTCGGAAAGGTGAAGAAGGAAGCTGTACAACACTGGGATTGTGTGCGCAGCTTGCCAACTGATAGGAAACAGTACTTTTGCACTCTCCTGACTTTGCCAATCACATGAACATTCGATTGGAAGCTGTTTTGGACAACTTTTCTTTTCTTCATGCCAAACACTTGGCAGACCTCCGTGCAACGTCTAGAACACGATGGCAGATGTTTTCTGTGCTGGCACAGTTTTTCCCTGCCAGACATAGTGGAAAAGCTTTTTGCTAAGATGTAGACGAGAAGACGCGCTAAAGACGATAGTACGATGCTCTCCGGAGGTAAGAGCCGCTGCCGGGCGTCTTTCGGCAGAAGCCGCTCTAAGGAGAGCACTGTGAGCGGCACCATCGTCCTTGCGGAAGAAGCCGCTTCTTCGCCTCCGGGAGCCGGCGAGAGCGGCAGCTTCGGAAAGGTGAAGAAGGAAGCTGTATAACACTGGGATTGTGTGCGCAGCTTGCCAACTGATAGAAAACAGTACTTTTGCACTCTCCTGACTTTGCCAATCACATGAACATTCGATTGGAAGCTGTTTTGGACAACTTTTCTTTTCTTCATGCCAAACACTTGGCAGACCTCCGTGCAACGTCTAGAACACGATGGCAGATGTTTTCTGTGCTGGCACAGTTTTTCCCTGCCAGACATAGTGGAAAAGCTTTTTGCTAAGATGTAGACGAGAAGACGCGCTAAAGACGATAGTACGATGCTCTCCGGAGCTAAGAGCCGCTGCCGGGCGTCTTTCGGCAGAAGCAGCACTCCGGAGAGCACTGTGAGCGGCACCATCGTCTTCGCGCGAAGAAGCCGCTTCTTCGCCTCCGGGAGCGGGCGAGAGCGGCAGCTTCGGAAAGGTGAAGAAGGAAGCTGTACAACACTGGGATTGTGTGCGCAGCTTGCCAACTGATAGGAAACAGTACTTTTGCACTCTCCTGACTTTGCCAATCACATGAACATTCGATTGGAAGCTGTTTTGGACAACTTTTCTTTTCTTCATGCCAAACACTTGGCAGACCTCCGTGCAACGTCTAGAACACGATGGCAGATGTTTTCTGTGCTGGCACAGTTTTTCCCTGCCAGACATAGTGGAAAAGCTTTTTGCTAAGATGTAGACGAGAAGACGCGCTAAAGACGATAGTACGATGCTCTCCGGAGCTACGAGCCGCTGCCGGGCGTCTTTCGGCAGAAGCAGCACTCCGGAGAGCACTGTGAGCGGCACCATCGTCCATGCGCGAAGAAGCCGCTTCTTCGCCTCCGGGAGCCGGCGAGAGCGGCAGCTTCGGAAAGGTGAAGAAGGAAGCTGTACAACACTGGGATTGTGTGCGCAGCTTGCCAACTGATAGAAAACAGTACTTTTGCACTCTCCTGACTTTGCCAATCACATGAACATTCGATTGGAAGCTGTTTTGGACAACTTTTCTTTTCTTCATGCCAAACACTTGGCAGACCTCTGTGCAACGTCTAGAACACGATGTCAGATGTTTTCTGTGCTGGCACAGTTTTTCCCTGCCAGACATAGTGGAAAAGCTTTTTGCTAAGATGTAGACGAGAAGACGCGCTAAAGACGATAGTACGATGCTCTCCGGAGCTAAGAGCCGCTGCCGGGCGTCTTTCGGCAGAAGCAGCACTTCGGAGAGCACTGTGAGCGGCACCATCGTCTTTGCGCGAAGAAGCCGCTTCTTCGCCTCCGGGAGCGGGCGAGAGCGGCAGCTTCGGAAAGGTGAAGAAGGAAGCTGTACAACACTGGGATTGTGTGCGCAGCTTGCCAACTGATAGGAAACAGTACTTTTGCACTCTCCTGACTTTGCCAATCACATGAACATTCGATTGGAAGCTGTTTTGGACAACTTTTCTTTTCTTCATGCCAAACACTTGGCAGACCTCCGTGCAACGTCTAGAACATGATGTCAGATGTTTTCTGTGCTGGCACAGGTTTTCCCTGCCAGACATAATGGAAAAGCTTTTTGCTAAGATGTAGACGAGAAGACGCGCTAAAGACGATAGTACCATGCTCTCCGGAGCTAAGAGCCGCTGCCGGGCGTCTTTCGGCAGAAGCAGCGCTCCGGAGAGCACTGTGAGCGGCACCATCGTCCATGCGCGAAGAAGCCGCTTCTTCGGCTCCGGGAGCCGGCGAGAGCGGCAGCTTCGGAAAGGTGAAGAAGGAAGCTGTACAACACTGGGATTGTGTGCGCAGCTTGCCAACTGATAGGAAACAGTACTTTTGCACTCTCCTGACTTTGCCAATCACATGAACATTCGATTGGAAGCTGTTTTGGACAACTTTTCTTTTCTTCATGCCAAACACTTGGCAGACCTCCGTGCAACGTCTAGAACACGATGGCAGATGTTTTCTGTGCTGGCACAGGTTTTCCCTGCCAGACATAGTGGAAAAGCTTTTTGCTAAGATGTAGACGAGAAGACGCGCTAAAGACGATAGTACGATGCTCTCCGGAGGTAAGAGCCGCTGCCGGGCGTCTTTCGGCAGAAGCAGCGCTAAGGAGAGCACTGTGAGCGGCACCATCGTCTTTGCGCGAAGAAGCCGCTTCTTCGCCTCCGGGAGCGGGCGAGAGCGGCAGCTTCGGAAAGGTGAAGAAGGAAGCTGTACAACACTGGGATTGTGTGCGCAGCTTGCCAACTGATAGAAAACAGTACTTTTGCACTCTCCTGACTTTGCCAATCACATGAACATTCGATTGGAAGCTGTTTTGGACAACTTTTCTTTTCTTCATGCCAAACACTTGGCAGACCTCCGTGCAACGTCTAGAACACGATGGCAGATGTTTTCTGTGCTGGCACAGTTTTTCCCTGCCAGACATAGTGGAAAAGCTTTTTGCTAAGATGTAGACGAGAAGACGCGCTAAAGACGATAGTACGATGCTCTCCGGAGCTAAGAGCCGCTGCCGGGCGTCTTTCGGCAGAAGCCGCTCTAAGGAGAGCACTGTGAGCGGCACCATCGTCCTTGCGGGAAGAAGGCGCTTCTTCGCCTCCGGGAGCCGGCGAGAGCGGCAGCTTCGGAAAGGTGAAGAAGGAAGCTGTACAACACTGGGATTGTGTGCGCAGCTTGCCAACTGATAGAAAACAGTACTTTTGCACTCTCCTGACTTTGCCAATCACATGAACATTCGATTGGAAGCTGTTTTGGACAACTTTTCTTTTCTTCATGCCAAACACTTGGCAGACCTCCGTGCAACGTCTAGAACACGATGGCAGATGTTTTCTGTGCTGGCACAGTTTTTCCCTGCCAGACATAGTGGAAAAGCTTTTTGCTAAGATGTAGACGAGAAGACGCGCTAAAGACGATAGTACGATGCTCTCCGGAGCTAAGAGCCGCTGCCGGGCGTCTTTCGGCAGAAGCAGCACTCCGGAGAGCACTGTGAGCGTCACCATCGTCTTCGCGCGAAGAAGCCGCTTCTTCGCCTCCGGGAGCCGGCGAGAGCGGCAGCTTCGGAAAGGTGAAGAAGGAAGCTGTACAACACTGGGATTGTGTGCGCAGCTTGCCAACTGATAGAAAACAGTACTTTTGCACTCTCCTGACTTTGCCAATCACATGAACATTCGATTGGAAGCTGTTTTGGACAACTTTTCTTTTCTTCATGCCAAACACTTGGCAGACCTCCGTGCAACGTCTTGAACACGATGGCAGATGTTTTCTGTGCTGGCACAGTTTTTCCCTGCCAGACATAGTGGAAAAGCTTTTTGCTAAGATGTAGACGAGAAGACGCGCTAAAGACGATAGTACGATGCTCTCCGGAGCTAAGAGCCGCTGCCGGGCGTCTTTCGGCAGAAGCAGCACTCCGGAGAGCACTGTGAGCGGCACCATCGTCTTCGCGCGAAGAAGCCGCTTCTTCGCCTCCGGGAGCCGGCGAGAGCGGCAGCTTCGGAAAGGTGAAGAAGGAAGCTGTACAACACTGGGATTGTGTGCGCAGCTTGCCAACTGATAGAAAACAGTACTTTTGCACTCTCCTGACTTTGCCAATCACATGAACATTCGATTGGAAGCTGTTTTGGACAACTTTTCTTTTCTTCATGCCAAACACTTGGCAGACCTCCGTGCAACGTCTAGAACACGATGGCAGATGTTTTCTGTGCTGGCACAGGTTTTCCCTGCCAGACATAGTGGAAAAGCTTTTTGCTAAGATGTAGACGAGAAGACGCGCTAAAGACGATAGTACGATGCTCTCCGGAGCTAAGAGCCGCTGCCGGGCGTCTTTCGGCAGAAGCAGCACTCCGGAGAGCACTGTGAGCGGCACCATCGTCCATGCGCGAAGAAGCCGCTTCTTCGCCTCCGGGAGCCGGCGAGAGCGGCAGCTTCGGAAAGGTGAAGAAGGAAGCTGTACAACACTGGGATTGTGTGCGCAGCTTGCCAACTGATAGAAAACAGTACTTTTGCACTCTCCTGACTTTGCCAATCACATGAACATTCGATTGGAAGCTGTTTTGGACAACTTTTCTTTTCTTCATGCCAAACACTTGGCAGACCTCTGTGCAACGTCTAGAACACGATGGCAGATGTTTTCTGTGCTGGCACAGTTTTTCCCTGCCAGACATAGTGGAAAAGCTTTTTGCTAAGATGTAGACGAGAAGACGCGCTAAAGACGATAGTACGATGCTCTCCGGAGCTAAGAGCCGCTGCCGGGCGTCTTTCGGCAGAAGCAGCCCTTCGGAGAGCACTGTGAGCGGCACCATCGTCTTTGCGCGAAGAAGCCGCTTCTTCACCTCCGGGAGCGGGCGAGAGCGGCAGCTTCGGAAAGGTGAAGAAGGAAGCTGTACAACACTGGGATTGTGTGCGCAGCTTGCCAACTGATAGGAAACAGTACTTTTGCACTCTCCTGACTTTGCCAATCACATGAACATTCGATTGGAAGCTGTTTTGGACAACTTTTCTTTTCTTCATGCCAAACACTTGGCAGACCTCCGTGCAACGTCTAGAACACGATGGCAGATGTTTTCTGTGCTGGCACAGGTTTTCCCTGCCAGACATAGTGGAAAAGCTTTTTGCTAAGATGTAGACGAGAAGACGCGCTAAAGACGATAGTACGATGCTCTCCGGAGGTAAGAGCCGCTGCCGGGCGTCTTTCGGCAGAAGCAGCACTCCGGAGAGCACTGTGAGCGGCACCATCGTCCATGCGCGAAGAAGCCGCTTCTTCGGCTCCGGGAGCCGGCGAGAGCGGCAGCTTCGGAATGGTGAAGAAAGAAGCTGTACAACACTGGGATTGTGTGTGCAGCTTGCCAACTGATAGGAAACAGTACTTTTGCACTCTCCTGACTTTGCCAATCACATGAACATTCGATTGGAAGCTGTTTTGGACAACTTTTCTTTTCTTCATGCCAAACACTTGGCAGACATCCGTGCAACGTCTAGAACACGATGGCAGATGTTTTCTGTGCTGGCACAGGTTTTCCCTGCCAGACATAGTGGAAAAGCTTTTTGCTAAGATGTAGACGAGAAGACGCGCTAAAGACGATAGTACGATGCTCTCCGGAGCTAAGAGCCGCTGCCGGGCGTCTTTCGGCAGAAGCAGCACTCCGGAGAGCACTGTGAGCGGCACCATCGTCTTCGCGCGAAGAAGCCGCTTCTTCGCCTCCGGGAGCCGGCGAGAGCGGCAGCTTCGGAAAGGTGAAGAAGGAAGCTGTACAACACTGGGATTGTGTGCGCAGCTTGCCAACTGATAGGAAACAGTACTTTTGCACTCTCCTGACTTTGCCAATCACATGAACATTCGATTGGAAGCTGTTTTGGACAACTTTTCTTTTCTTCATGCCAAACACTTGGCAGACCTCCGTGCAACGTCTAGAACACGATGGCAGATGTTTTCTGTGCTGGCACAGTTTTTCCCTGCCAGACATAGTGGAAAAGCTTTTTGCTAAGATGTAGACGAGAAGACGCGCTAAAGACGATAGTACGATGCTCTCCGGAGCTAAGAGCCGCTGCCGGGCGTCTTTCGGCAGAAGCAGCACTCCGGAGAGCACTGTGAGCGGCACCATCGTCCATGCGCGAAGAAGCCGCTTCTTCGCCTCCGGGAGCCGGCAAGAGCGGCAGCTTCGGAAAGGTGAAGAAGGAAGCTGTACAACACTGGGATTGTGTGCGCAGCTTGCCAACTGATAGAAAACAGTACTTTTGCACTCTCCTGACTTTGCCAATCACATGAACATTCGATTGGAAGCTGTTTTGGACAACTTTTCTTTTCTTCATGCCAAACACTTGGCAGACCTCTGTGCAACGTCTAGAACACGATGGCAGATGTTTTCTGTGCTGGCACAGTTTTTCCCTGCCAGACATAGTGGAAAAGCTTTTTGCTAAGATGTAGACGAGAAGACGCGCTAAAGACGATAGTACGATGCTCTCCGGAGCTAAGAGCCGCTGCCGGGCGTCTTTCGGCAGAAGCAGCCCTTCGGAGAGCACTGTGAGCGGCACCATCGTCTTTGCGCGAAGAAGCCGCTTCTTCACCTCCGGGAGCGGGCGAGAGCGGCAGCTTCGGAAAGGTGAAGAAGGAAGCTGTACAACACTGGGATTGTGTGCGCAGCTTGCCAACTGATAGGAAACAGTACTTTTGCACTCTCCTGACTTTGCCAATCACATGAACATTCGATTGGAAGCTGTTTTGGACAACTTTTCTTTTCTTCATGCCAAACACTTGGCAGACCTCCGTGCAACGTCTAGAACACGATGGCAGATGTTTTCTGTGCTGGCACAGGTTTTCCCTGCCAGACATAGTGGAAAAGCTTTTTGCTAAGATGTAGACGAGAAGACGCGCTAAAGACGATAGTACGATGCTCTCCGGAGGTAAGAGCCGCTGCCGGGCGTCTTTCGGCAGAAGCAGCACTCCGGAGAGCACTGTGAGCGGCACCATCGTCCATGCGCGAAGAAGCCGCTTCTTCGGCTCCGGGAGCCGGCGAGAGCGGCAGCTTCGGAATGGTGAAGAAAGAAGCTGTACAACACTGGGATTGTGTGTGCAGCTTGCCAACTGATAGGAAACAGTACTTTTGCACTCTCCTGACTTTGCCAATCACATGAACATTCGATTGGAAGCTGTTTTGGACAACTTTTCTTTTCTTCATGCCAAACACTTGGCAGACATCCGTGCAACGTCTAGAACACGATGGCAGATGTTTTCTGTGCTGGCACAGGTTTTCCCTGCCAGACATAGTGGAAAAGCTTTTTGCTAAGATGTAGACGAGAAGACGCGCTAAAGACGATAGTACGATGCTCTCCGGAGCTAAGAGCCGCTGCCGGGCGTCTTTCGGCAGAAGCAGCACTCCGGAGAGCACTGTGAGCGGCACCATCGTCTTCGCGCGAAGAAGCCGCTTCTTCGCCTCCGGGAGCCGGCGAGAGCGGCAGCTTCGGAAAGGTGAAGAAGGAAGCTGTACAACACTGGGATTGTGTGCGCAGCTTGCCAACTGATAGGAAACAGTACTTTTGCACTCTCCTGACTTTGCCAATCACATGAACATTCGATTGGAAGCTGTTTTGGACAACTTTTCTTTTCTTCATGCCAAACACTTGGCAGACCTCCGTGCAACGTCTAGAACACGATGGCAGATGTTTTCTGTGCTGGCACAGTTTTTCCCTGCCAGACATAGTGGAAAAGCTTTTTGCTAAGATGTAGACGAGAAGACGCGCTAAAGACGATAGTACGATGCTCTCCGGAGCTAAGAGCCGCTGCCGGGCGTCTTTCGGCAGAAGCAGCACTCCGGAGAGCACTGTGAGCGGCACCATCGTCCATGCGCGAAGAAGCCGCTTCTTCGCCTCCGGGAGCCGGCGAGAGCGGCAGCTTCGGAAAGGTGAAGAAGGAAGCTGTACAACACTGGGATTGTGTGCGCAGCTTGCCAACTGATAGAAAACAGTACTTTTGCACTCTCCTGACTTTGCCAATCACATGAACATTCGATTGGAAGCTGTTTTGGACAACTTTTCTTTTCTTCATGCCAAACACTTGGCAGACCTCTGTGCAACGTCTAGAACACGATGTCAGATGTTTTCTGTGCTGGCACAGTTTTTCCCTGCCAGACATAGTGGAAAAGCTTTTTGCTAAGATGTAGACGAGAAGACGCGCTAAAGACGATAGTACGATGCTCTCCGGAGCTAAGAGCCGCTGCCGGGCGTCTTTCGGCAGAAGCAGCACTTCGGAGAGCACTGTGAGCGGCACCATCGTCTTTGCGCGAAGAAGCCGCTTCTTCGCCTCCGGGAGCGGGCGAGAGCGGCAGCTTCGGAAAGGTGAAGAAGGAAGCTGTACAACACTGGGATTGTGTGCGCAGCTTGCCAACTGATAGGAAACAGTACTTTTGCACTCTCCTGACTTTGCCAAACACATGAACATTCGATTGGAAGCTGTTTTGGACAACTTTTCTTTTCTCCCTGCCAAACACTTGGCAGACCTCCGTGCAACGTCTAGAACACGATGGCAGATGTTTTCTGTGCTGGCACAGTTTTTCCCTACCAGACATAGTGGAAAAGCTTTTTGCTAAGATGTAGACGAGAAGACGCGCTAAAGACGATAGTACGATGCTCTCCGGAGCTAAGAGCCGCTGCCGGGCGTCTTTCGGCAGAATCCGCGCTAAGGAGAGCACTGTGAGCGGCACCATCGTCCTTGCGGGAAGAAGCCGCTTCTTCGCCTCCGGGAGCCGGCGAGAGCGGCAGCTTCGGAAAGGTGAAGAAGGAAGCTGTACAACACTGGGATTGTGTGCGCAGCTTGCCAACTGATAGGAAACAGTACTTTTGCACTCTCCTGACTTTGCCAATCACATGAACATTCGATTGGAAGCTGTTTTGGACAACTTTTCTTTTCTTCATGCCAAACACTTGGCAGACCTCCGTGCAACGTCTAGAACACGATGGCAGATGTTTTCTGTGCTGGCACAGTTTTTCCCTGCCAGACATAGTGGAAAAGCTTTTTGCTAAGATGTAGACGAGAAGACGCGCTAAAGACGATAGTACGATGCTCTCCGGAGCTAAGAGCCGCTGCCGGGCGTCTTTCGGCAGAAGCAGCACTCCGGAGAGCACTGTGAGCGGCACCATCGTCCATGCGCGAAGAAGCCGCTTCTTCGCCTCCGGGAGCCGGCGAGAGCGGCAGCTTCGGAAAGGTGAAGAAGGAAGCTGTACAACACTGGGATTGTGTGCGCAGCTTGCCAACTGATAGAAAACAGTACTTTTGCACTCTCCTGACTTTGCCAATCACATGAACATTCGATTGGAAGCTGTTTTGGACAACTTTTCTTTTCTTCATGCCAAACACTTGGCAGACCTCCGTGCAACGTCTAGAACACGATGGCAGATGTTTTCTGTGCTGGCACAGTTTTTCCCTGCCAGACATAGTGGAAAAGCTTTTTGCTAAGATGTAGACGAGAAGACGCGCTAAAGACGATAGTACGATGCTCTCCGGAGCTAAGAGCCGCTGCCGGGCGTCTTTCGGCAGAAGCAGCACTCTGGAGAGCACTGTGAGCGGCACCATCGTCTTCGCGCGAAGAAGCCGCTTCTTCGGCTCCGGGAGCCGGCGTGAGCGGCAGCTTCGGAAAGGTGAAGAAGGAAGCTGTACAACACTGGGATTGTGTGCGCAGCTTGCCAACTGATAGGAAACAGTACTTTTGCACTCTCCTGACTTTGCCAATCACATGAACATTCGATTGGAAGCTGTTTTGGACAACTTTTCTTTTCTTCATGCCAAACACTTGGCAGACCTCCGTGCAACGTCTAGAACACGATGGCAGATGTTTTCTGTGCTGGCACAGGTTTTCCCTGCCAGACATAGTGGAAAAGCTTTTTGCTAAGATGTAGACGAGAAGACGCGCTAAAGACGATAGTACGATGCTCTCCGGAGCTAAGAGCCGCTGCCGGGCGTCTTTCGGCAGAAGCAGCACTCCGGAGAGCACTGTGAGCGGCACCATCGTCTTCGCGCGAAGAAGCCGCTTCTTCGCCTCCGGGAGCCGGCGAGAGCGGCAGCTTCGGAAAGGTGAAGAAGGAAGCTGTACAACACTGTGATTGTGTGCGCAGCTTGCCAACTGATAGGAAACAGTACTTTTGCACTCTCCTGACTTTGCCAATCACATGAACATTCGATTGGAAGCTGTTTTGGACAACTTTTCTTTTCTTCATGCCAAACACTTGGCAGACCTCCGTGCAACGTCTAGAACACGATGGCAGATGTTTTCTGTGCTGGCACAGGTTTTCCCTGCCAGACATAGTGGAAAAGCTTTTTGCTAAGATGTAGACGAGAAGACGCGCTAAAGACGATAGTACGATGCTCTCCGGAGCTAAGAGCCGCTGCCGGGCGTCTTTCGGCAGAAGCAGCACTCCGGAGAGCACTGTGAGCGGCACCATCGTCCATGCGCGAAGAAGCCGCTTCTTCGCCTCCGGGAGCGGGCGAGAGCGGCAGCTTCGGAAAGGTGAAGAAGGAAGCTGTACAACACTGGGATTGTGTGCGCAGCTTGCCAACTGATAGGAAACAGTACTTTTGCACTCTCCTGACTTTGCCAATCACATGAACATTCGATTGGAAGCTGTTTTGGACAACTTTTCTTTTCTTCATGCCAAACACTTGGCAGACCTCCGTGCAACGTCTAGAACACGATGGCAGATGTTTTCTGTGCTGGCACAGGTTTTCCCTGCCAGACATAGTGGAAAAGCTTTTTGCTAAGATGTAGACGAGAAGACGCGCTAAAGACGATAGTACAATGCTCTCCGGAGCTAAGAGCCGCTGCCGGGCGTCTTTCGGCAGAAGCAGCACTCCGGAGAGCACTGTGAGCGGCACCATCGTCCATGCGCGAAGAAGCCGCTTCTTCGCCTCCGGGAGCCGGCGAGAGCGGCAGCTTCGGAAAGGTGAAGAAGGAAGCTGTACAACACTGGGATTGTGTGCGCAGCTTGCCAACTGATAGAAAACAGTACTTTTGCACTCTCCTGACTTTGCCAATCACATGAACATTCGATTGGAAGCTGTTTTGGACAACTTTTCTTTTCTTCATGCCAAACACTTGGCAGACCTCCGTGCAACGTCTAGAACACGATGGCAGATGTTTTCTGTGCTGGCACAGTTTTTCCCTGCCAGACATAGTGGAAAAGCTTTTTGCTAAGATGTAGACGAGAAGACGCGCTAAAGACGATAGTACGATGCTCTCCGGAGCTAAGAGCCGCTGCCGGGCGTCTTTCGGCAGAAGCAGCACTCCGGAGAGCACTGTGAGCGGCACCATTGTCTTTGCGGGAAGAAGCCGCTTCTTCGGCTCCGGGAGCCGGCGAGAGCGGCAGCTTCGGAAAGGTGAAGAAGGAAGCTGTACAACACTGGGATTGTGTGCGCAGCTTGCCAACTGATAGGAAACAGTACTTTTGCACTCTCCTGACTTTGCCAATCACATGAACATTCGATTGGAAGCTGTTTTGGACAACTTTTCTTTTCTTCATGCCAAACACTTGGCAGACATCCGTGCAACGTCTAGAACATGATGGCAGATGTTTTCTGTGCTGGCACAGGTTTTCCCTGCCAGACATAGTGGAAAAGCTTTTTGCTAAGATGTAGACGAGAAGACGCGCTAAAGACGATAGTACGATGCTCTCCGGAGCTAAGAGCCGCTGCCGGGCGTCTTTCGGCAGAAGCAGCACTCCGGAGAGCACTGTGAGCGGCACCATCGTCTTCGCGCGAAGAAGCCGCTTCTTCGCCTCCGGGAGCGGGCGAGAGCAGCAGCTTCGGAAAGGTGAAGAAGGAAGCTGTACAACACTGGGATTGTGTGCGCAGCTTGCCAACTGATAGGAAACAGTACTTTTGCACTCTCCTGACTTTGCCAATCACATGAACATTCGATTGGAAGCTGTTTTGGACAACTTTTCTTTTCTTCATGCCAAACACTTGGCAGACCTCCGTGCAACGTCTAGAACACGATGGCAGATGTTTTCTGTGCTGGCACAGGTTTTCCCTGCCAGACATAGTGGAAAAGCTTTTTGCTAAGATGTAGACGAGAAGACGCGCTAAAGACGATAGTACGATGCTCTCCGGAGCTAAGAGCCGCTGCCGGGTGTCTTTCGGCAGAAGCAGCACTCCGGAGAGCACTGTGAGCGGCACCATCGTCCATGCGCGAAGAAGCCGCTTCTTCGCCTCCGGGAGCCGGCGAGAGCGGCAGCTTCGGAAAGGTGAAGAAGGAAGCTCTACAACACTGGGATTGTGTGCGCAGCTTGCCAACTGATAGAAAACAGTACTTTTGCACTCTCCTGACTTTGCCAATCACATGAACATTCGATTGGAAGCTGTTTTGGACAACTTTTCTTTTCTTCATGCCAAACACTTGGCAGACCTCCGTGCAACGTCTAGAACACGATGGCAGATGTTTTCTGTGCTGGCACAGTTTTTCCCTGCCAGACATAGTGGAAAAGCTTTTTGCTAAGATGTAGACGAGAAGACGCGCTAAAGACGATAGTACGATGCTCTCCGGAGCTAAGAGCCGCTGCCGGGCGTCTTTCGGCAGAAGCAGCACTCCGGAGAGCACTGTGAGCGGCACCATCGTCTTTGCGGGAAGAAGCCGCTTCTTCGGCTCCGGGAGCCGGCGAGAGCGGCAGCTTCGGAAAGGTGAAGAAGGAAGCTGTACAACACTGGGATTGTGTGCGCAGCTTGCCAACTGATAGGAAACAGTACTTTTGCACTCTCCTGACTTTGCCAATCACATGAACATTCGATTGGAAGCTGTTTTGGACAACTTTTCTTTTCTTCATGCCAAACACTTGGCAGACATCCGTGCAACGTCTAGAACACGATGGCAGATGTTTTCTGTGCTGGCACAGGTTTTCCCTGCCAGACATAGTGGAAAAGCTTTTTGCTAAGATGTAGACGAGAAGACGCGCTAAAGACGATAGTACGATGCTCTCCGGAGCTAAGAGCCGCTGCCGGGCGTCTTTCGGCAGAAGCAGCACTCCGGAGAGCACTGTGAGCGGCACCATCGTCTTCGCGCGAAGAAGCCGCTTCTTCGCCTCCGGGAGCGGGCGAGAGCAGCAGCTTCGGAAAGGTGAAGAAGGAAGCTGTACAACACTGGGATTGTGTGCGCAGCTTGCCAACTGATAGGAAACAGTACTTTTGCACTCTCCTGACTTTGCCAATCACATGAACATTCGATTGGAAGCTGTTTTGGACAAGTTTTCTTTTCTTCATGCCAAACACTTGGCAGACCTCCGTGCAACGTCTAGAACACGATGGCAGATGTTTTCTGTGCTGGCACAGTTTTTCCCTGCCAGACATAGTGGAAAAGCTTTTTGCTAAGATGTAGACGAGAAGACGCGCTAAAGACGATAGTACGATGCTCTCCGGAGCTAAGAGCCGCTGCCGGGCGTCTTTCGGCAGAAGCCGCGCTAAGGAGAGCACTGTGAGCGGCGCCATCGTCCTTGCGGGAAGAAGCCGCTTCTTCGCCTCCGGGAGCCGGCGAGAGCGGCAGCTTCGGAAAGGTGAAGAAGGAAGCTGTACAACACTGGGATTGTGTGCGCAGCTTGCCAACTGATAGGAAACAGTACTTTTGCACTCTCCTGACTTTGCCAAACACATGAACATTCGATTGGAAGCTGTTTTGGACAACTTTTCTTTTCTTCATGCCAAACACTTGGCAGACCTCCGTGCAACGTCTAGAACACGATGGCAGATGTTTTCTGTGCTGGCACAGTTTTTCCCTGCCAGACATAGTGGAAAAGCTTTTTGCTAAGATGTAGACGAGAAGACGCGCTAAAGACGATAGTACGATGCTCTCCAGAGCTAAGAGCCGCTGCCGGGCGTCTTTCGGCAGAAGCAGCGCTAAGGAGAGCACTGTGAGCGGCACCATCGTCCTTGCGGGAAGAAGCCGCTTCTTCGCCTCCGGGAGCCGGCGAGAGCGGCAGCTTCGGAAAGGTGAAGAAGGAAGCTGTACAACACTGGGATTGTGTGCGCAGCTTGCCAACTGATAGAAAACAGTACTTTTGCACTCTCCTGACTTTGCCAATCACATGAACATTCGATTGGAAGCTGTTTTGGACAACTTTTCTTTTCTTCATGCCAAACACTTGGCAGACCTCCGTGCAACGTCTAGAACACGATGGCAGATGTTTTCTGTGCTGGCACAGTTTTTCCCTGCCAGACATAGTGGAAAAGCTTTTTGCTAAGATGTAGACGAGAAGACGCGCTAAAGACGATAGTACGATGCTCTCCGGAGGTAAGAGCCGCTGCCGGGCGTCTTTCGGCAGAAGCAGCACTCCGGAGAGCACTGTGAGCGGCACCATCGTCCATGCGCGAAGAAGCCGCTTCTTCGGCTCCGGGAGCCGGCGAGAGCGGCAGCTTCGGAAAGGTGAAGAAGGAAGCTGTACAACACTGGGATTGTGTGCGCAGCTTGCCAACTGATAGAAAACAGTACTTTTGCACTCTCCTGACTTTGCCAATCACATGAACATTCGATTGGAAGCTGTTTTGGACAACTTTTCTTTTCTTCATGCCAAACACTTGGCAGACCTCCGTGCAACGTCTAGAACACGATGTCAGATGTTTTCTGTGCTGGCACAGGTTTTCCCTGCCAGACATAGTGGAAAAGCTTTTTGCTAAGATGTAGACGAGAAGACGCGCTAAAGACGATAGTACGATGCTCTCCGGAGCTAAGAGCCGCTGCCGGGCGTCTTTCGGCAGAAGCAGCACTCCGGAGAGCACTGTGAGCGGCACCATCGTCTTCGCGCGAAGAAGCCGCTTCTTCGACTCCGGGAGCCGGCGAGAGCGGCAGCTTCGGAAAGGTGAAGAAGGAAGCTGTACAACACTGGGATTGTGTGCGCAGCTTGCCAACTGATAGGAAACAGTACTTTTGCACTCTCCTGACTTTGCCAATCACATGAACATTCGATTGGAAGCTGTTTTGGACAACTTTTCTTTTCTTCATGCCAAACACTTGGCAGACCTCCGTGCAACGTCTAGAACACGATGGCAGATGTTTTCTGTGCTGGCACAGTTTTTCCCTGCCAGACATAGTGGAAAAGCTTTTTGCTAAGATGTAGACGAGAAGACGCGCTAAAGACGATAGTACGATGCTCTCCGGAGCTAAGAGCCGCTGCCGGGCGTCTTTCGGCAGAAGCAGCACTCCGGAGAGCACTGTGAGCGGCACCATCGTCCATGCGCGAAGAAGCCGCTTCTTCGCCTCCAGGAGCCGGCGAGAGCGGCAGCTTCGGAAAGGTGAAGAAGGAAGCTGTACAACACTGGGATTGTGTGCGCAGCTTGCCAACTGATAGAAAACAGTACTTTTGCACTCTCCTGACTTTGCCAATCACATGAACATTCGATTGGAAGCTGTTTTGGACAACTTTTCTTTTCTTCATGCCAAACACTTGGCAGACCTCCGTGCAACGTCTAGAACACGATGGCAGATGTTTTCTGTGCTGGCACAGTTTTTCCCTGCCAGACATAGTGGAAAAGCTTTTTGCTAAGATGTAGACGAGAAGACGCGCTAAAGACGATAGTACGATGCTCTCCGGAGCTAAGAGCCGCTGCCGGGCGTCTTTCGGCAGAAGCAGCACTCCGGAGAGCACTGTGAGCGGCACCATCGTCCATGCGCGAAGAAGCCGCTTCTTCGGCTCCGGGAGCCGGCGAGAGCGGCAGCTTCGGAAAGGTGAAGAAGGAAGCTGTACAACACTGGGATTGTGTGCGCAGCTTGCCAACTGATAGAAAACAGTACTTTTGCACTCTCCTGACTTTGCCAATCACATGAACATTCGATTGGAAGCTGTTTTGGACAACTTTTCTTTTCTTCATGCCAAACACTTGGCAGACCTCCGTGCAACGTCTAGAACACGATGGCAGATGTTTTCTGTGCTGGCACAGTTTTTCCCTGCCAGACATAGTGGAAAAGCTTTTTGCTAAGATGTAGACGAGAAGACGCGCTAAAGACGATAGTACGATGCTCTCCGGAGCTAAGAGCCGCTGCCGGGCGTCTTTCGGCAGAAGCAGCACTCCGGAGAGCACTGTGAGCGGCACCATCGTCTTCGCGCGAAGAAGCCGCTTCTTCGCCTCCGGGAGCCGGCGAGAGCGGCAGCTTCGGAAAGGTGAAGAAGGAAGCTGTACAACACTGGGATTGTGTGCGCAGCTTGCCAACTGATAGGAAACAGTACTTTTTCACTCTCCTGACTTTGCCAATCACATGAACATTCGATTGGAAGCTGTTTTGGACAACTTTTCTTTTCTTCATGCCAAACACTTGGCAGACCTCCGTGCAACGTCTAGAACACGATGGCAGATGTTTTCTGTGCTGGCACAGTTTTTCCCTGCCAGACATAGTGGAAAAGCTTTTTGCTAAGATGTAGACGAGAAGACGCGCTAAAGACGATAGTACGATGCTCTCCGGAGCTAAGAGCCGCTGCCGGGCGTCTTTCGGCAGAAGCAGCACTTCGGAGAGCACTGTGAGCGGCACCATCGTCTTTGCGGGAAGAAGCCGCTTCTTCGCCTCCGGGAGCCGGCGAGAGCGGCAGCTTCGGAAAGGTGAAGAAGGAAGCTGTACAACACTGGGATTGTGTGCGCAGCTTGCCAACTGATAGAAAACAGTACTTTTGCACTCTCCTGACTTTGCCAATCACATGAACATTCGATTGGAAGCTGTTTTGGACAACTTTTCTTTTCTTCATGCCAAACACTTGGCAGACCTCCGTGCAATGTCTAGAACACGATGGCAGATGTTTTCTGTGCTGGCACAGTTTTTCCCTGCCAGACATAGTGGAAAAGCTTTTTGCTAAGATGTAGACGAGAAGACGCGCTAAAGACGATAGTACGATGCTCTCCGGAGGTAAGAGCCGCTGCCGGGCGTCTTTCGGCAGAAGCAGCGCTAAGGAGAGCACTGTGAGCGGCACCATCGTCTTTGCGGGAAGAAGCCGCTTCTTCGCCTCCGGGAGCCGGCGAGAGCGGCAGCTTCGGAAAGGTGAAGAAGGAAGCTGTACAACACTGGGATTGTGTGCGCAGCTTGCCAACTGATAGAAAACAGTACTTTTGCACTCTCCTGACTTTGCCAATCACATGAACATTCGATTGGAAGCTGTTTTGGACAACTTTTCTTTTCTTCATGCCAAACACTTGGCAGACCTCTGTGCAACGTCTAGAACACGATGTCAGATGTTTTCTGTGCTGGCACAGGTTTTCCCTGCCAGACATAGTGGAAAAGCTTTTTGCTAAGATGTAGACGAGAAGACGCGCTAAAGACGATAGTACGATGCTCTCCGGAGCTAAGAGCCGCTGCCGGGCGTCTTTCGGCAGAAGCAGCACTCCGGAGAGCACTGTGAGCGGCACCATCGTCCATGCGCGAAGAAGCCGCTTCTTCGCCTCCGGGAGCGGGCGAGAGCGGCAGCTTCGGAAAGGTGAAGAAGGAAGCTGTACAACACTGGGATTGTGTGCGCAGCTTGCCAACTGATAGAAAACAGTACTTTTGCACTCTCCTGACTTTGCCAATCACATGAACATTCGATTGGAAGCTGTTTTGGACAACTTTTCTTTTCTTCATGCCAAACACTTGGCAGACCTCTGTGCAACGTCTAGAACACGATGTCAGATGGTTTCTGTGCTGGCACAGTTTTTCCCTGCCAGACATAGTGGAAAAGCTTTTTGCTAAGATGTAGACGAGAAGACGCGCTAAAGACGATAGTACGATGCTCTCCGGAGCTAAGAGCCGCTGCCGGGCGTCTTTCGGCAGAAGCAGCACTTCGGAGAGCACTGTGAGCGGCACCATCGTCTTTGTGCGAAGAAGCCGCTTCTTCGCATCCGGGAGCGGGCGAGAGCGGCAGCTTCGGAAAGGTGAAGAAGGAAGCTGTACAACACTGGGATTGTGTGCGCAGCTTGCCAACTGATAGGAAACAGTACTTTTGCACTCTCCTGACTTTGCCAAACACATGAAAATTCGATTGGAAGCTGTTTTGGACAACTTTACTTTTCTCCCTGCCAAACACTTGGCAGACCTCCGTGCAACGTCTAGAACACGATGGCAGATGTTTTCTGTGCTGGCACAGTTTTTCCCTGCCAGACATAGTGGAAAAGCTTTTTGCTAAGATGTAGACGAGAAGACGCGCTAAAGACGATAGTACGATGCTCTCCGGAGCTAAGAGCCGCTGCCGGGGGTCTTTTGGCAGAATCCGCGCTAAGGAGAGCACTGTGAGCGGCACCATCGTCCTTGCGGGAAGAAGCCGCTTCTTCGCCTCCGGGAGCCGGCGAGAGCGGCAGCTTCGGAAAGGTGAAGAAGGAAGCTGTACAACACTGGGATTGTGTGCGCAGCTTGCCAACTGATAGGAAACAGTACTTTTGCACTCTCCTGACTTTGCCAATCACATGAACATTCGATTGGAAGCTGTTTTGGACAACTTTTCTTTTCTTCATGCCAAACACTTGGCAGACCTCCGTGCAACGTCTAGAACACGATGGCAGATGTTTTCTGTGCTGGCACAGTTTTTCCCTGCCAGACATAGTGGAAAAGCTTTTTGCTAAGATGTAGACGAGAAGACGCGCTAAAGACGATAGTACGATGCTCTCCGGAGCTAAGAGCCGCTGCCGGGCGTCTTTCGGCAGAAGCAGCACTCCGGAGAGCACTGTGAGCGGCACCATCGTCCATGCGCGAAGAAGCCGCTTCTTCGCCTCCGGGAGCCGGCGAGAGCGGCAGCTTCGGAAAGGTGAAGAAGGAAGCTGTACAACACTGGGATTGTGTGCGCAGCTTGCCAACTGATAGGAAACAGTACTTTTGCACTCTCCTGACTTTGCCAATCACATGAACATTCGATTGGAAGCTGTTTTGGACAACTTTTCTTTTCTTCATGCCAAACACTTGGCAGACCTCCGTGCAATGTCTAGAACACGATGGCAGATGTTTTCTGTGCTGGCACAGGTTTTCCCTGCCAGACATAATGGAAAAGCTTTTTGCTAAGATGTAGACGAGAAGACGCGCTAAAGACGATAGTACGATGCTCTCCGGAGCTAAGAGCCGCTGCCGGGCGTCTTTCAGCAGAAGCAGCGCTAAGGAGAGCACTGTGAGCGGCACCATCGTCTTTGCGCGAAGAAGCCGCTTCTTCGCCTCCGGGAGCGGGCGAGAGCGGCAGCTTCGGAAAGGTGAAGAAGGAAGCTGTACAACACTGGGATTGTGTGCGCAGCTTGCCAACTGATAGAAAACAGTACTTTTGCACTCTCCTGACTTTGCCAATCACATGAACATTCGATTGGAAGCTGTTTTGGACAACTTTTCTTTTCTTCATGCCAAACACTTGGCAGACCTCCGTGCAACGTCTAGAACACGATGGCAGATGTTTTCTGTGCTGGCACAGTTTTTCCCTGCCAGACATAGTGGAAAAGCTTTTTGCTAAGATGTAGACGAGAAGACGCGCTAAAGACGATAGTACGATGCTCTCCGGAGCTAAGAGCCGCTGCCGGGCGTCTTTCGGCAGAAGCAGCACTCCGGAGAGCACTGTGAGCGGCACCATCGTCTTTGCGGGAAGAAGCCGCTTCTTCGGCTCCGGGAGCCGGCGAGAGCGGCAGCTTCGGAAAGGTGAAGAAGGAAGCTGTACAACACTGGGATTGTGTGCGCAGCTTGCCAACTGATAGGAAACAGTACTTTTGCACTCTCCTGACTTTGCCAATCACATGAACATTCGATTGGAAGCTGTTTTGGACAACTTTTCTTTTCTTCATGCCAAACACTTGGCAGACATCCGTGCAACGTCTAGAACACGATGGCAGATGTTTTCTGTGCTGGCACAGGTTTTCCCTGCCAGACATAGTGGAAAAGCTTTTTGCTAAGATGTAGACGAGAAGACGCGCTAAAGACGATAGTACGATGCTCTCCGGAGCTAAGAGCCGCTGCCGGGCGTCTTTCGGCAGAAGCAGCACTCCGGAGAGCACTGTGAGCGGCACCATCGTCTTCGCGCGAAGAAGCCGCTTCTTCGCCTCCGGGAGCGGGCGAGAGCAGCAGCTTCGGAAAGGTGAAGAAGGAAGCTGTACAACACTGGGATTGTGTGCGCAGCTTGCCAACTGATAGGAAACAGTACTTTTGCACTCTCCTGACTTTGCCAATCACATGAACATTCGATTGGAAGCTGTTTTGGACAAGTTTTCTTTTCTTCATGCCAAACACTTGGCAGACCTCCGTGCAACGTCTAGAACACGATGGCAGATGTTTTCTGTGCTGGCACAGTTTTTCCCTGCCAGACATAGTGGAAAAGCTTTTTGCTAAGATGTAGACGAGAAGACGCGCTAAAGACGATAGTACGATGCTCTCCGGAGCTAAGAGCCGCTGCCGGGCGTCTTTCGGCAGAAGCCGCGCTAAGGAGAGCACTGTGAGCGGCGCCATCGTCCTTGCGGGAAGAAGCCGCTTCTTCGCCTCCGGGAGCCGGCGAGAGCGGCAGCTTCGGAAAGGTGAAGAAGGAAGCTGTACAACACTGGGATTGTGTGCGCAGCTTGCCAACTGATAGGAAACAGTACTTTTGCACTCTCCTGACTTTGCCAAACACATGAACATTCGATTGGAAGCTGTTTTGGACAACTTTTCTTTTCTTCATGCCAAACACTTGGCAGACCTCCGTGCAACGTCTAGAACACGATGGCAGATGTTTTCTGTGCTGGCACAGTTTTTCCCTGCCAGACATAGTGGAAAAGCTTTTTGCTAAGATGTAGACGAGAAGACGCGCTAAAGACGATAGTACGATGCTCTCCAGAGCTAAGAGCCGCTGCCGGGCGTCTTTCGGCAGAAGCAGCGCTAAGGAGAGCACTGTGAGCGGCACCATCGTCCTTGCGGGAAGAAGCCGCTTCTTCGCCTCCGGGAGCCGGCGAGAGCGGCAGCTTCGGAAAGGTGAAGAAGGAAGCTGTACAACACTGGGATTGTGTGCGCAGCTTGCCAACTGATAGAAAACAGTACTTTTGCACTCTCCTGACTTTGCCAATCACATGAACATTCGATTGGAAGCTGTTTTGGACAACTTTTCTTTTCTTCATGCCAAACACTTGGCAGACCTCCGTGCAACGTCTAGAACACGATGGCAGATGTTTTCTGTGCTGGCACAGTTTTTCCCTGCCAGACATAGTGGAAAAGCTTTTTGCTAAGATGTAGACGAGAAGACGCGCTAAAGACGATAGTACGATGCTCTCCGGAGGTAAGAGCCGCTGCCGGGCGTCTTTCGGCAGAAGCAGCACTCCGGAGAGCACTGTGAGCGGCACCATCGTCCATGCGCGAAGAAGCCGCTTCTTCGGCTCCGGGAGCCGGCGAGAGCGGCAGCTTCGGAAAGGTGAAGAAGGAAGCTGTACAACACTGGGATTGTGTGCGCAGCTTGCCAACTGATAGAAAACAGTACTTTTGCACTCTCCTGACTTTGCCAATCACATGAACATTCGATTGGAAGCTGTTTTGGACAACTTTTCTTTTCTTCATGCCAAACACTTGGCAGACCTCCGTGCAACGTCTAGAACACGATGTCAGATGTTTTCTGTGCTGGCACAGGTTTTCCCTGCCAGACATAGTGGAAAAGCTTTTTGCTAAGATGTAGACGAGAAGACGCGCTAAAGACGATAGTACGATGCTCTCCGGAGCTAAGAGCCGCTGCCGGGCGTCTTTCGGCAGAAGCAGCACTCCGGAGAGCACTGTGAGCGGCACCATCGTCTTCGCGCGAAGAAGCCGCTTCTTCGACTCCGGGAGCCGGCGAGAGCGGCAGCTTCGGAAAGGTGAAGAAGGAAGCTGTACAACACTGGGATTGTGTGCGCAGCTTGCCAACTGATAGGAAACAGTACTTTTGCACTCTCCTGACTTTGCCAATCACATGAACATTCGATTGGAAGCTGTTTTGGACAACTTTTCTTTTCTTCATGCCAAACACTTGGCAGACCTCCGTGCAACGTCTAGAACACGATGGCAGATGTTTTCTGTGCTGGCACAGTTTTTCCCTGCCAGACATAGTGGAAAAGCTTTTTGCTAAGATGTAGACGAGAAGACGCGCTAAAGACGATAGTACGATGCTCTCCGGAGCTAAGAGCCGCTGCCGGGCGTCTTTCGGCAGAAGCAGCACTTCGGAGAGCACTGTGAGCGGCACCATCGTCTTTGCGCGAAGAAGCCGCTTCTTCGCCTCCGGGAGCGGGCGAGAGCGGCAGCTTCGGAAAGGTGAAGAAGGAAGCTGTACAACACTGGGATTGTGTGCGCAGCTTGCCAACTGATAGGAAACAGTACTTTTGCACTCTCCTGACTTTGCCAATCACATGAACATTCGATTGGAAGCTGTTTTGGACAACTTTTCTTTTCTTCATGCCAAACACTTGGCAGACCTCCGTGCAACGTCTAGAACACGATGGCAGATGTTTTCTGTGCTGGCACAGTTTTTCCCTGCCAGACATAGTGGAAAAGCTTTTTGCTAAGATGTAGACGAGAAGACGCGCTAAAGACGATAGTACGATGCTCTCCGGAGCTAAGAGCCGCTGCCGGGCGTCTTTCGGCAGAAGCAGCACTCCGGAGAGCACTGTGAGCGGCACCATCGTCCATGCGCGAAGAAGCCGCTTCTTCGGCTCCGGGAGCCGGCGAGAGCGGCAGCTTCGGAAAGGTGAAGAAGGAAGCTGTACAACACTGGGATTGTGTGCGCAGCTTGCCAACTGATAGAAAACAGTACTTTTGCACTCTCCTGACTTTGCCAATCACATGAACATTCGATTGGAAGCTGTTTTGGACAACTTTTCTTTTCTTCATGCCAAACACTTGGCAGACCTCCGTGCAACGTCTAGAACACGATGGCAGATGTTTTCTGTGCTGGCACAGTTTTTCCCTGCCAGACATAGTGGAAAAGCTTTTTGCTAAGATGTAGACGAGAAGACGCGCTAAAGACGATAGTACGATGCTCTCCGGAGCTAAGAGCCGCTGCCGGGCGTCTTTCGGCAGAAGCAGCACTTCGGAGAGCACTGTGAGCGGCACCATCGTCTTTGCGGGAAGAAGCCGCTTCTTCGCCTCCGGGAGCCGGCGAGAGCGGCAGCTTCGGAAAGGTGAAGAAGGAAGCTGTACAACACTGGGATTGTGTGCGCAGCTTGCCAACTGATAGAAAACAGTACTTTTGCACTCTCCTGACTTTGCCAATCACATGAACATTCGATTGGAAGCTGTTTTGGACAACTTTTCTTTTCTTCATGCCAAACACTTGGCAGACCTCCGTGCAATGTCTAGAACACGATGGCAGATGTTTTCTGTGCTGGCACAGTTTTTCCCTGCCAGACATAGTGGAAAAGCTTTTTGCTAAGATGTAGACGAGAAGACGCGCTAAAGACGATAGTACGATGCTCTCCGGAGGTAAGAGCCGCTGCCGGGCGTCTTTCGGCAGAAGCAGCGCTAAGGAGAGCACTGTGAGCGGCACCATCGTCTTTGCGGGAAGAAGCCGCTTCTTCGGCTCCGGGAGCCGGCGAGAGCGGCAGCTTCGGAAAGGTGAAGAAGGAAGCTGTACAACACTGGGATTGTGTGCGCAGCTTGCCAACTGATAGAAAACAGTACTTTTGCACTCTCCTGACTTTGCCAATCACATGAACATTCGATTGGAAGCTGTTTTGGACAACTTTTCTTTTCTTCATGCCAAACACTTGGCAGACCTCTGTGCAACGTCTAGAACACGATGTCAGATGTTTTCTGTGCTGGCACAGGTTTTCCCTGCCAGACATAGTGGAAAAGCTTTTTGCTAAGATGTAGACGAGAAGACGCGCTAAAGACGATAGTACGATGCTCTCCGGAGCTAAGAGCCGCTGCCGGGCGTCTTTCGGCAGAAGCAGCACTCCGGAGAGCACTGTGAGCGGCACCATCGTCCATGCGCGAAGAAGCCGCTTCTTCGCCTCCGGGAGCGGGCGAGAGCGGCAGCTTCGGAAAGGTGAAGAAGGAAGCTGTACAACACTGGGATTGTGTGCGCAGCTTGCCAACTGATAGAAAACAGTACTTTTGCACTCTCCTGACTTTGCCAATCACATGAACATTCGATTGGAAGCTGTTTTGGACAACTTTTCTTTTCTTCATGCCAAACACTTGGCAGACCTCTGTGCAACGTCTAGAACACGATGTCAGATGGTTTCTGTGCTGGCACAGTTTTTCCCTGCCAGACATAGTGGAAAAGCTTTTTGCTAAGATGTAGACGAGAAGACGCGCTAAAGACGATAGTACGATGCTCTCCGGAGCTAAGAGCCGCTGCCGGGCGTCTTTCGGCAGAAGCAGCACTTCGGAGAGCACTGTGAGCGGCACCATCGTCTTTGTGCGAAGAAGCCGCTTCTTCGCATCCGGGAGCGGGCGAGAGCGGCAGCTTCGGAAAGGTGAAGAAGGAAGCTGTACAACACTGGGATTGTGTGCGCAGCTTGCCAACTGATAGGAAACAGTACTTTTGCACTCTCCTGACTTTGCCAAACACATGAACATTCGATTGGAAGCTGTTTTGGACAACTTTTCTATTCTCCCTGCCAAACACTTGGCAGACCTCCGTGCAACGTCTAGAACACGATGGCAGATGTTTTCTGTGCTGGCACAGTTTTTCCCTGCCAGACATAGTGGAAAAGCTTTTTGCTAAGATGTAGACGAGAAGACGCGCTAAAGACGATAGTACGATGCTCTCCGGAGCTAAGAGCCGCTGCCGGGGGTCTTTTGGCAGAATCCGCGCTAAGGAGAGCACTGTGAGCGGCACCATCGTCCTTGCGGGAAGAAGCCGCTTCTTCGCCTCCGGGAGCCGGCGAGAGCGGCAGCTTCGGAAAGGTGAAGAAGGAAGCTGTACAACACTGGGATTGTGTGCGCAGCTTGCCAACTGATAGGAAACAGTACTTTTGCACTCTCCTGACTTTGCCAATCACATGAACATTCGATTGGAAGCTGTTTTGGACAACTTTTCTTTTCTTCATGCCAAACACTTGGCAGACCTCCGTGCAACGTCTAGAACACGATGGCAGATGTTTTCTGTGCTGGCACAGTTTTTCCCTGCCAGACATAGTGGAAAAGCTTTTTGCTAAGATGTAGACGAGAAGACGCGCTAAAGACGATAGTACGATGCTCTCCGGAGCTAAGAGCCGCTGCCGGGCGTCTTTCGGCAGAAGCAGCACTCCGGAGAGCACTGTGAGCGGCACCATCGTCCATGCGCGAAGAAGCCGCTTCTTCGCCTCCGGGAGCCGGCGAGAGCGGCAGCTTCGGAAAGGTGAAGAAGGAAGCTGTACAACACTGGGATTGTGTGCGCAGCTTGCCAACTGATAGGAAACAGTACTTTTGCACTCTCCTGACTTTGCCAATCACATGAACATTCGATTGGAAGCTGTTTTGGACAACTTTTCTTTTCTTCATGCCAAACACTTGGCAGACCTCCGTGCAATGTCTAGAACACGATGGCAGATGTTTTCTGTGCTGGCACAGGTTTTCCCTGCCAGACATAGTGGAAAAGCTTTTTGCTAAGATGTAGACGAGAAGACGCGCTAAAGACGATAGTACGATGCTCTCCGGAGCTAAGAGCCGCTGCCGGGCGTCTTTCAGCAGAAGCAGCGCTAAGGAGAGCACTGTGAGCGGCACCATCGTCTTTGCGCGAAGAAGCCGCTTCTTCGCCTCCGGGAGCGGGCGAGAGCGGCAGCTTCGGAAAGGTGAAGAAGGAAGCTGTACAACACTGGGATTGTGTGCGCAGCTTGCCAACTGATAGAAAACAGTACTTTTGCACTCTCCTGACTTTGCCAATCACATGAACATTCGATTGGAAGCTGTTTTGGACAACTTTTCTTTTCTTCATGCCAAACACTTGGCAGACCTCCGTGCAACGTCTAGAACACGATGGCAGATGTTTTCTGTGCTGGCACAGTTTTTCCCTGCCAGACATAGTGGAAAAGCTTTTTGCTAAGATGTAGACGAGAAGACGCGCTAAAGACGATAGTACGATGCTCTCCGGAGCTAAGAGCCGCTGCCGGGCGTCTTTCGGCAGAAGCAGCACTCCGGAGAGCACTGTGAGCGGCACCATCGTCCATGCGCGAAGAAGCCGCTTCTTCGGCTCCGGGAGCCGGCGAGAGCGGCAGCTTCGGAAAGGTGAAGAAGGAAGCTGTACAACACTGGGATTGTGTGCGCAGCTTGCCAACTGATAGAAAACAGTACTTTTGCACTCTCCTGACTTTGCCAATCACATGAACATTCGATTGGAAGCTGTTTTGGACAACTTTTCTTTTCTTCATGCCAAACACTTGGCAGACCTCCGTGCAACGTCTAGAACATGATGGCAGATGTTTTCTGTGCTGGCACAGGTTTTCCCTGCCAGACATAGTGGAAAAGCTTTTTGCTAAGATGTAGACGAGAAGACGCGCTAAAGACGATAGTACGATGCTCTCCGGAGCTAAGAGCCGCTGCCGGACGTCTTTCGGCAGAAGCAGCACTCCGGAGAGCACTGTGAGCGGCACCATCGTCTTCGCGCGAAGAAGCCGCTTCTTCGCCTCCGGGAGCCGGCGAGAGCGGCAGCTTCGGAAAGGTGAAGAAGGAAGCTGTACAACACTGGGATTGTGTGCGCAGCTTGCCAACTGATAGGAAACAGTACTTTTGCACTCTCCTGACTTTGCCAATCACATGAACATTCGATTGGAAGCCGTTTTGGACAACTTTTCTTTTCTTCATGCCAAACACTTGGCAGACCTCCGTGCAACGTCTAGAACACGATGGCAGATGTTTTCTGTGCTGGCACAGGTTTTCCCTGCCAGACATAGTGGAAAAGCTTTTTGCTAAGATGTAGACGAGAAGACGCGCTAAAGACGATAGTACGATGCTCTCCGGAGCTAAGAGCCGCTGCCGGGCGTCTTTCGGCAGAAGCAGCGCTAAGGAGAGCACTGTGAGCGGCACCATCGTCTTTGCGCGAAGAAGCCGCTTCTTCGCCTCCGGGAGCGGGCGAGAGCGGCAGCTTCGGAAAGGTGAAGAAGGAAGCTGTACAACACTGGGATTGTGTGCGCAGCTTGCCAACTGATAGAAAACAGTACTTTTGCACTCTCCTGACTTTGCCAATCACATGAACATTCGATTGGAAGCTGTTTTGGACAACTTTTCTTTTCTTCATGCCAAACACTTGGCAGACCTCCGTGCAACGTCTAGAACACGATGGCAGATGTTTTCTGTGCTGGCACAGTTTTTCCCTGCCAGACATAGTGGAAAAGCTTTTTGCTAAGATGTAGACGAGAAGACGCGCTAAAGACGATAGTACGATGCTCTCCGGAGCTAAGAGCCGCTGCCGGGCGTCTTTCGGCAGAAGCAGCACTCCGGAGAGCACTGTGAGCGGCACCATCGTCCATGCGCGAAGAAGCCGCTTCTTCGCCTCCGGGAGCCGGCGAGAGCGGCAGCTTCGGAAAGGTGAAGAAGGAAGCTGTACAACACTGGGATTGTGTGCGCAGCTTGCCAACTGATAGAAAACAGTACTTTTGCACTCTCCTGACTTTGCCAATCACATGAACATTCGATTGGAAGCTGTTTTGGACAACTTTTCTTTTCTTCATGCCAAACACTTGGCAGACCTCCGTGCAACGTCTAGAACACGATGGCAGATGTTTTCTGTGCTGGCACAGGTTTTCCCTGCCAGACATAGTGGAAAAGCTTTTTGCTAAGATGTAGACGAGAAGACGCGCTAAAGACGATAGTACGATGCTCTCCGGAGCTAAGAGCCGCTGCCGGGCGTCTTTCGGCAGAAGCAGCACTCCGGAGAGCACTGTGAGCGGCACCATCGTCTTCGCGCGAAGAAGCCGCTTCTTCGCCTCCGGGAGCCGGCGAGAGCGGCAGCTTCGGAAAGGTGAAGAAGGAAGCTGTACAACACTGGGATTGTGTGCGCAGCTTGCCAACTGATAGGAAACAGTACTTTTGCACTCTCCTGACTTTGCCAATCACATGAACATTCGATTGGAAGCTGTTTTGGACAACTTTTCTTTTCTTCATGCCAAACACTTGGCAGACCTCCGTGCAACGTCTAGAACACGATGGCAGATGTTTTCTGTGCTGGCACAGGTTTTCCCTGCCAGACATAGTGGAAAAGCTTTTTGCTAAGATGTAGACGAGAAGACGCGCTAAAGACGATAGTACGATGCTCTCCGGAGCTAAGAGCCGCTGCCGGGCGTCTTTCGGCAGAAGCAGCGCTAAGGAGAGCACTGTGAGCGGCACCATCGTCTTTGCGCGAAGAAGCCGCTTCTTCGCCTCCGGGAGCGGGAGAGAGCGGCAGCTTCGGAAAGGTGAATAAGGAAGCTGTACAACACTGGGATTGTGTGCGCAGCTTGCCAACTGATAGAAAACAGTACTTTTGCACTCTCCTGACTTTGCCAATCACATGAACATTCGATTGGAAGCTGTTTTGGACAACTTTTCTTTTCTTCATGCCAAACACTTGGCAGACCTCCGTGCAACGTCTAGAACACGATGGCAGATGTTTTCTGTGCTGGCACAGTTTTTCCCTGCCAGACATAGTGGAAAAGCTTTTTGCTAAGATGTAGACGAGAAGACGCGCTAAAGACGATAGTACGATGCTCTCCGGAGCTAAGAGCCGCTGCCGGGCGTCTTTCGGCAGAAGCAGCACTTCGGAGAGCACTGTGAGCGGCACCATCGTCTTTGCGCGAAGAAGCCGCTTCTTCGCCTCCGGGAGCGGGCGAGAGCGGCAGCTTCGGAAAGGTGAAGAAGGAAGCTGTACAACACTGGGATTGTGTGCGCAGCTTGCCAACTGATAGGAAACAGTACTTTTGCACTCTCCTGACTTTGCCAATCACATGAACATTCGATTGGAAGCTGTTTTGGACAACTTTTCTTTTCTTCATGCCAAACACTTGGCAGGCCTCCGTGCAACGTCTAGAACACGATGGCAGATGTTTTCTGTGCTGGCACAGGTTTTCCCTGCCAGACATAGTGGAAAAGCTTTTTGCTAAGATGTAGACGAGAAGACGCGCTAAAGACGATAGTACGATGCTCTCCGGAGCTAAGAGCCGCTGCCGGGCGTCTTTCGGCAGAAGCAGCACTCCGGAGAGCACTGTGAGCGGCACCATCGTCCATGCGCGAAGAAGCCGCTTCTTCGCCTCCGGTAGCCGGCGAGAGCGGCAGCTTCGGAAAGGTGAAGAAGGAAGCTGTACAACACTGGGATTGTGTGCGCAGCTTGCCAACTGATAGAAAACAGTACTTTTGCACTCTCCTGACTTTGCCAATCACATGAACATTCGATTGGAAGCTGTTTTGGACAACTTTTCTTTTCTTCATGCCAAACACTTGGCAGACCTCCGTGCAACGTCTAGAACACGATGGCAGATGTTTTCTGTGCTGGCACAGTTTTTCCCTGCCAGACATAGTGGAAAAGCTTTTTGCTAAGATGTAGACGAGAAGACGCGCTAAAGACGATAGTACGATGCTCTCCGGAGCTAAGAGCCGCTGCCGGGCGTCTTTCGGCAGAAGCAGCACTCCGGAGAGCACTGTGAGCGGCACCATCGTCCATGCGCGAAGAAGCCGCTTCTTCGCCTCCGGGAGCCGGCGAGAGCGGCAGCTTCGGAAAGGTGAAGAAGGAAGCTGTACAACACTGGGATTGTGTGCGCAGCTTGCCAACTGATAGAAAACAGTACTTTTGCACTCTCCTGACTTTGCCAATCACATGAACATTCGATTGGAAGCTGTTTTGGACAACTTTTCTTTTCTTCATGCCAAACACTTGGCAGACCTCCGTGCAACGTCTAGAACACGATGGCAGATGTTTTCTGTGCTGGCACAGGTTTTCCCTGCCAGACATAGTGGAAAAGCTTTTTGCTAAGATGTAGACGAGAAGACGCGCTAAAGACGATAGTACGATGCTCTCCGGAGCTAAGAGCCGCTGCCGGGCGTCTTTCGGCAGAAGCCGCGCTAAGGAGAGCACTGTGAGCGGCACCATCGTCTTTGCGGGAAGAAGCCGCTTCTTCGCCTCCGGGAGCGGGCGAGAGCGGCAGCTTCGGAAAGGTGAAGAAGGAAGCTGTACAACACTGGGATTGTGTGCGCAGCTTGCCAACTGATAGAAAACAGTACTTTTGCACTCGCCTGACTTTGCCAATCACATGAACATTCGATTGGAAGCTGTTTTGTACAACTTTTCTTTTCTTCATGCCAAACACTTGGCAGACCTCCGTGCAACGTCTAGAACACATTGGCAGATGTTTTCTGTGCTGGCACAGTTTTTCCCTGCCAGACATAGTGGAAAAGCTTTTTGCTAAGATGTAGACGAGAAGACGCGCTAAAGACGATAGTACGATGCTCTCCGGAGCTAAGAGCCGCTGCCGGGCGTCTTTCGGCAGAAGCAGCACTCCGGAGAGCGCTGTGAGCGGCACCATCGTCTTTGCGGGAAGAAGCCGCTTCTTCGTCTCCGGGAGCCGGCGAGAGCGGCAGCTTCGGAAAGGTGAAGAAGGAAGCTGTACAACACTGGGATTGTGTGCGCAGCTTGCCAACTGATAGGAAACAGTACTTTTGCACTCTCCTGACTTTGCCAAACACATGAACATTCGATTGGAAGCTGTTTTGACAACTTTTCTTTTCTTCATGCCAAACACTTGGCAGACCTCCGTGCAACGTCTAGAACACGATGGCAGATGTTTTCTGTGCTGGCACAGTTTTTCCCTGCCAGACATAGTGGAAAAGCTTTTTGCTAAGATGTAGACGAGAAGACGCGCTAAAGACGATAGTACGATGCTCTCCGGAGCTAAGAGCCGCTGCCGGGCGTCTTTCGGCAGAAGCAGCGCTCCGGAGAGCACTGTGAGCGGCACCATCGTCCTTGCGGGAAGAAGCCGCTTCTTCGCCTCCGGGAGCCGGCGAGAGCGGCAGCTTCGGAAAGGTGAAGAAGGAAGCTGTACAACACTGGGATTGTGTGCGCAGCTTGCCAACTGATAGGAAACAGTACTTTTGCACTCTCCTGACTTTGCCAATCACATGAATATTCGATTGGAAGCTGTTTTGGACAACTTTTCTTTTCTTCATGCCAAACACTTGGCAGACCTCCGTGCAACGTCTAGAACACGATGGCAGATGTTTTCTGTGCTGGCACAGGTTTTCCCTGCCAGACATAGTGGAAAAGCTTTTTGCTAAGATGTAGACGAGAAGACGCGCTAAAGACGATAGTACGATGCTCTCCGGAGCTAAGAGCCGCTGCCGGGCGTCTTTCGGCAGAAGCAGCACTTCGGAGAGCACTGTGAGCGGCACCATCGTCTTTGCGCAAAGAAGCCGCTTCTTCGCCTCCGGGAGCGGGCGAGAGCGGCAGCTTCGGAAAGGTGAAGAAGGAAGCTGTACAACACTGGGATTGTGTGCGCAGCTTGCCAACTGATAGGAAACAGTACTTTTGCACTCTCCTGACTTTGCCAATCACATGAACATTCGATTGGAAGCTGTTTTGGACAACTTTTCTTTTCTTCATGCCAAACACTTGGCAGACCTCCGTGCAACGTCTAGAACACGATGGCAGATGTTTTCTGTGCTGGCACAGTTTTTCCCTGCCAGACATAGTGGAAAAGCTTTTTGCTAAGATGTAGACGAGAAGACGCGCTAAAGACGATAGTACGATGCTCTCCGGAGCTAAGAGCCGCTGCCGGGCGTCTTTCGGCAGAAGCAGCACTCCGGAGAGCACTGTGAGCGGCACCATCGTCTTCGCGCGAAGAAGCCGCTTCTTCGCCTCCGGGAGCCGGCGAGAGCGGCAGCTTCGGAAAGGTGAAGAAGGAAGCTGTACAACACTGGGATTGTGTGCGCAGCTTGCCAACTGATAGGAAACAGTACTTTTGCACTCTCCTGACTTTGCCAATCACATGAACATTCGATTGGAAGCTGTTTTGGACAACTTTTCTTTTCTTCATGCCAAACACTTGGCAGACCTCCGTGCAACGTCTAGAACACGATGGCAGATGTTTTCTGTGCTGGCACAGTTTTTCCCTGCCAGACATAGTGGAAAAGCTTTTTGCTAAGATGTAGACGAGAAGACGCGCTAAAGACGATAGTACGATGCTCTCCGGAGCTAAGAGCCGCTGCCGGGCGTCTTTCGGCAGAAGCAGCACTTCGGAGAGCACTGTGAGCGGCACCATCGTCTTTGCGGGAAGAAGCCGCTTCTTCGCCTCCGGGAGCGGGCGAGAGCGACAGCTTCGGAAAGGTGAAGAAGGAAGCTGTACAACACTGGGATTGTGTGCGCAGCTTGCCAACTGATAGAAAACAGTACTTTTGCACTCTCCTGACTTTGCCAATCACATGAACATTCGATTGGAAGCTGTTTTGGACAACTTTTCTTTTCTCCCTTCCAAACACTTGGCAGACCTCCGTGCAACGTCTAGAACACGATGGCAGATGTTTTCTGTGCTGGCACAGTTTTTCCCTGCCAGACATAGTGGAAAAGCTTTTTGCTAAGATGTAGACGAGAAGACGCGCTAAAGACGATAGTACGATGCTCTCCGGAGCTAAGAGCCGCTGCCGGGCGTCTTTCGGCAGAAGCCGCGCTAAGGAGAGCACTGTGAGCGGCACCATCGTCTTTGCGCGAAGAAGCCGCTTCTTCGCCTCCGGGAGCCGGCGAGAGCGGCAGCTTCGGAAAGGTGAAGAAGGAAGCTGTACAACACTGGGATTGTGTGCGCAGCTTGCCAACTGATAGAAAACAGTACTTTTGCACTCTCCTGACTTTGCCAATCACATGAACATTCGATTGGAAGCTGTTTTGGACAACTTTTCTTTTCTTCATGCCAAACACTTGGCAGACCTCCGTGCAACGTCTAGAACACGATGGCAGATGTTTTCTGTGCTGGCACAGGTTTTCCCTGCCAGACATAGTGGAAAAGCTTTTTGCTAAGATGTAGACGAGAAGACGCGCTAAACACGATAGTACGATGCTCTCCGGAGCTAAGAGCCGCTGCCGGGTGTCTTTCGGCAGAAGCAGCGCTAAGGAGAGCACTGTGAGCGGCACCATCATCTTTGCGCGAAGAAGCCGCTTCTTCGGCTCCGGGAGCCGGCGAGAGCGGCAGCTTCGGAAAGGTGAAGAAGGAAGCTGTACAACACTGGGATTGTGTGCGCAGCTTGCCAACTGATAGAAAACAGTACTTTTGCACTCTCCTGACTTTGCCAATCACATGAACATTCGATTGGAAGCTGTTTTGGACAACTTTTCTTTTCTTCATGCCAAACACTTGGCAGACCTCCGTGCAACGTCTAGAACACGATGGCAGATGTTTTCTGTGCTGGCACAGGTTTTCCCTGCCAGACATAGTGGAAAAGCTTTTTGCTAAGATGTAGACGAGAAGACGCGCTAAAGACGATAGTACGATGCTCTCCGGAGCTACGAGCCGCTGCCGGGCGTCTTTCGGCAGAAGCAGCACTCCGGAGAGCACTGTGAGCGGCACCATCGTCTTTGCGGGAAGAAGCCGCTTCTTCGCCTCCGGGAGCCGGCGAGAGCGGCAGCTTCGGAAAGGTGAAGAAGGAAGCTGTACAACACTGGGATTGTGTGCGCAGCTTGCCAACTGATAGGAAACAGTACTTTTGCACTCTCCTGACTTTGCCAATCACATGAACATTCGATTGGAAGCTGTTTTGGACAACTTTTCTTTTCTTCATGCCAAACACTTGGCAGACCTCCGTGCAACGTCTAGAACACGATGGCAGATGTTTTCTGTGCTGGCACAGTTTTTCCCTGCCAGACATAGTGGAAAAGCTTTTTGCTAAGATGTAGACGAGAAGACGCGCTAAAGACGATAGTACGATGCTCTCCGGAGCTAAGAGCCGCTGCCGGGCGTCTTTCGGCAGAAGCAGCACTCCGGAGAGCACTGTGAGCGGCACCATCGTCCATGCGCGAAGAAGCCGCTTCTTCGCCTCCGGGAGCCGGCGAGAGCGGCAGCTTCGGAAAGGTGAAGAAGGAAGCTGTACAACACTGGGATTGTGTGCGCAGCTTGCCAACTGATAGAAAACAGTACTTTTGCACTCTCCTGACTTTGCCAATCACATGAACATTCGATTGGAAGCTGTTTTGGACAACTTTTCTTTTCTTCATGCCAAACACTTGGCAGACCTCCGTGCAACGTCTAGAACACGATGGCAGATGTTTTCTGTGCTGGCACAGGTTTTCCCTGCCAGACATAGTGGAAAAGCTTTTTGCTAAGATGTAGACGAGAAGACGCGCTAAAGACGATAGTACGATGCTCTCCGGAGCTAAGAGCCGCTGCCGGGCGTCTTTCGGCAGAAGCAGCACTCCGGAGAGCACTGTGAGCGGCACCATCGTCTTCGCGCGAAGAAGCCGCTTCTTCGCCTCCGGGAGCCGGCGAGAGCGGCAGCTTCGGAAAGGTGAAGAAGGAAGCTGTACAACACTGGGATTGTGTGCGCAGCTTGCCAACTGATAGGAAACAGTACTTTTGCACTCTCCTGACTTTGCCAATCACATGAACATTCGATTGGAAGCTGTTTTGGACAACTTTTCTTTTCTTCATGCCAAACACTTGGCAGACCTCCGTGCAACGTCTAGAACACGATGGCAGATGTTTTCTGTGCTGGCACAGGTTTTCCCTGCCAGACATAGTGGAAAAGCTTTTTGCTAAGATGTAGACGAGAAGACGCGCTAAAGACGATAGTACGATGCTCTCCGGAGCTAAGAGCCGCTGCCGGGCGTCTTTCGGCAGAAGCAGCGCTAAGGAGAGCACTGTGAGCGGCACCATCGTCTTTGCGCGAAGAAGCCGCTTCTTCGCCTCCGGGAGCGGGAGAGAGCGGCAGCTTCGGAAAGGTGAAGAAGGAAGCTGTACAACACTGGGATTGTGTGCGCAGCTTGCCAACTGATAGAAAACAGTACTTTTGCACTCTCCTGACTTTGCCAATCACATGAACATTCGATTGGAAGCTGTTTTGGACAACTTTTCTTTTCTTCATGCCAAACACTTGGCAGACCTCCGTGCAACGTCTAGAACACGATGGCAGATGTTTTCTGTGCTGGCACAGTTTTTCCCTGCCAGACATAGTGGAAAAGCTTTTTGCTAAGATGTAGACGAGAAGACGCGCTAAAGACGATAGTACGATGCTCTCCGGAGCTAAGAGCCGCTGCCGGGCGTCTTTCGGCAGAAGCAGCACTTCGGAGAGCACTGTGAGCGGCACCATCGTCTTTGCGCGAAGAAGCCGCTTCTTCGCCTCCGGGAGCGGGCGAGAGCGGCAGCTTCGGAAAGGTGAAGAAGGAAGCTGTACAACACTGGGATTGTGTGCGCAGCTTGCCAACTGATAGGAAACAGTACTTTTGCACTCTCCTGACTTTGCCAATCACATGAACATTCGATTGGAAGCTGTTTTGGACAACTTTTCTTTTCTTCATGCCAAACACTTGGCAGACCTCCGTGCAACGTCTAGAACACGATGGCAGATGTTTTCTGTGCTGGCACAGGTTTTCCCTGCCAGACATAGTGGAAAAGCTTTTTGCTAAGATGTAGACGAGAAGACGCGCTAAAGACGATAGTACGATGCTCTCCGGAGCTAAGAGCCGCTGCCGGGCGTCTTTCGGCAGAAGCAGCACTCCGGAGAGCACTGTGAGCGGCACCATCGTCCATGCGCGAAGAAGCCGCTTCTTCGCCTCCGGTAGCCGGCGAGAGCGGCAGCTTCGGAAAGGTGAAGAAGGAAGCTGTACAACACTGGGATTGTGTGCGCAGCTTGCCAACTGATAGAAAACAGTACTTTTGCACTCTCCTGACTTTGCCAATCACATGAACATTCGATTGGAAGCTGTTTTGGACAACTTTTCTTTTCTTCATGCCAAACACTTGGCAGACCTCCGTGCAATGTCTAGAACACGATGGCAGATGTTTTCTGTGCTGGCACAGTTTTTCCCTGCCAGACATAGTGGAAAAGCTTTTTGCTAAGATGTAGACGAGAAGACGCGCTAAAGACGATAGTACGATGCTCTCCGGAGCTAAGAGCCGCTGCCGGGCGTCTTTCGGCAGAAGCAGCACTCCGGAGAGCACTGTGAGCGGCACCATCGTCCATGCGCGAAGAAGCCGCTTCTTCGCCTCCGGGAGCCGGCGAGAGCGGCAGCTTCGGAAAGGTGAAGAAGGAAGCTGTACAACACTGGGATTGTGTGCGCAGCTTGCCAACTGATAGAAAACAGTACTTTTGCACTCTCCTGACTTTGCCAATCACATGAACATTCGATTGGAAGCTGTTTTGGACAACTTTTCTTTTCTTCATGCCAAACACTTGGCAGACCTCCGTGCAACGTCTAGAACACGATGGCAGATGTTTTCTGTGCTGGCACAGGTTTTCCCTGCCAGACATAGTGGAAAAGCTTTTTGCTAAGATGTAGACGAGAAGACGCGCTAAAGACGATAGTACGATGCTCTCCGGAGCTAAGAGCCGCTGCCGGGCGTCTTTCGGCAGAAGCCGCGCTAAGGAGAGCACTGTGAGCGGCACCATCGTCTTTGCGGGAAGAAGCCGCTTCTTCGCCTCCGGGAGCCGGCGAGAGCGGCAGCTTCGGAAAGGTGAAGAAGGAAGCTGTACAACACTGGGATTGTGTGCGCAGCTTGCCAACTGATAGAAAACAGTACTTTTGCACTCTCCTGACTTTGCCAATCACATGAACATTCGATTGGAAGCTGTTTTGTACAACTTTTCTTTTCTTCATGCCAAACACTTGGCAGACCTCCGTGCAACGTCTAGAACACATTGGCAGATGTTTTCTGTGCTGGCACAGTTTTTCCCTGCCAGACATAGTGGAAAAGCTTTTTGCTAAGATGTAGACGAGAAGACGCGCTAAAGACGATAGTACGATGCTCTCCGGAGCTAAGAGCCGCTGCCGGGCGTCTTTCGGCAGAAGCAGCGCTCCGGAGAGCACTGTGAGCGGCACCATCGTCCTTGCGGGAAGAAGCCGCTTCTTCGCCTCCGGGAGCCGGCGAGAGCGGCAGCTTCGGAAAGGTGAAGAAGGAAGCTGTACAACACTGGGATTGTGTGCGCAGCTTGCCAACTGATAGGAAACAGTACTTTTGCACTCTCCTGACTTTGCCAATCACATGAACATTCGATTGGAAGCTGTTTTGGACAACTTTTCTTTTCTTCATGCCAAACACTTGGCAGACCTCCGTGCAACGTCTAGAACACGATGGCAGATGTTTTCTGTGCTGGCACAGGTTTTCCCTGCCAGACATAGTGGAAAAGCTTTTTGCTAAGATGTAGACGAGAAGACGCGCTAAAGACGATAGTACGATGCTCTCCGGAGGTAAGAGCCGCTGCCGGGCGTCTTTCGGCAGAAGCCGCGCTAAGGAGAGCACTGTGAGCGGCACCATCGTCTTCGCGCGAAGAAGCCGCTTCTTCGCCTCCGGGAGCCGGCGAGAGCGGCAGCTTCGGAAAGGTGAAGAAGGAAGCTGTACAACACTGGGATTGTGTGCGCAGCTTGCCAACTGATAGGAAACAGTACTTTTGCACTCTCCTGACTTTGCCAATCACATGAACATTCGATTGGAAGCTGTTTTGGACAACTTTTCTTTTCTTCATGCCAAACACTTGGCAGACCTCCGTGCAACGTCTAGAACACGATGGCAGATGTTTTCTGTGCTGGCACAGTTTTTCCCTGCCAGACATAGTGGAAAAGCTTTTTGCTAAGATGTAGACGAGAAGACGCGCTAAAGACGATAGTACGATGCTCTCCGGAGCTAAGAGCCGCTGCCGGGCGTCTTTCGGCAGAAGCAGCACTTCGGAGAGCACTGTGAGCGGCACCATCGTCTTTGCGCGAAGAAGCCGCTTCTTCGCCTCCGGGAGCGGGCGAGAGCGGCAGCTTCGGAAAGGTGAAGAAGGAAGCTGTACAACACTGGGATTGTGTGCGCAGCTTGCCAACTGATAGGAAACAGTACTTTTGCACTCTCCTGACTTTGCCAATCACATGAACATTCGATTGGAAGCTGTTTTGGACAACTTTTCTTTTCTTCATGCCAAACACTTGGCAGACCTCCGTGCAACGTCTAGAACACGATGGCAGATGTTTTCTGTGCTGGCACAGTTTTTCCCTGCCAGACATAGTGGAAAAGCTTTTTGCTAAGATGTAGACGAGAAGACGCGCTAAAGACGATAGTACGATGCTCTCCGGAGCTAAGAGCCGCTGCCGGGCGTCTTTCGGCAGAAGCAGCACTCCGGAGAGCACTGTGAGCGGCACCATCGTCCATGCGCGAAGAAGCCGCTTCTTCGCCTCCAGGAGCCGGCGAGAGCGGCAGCTTCGGAAAGGTGAATAAGGAAGCTGTACAACACTGGGATTGTGTGCGCAGCTTGCCAACTGATAGAAAACAGTACTTTTGCACTCTCCTGACTTTGCCAATCACATGAACATTCGATTGGAAGCTGTTTTGGACAACTTTTCTTTTCTTCATGCCAAACACTTGGCAGACCTCCGTGCAACGTCTAGAACACGATGGCAGATGTTTTCTGTGCTGGCACAGTTTTTCCCTGCCAGACATAGTGGAAAAGCTTTTTGCTAAGATGTAGACGAGAAGACGCGCTAAAGACGATAGTACGATGCTCTCCGGAGCTAAGAGCCGCTGCCGGGCGTCTTTCGGCAGAAGCAGCACTCCGGAGAGCACTGTGAGCGGCACCATCGTCCATGCGCGAAGAAGCCGCTTCTTCAGCTCCGGGAGCCGGCGAGAGCGGCAGCTTCGGAAAGGTGAAGAAGGAAGCTGTACAACACTGGGATTGTGTGCGCAGCTTGCCAACTGATAGAAAACAGTACTTTTGCACTCTCCTGACTTTGCCAATCACATGAACATTCGATTGGAAGCTGTTTTGGACAACTTTTCTTTTCTTCATGCCAAACACTTGGCAGACCTCCGTGCAACGTCTAGAACACGATGTCAGATGTTTTCTGTGCTGGCACAGTTTTTCCCTGCCAGACATAGTGGAAAAGCTTTTTGCTAAGATGTAGACGAGAAGACGCGCTAAAGACGATAGTACGATGCTCTCCGGAGCTAAGAGCCGCTGCCGGGCGTCTTTCGGCAGAAGCAGCACTCCGGAGAGCACTGTGAGCGGCACCATCGTCTTCGCGCGAAGAAGCCGCTTCTTCGCCTCCGGGAGCCGGCGAGAGCGGCAGCTTCGGAAAGGTGAAGAAGGAAGCTGTACAACACTGGGATTGTGTGCGCAGCTTGCCAACTGATAGGAAACAGTACTTTTGCACTCTCCTGACTTTGCCAATCACATGAACATTCGATTGGAAGCTGTTTTGGACAACTTTTCTTTTCTTCATGCCAAACACTTGGCAGACCTCCGTGCAACGTCTAGAACACGATGGCAGATGTTTTCTGTGCTGGCACAGTTTTTCCCTGCCAGACATAGTGGAAAAGCTTTTTGCTAAGATGTAGACGAGAAGACGCGCTAAAGACGATAGTACGATGCTCTCCGGAGCTAAGAGCCTCTGCCGGGCGTCTTTCGGCAGAAGCAGCACTTCGGAGAGCACTGTGAGCGGCACCATCGTCTTTGCGGGAAGAAGCCGCTTCTTCGCCTCCGGGAGCGGGCGAGAGCGACAGCTTCGGAAAGGTGAAGAAGGAAGCTGTACAACACTGGGATTGTGTGCGCAGCTTGCCAACTGATAGAAAACAGTACTTTTGCACTCTCCTGACTTTGCCAATCACATGAACATTCGATTGGAAGCTGTTTTGGACAACTTTTCTTTTCTCCCTTCCAAACACTTGGCAGACCTCCGTGCAACGTCTAGAACACGATGGCAGATGTTTTCTGTGCTGGCACAGTTTTTCCCTGCCAGACATAGTGGAAAAGCTTTTTGCTAAGATGTAGACGAGAAGACGCGCTAAAGACGATAGTACGATGCTCTCCGGAGCTAAGAGCCGCTGCCGGGCGTCTTTCGGCAGAAGCCGCGCTAAGGAGAGCACTGTGAGCGGCACCATCGTCTTTGCGCGAAGAAGCCGCTTCTTCGCCTCCGGGAGCCGGCGAGAGCGGCAGCTTCGGAAAGGTGAAGAAGGAAGCTGTACAACACTGGGATTGTGTGCGCAGCTTGCCAACTGATAGAAAACAGTACTTTTGCACTCTCCTGACTTTGCCAATCACATGAACATTCGATTGGAAGCTGTTTTGGACAACTTTTCTTTTCTTCATGCCAAACACTTGGCAGACCTCCGTGCAACGTCTAGAACACGATGGCAGATGTTTTCTGTGCTGGCACAGGTTTTCCCTGCCAGACATAGTGGAAAAGCTTTTTGCTAAGATGTAGACGAGAAGACGCGCTAAACACGATAGTACGATGCTCTCCGGAGCTAAGAGCCGCTGCCGGGTGTCTTTCGGCAGAAGCAGCGCTAAGGAGAGCACTGTGAGTGGCACCATCATCTTTGCGCGAAGAAGCCGCTTCTTCGGCTCCGGGAGCCGGCGAGAGCGGCAGCTTCGGAAAGGTGAAGAAGGAAGCTGTACAACACTGGGATTGTGTGCGCAGCTTGCCAACTGATAGAAAACAGTACTTTTGCACTCTCCTGACTTTGCCAATCACATGAACATTCGATTGGAAGCTGTTTTGGACAACTTTTCTTTTCTTCATGCCAAACACTTGGCAGACCTCCGTGCAACGTCTAGAACACGATGGCAGATGTTTTCTGTGCTGGCACAGGTTTTCCCTGCCAGACATAGTGGAAAAGCTTTTTGCTAAGATGTAGACGAGAAGACGCGCTAAAGACGATAGTACGATGCTCTCCGGAGCTACGAGCCGCTGCCGGGCATCTTTCGGCAGAAGCAGCACTCCGGAGAGCACTGTGAGCGGCACCATCGTCTTTGCGGGAAGAAGCCGCTTCTTCGCCTCCGGGAGCCAGCGAGAGCGGCAGCTTCGGAAAGGTGAAGAAGGAAGCTGTACAACACTGGGATTGTGTGCGCAGCTTGCCAACTGATAGGAAACAGTACTTTTGCACTCTCCTGACTTTGCCAATCACATGAACATTCGATTGGAAGCTGTTTTGGACAACTTTTCTTTTCTTCATGCCAAACACTTGGCAGACCTCCGTGCAACGTCTAGAACACGATGGCAGATGTTTTCTGTGCTGGCACAGTTTTTCCCTGCCAGACATAGTGGAAAAGCTTTTTGCTAAGATGTAGACGAGAAGACGCGCTAAAGACGATAGTACGATGCTCTCCGGAGCTAAGAGCCGCTGCCGGACGTCTTTCGGCAGAAGCCGCGCTAAGGAGAGCACTGTGAGCGGCACCATCGTCCTTGCGGGAAGAAGCCGCTTCTTCGGCTCCGGGATCCGGCGAGAGCGGCAGCTTCGGAAAGGTGAAGAAGGAAGCTGTACAACACTGGGATTGTGTGCGCAGCTTGCAAACTGATAGAAAACAGTACTTTTGCACTCTCCTGACTTTGCCAATCACATGAACATTCGATTGGAAGCTGTTTTGGACAACTTTTCTTTTCTTCATGCCAAACACTTGGCAGACCTCCGTGCAACGTCTAGAACACGATGGCAGATGTTTTCTGTGCTGGCACAGGTTTTCCCTGCCAGACATAGTGGAAAAGCTTTTTGCTAAGATGTAGACGAGAAGACGTGCTAAAGACGATAGTACGATGCTCTCCGGAGCTAAGAGCCGTTGCCGGGCGTCTTTCGGCAGAAGCAGCACTCCGGAGAGCACTGTGAGCGGCACCATCGTCTTCGCGCGAAGAAGCCGCTTCTTCGCCTCCGGGAGCCGGCGAGAGCGGCAGCTTCGGAAAGGTGAAGAAGGAAGCTGTACAACACTGGGATTGTGTGCGCAGCTTGCCAACTGATAGGAAACAGTACTTTTGCACTCTCCTGACTTTGCCAATCACATGAACATTCGATTGGAAGCTGTTTTGGACAACTTTTCTTTTCTTCATGCCAAACACTTGGCAGACCTCCGTGCAACGTCTAGAACACGATGGCAGATGTTTTCTGTGCTGGCACAGGTTTTCCCTGCCAGACATAGTGGAAAAGCTTTTTGCTAAGATGTAGACGAGAAGACGCGCTAAAGACGATAGTACGATGCTCTCCGGAGCTAAGAGCCGCTGCCGGGCGTCTTTCGGCAGAAGCAGCACTCCGGAGAGCACTGTGAGCGGCACCATCGTCTTCGCGCGAAGAAGCCGCTTCTTCGCCTCCGGGAGCCGGCGAGAGCGGCAGCTTCGGAAAGGTGAAGAAGGAAGCTGTACAACACTGGGATTGTGTGCGCAGCTTGCCAACTGATAGGAAACAGTACTTTTGCACTCTCCTGACTTTGCCAATCACATGAACATTCGATTGGAAGCTGTTTTGGACAACTTTTCTTTTCTCCCTGCCAAACACTTGGCAGACCTCTGTGCAACGTCTAGAACACGATGGCAGATGTTTTCTGTGCTGGCACAGTTTTTCCCTGCCAGACATAGTGGAAAAGCTTTTTGCTAAGATGTAGACGAGAAGACGCGCTAAAGACGATAGTACGATGCTCTCCGGAGCTAAGAGCCGCTGCCGGGCGTCTTTCGGCAGAAGCCGCGCTAAGGAGAGCACTGTGAGCGGCACCATCGTCCTTGCGGGAAGAAGCCGCTTCTTCGCCTCCGGGAGCCGGCGAGAGCGGCAGCTTCGGAAAGGTGAAGAAGGAAGCTGTACAACACTGGGATTGTGTGCGCAGCTTGCCAACTGATAGGAAACAGTACTTTTGCACTCTCCTGACTTTGCCAATCACATGAACATTCGATTGGAAGCTGTTTTGGACAACTTTTCTTTGCTTCATGCCAAACACTTGGCAGACCTCCGTGCAACGTCTAGAACACGATGGCAGATGTTTTCTGTGCTGGCACAGGTTTTCCCTGCCAGACATAGTGGAAAAGCTTTTTGCTAAGATGTAGACGAGAAGACGCGCTAAAGACGATAGTACGATGCTCTCCGGAGGTAAGAGCCGCTGCCGGGCGTCTTTCGGCAGAAGCAGCACTCCGGAGAGCACTGTGAGCGGCACCATCGTCCATGCGCGAAGAAGCCGCTTCTTCGCCTCCAGGAGCCGGCGAGAGCGGCAGCTTCGGAAAGGTGAATAAGGAAGCTGTACAACACTGGGATTGTGTGCGCAGCTTGCCAACTGATAGAAAACAGTACTTTTGCACTCTCCTGACTTTGCCAATCACATGAACATTCGATTGGAAGCTGTTTTGGACAACTTTTCTTTTCTTCATGCCAAACACTTGGCAGACCTCCGTGCAACGTCTAGAACACGATGGCAGATGTTTTCTGTGCTGGCACAGTTTTTCCCTGCCAGACATAGTGGAAAAGCTTTTTGCTAAGATGTAGACGAGAAGACGCGCTAAAGACGATAGTACGATGCTCTCCGGAGCTAAGAGCCGCTGCCGGGCGTCTTTCGGCAGAAGCAGCACTCCGGAGAGCACTGTGAGCGGCACCATCGTCCATGCGCGAAGAAGCCGCTTCTTCGCCTCCGGGAGCCGGCGAGAGCGGCAGCTTCGGAAAGGTGAAGAAGGAAGCTGTACAACACTGGGATTGTGTGCGCAGCTTGCCAACTGATAGAAAACAGTACTTTTGCACTCTCCTGACTTTGCCAATCACATGAACATTCGATTGGAAGCTGTTTTGGACAACTTTTCTTTTCTTCATGCCAAACACTTGGCAGACCTCCGTGCAACGTCTAGAACACGATGTCAGATGTTTTCTGTGCTGGCACAGTTTTTCCCTGCCAGACATAGTGGAAAAGATTTTTGCTAAGATGTAGACGAGAAGACGCGCTAAAGACGATAGTACGATGCTCTCCGGAGCTAAGAGCCGCTGCCGGGCGTCTTTCGGCAGAAGCAGCACTCCGGAGAGCACTGTGAGCGGCACCATCGTCCATGCGCGAAGAAGCCGCTTCTTCGCCTCCGGGAGCCGGCGAGAGCGGCAGCTTCGGAAAGGTGAAGAAGGAAGCTGTACAACACTGGGATTGTGTGCGCAGCTTGCCAACTGATAGAAAACAGTACTTTTGCACTCTCCTGACTTTGCCAATCACATGAACATTCGATTGGAAGCTGTTTTGGACAACTTTTCTTTTCTTCATGCCAAACACTTGGCAGACCTCCGTGCAACGTCTAGAACACGATGTCAGATGTTTTCTGTGCTGGCACAGTTTTTCCCTGCCAGACATAGTGGAAAAGCTTTTTGCTAAGATGTAGACGAGAAGACGCGCTAAAGACGATAGTACGATGCTCTCCGGAGCTAAGAGCCGCTGCCGGGCGTCTTTCGGCAGAAGCAGCACTCCGGAGAGCACTGTGAGCGGCACCATCGTCTTCGCGCGAAGAAGCCGCTTCTTCGCCTCCGGGAGCCGGCGAGAGCGGCAGCTTCGGAAAGGTGAAGAAGGAAGCTGTACAACACTGGGATTGTGTGCGCAGCTTGCCAACTGATAGGAAACAGTACTTTTGCACTCTCCTGACTTTGCCAATCACATGAACATTCGATTGGAAGCTGTTTTGGACAACTTTTCTTTTCTTCATGCCAAACACTTGGCAGACCTCCGTGCAACGTCTAGAACACGATGGCAGATGTTTTCTGTGCTGGCACAGTTTTTCCCTGCCAGACATAGTGGAAAAGCTTTTTGCTAAGATGTAGACGAGAAGACGCGCTAAAGACGATAGTACGATGCTCTCCGGAGCTAAGAGCCGCTGCCGGGGGTCTTTCGGCAGAAGCAGCACTTCGGAGAGCACTGTGAGCGGCACCATCATCTTTGCGGGAAGAAGCCGCTTCTTCGCCTCCGGGAGCGGGCGAGAGCGACAGCTTCGGAAAGGTGAAGAAGGAAGCTGTACAACACTGGGATTGTGTGCGCAGCTTGCCAACTGATAGAAAACAGTACTTTTGCACTCTCCTGACTTTGCCAATCACATGAACATTCGATCGGAAGCTGTTTTGGACAACTTTTCTTTTCTTCATGCCAAACACTTGGCAGACCTCCGTGCAACGTCTAGAACACGATGGCAGATGTTTTCTGTGCTGGCACAGTTTTTCCCTGCCAGACATAGTGGAAAAGCTTTTTGCTAAGATGTAGACGAGAAGACGCGCTAAAGACGATAGTACGATGCTCTCCGGAGCTAAGAGCCGCTGCCGGGCGTCTTTCGGCAGAAGCCGCGCTAAGGAGAGCACTGTGAGCGGCACCATCGTCTTTGCGCGAAGAAGCCGCTTCTTCGCCTCCGGGAGCCGGCGAGAGCGGCAGCTTCGGAAAGGTGAAGAAGGAAGCTGTACAACACTGGGATTGTGTGCGCAGCTTGCCAACTGATAGAAAACAGTACTTTTGCACTCTCCTGACTTTGCCAATCACATGAACATTCGATTGGAAGCTGTTTTGGACAACTTTTCTTTTCTTCATGCCAAACACTTGGCAGACCTCCGTGCAACGTCTAGAACACGATGGCAGATGTTTTCTGTGCTGGCACAGGTTTTCCCTGCCAGACATAGTGGAAAAGCTTTTTGCTAAGATGTAGACGAGAAGACGCGCTAAACACGATAGTACGATGCTCTCCGGAGCTAAGAGCCGCTGCCGGGTGTCTTTCGGCAGAAGCAGCGCTAAGGAGAGCACTGTGAGCGGCACCATCATCTTTGCGCGAAGAAGCCGCTTCTTCGGCTCCGGGAGCCGGCGAGAGCGGCAGCTTCGGAAAGGTGAAGAAGGAAGCTGTACAACACTGGGATTGTGTGCGCAGCTTGCCAACTGATAGAAAACAGTACTTTTGCACTCTCCTGACTTTGCCAATCACATGAACATTCGATTGGAAGCTGTTTTGGACAACTTTTCTTTTCTTCATGCCAAACACTTGGCAGACCTCCGTGCAACGTCTAGAACACGATGGCAGATGTTTTCTGTGCTGGCACAGGTTTTCCCTGCCAGACATAGTGGAAAAGCTTTTTGCTAAGATGTAGACGAGAAGACGCGCTAAAGACGATAGTACGATGCTCTCCGGAGCTACGAGCCGCTGCCGGGCGTCTTTCGGCAGAAGCAGCACTCCGGAGAGCACTGTGAGCGGCACCATCGTCTTTGCGGGAAGAAGCCGCTTCTTCGCCTCCGGGAGCCGGCGAGAGCGGCAGCTTCGGAAAGGTGAAGAAGGAAGCTGTACAACACTGGGATTGTGTGCGCAGCTTGCCAACTGATAGGAAACAGTACTTTTGCACTCTTCTGACTTTGCCAATCACATGAACATTCGATTGGAAGCTGTTTTGGACAACTTTTCTTTTCTTCATGCCAAACACTTGGCAGACCTCCGTGCAACGTCTAGAACACGATGGCAGATGTTTTCTGTGCTGGCACAGTTTTTCCCTGCCAGACATAGTGGAAAAGCTTTTTGCTAAGATGTAGACGAGAAGACGCGCTAAAGACGATAGTACGATGCTCTCCGGAGCTAAGAGCCGCTGCCGGACGTCTTTCGGCAGAAGCCGCGCTAAGGAGAGCACTGTGAGCGGCACCATCGTCCTTGCGGGAAGAAGCCGCTTCTTCGCCTCCGGGAGCCGGCGAGAGCGGCAGCTTCGGAAAGGTGAAGAAGGAAGCTGTACAACACTGGGATTGTGTGCGCAGCTTGCCAACTGATAGGAAACAGTACTTTTGCACTCTCCTGACTTTGCCAATCACATGAACATTCGATTGGAAGCTGTTTTGGACAACTTTTCTTTTCTTCATGCCAAACACTTGGCAGACCTCCGTGCAACGTCTAGAACACGATGGCAGATGTTTTCTGTGCTGGCACAGGTTTTCCCTGCCAGACATAGTGGAAAAGCTTTTTGCTAAGATGTAGACGAGAAGACGCGCTAAAGACGATAGTAGGATGCTCTCCGGAGCTAAGAGCCGCTGCCGGGCGTCTTTCGGCAGAAGCAGCACTCCGGAGAGCACTGTGAGCGGCACCATCGTCTTCGCGCGAAGAAGCCGCTTCTTCGCCTCCGGGAGCCGGCGAGAGCGGCAGCTTCGGAAAGGTGAAGAAGGAAGCTGTACAACACTGGGATTGTGTGCGCAGCTTGCCAACTGATAGGAAACAGTACTTTTGCACTCTCCTGACTTTGCCAATCACATGAACATTCGATTGGAAGCTGTTTTGGACAACTTTTCTTTTCTTCATGCCAAACACTTGGCAGACCTCCGTGCAACGTCTAGAACACGATGGCAGATGTTTTCTGTGCTGGCACAGTTTTTCCCTGCCAGACATAGTGGAAAAGCTTTTTGCTAAGATGTAGACGAGAAGACGCGCTAAAGACGATAGTACGATGCTCTCCAGAGCTAAGAGCCGCTGCCGGGCGTCTTTCGGCAGAAGCAGCGCTAAGGAGAGCACTGTGAGCGGCACCATCGTCTTTGCGCGAAGAAGCCGCTTCTTCGCCTCCGGGAGCGGGCGAGAGCGGCAGCTTCGGAAAGGTGAAGAAGGAAGCTGTACAACACTGGGATTGTGTGCGCAGCTTGCCAACTGATAGAAAACAGTACTTTTGCACTCTTCTGACTTTGCCAATCACATGAACATTCGATTGGAAGCTGTTTTGGACAACTTTTCTTTTCTTCATGCCAAACACTTGGCAGACCTCGTGCAACGTCTAGAACACGATGGCAGATATTTTCTGTGCTGGCACAGTTTTTCCCTGCCAGACATAGTGGAAAAGCTTTTTGCTAAGATGTAGACGAGAAGATGCGCTAAAGACGATAGTACGATGCTCTCCGGAGCTAAGAGCCGCTGCCGGGAGTCTTTCGGCAGAAGCCGCGCTAAGGAGAGCACTGTGAGCGGCACCATCGTCTTTGTGCGAAGAAGCCGCTTCTTCGTCTCCGGGAGCCGGCGAGAGCGGCAGCTTCGGAAAGGTGAAGAAGGAAGCTGTACAACACTGGGATTGTGTGCGCAGCTTGCCAACTGATAGGAAACAGTACTTTTGCACTCTCCTGACTTTGCCAGTCACATGAACATTCGATTGGAAGCTGTTTTGGACAACTTTTCTTTTCTTCATGCCAAACACTTGGCAGACCTCCGTGCAACGTCTAGAACACGATGGCTGATGTTTTCTGTGCTGGCACAGGTTTTCCCTGCCAGACATAGTGGAAAAGCTTTTTGCTAAGATGTAGACGAGAAGACGCGCTAAAGACGATAGTACGGTGCTCTCCGAAGCTAAGAGCCGCTGCCGGGCGTCTTTCGGCAGAAGCAGCACTCCGGAGAGCACTGTGAGCGGCACTATCGTCTTTGCGGGAAGAAGCCGCTTCTTCGGCTCTGGGAGCCGGTGAGAGCGGCAGCTTCGGAAAGGTGAAGAAGGAAGCTGTACAACACTGGGATTGTGTGCGCAGCTTGCCAACTGATAGGAAACAGTACTTTTGCACTCTCCTGACTTTGCCAATCACATGAACATTCGATTGGAAGCTGTTTTGGACAACTTTTCTTTTCTCCCTGCCAAACACTTGGCAGACCTCCGTGCAACGTCTAGAACACGATGGCAGATGTTTTCTGTGCTGGCACAGTTTTTCCCTGCCAGACATAGTGGAAAAGCTTTTTGCTAAGATGTAGACGAGAAGACGCGCTAAAGACGATAGTACGATGCTCTCCGGAGCTAAGAGCCGCTGCCGGGCGTCTTTCGGCAGAAGCCGCGCTAAGGAGAGCACTGTGAGCGGCACCATCGTCCTTGCGGGAAGAAGCCGCTTCTTCGCCTCCGGGAGCCGGCGAGAGCGGCAGCTTCGGAAAGGTGAAGAAGGAAGCTGTACAACACTGGGATTGTGTGCGCAGCTTGCCAACTGATAGGAAACAGTACTTTTGCACTCTCCTGACTTTGCCAATCACATGAACATTCGATTGGAAGCTGTTTTGGACAACTTTTCTTTTCTTCATGCCAAACACTTGGCAGACCTCCGTGCAACGTCTAGAACACGATGGCAGATGTTTTCTGTGCTGGCACAGGTTTTCCCTGCCAGACATAGTGGAAAAGCTTTTTGCTAAGATGTAGACGAGAAGACGCGCTAAAGACGATAGTACGATGCTCTCCGAAGCTACGAGCCGCTGCCGGGCGTCTTTCGGCAGAAGCAGCACTTCGGAGAGCACTGTGAGCGGCACCATCGTCTTCGCGCGAAGAAGCCGCTTCTTCGCCTCCGGGAGCCGGCGAGAGCGGCAGCTTCGGAAAGGTGAAGAAGGAAGCTGTACAACACTGGGATTGTGTGCGCAGCTTGCCAACTGATAGGAAACAGTACTTTTGCACTCTCCTGACTTTGCCAATCACATGAACATTCGATTGGAAGCTGTTTTGGACAACTTTTCTTTTCTTCATGCCAAACACTTGGCAGACCTCCGTGCAACGTCTAGAACACGATGGCAGATGTTTTCTGTGCTGGCACAGGTTTTCCCTGCCAGACATAGTGGAAAAGCTTTTTGCTAAGATGTAGACGAGAAGACGCGCTAAAGACGATAGTACGATGCTCTCCGGAGCTAAGAGCCGCTGCCGGGCCTCTTTCGGCAGAAGCAGCACTCCGGAGAGCACTGTGAGCGGCACCATCGTCTTCGCGCGAAGAAGCCGCTTCTTCGCCTCCGGGAGCCGGCGAGAGCGGCAGCTTCGGAAAGGTGAAGAAGGAAGCTGTACAACACTGGGATTGTGTGCGCAGCTTGCCAACTGATAGGAAACAGTACTTTTGCACTCTCCTGACTTTGCCAATCACATGAACATTCGATTGGAAGCTGTTTTGGACAACTTTTCTTTTCTCCCTGCCAAACACTTGGCAGACCTCCGTGCAACGTCTAGAACACGATGGCAGATGTTTTCTGTGCTGGCACAGTTTTTCCCTGCCAGACATAGTGGAAAAGCTTTTTGCTAAGATGTAGACTAGAAGACGCGCTAAAGACGATAGTACGATGCTCTCCGGAGCTAAGAGCCGCTGCCGGGCGTCTTTCGGCAGAAGCCGCGCTAAGGAGAGCACTGTGAGCGGCACCATCGTCCTTGCGGGAAGAAGCCGCTTCTTCGCCTCCGGGAGCCGGCGAGAGCGGCAGCTTCGGAAAGGTGAAGAAGGAAGCTGTACAACACTGGGATTGTGTGCGCAGCTTGCCAACTGATAGGAAACAGTACTTTTGCACTCTCCTGACTTTGCCAATCACATGAACATTCGATTGGAAGCTGTTTTGGACAACTTTTCTTTTCTTCATGCCAAACACTTGGCAGACCTCCGTGCAACGTCTAGAACACGATGGCAGATGTTTTCTGTGCTGGCACAGTTTTTCCCTGCCAGACATAGTGGAAAAGCTTTTTGCTAAGATGTAGACGAGAAGACGCGCTAAAGACGATAGTACGATGCTCTCCGGAGCTAAGAGCCGCTGCCGGGCGTCTTTCGGCAGAAGCAGCACTCCGGAGAGCACTGTGAGCGGCACAATCGTCTTTGCGCGAAGAAGCCGCTTCTTCGGCTCCGGGAGCCGGCGAGAGCGGCAGCTTCGGAAAGGTGAAGAAGGAAGCTGTACAACACTGGGATTGTGTGCGCAGCTTGCCAACTGATAGGAAACAGTACTTTTGCACTCTCCTGACTTTGCCAATCACATGAACATTCGATTGGAAGCTGTTTTGGACAACTTTTCTTTTCTCCCTGCCAAACACTTGGCAGACCTCCGTGCAACGTCTAGAACACGATGGCAGATGTTTTCTGTGCTGGCACAGTTTTTCCCTGCCAGACATAGTGGAAAAGCTTTTTGCTAAGATGTAGACGAGAAGACGCGCTAAAGACGATAGTACGATGCTCTCCGGAGCTAAGAGCCGCTGCCGGGCGTCTTTCGGCAGAAGCCGCGCTAAGGAGAGCACTGTGAGCGGCACCATCGTCCTTGCGGGAAGAAGCCGCTTCTTCGCCTCCGGGAGCCGGCGAGAGCGGCAGCTTCATAAAGGTGAAGAAGGAAGCTGTACAACACTGGGATTGTGTGCGCAGCTTGCCAACTGATAGGAAACAGTACTTTTGCACTCTCCTGACTTTGCCAATCACATGAACATTCGATTGGAAGCTGTTTTGGACAACTTTTCTTTTCTTCATGCCAAACACTTGGCAGACCTCCGTGCAACGTCTAGAACACGATGGCAGATGTTTTCTGTGCTGGCACAGGTTTTCCCTGCCAGACATAGTGGAAAAGCTTCTTGCTAAGATGTAGACGAGAAGACGCGCTAAAGACGATAGTACGATGCTCTCCGGAGCTAAGAGCCGCTGCCGGGCGTCTTTCGGCAGAAGCAGCACTCCGGAGAGCACTGTGAGCGGCACCATCGTCTTTGCGCGAAGAAGCCGCTTCTTCGCCTCCGGGAGCGGGCGAGAGCGGCAGCTTCGGAAAGGTGAAGAAGGAAGCTGTACAACACTGGGATTGTGTGCGCAGCTTGCCAACTGATAGGAAACAGTACTTTTGCACTCTCCTGACTTTGCCAATCACATGAACATTCGATTGGAAGCTGTTTTGGACAACTTTTCTTTTCTCCCTGCCAAACACTTGGCAGATCTCCGTGCAACGTCTAGAACACGATGGCAGATGTTTTCTGTGCTGGCACAGTTTTTCCCTGCCAGACATAGTGGAAAAGCTTTTTGCTAAGATGTAGACGAGAAGACGCGCTAAAGACGATAGTACGATGCTCTCCGGAGCTAAGAGCCGCTGCCGGGCGTCTTTCGGCAGAAGCCGCGCTAAGGAGAGCACTGTGAGCGGCACCATCGTCCTTGCGGGAAGAAGCCGCTTCTTCGCCTCCGGGAGCCGGCGAGAGCGGCAGCTTCGGAAAGGTGAAGAAGGAAGCTGTACAACACTGGGATTGTGTGCGCAGCTTGCCAACTGATAGGAAACAGTACTTTTGCACTCTCCTGACTTTGCCAATCACATGAACATTCGATTGGAAGCTGTTTTGGACAACTTTTCTTTTCTCCCTGCCAAACACTTGGCAGATCTCCGTGCAACGTCTAGAACACGATGGCAGATGTTTTCTGTGCTGGCACAGTTTTTCCCTGCCAGACATAGTGGAAAAGCTTTTTGCTAAGATGTAGACGAGAAGACGCGCTAAAGACGATAGTACGATGCTCTCCGGAGCTAAGAGCCGCTGCCGGGCGTCTTTCGGCAGAAGCCGCGCTAAGGAGAGCACTGTGAGCGGCACCATCGTCTTTGCGCGAAGAAGCCGCTTCTTCGCCTCCGGGAGCGGGCGAGAGCGGCAGCTTCGGAAAGGTGAAGAAGGAAGCTGTACAACACTGGGATTGTGTGCGCAGCTTGCCAACTGATAGGAAACAGTACTTTTGCACTCTCCTGACTTTGCCAATCACATGAACATTCGATTGGAAGCTGTTTTGGACAACTTTTCTTTTCTCCCTGCCAAACACTTGGCAGATCTCCGTGCAACGTCTAGAACACGATGGCAGATGTTTTCTGTGCTGGCACAGTTTTTCCCTGCCAGACATAGTGGAAAAGCTTTTTGCTAAGATGTAGACGAGAAGACGCGCTAAAGACGATAGTACGATGCTCTCCGGAGCTAAGAGCCGCTGCCGGGCGTCTTTCGGCAGAAGCCGCGCTAAGGAGAGCACTGTGAGCGGCACCATCGTCCTTGCGGGAAGAAGCCGCTTCTTCGCCTCCGGGAGCCGGCGAGAGCGGCAGCTTCGGAAAGGTGAAGAAGGAAGCTGTACAACACTGGGATTGTGTGCGCAGCTTGCCAACTGATAGGAAACAGTACTTTTGCACTCTCCTGACTTTGCCAATCACATGAACATTCGATTGGAAGCTGTTTTGGACAACTTTTCTTTTCTTCATGCCAAACACTTGGCAGACCTCCGTGCAACGTCTAGAACACGATGGCAGATGTTTTCTGTGCTGGCACAGTTTTTCCCTGCCAGACATAGTGGAAAAGCTTTTTGCTAAGATGTAGACGAGAAGACGCGCTAAAGACGATAGTACGATGCTCTCCGGAGCTAAGAGCCGCTGCCGGGCGTCTTTCGGCAGAAGCAGCACTCCGGAGAGCACTGTGAGCGGCACCATCGTCTTTGCGCGAAGAAGCCGCTTCTTCGGCTCCGGGAGCCGGCGAGAGCGGCAGCTTCGGAAAGGTGAAGAAGGAAGCTGTACAACACTGGGATTGTGTGCGCAGCTTGCCAACTGATAGGAAACAGTAACTTTGCACTCTCCTGACTTTGCCAATCACATGAACATTCGATTGGAAGCTGCTTTGGACAACTTTTCTTTTCTTCATGCCAAACACTTGGCAGACCTCCGTGCAACGTCTAGAACACGATGGCAGATGTTTTCTGTGCTGGCACAGGTTTTCCCTGCCAGACATAGTGGAAAAGCTTCTTGCTAAGATGTAGACGAGAAGACGCGCTAAAGACGATAGTACGATGCTCTCCGGAGCTAAGAGCCGCTGCCGGGCGTCTTTCGGCAGAAGCAGCACTCCGGAGAGCACTGTGAGCGGCACCATCGTCTTTGCGGGAAGAAGCCGCTTCTTCGGCTCCAGGAGCCGGCGAGAGCGGCAGCTTCGGAAAGGTGAAGAAGGAAGCTGTACAACACTGGGATTGTGTGCGCAGCTTGCCAACTGATAGGAAACAGTACTTTTGCACTCTCCTGACTTTGCCAATCACATGAACATTCGATTGGAAGCTGTTTTGGACAACTTTTCTTTTCTTCATGCCAAACACTTGGCAGACCTCCGTGCAACGTCTAGAACACGATGGCAGATGTTTTCTGTGCTGGCACAGTTTTTCCCTGCCAGACATAGTGGAAAAGCTTTTTGCTAAGATGTAGACGAGAAGACGCGCTAAAGACGATAGTACGATGCTCTCCGGAGCTAAGAGCCGCTGCCGGGCGTCTTTCGGCCGAAGCCGCGCTAAGGAGAGCACTGTGAGCGGCACCATCGTCTTCGCGCGAAGAAGCCGCTTCTTCGCCTCCGGGAGCCGGCGAGAGCGGCAGCTTCGGAAAGGTGAAGAAGGAAGCTGTACAACACTGGGATTGTGTGCGCAGCTTGCCAACTGATAGGAAAGAGTACTTTTGCACTCTCCTGACTTTGCCAATCACATGAACATTCGATTGGAAGCTGTTTTGGACAACTTTTCTTTTCTTCATGCCAAACACTTGGCAGACCTCCGTGCAACGTCTAGAACACGATGGCAGATGTTTTCTGTGCTGGCACAGTTTTTCCCTGCCAGACATAGTGGAAAAGCTTTTTGCTAAGATGTAGACGAGAAGACGCGCTAAAGACGATAGTACGATGCTCTCCGGAGCTAAGAGCCGCTGCCGGGCGTCTTTCGGCAGAAGCAGCACTCCGGAGAGCACTGTGAGCGGCACCATCGTCTTTGCGCGAAGAAGCCGCTTCTTCGGCTCCGGGAGCCGGCGAGAGCGGCAGCTTCGGAAAGGTGAAGAAGGAAGCTGTACAACACTGGGATTGTGTGCGCAGCTTGCCAACTGATAGGAAACAGTACTTTTGCACTCTCCTGACTTTGCCAATCACATGAACATTCGATTGGAAGCTGTTTTGGACAACTTTTCTTTTCTTCATGCCAAACACTTGGCAGACCTCCGTGCAACGTCTAGAACACGATGGCAGATGTTTTCTGTGCTGGCACAGTTTTACCCTGCCAGACATAGTGGAAAAGCTTTTTGCTAAGATGTAGACGAGAAGACGCGCTAAAGACGATAGTACGATGCTCTCCGGAGCTAAGAGCCGCTGCCGGGCGTCTTTCGGCAGAAGCAGCACTCCGGAGAGCACTGTGAGCGGCACCATCGTCTTTGCGCGAAGAAGCCGCTTCTTCGGCTCCGGGAGCCGGCGAGAGCGGCAGCTTCGGAAAGGTGAAGAAGGAAGCTGTACAACACTGGGATTGTGTGCGCAGCTTGCCAACTGATAGGAAACAGTACTTTTTCACTCTCCTGACTTTGCCAATCACATGAACATTCGATTGGAAGCTGTTTTGGACAACTTTTCTTTTCTTCATGCCAAACACTTGGCAGACCTCCGTGCAACGTCTAGAACACGATGGCAGATGTTTTCTGTGCTGGCACAGGTTTTCCCTGCCAGACATAGTGGAAAAGCTTTTTGCAAAGATGTAGACGAGAAGACGCGCTAAAGACGATAGTACGATGCTCTCCGGAGCTAAGAGCCGCTGCCGGGCGTCTTTCGGCAGAAGCCGCGCTAAGGAGAGCACTGTGAGCGGCACCATCGTCCTTGCGGGAAGAAGCCGCTTCTTCGCCTCCGGGAGCCGGCGAGAGCGGCAGCTTCGGAAAGGTGAAGAAGGAAGCTGTACAACACTGGGATTGTGTGCGCAGCTTGCCAACTGATAGAAAACAGTACTTTTGCACTCTCCTGACTTTGCCAATCACATGAACATTCGATTGGAAGCTGTTTTGGACAACTTTTCTTTTCTTCATGCCAAACACTTGGCAGACCTCCGTGCAACGTCTAGAACACGATGGCAGATGTTTTCTGTGCTGGCACAGTTTTTCCCTGCCAGACATAGTGGAAAAGCTTTTTGCTAAGATGAAGACGAGAAGACGCGCTAAAGACGATAGTACGATGCTCTCCGGAGCTAAGAGCCGCTGCCGAGCGTCTTTCGCCAGAAGCAGCGCTAAGGAGAGCACTGTGAGCGTCACCATCGTCTTCGCGCGAAGAAGCCGCTTCTTCGCCTCCGGGAGCCGGCGCGAGCGGCAGCTTCGGAAAGGTGAAGAAGGAAGCTGTACAACACTGGGATTGTGTGCGCAGCTTGCCAACTGATAGGAAACAGTACTTTTGCACTCTCCTGACTTTGCCAATCACATGAACATTCGATTGGAAGCTGTTTTGGACAACTTTTCTTTTCTTCATGCCAAACACTTGGCAGACCTCCGTGCAACGTCTAGAACATGATGGCAGATGTTTTCTGTGCTGGCACAGTTTTTCCCTGCCAGACATAGTGGAAAAGCTTTTTGCTAAGATGTAGACGAGAAGACGTGCTAAAGACGATAGTACGATGCTCTCCGGAGCTAAGAGCCGCTGCCGGGCGTCTTTCGGCAGAAGCAGCACTCCGGAGAGCACTGTGAGCGGCACCATCGTCTTTGCGCGAAGAAGCCGCTTCTTCGCCTCCGGGAGCCGGCGAGAGCGGCAGCTTTGGAAAGGTGAAGAAGGAAGCTGTACAACACTGGGATTGTGTGCGCAGCTTGCCAACTGATAGGAAAGAGTACTTTTGCACTCTCCTGACTTTGCCAATCACATGAACATTCGATTGGAAGCTGTTTTGGACAACTTTTCTTTTCTTCATGCCAAACACTTGGCAGACCTCCGTGCAACGTCTAGAACACGATGGCAGATGTTTTCTGTGCTGGCACAGGTTTTCCCTGCCAGACATAGTGGAAAAGCTTTTTGCTAAGATGTAGACGAGAAGACGCACTAAAGACGATAGTACGATGCTCTCCGGAGCTAAGAGCCGCTGCCGGGCGTCTTTCGGCAGAAGCAGCACTCCGGAGAGCACTGTGAGCGGCACCATCGTCCTTGCGGGAAGAAGCCGCTTCTTCGCCTCCGGGAGCCGGCGCGAGCGGCAGCTTCGGAAAGGTGAAGAAGGAAGCTGTACAACACTGGGATTGTGAGCGCAGCTTGCCAACTGATAGAAAATAGTACTTTTGCACTCTCCTGACTTTGCCAATCACATGAACATTCGATTGGAAGCTGTTTTGGCCAACTTTTCTTTTCTTCATGCCAAACACTTGGCAGACCTCCGTGCAACGTCTAGAACACGATGGCAGATGTTTTCTGTGCTGGCACAGTTTTTCCCTGCCAGACATAGTGGAAAAGCTTTTTGCTAAGATGTAGACTAGAAGACGCGCTAAAGACGATAGTACGATGCTCTCCGGAGCTAAGAGCCGCTGCCGGGCGTCTTTCGGCAGAAGCAGCACTCCGGAGAGCACTGTGAGCGGCACCATCGTCTTTGCGCGAAGAAGCCGCTTCTTCGGCTCCGGGAGCCGGCGAGAGCGGCAGCTTCGGAAAGGTGAAGAAGCAAGCTGTACAACACTGGGATTGTGTGCGCAGCTTGCCAACTGATAGGAAACAGTACTTTTGCACTCTCCTGACTTTGCCAATCACATGAACATTCGATTGGAAGCTGTTTTGGACAACTTTTCTTTTCTTCATGCCAAACACTTGGCAGACCTCCGTGCAACGTCTAGAACACGATGGCAGATGTTTTCTGTGCTGGCACAGTTTTTCCCTGCCAGACATAGTGGAAAAGCTTTTTGCTAAGATGTAGACGAGAAGACGCGCTAAAGACGATAGTACGATGCTCTCCGGAGCTAAGAGCCACTGCCGGGCGTCTTTCGGCAGAAGCAGCACTCCGGAGAGCACTGTGAGCGGCACCATCGTCCATGCGCGAAGAAGCCGCTTCTTCGCCTCCGGGAGCCGGCGAGAGCGGCAGCTTTGGAAAGGTGAAGAAGGAAGCTGTACAACACTGGGATTGTGTGCGCAGCTTGCCAACTGATAGGAAACAGTACTTTTGCACTCTCCTGACTTTGCCAATCACATGAACATTCGATTGGAAGCTGTTTTGGACAACTTTTCTTTTCTTCATGCCAAACACTTGGCAGACCTCCGTGCAACGTCTAGAACACGATGGCAGATGTTTTCTGTGCTGGCACAGGTTTTCCCAGCCAGACATAGTGGAAAAGCTTTTTGCTAAGATGTAGACGAGAAGACGCGCTAAAGACGATAGTACGATGCTCTCCGGAGCTAAGAGCCGCTGCCGGGAGTCTTTCGGCAGAAGCAGCACTCCGGAGAGCACTGTGAGCGGCACCATCGTCCTTGCGGGAAGAAGCCGCTTCTTCGCCTCCGGGAGCCGGCGCGAGCGGCAGCTTCGGAAAGGTGAAGAAGGAAGCTGTACAACACTGGGATTGTGAGCGCAGCTTGCCAACTGATAGAAAATAGTACTTTTGCACTCTCCTGACTTTGCCAATCACATGAACATTCGATTGGAAGCTGTTTTGGCCAACTTTTCTTTTCTTCATGCCAAACACTTGGCAGACCTCCGTGCAACGTCTAGAACACGATGGCAGATGTTTTCTGTGCTGGCACAGTTTTTCCCTGCCAGACATAGTGGAAAAGCTTTTTGCTAAGATGTAGACTAGAAGACGCGCTAAAGACGATAGTACGATGCTCTCCGGAGCTAAGAGCCGCTGCCGGGCGTCTTTCGGCAGAAGCAGCACTCCGGAGAGCACTGTGAGCGGCACCATCGTCTTTGCGCGAAGAAGCCGCTTCTTCGGCTCCGGGAGCCGGCGAGAGCGGCAGCTTCGGAAAGGTGAAGAAGCAAGCTGTACAACACTGGGATTGTGTGCGCAGCTTGCCAACTGATAGGAAACAGTACTTTTGCACTCTCCTGACTTTGCCAATCACATGAACATTCGATTGGAAGCTGTTTTGGACAACTTTTCTTTTCTTCATGCCAAACACTTGGCAGACCTCCGTGCAACGTCTAGAACACGATGGCAGATGTTTTCTGTGCTGGCACAGTTTTTCCCTGCCAGACATAGTGGAAAAGCTTTTTGCTAAGATGTAGACGAGAAGACGCGCTAAAGACGATAGTACGATGCTCTCCGGAGCTAAGAGCCGCTGCCGGGCGTCTTTCGGCAGAAGCAGCACTCCGGAGAGCACTGTGAGCGGCACCATCGTCTTCGCGCGAAGAAGCCGCTTCTTCGCCTCCGGGAGCCGGCGAGAGCGGCAGCTTTGGAAAGGTGAAGAAGGAAGCTGTACAACACTGGGATTGTGTGCGCAGCTTGCCAACTGATAGGAAAGAGTACTTTTGCACTCTCCTGACTTTGCCAATCACATGAACATTCGATTGGAAGCTGTTTTGGACAACTTTTCTTTTCTTCATGCCAAACACTTGGCAGACCTCCGTGCAACGTCTAGAACACGATGGCAGATGTTTTCTGTGCTGGCACAGGTTTTCCCTGCCAGACATAGTGGAAAAGCTTTTTGCTAAGATGTAGACGAGAAGACGCGCTAAAGACGATAGTACGATGCTCTCCGGAGCTAAGAGCCGCTGCCGGGCGTCTTTCGGCAGAAGCAGCACTCCGGAGAGCACTGTGAGCGGCACCATCGTCTTCGCGCGAAGAAGCCGCTTCTTCGGCTCCGGGAGCCGGCGAGAGCGGCAGCTTCGGAAAGGTGAAGAAGGAAGCTGTACAACACTGGGATTGTGTGCGCAGCTTGCCAACTGATAGGAAACAGTACTTTTGCACTCTCCTGACTTTGCCAATCACATGAACATTCGATTGGAAGCTGTTTTGGACAACTTTTCTTTTCTTCATGCCAAACACTTGGCAGACCTCCGTGCAACGTCTAGAACACGATGGCAGATGTTTTCTGTGCTGGCACAGTTTTTCCCTGCCAGACATAGTGGAAAAGCTTTTTGCTAAGATGTAGACGAGAAGACGCGCTAAAGACGATAGTACGATGCTCTCCGGAGCTAAGAGCCGCTGCCGGGCGTCTTTCGGCAGAAGCAGCACTCCGGAGAGCACTGTGAGCGGCACCATCGTCTTTGCGCGAAGAAGCCGCATCTTCGCCTCCGGGAGCCGGCGAGAGCGGCAGCTTCGGAAAGGTGAAGAAGGAAGCTGTACAACACTGGGATTGTGTGCGCAGCTTGCCAACTGATAGGAAACAGTACTTTTTCACTCTCCTGACTTTGCCAATCACATGAACATTCGATTGGAAGCTGTTTTGGACAACTTTTCTTTTCTTCATGCCAAACACTTGGCAGACCTCCGTGCAACGTCTAGAACACGATGGCAGATGTTTTCTGTGCTGGCACAGGTTTTCCCTGCCAGACATAGTGGAAAAGCTTTTTGCTAAGATGTAGACGAGAAGACGCGCTAAAGACGATAGTACGATGCTCTCCGGAGCTAAGAGCCGCTGCCGGGCGTCTTTCGGCAGAAGCAGCGCTAAGGAGAGCACTGTGAGCGGCACCATCGTCCTTGCGGGAAGAAGCCGCTTCTTCGCCTCCGGGAGCCGGCGAGAGCGGCAGCTTCGGAAAGGTGAAGAAGGAAGCTGTACAACACTGGGATTGTGTGCGCAGCTTGCCAACTGATAGGAAACAGTACTTTTGCACTCTCCTGACTTTGCCAATCACATGAACATTCGATTGGAAGCTGTTTTGGACAACTTTTCTTTTCTTCATGCCAAACACTTGGCAGACCTCCGTGCAACGTCTAGAACACGATGGCAGATGTTTTCTGTGCTGGCACAGTTTTTCCCTGCCAGACATAGTGGAAAAGCTTTTTGCTAAGATGTAGACGAGAAGACACGCTAAAGACGATAGTACGATGCTCTCCGGAGCTAAGAGCCACTGCCGGGCGTCTTTCGGCAGAAGCAGCACTTCGGAGAGCACTGTGAGCGGCACCATCGTCTTTGCGCGAAGAAGCCACTTCTTCGGCTCCGGCAGCCGGCGAGAGCGGCAGCTTCGGAAAGGTGAAGAAGCAAGCTGTACAACACTGGGATTGTGTGCGCAGCTTGCCAACTGATAGGAAACAGTACTTTTGCACTCTCCTGACTTTGCCAATCACATGAACATTCGATTGGAAGCTGTTTTGGACAACTTTTCTTTTCTTCATGCCAAACACTTGGCAGACCTCCGTGCAACGTCTAGAACACGATGGCAGATGTTTTCTGTGCTGGCACAGTTTTTCCCTGCCAGACATAGTGGAAAAGCTTTTTGCTAAGATGTAGATGAGAAGACGCGCTAAAGACGATAGTACGATGCTCTCCGGAGCTAAGAGCCGCTGCCGGGCGTCTTTCGGCAGAAGCAGCACTCCGGAGAGCACTGTGAGCGGCACCATCGTCCTTGCGCGAAGAAGCCGCTTCTTCGCCTCCGGGAGCCGGCGAGAGCGGCAGCTTCGGAAAGGTGAAGAAGGAAGCTGTACAACACTGGGATTGTGTGCGCAGCTTGCCAACTGATAGAAAACAGTACTTTTGCACTCTCCTGACTTTGCCAATCACATGAACATTCGATTGGAAGCTGTTTTGGACAACTTTTCTTTTCTTCATGCCAAACACTTGGCAGACCTCCGTGCAACGTCTAGAACACGATGGCAGATGTTTTCTGTGCTGGCACAGTTTTTCCCTGCCAGACATAGTGGAAAAGCTTTTTGCTAAGATGAAGACGAGAAGACGCGCTAAAGACGATAGTACGATGCTCTCCGGAGCTAAGAGCCACTGCCGGGCGTCTTTCGGCAGAAGCAGCACTCCGGAGAGCACTGTGAGCGGCACCATCGTCTTCGCGCGAAGAAGCCGCTTCTTCGCCTCCGGGAGCCGGCGAGAGCGGCAGCTTCGGAAAGGTGAAGAAGGAAGCTGTACAACACTGGGATTGTGTGCGCAGCTTGCCAACTGATAGGAAACAGTACTTTTGCACTCTCCTGACTTTGCCAATCACATGAACATTCGATTGGAAGCTGTTTTGGACAACTTTTCTTTTCTTCATGCCAAACACTTGGCAGACCTCCGTGCAACGTCTAGAACACGATGGCAGATGTTTTCTGTGCTGGCACAGTTTTTCCCTGCCAGACATAGTGGAAAACTTTTTGGTAAGATGTAGACGAGAAGACGCGCTAAAGACGATAGTACGATGCTCTCCGGAGCTAAGAGCCGCTGCCGGGCGTCTTTTGGCAGAAGCAGCACTCCGGAGAGCACTGTGAGCGGCACCATCGTCTTTGCGGGAAGAAGCCGCTTCTTTGGCTCCGGGAGCCGGCGAGAGCGGCAGCTTCGGAAAGGTGAAGAAGGAAGCTGTACAACACTGGGATTGTGTGCGCAGCTTGCCAACTGATAGGAAACAGTACTTTTGCACTCTCCTGACTTTGCCAATCACATGAACATTCGATTGGAAGCTGTTTTGGACAACTTTTCTTTTCTTCATGCCAAACACTTGGCAGACCTCCGTGCAACGTCTAGAACACGATGGCAGATGTTTTCTGTGCTGGCACAGTTTTTCCCTGCCAGACATAGTGGAAAAGCTTTTTGCTAAGATGTAGACGAGAAGACGCGCTAAAGACGATAGTACGATGCTCTCCGGAGCTAAGAGCCGCTGCCGGGCGTCTTTCGGCAGAAGCAGCACTCCGGAGAGCACTGTGAGCGGCACCATCGTCTTTGCGCGAAGAAGCCGCATCTTCGCCTCCGGGAGCCGGCGAGAGCGGCAGCTTCGGAAAGGTGAAGAAGGAAGCTGTACAACACTGGGATTGTGTGCGCAGCTTGCCAACTGATAGGAAACAGTACTTTTGCACTCTCCTGACTTTGCCAATCACATGAACATTCGATTGGAAGCTGTTTTGGACAACTTTTCTTTTCTTCATGCCAAACACTTGGCAGACCTCCGTGCAACGTCTAGAACACGATGGCAGATGTTTTCTGTGCTGGCACAGTTTTTCCCTGCCAGACATAGTGGAAAAGCTTTTTGCTAAGATGTAGACGAGAAGACGCGCTAAAGACGATAGTACGATGCTCTCCGGAGCTAAGAGCCGCTGCCGGGCGTCTTTCGGCAGAAGCAGCACTCCGGAGAGCACTGTGAGCGGCACCATCGTCTTCGCGCGAAGAAGCCGCTTCTTCGCCTCCGGGAGCCGGCGAGAGCGGCAGCTTCGGAAAGGTGAAGAAGGAAGCTGTACAACACTGGGATTGTGTGCGCAGCTTGCCAACTGATAGGAAACAGTACTTTTGCACTCTCCTGACTTTGCCAATCACATGAACATTCGATTGGAAGCTGTTTTGGACAACTTTTCTTTTCTTCATGCCAAACACTTGGCAGACCTCCGTGCAACGTCTAGAACACGATGGCAGATGTTTTCTGTGCTGGCACAGTTTTTCCCTGCCAGACATAGTGGAAAAGCTTTTTGCTAAGATGTAGACGAGAAGACGTGCTAAAGACGATAGTACGATGCTCTCCGGAGCTAAGAGCCGCTGCCGGGCGTCTTTCGGCAGAAGCAGCACTCCGGAGAGCACTGTGAGCGGCACCATCGTCTTTGCGCGAAGAAGCCGCATCTTCGCCTCCGGGAGCCGGCGAGAGCGGCAGCTTCGGAAAGGTGAAGAAGGAAGCTGTACAACACTGGGATTGTGTGCGCAGCTTGCCAACTGATAGGAAACAGTACTTTTGCACTCTCCTGACTTTGCCAATCACATGAACATTCGATTGGAAGCTGTTTTGGACAACTTTTCTTTTCTTCATGCCAAACACTTGGCAGACCTCCGTGCAACGTCTAGAACACGATGGCAGATGTTTTCTGTGCTGGCACAGTTTTTCCCTGCCAGACATAGTGGAAAAGCTTTTTGCTAAGATGTAGACGAGAAGACGCGCTAAAGACGATAGTACGATGCTCTCCGGAGCTAAGAGCCGCTGCCGGGCGTCTTTCGGCAGAAGCCGCGCTAAGGAGAGCACTGTGAGCGGCACCATCGTCCTTGCGGGAAGAAGCCGCTTCTTCGCCTCCGGGAGCCGGCGAGAGCGGCAGCTTCGGAAAGGTGAAGAAGGAAGCTGTACAACACTGGGATTGTGTGCGCAGCTTGCCAACTGATAGGAAACAGTACTTTTGCACTCTCCTGACTTTGCCAATCACATGAACATTCGATTGGAAGCTGTTTTGGACAACTTTTCTTTTCTTCATGCCAAACACTTGGCAGACCTCCGTGCAACGTCTAGAACACGATGGCAGATGTTTTCTGTGCTGGCACAGTTTTTCCCTGCCAGACATAGTGGAAAAGCTTTTTGCTAAGATGTAGACGAGAAGACACGCTAAAGACGATAGTACGATGCTCTCCGGAGCTAAGAGCCGCTGCCGGGTGTCTTTCGGCAGAAGCAGCACTTCGGAGAGCACTGTGAGCGGCACCATCGTCTTTGCGCGAAGAAGCCACTTCTTCGGCTCCGGCAGCCGGCGAGAGCGGCAGCTTCGGAAAGGTGAAGAAGCAAGCTGTACAACACTGGGATTGTGTGCGCACCTTGCCAACTGATAGAAAACAGTACCTTTGCACTCTCCTGACTTTTCCAATCACATGAACATTCGATTGGAAGGTGTTTTGGACAACTTTTCTTTTCTTCATGCCAAACACTTGGCAGACCTCCGTGCAACGTCTAGAACACGATGGCAGATGTTTTCTGTGCTGGCACAGTTTTTCCCTGCCAGACATAGTGGAAAAGCTTTTTGCTAAGATGTAGACGAGAAGACGCGCTAAAGACGATAGTACGATGCTCTCCGGAGCTAAGAGCCGCTGCCGGACGTCTTTCGGCAGAAGCAGCACTCCGGAGAGCACTGTGAGCGGCACCATCGTCTTTGCGCGAAGAAGCCGCTTCTTCGCCTCCGGGAGCCGGCGAGAGCGGCAGCTTTGGAAAGGTGAAGAAGGAAGCTGTACAACACTGGGATTGTGTGCGCAGCTTGCCAACTGATAGGAAACAGTACTTTTGCACTCTCCTGACTTTGCCAATCACATGAACATTCGATTGGAAGCTGTTTTGGACAACTTTTCTTTTCTTCATGCCAAACACTTGGCAGACCTCCGTGCAACGTCTAGAACACGATGGCAGATGTTTTCTGTGCTGGCACAGGTTTTCCCTGCCAGACATAGTGGAAAAGCTTTTTGCTAAGATGTAGACGAGAAGACGCGCTAAAGACGATAGTACGATGCTCTCCGGAGCTAAGAGCCGCTGCCGGGCGTCTTTCGGCAGAAGCAGCACTCCGGAGAGCACTGTGAGCGGCACCATCGTCTTCGCGCGAAGAAGCCGCTTCTTCGCCTCCGGGAGCCGGCGCGAGCGGCAGCTTTGGAAAGGTGAAGAAGGAAGCTGTACAACACTGGGATTGTGTGCGCAGCTTGCCAACTGATAGGAAACAGTACTTTTGCACTCTCCTGACTTTGCCAATCACATGAACATTCGATTGGAAGCTGTTTTGGACAACTTTTCTTTTCTTCATGCCAAACACTTGGCAGACCTCCGTGCAACGTCTAGAACACGATGGCAGATGTTTTCTGTGCTGGCACAGTTTTTCCCTGCCAGACATAGTGGAAAAGCTTTTTGCTAAGATGTAGACGAGAAGACGCGCTAAAGACGATAGTACGATGCTCTCCGGAGCTAAGAGCCGCTGCCGGGCGTCTTTCGGCAGAAGCAGCACTCCGGAGAGCACTGTGAGCGGCACCATCGTCTTTGCGCGAAGAAGCCGCTTCTTCGCCTCCGGGAGCCGGCGAGAGCGGCAGCTTCGGAAAGGTGAAGAAGGAAGCTGTACAACACTGGGATTGTGTGCGCAGCTTGCCAACTGATAGAAAACAGTACTTTTGCACTCTCCTGACTTTGCCAATCACATGAACATTCGATTGGAAGCTGTTTTGGACAACTTTTCTTTTCTTCATGCCAAACACTTGGCAGACCTCCGTGCAACGTCTAGAACACGATGGCAGATGTTTTCTGTGCTGGCACAGGTTTTCCCTGCCAGACATAGTGGAAAAGCTTTTTGCTAAGATGTAGACGAGAAGACGCGCTAAAGACGATAGTACGATGCTCTCCGGAGCTAAGAGCCACTGCCGGGCGTCTTTCGGCAGAAGCAGCACTCCGGAGAGCACTGTGAGCGGCACCATCGTCCATGCGCGAAGAAGCCGCTTCTTCGCCTCCGGGAGCCGGCGAGAGCGGCAGCTTTGGAAAGGTGAAGAAGGAAGCTGTACAACACTGGGATTGTGTGCGCAGCTTGCCAACTGATAGGAAACAGTACTTTTGCACTCTCCTGACTTTGCCAATCACATGAACATTCGATTGGAAGCTGTTTTGGACAACTTTTCTTTTCTTCATGCCAAACACTTGGCAGACCTCCGTGCAACGTCTAGAACACGATGGCAGATGTTTTCTGTGCTGGCACAGGTTTTCCCAGCCAGACATAGTGGAAAAGCTTTTTGCTAAGATGTAGACGAGAAGACGCGCTAAAGACGATAGTACGATGCTCTCCGGAGCTAAGAGCCGCTGCCGGGAGTCTTTCGGCAGAAGCAGCACTCCGGAGAGCACTGTGAGCGGCACCATCGTCCTTGCGGGAAGAAGCCGCTTCTTCGCCTCCGGGAGCCGGCGCGAGCGGCAGCTTCGGAAAGGTGAAGAAGGAAGCTGTACAACACTGGGATTGTGAGCGCAGCTTGCCAACTGATAGAAAATAGTACTTTTGCACTCTCCTGACTTTGCCAATCACATGAACATTCGATTGGAAGCTGTTTTGGCCAACTTTTCTTTTCTTCATGCCAAACACTTGGCAGACCTCCGTGCAACGTCTAGAACACGATGGCAGATGTTTTCTGTGCTGGCACAGTTTTTCCCTGCCAGACATAGTGGAAAAGCTTTTTGCTAAGATGTAGACTAGAAGACGCGCTAAAGACGATAGTACGATGCTCTCCGGAGCTAAGAGCCGCTGCCGGGCGTCTTTCGGCAGAAGCAGCACTCCGGAGAGCACTGTGAGCGGCACCATCGTCTTTGCGCGAAGAAGCCGCTTCTTCGGCTCCGGGAGCCGGCGAGAGCGGCAGCTTCGGAAAGGTGAAGAAGCAAGCTGTACAACACTGGGATTGTGTGCGCAGCTTGCCAACTGATAGGAAACAGTACTTTTGCACTCTCCTGACTTTGCCAATCACATGAACATTCGATTGGAAGCTGTTTTGGACAACTTTTCTTTTCTTCATGCCAAACACTTGGCAGACCTCCGTGCAACGTCTAGAACACGATGGCAGATGTTTTCTGTGCTGGCACAGTTTTTCCCTGCCAGACATAGTGGAAAAGCTTTTTGCTAAGATGTAGACGAGAAGACGCGCTAAAGACGATAGTACGATGCTCTCCGGAGCTAAGAGCCGCTGCCGGGCGTCTTTCGGCAGAAGCAGCACTCCGGAGAGCACTGTGAGCGGCACCATCGTCTTCGCGCGAAGAAGCCGCTTCTTCGCCTCCGGGAGCCGGCGAGAGCGGCAGCTTTGGAAAGGTGAAGAAGGAAGCTGTACAACACTGGGATTGTGTGCGCAGCTTGCCAACTGATAGGAAAGAGTACTTTTGCACTCTCCTGACTTTGCCAATCACATGAACATTCGATTGGAAGCTGTTTTGGACAACTTTTCTTTTCTTCATGCCAAACACTTGGCAGACCTCCGTGCAACGTCTAGAACACGATGGCAGATGTTTTCTGTGCTGGCACAGGTTTTCCCTGCCAGACATAGTGGAAAAGCTTTTTGCTAAGATGTAGACGAGAAGACGCGCTAAAGACGATAGTACGATGCTCTCCGGAGCTAAGAGCCGCTGCCGGGCGTCTTTCGGCAGAAGCAGCACTCCGGAGAGCACTGTGAGCAGCACCATCGTCTTTGCGCGAAGAAGCCGCATCTTCGCCTCCGGGAGCCGGCGAGAGCGGCAGCTTCGGAAAGGTGAAGAAGGAAGCTGTACAACACTGGGATTGTGTGCGCAGCTTGCCAACTGATAGGAAACAGTACTTTTTCACTCTCCTGACTTTGCCAATCACATGAACATTCGATTGGAAGCTGTTTTGGACAACTTTTCTTTTCTTCATGCCAAACACTTGGCAGACCTCCGTGCAACGTCTAGAACACGATGGCAGATGTTTTCTGTGCTGGCACAGGTTTTCCCTGCCAGACATAGTGGAAAAGCTTTTTGCTAAGATGTAGACGAGAAGACGCGCTAAAGACGATAGTACGATGCTCTCCGGAGCTAAGAGCCGCTGCCGGGCGTCTTTCGGCAGAAGCAGCGCTAAGGAGAGCACTGTGAGCGGCACCATCGTCCTTGCGGGAAGAAGCCGCTTCTTCGCCTCCGGGAGCCGGCGAGAGCGGCAGCTTCGGAAAGGTGAAGAAGGAAGCTGTACAACACTGGGATTGTGTGCGCAGCTTGCCAACTGATAGGAAACAGTACTTTTGCACTCTCCTGACTTTGCCAATCACATGAACATTCGATTGGAAGCTGTTTTGGACAACTTTTCTTTTCTTCATGCCAAACACTTGGCAGACCTCCGTGCAACGTCTAGAACACGATGGCAGATGTTTTCTGTGCTGGCACAGTTTTTCCCTGCCAGACATAGTGGAAAAGCTTTTTGCTAAGATGTAGATGAGAAGACGCGCTAAAGACGATAGTACGATGCTCTCCGGAGCTAAGAGCCGCTGCCGGGCGTCTTTCGGCAGAAGCAGCACTCCGGAGAGCACTGTGAGCGGCACCATCGTCCTTGCGCGAAGAAGCCGCTTCTTCGCCTCCGGGAGCCGGCGAGAGCGGCAGCTTCGGAAAGGTGAAGAAGGAAGCTGTACAACACTGGGATTGTGTGCGCAGCTTGCCAACTGATAGAAAACAGTACTTTTGCACTCTCCTGACTTTGCCAATCACATGAACATTCGATTGGAAGCTGTTTTGGACAACTTTTCTTTTCTTCATGCCAAACACTTGGCAGACCTCCGTGCAACGTCTAGAACACGATGGCAGATGTTTTCTGTGCTGGCACAGTTTTTCCCTGCCAGACATAGTGGAAAAGCTTTTTGCTAAGATGAAGACGAGAAGACGCGCTAAAGACGATAGTACGATGCTCTCCGGAGCTAAGAGCCACTGCCGGGCGTCTTTCGGCAGAAGCAGCACTCCGGAGAGCACTGTGAGCGGCACCATCGTCTTCGCGCGAAGAAGCCGCTTCTTCGCCTCCGGGAGCCGGCGAGAGCGGCAGCTTCGGAAAGGTGAAGAAGGAAGCTGTACAACACTGGGATTGTGTGCGCAGCTTGCCAACTGATAGGAAACAGTACTTTTGCACTCTCCTGACTTTGCCAATCACATGAACATTCGATTGGAAGCTGTTTTGGACAACTTTTCTTTTCTTCATGCCAAACACTTGGCAGACCTCCGTGCAACGTCTAGAACACGATGGCAGATGTTTTCTGTGCTGGCACAGTTTTTCCCTGCCAGACATAGTGGAAAACTTTTTGGTAAGATGTAGACGAGAAGACGCGCTAAAGACGATAGTACGATGCTCTCCGGAGCTAAGAGCCGCTGCCGGGCGTCTTTTGGCAGAAGCAGCACTCCGGAGAGCACTGTGAGCGGCACCATCGTCTTTGCGGGAAGAAGCCGCTTCTTTGGCTCCGGGAGCCGGCGAGAGCGGCAGCTTCGGAAAGGTGAAGAAGGAAGCTGTACAACACTGGGATTGTGTGCGCAGCTTGCCAACTGATAGGAAACAGTACTTTTGCACTCTCCTGACTTTGCCAATCACATGAACATTCGATTGGAAGCTGTTTTGGACAACTTTTCTTTTCTTCATGCCAAACACTTGGCAGACCTCCGTGCAACGTCTAGAACACGATGGCAGATGTTTTCTGTGCTGGCACAGTTTTTCCCTGCCAGACATAGTGGAAAAGCTTTTTGCTAAGATGTAGACGAGAAGACGCGCTAAAGACGATAGTACGATGCTCTCCGGAGCTAAGAGCCGCTGCCGGGCGTCTTTCGGCAGAAGCAGCACTCCGGAGAGCACTGTGAGCGGCACCATCGTCTTTGCGCGAAGAAGCCGCATCTTCGCCTCCGGGAGCCGGCGAGAGCGGCAGCTTCGGAAAGGTGAAGAAGGAAGCTGTACAACACTGGGATTGTGTGCGCAGCTTGCCAACTGATAGGAAACAGTACTTTTGCACTCTCCTGACTTTGCCAATCACATGAACATTCGATTGGAAGCTGTTTTGGACAACTTTTCTTTTCTTCATGCCAAACACTTGGCAGACCTCCGTGCAACGTCTAGAACACGATGGCAGATGTTTTCTGTGCTGGCACAGTTTTTCCCTGCCAGACATAGTGGAAAAGCTTTTTGCTAAGATGTAGACGAGAAGACGCGCTAAAGACGATAGTACGATGCTCTCCGGAGCTAAGAGCCGCTGCCGGGCGTCTTTCGGCAGAAGCAGCACTCCGGAGAGCACTGTGAGCGGCACCATCGTCTTCGCGCGAAGAAGCCGCTTCTTCGCCTCCGGGAGCCGGCGAGAGCGGCAGCTTCGGAAAGGTGAAGAAGGAAGCTGTACAACACTGGGATTGTGTGCGCAGCTTGCCAACTGATAGGAAACAGTACTTTTGCACTCTCCTGACTTTGCCAATCACATGAACATTCGATTGGAAGCTGTTTTGGACAACTTTTCTTTTCTTCATGCCAAACACTTGGCAGACCTCCGTGCAACGTCTAGAACACGATGGCAGATGTTTTCTGTGCTGGCACAGTTTTTCCCTGCCAGACATAGTGGAAAAGCTTTTTGCTAAGATGTAGACGAGAAGACGTGCTAAAGACGATAGTACGATGCTCTCCGGAGCTAAGAGCCGCTGCCGGGCGTCTTTCGGCAGAAGCAGCACTCCGGAGAGCACTGTGAGCGGCACCATCGTCTTTGCGCGAAGAAGCCGCATCTTCGCCTCCGGGAGCCGGCGAGAGCGGCAGCTTCGGAAAGGTGAAGAAGGAAGCTGTACAACACTGGGATTGTGTGCGCAGCTTGCCAACTGATAGGAAACAGTACTTTTGCACTCTCCTGACTTTGCCAATCACATGAACATTCGATTGGAAGCTGTTTTGGACAACTTTTCTTTTCTTCATGCCAAACACTTGGCAGACCTCCGTGCAACGTCTAGAACACGATGGCAGATGTTTTCTGTGCTGGCACAGTTTTTCCCTGCCAGACATAGTGGAAAAGCTTTTTGCTAAGATGTAGACGAGAAGACGCGCTAAAGACGATAGTACGATGCTCTCCGGAGCTAAGAGCCGCTGCCGGGCGTCTTTCGGCAGAAGCCGCGCTAAGGAGAGCACTGTGAGCGGCACCATCGTCCTTGCGGGAAGAAGCCGCTTCTTCGCCTCCGGGAGCCGGCGAGAGCGGCAGCTTCGGAAAGGTGAAGAAGGAAGCTGTACAACACTGGGATTGTGTGCGCAGCTTGCCAACTGATAGGAAACAGTACTTTTGCACTCTCCTGACTTTGCCAATCACATGAACATTCGATTGGAAGCTGTTTTGGACAACTTTTCTTTTCTTCATGCCAAACACTTGGCAGACCTCCGTGCAACGTCTAGAACACGATGGCAGATGTTTTCTGTGCTGGCACAGTTTTTCCCTGCCAGACATAGTGGAAAAGCTTTTTGCTAAGATGTAGACGAGAAGACACGCTAAAGACGATAGTACGATGCTCTCCGGAGCTAAGAGCCGCTGCCGGGTGTCTTTCGGCAGAAGCAGCACTTCGGAGAGCACTGTGAGCGGCACCATCGTCTTTGCGCGAAGAAGCCACTTCTTCGGCTCCGGCAGCCGGCGAGAGCGGCAGCTTCGGAAAGGTGAAGAAGCAAGCTGTACAACACTGGGATTGTGTGCGCACCTTGCCAACTGATAGAAAACAGTACCTTTGCACTCTCCTGACTTTTCCAATCACATGAACATTCGATTGGAAGGTGTTTTGGACAACTTTTCTTTTCTTCATGCCAAACACTTGGCAGACCTCCGTGCAACGTCTAGAACACGATGGCAGATGTTTTCTGTGCTGGCACAGTTTTTCCCTGCCAGACATAGTGGAAAAGCTTTTTGCTAAGATGTAGACGAGAAGACGCGCTAAAGACGATAGTACGATGCTCTCCGGAGCTAAGAGCCGCTGCCGGACGTCTTTCGGCAGAAGCAGCACTCCGGAGAGCACTGTGAGCGGCACCATCGTCTTTGCGCGAAGAAGCCGCTTCTTCGCCTCCGGGAGCCGGCGAGAGCGGCAGCTTTGGAAAGGTGAAGAAGGAAGCTGTACAACACTGGGATTGTGTGCGCAGCTTGCCAACTGATAGGAAACAGTACTTTTGCACTCTCCTGACTTTGCCAATCACATGAACATTCGATTGGAAGCTGTTTTGGACAACTTTTCTTTTCTTCATGCCAAACACTTGGCAGACCTCCGTGCAACGTCTAGAACACGATGGCAGATGTTTTCTGTGCTGGCACAGGTTTTCCCTGCCAGACATAGTGGAAAAGCTTTTTGCTAAGATGTAGACGAGAAGACGCGCTAAAGACGATAGTACGATGCTCTCCGGAGCTAAGAGCCGCTGCCGGGCGTCTTTCGGCAGAAGCAGCACTCCGGAGAGCACTGTGAGCGGCACCATCGTCTTCGCGCGAAGAAGCCGCTTCTTCGCCTCCGGGAGCCGGCGCGAGCGGCAGCTTTGGAAAGGTGAAGAAGGAAGCTGTACAACACTGGGATTGTGTGCGCAGCTTGCCAACTGATAGGAAACAGTACTTTTGCACTCTCCTGACTTTGCCAATCACATGAACATTCGATTGGAAGCTGTTTTGGACAACTTTTCTTTTCTTCATGCCAAACACTTGGCAGACCTCCGTGCAACGTCTAGAACACGATGGCAGATGTTTTCTGTGCTGGCACAGTTTTTCCCTGCCAGACATAGTGGAAAAGCTTTTTGCTAAGATGTAGACGAGAAGACGCGCTAAAGACGATAGTACGATGCTCTCCGGAGCTAAGAGCCGCTGCCGGGCGTCTTTCGGCAGAAGCAGCACTCCGGAGAGCACTGTGAGCGGCACCATCGTCTTTGCGCGAAGAAGCCGCTTCTTCGCCTCCGGGAGCCGGCGAGAGCGGCAGCTTCGGAAAGGTGAAGAAGGAAGCTGTACAACACTGGGATTGTGTGCGCAGCTTGCCAACTGATAGAAAACAGTACTTTTGCACTCTCCTGACTTTGCCAATCACATGAACATTCGATTGGAAGCTGTTTTGGACAACTTTTCTTTTCTTCATGCCAAACACTTGGCAGACCTCCGTGCAACGTCTAGAACACGATGGCAGATGTTTTCTGTGCTGGCACAGGTTTTCCCTGCCAGACATAGTGGAAAAGCTTTTTGCTAAGATGTAGACGAGAAGACGCGCTAAAGACGATAGTACGATGCTCTCCGGAGCTAAGAGCCACTGCCGGGCGTCTTTCGGCAGAAGCAGCACTCCGGAGAGCACTGTGAGCGGCACCATCGTCCATGCGCGAAGAAGCCGCTTCTTCGCCTCCGGGAGCCGGCGAGAGCGGCAGCTTTGGAAAGGTGAAGAAGGAAGCTGTACAACACTGGGATTGTGTGCGCAGCTTGCCAACTGATAGGAAACAGTACTTTTGCACTCTCCTGACTTTGCCAATCACATGAACATTCGATTGGAAGCTGTTTTGGACAACTTTTCTTTTCTTCATGCCAAACACTTGGCAGACCTCCGTGCAACGTCTAGAACACGATGGCAGATGTTTTCTGTGCTGGCACAGGTTTTCCCAGCCAGACATAGTGGAAAAGCTTTTTGCTAAGATGTAGACGAGAAGACGCGCTAAAGACGATAGTACGATGCTCTCCGGAGCTAAGAGCCGCTGCCGGGAGTCTTTCGGCAGAAGCAGCACTCCGGAGAGCACTGTGAGCGGCACCATCGTCCTTGCGGGAAGAAGCCGCTTCTTCGCCTCCGGGAGCCGGCGCGAGCGGCAGCTTCGGAAAGGTGAAGAAGGAAGCTGTACAACACTGGGATTGTGAGCGCAGCTTGCCAACTGATAGAAAATAGTACTTTTGCACTCTCCTGACTTTGCCAATCACATGAACATTCGATTGGAAGCTGTTTTGGCCAACTTTTCTTTTCTTCATGCCAAACACTTGGCAGACCTCCGTGCAACGTCTAGAACACGATGGCAGATGTTTTCTGTGCTGGCACAGTTTTTCCCTGCCAGACATAGTGGAAAAGCTTTTTGCTAAGATGTAGACTAGAAGACGCGCTAAAGACGATAGTACGATGCTCTCCGGAGCTAAGAGCCGCTGCCGGGCGTCTTTCGGCAGAAGCAGCACTCCGGAGAGCACTGTGAGCGGCACCATCGTCTTTGCGCGAAGAAGCCGCTTCTTCGGCTCCGGGAGCCGGCGAGAGCGGCAGCTTCGGAAAGGTGAAGAAGCAAGCTGTACAACACTGGGATTGTGTGCGCAGCTTGCCAACTGATAGGAAACAGTACTTTTGCACTCTCCTGACTTTGCCAATCACATGAACATTCGATTGGAAGCTGTTTTGGACAACTTTTCTTTTCTTCATGCCAAACACTTGGCAGACCTCCGTGCAACGTCTAGAACACGATGGCAGATGTTTTCTGTGCTGGCACAGTTTTTCCCTGCCAGACATAGTGGAAAAGCTTTTTGCTAAGATGTAGACGAGAAGACGCGCTAAAGACGATAGTACGATGCTCTCCGGAGCTAAGAGCCGCTGCCGGGCGTCTTTCGGCAGAAGCAGCACTCCGGAGAGCACTGTGAGCGGCACCATCGTCTTCGCGCGAAGAAGCCGCTTCTTCGCCTCCGGGAGCCGGCGAGAGCGGCAGCTTTGGAAAGGTGAAGAAGGAAGCTGTACAACACTGGGATTGTGTGCGCAGCTTGCCAACTGATAGGAAACAGTACTTTTGCACTCTCCTGACTTTGCCAATCACATGAACATTCGATTGGAAGCTGTTTTGGACAACTTTTCTTTTCTTCATGCCAAACACTTGGCAGACCTCCGTGCAACGTCTAGAACACGATGGCAGATGTTTTCTGTGCTGGCACAGGTTTTCCCTGCCAGACATAGTGGAAAAGCTTTTTGCTAAGATGTAGACGAGAAGACGCGCTAAAGACGATAGTACGATGCTCTCCGGAGCTAAGAGCCGCTGCCGGGCGTCTTTCGGCAGAAGCAGCACTCCGGAGAGCACTGTGAGCGGCACCATCGTCTTCGCGCGAAGAAGCCGCTTCTTCGGCTCCGGGAGCCGGCGAGAGCGGCAGCTTCGGAAAGGTGAAGAAGGAAGCTGTACAACACTGGGATTGTGTGCGCAGCTTGCCAACTGATAGGAAACAGTACTTTTGCACTCTCCTGACTTTGCCAATCACATGAACATTCGATTGGAAGCTGTTTTGGACAACTTTTCTTTTCTTCATGCCAAACACTTGGCAGACCTCCGTGCAACGTCTAGAACACGATGGCAGATGTTTTCTGTGCTGGCACAGTTTTTCCCTGCCAGACATAGTGGAAAAGCTTTTTGCTAAGATGTAGACGAGAAGACGCGCTAAAGACGATAGTACGATGCTCTCCGGAGCTAAGAGCCGCTGCCGGGCGTCTTTCGGCAGAAGCAGCACTCCGGAGAGCACTGTGAGCGGCACCATCGTCTTTGCGCGAAGAAGCCGCATCTTCGCCTCCGGGAGCCGGCGAGAGCGGCAGCTTCGGAAAGGTGAAGAAGGAAGCTGTACAACACTGGGATTGTGTGCGCAGCTTGCCAACTGATAGGAAACAGTACTTTTTCACTCTCCTGACTTTGCCAATCACATGAACATTCGATTGGAAGCTGTTTTGGACAACTTTTCTTTTCTTCATGCCAAACACTTGGCAGACCTCCGTGCAACGTCTAGAACACGATGGCAGATGTTTTCTGTGCTGGCACAGGTTTTCCCTGCCAGACATAGTGGAAAAGCTTTTTGCTAAGATGTAGACGAGAAGACGCGCTAAAGACGATAGTACGATGCTCTCCGGAGCTAAGAGCCGCTGCCGGGCGTCTTTCGGCAGAAGCAGCGCTAAGGAGAGCACTGTGAGCGGCACCATCGTCCTTGCGGGAAGAAGCCGCTTCTTCGCCTCCGGGAGCCGGCGAGAGCGGCAGCTTCGGAAAGGTGAAGAAGGAAGCTGTACAACACTGGGATTGTGTGCGCAGCTTGCCAACTGATAGGAAACAGTACTTTTGCACTCTCCTGACTTTGCCAATCACATGAACATTCGATTGGAAGCTGTTTTGGACAACTTTTCTTTTCTTCATGCCAAACACTTGGCAGACCTCCGTGCAACGTCTAGAACACGATGGCAGATGTTTTCTGTGCTGGCACAGTTTTTCCCTGCCAGACATAGTGGAAAAGCTTTTTGCTAAGATGTAGACGAGAAGACACGCTAAAGACGATAGTACGATGCTCTCCGGAGCTAAGAGCCACTGCCGGGCGTCTTTCGGCAGAAGCAGCACTTCGGAGAGCACTGTGAGCGGCACCATCGTCTTTGCGCGAAGAAGCCACTTCTTCGGCTCCGGCAGCCGGCGAGAGCGGCAGCTTCGGAAAGGTGAAGAAGCAAGCTGTACAACACTGGGATTGTGTGCGCAGCTTGCCAACTGATAGGAAACAGTACTTTTGCACTCTCCTGACTTTGCCAATCACATGAACATTCGATTGGAAGCTGTTTTGGACAACTTTTCTTTTCTTCATGCCAAACACTTGGCAGACCTCCGTGCAACGTCTAGAACACGATGGCAGATGTTTTCTGTGCTGGCACAGTTTTTCCCTGCCAGACATAGTGGAAAAGCTTTTTGCTAAGATGTAGATGAGAAGACGCGCTAAAGACGATAGTACGATGCTCTCCGGAGCTAAGAGCCGCTGCCGGGCGTCTTTCGGCAGAAGCAGCACTCCGGAGAGCACTGTGAGCGGCACCATCGTCCTTGCGCGAAGAAGCCGCTTCTTCGCCTCCGGGAGCCGGCGAGAGCGGCAGCTTCGGAAAGGTGAAGAAGGAAGCTGTACAACACTGGGATTGTGTGCGCAGCTTGCCAACTGATAGAAAACAGTACTTTTGCACTCTCCTGACTTTGCCAATCACATGAACATTCGATTGGAAGCTGTTTTGGACAACTTTTCTTTTCTTCATGCCAAACACTTGGCAGACCTCCGTGCAACGTCTAGAACACGATGGCAGATGTTTTCTGTGCTGGCACAGTTTTTCCCTGCCAGACATAGTGGAAAAGCTTTTTGCTAAGATGTAGACGAGAAGACGCGCTAAAGACGATAGTACGATGCTCTCCGGAGCTAAGAGCCACTGCCGGGCGTCTTTCGGCAGAAGCAGCACTCCGGAGAGCACTGTGAGCGGCACCATCGTCTTCGCGCGAAGAAGCCGCTTCTTCGCCTCCGGGAGCCGGCGAGAGCGGCAGCTTCGGAAAGGTGAAGAAGGAAGCTGTACAACACTGGGATTGTGTGCGCAGCTTGCCAACTGATAGGAAACAGTACTTTTGCACTCTCCTGACTTTGCCAATCACATGAACATTCGATTGGAAGCTGTTTTGGACAACTTTTCTTTTCTTCATGCCAAACACTTGGCAGACCTCCGTGCAACGTCTAGAACACGATGGCAGATGTTTTCTGTGCTGGCACAGTTTTTCCCTGCCAGACATAGTGGAAAACTTTTTGGTAAGATGTAGACGAGAAGACGCGCTAAAGACGATAGTACGATGCTCTCCGGAGCTAAGAGCCGCTGCCGGGCGTCTTTTGGCAGAAGCAGCACTCCGGAGAGCACTGTGAGCGGCACCATCGTCTTTGCGGGAAGAAGCCGCTTCTTTGGCTCCGGGAGCCGGCGAGAGCGGCAGCTTCGGAAAGGTGAAGAAGGAAGCTGTACAACACTGGGATTGTGTGCGCAGCTTGCCAACTGATAGGAAACAGTACTTTTGCACTCTCCTGACTTTGCCAATCACATGAACATTCGATTGGAAGCTGTTTTGGACAACTTTTCTTTTCTTCATGCCAAACACTTGGCAGACCTCCGTGCAACGTCTAGAACACGATGGCAGATGTTTTCTGTGCTGGCACAGTTTTTCCCTGCCAGACATAGTGGAAAAGCTTTTTGCTAAGATGTAGACGAGAAGACGCGCTAAAGACGATAGTACGATGCTCTCCGGAGCTAAGAGCCGCTGCCGGGCGTCTTTCGGCAGAAGCAGCACTCCGGAGAGCACTGTGAGCGGCACCATCGTCTTTGCGCGAAGAAGCCGCATCTTCGCCTCCGGGAGCCGGCGAGAGCGGCAGCTTCGGAAAGGTGAAGAAGGAAGCTGTACAACACTGGGATTGTGTGCGCAGCTTGCCAACTGATAGGAAACAGTACTTTTGCACTCTCCTGACTTTGCCAATCACATGAACATTCGATTGGAAGCTGTTTTGGACAACTTTTCTTTTCTTCATGCCAAACACTTGGCAGACCTCCGTGCAACGTCTAGAACACGATGGCAGATGTTTTCTGTGCTGGCACAGTTTTTCCCTGCCAGACATAGTGGAAAAGCTTTTTGCTAAGATGTAGACGAGAAGACGCGCTAAAGACGATAGTACGATGCTCTCCGGAGCTAAGAGCCGCTGCCGGGCGTCTTTCGGCAGAAGCAGCACTCCGGAGAGCACTGTGAGCGGCACCATCGTCTTCGCGCGAAGAAGCCGCTTCTTCGCCTCCGGGAGCCGGCGAGAGCGGCAGCTTCGGAAAGGTGAAGAAGGAAGCTGTACAACACTGGGATTGTGTGCGCAGCTTGCCAACTGATAGGAAACAGTACTTTTGCACTCTCCTGACTTTGCCAATCACATGAACATTCGATTGGAAGCTGTTTTGGACAACTTTTCTTTTCTTCATGCCAAACACTTGGCAGACCTCCGTGCAACGTCTAGAACACGATGGCAGATGTTTTCTGTGCTGGCACAGTTTTTCCCTGCCAGACATAGTGGAAAAGCTTTTTGCTAAGATGTAGACGAGAAGACGTGCTAAAGACGATAGTACGATGCTCTCCGGAGCTAAGAGCCGCTGCCGGGCGTCTTTCGGCAGAAGCAGCACTCCGGAGAGCACTGTGAGCGGCACCATCGTCTTTGCGCGAAGAAGCCGCATCTTCGCCTCCGGGAGCCGGCGAGAGCGGCAGCTTCGGAAAGGTGAAGAAGGAAGCTGTACAACACTGGGATTGTGTGCGCAGCTTGCCAACTGATAGGAAACAGTACTTTTGCACTCTCCTGACTTTGCCAATCACATGAACATTCGATTGGAAGCTGTTTTGGACAACTTTTCTTTTCTTCATGCCAAACACTTGGCAGACCTCCGTGCAACGTCTAGAACACGATGGCAGATGTTTTCTGTGCTGGCACAGTTTTTCCCTGCCAGACATAGTGGAAAAGCTTTTTGCTAAGATGTAGACGAGAAGACGCGCTAAAGACGATAGTACGATGCTCTCCGGAGCTAAGAGCCGCTGCCGGGCGTCTTTCGGCAGAAGCCGCGCTAAGGAGAGCACTGTGAGCGGCACCATCGTCCTTGCGGGAAGAAGCCGCTTCTTCGCCTCCGGGAGCCGGCGAGAGCGGCAGCTTCGGAAAGGTGAAGAAGGAAGCTGTACAACACTGGGATTGTGTGCGCAGCTTGCCAACTGATAGGAAACAGTACTTTTGCACTCTCCTGACTTTGCCAATCACATGAACATTCGATTGGAAGCTGTTTTGGACAACTTTTCTTTTCTTCATGCCAAACACTTGGCAGACCTCCGTGCAACATCTAGAACACGATGGCAGATGTTTTCTGTGCTGGCACAGTTTTTCCCTGCCAGACATAGTGGAAAAGCTTTTTGCTAAGATGTAGACGAGAAGACACGCTAAAGACGATAGTACGATGCTCTCCGGAGCTAAGAGCCGCTGCCGGGTGTCTTTCGGCAGAAGCAGCACTTCGGAGAGCACTGTGAGCGGCACCATCGTCTTTGCGCGAAGAAGCCACTTCTTCGGCTCCGGCAGCCGGCGAGAGCGGCAGCTTCGGAAAGGTGAAGAAGCAAGCTGTACAACACTGGGATTGTGTGCGCACCTTGCCAACTGATAGAAAACAGTACCTTTGCACTCTCCTGACTTTTCCAATCACATGAACATTCGATTGGAAGGTGTTTTGGACAACTTTTCTTTTCTTCATGCCAAACACTTGGCAGACCTCCGTGCAACGTCTAGAACACGATGGCAGATGTTTTCTGTGCTGGCACAGTTTTTCCCTGCCAGACATAGTGGAAAAGCTTTTTGCTAAGATGTAGACGAGAAGACGCGCTAAAGACGATAGTACGATGCTCTCCGGAGCTAAGAGCCGCTGCCGGACGTCTTTCGGCAGAAGCAGCACTCCGGAGAGCACTGTGAGCGGCACCATCGTCTTTGCGCGAAGAAGCCGCTTCTTCGCCTCCGGGAGCCGGCGAGAGCGGCAGCTTTGGAAAGGTGAAGAAGGAAGCTGTACAACACTGGGATTGTGTGCGCAGCTTGCCAACTGATAGGAAACAGTACTTTTGCACTCTCCTGACTTTGCCAATCACATGAACATTCGATTGGAAGCTGTTTTGGACAACTTTTCTTTTCTTCATGCCAAACACTTGGCAGACCTCCGTGCAACGTCTAGAACACGATGGCAGATGTTTTCTGTGCTGGCACAGGTTTTCCCTGCCAGACATAGTGGAAAAGCTTTTTGCTAAGATGTAGACGAGAAGACGCGCTAAAGACGATAGTACGATGCTCTCCGGAGCTAAGAGCCGCTGCCGGGCGTCTTTCGGCAGAAGCAGCACTCCGGAGAGCACTGTGAGCGGCACCATCGTCTTCGCGCGAAGAAGCCGCTTCTTCGCCTCCGGGAGCCGGCGCGAGCGGCAGCTTTGGAAAGGTGAAGAAGGAAGCTGTACAACACTGGGATTGTGTGCGCAGCTTGCCAACTGATAGGAAACAGTACTTTTGCACTCTCCTGACTTTGCCAATCACATGAACATTCGATTGGAAGCTGTTTTGGACAACTTTTCTTTTCTTCATGCCAAACACTTGGCAGACCTCCGTGCAACGTCTAGAACACGATGGCAGATGTTTTCTGTGCTGGCACAGTTTTTCCCTGCCAGACATAGTGGAAAAGCTTTTTGCTAAGATGTAGACGAGAAGACGCGCTAAAGACGATAGTACGATGCTCTCCGGAGCTAAGAGCCGCTGCCGGGCGTCTTTCGGCAGAAGCAGCACTCCGGAGAGCACTGTGAGCGGCACCATCGTCTTTGCGCGAAGAAGCCGCTTCTTCGCCTCCGGGAGCCGGCGAGAGCGGCAGCTTCGGAAAGGTGAAGAAGGAAGCTGTACAACACTGGGATTGTGTGCGCAGCTTGCCAACTGATAGAAAACAGTACTTTTGCACTCTCCTGACTTTGCCAATCACATGAACATTCGATTGGAAGCTGTTTTGGACAACTTTTCTTTTCTTCATGCCAAACACTTGGCAGACCTCCGTGCAACGTCTAGAACACGATGGCAGATGTTTTCTGTGCTGGCACAGGTTTTCCCTGCCAGACATAGTGGAAAAGCTTTTTGCTAAGATGTAGACGAGAAGACGCGCTAAAGACGATAGTACGATGCTCTCCGGAGCTAAGAGCCACTGCCGGGCGTCTTTCGGCAGAAGCAGCACTCCGGAGAGCACTGTGAGCGGCACCATCGTCTTTGCGCGAAGAAGCCGCTTCTTCGGCTCCGGGAGCCGGCGAGAGCGGCAGCTTCGGAAAGGTGAAGAAGGAAGCTGTACAACACTGGGATTGTGTGCGCAGCTTGCCAACTGATAGGAAACAGTACTTTTGCACTCTCCTGACTTTGCCAATCACATGAACATTCGATTGGAAGCTGTTTTGGACAACTTTTCTTTTCTTCATGCCAAACACTTGGCAGACCTCCGTGCAACGTCTAGAACACGATGGCAGATGTTTTCTGTGCTGGCACAGTTTTTCCCTGCCAGACATAGTGGAAAAGCTTTTTGCTAAGATGTAGACGAGAAGACGCTCTAAAGACGATAGTACGATGCTCTCCGGAGCTAAGAGCCGCTGCCGGGCGTCTTTCGGCAGAAGCAGCACTCCGGAGAGCACTGTGAGCGGCACCATCGTCTTTGCGCGAAGAAGCCGCTTCTTCGCCTCCGGGAGCCGGCGAGAGCGGCAGCTTCGGAAAGGTGAAGAAGGAAGCTGTACAACACTGGGATTGTGTGCGCAGCTTGCCAACTGATAGGAAACAGTACTTTTGCACTCTCCTGACTTTGCCAATCACATGAACATTCGATTGGAAGCTGTTTTGGACAACTTTTCTTTTCTTCATGCCAAACACTTGGCAGACCTCCATGCAACGTCTAGAACACGATGGCAGATGTTTTCTGTGCTGGCACAGGTTTTCCCTGCCAGACATAGTGGAAAAGCTTTTTGCTAAGATGTAGACGAGAAGACGCGCTAAAGACGATAGTACGATGCTCTCCGGAGCTAAGAGCCGCTGCCGGGCGTCTTTCGGCAGAAGCAGCACTCCGGAGAGCACTGTGAGCGGCACCATCGTCTTCGCGCGAAGAAGCCGCTTCTTCGCCTCCGGGAGCCGGCGCGAGCGGCAGCTTTGGAAAGGTGAAGAAGGAAGCTGTACAACACTGGGATTGTGTGCGCAGCTTGCCAACTGATAGGAAACAGTACTTTTGCACTCTCCTGACTTTGCCAATCACATGAACATTCGATTGGAAGCTGTTTTGGACAACTTTTCTTTTCTTCATGCCAAACACTTGGCAGACCTCCGTGCAACGTCTAGAACACGATGGCAGATGTTTTCTGTGCTGGCACAGTTTTTCCCTGCCAGACATAGTGGAAAAGCTTTTTGCTAAGATGTAGACGAGAAGACGCGCTAAAGACGATAGTACGATGCTCTCCGGAGCTAAGAGCCGCTGCCGGGCGTCTTTCGGCAGAAGCAGCACTCCGGAGAGCACTGTGAGCGGCACCATCGTCTTTGCGCGAAGAAGCCGCTTCTTCGCCTCCGGGAGCCGGCGAGAGCGGCAGCTTCGGAAAGGTGAAGAAGGAAGCTGTACAACACTGGGATTGTGTGCGCAGCTTGCCAACTGATAGAAAACAGTACTTTTGCACTCTCCTGACTTTGCCAATCACATGAACATTCGATTGGAAGCTGTTTTGGACAACTTTTCTTTTCTTCATGCCAAACACTTGGCAGACCTCCGTGCAACGTCTAGAACACGATGGCAGATGTTTTCTGTGCTGGCACAGGTTTTCCCTGCCAGACATAGTGGAAAAGCTTTTTGCTAAGATGTAGACGAGAAGACGCGCTAAAGACGATAGTACGATGCTCTCCGGAGCTAAGAGCCACTGCCGGGCGTCTTTCGGCAGAAGCAGCACTCCGGAGAGCACTGTGAGCGGCACCATCGTCTTTGCGCGAAGAAGCCGCTTCTTCGGCTCCGGGAGCCGGCGAGAGCGGCAGCTTCGGAAAGGTGAAGAAGGAAGCTGTACAACACTGGGATTGTGTGCGCAGCTTGCCAACTGATAGGAAACAGTACTTTTGCACTCTCCTGACTTTGCCAATCACATGAACATTCGATTGGAAGCTGTTTTGGACAACTTTTCTTTTCTTCATGCCAAACACTTGGCAGACCTCCGTGCAACGTCTAGAACACGATGGCAGATGTTTTCTGTGCTGGCACAGTTTTTCCCTGCCAGACATAGTGGAAAAGCTTTTTGCTAAGATGTAGACGAGAAGACGCTCTAAAGACGATAGTACGATGCTCTCCGGAGCTAAGAGCCGCTGCCGGGCGTCTTTCGGCAGAAGCAGCACTCCGGAGAGCACTGTGAGCGGCACCATCGTCTTTGCGCGAAGAAGCCGCTTCTTCGCCTCCGGGAGCCGGCGAGAGCGGCAGCTTCGGAAAGGTGAAGAAGGAAGCTGTACAACACTGGGATTGTGTGCGCAGCTTGCCAACTGATAGGAAACAGTACTTTTGCACTCTCCTGACTTTGCCAATCACATGAACATTCGATTGGAAGCTGTTTTGGACAACTTTTCTTTTCTTCATGCCAAACACTTGGCAGACCTCCGTGCAACGTCTAGAACACGATGGCAGATGTTTTCTGTGCTGGCACAGTTTTTCCCTGCCAGACATAGTGGAAAAGCTTTTTGCTAAGATGTAGACGAGAAGACGCGCTAAAGACGATAGTACGATGCTCTCCGGAGCTAAGAGCCACTGCCGGGCGTCTTTCGGCAGAAGCAGCACTCCGGAGAGCACTGTGAGCGGCACCATCGTCTTCGCGCGAAGAAGCCGCTTCTTCGCCTCCGGGAGCCGGCGAGAGCGGCAGCTTCGGAAAGGTGAAGAAGGAAGCTGTACAACACTGGGATTGTGTGCGCAGCTTGCCAACTGATAGGAAGCAGTACTTTTGCACTCTCCTGACTTTGCCAATCACATGAACATTCGATTGGAAGCTGTTTTGGACAACTTTTCTTTTCTTCATGCCAAACACTTGGCAGACCTCCGTGCAACGTCTAGAACACGATGGCAGATGTTTTCTGTGCTGGCACAGTTTTTCCCTGCCAGACATAGTGGAAAAGCTTTTTGCTAAGATGTAGACGAGAAGACGCGCTAAAGACGATAGTACGATGCTCTCCGGAGCTAAGAGCCGCTGCCGGGCGTCTTTCGGCAGAAGCAGCACTCCGGAGAGCACTGTGAGCGGCACCATCGTCTTTGCGCGAAGAAGCCGCTTCTTCGCCTCCGGGAGCCGGCGAGAGCGGCAGCTTCGGAAAGGTGAAGAAGGAAGCTGTACAACACTGGGATTGTGTGCGCAGCTTGCCAACTGATAGGAAACAGTACTTTTGCACTCTCCTGACTTTGCCAATCACATGAACATTCGATTGGAAGCTGTTTTGGACAACTTTTCTTTTCTTCATGCCAAACACTTGGCAGACCTCCGTGCAACGTCTAGAACACGATGGCAGATGTTTTCTGTGCTGGCACAGGTTTTCCCTGCCAGACATAGTGGAAAAGCTTTTTGCTAAGATGTAGACGAGAAGACGCGCTAAAGACGATAGTACGATGCTCTCCGGAGCTAAGAGCCGCTGCCGGGCGTCTTTCGGCAGAAGCAGCACTCCGGAGAGCACTGTGAGCGGCACCATCGTCTTTGCGCGAAGAAGCCGCTTCTTCGCCTCCGGGAGCCGGCGAGAGCGGCAGCTTCGGAAAGGTGAAGAAGGAAGCTGTACAACACTGGGATTGTGTGCGCAGCTTGCCAACTGATAGGAAACAGTACTTTTGCACTCTCCTGACTTTGCCAATCACATGAACATTCGATTGGAAGCTGTTTTGGACAACTTTTCTTTTCTTCATGCCAAACACTTGGCAGACCTCCGTGCAACGTCTAGAACACGATGGCAGATGTTTTCTGTGCTGGCACAGTTTTTCCCTGCCAGACATAGTGGAAAAGCTTTTTGCTAAGATGTAGACGAGAAGACGCGCTAAAGACGATAGTACGATGCTCTCCGGAGCTAAGAGCCGCTGCCGGGCGTCTTTCGGCAGAAGCAGCACTCCGGAGAGCACTGTGAGCGGCACCATCGTCTTCGCGCGAAGAAGCCGCTTCTTCGCCTCCGGGAGCCGGCGAGAGCGGCAGCTTCGGAAAGGTGAAGAAGGAAGCTGTACAACACTGGGATTGTGTGCGCAGCTTGCCAACTGATAGGAAACAGTACTTTTGCACTCTCCTGACTTTGCCAATCACATGAACATTCGATTGGAAGCTGTTTTGGACAACTTTTCTTTTCTTCATGCCAAACACTTGGCAGACCTCCATGCAACGTCTAGAACACGATGGCAGATGTTTTCTGTGCTGGCACAGTTTTTCCCTGCCAGACATAGTGGAAAAGCTTTTTGCTAAGATGTAGACGAGAAGACGCGCTAAAGACGATAGTACGATGCTCTCCGGAGCTAAGAGCCGCTGCCGGGCGTCTTTCGGCAGAAGCAGCACTCCGGAGAGCACTGTGAGCGGCACCATCGTCTTTGCGCGAAGAAGCCGCTTCTTCGGCTCCGGGAGCCGGCGAGAGCGGCAGCTTCGGAAAGGTGAAGAAGGAAGCTGTACAACACTGGGATTGTGTGCGCAGCTTGCCAACTGATAGGAAACAGTACTTTTGCACTCTCCTGACTTTGCCAATCACATGAACATTCGATTGGAAGCTGTTTTGGACAACTTTTCTTTTCTTCATGCCAAACACTTGGCAGACCTCCGTGCAACGTCTAGAACACGATGGCAGATGTTTTCTGTGCTGGCACAGTTTTTCCCTGCCAGACATAGTGGAAAAGCTTTTTGCTAAGATGTAGACGAGAAGACGCTCTAAAGACGATAGTACGATGCTCTCCGGAGCTAAGAGCCGCTGCCGGGCGTCTTTCGGCAGAAGCAGCACTCCGGAGAGCACTGTGAGCGGCACCATCGTCTTTGCGCGAAGAAGCCGCTTCTTCGCCTCCGGGAGCCGGCGAGAGCGGCAGCTTCGGAAAGGTGAAGAAGGAAGCTGTACAACACTGGGATTGTGTGCGCAGCTTGCCAACTGATAGGAAACAGTACTTTTGCACTCTCCTGACTTTGCCAATCACATGAACATTCGATTGGAAGCTGTTTTGGACAACTTTTCTTTTCTTCATGCCAAACACTTGGCAGACCTCCGTGCAACGTCTAGAACACGATGGCAGATGTTTTCTGTGCTGGCACAGTTTTTCCCTGCCAGACATAGTGGAAAAGCTTTTTGCTAAGATGTAGACGAGAAGACGCGCTAAAGACGATAGTACGATGCTCTCCGGAGCTAAGAGCCACTGCCGGGCGTCTTTCGGCAGAAGCAGCACTCCGGAGAGCACTGTGAGCGGCACCATCGTCTTCGCGCGAAGAAGCCGCTTCTTCGCCTCCGGGAGCCGGCGAGAGCGGCAGCTTCGGAAAGGTGAAGAAGGAAGCTGTACAACACTGGGATTGTGTGCGCAGCTTGCCAACTGATAGGAAGCAGTACTTTTGCACTCTCCTGACTTTGCCAATCACATGAACATTCGATTGGAAGCTGTTTTGGACAACTTTTCTTTTCTTCATGCCAAACACTTGGCAGACCTCCGTGCAACGTCTAGAACACGATGGCAGATGTTTTCTGTGCTGGCACAGTTTTTCCCTGCCAGACATAGTGGAAAAGCTTTTTGCTAAGATGTAGACGAGAAGACGCGCTAAAGACGATAGTACGATGCTCTCCGGAGCTAAGAGCCGCTGCCGGGCGTCTTTCGGCAGAAGCAGCACTCCGGAGAGCACTGTGAGCGGCACCATCGTCTTTGCGCGAAGAAGCCGCTTCTTCGGCTCCGGGAGCCGGCGAGAGCGGCAGCTTCGGAAAGGTGAAGAAGGAAGCTGTACAACACTGGGATTGTGTGCGCAGCTTGCCAACTGATAGGAAACAGTACTTTTGCACTCTCCTGACTTTGCCAATCACATGAACATTCGATTGGAAGCTGTTTTGGACAACTTTTCTTTTCTTCATGCCAAACACTTGGCAGACCTCCGTGCAACGTCTAGAACACGATGGCAGATGTTTTCTGTGCTGGCACAGGTTTTCCCTGCCAGACATAGTGGAAAAGCTTTTTGCTAAGATGTAGACGAGAAGACGCGCTAAAGACGATAGTACGATGCTCTCCGGAGCTAAGAGCCGCTGCCGGGCGTCTTTCGGCAGAAGCAGCACTCCGGAGAGCACTGTGAGCGGCACCATCGTCTTCGCGCGAAGAAGCCGCTTCTTCGCCTCCGGGAGCCGGCGAGAGCGGCAGCTTCGGAAAGGTGAAGAAGGAAGCTGTACAACACTGGGATTGTGTGCGCAGCTTGCCAACTGATAGGAAACAGTACTTTTGCACTCTCCTGACTTTGCCAATCACATGAACATTCGATTGGAAGCTGTTTTGGACAACTTTTCTTTTCTTCATGCCAAACACTTGGCAGACCTCCGTGCAACGTCTAGAACACGATGGCAGATGTTTTCTGTGCTGGCACAGTTTTTCCCTGCCAGACATAGTGGAAAAGCTTTTTGCTAAGATGTAGACGAGAAGACGCGCTAAAGACGATAGTACGATGCTCTCCGGAGCTAAGAGCCGCTGCCGGGCGTCTTTCGGCAGAAGCAGCACTCCGGAGAGCACTGTGAGCGGCACCATCGTCTTTGCGCGAAGAAGCCGCTTCTTCGCCTCCGGGAGCCGGCGAGAGCGGCAGCTTCGGAAAGGTGAAGAAGGAAGCTGTACAACACTGGGATTGTGTGCGCAGCTTGCCAACTGATAGGAAACAGTACTTTTGCACTCTCCTGACTTTGCCAATCACATGAACATTCGATTGGAAGCTGTTTTGGACAACTTTTCTTTTCTTCATGCCAAACACTTGGCAGACCTCCGTGCAACGTCTAGAACACGATGGCAGATGTTTTCTGTGCTGGCACAGTTTTTCCCTGCCAGACATAGTGGAAAAGCTTTTTGCTAAGATGTAGACGAGAAGACGCGCTAAAGACGATAGTACGATGCTCTCCGGAGGTAAGAGCCGCTGCCGGGCGTCTTTCGGCAGAAGCCGCGCTAAGGAGAGCACTGTGAGCGGCACCATCGTCCTTGCGGGAAGAAGCCGCTTCTTCGCCTCCGGGAGCCGGCGAGAGCGGCAGCTTCGGAAAGGTGAAGAAGGAAGCTGTACAACACTGGGATTGTGTGCGCAGCTTGCCAACTGATAGGAAACAGTACTTTTGCACTCTCCTGACTTTGCCAATCACATGAACATTCGATTGGAAGCTGTTTTGGACAACTTTTCTTTTCTTCATGCCAAACACTTGGCAGACCTCCGTGCAACGTCTAGAACACGATGGCAGATGTTTTCTGTGCTGGCACAGTTTTTCCCTGCCAGACATAGTGGAAAAGCTTTTTGCTAAGATGTAGACGAGAAGACACGCTAAAGACGATAGTACGATGCTCTCCGGAGCTAAGAGCCGCTGCCGGGTGTCTTTCGGCAGAAGCAGCACTTCGGAGAGCACTGTGAGCGGCACCATCGTCTTTGCGCGAAGAAGCCACTTCTTCGGCTCCGGCAGCCGGCGAGAGCGGCAGCTTCGGAAAGGTGAAGAAGCAAGCTGTACAACACTGGGATTGTGTGCGCACCTTGCCAACTGATAGAAAACAGTACCTTTGCACTCTCCTGACTTTTCCAATCACATGAACATTCGATTGGAAGGTGTTTTGGACAACTTTTCTTTTCTTCATGCCAAACACTTGGCAGACCTCCGTGCAACGTCTAGAACACGATGGCAGATGTTTTCTGTGCTGGCACAGTTTTTCCCTGCCAGACATAGTGGAAAAGCTTTTTGCTAAGATGTAGACGAGAAGACGCGCTAAAGACGATAGTACGATGCTCTCCGGAGCTAAGAGCCGCTGCCGGGCGTCTTTCAGCAGAAGCAGCACTCCGGAGAGCACTGTGAGCGGCACCATCGTCTTTGCGCGAAGAAGCCGCTTCTTCGCCTCCGGGAGCCGGCGAGAGCGGCAGCTTTGGAAAGGTGAAGAAGGAAGCTGTACAACACTGGGATTGTGTGCGCAGCTTGCCAACTGATAGGAAACAGTACTTTTGCACTCTCCTGACTTTGCCAATCACATGAACATTCGATTGGAAGCTGTTTTGGACAACTTTTCTTTTCTTCATGCCAAACACTTGGCAGACCTCCGTGCAACGTCTAGAACACGATGGCAGATGTTTTCTGTGCTGGCACAGGTTTTCCCTGCCAGACATAGTGGAAAAGCTTTTTGCTAAGATGTAGACGAGAAGACGCGCTAAAGACGATAGTACGATGCTCTCCGGAGCTAAGAGCCGCTGCCGGGCGTCTTTCGGCAGAAGCAGCACTCCGGAGAGCACTGTGAGCGGCACCATCGTCTTCGCGCGAAGAAGCCGCTTCTTCGCCTCCGGGAGCCGGCGCGAGCGGCAGCTTTGGAAAGGTGAAGAAGGAAGCTGTACAACACTGGGATTGTGTGCGCAGCTTGCCAACTGATAGGAAACAGTACTTTTGCACTCTCCTGACTTTGCCAATCACATGAACATTCGATTGGAAGCTGTTTTGGACAACTTTTCTTTTCTTCATGCCAAACACTTGGCAGACCTCCGTGCAACGTCTAGAACACGATGGCAGATGTTTTCTGTGCTGGCACAGTTTTTCCCTGCCAGACATAGTGGAAAAGCTTTTTGCTAAGATGTAGACGAGAAGACGCGCTAAAGACGATAGTACGATGCTCTCCGGAGCTAAGAGCCGCTGCCGGGCGTCTTTCGGCAGAAGCAGCACTCCGGAGAGCACTGTGAGCGGCACCATCGTCTTCGCGCGAAGAAGCCGCTTCTTCGCCTCCGGGAGCCGGCGAGAGCGGCAGCTTTGGAAAGGTGAAGAAGGAAGCTGTACAACACTGGGATTGTGTGCGCAGCTTGCCAACTGATAGGAAAGAGTACTTTTGCACTCTCCTGACTTTGCCAATCACATGAACATTCGATTGGAAGCTGTTTTGGACAACTTTTCTTTTCTTCATGCCAAACACTTGGCAGACCTCCGTGCAACGTCTAGAACACGATGGCAGATGTTTTCTGTGCTGGCACAGTTTTTCCCTGCCAGACATAGTGGAAAAGCTTTTTGCTAAGATGTAGACGAGAAGACGCTCTAAAGACGATAGTACGATGCTCTCCGGAGCTAAGAGCCGCTGCCGGGCGTCTTTCGGCAGAAGCAGCACTCCGGAGAGCACTGTGAGCGGCACCATCGTCTTTGCGCGAAGAAGCCGCTTCTTCGGCTCCGGGAGCCGGCGAGAGCGGCAGCTTCGGAAAGGTGAAGAAGGAAGCTGTACAACACTGGGATTGTGTGCGCAGCTTGCCAACTGATAGGAAACAGTACTTTTGCACTCTCCTGACTTTGCCAATCACATGAACATTCGATTGGAAGCTGTTTTGGACAACTTTTCTTTTCTTCATGCCAAACACTTGGCAGACCTCCGTGCAACGTCTAGAACACGATGGCAGATGTTTTCTGTGCTGGCACAGTTTTTCCCTGCCAGACATAGTGGAAAAGCTTTTTGCTAAGATGTAGACGAGAAGACGCGCTAAAGACGATAGTACGATGCTCTCCGGAGCTAAGAGCCACTGCCGGGCGTCTTTCGGCAGAAGCAGCACTCCGGAGAGCACTGTGAGCGGCACCATCGTCTTCGCGCGAAGAAGCCGCTTCTTCGCCTCCGGGAGCCGGCGAGAGCGGCAGCTTCGGAAAGGTGAAGAAGGAAGCTGTACAACACTGGGATTGTGTGCGCAGCTTGCCAACTGATAGGAAACAGTACTTTTGCACTCTCCTGACTTTGCCAATCACATGAACATTCGATTGGAAGCTGTTTTGGACAACTTTTCTTTTCTTCATGCCAAACACTTGGCAGACCTCCGTGCAACGTCTAGAACACGATGGCAGATGTTTTCTGTGCTGGCACAGTTTTTCCCTGCCAGACATAGTGGAAAAGCTTTTTGCTAAGATGTAGACGAGAAGACGCGCTAAAGACGATAGTACGATGCTCTCCGGAGCTAAGAGCCGCTGCCGGGCGTCTTTCGGCAGAAGCAGCACTCCGGAGAGCACTGTGAGCGGCACCATCGTCTTCGCGCGAAGAAGCCGCTTCTTCGCCTCCGGGAGCCGGCGAGAGCGGCAGCTTCGGAAAGGTGAAGAAGGAAGCTGTACAACACTGGGATTGTGTGCGCAGCTTGCCAACTGATAGGAAACAGTACTTTTGCACTCTCCTGACTTTGCCAATCACATGAACATTCGATTGGAAGCTGTTTTGGACAACTTTTCTTTTCTTCATGCCAAACACTTGGCAGACCTCCGTGCAACGTCTAGAACACGATGGCAGATGTTTTCTGTGCTGGCACAGGTTTTCCCTGCCAGACATAGTGGAAAAGCTTTTTGCTAAGATGTAGACGAGAAGACGCGCTAAAGACGATAGTACGATGCTCTCCGGAGCTAAGAGCCGCTGCCGGGCGTCTTTCGGCAGAAGCAGCACTCCGGAGAGCACTGTGAGCGGCACCATCATCTTTGCGCGAAGAAGCCGCTTCTTCGCCTCCGGGAGCCGGCGAGAGCGGCAGCTTCGGAAAGGTGAAGAAGGAAGCTGTACAACACTGGGATTGTGTGCGCAGCTTGCCAACTGATAGGAAACAGTACTTTTGCACTCTCCTGACTTTGCCAATCACATGAACATTCGATTGGAAGCTGTTTTGGACAACTTTTCTTTTCTTCATGCCAAACACTTGGCAGACCTCCGTGCAACGTCTAGAACACGATGGCAGATGTTTTCTGTGCTGGCACAGTTTTTCCCTGCCAGACATAGTGGAAAAGCTTTTTGCTAAGATGTAGACGAGAAGACGCGCTAAAGACGATAGTACGATGCTCTCCGGAGCTAAGAGCCGCTGCCGGGCGTCTTTCGGCAGAAGCAGCACTCCGGAGAGCACTGTGAGCGGCACCATCGTCTTCGCGCGAAGAAGCCGCTTCTTCGCCTCCGGGAGCCGGCGAGAGCGGAAGCTTCGGAAAGGTGAAGAAGGAAGCTGTACAACACTGGGATTGTGTGCGCAGCTTGCCAACTGATAGGAAACAGTACTTTTGCACTCTCCTGACTTTGCCAATCACATGAACATTCGATTGGAAGCTGTTTTGGACAACTTTTCTTTTCTTCATGCCAAACACTTGGCAGACCTCCATGCAACGTCTAGAATACGATGGCAGATGTTTTCTGTGCTGGCACAGTTTTTCCCTGCCAGACATAGTGGAAAAGCTTTTTGCTAAGATGTAGACGAGAAGACGCGCTAAAGACGATAGTACGATGCTCTCCGGAGCTAAGAGCCGCTGCCGGGCGTCTTTCGGCAGAAGCAGCACTCCGGAGAGCACTGTGAGCGGCACCATCGTCTTCGCGCGAAGAAGCCGCTTCTTCGGCTCCGGGAGCCGGCAAGAGCGGCAGCTTCGGAAAGGTGAAGAAGGAAGCTGTACAACACTGGGATTGTGTGCGCAGCTTGCCAACTGATAGGAAACAGTACTTTTGCACTCTCCTGACTTTGCCAATCACATGAACATTCGATTGGAAGCTGTTTTGGACAACTTTTCTTTTCTTCATGCCAAACACTTGGCAGACCTCCGTGCAACGTCTAGAACACGATGGCAGATGTTTTCTGTGCTGGCACAGTTTTTCCCTGCCAGACATAGTGGAAAAGCTTTTTGCTAAGATGTAGACGAGAAGACGCGCTAAAGACGATAGTACGATGCTCTCCGGAGCTAAGAGCCGCTGCCGGGCGTCTTTCGGCAGAAGCAGCACTCCGGAGAGCACTGTGAGCGGCACCATCGTCTTCGCGCGAAGAAGCCGCTTCTTCGCCTCCGGGAGCCGGCGAGAGCGGCAGCTTTGGAAAGGTGAAGAAGGAAGCTGTACAACCCTGGGATTGTGTGCGCAGCTTGCCAACTGATAGGAAAGAGTACTTTTGCACTCTCCTGACTTTGCCAATCACATGAACATTCGATTGGAAGCTGTTTTGGACAACTTTTCTTTTCTTCATGCCAAACACTTGGCAGACCTCCGTGCAACGTCTAGAACACGATGGCAGATGTTTTCTGTGCTGGCACAGTTTTTCCCTGCCAGACATAGTGGAAAAGCTTTTTGCTAAGATGTAGACGAGAAGACGCTCTAAAGACGATAGTACGATGCTCTCCGGAGCTAAGAGCCGCTGCCGGGCGTCTTTCGGCAGAAGCAGCACTCCGGAGAGCACTGTGAGCGGCACCATCGTCTTTGCGCGAAGAAGCCGCTTCTTCGCCTCCGGGAGCCGGCGAGAGCGGCAGCTTCGGAAAGGTGAAGAAGGAAGCTGTACAACACTGGGATTGTGTGCGCAGCTTGCCAACTGATAGGAAACAGTACTTTTGCACTCTCCTGACTTTGCCAATCACATGAACATTCGATTGGAAGCTGTTTTGGACAACTTTTCTTTTCTTCATGCCAAACACTTGGCAGACCTCCGTGCAACGTCTAGAACACGATGGCAGATGTTTTCTGTGCTGGCACAGTTTTTCCCTGCCAGACATAGTGGAAAAGCTTTTTGCTAAGATGTAGACGAGAAGACGCGCTAAAGACGATAGTACGATGCTCTCCGGAGCTAAGAGCCACTGCCGGGCGTCTTTCGGCAGAAGCAGCACTCCGGAGAGCACTGTGAGCGGCACCATCGTCTTCGCGCGAAGAAGCCGCTTCTTCGCCTCCGGGAGCCGGCGAGAGCGGCAGCTTCGGAAAGGTGAAGAAGGAAGCTGTACAACACTGGGATTGTGTGCGCAGCTTGCCAACTGATAGGAAACAGTACTTTTGCACTCTCCTGACTTTGCCAATCACATGAACATTCGATTGGAAGCTGTTTTGGACAACTTTTCTTTTCTTCATGCCAAACACTTGGCAGACCTCCGTGCAACGTCTAGAACACGATGGCAGATGTTTTCTGTGCTGGCACAGTTTTTCCCTGCCAGACATAGTGGAAAAGCTTTTTGCTAAGATGTAGACGAGAAGACGCGCTAAAGACGATAGTACGATGCTCTCCGGAGCTAAGAGCCGCTGCCGGGCGTCTTTCGGCAGAAGCAGCACTCCGGAGAGCACTGTGAGCGGCACCATCGTCTTCGCGCGAAGAAGCCGCTTCTTCGCCTCCGGGAGCCGGCGAGAGCGGCAGCTTCGGAAAGGTGAAGAAGGAAGCTGTACAACACTGGGATTGTGTGCGCAGCTTGCCAACTGATAGGAAACAGTACTTTTGCACTCTCCTGACTTTGCCAATCACATGAACATTCGATTGGAAGCTGTTTTGGACAACTTTTCTTTTCTTCATGCCAAACACTTGGCAGACCTCCGTGCAACGTCTAGAACACGATGGCAGATGTTTTCTGTGCTGGCACAGGTTTTCCCTGCCAGACATAGTGGAAAAGCTTTTTGCTAAGATGTAGACGAGAAGACGCGCTAAAGACGATAGTACGATGCTCTCCGGAGCTAAGAGCCGCTGCCGGGCGTCTTTCGGCAGAAGCAGCACTCCGGAGAGCACTGTGAGCGGCACCATCGTCTTTGCGCGAAGAAGCCGCTTCTTCGCCTCCGGGAGCCGGCGAGAGCGGCAGCTTCGGAAAGGTGAAGAAGGAAGCTGTACAACACTGGGATTGTGTGCGCAGCTTGCCAACTGATAGGAAACAGTACTTTTGCACTCTCCTGACTTTGCCAATCACATGAACATTCGATTGGAAGCTGTTTTGGACAACTTTTCTTTTCTTCATGCCAAACACTTGGCAGACCTCCGTGCAACGTCTAGAACACGATGGCAGATGTTTTCTGTGCTGGCACAGTTTTTCCCTGCCAGACATAGTGGAAAAGCTTTTTGCTAAGATGTAGACGAGAAGACGCGCTAAAGACGATAGTACGATGCTCTCCGGAGCTAAGAGCCGCTGCCGGGCGTCTTTCGGCAGAAGCAGCACTCCGGAGAGCACTGTGAGCGGCACCATCGTCTTCGCGCGAAGAAGCCGCTTCTTCGCCTCCGGGAGCCGGCGAGAGCGGCAGCTTTGGAAAGGTGAAGAAGGAAGCTGTACAACACTGGGATTGTGTGCGCAGCTTGCCAACTGATAGGAAAGAGTACTTTTGCACTCTCCTGACTTTGCCAATCACATGAACATTCGATTGGAAGCTGTTTTGGACAACTTTTCTTTTCTTCATGCCAAACACTTGGCAGACCTCCATGCAACGTCTAGAATACGATGGCAGATGTTTTCTGTGCTGGCACAGTTTTTCCCTGCCAGACATAGTGGAAAAGCTTTTTGCTAAGATGTAGACGAGAAGACGCGCTAAAGACGATAGTACGATGCTCTCCGGAGCTAAGAGCCGCTGCCGGGCGTCTTTCGGCAGAAGCAGCACTCCGGAGAGCACTGTGAGCGGCACCATCGTCTTTGCGCGAAGAAGCCGCTTCTTCGCCTCCGGGAGCCGGCGAGAGCGGCAGCTTCGGAAAGGTGAAGAAGGAAGCTGTACAACACTGGGATTGTGTGCGCAGCTTGCCAACTGATAGGAAACAGTACTTTTGCACTCTCCTGACTTTGCCAATCACATGAACATTCGATTGGAAGCTGTTTTGGACAACTTTTCTTTTCTTCATGCCAAACACTTGGCAGACCTCCGTGCAATGTCTAGAACACGATGGCAGATGTTTTCTGTGCTGGCACAGTTTTTCCCTGCCAGACATAGTGGAAAAGCTTTTTGCTAAGATGTAGACGAGAAGACGCGCTAAAGACGATAGTACGATGCTCTCCGGAGCTAAGAGCCGCTGCCGGGCGTCTTTCGGCAGAAGCCGCGCTAAGGAGAGCACTGTGAGCGGCACCATCGTCCTTGCGGGAAGAAACCGCTTCTTCGCCTCCGGGAGCGGGCGAGAGCGGCAGCTTCGGAAAGGTGAAGAAGGAAGCTGTACAACACTGGGATTGTGTGCGCAGCTTGCCAACTGATAGGAAACAGTACTTTTGCACTCTCCTGACTTTGCCAATCACATGAACATTCGATTGGAAGCTGTTTTGGACAACTTTTCTTTTCTTCATGCCAAACACTTGGCAGACCTCCGTGCAACGTCTAGAACACGATGGCAGATGTTTTCTGTGCTGGCACAGTTTTTCCCTGCCAGACAGAGTGGAAAAGCTTTTTGCTAAGATGTAGACGAGAAGACACGCTAAAGACGATAGTACGATGCTCTCCGGAGCTAAGAGCCGCAGCCGGGCGTCTTTCGGCAGAAGCAGCACTTCGGAGAGCACTGTGAGCGGCACCATCGTCTTTGCGCGAAGAAGCCACTTCTTCGGCTCCGGCAGTCGGCGAGAGCGGCAGCTTCGGAAAGGTGAAGAAGCAAGCTGTACAACACTGGGATTGTGTGCGCACCTTGCCAACTGATAGAAAACAGTACCTTTGCACTCTCCTGACTTTTCCAATCACATGAACATTCGATTGGAAGGTGTTTTGGACAACTTTTATTTTCTTCCTGCCAAACACTTGGCAGACCTCCGTGCAACGTCTAGAACACGATGGCAGATGTTTTCTGTGCTGGCACAGTTTTTCCCTGCCAGACATAGTGGAAAAGCTTTTTGCTAAGATGTAGACGAGAAGACGCGCTAAAGACGATAGTACGATGCTCTCCGGAGCTAAGAGCCGCTGCCGGGCGTCTTTCGGCAGAAGCAGCACTCCGGAGAGCACTGTGAGCGGCACCATCGTCTTCGCGCGAAGAAGCCGCTTCTTCACCTCCGGGAGCCGGCGAGAGCGGCAGCTTCGGAAAGGTGAAGAAGGAAGCTGTACAACACTGGGATTGTGTGCGCAGCTTGCCAACTGATAGAAAACAGTACTTTTGCACTCTCCTGACTTTGCCAATCACATGAACATTCGATTGGAAGCTGTTTTGGACAACTTTTCTTTTCTTCATGCCAAACACTTGGCAGACCTCCGTGCAACGTCTAGAACACGATGGCAGATGTTTTCTGTGCTGGCACAGTTTTTCCCTGCCAGACATAGTGGAAAAGCTTTTTGCTAAGATGTAGACGAGAAGACGCGCTAAAGACGATAGTACGATGCTCTCCGGAGCTAAGAGCCACTGCCGGGCGTCTTTCGGCAGAAGCAGCACTCCGGAGAGCACTGTGAGCGGCACCATCGTCTTCGCGCGAAGAAACCGCTTCTTCGCCTCCGGGAGCCGGCGAGAGCGGCAGCTTCGGAAAGGTGAAGAAGGAAGCTGTACAACACTGGGATTGTGTGCGCAGCTTGCCAACTGATAGGAAACAGTACTTTTGCACTCTCCTGACTTTGCCAATCACATGAACATTCGATTGGAAGCTGTTTTGGACAACTTTTCTTTTCTTCATGCCAAACACTTGGCAGACCTCCGTGCAACGTCTAGAACACGATGGCAGATGTTTTCTGTGCTGGCACAGTTTTTCCCTGCCAGACATAGTGGAAAAGCTTTTTGCTAAGATGTAGACGAGAAGACGCGCTAAAGACGATAGTACGATGCTCTCCGGAGCTAAGAGCCGCTGCCGGGCGTCTTTCGGCAGAAGCAGCACTCCGGAGAGCACTGTGAGCGGCACCATCGTCTTCGCGCGAAGAAGCCGCTTCTTCGCCTCCGGGAGCCGGCGAGAGCGGCAGCTTCGGAAAGGTGAAGAAGGAAGCTGTACAACACTGGGATTGTGTGCGCAGCTTGCCAACTGGTAGGAAACAGTACTTTTGCACTCTCCTGACTTTGCCAATCACATGAACATTCGATTGGAAGCTGTTTTGGACAACTTTTCTTTTCTTCATGCCAAACACTTGGCAGACCTCCGTGCAACGTCTAGAACACGATGGCAGATGTTTTCTGTGCTGGCACAGTTTTTCCCTGCCAGACATAGTGGAAAAGCTTTTTGCTAAGATGTAGACGAGAAGACACGCTAAAGACGATAGTACGATGCTCTCCGGAGCTAAGAGCCGCTGCCGGGCGTCTTTCGGCAGAAGCCGCGCTAAGGAGAGCACTGTGAGCGGCACCATCGTCCTTGCGGGAAGAAGCCGCTTCTTCGCCTCCGGGAGCCGGCGAGAGCGGCAGCTTCGGAAAGGTGAAGAAGGAAGCTGTACAACACTGGGATTGTGTGCGCAGCTTGCCAACTGATAGGAAACAGTACTTTTGCACTCTCCTGACTTTGCCAATCACATGAACATTCGATTGGAAGCTGTTTTGGACAACTTTTCTTTTCTTCATGCCAAACACTTGGCAGACCTCCGTGCAACGTCTAGAACACGATGGCAGATGTTTTCTGTGCTGGCACAGTTTTTCCCTGCCAGACATAGTGGAAAAGCTTTTTGCTAAGATGTAGACGAGAAGACGCGCTAAAGACGATAGTACGATGCTCTCCGGAGCTAAGAGCCGCTGCCGGGCGTCTTTCGTCAGAAGCCGCGCTAAGGAGAGCACTGTGAGCGGCACCATCGTCCTTGCGGGAAGAAGCCGCTTCTTCGCCTCCGGGAGCCGGCGAGAGCGGCAGCTTCGGAAAGGTGAAGAAGGAAGCTGTACAACACTGGGATTGTGTGCGCAGCTTGCCAACTGATAGAAAACAGTACTTTTGCACTCTCCTGACTTTGCCAATCACATGAACATTCGATTGGAAGCTGTTTTGGACAACTTTTCTTTTCTTCATGCCAAACACTTGGCAGACCTCCGTGCAACGTCTAGAACACGATGGCAGATGTTTTCTGTGCTGGCACAGGTTTTCCCTGCCAGACATAGTGGAAAAGCTTTTTGCTAAGATGTAGACGAGAAGACGCGCTAAAGACGATAGTACGATGCTCTCCGGAGCTAAGAGCCGCTGCCAGGCGTCTTTCGGCAGAAGCAGCACTCCGGAGAGCACTGTGAGCGGCACCATCGTCTTCGCGCGAAGAAGCCGCTTCTTCGGCTCCGGGAGCCGGCAAGAGCGGCAGCTTCGGAAAGGTGAAGAAGGAAGCTGTACAACACTGGGATTGTGTGCGCAGCTTGCCAACTGATAGGAAACAGTACTTTTGCACTCTCCTGACTTTGCCAATCACATGAACATTCGATTGGAAGCTGTTTTGGACAACTTTTCTTTTCTTCATGCCAAACACTTGGCAGACCTCCGTGCAACGTCTAGAACACGATGGCAGATGTTTTCTGTGCTGGCACAGTTTTTCCCTGCCAGACATAGTGGAAAATCTTTTTGCTAAGATGTAGATGAGAAGACGCGCTAAAGACGATAGTACGATGCTCTCCGGAGCTAAGAGCCGCTGCCGGGCGTCTTTCGGCAGAAGCAGCACTCCGGAGAGCACTGTGAGCGGCACCATCGTCTTTGCGCGAAGAAGCCGCTTCTTCGCCTCCGGGAGCCGGCGCGAGCGGCAGCTTCGGAAAGGTGAAGAAGGAAGCTGTACAACACTGGGATTGTGTGCGCAGCTTGCCAACTGATAGAAAACAGTACTTTTGCACTCTTCTGACTTTGCCAATCACATGAACATTCGATTGGAAGCTGTTTTGGACAACTTTTCTTTTCTTCATACCAAACACTTGGCAGACCTCGTGCAACGTCTAGAACACGATGGCAGATATTTTCTGTGCTGGCACAGTTTTTCCCTGCCAGACATAGTGGAAAAGCTTTTTGCTAAGATGTAGACTAGAAGACGCGCTAAAGACGATAGTACGATGCTCTCCGGAGCTAAGAGCCGCTGCCGGGAGTCTTTCGGCAGAAGCCGCGCTAAGGAGAGCACTGTGAGCGGCACCATCGTCTTTGTGCGAAGAAGCCGCTTCTTCGTCTCCGGGAGCCGGCAAGAGCGGCAGCTTCGGAAAGGTGAAGAAGGAAGCTGTACAACACTGGGATTGTGTGCGCAGCTTGCCAACTGATAGGAAACAGTACTTTTGCACTCTCCTGACTTTGCCAATCACATGAACATTCGATTGGAAGCTGTTTTGGACAACTTTTCTTTTCTTCATGCCAAACACTTGGCAGACCTCCGTGCAACGTCTAGAACACGATGGCTGATGTTTTCTGTGCTGGCACAGGTTTTCCCTGCCAGACATAGTGGAAAAGCTTTTTGCTAAGATGTAGACGAGAAGACGCGCTAAAGACGATAGTACGATGCTCTCCGGAGCTAAGAGCCGCTGCCGGGCGTCTTTTTGGCAGAAGCAGCACTCCGGAGAGCACTGTGAGCGGCACCATCGTCTTTGCGGGAAGAAGCCGCTTCTTCGGCTCCGGGAGCCGGCGAGAGCGGCAGCTTCGGAAAGGTGAAGAAGGAAGCTGTACAACACTGGGATTGTGTGCGCATCTTGCCAACTGATAGAAAACAGTACTTTTGCACTCTCCTGACTTTGCCAATCACATGAACATTCGATTGGAAGCTGTTTTGGACAACTTTTCTTTTCTTCATGCCAAACACTTGGCAGACCTCCGTGCAACGTCTAGAACACGATGGCAGATGTTTTCTGTGCTGGCACAGGTTTTCCCTGCCAGACATAGTGGAAAAGCTTTTTGCTAAGATGTAGACGAGAAGACACGCTAAAGACGATAGTACGATGCTCTCCGGAGCTAAGAGCCGCTGCCGGGCGTCTTTCGGCAGAAGCAGCACTTCGGAGAGCACTGTGAGCGGCACCATCGTCTTTGCGCGAAGAAGCCGCTTCTTCGCCTCCGGGAGCGGGCGAGAGCGGCAGCTTCGGAAAGGTGAAGAAGGAAGCTGTACAACACTGGGATTGTGTGCGCAGCTTGCCAACTGATAGAAAACAGTACTTTTGCACACTCCTGACTTTGCCAATCACATGAACATTCGATTGGAAGCTGTTTTGGACAACTTTTCTTTTCTTCATGCCAAACACTTGGCAGACCTCCGTGCAACGTCTAGAACACGATGGCAGATGTTTTCTGTGCTGGCACAGGTTTTCCCTGCCAGACATAGTGGAAAAGCTTTTTGCTAAGATGTAGACGAGAAGACGCGCTAAAGACGATAGTACGATGCTCTCCGGAGCTAAGAGCCGCTGCCGGGCGTCTTTCGGCAGAAGCAGCACTCCGGAGAGCACTGTGAGCGGCACCATCGTCTTCGCGCGAAGAAGCCGCCTCTTCGCCTCCGGGAGCGGGCGAGAGCGGCAGCTTCGGAAAGGTGAAGAAGGAAGCTGTACAACACTGGGATTGTGTGCGCAGCTTGCCAACTGATAGAAAACAGTACTTTTGCACTCTCCTGACTTTGCCAATCACATGAACATTCGATTGGAAGCTGTTTTGGACAACTTTTCTTTTCTTCATGCCAAACACTTGGCAGACCTCCGTGCAACGTCTAGAACACGATGGCAGATGTTTTCTGTGCTGGCACAGTTTTTCCCTGCCAGACATAGTGGAAAAGCTTTTTGCTAAGATGTAGACGAGAAGACGCGCTAAAGAAGATAGTACGATGCTCTCCGGAGCTAAGAGCCGCTGCCGGGCGTCTTTCGGCAGAAGCAGCGCTAAGGAGAGCACTGTGAGCGGCACCATCGTCTTTGCGCGAAGAAGGCGCTTCTTCGCCTCCGGGAGCCGGCGAAAGCGGCAGCTTCGGAAAGGTGAAGAAGGAAGCTGTACAACACTGGGATTGTGTGCGCAGCTTGCCAACTGATAGGAAACAGTACTTTTTCACTCTCCTGACTTTGCCAATCACATGAACATTCGATTGGAAGCTGTTTTGGACAACTTTTCTTTTCTTCATGCCAAACACTTGGCAGACCTCCGTGCAACGTCTAGAACACGATGGCTGATGTTTTCTGTGCTGGCACAGTTTTTCCCTGCCAGACATAGTGGAAAAGCTTTTTGCTAAGATGTAGACGAGAAGACGCGCTAAAGACGATAGTACGATGCTCTCCGGAGCTAAGAGCCGCTGCCGGGCGTCTTTCGGCAGAAGCCGCGCTAAGGAGAGTACTGTGAGCGGCACCATCGTCTTTGTGCGAAGAAGCCGCTTCTTCGTCTCCGGGAGCCGGCGAGAGCGGCAGCTTCGGAAAGGTGAAGAAGGAAGCTGTACAACACTGGGATTGTGTGCGCAGCTTGCCAACTGATAGGAAACAGTACTTTTGCACTCTCCTGACTTTGCCAATCACATGAACATTCGATTGGAAGCTGTTTTGGACAACTTTTCTTTTCTTCATGCCAAACACTTGGCAGACCTCCGTGCAACGTCTAGAACACGATGGCTGATGTTTTCTGTGCTGGCACAGGTTTTCCCTGCCAGACATAGTGGAAAAGCTTTTTGCTAAGATGTAGACGAGAAGACGCGCTAAAGACGATAGTACGATGCTCTCCGGAGCTACGAGCCGCTGCCGGGCGTCTTTCGGCAGAAGCAGCACTCCGGAGAGCACTGTGAGCGGCACCATCGTCTTTGCGGGAAGAAGCCGCTTCTTCGGCTCCGGGAGCCGGCGAGAGCGGCAGCTTCGGAAAGGTGAAGAAGGAAGCTGTACAACACTGGGATTGTGTGCGCAGCTTGCCAACTGATAGAAAACAGTACTTTTGCACTCTTCTGACTTTGCCAATCACATGAACATTCGATTGGAAGCTGTTTTGGACAACTTTTCTTTTCTTCATACCAAACACTTGGCAGACCTCGTGCAACGTCTAGAACACGATGGCAGATATTTTCTGTGCTGGCACAGTTTTTCCCTGCCAGACATAGTGGAAAAGCTTTTTGCTAAGATGTAGACGAGAAGACGCGCTAAAGACGATAGTACGATGCTCTCCGGAGCTAAGAGCCGCTGCCGGGAGTCTTTCGGCAGAAGCCGCGCTAAGGAGAGCACTGTGAGCGGCACCATCGTCTTTGTGCGAAGAAGCCGCTTCTTCGTCTCCGGGAGCCGGCAAGAGCGGCAGCTTCGGAAAGGTGAAGAAGGAAGCTGTACAACACTGGGATTGTGTGCGCAGCTTGCCAACTGATAGGAAACAGTACTTTTGCACTCTCCTGACTTTGCCAATCACATGAACATTCGATTGGAAGCTGTTTTGGACAACTTTTCTTTTCTTCATGCCAAACACTTGGCAGACCTCCGTGCAACGTCTAGAACACGATGGCAGATGTTTTCTGTGCTGGCACAGGTTTTCCCTGCCAGACATAGTGGAAAAGCTTTTTGCTAAGATGTAGACGAGAAGACGCGCTAAAGACGATAGTACGATGCTCTCCGGAGCTAAGAGCCGCTGCCGGGCGTCTTTCGGCAGAAGCAGCGCTAAGGAGAGCACTGTGAGCGGCACCATCGTCTTTGCGCGAAGAAGCCGCTTCTTCGCCTCCGGGAGCCGGCGAAAGCGGCCGCTTCGGAAAGGTGAAGAAGGAAGCTGTACAACACTGGGATTGTGTGCGCAGCTTGCCAACTGATAGGAAACAGTACTTTTGCACTCTCCTGACTTTGCCAATCACATGAACATTCGATTGGAAGCTGTTTTGGACAACTTTTCTTTTCTTCATGCCAAACACTTGGCAGACCTCCGTGCAACGTCTAGAACACGATGGCTGATGTTTTCTGTGCTGGCACAGGTTTTCCCTGCCAGACATAGTGGAAAAGCTTTTTGCTGAGATGTAGACGAGAAGACGCGCTAAAGACGATAGTACGATGCTCTCCGGAGCTAAGAGCCGCTGCCGGGCGTCTTTTTGGCAGAAGCAGCACTCCGGAGAGCACTGTGAGCGGCACCATCGTCTTTGCGGGAAGAAGCCGCTTCTTCGGCTCCGGGAGCCGGCGAGAGCGGCAGCTTCGGAAAGGTGAAGAAGGAAGCTGTACAACACTGGGATTGTGTGCGCATCTTGCCAACTGATAGAAAACAGTACTTTTGCACTCTCCTGACTTTGCCAATCACATGAACATTCGATTGGAAGCTGTTTTTGACAACTTTTCTTTTCTTCATGCCAAACACTTGGCAGACCTCCGTGCAACGTCTAGAACACGATGGCAGATGTTTTCTGTGCTGGCACAGGTTTTCCCTGCCAGACATAGTGGAAAAGCTTTTTGCTAAGATGTAGACGAGAAGACACGCTAAAGACGATAGTACGATGCTCTCCGGAGCTAAGAGCCGCTGCCGGGCGTCTTTCGGCAGAAGCAGCACTTCGGAGAGCACTGTGAGCGGCACCATCGTCTTTGCGCGAAGAAGCCGCTTCTTCGCCTCCGGGAGCGGGCGAGAGCGGCAGCTTCGGAAAGGTGAAGAAGGAAGCTGTACAACACTGGGATTGTGTGCGCAGCTTGCCAACTGATAGAAAACAGTACTTTTGCACACTCCTGACTTTGCCAATCAGATGAACATTCGATTGGAAGCTGTTTTGGACAACTTTTCTTTTCTTCATGCCAAACACTTGGCAGACCTCCGTGCAACGTCTAGAACACGATGGCAGATGTTTTCTGTGCTGGCACAGGTTTTCCCTGCCAGACATAGTGGAAAAGCTTTTTGCTAAGATGTAGACGAGAAGACGCGCTAAAGACGATAGTACGATGCTCTCCGGAGCTAAGAGCCGCTGCCGGGCGTCTTTCGGCAGAAGCAGCACTCCGGAGAGCACTGTGAGCGGCACCATCGTCTTCGCGCGAAGAAGCCGCCTCTTCGCCTCCGGGAGCCGGCGAGAGCGGCAGCTTCGGAAAGGTGAAGAAGGAAGCTGTACAACACTGGGATTGTGTGCGCAGCTTGCCAACTGATAGAAAACAGTACTTTTGCACTCTCCTGACTTTGCCAATCACATGAACATTCGATTGGAAGCTGTTTTGGACAACTTTTCTTTTCTTCATGCCAAACACTTGGCAGACCTCCGTGCAACGTCTAGAACACGATGGCAGATGTTTTCTGTGCTGGCACAGTTTTTCCCTGCCAGACATAGTGGAAAAGCTTTTTGCTAAGATGTAGACGAGAAGACGCGCTAAAGACGATAGTACGATGCTCTCCGGAGCTAAGAGCCGCTGCCGGGCGTCTTTCGGCAGAAGCAGCGCTAAGGAGAGCACTGTGAGCGGCACCATCGTCTTTGCGCGAAGAAGGCGCTTCTTCGCCTCCGGGAGCCGGCGAAAGCGGCAGCTTCGGAAAGGTGAAGAAGGAAGCTGTACAACACTGGGATTGTGTGCGCAGCTTGCCAACTGATAGGAAACAGTACTTTTGCACTCTCCTGACTTTGCCAATCACATGAACATTCGATTGGAAGCTGTTTTGGACAACTTTTCTTTTCTTCATGCCAAACACTTGGCAGACCTCCGTGCAACGTCTAGAACACGATGGCAGATGTTTTCTGTGGTGGCACAGGTTTTCCCTGCCAGACATAGTGGAAAAGCTTTTTGCTAAGATGTAGACGAGAAGACGCGCTAAAGACGATAGTACGATGCTCTCCGGAGCTAAGAGCCGCTGCCGGGCGTCTTTCGGCAGAAGCAGCACTCCGGAGAGCACTGTGAGCGGCACCATCGTCTTCGCGCGAAGAAGCCGCTTCTTCGCCTCCGGGAGCCGGCGAGAGCGGCAGCTTCGGAAAGGTGAAGAAGGAAGCTGTACAACACTGGGATTGTGTGCGCAGCTTGCCAACTGATAGGAAACAGTACTTTTGCACTCTCCTGACTTTGCCAATCACATGAACATTCGATTGGAAGCTGTTTTGGACAACTTTTCTTTTCTTCATGCCAAACACTTGGCAGACCTCCGTGCAACGTCTAGAACACGATGGCAGATGTTTTCTGTGCTGGCACAGTTTTTCCCTGCCAGACATAGTGGAAAAGCTTTTTGCTAAGATGTAGACGAGAAGACGCGCTAAAGACGATAGTACGATGCTCTCCGGAGCTAAGAGCCGCTGCCGGGCGTCTTTCGGCAGAAGCCGCGCTAAGGAGAGCACTGTGAGCGGCACCATCGTCCTTGCGGGAAGAAGCCGCTTCTTCGCCTCCGGGAGCCGGCGAGAGCGGCAGCTTCGGAAAGGTGAAGAAGGAAGCTGTACAACACTGGGATTGTGTGCGCAGCTTGCCAATTGATAGAAAACAGTACTTTTGCACTCTCCTGACTTTGCCAATCCCATGAACATTCGATTGGAAGCTGTTTTGGACAACTTTTCTTTTCTTCATGCCAAACACTTGGCAGACCTCCGTGCAACGTCTAGAACACGATGGCAGATGTTTTCTGTGCTGGCACAGGTTTTCCCTGCCAGACATAGTGGAAAAGCTTTTTGCTAAGATGTAGACGAGAAGACGCGCTAAAGACGATAGTACGATGCTCTCCGGAGCTAAGAGCCGCTGCCGGGCGTCTTTCGGCAGAAGCAGCACTCCGGAGAGCACTGTGAGCGGCACCATCGTCTTTGCGCGAAGAAGCCGCCTCTTCGCCTCCGGGAGCCGGCGAGAGCGGCAGCTTCGGAAAGGTGAAGAAGGAAGCTGTACAACACTGGGATTGTGTGCGCAGCTTGCCAACTGATAGAAAACAGTACTTTTGCACTCTCCTGACTTTGCCAATCACATGAACATTCGATTGGAAGCTGTTTTGGACAACTTTTCTTTTCTTCATGCCAAACACTTGGCAGACCTCCGTGCAACGTCTAGAACACGATGGCAGATGTTTTCTGTGCTGGCACAGTTTTTCCCTGCCAGACATAGTGGAAAAGCTTTTTGCTAAGATGTAGACGAGAAGACGCGCTAAAGACGATAGTACGATGCTCTCCGGAGCTAAGAGCCGCTGCCGGGCGTCTTTCGGCAGAAGCAGCACTCCGGAGAGCACTGTGAGCGGCACCATCGTCTTCGCGCGAAGAAGCCGCCTCTTCGGCTCCGGGAGCCGGCGAGAGCGGCAGCTTCGGAAAGGTGAAGAAGGAAGCTGTACAACACTGGGATTGTGTGCGCAGCTTGCCAACTGATAGAAAACAGTACTTTTGCACTCTCCTGACTTTGCCAATCACATGAACATTCGATTGGAAGCTGTTTTGGACAACTTTTCTTTTCTTCATGCCAAACACTTGGCAGACCTCCGTGCAACGTCTAGAACACGATGGCAGATGTTTTCTGTGCTGGCACAGTTTTTCCCTGCCAGACATAGTGGAAAAGCTTTTTGCTAAGATGTAGACGAGAAGACGCGCTAAAGACGATAGTACGATGCTCTCCGGAGCTAAGAGCCGCTGCCGGGCGTCTTTCGGCAGAAGCAGCACTCCGGAGAGCACTGTGAGCGGCACCATCGTCTTCGCGCGAAGAAGCCGCTTCTTCGCCTCCGGGAGCCGGCGAGAGCGGCAGCTTCGGAAAGGTGAAGAAGGAAGCTGTACAACACTGGGATTGTGTGCGCAGCTTGCCAACTGATAGAAAACAGTACTTTTGCACTCTCCTGACTTTGCCAATCACATGAACATTCGATTGGAAGCTGTTTTGGACAACTTTTCTTTTCTTCATGCCAAACACTTGGCAGACCTCCGTGCAACGTCTAGAACACGATGGCAGATGTTTTCTGTGCTGGCACAGTTTTTCCCTGCCAGACATAGTGGAAAAGCTTTTTGCTAAGATGTAGACGAGAAGACGCGCTAAAGACGATAGTACGATGCTCTCCGGAGCTAAGAGCCGCTGCCGGGCGTCTTTCGGCAGAAGCAGCACTCCGGAGAGCACTGTGAGCGGCACCATCGTCTTCGCGCGAAGAAGCCGCCTCTTCGGCTCCGGGAGCCGGCGAGAGCGGCAGCTTCGGAAAGGTGAAGAAGGAAGCTGTACAACACTGGGATTGTGTGCGCAGCTTGCCAACTGATAGAAAACAGTACTTTTGCACTCTCCTGACTTTGCCAATCACATGAACATTCGATTGGAAGCTGTTTTGGACAACTTTTCTTTTCTTCATGCCAAACACTTGGCAGACCTCCGTGCAACGTCTAGAACACGATGGCAGATGTTTTCTGTGCTGGCACAGTTTTTCCCTGCCAGACATAGTGGAAAAGCTTTTTGCTAAGATGTAGACGAGAAGACGCGCTAAAGACGATAGTACGATGCTCTCCGGAGCTAAGAGCCGCTGCCGGGCGTCTTTCGGCAGAAGCAGCACTCCGGAGAGCACTGTGAGCGGCACCATCGTCTTCGCGCGAAGAAGCCGCTTCTTCGGCTCCGGGAGCCGGCGAGAGCGGCAGCTTCGGAAAGGTGAAGAAGGAAGCTGTACAACACTGGGATTGTGTGCGCAGCTTGCCAACTGATAGGAAACAGTACTTTTGCACTCTCCTGACTTTGCCAATCACATGAACATTCGATTGGAAGCTGTTTGGGACAACTTTTCTTTTCTTCATGCCAAACACTTGGCAGACCTCCGTGCAACGTCTAGAACACGATGGCAGATGTTTTCTGTGCTGGCACAGGTTTTCCCTGCCAGACATAGTGGAAAAGCTTTTTGCTAAGATGTAGACGAGAAGACGCGCTAAAGACGATAGTACGATGCTCTCCGGAGCTAAGAGCCGCTGCCGGGCGTCTTTCGGCAGAAGCCGCGCTAAGGAGAGCACTGTGAGCGGCACCATCGTCCATGCGGGAAGAAGCCGCTTCTTCGCCTCCGGGAGCCGGCGAGAGCGGCAGCTTCGGAAAGGTGAAGAAGGAAGCTGTACAACACTGGGATTGTGTGCGCAGCTTGCCAACTGATAGGAAACAGTACTTTTGCACTCTCCTGACTTTGCCAATCACATGAACATTCGATTGGAAGCTGTTTTGGACAACTTTTCTTTTCTTCATGCCAAACACTTGGCAGACCTCCGTGCAACGTCTAGAACACGATGGCAGATGTTTTCTGTGCTGGCACAGTTTTTCCCTGCCAGACATAGTGGAAAAGCTTTTTGCTAAGATGTAGACGAGAAGACGCGCTAAAGACGATAGTACGATGCTCTCCGGAGCTAAGAGCCGCTGCCGGGCGTCTTTCGGCAGAAGCAGCACTCCGGAGAGCACTGTGAGCGGCACCATCGTCTTCGCGCGAAGAAGCCGCTTCTTCGGCTCCGGGAGCCGGCGAGAGCGGCAGCTTCGGAAAGGTGAAGAAGGAAGCTGTACAACACTGGGATTGTGTGCGCAGCTTGCCAACTGATAGGAAACAGTACTTTTGCACTCTCCTGACTTTGCCAATCACATGAACATTCGATTGGAAGCTGTTTTGGACAACTTTTCTTTTCTTCATGCCAAACACTTGGCAGACCTCCGTGCAACGTCTAGAACACGATGGCAGATGTTTTCTGTGCTGGCACAGTTTTTCCCTGCCAGACATAGTGGAAAAGCTTTTTGCTAAGATGTAGACGAGAAGACGCGCTAAAGACGATAGTACGATGCTCTCCGGAGCTAAGAGCCGCTGCCGGGCGTCTTTCGGCAGAAGCAGCACTCCGGAGAGCACTGTGAGCGGCACCATCGTCTTCGCGCGAAGAAGCCGCTTCTTCGGCTCCGGGAGCCGGCGAGAGCGGCAGCTTCGGAAAGGTGAAGAAGGAAGCTGTACAACACTGGGATTGTGTGCGCAGCTTGCCAACTGATAGAAAACAGTACTTTTGCACTCTCCTGACTTTGCCAATCACATGAACATTCGATTGGAAGCTGTTTTGGACAACTTTTCTTTTCTCCCTGCCAAACACTTGGCAGACCTCCGTGCAACGTCTAGAACACGATGGCAGATGTTTTCTGTGCTGGCACAGTTTTTCCCTGCCAGACATAGTGGAAAAGCTTTTTGCTAAGATGTAGACGAGAAGACGCGCTAAAGACGATAGTACGATGCTCTCCGGAGCTAAGAGCCGCTGCCGGGCGTCTTTCGGCAGAAGCAGCACTTCGGAGAGCACTGTGAGCGGCACCATCGTCTTTGCGCGAAGAAGCCGCTTCTTCGGCTCCGGGAGCCGGCGAGAGCGGCAGCTTCGGAAAGGTGAAGAAGGAAGCTGTACAACACTGGGATTGTGTGCGCAGCTTGCCAACTGATAGAAAACAGTACTTTTGCACTCTCCTGACTTTGCCAATCACATGAACATTCGATTGGAAGCTGTTTTGGACAACTTTTCTTTTCTCCCTTCCAAACACTTGGCAGACCTCCGTGCAACGTCTAGAACACGATGGCAGATGTTTTCTGTGCTGGCACAGTTTTTCCCTGCCAGACATAGTGGAAAAGCTTTTTGCTAAGATGTAGACGAGAAGACGCGCTAAAGACGATAGTACGATGCTCTCCAGAGCTAAGAGCCGCTGCCGGGCGTCTTTCGGCAGAAGCAGCACTCCGGAGAGCACTGTGAGCGGCACCATCGTCTTCGCGCGAAGAAGCCGCCTCTTCGCCTCCGGGAGCCGGCGAGAGCGGCAGCTTCGGAAAGGTGAAGAAGGAAGCTGTACAACACTGGGATTGTGTGCGCAGCTTGCCAACTGATAGGAAACAGTACTTTTGCACTCTCCTGACTTTGCCAATCACATGAACATTCGATTGGAAGCTGTTTTGGACAACTTTTCTTTTCTTCATGCCAAACACTTGGCAGACCTCCGTGCAACGTCTAGAACACGATGGCAGATGTTTTCTGTGCTGGCACAGGTTTTCCCTGCCAGACATAGTGGAAAAGCTTTTTGCTAAGATGTAGACGAGAAGACGCGCTAAAGACGATAGTACGATGCTCTCCGGAGCTAAGAGCCGCTGCCGGGCGTCTTTCGGCAGAAGCAGCGCTAAGGAGAGCACTGTGAGCGGCACCATCGTCTTTGCGCGAAGAAGCCGCTTCTTCGCCTCCGGGAGCCGGCGAAAGCGGCAGCTTCGGAAAGGTGAAGAAGGAAGCTGTACAACACTGGGATTGTGTGCGCAGCTTGCCAACTGATAGGAAACAGTACTTTTGCACTCTCCTGACTTTGCCAATCACATGAATATTCGATTGGAAGCTGTTTTGGACAACTTTTCTTTTCTTCATGCCAAACACTTGGCAGACCTCCGTGCAACGTCTAGAACACGATGGCAGATGTTTTCTGTGCTGGCACAGGTTTTCCCTGCCAGACATAGTGGAAAAGCTTTTTGCTAAGATGTAGACGAGAAGACGCGCTAAAGACGATAGTACGATGCTCTCCGGAGCTAAGAGCCGCTGCCGGGCGTCTTTCGGCAGAAGCAGCACTCCGGAGAGCACTGTGAGCGGCACCATCGTCTTCGCGCGAAGAAGGCGCTTCTTCGCCTCCGGGAGCCGGCGAGAGCGGCAGCTTCGGAAAGGTGAAGAAGGAAGCTGTACAACACTGGGATTGTGTGCGCAGCTTGCCAACTAATAGGAAACAGTACTTTTGCACTCTCCTGACTTTGCCAATCACATGAACATTCGATTGGAAGCTGTTTTGGACAACTTTTCTTTTCTTCATGCCAAACACTTGGCAGACCTCCGTGCAACGTCTAGAACACGATGGCAGATGTTTTCTGTGCTGGCACAGTTTTTCCCTGCCAGACATAGTGGAAAAGCTTTTTGCTAAGATGTAGACGAGAAGACGCGCTAAAGACGATAGTACGATGCTCTCCGGAGCTAAGAGCCGCTGCCGGGCGTCTTTCGGCAGAAGCAGCACTCCGGAGAGCACTGTGAGCGGCACCATCGTCTTCGCGCGAAGAAGGCGCTTCTTCGCCTCCAGGAGCCGGCGAGAGCGGCAGCTTCGGAAAGGTGAAGAAGGAAGCTGTACAACACTGGGATTGTGTGCGCAGCTTGCCAACTGATAGGAAACAGTACTTTTGCACTCTCCTGACTTTGCCAATCACATGAACATTCGATTGGAAGCTGTTTTGGACAACTTTTCTTTTCTTCATGCCAAACACTTGGCAGACCTCCGTGCAACGTCTAGAACACGATGGCAGATGTTTTCTGTGCTGGCACAGTTTTTCCCTGCCAGACATAGTGGAAAAGCTTTTTGCTAAGATGTAGACGAGAAGACGCGCTAAAGACGATAGTACGATGCTCTCCGGAGCTAAGAGCCGCTGCCGGGCGTCTTTCGGCAGAAGCAGCACTCTGGAGAGCACTGTGAGCGGCACCATCGTCTTTGCGCGAAGAAGCCGCTTCTTCGCCTCCGGGAGCGGGCGAGAGCGGCAGCTTTGGGAAGGTGAAGAAGGAAGCTGTACAACACTGGGATTGTGTGCGCAGCTTGCCAACTGATAGAAAACAGTACTTTTGCACTCTCCTGACTTTGCCAATCACATGAACATTCGATTGGAAGCTGTTTTGGACAACTTTTCTTTTCTTCATGCCAAACACTTGGCAGACCTCCGTGCAACGTCTAGAACACGATGGCAGATGTTTTCTGTGCTGGCACAGTTTTTCCCTGCCAGACATAGTGGAAAAGCTTTTTGCTAAGATGTAGACGAGAAGACGCGCTAAAGACGATAGTACGATGCTCTCCGGAGCTAAGAGCCGCTGCCGGGCGTCTTTCGGCAGAAGCAGCACTCCGGAGAGCACTGTGAGCGGCACCATCGTCTTCGCGCGAAGAAGGCGCTTCTTCGGCTCCGGGAGCCGGCGAGAGCGGCAGCTTCGAAAAGGTGAAGAAGGAAGCTGTACAACACTGGGATTGTGTGCGCAGCTTGCCAACTGATAGGAAACAGTACTTTTGCACTCTCCTGACTTTGCCAATCACATGAACATTCGATTGGAAGCTGTTTTGGACAACTTTTCTTTTCTTCATGCCAAACACTTGGCAGACCTCCGTGCAACGTCTAGAACACGATGGCAGATGTTTTCTGTGCTGGCACAGTTTTTCCCTGCCAGACATAGTGGAAAAGCTTTTTGCTAAGATGTAGACGAGAAGACGCGCTAAAGACGATAGTACGATGCTCTCCGGAGCTAAGAGCCGCTGCCGGGCATCTTTCGGCAGAAGCAGCGCTCCGGAGAGCACTGTGAGCGGCACCATCGTCTTTGCGCGAAGAAGCCGCTTCTTCGCCTCCGGGAGCGGGCGAGAGCGGCAGCTTCGGAAAGGTGAAGAAGGAAGCTGTACAACACTGGGATTGTGTGCGCAGCTTGCCAACTGATAGAAAACAGTACTTTTGCACTCTCCTGACTTTGCCAATCACATGAACATTCGATTGGAAGCTGTTTTGGACAACTTTTCTTTTCTTCATGCCAAACACTTGGCAGACCTCCGTGCAACGTCTAGAACACGATGGCAGATGTTTTCTGTGCTGGCACAGTTTTTCCCTGCCAGACATAGTGGAAAAGCTTTTTGCTAAGATGTAGACGAGAAGACGCGCTAAAGACGATAGTACGATGCTCTCCGGAGCTACGAGCCGATGTCGGGCGTCTTTCGGCAGAAGCAGCACTCCGGAGAGCACTGTGAGCGGCACCATCGTCTTTCTGCGAAGGAGCCGCTTCTTCGCCTCCGGGAGCCGGCGCGAGCGGCAGCTTCGGAAAGGTGAAGAAGGAAGCTGTACAACACTGGGATTGTGTGCGCAGCTTGCCAACTGATAGGAAACAGTACTTTTGCACTCTCCTGACTTTGCCAATCACATGAACATTCGATTCGAAGCTGTTTTGGACAACTTTTCTTTTCTTCATGCCAAACACTTGGCAGACCTCCGTGCAACGTCTAGAACACGATGGCTGATGTTTTCTGTGCTGGCACAGGTTTTCCCTGCCAGACATAGTGGAAAAGCTTTTTGCTAAGATGTAGACGAGAAGACGCGCTAAAGACGATAGTACGATGCTCTCCGGAGCTACGAGCCGCTGCCGGGCGTCTTTCGGCAGAAGCAGCACTCCGGAGAGCACTGTGAGCGGCACCATCGTCTTTGCGGGAAGAAGCCGCTTCTTCGCCTCCGGGAGCCGGCGAGAGCGGCAGCTTCAGAAAGGTGAAGAAGGAAGCTGTACAACACTGGGATTGTGTGCGCAGCTTGCCAACTGATAGGAAACAGTACTTTTGCACTCTCCTGACTTTGCCAATCACATGAACATTCGATTGGAAGCTGTTTTGGACAACTTTTCTTTTCTTCATGCCAAACACTTGGCAGACCTCCGTGCAACGTCTAGAACACGATGGCAGATGTTTTCTGTGCTGGCACAGGTTTTCCCTGCCAGACATAGTGGAAAAGCTTTTTGCTAAGATGTAGACGAGAAGACGCGTTAAAGACGATAGTACGATGCTCTCCAGAGCTAAGAGCCGCTGCCGGGCGTCTTTCGGCAGAAGCAGCGCTAAGGAGAGCACTGTGAGCGGCACCATCGTCTTTGCGCGAAGAAGCCGCTTCTTCGGCTCCGGGAGCCGGCGAGAGCGGCAGCTTCGGAAAGGTGAAGAAGGAAGCTGTACAACACTGGGATTGTGTGCGCAGCTTGCCAACTGATAGAAAACAGTACTTTTGCACTCTCCTGACTTTGCCAATCACATGAACATTCGATTGGAAGCTGTTTTGGACAACTTTTCTTTTCTTCATGCCAAACACTTGGCAGACCTCCGTGCAACGTCTAGAACACGATGGCAGATGTTTTCTGTGCTGGCACAGTTTTTCCCTGCCAGACAGAGTGGAAAAGCTTTTTGCTAAGATGTAGACGAGAAGACGCGCTAAAGACGATAGTACGATGCTCTCCGGAGCTAAGAGCCGCTGCCGGGCGTCTTTCGGCAGAAGCAGCACTTCTGAGAGCACTCTGAGCAGCACCATCGTCTTTGCGCGAAGAAGCCGCTTCTTCGCCTCCGGGAGCGGGCGAGAGCGGCAGCTTCGGAAAGGTGAAGAAGGAAGCTGTACAACACTGGGATTGTGTGCGCAGCTTGCCAACTGATAGAAAACAGTACTTTTGCACTCTCCTGACTTTGCCAATCACATGAACATTCGATTGGAAGCTGTTTTGTACAACTTTTCTTTTCTTCATGCCAAACACTTGGCAGACCTCCGTGCAACGTCTAGAACACGATGGCAGATGTTTTCTGTGCTGGCACAGTTTTTCCCTGCCAGACATAGTGGAAAAGCTTTTTGCTAAGATGTAGACGAGAAGACGCGCTAAAGACGATAGTACGATGCTCTCCGGAGCTAAGAGCCGCTGCCGGGCGTCTTTCGGCAGAAGCAGCACTCCGGAGAGCACTGTGAGCGGCACCATCGTCTTCGCGCGAAGAAGGCGCTTCTTCGCCTCCAGGAGCCGGCGAGAGCGGCAGCTTCGGAAAGGTGAAGAAGGAAGCTGTACAACACTGGGATTGTGTGCGCAGCTTGCCAACTGATAGGAAACAGTACTTTTGCACTCTCCTGACTTTGCCAATCACATGAACATTCGATTGGAAGCTGTTTTGGACAACTTTTCTTTTCTTCATGCCAAACACTTGGCAGACCTCCGTGCAACGTCTAGAACACGATGGCAGATGTTTTCTGTGCTGGCACAGTTTTTCCCTGCCAGACATAGTGGAAAAGCTTTTTGCTAAGATGTAGACGAGAAGATGCGCTAAAGACGATAGTACGATGCTCTCCGGAGCTAAGAGCCGCTGCCGGGCGTCTTTCGGCAGAAGCAGCACTCTGGAGAGCACTGTGAGCGGCACCATCGTCTTTGCGCGAAGAAGCCGCTTCTTCGCCTCCGGGAGCGGGCGAGAGCGGCAGCTTTGGGAAGGTGAAGAAGGAAGCTGTACAACACTGGGATTGTGTGCGCAGCTTGCCAACTGATAGAAAACAGTACTTTTGCACTCTCCTGACTTTGCCAATCACATGAACATTCGATTGGAAGCTGTTTTGGACAACTTTTCTTTTCTTCATGCCAAACACTTGGCAGACCTCCGTGCAACGTCTAGAACACGATGGCAGATGTTTTCTGTGCTGGCACAGTTTTTCCCTGCCAGACATAGTGGAAAAGCTTTTTGCTAAGATGTAGACGAGAAGACGCGCTAAAGACGATAGTACGATGCTCTCCGGAGCTAAGAGCCGCTGCCGGGCGTCTTTCGGCAGAAGCAGCACTCCGGAGAGCACTGTGAGCGGCACCATCGTCTTCGCGCGAAGAAGGCGCTTCTTCGGCTCCGGGAGCCGGCGAGAGCGGCAGCTTCGGAAAGGTGAAGAAGGAAGCTGTACAACACTGGGATTGTGTGCGCAGCTTGCCAACTGATAGGAAACAGTACTTTTGCACTCTCCTGACTTTGCCAATCACATGAACATTCGATTGGAAGCTGTTTTGGACAACTTTTCTTTTCTTCATGCCAAACACTTGGCAGACCTCCGTGCAACGTCTAGAACACGATGGCAGATGTTTTCTGTGCTGGCACAGTTTTTCCCTGCCAGACATAGTGGAAAAGCTTTTTGCTAAGATGTAGACGAGAAGACGCGCTAAAGACGATAGTACGATGCTCTCCGGAGCTAAGAGCCGCTGCCGGGCATCTTTCGGCAGAAGCAGCGCTCCGGAGAGCACTGTGAGCGGCACCATCGTCTTTGCGCGAAGAAGCCGCTTCTTCGCCTCCGGGAGCGGGCGAGAGCGGCAGCTTCGGAAAGGTGAAGAAGGAAGCTGTACAACACTGGGATTGTGTGCGCAGCTTGCCAACTGATAGAAAACAGTACTTTTGCACTCTCCTGACTTTGCCAATCACATGAACATTCGATTGGAAGCTGTTTTGGACAACTTTTCTTTTCTTCATGCCAAACACTTGGCAGACCTCCGTGCAACGTCTAGAACACGATGGCAGATGTTTTCTGTGCTGGCACAGTTTTTCCCTGCCAGACATAGTGGAAAAGCTTTTTGCTAAGATGTAGACGAGAAGACGCGCTAAAGACGATAGTACGATGCTCTCCGGAGCTAAGAGCCGCTGCCGGGCGTCTTTCGGCAGAAGCAGCACTCCGGAGAGCACTGTGAGCGGCACTATCGTCTTTGCGCGAAGAAGCCGCTTCTTCGCCTCCGGGAGCCGGCGAGAGCGGCAGCTTCGGAAAGGTGAAGAAGGAAGCTGTACAACACTGGGATTGTGTGCGCAGCTTGCCAACTGATACGAAACAGTACTTTTGCACTCTCCTGACTTTGCCAATCACATGAACATTCGATTGGAAGCTGTTTTGGACAACTTTTCTTTTCTTCATGCCAAACACTTGGCAGACCTCCGTGCAACGTCTAGAACACGATGGCAGATGTTTTCTGTGCTGGCACAGTTTTTCCCTGCCAGACATAGTGGAAAAGCTTTTTGCTAAGATGTAGACGAGAAGACGCGCTAAAGACGATAGTACGATGCTCTCCGGAGCTAAGAGCCGCTGCCGGGCGTCTTTCGGCAGAAGCAGCACTCTGGAGAGCACTGTGAGCGGCACCATCGTCTTTGCGCGAAGAAGCCGCTTCTTCGCCTCCGGGAGCGGGCGAGAGCGGCAGCTTTGGGAAGGTGAAGAAGGAAGCTGTACAACACTGGGATTGTGTGCGCAGCTTGCCAACTGATAGAAAACAGTACTTTTGCACTCTCCTGACTTTGCCAATCACATGAACATTCGATTGGAAGCTGTTTTGGACAACTTTTCTTTTCTTCATGCCAAACACTTGGCAGACCTCCGTGCAACGTCTAGAACACGATGGCAGATGTTTTCTGTGCTGGCACAGTTTTTCCCTGCCAGACATAGTGGAAAAGCTTTTTGCTAAGATGTAGACGAGAAGACGCGCTAAAGACGATAGTACGATGCTCTCCGGAGCTAAGAGCCGCTGCCGGGCGTCTTTCGGCAGAAGCAGCACTCCGGAGAGCACTGTGAGCGGCACCATCGTCTTCGCGCGAAGAAGGCGCTTCTTCGGCTCCGGGAGCCGGCGAGAGCGGCAGCTTCGGAAAGGTGAAGAAGGAAGCTGTACAACACTGGGATTGTGTGCGCAGCTTGCCAACTGATAGGAAACAGTACTTTTGCACTCTCCTGACTTTGCCAATCACATGAACATTCGATTGGAAGCTGTTTTGGACAACTTTTCTTTTCTTCATGCCAAACACTTGGCAGACCTCCGTGCAACGTCTAGAACACGATGGCAGATGTTTTCTGTGCTGGCACAGTTTTTCCCTGCCAGACATAGTGGAAAAGCTTTTTGCTAAGATGTAGACGAGAAGACGCGCTAAAGACGATAGTACGATGCTCTCCGGAGCTACGAGCCGATGTCGGGCATCTTTCGGCAGAAGCAGCGCTCCGGAGAGCACTGTGAGCGGCACCATCGTCTTTCTGCGAAGGAGCCGCTTCTTCGCCTCCGGGAGCCGGCGCGAGCGGCAGCTTCGGAAAGGTGAAGAAGGAAGCTGTACAACACTGGGATTGTGTGCGCAGCTTGCCAACTGATAGGAAACAGTACTTTTGCACTCTCCTGACTTTGCCAATCACATGAACATTCGATTCGAAGCTGTTTTGGACAACTTTTCTTTTCTTCATGCCAAACACTTGGCAGACCTCCGTGCAACGTCTAGAACACGATGGCTGATGTTTTCTGTGCTGGCACAGGTTTTCCCTGCCAGACATAGTGGAAAAGCTTTTTGCTAAGATGTAGACGAGAAGACGCGCTAAAGACGATAGTACGATGCTCTCCGGAGCTACGAGCCGCTGCCGGGCGTCTTTCGGCAGAAGCAGCACTCCGGAGAGCACTGTGAGCGGCACCATCGTCTTTGCGGGAAGAAGCCGCTTCTTCGCCTCCGGGAGCCGGCGAGAGCGGCAGCTTCAGAAAGGTGAAGAAGGAAGCTGTACAACACTGGGATTGTGTGCGCAGCTTGCCAACTGATAGGAAACAGTACTTTTGCACTCTCCTGACTTTGCCAATCACATGAACATTCGATTGGAAGCTGTTTTGGACAACTTTTCTTTTCTTCATGCCAAACACTTGGCAGACCTCCGTGCAACGTCTAGAACACGATGGCAGATGTTTTCTGTGCTGGCACAGGTTTTCCCTGCCAGACATAGTGGAAAAGCTTTTTGCTAAGATGTAGACGAGAAGACGCGTTAAAGACGATAGTACGATGCTCTCCAGAGCTAAGAGCCGCTGCCGGGCGTCTTTCGGCAGAAGCAGCGCTAAGGAGAGCACTGTGAGCGGCACCATCGTCTTTGCGCGAAGAAGCCGCTTCTTCGGCTCCGGGAGCCGGCGAGAGCGGCAGCTTCGGAAAGGTGAAGAAGGAAGCTGTACAACACTGGGATTGTGTGCGCAGCTTGCCAACTGATAGAAAACAGTACTTTTGCACTCTCCTGACTTTGCCAATCACATGAACATTCGATTGGAAGCTGTTTTGGACAACTTTTCTTTTCTTCATGCCAAACACTTGGCAGACCTCCGTGCAACGTCTAGAACACGATGGCAGATGTTTTCTGTGCTGGCACAGTTTTTCCCTGCCAGACAGAGTGGAAAAGCTTTTTGCTAAGATGTAGACGAGAAGACGCGCTAAAGACGATAGTACGATGCTCTCCGGAGCTAAGAGCCGCTGCCGGGCGTCTTTCGGCAGAAGCAGCACTTCTGAGAGCACTCTGAGCAGCACCATCGTCTTTGCGCGAAGAAGCCGCTTCTTCGCCTCCGGGAGCGGGCGAGAGCGGCAGCTTCGGAAAGGTGAAGAAGGAAGCTGTACAACACTGGGATTGTGTGCGCAGCTTGCCAACTGATAGAAAACAGTACTTTTGCACTCTCCTGACTTTGCCAATCACATGAACATTCGATTGGAAGCTGTTTTGTACAACTTTTCTTTTCTTCATGCCAAACACTTGGCAGACCTCCGTGCAACGTCTAGAACACGATGGCAGATGTTTTCTGTGCTGGCACAGTTTTTCCCTGCCAGACATAGTGGAAAAGCTTTTTGCTAAGATGTAGACGAGAAGACGCGCTAAAGACGATAGTACGATGCTCTCCGGAGCTAAGAGCCGCTGCCGGGCGTCTTTCGGCAGAAGCAGCACTCCGGAGAGCACTGTGAGCGGCACCATCGTCTTCGCGCGAAGAAGGCGCTTCTTCGCCTCCAGGAGCCGGCGAGAGCGGCAGCTTCGGAAAGGTGAAGAAGGAAGCTGTACAACACTGGGATTGTGTGCGCAGCTTGCCAACTGATAGGAAACAGTACTTTTGCACTCTCCTGACTTTGCCAATCACATGAACATTCGATTGGAAGCTGTTTTGGACAACTTTTCTTTTCTTCATGCCAAACACTTGGCAGACCTCCGTGCAACGTCTAGAACACGATGGCAGATGTTTTCTGTGCTGGCACAGTTTTTCCCTGCCAGACATAGTGGAAAAGCTTTTTGCTAAGATGTAGACGAGAAGATGCGCTAAAGACGATAGTACGATGCTCTCCGGAGCTAAGAGCCGCTGCCGGGCGTCTTTCGGCAGAAGCAGCACTCTGGAGAGCACTGTGAGCGGCACCATCGTCTTTGCGCGAAGAAGCCGCTTCTTCGCCTCCGGGAGCGGGCGAGAGCGGCAGCTTTGGGAAGGTGAAGAAGGAAGCTGTACAACACTGGGATTGTGTGCGCAGCTTGCCAACTGATAGAAAACAGTACTTTTGCACTCTCCTGACTTTGCCAATCACATGAACATTCGATTGGAAGCTGTTTTGGACAACTTTTCTTTTCTTCATGCCAAACACTTGGCAGACCTCCGTGCAACGTCTAGAACACGATGGCAGATGTTTTCTGTGCTGGCACAGTTTTTCCCTGCCAGACATAGTGGAAAAGCTTTTTGCTAAGATGTAGACGAGAAGACGCGCTAAAGACGATAGTACGATGCTCTCCGGAGCTAAGAGCCGCTGCCGGGCGTCTTTCGGCAGAAGCAGCACTCCGGAGAGCACTGTGAGCGGCACCATCGTCTTCGCGCGAAGAAGGCGCTTCTTCGGCTCCGGGAGCCGGCGAGAGCGGCAGCTTCGGAAAGGTGAAGAAGGAAGCTGTACAACACTGGGATTGTGTGCGCAGCTTGCCAACTGATAGGAAACAGTACTTTTGCACTCTCCTGACTTTGCCAATCACATGAACATTCGATTGGAAGCTGTTTTGGACAACTTTTCTTTTCTTCATGCCAAACACTTGGCAGACCTCCGTGCAACGTCTAGAACACGATGGCAGATGTTTTCTGTGCTGGCACAGTTTTTCCCTGCCAGACATAGTGGAAAAGCTTTTTGCTAAGATGTAGACGAGAAGACGCGCTAAAGACGATAGTACGATGCTCTCCGGAGCTAAGAGCCGCTGCCGGGCATCTTTCGGCAGAAGCAGCGCTCCGGAGAGCACTGTGAGCGGCACCATCGTCTTTGCGCGAAGAAGCCGCTTCTTCGCCTCCGGGAGCGGGCGAGAGCGGCAGCTTCGGAAAGGTGAAGAAGGAAGCTGTACAACACTGGGATTGTGTGCGCAGCTTGCCAACTGATAGAAAACAGTACTTTTGCACTCTCCTGACTTTGCCAATCACATGAACATTCGATTGGAAGCTGTTTTGGACAACTTTTCTTTTCTTCATGCCAAACACTTGGCAGACCTCCGTGCAACGTCTAGAACACGATGGCAGATGTTTTCTGTGCTGGCACAGTTTTTCCCTGCCAGACATAGTGGAAAAGCTTTTTGCTAAGATGTAGACGAGAAGACGCGCTAAAGACGATAGTACGATGCTCTCCGGAGCTAAGAGCCGCTGCCGGGCGTCTTTCGGCAGAAGCAGCACTCCGGAGAGCACTGTGAGCGGCACTATCGTCTTTGCGCGAAGAAGCCGCTTCTTCGCCTCCGGGAGCCGGCGAGAGCGGCAGCTTCGGAAAGGTGAAGAAGGAAGCTGTACAACACTGGGATTGTGTGCGCAGCTTGCCAACTGATACGAAACAGTACTTTTGCACTCTCCTGACTTTGCCAATCACATGAACATTCGATTGGAAGCTGTTTTGGACAACTTTTCTTTTCTTCATGCCAAACACTTGGCAGACCTCCGTGCAACGTCTAGAACACGATGGCAGATGTTTTCTGTGCTGGCACAGTTTTTCCCTGCCAGACATAGTGGAAAAGCTTTTTGCTAAGATGTAGACGAGAAGACGCGCTAAAGACGATAGTACGATGCTCTCCGGAGCTAAGAGCCGCTGCCGGGCGTCTTTCGGCAGAAGCAGCACTCTGGAGAGCACTGTGAGCGGCACCATCGTCTTTGCGCGAAGAAGCCGCTTCTTCGCCTCCGGGAGCGGGCGAGAGCGGCAGCTTTGGGAAGGTGAAGAAGGAAGCTGTACAACACTGGGATTGTGTGCGCAGCTTGCCAACTGATAGAAAACAGTACTTTTGCACTCTCCTGACTTTGCCAATCACATGAACATTCGATTGGAAGCTGTTTTGGACAACTTTTCTTTTCTTCATGCCAAACACTTGGCAGACCTCCGTGCAACGTCTAGAACACGATGGCAGATGTTTTCTGTGCTGGCACAGTTTTTCCCTGCCAGACATAGTGGAAAAGCTTTTTGCTAAGATGTAGACGAGAAGACGCGCTAAAGACGATAGTACGATGCTCTCCGGAGCTAAGAGCCGCTGCCGGGCGTCTTTCGGCAGAAGCAGCACTCCGGAGAGCACTGTGAGCGGCACCATCGTCTTCGCGCGAAGAAGGCGCTTCTTCGGCTCCGGGAGCCGGCGAGAGCGGCAGCTTCGGAAAGGTGAAGAAGGAAGCTGTACAACACTGGGATTGTGTGCGCAGCTTGCCAACTGATAGGAAACAGTACTTTTGCACTCTCCTGACTTTGCCAATCACATGAACATTCGATTGGAAGCTGTTTTGGACAACTTTTCTTTTCTTCATGCCAAACACTTGGCAGACCTCCGTGCAACGTCTAGAACACGATGGCAGATGTTTTCTGTGCTGGCACAGTTTTTCCCTGCCAGACATAGTGGAAAAGCTTTTTGCTAAGATGTAGACGAGAAGACGCGCTAAAGACGATAGTACGATGCTCTCCGGAGCTAAGAGCCGCTGCCGGGCATCTTTCGGCAGAAGCAGCGCTCCGGAGAGCACTGTGAGCGGCACCATCGTCTTTGCGCGAAGAAGCCGCTTCTTCGCCTCCGGGAGCGGGCGAGAGCGGCAGCTTCGGAAAGGTGAAGAAGGAAGCTGTACAACACTGGGATTGTGTGCGCAGCTTGCCAACTGATAGAAAACAGTACTTTTGCACTCTCCTGACTTTGCCAATCACATGAACATTCGATTGGAAGCTGTTTTGGCAACTTTTCTTTTCTTCATGCCAAACACTTGGCAGACCTCCGTGCAACGTCTAGAACACGATGGCAGATGTTTTCTGTGCTGGCACAGTTTTTCCCTGCCAGACATAGTGGAAAAGCTTTTTGCTAAGATGTAGACGAGAAGACGCGCTAAAGACGATAGTACGATGCTCTCCGGAGCTAAGAGCCGCTGCCGGGCGTCTTTCGGCAGAAGCAGCACTCCGGAGAGCACTGTGAGCGGCACTATCGTCTTTGCGCGAAGAAGCCGCTTCTTCGCCTCCGGGAGCCGGCGAGAGCGGCAGCTTCGGAAAGGTGAAGAAGGAAGCTGTACAACACTGGGATTGTGTGCGCAGCTTGCCAACTGATAGAAAACAGTACTTTTGCACTCTCCTGACTTTGCCAACCACATGAACATTCGATTGGAAGCTGTTTTGGACAACTTTTCTTTTCTTCATGCCAAACACTTGGCAGACCTCCGTGCAACGTCTAGAACACGATGGCAGATGTTTTCTGTGCTGGCACAGTTTTTCCCTGCCAGACATAGTGGAAAAGCTTTTTGCTAAGATGTAGACGAGAAGACGCGCTAAAGACGATAGTACGATGCTCTCCGGAGCTACGAGCCGATGTCGGGCGTCTTTCGGCAGAAGCAGCACTCCGGAGAGCACTGTGAGCGGCACCATCGTCTTTCTGCGAAGGAGCCGCTTCTTCGCCTCCGGGAGCCGGCGCGAGCGGCAGCTTCGGAAAGGTGAAGAAGGAAGCTGTACAACACTGGGATTGTGTGCGCAGCTTGCCAACTGATAGGAAACAGTACTTTTGCACTCTCCTGACTTTGCCAATCACATGAACATTCGATTCGAAGCTGTTTTGGACAACTTTTCTTTTCTTCATGCCAAACACTTGGCAGACCTCCGTGCAACGTCTAGAACACGATGGCTGATGTTTTCTGTGCTGGCACAGGTTTTCCCTGCCAGACATAGTGGAAAAGCTTTTTGCTAAGATGTAGACGAGAAGACGCGCTAAAGACGATAGTACGATGCTCTCCGGAGCTACGAGCCGCTGCCGGGCGTCTTTCGGCAGAAGCAGCACTCCGGAGAGCACTGTGAGCGGCACCATCGTCTTTGCGGGAAGAAGCCGCTTCTTCGCCTCCGGGAGCCGGCGAGAGCGGCAGCTTCAGAAAGGTGAAGAAGGAAGCTGTACAACACTGGGATTGTGTGCGCAGCTTGCCAACTGATAGGAAACAGTACTTTTGCACTCTCCTGACTTTGCCAATCACATGAACATTCGATTGGAAGCTGTTTTGGACAACTTTTCTTTTCTTCATGCCAAACACTTGGCAGACCTCCGTGCAACGTCTAGAACACGATGGCAGATGTTTTCTGTGCTGGCACAGGTTTTCCCTGCCAGACATAGTGGGAAAGCTTTTTGCTAAGATGTAGACGAGAAGACGCGTTAAAGACGATAGTACGATGCTCTCCAGAGCTAAGAGCCGCTGCCGGGCGTCTTTCGGCAGAAGCAGCGCTAAGGAGAGCACTGTGAGCGGCACCATCGTCTTTGCGCGAAGAAGCCGCTTCTTCGGCTCCGGGAGCCGGCGAGAGCGGCAGCTTCGGAAAGGTGAAGAAGGAAGCTGTACAACACTGGGATTGTGTGCGCAGCTTGCCAACTGATAGAAAACAGTACTTTTGCACTCTCCTGACTTTGCCAATCACATGAACATTCGATTGGAAGCTGTTTTGGACAACTTTTCTTTTCTTCATGCCAAACACTTGGCAGACCTCCGTGCAACGTCTAGAACACGATGGCAGATGTTTTCTGTGCTGGCACAGTTTTTCCCTGCCAGACAGAGTGGAAAAGCTTTTTGCTAAGATGTAGACGAGAAGACGCGCTAAAGACGATAGTACGATGCTCTCCGGAGCTAAGAGCCGCTGCCGGGCGTCTTTCGGCAGAAGCAGCACTTCTGAGAGCACTCTGAGCAGCACCATCGTCTTTGCGCGAAGAAGCCGCTTCTTCGCCTCCGGGAGCGGGCGAGAGCGGCAGCTTCGGAAAGGTGAAGAAGGAAGCTGTACAACACTGGGATTGTGTGCGCAGCTTGCCAACTGATAGAAAACAGTACTTTTGCACTCTCCTGACTTTGCCAATCACATGAACATTCGATTGGAAGCTGTTTTGTACAACTTTTATTTTCTCCCTTCCAAACACTTGGCAGACCTCCGTGCAACGTCTAGAACACGATGGCAGATGTTTTCTGTGCTGGCACAGTTTTTCCCTGCCAGACATAGTGGAAAAGCTTTTTGCTAAGATGTAGACGAGAAGACGCGCTAAAGACGATAGTACGATGCTCTCCGGAGCTAAGAGCCGCTGCCGGGCGTCTTTCGGCAGAAGCCGCGCTAAGGAGAGCACTGTGAGCGGCACCATCGTCCTTGCGGGAAGAAGCCGCTTCTTCGCCTCCGGGAGCCGGCGAGAGCGGCAGCTTCGGAAAGGTGAAGAAGGAAGCTGTACAACACTGGGATTGTGTGCGCAGCTTGCCAACTGATAGGAAACAGTACTTTTGCACTCTCCTGACTTTGCCAATCACATGAACATTCGATTGGAAGCTGTTTTGGACAACTTTTCTTTTCTTAATGCCAAACACTTGGCAGACATCCGTGCAACGTCTAGAACACGATGGCAGATGTTTTCTGTGCTGGCACAGGTTTTCCCTGCCAGACATAGTGGAAAAGCTTTTTGCTAAGATGTAGACGAGAAGACGCGCTAAAGACGATAGTACGATGCTCTCCGGAGCTAAGAGCCGCTGCCGGGAGTCTTTCGGCAGAAGCAGCACTCCGGAGAGCACTGTGAGCGGCACCATCGTCTTCGCGCGAAGAAGCCGCCTCTTCGCCTCCGGGAGCCGGCGAGAGCGGCAGCTTCGGAAAGGTGAAGAAGGAAGCTGTACAACACTGGGATTGTGTGCGCAGCTTGCCAACTGATAGGAAACAGTACTTTTGCACTCTCCTGACTTTGCCAATCACATGAACATTCGATTGGAAGCTGTTTTGGACAACTTTTCTTTTCTTCATGTCAAACACTTGGCAGACCTCCGTGCAACGTCTAGAACACGATGGCAGATGTTTTCTGTGCTGGCACAGGTTTTCCCTGCCAGACATAGTGGAAAAGCTTTTTGCTAAGATGTAGACGAGAAGACGCGCTAAAGACGATAGTACGATGCTCTCCGGAGCTAAGAGCCGCTGCCGGGCGTCTTTCGGCAGAAGCAGCACTTCGGAGAGCACTGTGAGCGGCACCATCGTCTTTGCGCGAAGAAGCCGCTTCTTCGCCTCCGGGAGCGGGCGAGAGCGGCAGCTTCGGAAAGGTGAAGAAGGAAGCTGTACAACACTGGGATTGTGTGCGCAGCTTGCCAACTGATAGGAAACAGTACTTTTGCACTCTCCTGACTTTGCCAATCACATGAACATTCGATTGGAAGCTGTTTTGGACAACTTTTCTTTTCTTCATGCCAAACACTTGGCAGACATCCGTGCAACGTCTAGAACACAATGGCAGATATTTTCTGTGCTGGCACAGTTTTTCCCTGCCAGACATAGTGGAAAAGCTTTTTGCTAAGATGTAGACGAGAAGACGCGCTAAAGACGATAGTACGATGCTCTCCGGAGCTAAGAGCCGCTGCCGGGAGTCTTTCGGCAGAAGCCGCGCTAATGAGAGCACTGTGAGCGGCACCATCGTCTTTGCGCGAAGAAGCCGCTTCTTCGCCTCCGGGAGCCGGCGAGAGCGGCAGCTTCAGAAAGGTGAAGAAGGAAGCTGTACAACACTGGGATTGTGTGCGCAGCTTGCCAACTGATAGGAAACAGTACTTTTGCACTCTCCTGACTTTGCCAATCACATGAACATTCGATTGGAAGCTGTTTTGGACAACTTTTCTTTTCTTCATGCCAAACACTTGGCAGACCTCCGTGCAACGTCTAGAACACGATGTTTTCTGTGCTGGCACAGGTTTTCCCTGCCAGACATAGTGGGAAAGCTTTTTGCTAAGATGTAGACGAGAAGACGCGCTAAAGACGATAGTACGATGCTCTCCGGAGCTAAGAGCCGCTGCCGGGAGTCTTTCGGCAGAAGCTACGCTAAGGAGAGCACTGTGAGCGGCACCATCGTCTTTGTGCGAAGAAGCCGCTTCTTCGTCTCCGGGAGCCGGCGAGAGCGGCAGCTTCGGAAAGGTGAAGAAGGAAGCTGTACAACACTGGGATTGTGTGCGCAGCTTGCCAACTGATAGACAACAGTACTTTTGCACACTCCTGACTTTGCCAATCACATGAACATTCGATTGGAAGCTGTTTTGGACAACTTTTCTTTACTCCCTGCCAAACACTTGGCAGACCTCCGTGCAACGTCTAGAACACGATGGCAGATGTTTTCTGTGCTGGCACAGTTTTTCCCTGCCAGACATAGTGGAAAAGCTTTTTGCTAAGATGTAGACGAGAAGACGCGCTAAAGACGATAGTACGATGCTCTCCGGAGGTAAGAGCCGCTGCCGGGCGTCTTTCGGCAGAAGCCGCGCTAAGGAGAGCACTGTGAGCGGCACCATCGTCCTTGCGGGAAGAAGCCGCTTCTTCGGCTCCGGGAGCCGGCGAGAGCGGCAGCTTCGGAAAGGTGAAGAAGGAAGCTGTACAACACTGGGATTGTGTGCGCAGCTTGCCAACTGATAGAAAACAGTACTTTTGCACTCTCCTGACTTTGCCAATCACATGAACATTCGATTGGAAGCTGTTTTGGACAACTTTTCTTTTCTTCATGCCAAACACTTGGCAGACCTCCGTGCAACGTCTAGAACACGATGGCAGATGTTTTCTGTGCTGGCACAGTTTTTCCCTGCCAGACATAGTGGAAAAGCTTTTTGCTAAGATGTAGACGAGAAGACGCGCTAAAGACGATAGTACGATGCTCTCCGGAGCTAAGAGCCGCTGCCAGGCGTCTTTCGGCAGAAGCAGCACTCCGGAGAGCACTGTGAGCGGCACCATCGTCTTCGCGCGAAGAAGCCGCTTCTTCGGCTCCGGGAGCCGGCGAGAGCGGCAGCTTCGGAAAGGTGAAGAAGGAAGCTGTACAACACTGGGATTGTGTGCGCAGCTTGCCAACTGATAGGAAACAGTACTTTTGCACTCTCCTGACTTTGCCAATCACATGAACATTCGATTGGAAGCTGTTTTGGACAACTTTTCTTTTCTTCATGCCAAACACTTGGCAGACCTCCGTGCAACGTCTAGAACACGATGGCAGATGTTTTCTGTGCTGGCACAGTTTTTCCCTGCCAGACATAGTGGAAAAGCTTTTTGCTAAGATGTAGACGAGAAGACGCGCTAAAGACGATAGTACGATGCTCTCCGGAGGTAAGAGCCGCTGCCGGGCGTCTTTCGGCAGAAGCCGCGCTAAGGAGAGCACTGTGAGGGGCACCATCGTCTTTGCGCGAAGAAGCCGCTTCTTCGGCTCCGGGAGCCGGCGAGAGCGGCAGCTTCGGAAAGGTGAAGAAGGAAGCTGTACAACACTGGGATTGTGTGCGCAGCTTGCCAACTGATAGAAAACAGTACTTTTGCACTCTCCTGACTTTGCCAATCACATGAACATTCGATTGGAAGCTGTTTTGGACAACTTTTCTTTTCTTCATGCCAAACACTTGGCAGACCTCCGTGCAACGTCTAGAACACGATGGCAGATGTTTTCTGTGCTGGCACAGTTTTTCCCTGCCAGACATAGTGGAAAAGCTTTTTGCTAAGATGTAGACGAGAAGACGCGCTAAAGACGATAGTACAATGCTCTCCGGAGCTAAGAGCCGCTGCCGGGCGTCTTTCGGCAGAAGCAGCACTCCGGAGAGCACTGTGAGCGGCACCATCGTCTTCGCGCAAAGAAGCCGCTTCTTCGCCTCCGGGAGCCGGCGAGAGCGGCAGCTTCGGAAAGGTGAAGAAGGAAGCTGTACAACACTGGGATTGTGTGCGCAGCTTGCCAACTGATAGGAAACAGTACTTTTGCACTCTCCTGACTTTGCCAATCACATGAACATTCGATTGGAAGCTGTTTTGGACAACTTTTCTTTTCTTCATGCCAAACACTTGGCAGACCTCCGTGCAACGTCTAGAACACGATGGCAGATGTTTTCTGTGCTGGCACAGTTTTTCCCTGCCAGACATAGTGGAAAAGCTTTTTGCTAAGATGTAGACGAGAAGACGCGCTAAAGACGATAGTATGATGCTCTCCGGAGCTAAGAGCCGCTGCCAGGCGTCTTTCGGCAGAAGCAGCACTCCGGAGAGCACTGTGAGCGGCACCATCGTCTTTGCGCGAAGAAGCCGCTTCTTCGCCTCCGGGAGCCGGCGAGAGCGGCAGCTTCGGAAAGGTGAAGAAGGAAGCTGTACAACACTGGGATTGTGTGCGCACCTTGCCAACTGATAGAAAACAGTACTTTTGCACTCTTCTGACTTTGCCAATCACATGAACATTCGATTGGAAGCTGTTTTGGACAACTTTTCTTTTCTTCATGCCAAACACTTGGCAGACCTCCGTGCAACGTCTAGAACACGATGGCAGATGTTTTCTGTGCTGGCACAGTTTTTCCCTGCCAGACATAGTGGAAAAGCTTTTTGCTAAGATGTAGACGAGAAGACGCGCTAAAGACGATAGTACGATGCTCTCCGGAGCTAAGAGCCGCTGCCGGGCGTCTTTCGGCAGAAGCAGCACTCCGGAGAGCACTGTGAGCGGCACCATCGTCTTCGCGCGAAGAAGCCGCTTCTTCGGCTCCGGGAGCCGGCGAGAGCGGCAGCTTCGGAAAGGTGAAGAAGGAAGCTGTACAACACTGGGATTGTGTGCGCAGCTTGCCAACTGATAGGAAACAGTACTTTTGCACTCTCCTGACTTTGCCAATCACATGAACATTCGATTGGAAGCTGTTTTGGACAACTTTTCTTTTCTTCATGCCAAACACTTGGCAGACCTCCGTGCAACGTCTAGAACACGATGGCAGATGTTTTCTGTGCTGGCACAGTTTTTCCCTGCCAGACATAGTGGAAAAGCTTTTTGCTAAGATGTAGACGAGAAGACGCGCTAAAGACGATAGTACGATGCTCTCCGGAGCTAAGAGCCGCTGCCGGGCGTCTTTCGGCAGAAGCAGCACTTCGGAGAGCACTGTGAGCGGCACCATCGTCTTTGCGCGAAGAAGCCGCTTCTTCGCCTCCGGGAGCGGGCGAGAGCGGCAGCTTCGGAAAGGTGAAGAAGGAAGCTGTACAACACTGGGATTGTGTGCGCAGCTTGCCAACTGATAGAAAACAGTACTTTTGCACTCTTCTGACTTTGCCAATCACATGAACATTCGATTGGAAGCTGTTTTGGACAACTTTTCTTTTCTTCATGCCAAACACTTGGCAGACATCCGTGCAACGTCTAGAACACAATGGCAGATATTTTCTGTGCTGGCACAGTTTTTCCCTGCCAGACATAGTGGAAAAGCTTTTTGCTAAGATGTAGACGAGAAGACGCGCTAAAGACGATAGTACGATGCTCTCCGGAGCTAAGAGCCGCTGCCGGGAGTCTTTCGGCAGAAGCCGCGCTAATGAGAGCACTGTGAGCGGCACCATCGTCTTTGCGCGAAGAAGCCGCTTCTTCGGCTCCGGGAGCCGGCGAGAGCGGCAGCTTCAGAAAGGTGAAGAAGGAAGCTGTACAACACTGGGATTGTGTGCGCAGCTTGCCAACTGATAGGAAACAGTACTTTTGCACTCTCCTGACTTTGCCAATCACATGAACATTCGATTGGAAGCTGTTTTGGACAACTTTTCTTTTCTTCATGCCAAACACTTGGCAGACCTCCGTGCAACGTCTAGAACACGATGTTTTCTGTGCTGGCACAGGTTTTCCCTGCCAGACATAGTGGGAAAGCTTTTTGCTAAGATGTAGACGAGAAGACGCGCTAAAGACGATAGTACGATGCTCTCCGGAGCTAAGAGCCGCTGCCGGGAGTCTTTCGGCAGAAGCTGCGCTAAGGAGAGCACTGTGAGCGGCACCATCGTCTTTGTGCGAAGAAGCCGCTTCTTCGTCTCCGGGAGCCGGCGAGAGCGGCAGCTTCGGAAAGGTGAAGAAGGAAGCTGTACAACACTGGGATTGTGTGCGCAGCTTGCCAACTGATAGACAACAGTACTTTTGCACACTCCTGACTTTGCCAATCACATGAACATTCGATTGGAAGCTGTTTTGGACAACTTTTCTTTACTCCCTGCCAAACACTTGGCAGACCTCCGTGCAACGTCTAGAACACGATGGCAGATGTTTTCTGTGCTGGCACAGTTTTTCCCTGCCAGACATAGTGGAAAAGCTTTTTGCTAAGATGTAGACGAGAAGACGCGCTAAAGACGATAGTACGATGCTCTCCGGAGGTAAGAGCCGCTGCCGGGCGTCTTTCGGCAGAAGCAGCACTCCGGAGAGCACTGTGAGCGGCACCATCGTCTTCGCGCGAAGAAGCCGCTTCTTCGGCTCCGGGAGCGGGCGAGAGCGGCAGCTTCGGAAAGGTGAAGAAGGAAGCTGTACAACACTGGGATTGTGTGCGCAGCTTGCCAACTGATAGGAAACAGTACTTTTGCACTCTCCTGACTTTGCCAATCACATGAACATTCGATTGGAAGCTGTTTTGGACAACTTTTCTTTTCTTCATGCCAAACACTTGGCAGACCTCCGTGCAACGTCTAGAACACGATGGCAGATGTTTTCTGTGCTGGCACAGTTTTTCCCTGCCAGACATAGTGGAAAAGCTTTTTGCTAAGATGTAGACGAGAAGACGCGCTAAAGACGATAGTACGATGCTCTCCGGAGGTAAGAGCCGCTGCCGGGCGTCTTTCGGCAGAAGCCGCGCTAAGGAGAGCACTGTGAGCGGCACCATCGTCCTTGCGGGAAGAAGCCGCTTCTTCGCCTCCGGGAGCCGGCGAGAGCGGCAGCTTCGGAAAGGTGAAGAAGGAAGCTGTACAACACTGGGATTGTGTGCGCAGCTTGCCAACTGATAGAAAACAGTACTTTTGCACTCTCCTGACTTTGCCAATCACATGAACATTCGATTGGAAGCTGTTTTGGACAACTTTTCTTTTCTTCATGCCAAACACTTGGCAGACCTCCGTGCAACGTCTAGAACACGATGGCAGATGTTTTCTGTGCTGGCACAGGTTTTCCCTGCCAGACATAGTGGAAAAGCTTTTTGCTAAGATGTAGACGAGAAGACGCGCTAAAGACGATAGTACAATGCTCTCCGGAGCTAAGAGCCGCTGCCGGGCGTCTTTCGGCAGAAGCAGCACTCCGGAGAGCACTGTGAGCGGCACCATCGTCTTCGCGCAAAGAAGCCGCTTCTTCGCCTCCGGGAGCCGGCGAGAGCGGCAGCTTTGGAAAGGTGAAGAAGGAAGCTGTACAACACTGGGATTGTGTGCACAGCTTGCCAACTGATAGGAAACAGTACTTTTGCACTCTCCTGACTTTGCCAATCACATGAACATTCGATTGGAAGCTGTTTTGGACAACTTTTCTTTTCTTCATGCCAAACACTTGGCAGACCTCCGTGCAACGTCTAGAACACGATGGCAGATGTTTTCTGTGCTGGCACAGTTTTTCCCTGCCAGACATAGTGGAAAAGCTTTTTGCTAAGATGTAGACGAGAAGACGCGCTAAAGACGATAGTATGATGCTCTCCGGAGCTAAGAGCCGCTGCCAGGCGTCTTTCGGCAGAAGCAGCACTCCGGAGAGCACTGTGAGCGGCACCATCGTCTTTGCGCGAAGAAGCCGCTTCTTCGCCTCCGGGAGCCGGCGAGAGCGGCAGCTTCGGAAAGGTGAAGAAGGAAGCTGTACAACACTGGGATTGTGTGCGCAGCTTGCCAACTGATAGGAAACAGTACTTTTGCACTCTCCTGACTTTGCCAATCACATGAACATTCGATTGGAAGCTGTTTTGGACAACTTTTCTTTTCTTCATGCCAAACACTTGGCAGACCTCCGTGCAACGTCTAGAACACGATGGCAGATGTTTTCTGTGCTGGCACAGTTTTTCCCTGCCAGACATAGTGGAAAAGCTTTTTGCTAAGATGTAGACGAGAAGACGCGCTAAAGACGATAGTACGATGCTCTCCGGAGGTAAGAGCCGCTGCCGGGCGTCTTTCGGCAGAAGCCGCGCTAAGGAGAGCACTGTGAGCGGCACCATCGTCTTTGCGCGAAGAAGCCGCTTCTTCGTCTCCGGGAGCCGGCGAGAGCGGCAGCTTCGGAAAGGTGAAGAAGGAAGCTGTACAACACTGGGATTGTGTGCGCAGCTTGCCAACTGATAGAAAACAGTACTTTTGCACTCTCCTGACTTTGCCAATCACATGAACATTCGATTGGAAGCTGTTTTGGACAACTTTTCTTTTCTTCATGCCAAACACTTGGCAGACCTCCGTGCAACGTCTAGAACACGATGGCAGATGTTTTCTGTGCTGGCACAGTTTTTCCCTGCCAGACATAGTGGAAAAGCTTTTTGCTAAGATGTAGACGAGAAGACGCGCTAAAGACGATAGTACGATGCTCTCCGGAGCTAAGAGCCGCTGCCGGGCGTCTTTCGGCAGAAGCAGCGCTAAGGAGAGCACTGTGAGCGGCACCATCGTCTTTGCGCGAAGAAGCCGCTTCTTCGGCTCCGGGAGCCGGCGAGAGCGGCAGCTTCGGAAAGGTGAAGAAGGAAGCTGTACAACACTGGGATTGTGTGCGCAGCTTGCCAACTGATAGGAAACAGTACTTTTGCACTCTCCTGACTTTGCCAATCACATGAACATTCGATTGGAAGCTGTTTTGGACAACTTTTCTTTTCTTCATGCCAAACACTTGGCAGACCTCCGTGCAACGTCTAGAACACGATGGCAGATGTTTTCTGTGCTGGCACAGTTTTTCCCTGCCAGACAGAGTGGAAAAGCTTTTTGCTAAGATGTAGACGAGAAGACGCGCTAAAGACGATAGTACGATGCTCTCCGGAGCTAAGAGCCGCTGCCGGGCGTCTTTCGGCAGAAGCAGCACTTCGGAGAGCACTCTGAGCGGCACCATCGTCTTTGCGCGAAGAAGCCGCTTCTTCGCCTCCGGGAGCGGGCGAGAGCGGCAGCTTCGGAAAGGTGAAGAAGGAAGCTGTACAACACTGGGATTGTGTGCGCAGCTTGCCAACTGATAGAAAACAGTACTTTTGCACTCTCCTGACTTTGCCAATCACATGAACATTCGATTGGAAGCTGTTTTGGACAACTTTTCTTTTCTCCCTTCCAAACACTTGGCAGACCTCCGTGCAACGTCTAGAACACGATGGCAGATGTTTTCTGTGCTGGCACAGTTTTTCCCTGCCAGACATAGTGGAAAAGCTTTTTGCTAAGATGTAGACGAGAAGACGCGCTAAAGACGATAGTACGATGCTCTCCGGAGCTAAGAGCCGCTGCCGGGCGTCTTTCGGCAGAAGCCGCGCTAAGGAGAGCACTGTGAGCGGCACCATCGTCCTTGCGGGAAGAAGCCGCTTCTTCGCCTCCGGGAGCCGGCGAGAGCGGCAGCTTCGGAAAGGTGAAGAAGGAAGCTGTACAACACTGGGATTGTGTGCGCAGCTTGCCAACTGATAGGAAACAGTACTTTTGCACTCTCCTGACTTTGCCAATCACATGAACATTCGATTGGAAGCTGTTTTGGACAACTTTTCTTTTCTTCATGCCAAACACTTGGCAGACCTCCGTGCAACGTCTAGAACACGATGGCAGATGTTTTCTGTGCTGGCACAGTTTTTCCCTGCCAGACATAGTGGAAAAGCTTTTTGCTAAGATGTAGACGAGAAGACGCGCTAAAGACGATAGTACGATGCTCTCCGGAGCTAAGAGCCGCTGCCGGGAGTCTTTCGGCAGAAGCAGCACTTCGGAGAGCACTGTGAGCGGCACCATCGTCTTCGCGCGAAGAAGGCGCTTCTTCGGCTCCGGGAGCCGGCGAGAGCGGCAGCTTCGGAAAGGTGAAGAAGGAAGCTGTACAACACTGGGATTGTGTGCGCAGCTTGCCAACTGATAGGAAACAGTACTTTTGCACTCTCCTGACTTTGCCAATCACATGAACATTCGATTGGAAGCTGTTTTGGACAACTTTTCTTTTCTTCATGCCAAACACTTGGCAGACCTCCGTGCAACGTCTAGAACACGATGGCAGATGTTTTCTGTGCTGGCACAGGTTTTCCCTGCCAGACATAGTGGAAAAGCTTTTTGCTAAGATGTAGACGAGAAGACGCGCTAAAGACGATAGTACGATGCTCTCCGGAGCTAAGAGCCGCTGCCGGGCGTCTTTCGGCAGAAGCAGCGCTAAGGAGAGCACTGTGAGCGGCACAATCGTCTTTGCGCGAAGAAGCCGCTTCTTCGGCTCCGGGAGCCGGCGAGAGCGGCAGCTTCGGAAAGGTGAAGAAGGAAGCTGTACAACACTGGGATTGTGTGCGCAGCTTGCCAACTGATAGAAAACAGTACTTTTGCACTCTCCTGACTTTGCCAATCACATGAACATTCGATTGGAAGCTGTTTTGGACAACTTTTCTTTTCTTCATGCCAAACACTTGGCAGACCTCCGTGCAACGTCTAGAACACGATGGCAGATGTTTTCTGTGCTGGCACAGGTTTTCCCTGCCAGACATAGTGGAAAAGCTTTTTGCTAAGATGTAGACGAGAAGACGCGCTAAAGACGATAGTACGATGCTCTCCGGAGCTAAGAGCCGCTGCCGGGCGTCTTTCGGCAGAAGCAGCACTTCGGAGAGCACTGTGAGCGGCACCATCGTCTTTGCGCGAAGAAGCCGCTTCTTCGCCTCCGGGAGCGGGCGAGAGCGGCAGCTTCGGAAAGGTGAAGAAGGAAGCTGTACAACACTGGGATTGTGTGCGCAGCTTGCCAACTGATAGAAAACAGTACTTTTGCACTCTTCTGACTTTGCCAATCACATGAACATTCAATTGGAAGCTGTTTTGGACAACTTTTCTTTTCTTCATGCCAAACACTTGGCAGACCTCCGTGCAACGTCTAGAACACAAAGGCAGATATTTTCTGTGCTGGCACAGGTTTTCCCTGCCAGACATAGTGGGAAAGCTTTTTGCTATGATGTAGACGAGAAGACGCGCTAAAGACGATAGTATGATGCTCTCCGGAGCTAAGAGCCGCTGCCGGGAGTCTTTCGGCAGAAGCCGCGCTAAGGAGAGCACTGTGAGCGGCACCATCGTCTTTGTGCGAAGAAGCCGCTTCTTCGTCTCCGGGAGCCGGCGAGAGCGGCAGCTTCGGAAAGGTGAAGAAGGAAGCTGTACAACACTGGGATTGTGTGCGCAGCTTGCCAACTGATAGAAAACAGTACTTTTGCACTCTCCTGACTTTGCCAATCACATGAACATTCGATTGGAGGCTGTTTTGGACAACTTTTCTTTACTCCCTGCCAAACACTTGGCAGACCTCCGTGCAACGTCTAGAACACGATGGCAGATGTTTTCTGTGCTGGCACAGTTTTTCCCTGCCAGACATAGTGGAAAAGCTTTTTGCTAAGATGTAGACGAGAAGACGCGCTAAAGACGATAGTACGATGCTCTCCGGGGGTAAGAGCCGCTGCCGGGCGTCTTTCGGCAGAAGCCGCGCTAAGGAGAGCACTGTGAGCGGCACCATCGTCCTTGCGGGAAGAAGCCGCTTCTTCGCCTCCGGGAGCCGGCGAGAGCGGCAGCTTCGGAAAGGTGAAGAAGGAAGCTGTACAACACTGGGATTGTGTGCGCAGCTTGCCAACTGATAGAAAACAGTACTTTTGCACTCTCCTGACTTTGCCAATCACATGAACATTCGATTGGAAGCTGTTTTGGACAACTTTTCTTTTCTTCATGCCAAACACTTGGCAGACCTCCGTGCAACGTCTAGAACACGATGGCAGATGTTTTCTGTGCTGGCACAGTTTTTCCCTGCCAGACATAGTGGAAAAGCTTTTTGCTAAGATGTAGACGAGAAGACGCGCTAAAGACGATAGTACGATGCTCTCCGGAGCTAAGAGCCACTGCCAGGCGTCTTTCGGCAGAAGCAGCACTCCGGAGAGCACTGTGAGCGGCACCATCGTCTTCGCGCAAAGAAGCCGCTTCTTCGCCTCCGGGAGCCGGCGAGAGCGGCAGCTTCGGAAAGGTGAAGAAGGAAGCTGTACAACACTGGGATTGTGTGCGCAGCTTGCCAACTGATAGGAAACAGTACTTTTGCACTCTCCTGACTTTGCCAATCACATGAACATTCGATTGGAAGCTGTTTTGGACAACTTTTCTTTTCTTCATGCCAAACACTTGGCAGACCTCCGTGCAACGTCTAGAACACGATGGCAGATGTTTTCTGTGCTGGCACAGTTTTTCCCTGCCAGACATAGTGGAAAAGCTTTTTGCTAAGATGTAGACGAGAAGACGCGCTAAAGACGATAGTACGATGCTCTCCGGAGCTAAGAGCCGCTGCCGGGCGTCTTTCGGCAGAAGCCGCGCTAAGGAGAGCACTGTGAGCGGCACCATCGTCTTTGCGCGAAGAAGCCGCTTCTTCGGCTCCGGGAGCCGGCGAGAGCGGCAGCTTCGGAAAGGTGAAGAAGGAAGCTGTACAACACTGGGATTGTGTGCGCAGCTTGCCAACTGATAGAAAACAGTACTTTTGCACTCTCCTGACTTTGCCAATCACATGAACATTCGATTGGAAGCTGTTTTGGACAACTTTTCTTTTCTTCATGCCAAACACTTGGCAGACCTCCGTGCAACGTCTAGAACACGATGGCAGATGTTTTCTGTGCTGGCACAGTTTTTCCCTGCCAGACATAGTGGAAAAGCTTTTTGCTAAGATGTAGACGAGAAGACGCGCTAAAGACGATAGTACGATGCTCTCCGGAGCTAAGAGCCGCTGCCGGGCGTCTTTCGGCAGAAGCAGCGCTAAGGAGAGCACTGTGAGCGGCACCATCGTCTTTGCGCGAAGAAGCCGCTTCTTCGGCTCCGGGAGCCGGCGAGAGCGGCAGCTTCGGAAAGGTGAAGAAGGAAGCTGTACAACACTGGGATTGTGTGCGCAGCTTGCCAACTGATAGGAAACAGTACTTTTGCACTCTCCTGACTTTGCCAATCACATGAACATTCGATTGGAAGCTGTTTTGGACAACTTTTCTTTTCTTCATGCCAAACACTTGGCAGACCTCCGTGCAACGTCTAGAACACGATGGCAGATGTTTTCTGTGCTGGCACAGGTTTTCCCTGCCAGACATAGTGGAAAAGCTTTTTGCTAAGATGTAGACGAGAAGACGCGTTAAAGACGATAGTATGATGCTCTCCAGAGCTAAGAGCCGCTGCCGGGCGTCTTTCGGCAGAAGCAGCGCTAAGGAGAGCACTGTGAGCGGCACCATCGTCTTTGCGCGAAGAAGCCGCTTCTTCGGCTCCGGGAGCCGGTGAGAGCGGCAGCTTCGGAAAGGTGAAGAAGCAAGCTGTACAACACTGGGATTGTGTGCGCAGCTTGCCAACTGATAGAAAACAGTACTTTTGCACTCTCCTGACTTTGCCAATCACATGAACATTCGATTGGAAGCTGTTTTGGACAACTTTTCTTTTCTTCATGCCAAACACTTGGCAGACCTCCGTGCAACGTCTAGAACACGATGGCAGATGTTTTCTGTGCTGGCACAGTTTTTCCCTGCCAGACAGAGTGGAAAAGCTTTTTGCTAAGATGTAGACGAGAAGACGCGCTAAAGACGATAGTACGATGCTCTCCGGAGCTAAGAGCCGCTGCCGGGCGTCTTTCGGCAGAAGCAGCACTTCGGAGAGCACTCTGAGCGGCACCATCGTCTTTGCGCGAAGAAGCCGCTTCTTCGCCTCCGGGAGCGGGCGAGAGCGGCAGCTTCGGAAAGGTGAAGAAGGAAGCTGTACAACACTGGGATTGTGTGCGCAGCTTGCCAACTGATAGAAAACAGTACTTTTGCACTCTCCTGACTTTGCCAATCACATGAACATTCGACTGGAAGCTGTTTTGGACAACTTTTCTTTTCTCCCTTCCAAACACTTGGCAGACCTCCGTGCAACGTCTAGAACACGATGGCAGATGTTTTCTGTGCTGGCACAGTTTTTCCCTGCCAGACATAGTGGAAAAGCTTTTTGCTAAGATGTAGACGAGAAGACGCGCTAAAGACGATAGTACGATGCTCTCCGGAGGTAAGAGCCGCTGCCGGGCGTCTTTCGGCAGAAGCCGCGCTAAGGAGAGCACTGTGAGCGGCACCATCGTCCTTGCGGGAAGAAGCCGCTTCTTCGCCTCCGGGAGCCGGCGAGAGCGGCAGCTTCGGAAAGGTGAAGAAGGAAGCTGTACAACACTGGGATTGTGTGCGCAGCTTGCCAACTGATAGGAAACAGTACTTTTGCACTCTCCTGACTTTGCCAATCACATGAACATTCGATTGGAAGCTGTTTTGGACAACTTTTCTTTTCTTCATGCCAAACACTTGGCAGACCTCCGTGCAACGTCTAGAACACGATGGCAGATGTTTTCTGTGCTGGCACAGGTTTTCCCTGCCAGACATAGTGGAAAAGCTTTTTGCTAAGATGTAGACGAGAAGACGCGCTAAAGACGATAGTACGATGCTCTCCGGAGCTAAGAGCCGCTGCCGGGCGTCTTTCGGCAGAAGCAGCGCTAAGGAGAGCACTGTGAGCGGCACAATCGTCTTTGCGCGAAGAAGCCGCTTCTTCGGCTCCGGGAGCCGGCGAGAGCGGCAGCTTCGGAAAGGTGAAGAAGGAAGCTGTACAACACTGGGATTGTGTGCGCAGCTTGCCAACTGATAGAAAACAGTACTTTTGCACTCTCCTGACTTTGCCAATCACATGAACATTCGATTGGAAGCTGTTTTGGACAACTTTTCTTTTCTTCATGCCAAACACTTGGCAGACCTCCGTGCAACGTCTAGAACACGATGGCAGATGTTTTCTGTGCTGGCACAGGTTTTCCCTGCCAGACATAGTGGAAAAGCTTTTTGCTAAGATGTAGACGAGAAGACGCGCTAAAGACGATAGTACGATGCTCTCCGGAGCTAAGAGCCGCTGCCGGGCGTCTTTCGGCAGAAGCAGCACTTCGGAGAGCACTGTGAGCGGCACCATCGTCTTTGCGCGAAGAAGCCGCTTCTTCGCCTCCGGGAGCCGGCGAGAGCGGCAGCTTCGGAAAGGTGAAGAAGGAAGCTGTACAACACTGGGATTGTGTGCGCAGCTTGCCAACTGATAGAAAACAGTACTTTTGCACTCTCCTGACTTTGCCAATCACATGAACATTCGATTGGAGGCTGTTTTGGACAACTTTTCTTTACTCCCTGCCAAACACTTGGCAGACCTCCGTGCAACGTCTAGAACACGATGGCAGATGTTTTCTGTGCTGGCACAGTTTTTCCCTGCCAGACATAGAGGAAAAGCTTTTTGCTAAGATGTAGACGAGAAGACGCGCTAAAGACGATAGTACGATGCTCTCCGGAGGTAAGAGCCGCTGCCGGGCGTCTTTCGGCAGAAGCCGCGCTAAGGAGAGCACTGTGAGCGGCACCATCGTCCTTGCGGGAAGAAGCCGCTTCTTCGCCTCCGGGAGCGGGCGAGAGCGGCAGCTTTGGGAAGGTGAAGAAGGAAGCTGTACAACACTGGGATTGTGTGCGCAGCTTGCCAACTGATAGAAAACAGTACTTTTGCACTCTCCTGACTTTGCCAATCACATGAACATTCGATTGGAAGCTGTTTTGGACAACTTTTCTTTTCTTCATGCCAAACACTTGGCAGACCTCCGTGCAACGTCTAGAACACGATGGCAGATGTTTTCTGTGCTGGCACAGTTTTTCCCTGCCAGACATAGTGGAAAAGCTTTTTGCTAAGATGTAGACGAGAAGACGCGCTAAAGACGATAGTACGATGCTCTCTGGAGCTAAGAGCCACTGCCAGGCGTCTTTCGGCAGAAGCAGCACTCCGGAGAGCACTGTGAGCGGCACCATCGTCTTTGCGCGAAGAAGCCGCTTCTTCGCCTCCGGGAGCCGGCGAGAGCGGCAGCTTCGGAAAGGTGAAGAAGGAAGCTGTACAACACTGGGATTGTGTGCGCAGCTTGCCAACTGATAGGAAACAGTACTTTTGCACTCTCCTGACTTTGCCAATCACATGAACATTCGATTGGAAGCTGTTTTGGACAACTTTTCTTTTCTTCATGCCAAACACTTGGCAGACCTCCGTGCAACGTCTAGAACACGATGGCAGATGTTTTCTGTGCTGGCACAGTTTTTCCCTGCCAGACATAGTGGAAAAGCTTTTTGCTAAGATGTAGACGAGAAGACGCGCTAAAGACGATAGTATGATGCTCTCCGGAGCTAAGAGCCGCTGCCAGGCGTCTTTCGGAAGAAGCAGAACTCCGGAGAGCACTGTGAGCGGCACCATCGTCTTTGCGCGAAGAAGCCGCTTCTTCGGCTCCGGGAGCCGGCGAGAACGGCAGCTTCGGAAAGGTGAAGAAGGAAGCTGTACAACACTGGGATTGTGTGCGCAGCTTGCCAACTGATAGAAAACAGTACTTTTGCACTCTTCTGACTTTGCCAATCACATGAACATTCGATTGGAAGCTGTTTTGGACAACTTTTCTTTTCTTCATGCCAAACACTTGGCAGACCTCCGTGCAACGTCTAGAACACGATGGCAGATGTTTTCTGTGCTGGCACAGTTTTTCCCTGCCAGACATAGTGGAAAAGCTTTTTGCTAAGATGTAGACGAGAAGACGCGCTAAAGACGATAGTACGATGCTCTCCGGAGCTAAGAGCCGCTGCCGGGAGTCTTTCGGCAGAAGCCGCGCTAAGGAGAGCACTGTGAGCGGCACCATCGTCCTTGCGGGAAGAAGCCGCTTCTTCGCCTCCGGGAGCCGGCGAGAGCGGCAGCTTCGGAAAGGTGAAGAAGGAAGCTGTACAACACTGGGATTGTGTGCGCAGCTTGCCAACTGATAGGAAACAGTACTTTTGCACTCTCCTGACTTTGCCAATCACATGAACATTCGATTGGAAGCTGTTTTGGACAACTTTTCTTTTCTCCCTGCCAAACACTTGGCAGACCTCCGTGCAACGTCTAGAACACGATGGCTGATGTTTTCTGTGCTGGCACAGGTTTTCCCTGCCAGACATAGTGGAAAAGCTTTTTGCTAAGATGTAGACGAGAAGACGCGCTAAAGACGATAGTACGATGCTCTCCGGAGCTAAGAGCCGCTGCCGGGCGTCTTTCGGCAGAAGCAGCACTCCGGAGAGCACTGTGAGCGGCACCATCGTCTTCGCGCGAAGAAGCCGCTTCTTCGGCTCCGGGAGCCGGCGAGAGCGGCAGCTTCGGAAAGGTGAAGAAGGAAGCTGTACAACACTGGGATTGTGTGCGCAGCTTGCCAACTGATAGGAAACAGTACTTTTGCACTCTCCTGACTTTGCCAATCACATGAACATTCGATTGGAAGCTGTTTTGGACAACTTTTCTTTTCTTCATGCCAAACACTTGGCAGACCTCCGTGCAACGTCTAGAACACGATGGCAGATGTTTTCTGTGCTGGCACAGTTTTTCCCTGCCAGACATAGTGGAAAAGCTTTTTGCTAAGATGTAGACGAGAAGACGCGCTAAAGACGATAGTACGATGCTCTCCGGAGCTAAGAGCCGCTGCCGGGCGTCTTTCGGCAGAAGCCGCGCTAAGGAGAGCACTGTGAGCGGCACCATCGTCTTTGCGGGAAGAAGCCGCTTCTTCGTCTCCGGGAGCCGGCGAGAGCGGCAGCTTCGGAAAGGTGAAGAAGGAAGCTGTACAACACTGGGATTGTGTGCGCAGCTTGCCAACTGATAGACAACAGTACTTTTGCACACTCCTGACTTTGCCAATCACATGAACATTCGATTGGAAGCTGTTTTGGACAACTTTTCTTTTCTCCCTGCCAAACACTTGGCAGACCTCCGTGCAACGTCTAGAACACGATGGCAGATGTTTTCTGTGCTGGCACAATTTTTCCCTGCCAGACATAGTGGAAAAGCTTTTTGCTAAGATGTAGACGAGAAGACGCGCTAAAGACGATAGTACGATGCTCTCCGGAGCTAAGAGCCTCTGCCGGGCGTCTTTCGGCAGAAGCAGCACTCCGGAGAGCACTGTGAGCGGCACCATCGTCTTTGCGCGAAGAAGCCGCTTCTTCGCCTCCGGGAGCCGGCGAGAGCGGCAGCTTCGGAAAGGTGAAGAAGGAAGCTGTACAACACTGGGATTGTGTGCGCAGCTTGCCAACTGATAGGAAACAGTACTTTTGCACTCTCCTGACTTTGCCAATCACATGAACATTCGATTGGAAGCTGTTTTGGACAAGTTTTCTTTTCTCCCTGCCAAACACTTGGCAGACCTCCGTGCAACGTCTAGAACACGATGGCAGATGTTTTCTGTGCTGGCACAGTTTTTCCCTGCCAGACATAGTGGAAAAGCTTTTTGCTAAGATGTAGACGAGAAGACGCGCTAAAGACGATAGTACGATGCTCTCCGGAGCTAAGAGCCGCTGCCGGGCGTCTTTCGGCAGAAGCCGCGCTAAGGAGAGCACTGTGAGCGGCACCATCGTCCTTGCGGGAAGAAGCCGCTTCTTCGGCTCCGGGAGCCGGCGAGAGCGGCAGCTTCGGAAAGGTGAAGAAGGAAGCTGTACAACACTGGGATTGTGTGCGCAGCTTGCCAACTGATAGAAAACAGTACTTTTGCACTCTCCTGACTTTGCCAATCACATGAACATTCGATTGGAAGCTGTTTTGGACAAGTTTTCTTTTCTCCCTGCCAAACACTTGGCAGACCTCCGTGCAACGTCTAGAACACGATGGCAGATGTTTTCTGTGCTGGCACAGTTTTTCCCTGCCAGACATAGTGGAAAAGCTTTTTGCTAAGATGTAGACGAGAAGACGCGCTAAAGACGATAGTACGATGCTCTCCGGAGCTAAGAGCCGCTGCCGGGCGTCTTTCGGCAGAAGCCGCGCTAAGGAGAGCACTGTGAGCGGCACCATCGTCCTTGCGGGAAGAAGCCGCTTCTTCGGCTCCGGGAGCCGGCGAGAGCGGCAGCTTCGGAAAGGTGAAGAAGGAAGCTGTACAACACTGGGATTGTGTGCGCAGCTTGCCAACTGATAGAAAACAGTACTTTTGCACTCTCCTGACTTTGCCAATCACATGAACATTCGATTGGAAGCTGTTTTGGACAACTTTTCTTTTCTTCATGCCAAACACTTGGCAGACCTCCGTGCAACGTCTAGAACACGATGGCAGATGTTTTCTGTGCTGGCACAGGTTTTCCCTGCCAGACATAGTGGAAAAGCTTTTTGCTAAGATGTAGACGAGAAGACGCGCTAAAGACGATAGTACGATGCTCTCCGGAGCTAAGAGCCGCTGCCGGGCGTCTTTCGGCAGAAGCAGCACTCCGGAGAGCACTGTGAGCGGCACCATCGTCTTCGCGCGAAGAAGCCGCTTCTTCGGCTCCGGGAGCCGGCGAGAGCGGCAGCTTCGGAAAGGTGAAGAAGGAAGCTGTACAACACTGGGATTGTGTGCGCAGCTTGCCAACTGATAGGAAACAGTACTTTTGCACTCTCCTGACTTTGCCAATCACATGAACATTCGATTGGAAGCTGTTTTGGACAACTTTTCTTTTCTTCATGCCAAACACTTGGCAGACCTCCGTGCAACGTCTAGAACACGATGGCAGATGTTTTCTGTGCTGGCACAGTTTTTCCCTGCCAGACATAGTGGAAAAGCTTTTTGCTAAGATGTAGACGAGAAGACGCGCTAAAGACGATAGTACGATGCTCTCCGGAGCTAAGAGCCGCTGCCGGGCGTCTTTCGGCAGAAGCAGCACTCCGGAGAGCACTGTGAGCGGCACCATCGTCTTCGCGCGAAGAAGCCGCTTCTTCGCCTCCGGGAGCCGGCGAGAGCGGCAGCTTCGGAAAGGTGAAGAAGGAAGCTGTACAACACTGGGATTGTGTGCGCAGCTTGCCAACTGATAGGAAACAGTACTTTTGCACTCTCCTGACTTTGCCAATCACATGAACATTCGATTGGAAGCTGTTTTGGACAACTTTTCTTTTCTTCATGCCAAACACTTGGCAGACATCCGTGCAACGTCTAGAACACGATGGCAGATGTTTTCTGTGCTGGCACAGGTTTTCCCTGCCAGACATAGTGGAAAAGCTTTTTGCTAAGATGTAGACGAGAAGACGCGCTAAAGACGATAGTACGATGCTCTCCGGAGCTAAGAGCCGCTGCCGGGAGTCTTTCGGCAGAAGCAGCACTCCGGAGAGCACTGTGAGCGGCACCATCGTCTTCGCGCGAAGAAGCCGCCTCTTCGCCTCCGGGAGCCGGCGAGAGCGGCAGCTTCGGAAAGGTGAAGAAGGAAGCTGTACAACACTGGGATTGTGTGCGCAGCTTGCCAACTGATAGAAAACAGTACTTTTGCACTCTTCTGACTTTGCCAATCACATGAACATTCGATTGGAAGCTGTTTTGGACAACTTTTCTTTTCTTCATGCCAAACACTTGGCAGACCTCCGTGCAACGTCTAGAACACGATGGCAGATGTTTTCTGTGCTGGCACAGTTTTTCCCTGCCAGACATAGTGGAAAAGCTTTTTGCTAAGATGTAGACGAGAAGACGTGTTAAAGACGATAGTACGATGCTCTCCAGAGCTAAGAGCCGCTGGCGGGCGTCTTTCGGCAGAAGCAGCGCTAAGGAGAGCACTGTGAGCGGCACCATCGTCTTTGCGCGAAGAAGCCGCTTCTTCGCCTCCGGGAGCCGGCGAGAGCGGCAGCTTCGGAAAGGTGAAGAAGGAAGCTGTACAACACTGGGATTGTGTGCGCAGCTTGCCAACTGATAGGAAACAGTACTTTTGCTGTCTTCTGACTTTGCCAATCACATGAACATTCGATTGGAAGCTGTTTTGGACAACTTTTCTTTTCTTCATGCCAAACACTTGGCAGACTTCCGTGCAACGTCTAGAACACGATGGCAGATGTTTTCTGTGCTGTCACAGGTTTTCCCTGCCAGACATAGTGGAAAAGCTTTTTGCTAAGATGTAGACGAGAAGACGCGCTAAAGACGATAGTACGATGCTCTCCAGAGCTAAGAGCCGCTGCCGGGCGTCTTTCGGCAGAAGAAGCGCTAAGGAGAGCACTGTGAGCGGCACCATCGTCTTTGTGCGAAGAAGCCGCTTCTTCGCCTCCGGGAGCCGGCGAGAGCGGCAGCTTCGGAAAGGTGAAGAAGGAAGCTGTACAACACTGGGATTGTGTGCGCAGCTTGCCAACTGATAGAAAACAGTACTTTTGCACTCTTCTGACTTTGCCAATCACATGAACATTCGATTGGAAGCTGTTTTGGACAACTTTTCTTTTCTTCATGCCAAAAACTTGGCAGACCTCGTGCAACGTCTAGAACACGATGGCAGATATTTTCTGTGCTGGCACAGTTTTTCCCCGCCAGACATAGTGGAAAAGCTTTTTGCTAAGATGTAGACGAGAAGACGCGCTAAAGACGATAGTACGATGCTCTCCGGAGCAAAGAGCCGCTGCCGGGAGTCTTTCGGCAGAAGCCGCGCTAAGGAGAGCACTGTGAGCGGCACCATCGTCTTTGTGCGAAGAAGCCGCTTCTTCGTCTCCGGGAGCCGGCGAGAGCGGCAGCTTCGGAAAGGTGAAGAAGGAAGCTGTACAACACTGGGATTGTGTGCGCAGCTTGCCAACTGATAGGAAACAGTACTTTTGCACTCTTCTGACTTTGCCAATCACATGAACATTCGATTGGAAGCTGTTTTGGACAACTTTTCTTTTCTTCATGCCAAAAACTTGGCAGACCTCGTGCAACGTCTAGAACACGATGGCAGATATTTTCTGTGCTGGCACAGTTTTTCCCTGCCAGACATAGTGGAAAAGCTTTTTGCTAAGATGTAGACGAGAAGACGCGCTAAAGACGATAGTACGATGCTCTCCGGAGCAAAGAGCCGCTCCCGGGAGTCTTTCGGCAGAAGCCGCGCTAAGGAGAGCACTGTGAGCGGCACCATCGTCTTTGTGCGAAGAAGCCGCTTCTTCGTCTCCGGGAGCCGGCGAGAGCGGCAGCTTCGGAAAGGTGAAGAAGGAAGCTGTACAACACTGGGATTGTGTGCGCAGCTTGCCAACTGATAGGAAACAGTACTTTTGCACTCTCCTGACTTTGCCAATCACATGAACATTCGATTGGAAGCTGTTTTGGACAACTTTTCTTTTCTCCCTGCCAAACACTTGGCAGACCTCCGTGCAACGTCTAGAACACGATGGCAGATGTTTTCTGTGCTGGCACAGTTTTTCCCTGCCAGACATAGTGGAAAAGCTTTTTGCTAAGATGTAGACGAGAAGACGCGCTAAAGACGATAGTACGATGCTCTCCGGAGCTAAGAGCCGCTGCCGGGCGTCTTTCGGCAGAAGCCGCGCTAAGGAGAGCACTGTGAGCGGCACCATCGTCCTTGCGGGAAGAAGCCGCTTCTTCGCCTCCGAGAGCCGGCGAGAGCGGCAGCTTCGGAAAGGTGAAGAAGGAAGCTGTACAACACTGGGATTGTGTGCGCAGCTTGCCAACTGATAGAAAACAGTACTTTTGCACTCTCCTGACTTTGCCAATCACATGAACATTCGATTGGAAGCTGTTTTGGACAACTTTTCTTTTCTTCATGCCAAACACTTGGCAGACCTCCGTGCAACGTCTAGAACACGATGGCAGATGTTTTCTGTGCTGGCACAGTTTTTCCCTGCCAGACATAGTGGAAAAGCTTTTTGCTAAGATGTAGACGAGAAGACGCGCTAAAGACGATAGTACGATGCTCTCCGGAGCTAAGAGCCACTGCCGGGCGTCTTTCGGCAGAAGCAGCACTCCGGAGAGCACTGTGAGCGGCACCATCGTCTTCGCGCGAAGAAGCCGCTTCTTCGCCTCCGGGAGCCGGCGAGAGCGGCAGCTTCGGAAAGGTGAAGAAGGAAGCTGTACAACACTGGGATTGTGTGCGCAGCTTGCCAACTGATAGGAAACAGTACTTTTGCACTCTCCTGACTTTGCCAATCACATGAACATTCGATTGGAAGCTGTTTTGGACAACTTTTCTTTTCTTCATGCCAAACACTTGGCAGACCTCGTGCAACGTCTAGAACACGATGGCAGATGTTTTCTGTGCTGGCACAGTTTTTCCCTGCCAGACATAGTGGAAAAGCTTTTTGCTAAGATGTAGACGAGAAGACGCGCTAAAGACGATAGTACGATGCTCTCCGGAGCTAAGAGCCGCTGCCAGGCGTCTTTCGGCAGAAGCAGCACTCCGGAGAGCACTGTGAGCGGCACCATCGTCTTTGCGCGAAGAAGCCGCTTCTTCGGCTCCGGGAGCCGGCGAGAGCGGCAGCTTCGGAAAGGTGAAGAAGGAAGCTGTACAACACTGGGATTGTGTGCGCAGCTTGCCAACTGATAGGAAACAGTACTTTTGCACTCTCCTGACTTTGCCAATCACATGAACATTCGATTGGAAGCTGTTTTGGACAACTTTTCTTTACTCCCTTCCAAACACTTGGCAGACCTCCGTGCAACGTCTAGAACACGATGGCAGATGTTTTCTGTGCTGGCACAGTTTTTCCCTGCCAGACATAGTGGAAAAGCTTTTTGCTAAGATGTAGACGAGAAGACGCGCTAAAGACGATAGTACGATGCTCTCCGGAGCTAAGAGCCGCTGCCGGGAGTCTTTCGGCAGAAGCCGCGCTAAGGAGAGCACTGTGAGCGGCACCATCGTCTTTCTGCGAAGAAGCCGCTTCTTCGCCTCCGGGAGCCGGCGAGAGCGGCAGCTTCGGAAAGGTGAAGAAGGAAGCTGTACAACACTGGGATTGTGTGCGCAGCTTGCCAACTGATAGGAAACAGTACTTTTGCACTCTCCTGACTTTGCCAATCACATGAACATTCGATTGGAAGCTGTTTTGGACAACTTTTCTTTTCTTCATGCCAAACACTTGGCAGACCTCCGTGCAACGTCTAGAACACGATGGCAGATGTTTTCTGTGCTGGCACAGTTTTTCCCTGCCAGACATAGTGGAAAAGCTTTTTGCTAAGATGTAGACGAGAAGACGCGCTAAAGACGATAGTACGATGCTCTCCGGAGCTAAGAGCCGCTGCCGGGCGTCTTTCGGCAGAAGCCGCGCTAAGGAGAGCACTGTGAGCGGCACCATCGTCCTTGCGGGAAGAAGCCGCTTCTTCGCCTCCGGGAGCCGGCGAGAGCGGCAGCTTCGGAAAGGTGAAGAAGGAAGCTGTACAACACTGGGATTGTGTGCGCAGCTTGCCAACTGATAGAAAACAGTACTTTTGCACTCTCCTGACTTTGCCAATCACATGAACATTCGATTGGAAGCTGTTTTGGACAACTTTTCTTTTCTTCATGCCAAACACTTGGCAGACCTCCGTGCAACGTCTAGAACACGATGGCAGATGTTTTCTGTGCTGGCACAGTTTTTCCCTGCCAGACATAGTGGAAAAGCTTTTTGCTAAGATGTAGACGAGAAGACGCGCTAAAGACGATAGTACGATGCTCTCCGGAGCTAAGAGCCACTGCCGGGCGTCTTTCGGCAGAAGCAGCACTCCGGAGAGCACTGTGAGCGGCACCATCGTCTTCGCGCGAAGAAGCCGCTTCTTCGCCTCCGGGAGCCGGCGAGAGCGGCAGCTTCGGAAAGGTGAAGAAGGAAGCTGTACAACACTGGGATTGTGTGCGCAGCTTGCCAACTGATAGGAAACAGTACTTTTGCACTCTCCTGACTTTGCCAATCACATGAACATTCGATTGGAAGCTGTTTTGGACAACTTTTCTTTTCTTCATGCCAAACACTTGGCAGACCTCCGTGCAACGTCTAGAACACGATGGCAGATGTTTTCTGTGCTGGCACAGGTTTTCCCTGCCAGACATAGTGGAAAAGCTTTTTGCTAAGATGTAGACGAGAAGACGCGCTAAAGACGATAGTACGATGCTCTCCGGAGCTAAGAGCCGCTGCCGGGCGTCTTTCGGCAGAAGCAGCGCTAAGGAGAGCACTGTGAGCGGCACAATCGTCTTTGCGCGAAGAAGCCGCTTCTTCGGCTCCGGGAGCCGGCGAGAGCGGCAGCTTCGGAAAGGTGAAGAAGGAAGCTGTACAACACTGGGATTGTGTGCGCAGCTTGCCAACTGATAGAAAACAGTACTTTTGCACTCTCCTGACTTTGCCAATCACATGAACATTCGATTGGAAGCTGTTTTGGACAACTTTTCTTTTCTTCATGCCAAACACTTGGCAGACCTCCGTGCAACGTCTAGAACACGATGGCAGATGTTTTCTGTGCTGGCACAGGTTTTCCCTGCCAGACATAGTGGAAAAGCTTTTTGCTAAGATGTAGACGAGAAGACGCGCTAAAGACGATAGTACGATGCTCTCCGGAGCTAAGAGCCGCTGCCGGGCGTCTTTCGGCAGAAGCAGCACTTCGGAGAGCACTGTGAGCGGCACCATCGTCTTTGCGCGAAGAAGCCGCTTCTTCGCCTCCGGGAGCGGGCGAGAGCGGCAGCTTCGGAAAGGTGAAGAAGGAAGCTGTACAACACTGGGATTGTGTGCGCAGCTTGCCAACTGATAGAAAACAGTACTTTTGCACTCTTCTGACTTTGCCAATCACATGAACATTCGATTGGAAGCTGTTTTGGACAACTTTTCTTTTCTTCATGCCAAACACTTGGCAGACCTCCGTGCAACGTCTAGAACACAATGGCAGATATTTTCTGTGCTGGCACAGGTTTTCCCTGCCAGACATAGTGGGAAAGCTTTTTGCTAAGATGTAGACGAGAAGACGCGCTAAAGACGATAGTACGATGCTCTCCGGAGCTAAGAGCCGCTGCCGGGAGTCTTTCGGCAGAAGCCGCGCTAAGGAGAGCACTGTGAGCGGCACCATCGTCTTTGTGCGAAGAAGCCGCTTCTTCGTCTCCGGGAGCCGGCGAGAGCGGCAGCTTCGGAAAGGTGAAGAAGGAAGCTGTACAACACTGGGATTGTGTGCGCAGCTTGCCAACTGATAGAAAACAGTACTTTTGCACTCTCCTGACTTTGCCAATCACATGAACATTCGATTGGAAGCTGTTTTGGACAACTTTTCTTTTCTTCATGCCAAACACTTGGCAGACCTCCGTGCAACGTCTAGAACACGATGGCAGATGTTTTCTGTGCTGGCACAGTTTTTCCCTGCCAGACATAGTGGAAAAGCTTTTTGCTAAGATGTAGACGAGAAGACGCGCTAAAGACGATAGTACGATGCTCTCCGGAGCTAAGAGCCGCTGCCGGGCGTCTTTCGGCAGAAGCCGCGCTAAGGAGAGCACTGTGAGCGGCACCATCGTCCTTGCGGGAAGAAGCCGCTTCTTCGCCTCCGGGAGCCGGCGAGAGCGGCAGCTTCGGAAAGGTGAAGAAGGAAGCTGTACAACACTGGGATTGTGTGCGCAGCTTGCCAACTGATAGGAAACAGTACTTTTGCACTCTCCTGACTTTGCCAATCACATGAACATTCGATTGGAAGCTGTTTTGGACAACTTTTCTTTTCTTCATGCCAAACACTTGGCAGACCTCCGTGCAACGTCTAGAACACGATGGCAGATGTTTTCTGTGCTGGCACAGTTTTTCCCTGCCAGACATAGTGGAAAAGCTTTTTGCTAAGATGTAGACGAGAAGACGCGCTAAAGACGATAGTACGATGCTCTCCGGAGCTAAGAGCCACTGCCGGGCGTCTTTCGGCAGAAGCAGCACTCCGGAGAGCACTGTGAGCGGCACCATCGTCTTCGCGCGAAGAAGCCGCTTCTTCGCCTCCGGGAGCCGGCGAGAGCGGCAGCTTCGGAAAGGTGAAGAAGGAAGCTGTACAACACTGGGATTGTGTGCGCAGCTTGCCAACTGATAGGAAACAGTACTTTTGCACTCTCCTGACTTTGCCAATCACATGAACATTCGATTGGAAGCTGTTTTGGACAACTTTTCTTTTCTTCATGCCAAACACTTGGCAGACCTCCGTGCAACGTCTAGAACACGATGGCAGATGTTTTCTGTGCTGGCACAGGTTTTCCCTGCCAGACATAGTGGAAAAGCTTTTTGCTAAGATGTAGACGAGAAGACGCGCTAAAGACGATAGTACGATGCTCTCCGGAGCTAAGAGCCGCTGCCGGGCGTCTTTCGGCAGAAGCAGCGCTAAGGAGAGCACTGTGAGCGGCACCATCGTCTTTGCGCGAAGAAGCCGCTTCTTCGCCTCCGGGAGCCGGCGAGAGCGGCAGCTTCGGAAAGGTGAAGAAGGAAGCTGTACAACACTGGGATTGTGTGCGCAGCTTGCCAACTGATAGGAAACAGTACTTTTGCTGTCTTCTGACTTTGCCAATCACATGAACATTCGATTGGAAGCTGTTTTGGACAACTTTTCTTTTCTTCATGCCAAACACTTGGCAGACTTCCGTGCAACGTCTAGAACACGATGGCAGATGTTTTCTGTGCTGTCACAGGTTTTCCCTGCCAGACATAGTGGAAAAGCTTTTTGCTAAGATGTAGACGAGAAGACGCGCTAAAGACGATAGTACGATGCTCTCCAGAGCTAAGAGCCGCTGCCGGGCGTCTTTCGGCAGAAGAAGCGCTAAGGAGAGCACTGTGAGCGGCACCATCGTCTTTGTGCGAAGAAGCCGCTTCTTCGTCTCCGGGAGCCGGCGAGAGCGGCAGCTTCGGAAAGGTGAAGAAGGAAGCTGTACAACACTGGGATTGTGTGCGCAGCTTGCCAACTGATAGGAAACAGTACTTTTGCACTCTCCTGACTTTGCCAATCACATGAACATTCGATTGGAAGCTGTTTTGGACAACTTTTCTTTTCTCCCTGCCAAACACTTGGCAGACCTCCGTGCAACGTCTAGAACACGATGGCAGATGTTTTCTGTGCTGGCACAGTTTTTCCCTGCCAGACATAGTGGAAAAGCTTTTTGCTAAGATGTAGACGAGAAGACGCGCTAAAGACGATAGTACGATGCTCTCCGGAGCTAAGAGCCGCTGCCGGGCGTCTTTCGGCAGAAGCCGCGCTAAGGAGAGCACTGTGAGCGGCACCATCGTCCTTGCGGGAAGAAGCCGCTTCTTCGCCTCCGAGAGCCGGCGAGAGCGGCAGCTTCGGAAAGGTGAAGAAGGAAGCTGTACAACACTGGGATTGTGTGCGCAGCTTGCCAACTGATAGAAAACAGTACTTTTGCACTCTCCTGACTTTGCCAATCACATGAACATTCGATTGGAAGCTGTTTTGGACAACTTTTCTTTTCTTCATGCCAAACACTTGGCAGACCTCCGTGCAACGTCTAGAACACGATGGCAGATGTTTTCTGTGCTGGCACAGTTTTTCCCTGCCAGACATAGTGGAAAAGCTTTTTGCTAAGATGTAGACGAGAAGACGCGCTAAAGACGATAGTACGATGCTCTCCGGAGCTAAGAGCCACTGCCGGGCGTCTTTCGGCAGAAGCAGCACTCCGGAGAGCACTGTGAGCGGCACCATCGTCTTCGCGCGAAGAAGCCGCTTCTTCGCCTCCGGGAGCCGGCGAGAGCGGCAGCTTCGGAAAGGTGAAGAAGGAAGCTGTACAACACTGGGATTGTGTGCGCAGCTTGCCAACTGATAGGAAACAGTACTTTTGCACTCTCCTGACTTTGCCAATCACATGAACATTCGATTGGAAGCTGTTTTGGACAACTTTTCTTTTCTTCATGCCAAACACTTGGCAGACCTCGTGCAACGTCTAGAACACGATGGCAGATGTTTTCTGTGCTGGCACAGTTTTTCCCTGCCAGACATAGTGGAAAAGCTTTTTGCTAAGATGTAGACGAGAAGACGCGCTAAAGACGATAGTACGATGCTCTCCGGAGCTAAGAGCCGCTGCCAGGCGTCTTTCGGCAGAAGCAGCACTCCGGAGAGCACTGTGAGCGGCACCATCGTCTTTGCGCGAAGAAGCCGCTTCTTCGGCTCCGGGAGCCGGCGAGAGCGGCAGCTTCGGAAAGGTGAAGAAGGAAGCTGTACAACACTGGGATTGTGTGCGCAGCTTGCCAACTGATAGGAAACAGTACTTTTGCACTCTCCTGACTTTGCCAATCACATGAACATTCGATTGGAAGCTGTTTTGGACAACTTTTCTTTACTCCCTTCCAAACACTTGGCAGACCTCCGTGCAACGTCTAGAACACGATGGCAGATGTTTTCTGTGCTGGCACAGTTTTTCCCTGCCAGACATAGTGGAAAAGCTTTTTGCTAAGATGTAGACGAGAAGACGCGCTAAAGACGATAGTACGATGCTCTCCGGAGCTAAGAGCCGCTGCCGGGAGTCTTTCGGCAGAAGCAGCGCTAAGGAGAGCACTGTGAGCGGCACCATCGTCTTTCTGCGAAGAAGCCGCTTCTTCGCCTCCGGGAGCCGGCGAGAGCGGCAGCTTCGGAAAGGTGAAGAAGGAAGCTGTACAACACTGGGATTGTGTGCGCAGCTTGCCAACTGATAGGAAACAGTACTTTTGCACTCTCCTGACTTTGCCAATCACATGAACATTCGATTGGAAGCTGTTTTGGACAACTTTTCTTTTCTTCATGCCAAACACTTGGCAGACCTCCGTGCAACGTCTAGAACACGATGGCAGATGTTTTCTGTGCTGGCACAGTTTTTCCCTGCCAGACATAGTGGAAAAGCTTTTTGCTAAGATGTAGACGAGAAGACGCGCTAAAGACGATAGTACGATGCTCTCCGGAGCTAAGAGCCGCTGCCGGGCGTCTTTCGGCAGAAGCCGCGCTAAGGAGAGCACTGTGAGCGGCACCATCGTCCTTGCGGGAAGAAGCCGCTTCTTCGCCTCCGGGAGCCGGCGAGAGCGGCAGCTTCGGAAAGGTGAAGAAGGAAGCTGTACAACACTGGGATTGTGTGCGCAGCTTGCCAACTGATAGAAAACAGTACTTTTGCACTCTCCTGACTTTGCCAATCACATGAACATTCGATTGGAAGCTGTTTTGGACAACTTTTCTTTTCTTCATGCCAAACACTTGGCAGACCTCCGTGCAACGTCTAGAACACGATGGCAGATGTTTTCTGTGCTGGCACAGTTTTTCCCTGCCAGACATAGTGGAAAAGCTTTTTGCTAAGATGTAGACGAGAAGACGCGCTAAAGACGATAGTACGATGCTCTCCGGAGCTAAGAGCCACTGCCGGGCGTCTTTCGGCAGAAGCAGCACTCCGGAGAGCACTGTGAGCGGCACCATCGTCTTCGCGCGAAGAAGCCGCTTCTTCGCCTCCGGGAGCCGGCGAGAGCGGCAGCTTCGGAAAGGTGAAGAAGGAAGCTGTACAACACTGGGATTGTGTGCGCAGCTTGCCAACTGATAGGAAACAGTACTTTTGCACTCTCCTGACTTTGCCAATCACATGAACATTCGATTGGAAGCTGTTTTGGACAACTTTTCTTTTCTTCATGCCAAACACTTGGCAGACCTCCGTGCAACGTCTAGAACACGATGGCAGATGTTTTCTGTGCTGGCACAGGTTTTCCCTGCCAGACATAGTGGAAAAGCTTTTTGCTAAGATGTAGACGAGAAGACGCGCTAAAGACGATAGTACGATGCTCTCCGGAGCTAAGAGCCGCTGCCGGGCGTCTTTCGGCAGAAGCAGCGCTAAGGAGAGCACTGTGAGCGGCACAATCGTCTTTGCGCGAAGAAGCCGCTTCTTCGGCTCCGGGAGCCGGCGAGAGCGGCAGCTTCGGAAAGGTGAAGAAGGAAGCTGTACAACACTGGGATTGTGTGCGCAGCTTGCCAACTGATAGAAAACAGTACTTTTGCACTCTCCTGACTTTGCCAATCACATGAACATTCGATTGGAAGCTGTTTTGGACAACTTTTCTTTTCTTCATGCCAAACACTTGGCAGACCTCCGTGCAACGTCTAGAACACGATGGCAGATGTTTTCTGTGCTGGCACAGGTTTTCCCTGCCAGACATAGTGGAAAAGCTTTTTGCTAAGATGTAGACGAGAAGACGCGCTAAAGACGATAGTACGATGCTCTCCGGAGCTAAGAGCCGCTGCCGGGCGTCTTTCGGCAGAAGCAGCACTTCGGAGAGCACTGTGAGCGGCACCATCGTCTTTGCGCGAAGAAGCCGCTTCTTCGCCTCCGGGAGCGGGCGAGAGCGGCAGCTTCGGAAAGGTGAAGAAGGAAGCTGTACAACACTGGGATTGTGTGCGCAGCTTGCCAACTGATAGAAAACAGTACTTTTGCACTCTTCTGACTTTGCCAATCACATGAACATTCGATTGGAAGCTGTTTTGGACAACTTTTCTTTTCTTCATGCCAAACACTTGGCAGACCTCCGTGCAACGTCTAGAACACAATGGCAGATATTTTCTGTGCTGGCACAGGTTTTCCCTGCCAGACATAGTGGGAAAGCTTTTTGCTAAGATGTAGACGAGAAGACGCGCTAAAGACGATAGTACGATGCTCTCCGGAGCTAAGAGCCGCTGCCGGGAGTCTTTCGGCAGAAGCCGCGCTAAGGAGAGCACTGTGAGCGGCACCATCGTCTTTGTGCGAAGAAGCCGCTTCTTCGTCTCCGGGAGCCGGCGAGAGCGGCAGCTTCGGAAAGGTGAAGAAGGAAGCTGTACAACACTGGGATTGTGTGCGCAGCTTGCCAACTGATAGAAAACAGTACTTTTGCACTCTCCTGACTTTGCCAATCACATGAACATTCGATTGGAAGCTGTTTTGGACAACTTTTCTTTTCTTCATGCCAAACACTTGGCAGACCTCCGTGCAACGTCTAGAACACGATGGCAGATGTTTTCTGTGCTGGCACAGTTTTTCCCTGCCAGACATAGTGGAAAAGCTTTTTGCTAAGATGTAGACGAGAAGACGCGCTAAAGACGATAGTACGATGCTCTCCGGAGCTAAGAGCCGCTGCCGGGCGTCTTTCGGCAGAAGCCGCGCTAAGGAGAGCACTGTGAGCGGCACCATCGTCCTTGCGGGAAGAAGCCGCTTCTTCGCCTCCGGGAGCCGGCGAGAGCGGCAGCTTCGGAAAGGTGAAGAAGGAAGCTGTACAACACTGGGATTGTGTGCGCAGCTTGCCAACTGATAGGAAACAGTACTTTTGCACTCTCCTGACTTTGCCAATCACATGAACATTCGATTGGAAGCTGTTTTGGACAACTTTTCTTTTCTTCATGCCAAACACTTGGCAGACCTCCGTGCAACGTCTAGAACACGATGGCAGATGTTTTCTGTGCTGGCACAGTTTTTCCCTGCCAGACATAGTGGAAAAGCTTTTTGCTAAGATGTAGACGAGAAGACGCGCTAAAGACGATAGTACGATGCTCTCCGGAGCTAAGAGCCACTGCCGGGCGTCTTTCGGCAGAAGCAGCACTCCGGAGAGCACTGTGAGCGGCACCATCGTCTTCGCGCGAAGAAGCCGCTTCTTCGCCTCCGGGAGCCGGCGAGAGCGGCAGCTTCGGAAAGGTGAAGAAGGAAGCTGTACAACACTGGGATTGTGTGCGCAGCTTGCCAACTGATAGGAAACAGTACTTTTGCACTCTCCTGACTTTGCCAATCACATGAACATTCGATTGGAAGCTGTTTTGGACAACTTTTCTTTTCTTCATGCCAAACACTTGGCAGACCTCCGTGCAACGTCTAGAACACGATGGCAGATGTTTTCTGTGCTGGCACAGGTTTTCCCTGCCAGACATAGTGGAAAAGCTTTTTGCTAAGATGTAGACGAGAAGACGCGCTAAAGACGATAGTACGATGCTCTCCGGAGCTAAGAGCCGCTGCCGGGCGTCTTTCGGCAGAAGCAGCGCTAAGGAGAGCACTGTGAGCGGCACAATCGTCTTTGCGCGAAGAAGCCGCTTCTTCGGCTCCGGGAGCCGGCGAGAGCGGCAGCTTCGGAAAGGTGAAGAAGGAAGCTGTACAACACTGGGATTGTGTGCGCAGCTTGCCAACTGATAGAAAACAGTACTTTTGCACTCTCCTGACTTTGCCAATCACATGAACATTCGATTGGAAGCTGTTTTGGACAACTTTTCTTTTCTTCATGCCAAACACTTGGCAGACCTCCGTGCAACGTCTAGAACACGATGGCAGATGTTTTCTGTGCTGGCACAGGTTTTCCCTGCCAGACATAGTGGAAAAGCTTTTTGCTAAGATGTAGACGAGAAGACGCGCTAAAGACGATAGTACGATGCTCTCCGGAGCTAAGAGCCGCTGCCGGGCGTCTTTCGGCAGAAGCAGCACTTCGGAGAGCACTGTGAGCGGCACCATCGTCTTTGCGCGAAGAAGCCGCTTCTTCGCCTCCGGGAGCGGGCGAGAGCGGCAGCTTCGGAAAGGTGAAGAAGGAAGCTGTACAACACTGGGATTGTGTGCGCAGCTTGCCAACTGATAGAAAACAGTACTTTTGCACTCTTCTGACTTTGCCAATCACATGAACATTCGATTGGAAGCTGTTTTGGACAACTTTTCTTTTCTTCATGCCAAACACTTGGCAGACCTCCGTGCAACGTCTAGAACACAATGGCAGATATTTTCTGTGCTGGCACAGGTTTTCCCTGCCAGACATAGTGGGAAAGCTTTTTGCTAAGATGTAGACGAGAAGACGCGCTAAAGACGATAGTACGATGCTCTCCGGAGCTAAGAGCCGCTGCCGGGAGTCTTTCGGCAGAAGCCGCGCTAAGGAGAGCACTGTGAGCGGCACCATCGTCTTTGTGCGAAGAAGCCGCTTCTTCGTCTCCGGGAGCCGGCGAGAGCGGCAGCTTCGGAAAGGTGAAGAAGGAAGCTGTACAACACTGGGATTGTGTGCGCAGCTTGCCAACTGATAGAAAACAGTACTTTTGCACTCTCCTGACTTTGCCAATCACATGAACATTCGATTGGAGGCTGTTTTGGACAACTTTTCTTTACTCCCTGCCAAACACTTGGCAGACCTCCGTGCAACGTCTAGAACACGATGGCAGATGTTTTCTGTGCTGGCACAGTTTTTCCCTGCCAGACATAGTGGAAAAGCTTTTTGCTAAGATGTAGACGAGAAGACGCGCTAAAGACGATAGTACGATGCTCTCCGGAGGTAAGAGCCGCTGCCGGGCGTCTTTCGGCAGAAGCCGCGCTAAGGAGAGCACTGTGAGCGGCACCATCGTCCTTGCGGGAAGAAGCCGCTTCTTCGCCTCCGGGAGCCGGCGAGAGCGGCAGCTTCGGAAAGGTGAAGAAGGAAGCTGTACAACACTGGGATTGTGTGCGCAGCTTGCCAACTGATAGGAAACAGTACTTTTGCACTCTCCTGACTTTGCCAATCACATGAACATTCGATTGGAAGCTGTTTTGGACAACTTTTCTTTTCTTCATGCCAAACACTTGGCAGACCTCCGTGCAACGTCTAGAACACGATGGCAGATGTTTTCTGTGCTGGCACAGTTTTTCCCTGCCAGACATAGTGGAAAAGCTTTTTGCTAAGATGTAGACGAGAAGACGCGCTAAAGACGATAGTACGATGCTCTCCGGAGCTAAGAGCCACTGCCAGGCGTCTTTCGGCAGAAGCAGCACTCCGGAGAGCACTGTGAGCGGCACCATCGTCTTCGCGCGAAGAAGCCGCTTCTTCGCCTCCGGGAGCCGGCGAGAGCGGCAGCTTCGGAAAGGTGAAGAAGGAAGCTGTACAACACTGGGATTGTGTGCGCAGCTTGCCAACTGATAGGAAACAGTACTTTTGCACTCTCCTGACTTTGCCAATCACATGAACATTCGATTGGAAGCTGTTTTGGACAACTTTTCTTTTCTTCATGCCAAACACTTGGCAGACCTCCGTGCAACGTCTAGAACACGATGGCAGATGTTTTCTGTGCTGGCACAGTTTTTCCCTGCCAGACATAGTGGAAAAGCTTTTTGCTAAGATGTAGACGAGAAGACGCGCTAAAGACGATAGTATGATGCTCTCCGGAGCTAAGAGCCGCTGCCAGGCGTCTTTCGGAAGAAGCAGAACTCCGGAGAGCACTGTGAGCGGCACCATCGTCTTTGCGCGAAGAAGCCGCTTCTTCGGCTCCGGGAGCCGGCGAGAACGGCAGCTTCGGAAAGGTGAAGAAGGAAGCTGTACAACACTGGGATTGTGTGCGCAGCTTGCCAACTGATAGAAAACAGTACTTTTGCACTCTCCTGACTTTGCCAATCACATGAACATTCGATTGGAAGCTGTTTTGGACAACTTTTCTTTTCTCCCTTCCAAACACTTGGCAGACCTCCGTGCAACGTCTAGAACACGATGGCAGATGTTTTCTGTGCTGGCACAGTTTTTCCCTGCCAGACATAGTGGAAAAGCTTTTTGCTAAGATGTAGACGAGAAGACGCGCTAAAGACGATAGTACGATGCTCTCCGGAGCTAAGAGCCGCTGCCGGGAGTCTTTCGGCAGAAGCCGCGCTAAGGAGAGCACTGTGAGCGGCACCATCGTCTTTCTGCGAAGAAGCCGCTTCTTCGTCTCCGGGAGCCGGCGAGAGCGGCAGCTTCGGAAAGGTGAAGAAGGAAGCTGTACAACACTGGGATTGTGTGCGCAGCTTGCCAACTGATAGGAAACAGTACTTTTGCACTCTCCTGACTTTGCCAATCACATGAACATTCGATTGGAAGCTGTTTTGGACAACTTTTCTTTTCTCCCTGCCAAACACTTGGCAGACCTCCGTGCAACGTCTAGAACACGATGGCTGATGTTTTCTGTGCTGGCACAGGTTTTCCCTGCCAGACATAGTGGAAAAGCTTTTTGCTAAGATGTAGACGAGAAGACGCGCTAAAGACGATAGTACGATGCTCTCCGGAGGTAAGAGCCGCTGCCGGGCGTCTTTCGGCAGAAGCAGCACTCCGGAGAGCACTGTGAGCGGCACCATCGTCTTCGCGCGAAGAAGCCGCTTCTTCGCCTCCGGGAGCCGGCGAGAGCGGCAGCTTCGGAAAGGTGAAGAAGGAAGCTGTACAACACTGGGATTGTGTGCGCAGCTTGCCAACTGATAGGAAACAGTACTTTTGCACTCTCCTGACTTTGCCAATCACATGAACATTCGATTGGAAGCTGTTTTGGACAACTTTTCTTTTCTTCATGCCAAACACTTGGCAGACCTCCGTGCAACGTCTAGAACACGATGGCAGATGTTTTCTGTGCTGGCACAGTTTTTCCCTGCCAGACATAGTGGAAAAGCTTTTTGCTAAGATGTAGACGAGAAGACGCGCTAAAGACGATAGTACGATGCTCTCCGGAGCTAAGAGCCGCTGCCGGGCGTCTTTCGGCAGAAGCCGCGCTAAGGAGAGCACTGTGAGCGGCACCATCGTCTTTGCGCGAAGAAGCCGCTTCTTCGTCTCCGGGAGCCGGCGAGAGCGGCAGCTTCGGAAAGGTGAAGAAGGAAGCTGTACAACACTGGGATTGTGTGCGCAGCTTGCCAACTGATAGACAACAGTACTTTTGCACACTCCTGACTTTGCCAATCACATGAACATTCGATTGGAAGCTGTTTTGGACAACTTTTCTTTTCTCCCTGCCAAACACTTGGCAGACCTCCGTGCAACGTCTAGAACACGATGGCAGATGTTTTCTGTGCTGGCACAATTTTTCCTTGCCAGACATAGTGGAAAAGCTTTTTGCTAAGATGTAGACGAGAAGACGCGCTAAAGACGATAGTACGATGCTCTCCGGAGCTAAGAGCCTCTGCCGGGCGTCTTTCGGCAGAAGCAGCACTCCGGAGAGCACTGTGAGCGGCACCATCGTCTTTGCGCGAAGAAGCCGCTTCTTCGCCTCCGGGAGCCGGCGAGAGCGGCAGCTTCGGAAAGGTGAAGAAGGAAGCTGTACAACACTGGGATTGTGTGCGCAGCTTGCCAACTGATAGGAAACAGTACTTTTGCACTCTCCTGACTTTGCCAATCACATGAACATTCGATTGGAAGCTGTTTTGGACAAGTTTTCTTTTCTCCCTGCCAAACACTTGGCAGACCTCCGTGCAACGTCTAAAACACGATGGCAGATGTTTTCTGTGCTGGCACAGTTTTTCCCTGCCAGACATAGTGGAAAAGCTTTTTGCTAAGATGTAGACGAGAAGACGCGCTAAAGACGATAGTACGATGCTCTCCGGAGCTAAGAGCCGCTGCCGGGCGTCTTTCGGCAGAAGCCGCGCTAAGGAGAGCACTGTGAGCGGCACCATCGTCCTTGCGGGAAGAAGCCGATTCTTCGGCTCCGGGAGCCGGCGAGAGCGGCAGCTTCGGAAAGGTGAAGAAGGAAGCTGTACAACACTGGGATTGTGTGCGCAGCTTGCCAACTGATAGAAAACAGTACTTTTGCACTCTCCTGACTTTGCCAATCACATGAACATTCGATTGGAAGCTGTTTTGGACAACTTTTCTTTTCTTCATGCCAAACACTTGGCAGACCTCCGTGCAACGTCTAGAACACGATGGCAGATGTTTTCTGTGCTGGCACAGGTTTTCCCTGCCAGACATAGTGGAAAAGCTTTTTGCTAAGATGTAGACGAGAAGACGCGCTAAAGACGATAGTACGATGCTCTCCGGAGGTAAGAGCCGCTGCCGGGCGTCTTTCGGCAGAAGCAGCACTCCGGAGAGCACTGTGAGCGGCACCATCGTCTTCGCGCGAAGAAGCCGCTTCTTCGGCTCCGGGAGCCGGCGAGAGCGGCAGCTTCGGAAAGGTGAAGAAGGAAGCTGTACAACACTGGGATTGTGTGCGCAGCTTGCCAACTGATAGGAAACAGTACTTTTGCACTCTCCTGACTTTGCCAATCACATGAACATTCGATTGGAAGCTGTTTTGGACAACTTTTCTTTTCTTCATGCCAAACACTTGGCAGACCTCCGTGCAACGTCTAGAACACGATGGCAGATGTTTTCTGTGCTGGCACAGTTTTTCCCTGCCAGACATAGTGGAAAAGCTTTTTGCTAAGATGTAGACGAGAAGACGCGCTAAAGACGATAGTACGATGCTCTCCGGAGCTAAGAGCCGCTGCCGGGCGTCTTTCGGCAGAAGCAGCACTCCGGAGAGCACTGTGAGCGGCACCATCGTCTTCGCGCGAAGAAGCCGCTTCTTCGCCTCCGGGAGCCGGCGAGAGCGGCAGCTTCGGAAAGGTGAAGAAGGAAGCTGTACAACACTGGGATTGTGTGCGCAGCTTGCCAACTGATAGGAAACAGTACTTTTGCACTCTCCTGACTTTGCCAATCACATGAACATTCGATTGGAAGCTGTTTTGGACAACTTTTCTTTTCTTCATGCCAAACACTTGGCAGACATCCGTGCAACGTCTAGAACACGATGGCAGATGTTTTCTGTGCTGGCACATGTTTTCCCTGCCAGACATAGTGGAAAAGCTTTTTGCTAAGATGTAGACGAGAAGACGCGCTAAAGACGATAGTACGATGCTCTCCGGAGCTAAGAGCCGCTGCCGGGAGTCTTTCGGCAGAAGCAGCACTCCGGAGAGCACTGTGAGCGGCACCATCGTCTTCGCGCGAAGAAGCCGCCTCTTCGCCTCCGGGAGCCGGCGAGAGCGGCAGCTTCGGAAAGGTGAAGAAGGAAGCTGTACAACACTGGGATTGTGTGCGCAGCTTGCCAACTGATAGAAAACAGTACTTTTGCACTCTTCTGACTTTGCCAATCACATGAACATTCGATTGGAAGCTGTTTTGGACAACTTTTCTTTTCTCCCTTCCAAACACTTGGCAGACCTCCGTGCAACGTCTAGAACACGATGGCAGATGTTTTCTGTGCTGGCACAGGTTTTCCCTGCCAGACATAGTGGAAAAGCTTTTTGCTAAGATGTAGACGAGAAGACGTGTTAAAGACGATAGTACGATGCTCTCCAGAGCTAAGAGCCGCTGCCGGGCGTCTTTCGGCAGAAGCAGCGCTAAGGAGAGCACTGTGAGCGGCACCATCGTCTTTGCGCGAAGAAGCCGCTTCTTCGGCTCCGGGAGCCGGCGAGAGCGGCAGCTTCGGAAAGGTGAAGAAGGAAGCTGTACAACACTGGGATTGTGTGCGCAGCTTGCCAACTGATAGGAAACAGTACTTTTGCTGTCTTCTGACTTTGCCAATCACATGAACATTCGATTGGAAGCTGTTTTGGACAACTTTTCTTTTCTTCATGCCAAACACTTGGCAGACTTCCGTGCAACGTCTAGAACACGATGGCAGATGTTTTCTGTGCTGTCACAGGTTTTCCCTGCCAGACATAGTGGAAAAGCTTTTTGCTAAGATGTAGACGAGAAGACGCGCTAAAGACGATAGTACGATGCTCTCCAGAGCTAAGAGCCGCTGCCGGGCGTCTTTCGGCAGAAGAAGCGCTAAGGAGAGCACTGTGAGCGGCACCATCGTCTTTGTGCGAAGAAGCCGCTTCTTCGCCTCCGGGAGCCGGCGAGAGCGGCAGCTTCGGAAAGGCGAAGAAGGAAGCTGTACAACACTGGGATTGTGTGCGCAGCTTGCCAACTGATAGAAAACAGTACTTTTGCACTCTTCTGACTTTGCCAATCACATGAACATTCGATTGGAAGCTGTTTTGGACAACTTTTCTTTTCTTCATGCCAAAAACTTGGCAGACCTCGTGCAACGTCTAGAACACGATGGCAGATATTTTCTGTGCTGGCACAGTTTTTCCCCGCCAGACATAGTGGAAAAGCTTTTTGCTAAGATGTAGACGAGAAGACGCGCTAAAGACGATAGTACGATGCTCTCCGGAGCAAAGAGCCGCTGCCGGGAGTCTTTCGGCAGAAGCCGCGCTAAGGAGAGCACTGTGAGCGGCACCATCGTCTTTGTGCGAAGAAGCCGATTCTTCGTCTCCGGGAGCCGGCGAGAGCGGCAGCTTCGGAAAGGTGAAGAAGGAAGCTGTACAACACTGGGATTGTGTGCGCAGCTTGCCAACTGATAGGAAACAGTACTTTTGCACTCTCCTGACTTTGCCAATCACATGAACATTCGATTGGAAGCTGTTTTGGACAACTTTTCTTTTCTTCATGCCAAACACTTGGCAGACTTCCGTGCAACGTCTAGAACACGATGGCAGATGTTTTCTGTGCTGTCACAAATTTTCCCTGCCAGACATAGTGGAAAAGCTTTTTGCTAAGATGTAGACGAGAAGACGCGCTAAAGACGATAGTACGATGCTCTCCAGAGCTAAGAGCCGCTGCCGGGCGTCTTTCGGCAGAAGAAGCGCTAAGGAGAGCACTGTGAGCGGCACCATCGTCTTTGTGCGAAGAAGCCGCTTCTTCGCCTCCGGGAGCCGGCGAGAGCGGCAGCTTCGGAAAGGTGAAGAAGGAAGCTGTACAACACTGGGATTGTGTGCGCAGCTTGCCAACTGATAGAAAACAGTACTTTTGCACTCTTCTGACTTTGCCAATCACATGAACATTCGATTGGAAGCTGTTTTGGACAACTTTTCTTTTCTTCATGCCAAAAACTTGGCAGACCTCGTGCAACGTCTAGAACACGATGGCAGATATTTTCTGTGCTGGCACAGTTTTTCCCTGCCAGACATAGTGGAAAAGCTTTTTGCTAAGATGTAGACGAGAAGACGCGCTAAAGACGATAGTACGATGCTCTCCGGAGCAAAGAGCCGCTGCCGGGAGTCTTTCGGCAGAAGCCACGCTAAGGAGAGCACTGTGAGCGGCACCATCGTCTTTGTGCGAAGAAGCCGCTTCTTCGTCTCCGGGAGCCGGCGAGAGCGGCAGCTTCGGAAAGGTGAAGAAGGAAGCTGTACAACACTGGGATTGTGTGCGCAGCTTGCCAACTGATAGGAAACAGTACTTTTGCACTCTCCTGACTTTGCCAATCACATGAACATTCGATTGGAAGCTGTTTTGGACAACTTTTCTTTTCTCCCTGCCAAACACTTGGCAGACCTCCGTGCAACGTCTAGAACACGATGGCAGATGTTTTCTGTGCTGGCACAGTTTTTCCCTGCCAGACATAGTGGAAAAGCTTTTTGCTAAGATGTAGACGAGAAGACGCGCTAAAGACGATAGTACGATGCTCTCCGGAGCTAAGAGCCGCTGCCGGGCGTCTTTCGGCAGAAGCCGCGCTAAGGAGAGCACTGTGAGCGGCACCATCGTCCTTGCGGGAAGAAGCCGCTTCTTCGCCTCCGGGAGCCGGCGAGAGCGGCAGCTTCGGAAAGGTGAAGAAGGAAGCTGTACAACACTGGGATTGTGTGCGCAGCTTGCCAACTGATAGAAAACAGTACTTTTGCACTCTCCTGACTTTACCAATCACATGAACATTCGATTGGAAGCTGTTTTGGACAACTTTTCTTTTCTTCATGCCAAACACTTGGCAGACCTCCGTGCAACGTCTAGAACACGATGGCAGATGTTTTCTGTGCTGGCACAGTTTTTCCCTGCCAGACATAGTGGAAAAGCTTTTTGCTAAGATGTAGACGAGAAGACGCGCTAAAGACGATAGTACGATGCTCTCCGGAGCTAAGAGCCACTGCCGGGCGTCTTTCGGCAGAAGCAGCACTCCGGAGAGCACTGTGAGCGGCACCATCGTCTTCGCGCGAAGAAGCCGCTTCTTCGCCTCCGGGAGCCGGCGAGAGCGGCAGCTTCGGAAAGGTGAAGAAGGAAGCTGTACAACACTGGGATTGTGTGCGCAGCTTGCCAACTGATAGGAAACAGTACTTTTGCACTCTCCTGACTTTGCCAATCACATGAACATTCGATTGGAAGCTGTTTTGGACAACTTTTCTTTTCTTCATGCCAAACACTTGGCAGACCTCGTGCAACGTCTAGAACACGATGGCAGATGTTTTCTGTGCTGGCACAGTTTTTCCCTGCCAGACATAGTGGAAAAGCTTTTTGCTAAGATGTAGACGAGAAGACGCGCTAAAGACGATAGTACGATGCTCTCCGGAGCTAAGAGCCGCTGCCAGGCGTCTTTCGGCAGAAGCAGCACTCCGGAGAGCACTGTGAGCGGCACCATCGTCTTTGCGCGAAGAAGCCGCTTCTTCGGCTCCGGGAGCCGGCGAGAGCGGCAGCTTCGGAAAGGTGAAGAAGGAAGCTGTACAACACTGGGATTGTGTGCGCAGCTTGCCAACTGATAGGAAACAGTACTTTTGCACTCTCCTGACTTTGCCAATCACATGAACATTCGATTGGAAGCTGTTTTGGACAACTTTTCTTTACTCCCTTCCAAACACTTGGCAGACCTCCGTGCAACGTCTAGAACACGATGGCAGATGTTTTCTGTGCTGGCACAGTTTTTCCCTGCCAGACATAGTGGAAAAGCTTTTTGCTAAGATGTAGACGAGAAGACGCGCTAAAGACGATAGTACGATGCTCTCCGGAGCTAAGAGCCGCTGCCGGGAGTCTTTCGGCAGAAGCCGCGCTAAGGAGAGCACTGTGAGCGGCACCATCGTCTTTCTGCGAAGAAGCCGCTTCTTCGCCTCCGGGAGCCGGCGAGAGCGGCAGCTTCGGAAAGGTGAAGAAGGAAGCTGTACAACACTGGGATTGTGTGCGCAGCTTGCCAACTGATAGGAAACAGTACTTTTGCACTCTCCTGACTTTGCCAATCACATGAACATTCGATTGGAAGCTGTTTTGGACAACTTTTCTTTTCTTCATGCCAAACACTTGGCAGACCTCCGTGCAACGTCTAGAACACGATGGCAGATGTTTTCTGTGCTGGCACAGTTTTTCCCTGCCAGACATAGTGGAAAAGCTTTTTGCTAAGATGTAGACGAGAAGACGCGCTAAAGACGATAGTACGATGCTCTCCGGAGCTAAGAGCCGCTGCCGGGCGTCTTTCGGCAGAAGCAGCACTCCGGAGAGCACTGTGAGCGGCACCATCGTCCTTGCGGGAAGAAGCCGCTTCTTCGCCTCCGGGAGCCGGCGAGAGCGGCAGCTTCGGAAAGGTGAAGAAGGAAGCTGTACAACACTGGGATTGTGTGCGCAGCTTGCCAACGGATAGAAAACAGTACTTTTGCACTCTCCTGACTTTGCCAATCACATGAACATTCGATTGGAAGCTGTTTTGGACAACTTTTCTTTTCTTCATGCCAAACACTTGGCAGACCTCCGTGCAACGTCTAGAACACGATGGCAGATGTTTTCTGTGCTGGCACAGTTTTTCCCTGCCAGACATAGTGGAAAAGCTTTTTGCTAAGATGTAGACGAGAAGACGCGCTAAAGACGATAGTACGATGCTCTCCGGAGCTAAGAGCCGCTGCCGGGCGTCTTTCGGCAGAAGCAGCACTCCGGAGAGCACTGTGAGCGGCACCATCGTCTTCGCGCGAAGAAGCCGCTTCTTCGCCTCCGGGAGCCGGCGAGAGCGGCAGCTTCGGAAAGGTGAAGAAGGAAGCTGTACAACACTGGGATTGTGTGCGCAGCTTGCCAACTGATAGGAAACAGTACTTTTGCACTCTCCTGACTTTGCCAATCACATGAACATTCGATTGGAAGCTGTTTTGGACAACTTTTCTTTTCTTCATGCCAAACACTTGGCAGACCTCGTGCAACGTCTAGAACACGATGGCAGATGTTTTCTGTGCTGGCACAGTTTTTCCCTGCCAGACATAGTGGAAATGCTTTTTGCTAAGATGTAGACGAGAAGACGCGCTAAAGACGATAGTACGATGCTCTCCGGAGCTAAGAGCCGCTGCCAGGCGTCTTTCGGCAGAAGCAGCACTCCGGAGAGCACTGTGAGCGGCACCATCGTCTTTGCGCGAAGAAGCCGCTTCTTCGCCTCCGGGAGCCGGCGAGAGCGGCAGCTTCGGAAAGGTGAAGAAGGAAGCTGTACAACACTGGGATTGTGTGCGCAGCTTGCCAACTGATAGGAAACAGTACTTTTGCACTCTCCTGACTTTGCCAATCACATGAACATTCGATTGGAAGCTGTTTTGGACAACTTTTCTTTTCTTCATGCCAAACACTTGGCAGACCTCCGTGCAACGTCTAGAACACGATGGCAGATGTTTTCTGTGCTGGCACAGGTTTTCCTTGCCAGACATAGTGGAAAAGCTTTTTGCTAAGATGTAGACGAGAAGACGCGTTAAAGACGATAGTACGATGCTCTCCGGAGCTAAGAGCCGCTGCCGGGCGTCTTTCGGCAGAAGCAGCACTCCGGAGAGCACTGTGAGCGGCACCATCGTCTTCGCGCGAAGAAGCCGCTTCTTCGCCTCCGGGAGCCGGCGAGAGCGGCAGCTTCGGAAAGGTGAAGAAGGAAGCTGTACAACACTGGGATTGTGTGCGCAGCTTGCCAACTGATAGGAAACAGTACTTTTGCACTCTCCTGACTTTGCCAATCACATGAACATTCGATTGGAAGCTGTTTTGGACAACTTTTCTTTTCTTCATGCCAAACACTTGGCAGACCTCCGTGCAACGTCTAGAACACGATGGCAGATGTTTTCTGTGCTGGCACAGTTTTTCCCTGCCAGACATAGTGGAAAAGCTTTTTGCTAAGATGTAGACGAGAAGACGCGCTAAAGACGATAGTACGATGCTCTCCGGAGCTAAGAGCCGCTGCCAGGCGTCTTTCGGCAGAACCAGCACTCCGGAGAGCACTGTGAGCGGCACCATCGTCTTTGCGCGAAGAAGCCGCTTCTTCGCCTCCGGGAGCCGGCGAGAGCGGCAGCTTCGGAAATGTGAAGAAGGAAGCTGTACAACACTGGGATTGTGTGCGCAGCTTGCCAACTGATAGGAAACAGTACTTTTGCACTCTCCTGACTTTGCCAATCACATGAACATTCGATTGGAAGCTGTTTTGGACAACTTTTCTTTTCTTCATGCCAAACACTTGGCAGACCTCCGTGCAACGTCTAGAACACGATGGCAGATGTTTTCTGTGCTGGCACAGGTTTTCCCTGCCAGACATAGTGGAAAAGCTTTTTGCTAAGATGTAGACGAGAAGACGCGCTAAAGACGATAGTACGATGCTCTCCGGAGCTAAGAGCCGCTGCCGGGAGTCTTTCGGCAGAAGCCGCGCTAAGGAGAGCACTGTGAGCGGCACCATCGTCTTTCTGCGAAGAAGCCGCTTCTTCGCCTCCGGGAGCCGGCGAGAGCGGCAGCTTCGGAAAGGTGAAGAAGGAAGCTGTACAACACTGGGATTGTGTGCGCAGCTTGCCAACTGATAGGAAACAGTACTTTTGCACTCTCCTGACTTTGCCAATCACATGAACATTCGATTGGAAGCTGTTTTGGACAACTTTTCTTTTCTTCATGCCAAACACTTGGCAGACCTCCGTGCAACGTCTAGAACACGATGGCAGATGTTTTCTGTGCTGGCAGAGTTTTTCCCTGCCAGACATAGTGGAAAAGCTTTTTGCTAAGATGTAGACGAGAAGACGCGCTAAAGACGATAGTACGATGCTCTCCGGAGCTAAGAGCCGCTGCCGGGCGTCTTTCGGCAGAAGCCGCGCTAAGGAGAGCACTGTGAGCGGCACCATCGTCCTTGCGGGAAGAAGCCGCTTCTTCGGCTCCGGGAGCCAGCGAGAGCGGCAGCTTCGGAAAGGTGAAGAAGGAAGCTGTACAACACTGGGATTGTGTGCGCAGCTTGCCAACTGATAGAAAACAGTACTTTTGCACTCTCCTGACTTTGCCAATCACATGAACATTCGATTGGAAGCTGTTTTGGACAACTTTTCTTTTCTTCATGCCAAACACTTGGCAGACCTCCGTGCAACGTCTAGAACACGATGGCAGATGTTTTCTGTGCTGGCACAGGTTTTCCCTGCCAGACATAGTGGAAAAGCTTTTTGCTAAGATGTAGACGAGAAGACGCGCTAAAGACGATAGTACGATGCTCTCCGGAGCTAAGAGCCGCTGCCGGGCGTCTTTCGGCAGAAGCAGCACTCCGGAGAGCACTGTGAGCGGCACCATCGTCTTCGCGCGAAGAAGCCGCTTCTTCGCCTCCGGGAGCCGGCGAGAGCGGCAGCTTCGGAAAGGTGAAGAAGGAAGCTGTACAACACTGGGATTGTGTGCGCAGCTTGCCAACTGATAGGAAACAGTACTTTTGCACTCTCCTGACTTTGCCAATCACATGAACATTCGATTGGAAGCTGTTTTGGACAACTTTTCTTTTCTTCATGCCAAACACTTGGCAGACCTCCGTGCAACGTCTAGAACACGATGGCAGATGTTTTCTGTGCTGGCACAGGTTTTCCCTGCCAGACATAGTGGAAAAGCTTTTTGCTAAGATGTAGACGAGAAGACGCGCTAAAGACGATAGTACGATGCTCTCCGGAGCTAAGAGCCGCTGCCGGGAGTCTTTCGGCAGAAGCCGCGCTAAGGAGAGCACTGTGAGCGGCACCATCGTCTTTGTGCGAAGAAGCCGCTTCTTCGTCTCCGGGAGCCGGCGAGAGCGGCAGCTTCGGAAAGGTGAAGAAGGAAGCTGTACAACACTGGGATTGTGTGCGCAGCTTGCCAACTGATAGGAAACAGTACTTTTGCACTCTCCTGACTTTGCCAATCACATGAACATTCGATTGGAAGCTGTTTTGGACAACTTTTCTTTTCTTCATGCCAAACACTTGGCAGACTTCCGTGCAACGTCTAGAACACGATGGCAGATGTTTTCTGTGCTGTCACAGGTTTTCCCTGCCAGACATAGTGGAAAAGCTTTTTGCTAAGATGTAGACGAGAAGACGCGCTAAAGACGATAGTACGATGCTCTCCAGAGCTAAGAGCCGCTGCCGGGCGTCTTTCGGCAGAAGAAGCGCTAAGGAGAGCACTGTGAGCGGCACCATCGTCTTTGTGCGAAGAAGCCGCTTCTTCGCCTCCGGGAGCCGGCGAGAGCGGCAGCTTCGGAAAGGTGAAGAAGGAAGCTGTACAACACTGGGATTGTGTGCGCAGCTTGCCAACTGATAGAAAACAGTACTTTTGCACTCTTCTGACTTTGCCAATCACATGAACATTCGATTGGAAGCTGTTTTGGACAACTTTTCTTTTCTTCATGCCAAAAACTTGGCAGACCTCGTGCAACGTCTAGAACACGATGGCAGATATTTTCTGTGCTGGCACAGTTTTTCCCTGCCAGACATAGTGGAAAAGCTTTTTGCTAAGATGTAGACGAGAAGACGCGCTAAAGACGATAGTACGATGCTCTCCGGAGCAAAGAGCCGCTGCCGGGAGTCTTTCGGCAGAAGCCGCGCTAAGGAGAGCACTGTGAGCGGCACCATCCTCTTTGTGCGAAGAAGCCGCTTCTTCGTCTCCGGGAGCCGGCGAGAGCGGCAGCTTCGGAAAGGTGAAGAAGGAAGCTGTACAACACTGGGATTGTGTGCGCAGCTTGCCAACTGATAGGAAACAGTACTTTTGCACTCTCCTGACTTTGCCAATCACATGAACATTCGATTGGAAGCTGTTTTGGACAACTTTTCTTTTCTCCCTGCCAAACACTTGGCAGACCTCCGTGCAACGTCTAGAACACGATGGCAGATGTTTTCTGTGCTGGCACAGTTTTTCCCTGCCAGACATAGTGGAAAAGCTTTTTGCTAAGATGTAGACGAGAAGACGCGCTAAAGACGATAGTACGATGCTCTCCGGAGCTAAGAGCCGCTGCCGGGCGTCTTTCGGCAGAAGCCGCGCTAAGGAGAGCACTGTGAGCGGCACCATCGTCCTTGCGGGAAGAAGCCGCTTCTTCGGCTCCGGGAGCCGGCGAGAGCGGCAGCTTCGGAAAGGTGAAGAAGGAAGCTGTACAACACTGGGATTGTGTGCGCAGCTTGCCAACTGATAGAAAACAGTACTTTTGCACTCTCCTGACTTTGCCAATCACATGAACATTCGATTGGAAGCTGTTTTGGACAACTTTTCTTTTCTTCATGCCAAACACTTGGCAGACCTCCGTGCAACGTCTAGAACACGATGGCAGATGTTTTCTGTGCTGGCACAGTTTTTCCCTGCCAGACATAGTGGAAAAGCTTTTTGCTAAGATGTAGACGAGAAGACGCGCTAAAGACGATAGTACGATGCTCTCCGGAGCTAAGAGCCACTGCCGGGCGTCTTTCGGCAGAAGCAGCACTCCGGAGAGCACTGTGAGCGGCACCATCGTCTTCGCGCGAAGAAGCCGCTTCTTCGCCTCCGGGAGCCGGCGAGAGCGGCAGCTTCGGAAAGGTGAAGAAGGAAGCTGTACAACACTGGGATTGTGTGCGCAGCTTGCCAACTGATAGGAAACAGTACTTTTGCACTCTCCTGACTTTGCCAATCACATGAACATTCGATTGGAAGCTGTTTTGGACAACTTTTCTTTTCTTCATGCCAAACACTTGGCAGACCTCGTGCAACGTCTAGAACACGATGGCAGATGTTTTCTGTGCTGGCACAGTTTTTCCCTGCCAGACATAGTGGAAAAGCTTTTTGCTAAGATGTAGACCAGAAGACGCGCTAAAGACGATAGTACGATGCTCTCCGGAGCTAAGAGCCGCTGCCAGGCGTCTTTCGGCAGAAGCAGCACTCCGGAGAGCACTGTGAGCGGCACCATCGTCTTTGCGCGAAGAAGCCGCTTCTTCGCCTCCGGGAGCCGGCGAGAGCGGCAGCTTCGGAAAGGTGAAGAAGGAAGCTGTACAACACTGGGATTGTGTGCGCAGCTTGCCAACTGATAGGAAACAGTACTTTTGCACTCTCCTGACTTTGCCAATCACATGAACATTCGATTGGAAGCTGTTTTGGACAACTTTTCTTTTCTTCATGCCAAACACTTGGCAGACCTCCGTGCAACGTCTAGAACACGATGGCAGATGTTTTCTGTGCTGGCACAGGTTTTCCCTGCCAGACATAGTGGAAAAGCTTTTTGCTAAGATGTAGACGAGAAGACGCGTTAAAGACGATAGTACGATGCTCTCCGGAGCTAAGAGCCGCTGCCGGGGGTCTTTCGGCAGAAGCAGCACTCCGGAGAGCACTGTGAGCGGCACCATCGTCTTCGCGCGAAGAAGCCGCTTCTTCGCCTCCGGGAGCCGGCGAGAGCGGCAGCTTCGGAAAGGTGAAGAAGGAAGCTGTACAACACTGGGATTGTGTGCGCAGCTTGCCAACTGATAGGAAACAGTACTTTTGCACTCTCCTGACTTTGCCAATCACATGAACATTCGATTGGAAGCTGTTTTGGACAACTTTTCTTTTCTTCATGCCAAACACTTGGCAGACCTCCGTGCAACGTCTAGAACACGATGGCAGATGTTTTCTGTGCTGGCACAGTTTTTCCCTGCCAGACATAGTGGAAAAGCTTTTTGCTAAGATGTAGACGAGAAGACGCGCTAAAGACGATAGTACGATGCTCTCCGGAGCAAAGAGCCGCTGCCGGGAGTCTTTCGGCAGAAGCCGCGCTAAGGAGAGCACTGTGAGCGGCACCATCGTCTTTGTGCGAAGAAGCCGCTTCTTCGTCTCCGGGAGCCGGCGAGAGCGGCAGCTTCGGAAAGGTGAAGAAGGAAGCTGTACAACACTGGGATTGTGTGCGCAGCTTGCCAACTGATAGGAAACAGTACTTTTGCACTCTCCTGACTTTGCCAATCACATGAACATTCGATTGGAAGCTGTTTTGGACAACTTTTCTTTTCTCCCTGCCAAACACTTGGCAGACCTCCGTGCAACGTCTAGAACACGATGGCAGATGTTTTCTGTGCTGGCACAGTTTTTCCCTGCCAGACATAGTGGAAAAGCTTTTTGCTAAGATGTAGACGAGAAGACGCGCTAAAGACGATAGTACGATGCTCTCCGGAGCTAAGAGCCGCTGCCGGGCGTCTTTCGGCAGAAGCAGCGCTAAGGAGAGCACTGTGAGCGACACCATCGTCTTTGCGCGAAGAAGCCGCTTCTTCGGCTCCGGGAGCCGGCGAGAGCGGCAGCTTCGGAAAGGTGAAGAAGGAAGCTGTACAACACTGGGATTGTGTGCGCAGCTTGCCAACTGATAGGAAACAGTACTTTTGCACTCTCCTGACTTTGCCAATCACATGAACATTCGATTGGAAGCTGTTTTGGACAACTTTTCTTTACTCCCTTCCAAACACTTGGCAGACCTCCGTGCAACGTCTAGAACACGATGGCAGATGTTTTCTGTGCTGGCACAGTTTTTCCCTGCCAGACATAGTGGAAAAGCTTTTTGCTAAGATGTAGACGAGAAGACGCGCTAAAGACGATAGTACGATGCTCTCCGGAGCTAAGAGCCGCTGCCGGGAGTCTTTCGGCAGAAGCCGCGCTAAGGAGAGCACTGTGAGCGGCACCATCGTCTTTCTGCGAAGAAGCCGCTTCTTCGCCTCCGGGAGCCGGCGAGAGCGGCAGCTTCGGAAAGGTGAAGAAGAAAGCTGTACAACACTGGGATTGTGTGCGCAGCTTGCCAACTGATAGGAAACAGTACTTTTGCACTCTCCTGACTTTGCCAATCACATGAACATTCGATTGGAAGCTGTTTTGGACAACTTTTCTTTTCTTCATGCCAAACACTTGGCAGACCTCCGTGCAACGTCTAGAACACGATGGCAGATGTTTTCTGTGCTGGCACAGTTTTTCCCTGCCAGACATAGTGGAAAAGCTTTTTGCTAAGATGTAGACGAGAAGACGCGCTAAAGACGATAGTACGATGCTCTCCGGAGCTAAGAGCCGCTGCCGGGCGTCTTTCGGCAGAAGCCGCGCTAAGGAGAGCACTGTGAGCGGCACCATCGTCCTTGCGGGAAGAAGCCGCTTCTTCGGCTCCGGGAGCCAGCGAGAGCGGCAGCTTCGGAAAGGTGAAGAAGGAAGCTGTACAACACTGGGATTGTGTGCGCAGCTTGCCAACTGATAGAAAACAGTACTTTTGCACTCTCCTGACTTTGCCAATCACATGAACATTCGATTGGAAGCTGTTTTGGACAACTTTTCTTTTCTTCATGCCAAACACTTGGCAGACCTCCGTGCAACGTCTAGAACACGATGGCAGATGTTTTCTGTGCTGGCACAGGTTTTCCCTGCCAGACATAGTGGAAAAGCTTTTTGCTAAGATGTAGACGAGAAGACGCGCTAAAGACGATAGTACGATGCTCTCCGGAGCTAAGAGCCGCTGCCGGGCGTCTTTCGGCAGAAGCAGCACTCCGGAGAGCACTGTGAGCGGCACCATCGTCTTTGTGCAAAGAAGCCGCTTCTTCGCCTCCGGGAGCCGGCGAGAGCGGCAGCTTCGGAAAGGTGAAGAAGGAAGCTGTACAACACTGGGATTGTGTGCGCAGCTTGCCAACTGATAGGAAACAGTACTTTTGCACTCTTCTGACTTTGCCAATCACATGAACATTCGATTGGAAGCTGTTTTGGACAACTTTTCTTTTCTTCATGCCAAAAACTTGGCAGACCTCGTGCAACGTCTAGAACACGATGGCAGATATTTTCTGTGCTGGCACAGTTTTTCCCTGCCAGACATAGTGGAAAAGCTTTTTGCTAAGATGTAGACGAGAAGACGCGCTAAAGACGATAGTACGATGCTCTCCGGAGCAAAGAGCCGCTGCCGGGAGTCTTTCGGCAGAAGCCGCGCTAAGGAGAGCACTGTGAGCGGCACCATCGTCTTTGTGCGAAGAAGCCGCTTCTTCGTCTCCGGGAGCCGGCGAGAGCGGCAGCTTCGGAAAGGTGAAGAAGGAAGCTGTACAACACTGGGATTGTGTGCGCAGCTTGCCAACTGATAGGAAACAGTACTTTTGCACTCTCCTGACTTTGCCAATCACATGAACATTCGATTGGAAGCTGTTTTGGACAACTTTTCTTTTCTCCCTGCCAAACACTTGGCAGACCTCCGTGCAACGTCTAGAACACGATGGCAGATGTTTTCTGTGCTGGCACAGTTTTTCCCTGCCAGACATAGTGGAAAAGCTTTTTGCTAAGATGTAGACGAGAAGACGCGCTAAAGACGATAGTACGATGCTCTCCGGAGCTAAGAGCCGCTGCCGGGCGTCTTTCGGCAGAAGCCGCGCTAAGGAGAGCACTGTGAGCGGCACCATCGTCCTTGCGGGAAGAAGCCGCTTCTTCGGCTCCGGGAGCCGGCGAGAGCGGCAGCTTCGGAAAGGTGAAGAAGGAAGCTGTACAACACTGGGATTGTGTGCGCAGCTTGCCAACTGATAGAAAACAGTACTTTTGCACTCTCCTGACTTTGCCAATCACATGAACATTCGATTGGAAGCTGTTTTGGACAACTTTTCTTTTCTTCATGCCAAACACTTGGCAGACCTCCGTGCAACGTCTAGAACACGATGGCAGATGTTTTCTGTGCTGGCACAGTTTTTCCCTGCCAGACATAGTGGAAAAGCTTTTTGCTAAGATGTAGACGAGAAGACGCGCTAAAGACGATAGTACGATGCTCTCCGGAGCTAAGAGCCGCTGCCGGGCGTCTTTCGGCAGAAGCAGCACTCCGGAGAGCACTGTGAGCGGCACCATCGTCTTCGCGCGAAGAAGCCGCTTCTTCGCCTCCGGGAGCCGGCGAGAGCGGCAGCTTCGGAAAGGTGAAGAAGGAAGCTGTACAACACTGGGATTGTGTGCGCAGCTTGCCAACTGATAGGAAACAGTACTTTTGCACTCTCCTGACTTTGCCAATCACATGAACATTCGATTGGAAGCTGTTTTGGACAACTTTTCTTTTCTTCATGCCAAACACTTGGCAGACATCCGTGCAACGTCTAGAACACGATGGCAGATGTTTTCTGTGCTGGCACAGGTTTTCCCTGCCAGACATAGTGGAAAAGCTTTTTGCTAAGATGTAGACGAGAAGACGCGCTAAAGACGATAGTACGATGCTCTCCGGAGCTAAGAGCCGCTGCCGGGAGTCTTTCGGCAGAAGCAGCACTCCGGAGAGCACTGTGAGCGGCACCATCGTCTTCGCGCGAAGAAGCCGCCTCTTCGCCTCCGGGAGCCGGCGAGAGCGGCAGCTTCGGAAAGGTGAAGAAGGAAGCTGTACAACACTGGGATTGTGTGCGCAGCTTGCCAACTGATAGGAAACAGTACTTTTGCACTCTCCTGACTTTGCCAATCACATGAACATTCGATTGGAAGCTGTTTTGGACAACTTTTCTTTTCTTCATGCCAAACACTTGGCAGACCTCCGTGCAACGTCTAGAACACGATGGCAGATGTTTTCTGTGCTGGCACAGGTTTTCCCTGCCAGACATAGTGGAAAAGCTTTTTGCTAAGATGTAGACGAGAAGACGCGCTAAAGACGATAGTACGATGCTCTCCGGAGCTAAGAGCCGCTGCCGGGCGTCTTTCGGCAGAAGCAGCGCTAAGGAGAGCACTGTGAGCGGCACCATCGTCTTTGCGCGAAGAAGCCGCTTCTTCGGCTCCGGGAGCCGGCGAGAGCGGCAGCTTCGGAAAGGTGAAGAAGGAAGCTGTACAACACTGGGATTGTGTGCGCAGCTTGCCAACTGATAGAAAACAGTACTTTTGCACTCTCCTGACTTTGCCAATCACATGAACATTCGATTGGAAGCTGTTTTGGACAACTTTTCTTTTCTTCATGCCAAACACTTGGCAGACCTCCGTGCAACGTCTAGAACACGATGGCAGATGTTTTCTGTGCTGGCACAGGTTTTCCCTGCCAGACATAGTGGAAAAGCTTTTTGCTAAGATGTAGACGAGAAGACGCGCTAAAGACGATAGTACGATGCTCTCCGGAGCTAAGAGCCGCTGCCGGGCGTCTTTCGGCAGAAGCAGCACTCCGGAGAGCACTGTGAGCGGCACCATCGTCTTTGCGCGAAGAAGCCGCTTCTTCGCCTCCGGGAGCGGGCGAGCGCGGCAGCTTCGGAAAGGTGAAGAAGGAAGCTGTACAACACTGGGATTGTGTGCGCAGCTTGCCAACTGATAGGAAACAGTACTTTTGCACTCTCCTGACTTTGCCAATCACATGAACATTCGATTGGAAGCTGTTTTGGACAACTTTTCTTTTCTTCATGCCAAACACTTGGCAGACCTCCGTGCAACGTCTAGAACACGATGGCTGATGTTTTCTGTGCTGGCACAGGTTTTCCTTGCCAGACATAGTGGGAAAGCTTTTTGCTAAGATGTAGACGAGAAGACGCGCTAAAGACGATAGTACGATGCTCTCCGGAGCTAAGAGCCGCTGCCGGGAGTCTTTCGGCAGAAGCCGCGCTAAGGAGAGCACTGTGAGCGGCACCATCGTCTTTGTGCGAAGAAGCCGCTTCTTCGTCTCCGGGAGCCGGTGAGAGCGGCAGCTTCGGAAAGGTGAAGAAGGAAGCTGTACAACACTGGGATTGTGTGCGCAGCTTGCCAACTGATAGAAAACAGTACTTTTGCACACTCCTGACTTTGCCAATCACATGAACATTCGATTGGAAGCTGTTTTGGACAACTTTTCTTTACTCCCTGCCAAACACTTGGCAGACCTCCGTGCAACGTCTAGAACACGATGGCAGATGTTTTCTGTGCTGGCACAGTTTTTCCCTGCCAGACATAGTGGAAAAGCTTTTTGCTAAGATGTAGACGAGAAGACGCGCTAAAGACGATAGTACGATGCTCTCCGGAGGTAAGAGCCGCTGCCGGGCGTCTTTCGGCAGAAGCCGCGCTAAGGAGAGCACTGTGAGCGGCACCATCGTCCTTGCGGGAAGAAGCCGCTTCTTCGCCTCCGGGAGCCGGCGAGAGCGGCAGCTTCGGAAAGGTGAAGAAGGAAGCTGTACAACACTGGGATTGTGTGCGCAGCTTGCCAACTGATAGAAAACAGTACTTTTGCACTCTCCTGACTTTGCCAATCACATGAACATTCGATTGGAAGCTGTTTTGGACAACTTTTCTTTTCTTCATGCCAAACACTTGGCAGACCTCCGTGCAACGTCTAGAACACGATGGCAGATGTTTTCTGTGCTGGCACAGTTTTTCCCTGCCAGACATAGTGGAAAAGCTTTTTGCTAAGATGTAGACGAGAAGACGCGCTAAAGACGATAGTACGATGCTCTCCGGAGCTAAGAGCCGCTGCCAGGCGTCTTTCGGCAGAAGCAGCACTCCGGAGAGCACTGTGAGCGCCACCATCGTCTTCGCGCGAAGAAGCCGCTTCTTCGCCTCCGGGAGCCGGCGAGAGCGGCAGCTTCGGAAAGGTGAAGAAGGAAGCTGTACAACACTGGGATTGTGTGCGCAGCTTGCCAACTGATAGGAAACAGTACTTTTGCACTCTCCTGACTTTGCCAATCACATGAACATTCGATTGGAAGCTGTTTTGGACAACTTTTCTTTTCTTCATGCCAAACACTTGGCAGACCTCCGTGCAACGTCTAGAACACGATGGCAGATGTTTTCTGTGCTGGCACAGTTTTTCCCTGCCAGACATAGTGGAAAAGCTTTTTGCTAAGATGTAGACGAGAAGACGCGCTAAAGACGATAGTATGATGCTCTCCGGAGCTAAGAGCCGCTGCCAGGCGTCTTTCGGCAGAAGCAGCACTCCGGAGAGCACTGTGAGCGGCACCATCGTCTTTGCGCGAAGAAGCCGCTTCTTCGCCTCCGGGAGCCGGCGAGAGCGGCAGCTTCGGAAAGGTGAAGAAGGAAGCTGTACAACACTGGGATTGTGTGCGCACCTTGCCAACTGATAGAAAACAGTACTTTTGCACTCTTCTGACTTTGCCAATCACATGAACATTCGATTGGAAGCTGTTTTGGACAACTTTTCTTTTCTTCATGCCAAACACTTGGCAGACCTCCGTGCAACGTCTAGAACACGATGGCAGATGTTTTCTGTGCTGGCACAGTTTTTCCCTGCCAGACATAGTGGAAAAGCTTTTTGCTAAGATGTAGACGAGAAGACGCGCTAAAGACGATAGTACGATGCTCTCCGGAGCTAAGAGCCGCTGCCGGGCGTCTTTCGGCAGAAGCAGCACTCCGGAGAGCACTGTGAGCGGCACCATCGTCTTCGCGCGAAGAAGGCGCTTCTTCGCCTCCGGGAGCCGGCGAGAGCGGCAGCTTCGGAAAGGTGAAGAAGGAAGCTGTACAACACTGGGATTGTGTGCGCAGCTTGCCAACTGATAGGAAACAGTACTTTTGCACTCTCCTGACTTTGCCAATCACATGAACATTCGATTGGAAGCTGTTTTGGACAACTTTTCTTTTCTTCATGCCAAACACTTGGCAGACCTCCGTGCAACGTCTAGAACACGATGGCAGATGTTTTCTGTGCTGGCACAGGTTTTCCCTGCCAGACATAGTGGAAAAGCTTTTTGCTAAGATGTAGACGAGAAGACGCGTTAAAGACGATAGTACGATGCTCTCCAGAGCTAAGAGCCGCTGCCGGGCGTCTTTCGGCAGAAGCAGCGCTAAGGAGAGCACTGTGAGCGGCACCATCGTCTTTGCGCGAAGAAGCCGCTTCTTCGGCTCCGGGAGCCGGTGAGAGCGACAGCTTTGGAAAGGTGAAGAAGCAAGCTGTACAACACTGGGATTGTGTGCGCAGCTTGCCAACTGATAGAAAACAGTACTTTTGCACTCTCCTGACTTTGCCAATCACATGAACATTCGATTGGAAGCTGTTTTGGACAACTTTTCTTTTCTTCATGCCAAACACTTGGCAGACCTCCGTGCAACGTCTAGAACACGATGGCAGATGTTTTCTGTGCTGGCACAGTTTTTCCCTGCCAGACATAGTGGAAAAGCTTTTTGCTAAGATGTAGACGAGAAGACGCGCTAAAGACGATAGTACGATGCTCTCCGGAGCTAAGAGCCGCTGCCGGGCGTCTTTCGGCAGAAGCAGCACTTCGGAGAGCACTCTGAGCGGCACCATCGTCTTTGCGCGAAGAAGCCGCTTCTTCGCCTCCGGGAGCGGGCGAGAGCGGCAGCTTCGGAAAGGTGAAGAAGGAAGCTGTACAACACTGGGATTGTGTGCGCAGCTTGCCAACTGATAGAAAACAGTACTTTTGCACTCTCCTGACTTTGCCAATCACATGAACATTCGATTGGAAGCTGTTTTGGACAACTTTTCTTTTCTCCCTTCCAAACACTTGGCAGACCTCCGTGCAACGTCTAGAACACGATGGCAGATGTTTTCTGTGCTGGCACAGTTTTTCCCTGCCAGACATAGTGGAAAAGCTTTTTGCTAAGATGTAGACGAGAAGACGCGCTAAAGACGATAGTACGATGCTCTCCGGAGCTAAGAGCCGCTGCCGGGCGTCTTTCGGCAGAAGCCGCGCTAAGGAGAGCACTGTGAGCGGCACCATCGTCCTTGCGGGAAGAAGCCGCTTCTTCGCCTCCGGGAGCCGGCGAGAGCGGCAGCTTCGGAAAGGTGAAGAAGGAAGCTGTACAACACTGGGATTGTGTGCGCAGCTTGCCAACTGATAGGAAACAGTACTTTTGCACTCTCCTGACTTTGCCAATCACATGAACATTCGATTGGAAGCTGTTTTGGACAACTTTTCTTTTCTTCATGCCAAACACTTGGCAGACCTCCGTGCAACGTCTAGAACACGATGGCAGATGTTTTCTGTGCTGGCACAGTTTTTCCCTGCCAGACATAGTGGAAAAGCTTTTTGCTAAGATGTAGACGAGAAGACGCGCTAAAGACGATAGTACGATGCTCTCCGGAGCTAAGAGCCGCTGCCGGGAGTCTTTCGGCAGAAGCAGCACTTCGGAGAGCACTGTGAGCGGCACCATCGTCTTCGTGCGAAGAAGCCGCCTCTTCGCCTCCGGGTGCCGGCGAGAGCGGCAGCTTCGGAAAGGTGAAGAAGGAAGCTGTACAACACTGGGATTGTGTGCGCAGCTTGCCAACTGATAGGAAACAGTACTTTTGCACTCTCCTGACTTTGCCAATCACATGAACATTCGATTGGAAGCTGTTTTGGACAACTTTCCTTTTCTTCATGCCAAACACTTGGCAGACCTCCGTGCAACGTCTAGAACACAATGGCAGATATTTTCTGTGCTGGCACAGGTTTTCCCTGCCAGACATAGTGGGAAAGCTTTTTGCTAAGATGTAGACGAGAAGACGCGCTAAAGACGATAGTACGATGCTCTCCGGAGCTAAGAGCCGCTGCCGGGAGTCTTTCGGCAGAAGCCGCGCTAAGGAGAGCACTGTGAGCGGCACCATCGTCTTTGTGCGAAGAAGCCGCTTCTTCGCCTCCGGGAGCCGGCGAGAGCGGCAGCTTCGGAAAGGTGAAGAAGGAAGCTGTACAACACTGGGATTGTGTGCGCAGCTTGCCAACTGATAGGAAACAGTACTTTTGCACTCTCCTGACTTTGCCAATCACATGAACATTCGATTGGAAGCTGTTTTGGACAACTTTTCTTTTCTTCATGCCAAACACTTGGCAGACCTCCGTGCAACGTCTAGAACACGATGGCAGATGTTTTCTGTGCTGGCACAGTTTTTCCCTGCCAGACATAGTGGAAAAGCTTTTTGCTAAGATGTAGACGAGAAGACGCGCTAAAGACGATAGTACGATGCTCTCCGGAGCTAAGAGCCGCTGCCGGGAGTCTTTCGGCAGAAGCAGCACTTCGGAGAGCACTGTGAGCGGCACCATCGTCTTCGTGCGAAGAAGCCGCCTCTTCGCCTCCGGGAGCCGGCGAGAGCGGCAGCTTTGGAAAGGTGAAGAAGGAAGCTGTACAACACTGGGATTGTGTGCGCAGCTTGCCAACTGATAGGAAACAGTACTTTTGCACTCTCCTGACTTTGCCAATCACATGAACATTCGATTGGAAGCTGTTTTGGACAACTTTCCTTTTCTTCATGCCAAACACTTGGCAGACCTCCGTGCAACGTCTAGAACACAATGGCAGATATTTTCTGTGCTGGCACAGGTTTTCCCTGCCAGACATAGTGGGAAAGCTTTTTGCTAAGATGTAGACGAGAAGACGCGCTAAAGACGATAGTACGATGCTCTCCGGAGCTAAGAGCCGCTGCCGGGAGTCTTTCGGCAGAAGCCGCGCTAAGGAGAGCACTGTGAGCGGCACCATCGTCTTTGTGCGAAGAAGCCGCTTCTTCGTCTCCGGGAGCCGGCGAGAGCGGCAGCTTCGGAAAGGTGAAGAAGGAAGCTGTACAACACTGGGATTGTGTGCGCAGCTTGCCAACTGATAGAAAACAGTACTTTTGCACTCTCCTGACTTTGCCAATCACATGAACATTCGATTGGAAGCTGTTTTGGACAACTTTTCTTTACTCCCTGCAAAACACTTGGCAGACCTCCGTGCAACGTCTAGAACACGATGGCAGATGTTTTCTGTGCTGGCACAGTTTTTCCCTGCCAGACATAGTGGAAAAGCTTTTTGCTAAGATGTAGACGAGAAGACGCGCTAAAGACGATAGTACGATGCTCTCCGGAGGTAAGAGCCGCTGCCGGGCGTCTTTCGGCAGAAGCCGCGCTAAGGAGAGCACTGTGAGCGGCACCATCGTCCTTGCGGGAAGAAGCCGCTTCTTCGCCTCCGGGAGCCGGCGAGAGCGGCAGCTTCGGAAAGGTGAAGAAGGAAGCTGTACAACACTGGGATTGTGTGCGCAGCTTGCCAACTGATAGGAAACAGTACTTTTGCACTCTCCTGACTTTGCCAATCACATGAACATTCGATTGGAAGCTGTTTTGGACAACTTTTCTTTACTCCCTGCCAAACACTTGGCAGACCTCCGTGCAACGTCTAGAACACGATGGCAGATGTTTTCTGTGCTGGCACAGTTTTTCCCTGCCAGACATAGTGGAAAAGCTTTTTGCTAAGATGTAGACGAGAAGACGCGCTAAAGACGATAGTACGATGCTCTCCGGAGGTAAGAGCCGCTGCCGGGCGTCTTTCGGCAGAAGCCGCGCTAAGGAGAGCACTGTGAGCGGCACCATCGTCCTTGCGGGAAGAAGCCGCTTCTTCGGCTCCGGGAGCCGGCGAGAGCGGCAGCTTCGGAAAGGTGAAGAAGCAAGCTGTACAACACTGGGATTGTGTGCGCAGCTTGCCAACTGATAGAAAACAGTACTTTTGCACTCTCCTGACTTTGCCAATCACATGAACATTCGATTGGAAGCTGTTTTGGACAACTTTTCTTTTCTTCATGCCAAACACTTGGCAGACCTCCGTGCAACGTCTAGAACACGATGGCAGATGTTTTCTGTGCTGGCACAGTTTTTCCCTGCCAGACAGAGTGGAAAAGCTTTTTGCTAAGATGTAGACGAGAAGACGCGCTAAAGACGATAGTACGATGCTCTCCGGAGCTAAGAGCCGCTGCCGGGCGTCTTTCGGCAGAAGCAGCACTTCGGAGAGCACTCTGAGCGGCACCATCGTCTTTGCGCGAAGAAGCCGCTTCTTCGCCTCCGGGAGCGGGCGAGAGCGGCAGCTTCGGAAAGGTGAAGAAGGAAGCTGTACAACACTGGGATTGTGTGCGCAGCTTGCCAACTGATAGGAAACAGTACTTTTGCACTCTCCTGACTTTGCCAATCACATGAACATTCGATTGGAAGCTGTTTTGGACAACTTTTCTTTTCTTCATGCCAAACACTTGGCAGACCTCCGTGCAACGTCTAGAACACGATGGCAGATGTTTTCTGTGCTGGCACAGTTTTTCCCTGCCAGACATAGTGGAAAAGCTTTTTGCTAAGATGTAGACGAGAAGACGCGCTAAAGACGATAGTACGATGCTCTCCGGAGCTAAGAGCCGCTGCCGGGCGTCTTTCGGCAGAAGCCGCGCTAAGGAGAGCACTGTGAGCGGCACCATCGTCCTTGCGGGAAGAAGCCGCTTCTTCGGCTCCGGGAGCCGGCGAGAGCGGCAGCTTCGGAAAGGTGAAGAAGGAAGCTGTACAACACTGGGATTGTGTGCGCAGCTTGCCAACTGATAGAAAACAGTACTTTTGCACTCTCCTGACTTTGCCAATCACATGAACATTCGATTGGAAGCTGTTTTGGACAACTTTTCTTTTCTTCATGCCAAACACTTGGCAGACCTCCGTGCAACGTCTAGAACACGATGGCAGATGTTTTCTGTGCTGGCACAGTTTTTCCCTGCCAGACATAGTGGAAAAGCTTTTTGCTAAGATGTAGACGAGAAGACGCGCTAAAGACGATAGTACGATGCTCTCCGGAGGTAAGAGCCGCTGCCGGGCGTCTTTCGGCAGAAGCCGCGCTAAGGAGAGCACTGTGAGCGGCACCATCGTCCTTGCGGGAAGAAGCCGCTTCTTCGGCTCCGGGAGCCGGCGAGAGCGGCAGCTTCGGAAAGGTGAAGAAGGAAGCTGTACAACACTGGGATTGTGTGCGCAGCTTGCCAACTGATAGAAAACAGTACTTTTGCACTCTCCTGACTTTGCCAATCACATGAACATTCGATTGGAAGCTGTTTTGGACAACTTTTCTTTACTCCCTGCCAAACACATGGCAGACCTCCGTGCAACGTCTAGAACACGATGGCAGATGTTTTCTGTGCTGGCACAGTTTTTCCCTGCCAGACATAGTGGAAAAGCTTTTTGCTAAGATGTAGACGAGAAGACGCGCTAAAGACGATAGTACGATGCTCTCCGGAGCTAAGAGCCGCTGCCAGGCGTCTTTCGGCAGAAGCAGCACTCCGGAGAGCACTGTGAGCGGCACCATCGTCTTCGCGCGAAGAAGCCGCTTCTTCGCCTCCGGGAGCCGGCGAGAGCGGCAGCTTCGGAAAGGTGAAGAAGGAAGCTGTACAACACTGGGATTGTGTGCGCAGCTTGCCAACTGATAGGAAACAGTACTTTTGCACTCTCCTGACTTTGCCAATCACATGAACATTCGATTGGAAGCTGTTTTGGACAACTTTTCTTTTCTTCATGCCAAACACTTGGCAGACCTCCGTGCAACGTCTAGAACACGATGGCAGATGTTTTCTGTGCTGGCACAGGTTTTCCCTGCCAGACATAGTGGAAAAGCTTTTTGCTAAGATGTAGACGAGAAGACGCGTTAAAGACGATAGTACGATGCTCTCCAGAGCTAAGAGCCGCTGCCGGGCGTCTTTCGGCAGAAGCAGCGCTAAGGAGAGCACTGTGAGCGGCACCATCGTCTTTGCGTGAAGAAGCCGCTTCTTCGGCTCCGGGAGCCGGTGAGAGCGGCAGCTTTGGAAAGGTGAAGAAGCAAGCTGTACAACACTGGGATTGTGTGCGCAGCTTGCCAACTGATAGAAAACAGTACTTTTGCACTCTCCTGACTTTGCCAATCACATGAACATTCGATTGGAAGCTGTTTTGGACAACTTTTCTTTTCTTCATGCCAAACACTTGGCAGACCTCCGTGCAACGTCTAGAACACGATGGCAGATGTTTTCTGTGCTGGCACAGTTTTTCCCTGCCAGACAGAGTGGAAAAGCTTTTTGCTAAGATGTAGACGAGAAGACGCGCTAAAGACGATAGTACGATGCTCTCCGGAGCTAAGAGCCGCTGCCGGGCGTCTTTCGGCAGAAGCAGCACTTCGGAGAGCACTCTGAGCGGCACCATCGTCTTTGCGCGAAGAAGCCGCTTCTTCGCCTCCGGGAGCGGGCGAGAGCGGCAGCTTCGGAAAGGTGAAGAAGGAAGCTGTACAACACTGGGATTGTGTGCGCAGCTTGCCAACTGATAGAAAACAGTACTTTTGCACTCTCCTGACTTTGCCAATCACATGAACATTCGATTGGAAGCTGTTTTGGACAACTTTTCTTTTCTCCCTTCCAAACACTTGGCAGACCTCCGTGCAACGTCTAGAACACGATGGCAGATGTTTTCTGTGCTGGCACAGTTTTTCCCTGCCAGACATAGTGGAAAAGCTTTTTGCTAAGATGTAGACGAGAAGACGCGCTAAAGACGATAGTACGATGCTCTCCGGAGCTAAGAGCCGCTGCCGGGCGTCTTTCGGCAGAAGCCGCGCTAAGGAGAGCACTGTGAGCGGCACCATCGTCCTTGCGGGAAGAAGCCGCTTCTTCGCCTCCGGGAGCCGGCGAGAGCGGCAGCTTCGGAAAGGTGAAGAAGGAAGCTGTACAACACTGGGATTGTGTGCGCAGCTTGCCAACTGATAGGAAACAGTACTTTTGCACTCTCCTGACTTTGCCAATCACATGAACATTCGATTGGAAGCTGTTTTGGACAACTTTTCTTTTCTTCATGCCAAACACTTGGCAGACCTCCGTGCAACGTCTAGAACACGATGGCAGATGTTTTCTGTGCTGGCACAGGTTTTCCCTGCCAGACATAGTGGAAAAGCTTTTTGCTAAGATGTAGACGAGAAGACGCGCTAAAGACGATAGTACGATGCTCTCCGGAGCTAAGAGCCGCTGCCGGGAGTCTTTCGGCAGAAGCAGCACTTCGGAGAGCACTGTGAGCGGCACCATCGTCTTCGCGCGAAGAAGCCGCCTCTTCGCCTCCGGGAGCCGGCGAGAGCGGCAGCTTCGGAAAGGTGAAGAAGGAAGCTGTACAACACTGGGATTGTGTGCGCAGCTTGCCAACTGATAGGAAACAGTACTTTTGCACTCTCCTGACTTTGCCAATCACATGAACATTCGATTGGAAGCTGTTTTGGACAACTTTCCTTTTCTTCATGCCAAACACTTGGCAGACCTCCGTGCAACGTCTAGAACACAATGGCAGATATTTTCTGTGCTGGCACAGGTTTTCCCTGCCAGACATAGTGGGAAAGCTTTTTGCTAAGATGTAGACGAGAAGACGCGCTAAAGACGATAGTACGATGCTCTCCGGAGCTAAGAGCCGCTGCCGGGAGTCTTTCGGCAGAAGCCGCGCTAAGGAGAGCACTGTGAGCGGCACCATCGTCTTTGTGCGAAGAAGCCGCTTCTTCGTCTCCGGGAGCCGGCGAGAGCGGCAGCTTCGGAAAGGTGAAGAAGGAAGCTGTACAACACTGGGATTGTGTGCGCAGCTTGCCAACTGATAGAAAACAGTACTTTTGCACTCTCCTGACTTTGCCAATCACATGAACATTCGATTGGAAGCTGTTTTGGACAACTTTTCTTTACTCCCTGCCAAACACTTGGCAGACCTCCGTGCAACGTCTAGAACACGATGGCAGATGTTTTCTGTGCTGGCACAGTTTTTCCCTGCCAGACATAGTGGAAAAGCTTTTTGCTAAGATGTAGACGAGAAGACGCGCTAAAGACGATAGTACGATGCTCTCCGGAGCTAAGAGCCGCTGCCGGGCGTCTTTTGGCAGAAGCCGCGCTAAGGAGAGCACTGTGAGCGGCACCATCGTCCTCGCGGGAAGAAGCCGCTTCTTCGCCTCCGGGAGCCGGCGAGAGCGGCAGCTTCGGAAAGGTGAAGAAGGAAGCTGTACAACACTGGGATTGTGCGCGCAGCTTGCCAACTGATAGAAAACAGTACTTTTGCACTCTCCTGACTTTGCCAATCACATGAACATTCGATTGGAAGCTGTTTTGGACAACTTTTCTTTTCTTCATGCCAAACACTTGGCAGACCTCCGTGCAACGTCTAGAACACGATGGCAGATGTTTTCTGTGCTGGCACAGTTTTTCCCTGCCAGACATAGTGGAAAAGCTTTTTGCTAAGATGTAGACGAGAAGACGCGCTAAAGACGATAGTACGATGCTCTCCGGAGCTAAGAGCCACTGCCAGGCGTCTTTCGGCAGAAGCAGCACTCCGGAGAGCACTGTGAGCGGCACCATCGTCTTCGCGCGAAGAAGCCGCTTCTTCGTCTCCGGGAGCCGGCGAGAGCGGCAGCTTCGGAAAGGTGAAGAAGGAAGCTGTACAACACTGGGATTGTGTGCGCAGCTTGCCAACTGATAGGAAACAGTACTTTTGCACTCTCCTGACTTTGCCAATCACATGAACATTCGATTGGAAGCTGTTTTGGACAACTTTTCTTTTCTTCATGCCAAACACTTGGCAGACCTCCGTGCAACGTCTAGAACACGATGGCAGATGTTTTCTGTGCTGGCACAGTTTTTCCCTGCCAGACATAGTGGAAAAGCTTTTTGCTAAGATGTAGACGAGAAGACGCGCTAAAAACGATAGTATGATGCTCTCCGGAGCTAAGAGCCGCTGCCAGGCGTCTTTCGGCAGAAGCAGCACTCCGGAGAGCACTGTGAGCGGCACCATCGTCTTTGCGCGAAGAAGCCGCTTCTTCGCCTCCGGGAGCCGGCGAGAGCGGCAGCTTCGGAAAGGTGAAGAAGGAAGCTGTACAACACTGGGATTGTGTGCGCAGCTTGCCAACTGATAGAAAACAGTACTTTTGCACTCTCCTGACTTTGCCAATCACATGAACATTCGATTGGAAGCTGTTTTGGACAACTTTTCTTTTCTTCATGCCAAACACTTGGCAGACCTCCGTGCAACGTCTAGAACACGATGGCAGATGTTTTCTGTGCTGGCACAGTTTTTCCCTGCCAGACAGAGTGGAAAAGCTTTTTGCTAAGATGTAGACGAGAAGACGCGCTAAAGACGATAGTACGATGCTCTCCGGAGCTAAGAGCCGCTGCCGGGCGTCTTTCGGCAGAAGCAGCACTTCGGAGAGCACTCTGAGCGGCACCATCGTCTTTGCGCGAAGAAGCCGCTTCTTCGCCTCCGGGAGCGGGCGAGAGCGGCAGCTTCGGAAAGGTGAAGAAGGAAGCTGTACAACACTGGGATTGTGTGCGCAGCTTGCCAACTGATAGAAAACAGTACTTTTGCACTCTCCTGACTTTGCCAATCACATGAACATTCGATTGGAATCTTATTTGGACAACTTTTCTTTTCTCCCTTCCAAACACTTGGCAGACCTCCGTGCAACGTCTAGAACACGATGGCAGATGTTTTCTGTGCTGGCACAGTTTTTCCCTGCCAGACATAGTGGAAAAGCTTTTTGCTAAGATGTAGACGAGAAGACGCGCTAAAGACGATAGTACGATGCTCTCCGGAGCTAAGAGCCGCTGCCGGGCGTCTTTCGGCAGAAGCCGCGCTAAGGAGAGCACTGTGAGCGGCACCATCGTCCTTGCGGGAAGAAGCCGCTTCTTCGCCTCCGGGAGCCGGCGAGAGCGGCAGCTTCGGAAAGGTGAAGAAGGAAGCTGTACAACACTGGGATTGTGTGCGCAGCTTGCCAACTGATAGGAAACAGTACTTTTGCACTCTCCTGACTTTGCCAATCACATGAACATTCGATTGGAAGCTGTTTTGGACAACTTTTCTTTTCTTCATGCCAAACACTTGGCAGACCTCCGTGCAACGTCTAGAACACGATGGCAGATGTTTTCTGTGCTGGCACAGTTTTTCCCTGCCAGACATAGTGGAAAAGCTTTTTGCTAAGATGTAGACGAGAAGACGCGCTAAAGACGATAGTACGATGCTCTCCGGAGCTAAGAGCCGCTGCCGGGAGTCTTTCGGCAGAAGCAGCACTTCGGAGAGCACTGTGAGCGGCACCATCGTCTTTGTGCGAAGAAGCCGCTTCTTCGTCTCCGGGAGCCGGCGAGAGCGGCAGCTTCGGAAAGGTGAAGAAGGAAGCTGTACAACACTGGGATTGTGTGCGCAGCTTGCCAACTGATAGAAAACAGTACTTTTGCACTCTCCTGACTTTGCCAATCACATGAACATTCGATTGGAAGCTGTTTTGGACAACTTTTCTTTACTCCCTGCCAAACACTTGGCAGACCTCCGTGCAACGTCTAGAACACGATGGCAGATGTTTTCTGTGCTGGCACAGTTTTTCCCTGCCAGACATAGTGGAAAAGCTTTTTGCTAAGATGTAGACGAGAAGACGCGCTAAAGACGATAGTACGATGCTCTCCGGAGGTAAGAGCCGCTGCCGGGCGTCTTTCGGCAGAAGCCGCGCTAAGGAGAGCACTGTGAGCGGCACCATCGTCCTTGCGGGAAGAAGCCGCTTCTTCGGCTCCGGGAGCCGGCGAGAGCGGCAGCTTCGGAAAGGTGAAGAAGGAAGCTGTACAACACTGGGATTGTGTGCGCAGCTTGCCAACTGATAGAAAACAGTACTTTTGCACTCTCCTGACTTTGCCAATCACATGAACATTCGATTGGAAGCTGTTTTGGACAACTTTTCTTTACTCCCTGCCAAACACATGGCAGACCTCCGTGCAACGTCTAGAACACGATGGCAGATGTTTTCTGTGCTGGCACAGTTTTTCCCTGCCAGACATAGTGGAAAAGCTTTTTGCTAAGATGTAGACGAGAAGACGCGCTAAAGACGATAGTACGATGCTCTCCGGAGGTAAGAGCCGCTGCCGGGCGTCTTTCGGCAGAAGCCGCGCTAAGGAGAGCACTGTGAGCGGCACCATCGTCCTTGCGGGAAGAAGCCGCTTCTTCGGCTCCGGGAGCCGGCGAGAGCGGCAGCTTCGGAAAGGTGAAGAAGGAAGCTGTACAACACTGGGATTGTGTGCGCAGCTTGCCAACTGATAGAAAACAGTACTTTTGCACTCTCCTGACTTTGCCAATCACATGAACATTCGATTGGAAGCTGTTTTGGACAACTTTTCTTTTCTTCATGCCAAACACTTGGCAGACCTCCGTGCAACGTCTAGAACACGATGGCAGATGTTTTCTGTGCTGGCACAGTTTTTCCCTGCCAGACATAGTGGAAAAGCTTTTTGCTAAGATGTAGACGAGAAGACGCGCTAAAGACGATAGTACGATGCTCTCCGGAGCTAAGAGCCGCTGCCAGGCGTCTTTCGGCAGAAGCAGCACTCCGGAGAGCACTGTGAGCGGCACCATCGTCTTCGCGCGAAGAAGCCGCTTCTTCGCCTCCGGGAGCCGGCGAGAGCGGCAGCTTCGGAAAGGTGAAGAAGGAAGCTGTACAACACTGGGATTGTGTGCGCAGCTTGCCAACTGATAGGAAACAGTACTTTTGCACTCTCCTGACTTTGCCAATCACATGAACATTCGATTGGAAGCTGTTTTGGACAACTTTTCTTTTCTTCATGCCAAACACTTGGCAGACCTCCGTGCAACGTCTAGAACACGATGGCAGATGTTTTCTGTGCTGGCACAGGTTCTCCCTGCCAGACATAGTGGAAAAGCTTTTTGCTAAGATGTAGACGAGAAGACGCGTTAAAGACGATAGTACGATGCTCTCCAGAGCTAAGAGCCGCTGCCGGGCGTCTTTCGGCAGAAGCAGCGCTAAGGAGAGCACTGTGAGCGGCACCATCGTCTTTGCGCGAAGAAGCCGCTTCTTCGGCTCCGGGAGCCGGTGAGAGCGGCAGCTTTGGAAAGGTGAAGAAGCAAGCTGTACAACACTGGGATTGTGAGCGCAGCTTGCCAACTGATAGGAAACAGTACTTTTGCACTCTCCTGACTTTGCCAATCACATGAACATTCGATTGGAAGCTGTTTTGGACAACTTTTCTTTTCTTCATGCCAAACACTTGGCAGACCTCCGTGCAACGTCTAGAACACGATGGCAGATGTTTTCTGTGCTGGCACAGGTTTTCCCTGCCAGACATAGTGGAAAAGCTTTTTGCTAAGATGTAGACGAGAAGACGCGTTAAAGACGATAGTACGATGCTCTCCAGAGCTAAGAGCCGCTGCCGGGCGTCTTTCGGCAGAAGCAGCGCTAAGGAGAGCACTGTGAGCGGCACCATCGTCTTTGCGCGAAGAAGCCGCTTCTTCGGCTCCGGGAGCCGGTGAGAGCGGCAGCTTTGGAAAGGTGAAGAAGCAAGCTGTACAACACTGGGATTGTGTGCGCAGCTTGCCAACTGATAGGAAACAGTACTTTTGCACTCTCCTGACTTTGCCAATCACATGAACATTCGATTGGAAGCTGTTTTGGACAACTTTTCTTTTCTTCATGCCAAACACTTGGCAGACCTCCGTGCAACGTCTAGAACACGATGGCAGATGTTTTCTGTGCTGGCACAGTTTTTCCCTGCCAGACAGAGTGGAAAAGCTTTTTGCTAAGATGTAGACGAGAAGACGCGCTAAAGACGATAGTACGATGCTCTCCGGAGCTAAGAGCCGCTGCCGGGAGTCTTTCGGCAGAAGCCGCGCTAAGGAGAGCACTGTGAGCGGCACCATCGTCTTTGTGCGAAGAAGCCGCTTCTTCGTCTCCGGGAGCCGGCGAGAGCGGCAGCTTCGGAAAGGTGAAGAAGGAAGCTGTACAACACTGGGATTGTGTGCGCAGCTTGCCAACTGATAGAAAACAGTACTTTTGCACTCTCCTGACTTTGCCAATCACATGAACATTCGATTGGAAGCTGTTTTGGACAACTTTTCTTTACTCCCTGCCAAACACTTGGCAGACCTCCGTGCAACGTCTAGAACACGATGGCAGATGTTTTCTGTGCTGGCACAGTTTTTCCCTGCCAGACATAGTGGAAAAGCTTTTTGCTAAGATGTAGACGAGAAGACGCGCTAAAGACGATAGTACGATGCTCTCCGGAGGTAAGAGCCGCTGCCGGGCGTCTTTCGGCAGAAGCCGCGCTAAGGAGAGCACTGTGAGCGGCACCATCGTCCTTGCGGGAAGAAGCCGCTTCTTCGCCTCCGGGAGCCGGCGAGAGCGGCAGCTTCGGAAAGGTGAAGAAGGAAGCTGTACAACACTGGGATTGTGTGCGCAGCTTGCCAACTGATAGAAAACAGTACTTTTGCACTCTCCTGACTTTGCCAATCACATGAACATTCGATTGGAAGCTGTTTTGGACAACTTTCCTTTTCTTCATGCCAAACACTTGGCAGACCTCCGTGCAACGTCTAGAACACAATGGCAGATATTTTCTGTGCTGGCACAGGTTTTCCCTGCCAGACATAGTGGGAAAGCTTTTTGCTAAGATGTAGACGAGAAGACGCGCTAAAGACGATAGTACGATGCTCTCCGGAGCTAAGAGCCGCTGCCGGGAGTCTTTCGGCAGAAGCCGCGCTAAGGAGAGCACTGTGAGCGGCACCATCGTCTTTGTGCGAAGAAGCCGCTTCTTCGTCTCCGGGAGCCGGCGAGAGCGGCAGCTTCGGAAAGGTGAAGAAGGAAGCTGTACAACACTGGGATTGTGTGCGCAGCTTGCCAACTGATAGAAAACAGTACTTTTGCACTCTCCTGACTTTGCCAATCACATGAACATTCGATTGGAAGCTGTTTTGGACAACTTTTCTTTACTCCCTGCCAAACACTTGGCAGACCTCCGTGCAACGTCTAGAACACGATGGCAGATGTTTTCTGTGCTGGCACAGTTTTTCCCTGCCAGACATAGTGGAAAAGCTTTTTGCTAAGATGTAGACGAGAAGACGCGCTAAAGACGATAGTACGATGCTCTCCGGAGGTAAGAGCCGCTGCCGGGCGTCTTTTGGCAGAAGCCGCGCTAAGGAGAGCACTGTGAGCGGCACCATCGTCCTTGCGGGAAGAAGCCGCTTCTTCGCCTCCGGGAGCCGGCGAGAGCGGCAGCTTCGGAAAGGTGAAGAAGGAAGCTGTACAACACTGGGATTGTGTGCGCAGCTTGCCAACTGATAGAAAACAGTACTTTTGCACTCTCCTGACTTTGCCAATCACATGAACATTCGATTGGAAGCTCTTTTGGACAACTTTTCTTTTCTTCATGCCAAACACTTGGCAGACCTCCGTGCAACGTCTAGAACACGATGGCAGATGTTTTCTGTGCTGGCACAGTTTTTCCCTGCCAGACATAGTGGAAAAGCTTTTTGCTAAGATGTAGACGAGAAGACGCGCTAAAGACGATAGTACGATGCTCTCCGGAGCTAAGAGCCACTGCCAGGCGTCTTTCGGCAGAAGCAGCACTCCGGAGAGCACTGTGAGCGGCACCATCGTCTTCGCGCGAAGAAGCCGCTTCTTCGCCTCCGGGAGCCGGCGAGAGCGGCAGCTTCGGAAAGGTGAAGAAGGAAGCTGTACAACACTGGGATTGTGTGCGCAGCTTGCCAACTGATAGGAAACAGTACTTTTGCACTCTCCTGACTTTGCCAATCACATGAACATTCGATTGGAAGCTGTTTTGGACAACTTTTCTTTTCTTCATGCCAAACACTTGGCAGACCTCCGTGCAACGTCTAGAACACGATGGCAGATGTTTTCTGTGCTGGCACAGTTTTTCCCTGCCAGACATAGTGGAAAAGCTTTTTGCTAAGATGTAGACGAGAAGACGCGCTAAAAACGATAGTATGATGCTCTCCGGAGCTAAGAGCCGCTGCCAGGCGTCTTTCGGCAGAAGCAGCACTCCGGAGAGCACTGTGAGCGGCACCATCGTCTTTGCGCGAAGAAGCCGCTTCTTCGCCTCCGGGAGCCGGCGAGAGCGGCAGCTTCGGAAAGGTGAAGAAGGAAGCTGTACAACACTGGGATTGTGTGCGCAGCTTGCCAACTGATAGAAAACAGTACTTTTGCACTCTTCTGACTTTGCCAATCACATGAACATTCGATTGGAAGCTGTTTTGGACAACTTTTCTTTTCTCCCTGCCAAACACTTGGCAGACCTCCGTGCAACGTCTAGAACACGATGGCAGATGTTTTCTGTGCTGGCACAGTTTTTCCCTGCCAGACATAGTGGAAAAGCTTTTTGCTAAGATGTAGACGAGAAGACGCGCTAAAGACGATAGTACGATGCTCTCCGGAGCTAAGAGCCGCTGCCGGGAGTCTTTCGGCAGAAGCCGCGCTAAGGAGAGCACTGTGAGCGGCACCATCGTCTTTCTGCGAAGAAGCCGCTTCTTCGTCTCCGGGAGCCGGCGAGAGCGGCAGCTTCGGAAAGGTGAAGAAGGAAGCTGTACAACACTGGGATTGTGTGCGCAGCTTGCCAACTGATAGAAAACAGTACTTTTGCACTCTCCTGACTTTGCCAATCACATGAACATTCGATTGGAAGCTGTTTTGGACAACTTTTCTTTTCTTCATGCCAAACACTTGGCAGACCTCCGTGCAACGTCTAGAACACGATGGCAGATGTTTTCTGTGCTGGCACAGTTTTTCCCTGCCAGACAGAGTGGAAAAGCTTTTTGCTAAGATGTAGACGAGAAGACGCGCTAAAGACGATAGTACGATGCTCTCCGGAGCTAAGAGCCGCTGCCGGGCGTCTTTCGGCAGAAGCAGCACTTCGGAGAGCACTCTGAGCGGCACCATCGTCTTTGCGCGAAGAAGCCGCTTCTTCGCCTCCGGGAGCCGGCGAGAGCGGCAGCTTCGGAAAGGTGAAGAAGGAAGCTGTACAACACTGGGATTGTGTGCGCAGCTTGCCAACTGATAGAAAACAGTACTTTTGCACTCTCCTGACTTTGCCAATCACATGAACATTCGATTGGAATCTGTTTTGGACAACTTTTCTTTTCTCCCTTCCAAACACTTGGCAGACCTCCGTGCAACGTCTAGAACACGATGGCAGATGTTTTCTGTGCTGGCACAGTTTTTCCCTGCCAGACATAGTGGAAAAGCTTTTTGCTAAGATGTAGACGAGAAGACGCGCTAAAGACGATAGTACGATGCTCTCCGGAGCTAAGAGCCGCTGCCGGGCGTCTTTCGGCAGAAGCCGCGCTAAGGAGAGCACTGTGAGCGGCACCATCGTCCTTGCGGGAAGAAGCCGCTTCTTCGCCTCCGGGAGCCGGCGAGAGCGGCAGCTTCGGAAAGGTGAAGAAGGAAGCTGTACAACACTGGGATTGTGTGCGCAGCTTGCCAACTGATAGGAAACAGTACTTTTGCACTCTCCTGACTTTGCCAATCACATGAACATTCGATTGGAAGCTGTTTTGGACAACTTTTCTTTTCTTCATGCCAAACACTTGGCAGACCTCCGTGCAACGTCTAGAACACGATGGCAGATGTTTTCTGTGCTGGCACAGTTTTTCCCTGCCAGACATAGTGGAAAAGCTTTTTGCTAAGATGTAGACGAGAAGACGCGCTAAAGACGATAGTACGATGCTCTCCGGAGCTAAGAGCCGCTGCCGGGAGTCTTTCGGCAGAAGCAGCACTTCGGAGAGCACTGTGAGCGGCACCATCGTCTTCGTGCGAAGAAGCCGCCTCTTCGCCTCCGGGAGCCGGCGAGAGCGGCAGCTTCGGAAAGGTGAAGAAGGAAGCTGTACAACACTGGGATTGTGTGCGCAGCTTGCCAACTGATAGGAAACAGTACTTTTGCACTCTCCTGACTTTGCCAATCACATGAACATTCGATTGGAAGCTGTTTTGGACAACTTTCCTTTTCTTCATGCCAAACACTTGGCAGACCTCCGTGCAACGTCTAGAACACAATGGCAGATATTTTCTGTGCTGGCACAGGTTTTCCCTGCCAGACATAGTGGGAAAGCTTTTTGCTAAGATGTAGACGAGAAGACGCGCTAAAGACGATAGTACGATGCTCTCCGGAGCTAAGAGCCGCTGCCGGGAGTCTTTCGGCAGAAGCCGCGCTAAGGAGAGCACTGTGAGCGGCACCATCGTCTTTGTGCGAAGAAGCCGCTTCTTCGTCTCCGGGAGCCGGCGAGAGCGGCAGCTTCGGAAAGGTGAAGAAGGAAGCTGTACAACACTGGGATTGTGTGCGCAGCTTGCCAACTGATAGGAAACAGTACTTTTGCACTCTCCTGACTTTGCCAATCACATGAACATTCGATTGGAAGCTGTTTTGGACAACTTTTCTTTACTCCCTGCCAAACACTTGGCAGACCTCCGTGCAACGTCTAGAACACGATGGCAGATGTTTTCTGTGCTGGCACAGTTTTTCCCTGCCAGACATAGTGGAAAAGCTTTTTGCTAAGATGTAGACGAGAAGACGCGCTAAAGACGATAGTACGATGCTCTCCGGAGGTAAGAGCCGCTGCCGGGCGTCTTTCGGCAGAAGCCGCGCTAAGGAGAGCACTGTGAGCGGCACCATCGTCCTTGCGGGAAGAAGCCGCTTCTTCGGCTCCGGGAGCCGGCGAGAGCGGCAGCTTCGGAAAGGTGAAGAAGGAAGCTGTACAACACTGGGATTGTGTGCGCAGCTTGCCAACTGATAGAAAACAGTACTTTTGCACTCTCCTGACTTTGCCAATCACATGAACATTCGATTGGAAGCTGTTTTGGACAACTTTTCTTTACTCCCTGCCAAACACATGGCAGACCTCCGTGCAACGTCTAGAACACGATGGCAGATGTTTTCTGTGCTGGCACAGTTTTTCCCTGCCAGACATAGTGGAAAAGCTTTTTGCTAAGATGTAGACGAGAAGACGCGCTAAAGACGATAGTACGATGCTCTCCGGAGGTAAGAGCCGCTGCCGGGCGTCTTTCGGCAGAAGCCGCGCTAAGGAGAGCACTGTGAGCGGCACCATCGTCCTTGCGGGAAGAAGCCGCTTCTTCGGCTCCGGGAGCCGGCGAGAGCGGCAGCTTCGGAAAGGTGAAGAAGGAAGCTGTACAACACTGGGATTGTGTGCGCAGCTTGCCAACTGATAGAAAACAGTACTTTTGCACTCTCCTGACTTTGCCAATCACATGAACATTCGATTGGAAGCTGTTTTGGACAACTTTTCTTTACTCCCTGCCAAACACTTGGCAGACCTCCGTGCAACGTCTAGAACACGATGGCAGATGTTTTCTGTGCTGGCACAGTTTTTCCCTGCCAGACATAGTGGAAAAGCTTTTTGCTAAGATGTAGACGAGAAGACGCGCTAAAGACGATAGTACGATGCTCTCCGGAGGTAAGAGCCGCTGCCGGGCGTCTTTCGGCAGAAGCCGCGCTAAGGAGAGCACTGTGAGCGGCACCATCGTCCTTGCGGGAAGAAGCCGCTTCTTCGGCTCCGGGAGCCGGCGAGAGCGGCAGCTTCGGAAAGGTGAAGAAGGAAGCTGTACAACACTGGGATTGTGTGCGCAGCTTGCCAACTGATAGAAAACAGTACTTTTGCACTCTCCTGACTTTGCCAATCACATGAACATTCGATTGGAAGCTGTTTTGGACAACTTTTCTTTTCTTCATGCCAAACACTTGGCAGACCTCCGTGCAACGTCTAGAACACGATGGCAGATGTTTTCTGTGCTGGCACAGTTTTTCCCTGCCAGACATAGTGGAAAAGCTTTTTGCTAAGATGTAGACGAGAAGACGCGCTAAAGACGATAGTACGATGCTCTCCGGAGCTAAGAGCCGCTGCCAGGCGTCTTTCGGCAGAAGCAGCACTCCGGAGAGCACTGTGAGCGGCACCATCGTCTTCGCGCGAAGAAGCCGCTTCTTCGCCTCCGGGAGCCGGCGAGAGCGGCAGCTTCGGAAAGGTGAAGAAGGAAGCTGTACAACACTGGGATTGTGTGCGCAGCTTGCCAACTGATAGGAAACAGTACTTTTGCACTCTCCTGACTTTGCCAATCACATGAACATTCGATTGGAAGCTGTTTTGGACAACTTTTCTTTTCTTCATGCCAAACACTTGGCAGACCTCCGTGCAACGTCTAGAACACGATGGCAGATGTTTTCTGTGCTGGCACAGGTTTTCCCTGCCAGACATAGTGGAAAAGCTTTTTGCTAAGATGTAGACGAGAAGACGCGTTAAAGACGATAGTACGATGCTCTCCAGAGCTAAGAGCCGCTGCCGGGCGTCTTTCGGCAGAAGCAGCGCTAAGGAGAGCACTGTGAGCGGCACCATCGTCTTTGCGTGAAGAAGCCGCTTCTTCGGCTCCGGGAGCCGGTGAGAGCGGCAGCTTTGGAAAGGTGAAGAAGCAAGCTGTACAACACTGGGATTGTGTGCGCAGCTTGCCAACTGATAGAAAACAGTACTTTTGCACTCTCCTGACTTTGCCAATCACATGAACATTCGATTGGAAGCTGTTTTGGACAACTTTTCTTTTCTTCATGCCAAACACTTGGCAGACCTCCGTGCAACGTCTAGAACACGATGGCAGATGTTTTCTGTGCTGGCACAGTTTTTCCCTGCCAGACAGAGTGGAAAAGCTTTTTGCTAAGATGTAGACGAGAAGACGCGCTAAAGACGATAGTACGATGCTCTCCGGAGCTAAGAGCCGCTGCCGGGCGTCTTTCGGCAGAAGCAGCACTTCGGAGAGCACTCTGAGCGGCACCATCGTCTTTGCGCGAAGAAGCCGCTTCTTCGCCTCCGGGAGCGGGCGAGAGCGGCAGCTTCGGAAAGGTGAAGAAGGAAGCTGTACAACACTGGGATTGTGTGCGCAGCTTGCCAACTGATAGAAAACAGTACTTTTGCACTCTCCTGACTTTGCCAATCACATGAACATTCGATTGGAAGCTGTTTTGGACAACTTTTCTTTTCTCCCTTCCAAACACTTGGCAGACCTCCGTGCAACGTCTAGAACACGATGGCAGATGTTTTCTGTGCTGGCACAGTTTTTCCCTGCCAGACAGAGTGGAAAAGCTTTTTGCTAAGATGTAGACGAGAAGACGCGCTAAAGACGATAGTACGATGCTCTCCGGAGCTAAGAGCCGCTGCCGGGCGTCTTTCGGCAGAAGCAGCACTTCGGAGAGCACTCTGAGCGGCACCATCGTCTTTGCGCGAAGAAGCCGCTTCTTCGCCTCCGGGAGCGGGCGAGAGCGGCAGCTTCGGAAAGGTGAAGAAGGAAGCTGTACAACACTGGGATTGTGTGCGCAGCTTGCCAACTGATAGAAAACAGTACTTTTGCACTCTCCTGACTTTGCCAATCACATGAACATTCGATTGGAAGCTGTTTTGGACAACTTTTCTTTTCTCCCTTCCAAACACTTGGCAGACCTCCGTGCAACGTCTAGAACACGATGGCAGATGTTTTCTGTGCTGGCACAGTTTTTCCCTGCCAGACATAGTGGAAAAGCTTTTTGCTAAGATGTAGACGAGAAGACGCGCTAAAGACGATAGTACGATGCTCTCCGGAGCTAAGAGCCGCTGCCGGGCGTCTTTCGGCAGAAGCCGCGCTAAGGAGAGCACTGTGAGCGGCACCATCGTCCTTGCGGGAAGAAGCCGCTTCTTCGCCTCCGGGAGCCGGCGAGAGCGGCAGCTTCGGAAAGGTGAAGAAGGAAGCTGTACAACACTGGGATTGTGTGCGCAGCTTGCCAACTGATAGGAAACAGTACTTTTGCACTCTCCTGACTTTGCCAATCACATGAACATTCGATTGGAAGCTGTTTTGGACAACTTTTCTTTTCTTCATGCCAAACACTTGGCAGACCTCCGTGCAACGTCTAGAACACGATGGCAGATGTTTTCTGTGCTGGCACAGGTTTTCCCTGCCAGACATAGTGGAAAAGCTTTTTGCTAAGATGTAGACGAGAAGACGCGCTAAAGACGATAGTACGATGCTCTCCGGAGCTAAGAGCCGCTGCCGGGAGTCTTTCGGCAGAAGCAGCACTTCGGAGAGCACTGTGAGCGGCACCATCGTCTTCGCGCGAAGAAGCCGCCTCTTCGCCTCCGGGAGCCGGCGAGAGCGGCAGCTTCGGAAAGGTGAAGAAGGAAGCTGTACAACACTGGGATTGTGTGCGCAGCTTGCCAACTGATAGGAAACAGTACTTTTGCACTCTCCTGACTTTGCCAATCACATGAACATTCGATTGGAAGCTGTTTTGGACAACTTTCCTTTTCTTCATGCCAAACACTTGGCAGACCTCCGTGCAACGTCTAGAACACAATGGCAGATATTTTCTGTGCTGGCACAGGTTTTCCCTGCCAGACATAGTGGGAAAGCTTTTTGCTAAGATGTAGACGAGAAGACGCGCTAAAGACGATAGTACGATGCTCTCCGGAGCTAAGAGCCGCTGCCGGGAGTCTTTCGGCAGAAGCCGCGCTAAGGAGAGCACTGTGAGCGGCACCATCGTCTTTGTGCGAAGAAGCCGCTTCTTCGTCTCCGGGAGCCGGCGAGAGCGGCAGCTTCGGAAAGGTGAAGAAGGAAGCTGTACAACACTGGGATTGTGTGCGCAGCTTGCCAACTGATAGAAAACAGTACTTTTGCACTCTCCTGACTTTGCCAATCACATGAACATTCGATTGGAAGCTGTTTTGGACAACTTTTCTTTACTCCCTGCCAAACACTTGGCAGACCTCCGTGCAACGTCTAGAACACGATGGCAGATGTTTTCTGTGCTGGCACAGTTTTTCCCTGCCAGACATAGTGGAAAAGCTTTTTGCTAAGATGTAGACGAGAAGACGCGCTAAAGACGATAGTACGATGCTCTCCGGAGGTAAGAGCCGCTGCCGGGCGTCTTTTGGCAGAAGCCGCGCTAAGGAGAGCACTGTGAGCGGCACCATCGTCCTTGCGGGAAGAAGCCGCTTCTTCGCCTCCGGGAGCCGGCGAGAGCGGCAGCTTCGGAAAGGTGAAGAAGGAAGCTGTACAACACTGGGATTGTGTGCGCAGCTTGCCAACTGATAGGAAACAGTACTTTTGCACTCTCCTGACTTTGCCAATCACATGAACATTCGATTGGAAGCTGTTTTGGACAACTTTTCTTTTCTTCATGCCAAACACTTGGCAGACCTCCGTGCAACGTCTAGAACACGATGGCAGATGTTTTCTGTGCTGGCACAGTTTTTCCCTGCCAGACATAGTGGAAAAGCTTTTTGCTAAGATGTAGACGAGAAGACGCGCTAAAGACGATAGTACGATGCTCTCCGGAGCTAAGAGCCGCTGCCGGGAGTCTTTCGGCAGAAGCAGCACTTCGGAGAGCACTGTGAGCGGCACCATCGTCTTCGTGCGAAGAAGCCGCCTCTTCGCCTCCGGGAGCCGGCGAGAGCGGCAGCTTCGGAAAGGTGAAGAAGGAAGCTGTACAACACTGGGATTGTGTGCGCAGCTTGCCAACTGATAGGAAACAGTACTTTTGCACTCTCCTGACTTTGCCAATCACATGAACATTCGATTGGAAGCTGTTTTGGACAACTTTCCTTTTCTTCATGCCAAACACTTGGCAGACCTCCGTGCAACGTCTAGAACACAATGGCAGATATTTTCTGTGCTGGCACAGGTTTTCCCTGCCAGACATAGTGGGAAAGCTTTTTGCTAAGATGTAGACGAGAAGACGCGCTAAAGACGATAGTACGATGCTCTCCGGAGCTAAGAGCCGCTGCCGGGAGTCTTTCGGCAGAAGCCGCGCTAAGGAGAGCACTGTGAGCGGCACCATCGTCTTTGTGCGAAGAAGCCGCTTCTTCGTCTCCGGGAGCCGGCGAGAGCGGCAGCTTCGGAAAGGTGAAGAAGGAAGCTGTACAACACTGGGATTGTGTGCGCAGCTTGCCAACTGATAGAAAACAGTACTTTTGCACTCTCCTGACTTTGCCAATCACATGAACATTCGATTGGAAGCTGTTTTGGACAACTTTTCTTTACTCCCTGCCAAACACTTGGCAGACCTCCGTGCAACGTCTAGAACACGATGGCAGATGTTTTCTGTGCTGGCACAGTTTTTCCCTGCCAGACATAGTGGAAAAGCTTTTTGCTAAGATGTAGACGAGAAGACGCGCTAAAGACGATAGTACGATGCTCTCCGGAGGTAAGAGCCGCTGCCGGGCGTCTTTCGGCAGAAGCCGCGCTAAGGAGAGCACTGTGAGCGGCACCATCGTCCTTGCGGGAAGAAGCCGCTTCTTCGGCTCCGGGAGCCGGCGAGAGCGGCAGCTTCGGAAAGGTGAAGAAGGAAGCTGTACAACACTGGGATTGTGTGCGCAGCTTGCCAACTGATAGAAAACAGTACTTTTGCACTCTCCTGACTTTGCCAATCACATGAACATTCGATTGGAAGCTGTTTTGGACAACTTTTCTTTACTCCCTGCCAAACACATGGCAGACCTCCGTGCAACGTCTAGAACACGATGGCAGATGTTTTCTGTGCTGGCACAGTTTTTCCCTGCCAGACATAGTGGAAAAGCTTTTTGCTAAGATGTAGACGAGAAGACGCGCTAAAGACGATAGTACGATGCTCTCCGGAGGTAAGAGCCGCTGCCGGGCGTCTTTCGGCAGAAGCCGCGCTAAGGAGAGCACTGTGAGCGGCACCATCGTCCTTGCGGGAAGAAGCCGCTTCTTCGGCTCCGGGAGCCGGCGAGAGCGGCAGCTTCGGAAAGGTGAAGAAGGAAGCTGTACAACACTGGGATTGTGTGCGCAGCTTGCCAACTGATAGAAAACAGTACTTTTGCACTCTCCTGACTTTGCCAATCACATGAACATTCGATTGGAAGCTGTTTTGGACAACTTTTCTTTTCTTCATGCCAAACACTTGGCAGACCTCCGTGCAACGTCTAGAACACGATGGCAGATGTTTTCTGTGCTGGCACAGTTTTTCCCTGCCAGACATAGTGGAAAAGCTTTTTGCTAAGATGTAGACGAGAAGACGCGCTAAAGACGATAGTACGATGCTCTCCGGAGCTAAGAGCCGCTGCCAGGCGTCTTTCGGCAGAAGCAGCACTCCGGAGAGCACTGTGAGCGGCACCATCGTCTTCGCGCGAAGAAGCCGCTTCTTCGCCTCCGGGAGCCGGCGAGAGCGGCAGCTTCGGAAAGGTGAAGAAGGAAGCTGTACAACACTGGGATTGTGTGCGCAGCTTGCCAACTGATAGGAAACAGTACTTTTGCACTCTCCTGACTTTGCCAATCACATGAACATTCGATTGGAAGCTGTTTTGGACAACTTTTCTTTTCTTCATGCCAAACACTTGGCAGACCTCCGTGCAACGTCTAGAACACGATGGCAGATGTTTTCTGTGCTGGCACAGGTTCTCCCTGCCAGACATAGTGGAAAAGCTTTTTGCTAAGATGTAGACGAGAAGACGCGTTAAAGACGATAGTACGATGCTCTCCAGAGCTAAGAGCCGCTGCCGGGCGTCTTTCGGCAGAAGCAGCGCTAAGGAGAGCACTGTGAGCGGCACCATCGTCTTTGCGCGAAGAAGCCGCTTCTTCGGCTCCGGGAGCCGGTGAGAGCGGCAGCTTTGGAAAGGTGAAGAAGCAAGCTGTACAACACTGGGATTGTGTGCGCAGCTTGCCAACTGATAGGAAACAGTACTTTTGCACTCTCCTGACTTTGCCAATCACATGAACATTCGATTGGAAGCTGTTTTGGACAACTTTTCTTTTCTTCATGCCAAACACTTGGCAGACCTCCGTGCAACGTCTAGAACACGATGGCAGATGTTTTCTGTGCTGGCACAGTTTTTCCCTGCCAGACAGAGTGGAAAAGCTTTTTGCTAAGATGTAGACGAGAAGACGCGCTAAAGACGATAGTACGATGCTCTCCGGAGCTAAGAGCCGCTGCCGGGAGTCTTTCGGCAGAAGCCGCGCTAAGGAGAGCACTGTGAGCGGCACCATCGTCTTTGTGCGAAGAAGCCGCTTCTTCGTCTCCGGGAGCCGGCGAGAGCGGCAGCTTCGGAAAGGTGAAGAAGGAAGCTGTACAACACTGGGATTGTGTGCGCAGCTTGCCAACTGATAGAAAACAGTACTTTTGCACTCTCCTGACTTTGCCAATCACATGAACATTCGATTGGAAGCTGTTTTGGACAACTTTTCTTTACTCCCTGCCAAACACTTGGCAGACCTCCGTGCAACGTCTAGAACACGATGGCAGATGTTTTCTGTGCTGGCACAGTTTTTCCCTGCCAGACATAGTGGAAAAGCTTTTTGCTAAGATGTAGACGAGAAGACGCGCTAAAGACGATAGTACGATGCTCTCCGGAGCTAAGAGCCGCTGCCGGGCGTCTTTCGGCAGAAGCCGCGCTAAGGAGAGCACTGTGAGCGGCACCATCGTCCTTGCGGGAAGAAGCCGCTTCTTCGCCTCCGGGAGCCGGCGAGAGCGGCAGCTTCGGAAAGGTGAAGAAGGAAGCTGTACAACACTGGGATTGTGTGCGCAGCTTGCCAACTGATAGAAAACAGTACTTTTGCACTCTCCTGACTTTGCCAATCACATGAACATTCGATTGGAAGCTGTTTTGGACAACTTTCCTTTTCTTCATGCCAAACACTTGGCAGACCTCCGTGCAACGTCTAGAACACAATGGCAGATATTTTCTGTGCTGGCACAGGTTTTCCCTGCCAGACATAGTGGGAAAGCTTTTTGCTAAGATGTAGACGAGAAGACGCGCTAAAGACGATAGTACGATGCTCTCCGGAGCTAAGAGCCGCTGCCGGGAGTCTTTCGGCAGAAGCCGCGCTAAGGAGAGCACTGTGAGCGGCACCATCGTCTTTGTGCGAAGAAGCCGCTTCTTCGTCTCCGGGAGCCGGCGAGAGCGGCAGCTTCGGAAAGGTGAAGAAGGAAGCTGTACAACACTGGGATTGTGTGCGCAGCTTGCCAACTGATAGAAAACAGTACTTTTGCACTCTCCTGACTTTGCCAATCACATGAACATTCGATTGGAAGCTGTTTTGGACAACTTTTCTTTACTCCCTGCCAAACACTTGGCAGACCTCCGTGCAACGTCTAGAACACGATGGCAGATGTTTTCTGTGCTGGCACAGTTTTTCCCTGCCAGACATAGTGGAAAAGCTTTTTGCTAAGATGTAGACGAGAAGACGCGCTAAAGACGATAGTACGATGCTCTCCGGAGGTAAGAGCCGCTGCCGGGCGTCTTTTGGCAGAAGCCGCGCTAAGGAGAGCACTGTGAGCGGCACCATCGTCCTTGCGGGAAGAAGCCGCTTCTTCGCCTCCGGGAGCCGGCGAGAGCGGCAGCTTCGGAAAGGTGAAGAAGGAAGCTGTACAACACTGGGATTGTGTGCGCAGCTTGCCAACTGATAGAAAACAGTACTTTTGCACTCTCCTGACTTTGCCAATCACATGAACATTCGATTGGAAGCTGTTTTGGACAACTTTTCTTTTCTTCATGCCAAACACTTGGCAGACCTCCGTGCAACGTCTAGAACACGATGGCAGATGTTTTCTGTGCTGGCACAGTTTTTCCCTGCCAGACATAGTGGAAAAGCTTTTTGCTAAGATGTAGACGAGAAGACGCGCTAAAGACGATAGTACGATGCTCTCCGGAGCTAAGAGCCGCTGCCGGGCGTCTTTCGGCAGAAGCAGCACTCCGGAGAGCACTGTGAGCGGCACCATCGTCTTCGCGCGAAGAAGCCGCTTCTTCGCCTCCGGGAGCCGGCGAGAGCGGCAGCTTCGGAAAGGTGAAGAAGGAAGCTGTACAACACTGGGATTGTGTGCGCAGCTTGCCAACTGATAGGAAACAGTACTTTTGCACTCTCCTGACTTTGCCAATCACATGAACATTCGATTGGAAGCTGTTTTGGACAACTTTTCTTTTCTTCATGCCAAACACTTGGCAGACCTCCGTGCAACGTCTAGAACACGATGGCAGATGTTTTCTGTGCTGGCACAGTTTTTCCCTGCCAGACATAGTGGAAAAGCTTTTTGCTAAGATGTAGACGAGAAGACGCGCTAAAAACGATAGTATGATGCTCTCCGGAGCTAAGAGCCGCTGCCAGGCGTCTTTCGGCAGAAGCAGCACTCCGGAGAGCACTGTGAGCGGCACCATCGTCTTTGCGCGAAGAAGCCGCTTCTTCGCCTCCGGGAGCCGGCGAGAGCGGCAGCTTCGGAAAGGTGAAGAAGGAAGCTGTACAACACTGGGATTGTGTGCGCAGCTTGCCAACTGATAGAAAACAGTACTTTTGCACTCTTCTGACTTTGCCAATCACATGAACATTCGATTGGAAGCTGTTTTGGACAACTTTTCTTTTCTCCCTGCCAAACACTTGGCAGACCTCCGTGCAACGTCTAGAACACGATGGCAGATGTTTTCTGTGCTGGCACAGTTTTTCCCTGCCAGACATAGTGGAAAAGCTTTTTGCTAAGATGTAGACGAGAAGACGCGCTAAAGACGATAGTACGATGCTCTCCGGAGCTAAGAGCCGCTGCCGGGAGTCTTTCGGCAGAAGCCGCGCTAAGGAGAGCACTGTGAGCGGCACCATCGTCTTTCTGCGAAGAAGCCGCTTCTTCGTCTCCGGGAGCCGGCGAGAGCGGCAGCTTCGGAAAGGTGAAGAAGGAAGCTGTACAACACTGGGATTGTGTGCGCAGCTTGCCAACTGATAGAAAACAGTACTTTTGCACTCTCCTGACTTTGCCAATCACATGAACATTCGATTGGAAGCTGTTTTGGACAACTTTTCTTTTCTTCATGCCAAACACTTGGCAGACCTCCGTGCAACGTCTAGAACACGATGGCAGATGTTTTCTGTGCTGGCACAGTTTTTCCCTGCCAGACAGAGTGGAAAAGCTTTTTGCTAAGATGTAGACGAGAAGACGCGCTAAAGACGATAGTACGATGCTCTCCGGAGCTAAGAGCCGCTGCCGGGCGTCTTTCGGCAGAAGCAGCACTTCGGAGAGCACTCTGAGCGGCACCATCGTCTTTGCGCGAAGAAGCCGCTTCTTCGCCTCCGGGAGCGGGCGAGAGCGGCAGCTTCGGAAAGGTGAAGAAGGAAGCTGTACAACACTGGGATTGTGTGCGCAGCTTGCCAACTGATAGAAAACAGTACTTTTGCACTCTCCTGACTTTGCCAATCACATGAACATTCGATTGGAATCTGTTTTGGACAACTTTTCTTTTCTCCCTTCCAAACACTTGGCAGACCTCCGTGCAACGTCTAGAACACGATGGCAGATGTTTTCTGTGCTGGCACAGTTTTTCCCTGCCAGACATAGTGGAAAAGCTTTTTGCTAAGATGTAGACGAGAAGACGCGCTAAAGACGATAGTACGATGCTCTCCGGAGCTAAGAGCCGCTGCCGGGCGTCTTTCGGCAGAAGCCGCGCTAAGGAGAGCACTGTGAGCGGCACCATCGTCCTTGCGGGAAGAAGCCGCTTCTTCGCCTCCGGGAGCCGGCGAGAGCGGCAGCTTCGGAAAGGTGAAGAAGGAAGCTGTACAACACTGGGATTGTGTGCGCAGCTTGCCAACTGATAGGAAACAGTACTTTTGCACTCTCCTGACTTTGCCAATCACATGAACATTCGATTGGAAGCTGTTTTGGACAACTTTTCTTTTCTTCATGCCAAACACTTGGCAGACCTCCGTGCAACGTCTAGAACACGATGGCAGATGTTTTCTGTGCTGGCACAGTTTTTCCCTGCCAGACATAGTGGAAAAGCTTTTTGCTAAGATGTAGACGAGAAGACGCGCTAAAGACGATAGTACGATGCTCTCCGGAGCTAAGAGCCGCTGCCGGGAGTCTTTCGGCAGAAGCAGCACTTCGGAGAGCACTGTGAGCGGCACCATCGTCTTCGTGCGAAGAAGCCGCCTCTTCGCCTCCGGGAGCCGGCGAGAGCGGCAGCTTCGGAAAGGTGAAGAAGGAAGCTGTACAACACTGGGATTGTGTGCGCAGCTTGCCAACTGATAGGAAACAGTACTTTTGCACTCTCCTGACTTTGCCAATCACATGAACATTCGATTGGAAGCTGTTTTGGACAACTTTCCTTTTCTTCATGCCAAACACTTGGCAGACCTCCGTGCAACGTCTAGAACACAATGGCAGATATTTTCTGTGCTGGCACAGGTTTTCCCTGCCAGACATAGTGGGAAAGCTTTTTGCTAAGATGTAGACGAGAAGACGCGCTAAAGACGATAGTACGATGCTCTCCGGAGCTAAGAGCCGCTGCCGGGAGTCTTTCGGCAGAAGCCGCGCTAAGGAGAGCACTGTGAGCGGCACCATCGTCTTTGTGCGAAGAAGCCGCTTCTTCGTCTCCGGGAGCCGGCGAGAGCGGCAGCTTCGGAAAGGTGAAGAAGGAAGCTGTACAACACTGGGATTGTGTGCGCAGCTTGCCAACTGATAGGAAACAGTACTTTTGCACTCTCCTGACTTTGCCAATCACATGAACATTCGATTGGAAGCTGTTTTGGACAACTTTTCTTTACTCCCTGCCAAACACTTGGCAGACCTCCGTGCAACGTCTAGAACACGATGGCAGATGTTTTCTGTGCTGGCACAGTTTTTCCCTGCCAGACATAGTGGAAAAGCTTTTTGCTAAGATGTAGACGAGAAGACGCGCTAAAGACGATAGTACGATGCTCTCCGGAGGTAAGAGCCGCTGCCGGGCGTCTTTCGGCAGAAGCCGCGCTAAGGAGAGCACTGTGAGCGGCACCATCGTCCTTGCGGGAAGAAGCCGCTTCTTCGGCTCCGGGAGCCGGCGAGAGCGGCAGCTTCGGAAAGGTGAAGAAGGAAGCTGTACAACACTGGGATTGTGTGCGCAGCTTGCCAACTGATAGAAAACAGTACTTTTGCACTCTCCTGACTTTGCCAATCACATGAACATTCGATTGGAAGCTGTTTTGGACAACTTTTCTTTACTCCCTGCCAAACACATGGCAGACCTCCGTGCAACGTCTAGAACACGATGGCAGATGTTTTCTGTGCTGGCACAGTTTTTCCCTGCCAGACATAGTGGAAAAGCTTTTTGCTAAGATGTAGACGAGAAGACGCGCTAAAGACGATAGTACGATGCTCTCCGGAGGTAAGAGCCGCTGCCGGGCGTCTTTCGGCAGAAGCCGCGCTAAGGAGAGCACTGTGAGCGGCACCATCGTCCTTGCGGGAAGAAGCCGCTTCTTCGGCTCCGGGAGCCGGCGAGAGCGGCAGCTTCGGAAAGGTGAAGAAGGAAGCTGTACAACACTGGGATTGTGTGCGCAGCTTGCCAACTGATAGAAAACAGTACTTTTGCACTCTCCTGACTTTGCCAATCACATGAACATTCGATTGGAAGCTGTTTTGGACAACTTTTCTTTACTCCCTGCCAAACACTTGGCAGACCTCCGTGCAACGTCTAGAACACGATGGCAGATGTTTTCTGTGCTGGCACAGTTTTTCCCTGCCAGACATAGTGGAAAAGCTTTTTGCTAAGATGTAGACGAGAAGACGCGCTAAAGACGATAGTACGATGCTCTCCGGAGGTAAGAGCCGCTGCCGGGCGTCTTTCGGCAGAAGCCGCGCTAAGGAGAGCACTGTGAGCGGCACCATCGTCCTTGCGGGAAGAAGCCGCTTCTTCGGCTCCGGGAGCCGGCGAGAGCGGCAGCTTCGGAAAGGTGAAGAAGGAAGCTGTACAACACTGGGATTGTGTGCGCAGCTTGCCAACTGATAGAAAACAGTACTTTTGCACTCTCCTGACTTTGCCAATCACATGAACATTCGATTGGAAGCTGTTTTGGACAACTTTTCTTTTCTTCATGCCAAACACTTGGCAGACCTCCGTGCAACGTCTAGAACACGATGGCAGATGTTTTCTGTGCTGGCACAGTTTTTCCCTGCCAGACATAGTGGAAAAGCTTTTTGCTAAGATGTAGACGAGAAGACGCGCTAAAGACGATAGTACGATGCTCTCCGGAGCTAAGAGCCGCTGCCAGGCGTCTTTCGGCAGAAGCAGCACTCCGGAGAGCACTGTGAGCGGCACCATCGTCTTCGCGCGAAGAAGCCGCTTCTTCGCCTCCGGGAGCCGGCGAGAGCGGCAGCTTCGGAAAGGTGAAGAAGGAAGCTGTACAACACTGGGATTGTGTGCGCAGCTTGCCAACTGATAGGAAACAGTACTTTTGCACTCTCCTGACTTTGCCAATCACATGAACATTCGATTGGAAGCTGTTTTGGACAACTTTTCTTTTCTTCATGCCAAACACTTGGCAGACCTCCGTGCAACGTCTAGAACACGATGGCAGATGTTTTCTGTGCTGGCACAGGTTTTCCCTGCCAGACATAGTGGAAAAGCTTTTTGCTAAGATGTAGACGAGAAGACGCGTTAAAGACGATAGTACGATGCTCTCCAGAGCTAAGAGCCGCTGCCGGGCGTCTTTCGGCAGAAGCAGCGCTAAGGAGAGCACTGTGAGCGGCACCATCGTCTTTGCGTGAAGAAGCCGCTTCTTCGGCTCCGGGAGCCGGTGAGAGCGGCAGCTTTGGAAAGGTGAAGAAGCAAGCTGTACAACACTGGGATTGTGTGCGCAGCTTGCCAACTGATAGAAAACAGTACTTTTGCACTCTCCTGACTTTGCCAATCACATGAACATTCGATTGGAAGCTGTTTTGGACAACTTTTCTTTTCTTCATGCCAAACACTTGGCAGACCTCCGTGCAACGTCTAGAACACGATGGCAGATGTTTTCTGTGCTGGCACAGTTTTTCCCTGCCAGACAGAGTGGAAAAGCTTTTTGCTAAGATGTAGACGAGAAGACGCGCTAAAGACGATAGTACGATGCTCTCCGGAGCTAAGAGCCGCTGCCGGGCGTCTTTCGGCAGAAGCAGCACTTCGGAGAGCACTCTGAGCGGCACCATCGTCTTTGCGCGAAGAAGCCGCTTCTTCGCCTCCGGGAGCGGGCGAGAGCGGCAGCTTCGGAAAGGTGAAGAAGGAAGCTGTACAACACTGGGATTGTGTGCGCAGCTTGCCAACTGATAGAAAACAGTACTTTTGCACTCTCCTGACTTTGCCAATCACATGAACATTCGATTGGAAGCTGTTTTGGACAACTTTTCTTTTCTCCCTTCCAAACACTTGGCAGACCTCCGTGCAACGTCTAGAACACGATGGCAGATGTTTTCTGTGCTGGCACAGTTTTTCCCTGCCAGACATAGTGGAAAAGCTTTTTGCTAAGATGTAGACGAGAAGACGCGCTAAAGACGATAGTACGATGCTCTCCGGAGCTAAGAGCCGCTGCCGGGCGTCTTTCGGCAGAAGCCGCGCTAAGGAGAGCACTGTGAGCGGCACCATCGTCCTTGCGGGAAGAAGCCGCTTCTTCGCCTCCGGGAGCCGGCGAGAGCGGCAGCTTCGGAAAGGTGAAGAAGGAAGCTGTACAACACTGGGATTGTGTGCGCAGCTTGCCAACTGATAGGAAACAGTACTTTTGCACTCTCCTGACTTTGCCAATCACATGAACATTCGATTGGAAGCTGTTTTGGACAACTTTTCTTTTCTTCATGCCAAACACTTGGCAGACCTCCGTGCAACGTCTAGAACACGATGGCAGATGTTTTCTGTGCTGGCACAGGTTTTCCCTGCCAGACATAGTGGAAAAGCTTTTTGCTAAGATGTAGACGAGAAGACGCGCTAAAGACGATAGTACGATGCTCTCCGGAGCTAAGAGCCGCTGCCGGGAGTCTTTCGGCAGAAGCAGCACTTCGGAGAGCACTGTGAGCTGCACCATCGTCTTCGCGCGAAGAAGCCGCCTCTTCGCCTCCGGGAGCCGGCGAGAGCGGCAGCTTCGGAAAGGTGAAGAAGGAAGCTGTACAACACTGGGATTGTGTGCGCAGCTTGCCAACTGATAGGAAACAGTACTTTTGCACTCTCCTGACTTTGCCAATCACATGAACATTCGATTGGAAGCTGTTTTGGACAACTTTCCTTTTCTTCATGCCAAACACTTGGCAGACCTCCGTGCAACGTCTAGAACACAATGGTAGATATTTTCTGTGCTGGCAGAGGTTTTCCCTGCCAGACATAGTGGGAAAGCTTTTTGCTAAGATGTAGACGAGAAGACGCGCTAAAGACGATAGTACGATGCTCTCCGGAGCTAAGAGCCGCTGCCGGGAGTCTTTCGGCAGAAGCCGCGCTAAGGAGAGCACTGTGAGCGGCACCATCGTCTTTGTGCGAAGAAGCCGCTTCTTCGGCTCCGGGAGCCGGCGAGAGCGGCAGCTTCGGAAAGGTGAAGAAGGAAGCTGTACAACACTGGGATTGTGTGCGCAGCTTGCCAACTGATAGAAAACAGTACTTTTGCACTCTCCTGACTTTGCCAATCACATGAACATTCGATTGGAAGCTGTTTTGGACAACTTTTCTTTACTCCCTGCCAAACACTTGGCAGACCTCCGTGCAACGTCTAGAACACGATGGCAGATGTTTTCTGTGCTGGCACAGTTTTTCCCTGCCAGACATAGTGGAAAAGCTTTTTGCTAAGATGTAGACGAGAAGACGCGCTAAAGACGATAGTACGATGCTCTCCGGAGCTAAGAGCCGCTGCCGGGCGTCTTTCGGCAGAAGCCGCGCTAAGGAGAGCACTGTGAGCGGCACCATCGTCCTTGCGGGAAGAAGCCGCTTCTTCGCCTCCGGGAGCCGGCGAGAGCGGCAGCTTCGGAAAGGTGAAGAAGGAAGCTGTACAACACTGGGATTGTGTGCGCAGCTTGCCAACTGATAGAAAACAGTACTTTTGCACTCTCCTGACTTTGCCAATCACATGAACATTCGATTGGAAGCTGTTTTGGACAACTTTTCTTTTCTTCATGCCAAACACTTGGCAGACCTCCGTGCAACGTCTAGAACACGATGGCAGATGTTTTCTGTGCTGGCACAGTTTTTCCCTGCCAGACATAGTGGAAAAGCTTTTTGCTAAGATGTAGACGAGAAGACGCGCTAAAGACGATAGTACGATGCTCTCCGGAGCTAAGAGCCACTGCCAGGCGTCTTTCGGCAGAAGCAGCACTCCGGAGAGCACTGTGAGCGGCACCATCGTCTTCGCGCGAAGAAGCCGCTTCTTCGCCTCCGGGAGCCGGCGAGAGCGGCAGCTTCGGAAAGGTGAAGAAGGAAGCTGTACAACACTGGGATTGTGTGCGCAGCTTGCCAACTGATAGGAAACAGTACTTTTGCACTCTCCTGACTTTGCCAATCACATGAACATTCGATTGGAAGCTGTTTTGGACAACTTTTCTTTTCTTCATGCCAAACACTTGGCAGACCTCCGTGCAACGTCTAGAACACGATGGCAGATGTTTTCTGTGCTGGCACAGTTTTTCCCTGCCAGACATAGTGGAAAAGCTTTTTGCTAAGATGTAGACGAGAAGACGCGCTAAAGACGATAGTATGATGCTCTCCGGAGCTAAGAGCCGCTGCCAGGCGTCTTTCGGCAGAAGCAGCACTCCGGAGAGCACTGTGAGCGGCACCATCGTCTTTGCGCGAAGAAGCCGCTTCTTCGCCTCCGGGAGCCGGCGAGAGCGGCAGCTTCGGAAAGGTGAAGAAGGAAGCTGTACAACACTGGGATTGTGTGCGCAGCTTGCCAACTGATAGAAAACAGTACTTTTGCACTCTTCTGACTTTGCCAATCACATGAACATTCGATTGGAAGCTGTTTTGGACAACTTTTCTTTTCTCCCTGCCAAACACTTGGCAGACCTCCGTGCAACGTCTAGAACACGATGGCAGATGTTTTCTGTGCTGGCACAGTTTTTCCCTGCCAGACATAGTGGAAAAGCTTTTTGCTAAGATGTAGACGAGAAGACGCGCTAAAGACGATAGTACGATGCTCTCCGGAGCTAAGAGCCGCTGCCGGGCGTCTTTCGGCAGAAGCAGCACTCCGGAGAGCACTGTGAGCGGCACCATCGTCTTCGCGCGAAGAAGCCGCTTCTTCGGCTCCGGGAGCCGGCGAGAGCGGCAGCTTCGGAAAGGTGAAGAAGGAAGCTGTACAACACTGGGATTGTGTGCGCAGCTTGCCAACTGATAGGAAACAGTACTTCTGCACTCTCCTGACTTTGCCAATCACATGAACATTCGATTGGAAGCTGTTTTGGACAACTTTTCTTTTCTTCATGCCAAACACTTGGCAGACCTCCGTGCAACGTCTAGAACACGATGGCAGATGTTTTCTGTGCTGGCACAGGTTTTCCCTGCCAGACATAGTGGAAAAGCTTTTTGCTAAGATGTAGACGAGAAGACGCGCTAAAGACGATAGTACGATGCTCTCCGGAGCTAAGAGCCGCTGCCGGGCGTCTTTCGGCAGAAGCAGCGCTAAGGAGAGCACTGTGAGCGGCACCATCGTCTTTGCGCGAAGAAGCCGCTTCTTCGGCTCCGGGAGCCGGCGAGAGCGGCAGCTTCGGAAAGGTGAAGAAGGAAGCTGTACAACACTGGGATTGTGTGCGCAGCTTGCCAACTGATAGAAAACAGTACTTTTGCACTCTCCTGACTTTGCCAATCACATGAACATTCGATTGGAAGCTGTTTTGGACAACTTTTCTTTTCTTCATGCCAAACACTTGGCAGACCTCCGTGCAACGTCTAGAACACGATGGCAGATGTTTTCTGTGCTGGCACAGTTTTTCCCTGCCAGACATAGTGGAAAAGCTTTTTGCTAAGATGTAGACGAGAAGACGCGCTAAAGACGATAGTACGATGCTCTCCGGAGCTAAGAGCCGCTGCCGGGCGTCTTTCGGCAGAAGCAGCACTTCGGAGAGCACTGTGAGCGGCACCATCGTCTTTGCGCGAAGAAGCCGCTTCTTCGCCTCCGGGAGCCGGCGAGAGCGGCAGCTTCGGAAAGGTGAAGAAGGAAGCTGTACAACACTGGGATTGTGTGCGCAGCTTGCCAACTGATAGAAAACAGTACTTTTGCACTCTTCTGATTTTGCCAATCACATGAACATTCGATTGGAAGCTGTTTTGGACAACTTTTCTTTTCTTCATGCCAAACACTTGGCAGACCTCCGTGCAACGTCTAGAACACAATGGCAGATGTTTTCTGTGCTGGCACAGTTTTTCCCTGCCAGACATAGTGGAAAAGCTTTTTGCTAAGATGTAGACGAGAAGACGCGCTAAAGACGATAGTACGATGCTCTCCGGAGGTAAGAGCCGCTGCCGGGCGTCTTTCGGCAGAAGCCGCGCTAAGGAGAGCACTGTGAGCGGCACCATCGTCCTTGCGGGAAGAAGCCGCTTCTTCGCCTCCGGGAGCCGGCGAGAGCGGCAGCTTCGGAAAGGTGAAGAAGGAAGCTGTACAACACTGGGATTGTGTGCGCAGCTTGCCAACTGATAGAAAACAGTACTTTTGCACTCTCCTGACTTTGCCAATCACATGAACATTCGATTGGAAGCTGTTTTGGACAACTTTCCTTTTCTTCATGCCAAACACTTGGCAGACCTCCGTGCAACGTCTAGAACACAATGGCAGATATTTTCTGTGCTGGCACAGGTTTTCCCTGCCAGACATAGTGGGAAAGCTTTTTGCTAAGATGTAGACGAGAAGACGCGCTAAAGACGATAGTACGATGCTCTCCGGAGCTAAGAGCCGCTGCCGGGAGTCTTTCGGCAGAAGCCGCGCTAAGGAGAGCACTGTGAGCGGCACCATCGTCTTTGTGCGAAGAAGCCGCTTCTTCGTCTCCGGGAGCCGGCGAGAGCGGCAGCTTCGGAAAGGTGAAGAAGGAAGCTGTACAACACTGGGATTGTGTGCGCAGCTTGCCAACTGATAGAAAACAGTACTTTTGCACTCTCCTGACTTTGCCAATCACATGAACATTCGATTGGAAGCTGTTTTGGACAACTTTTCTTTACTCCCTGCCAAACACTTGGCAGACCTCCGTGCAACGTCTAGAACACGATGGCAGATGTTTTCTGTGCTGGCACAGTTTTTCCCTGCCAGACATAGTGGAAAAGCTTTTTGCTAAGATGTAGACGAGAAGACGCGCTAAAGACGATAGTACGATGCTCTCCGGAGGTAAGAGCCGCTGCCGGGCGTCTTTTGGCAGAAGCCGCGCTAAGGAGAGCACTGTGAGCGGCACCATCGTCCTTGCGGGAAGAAGCCGCTTCTTCGCCTCCGGGAGCTGGCGAGAGCGGCAGCTTCGGAAAGGTGAAGAAGGAAGCTGTACAACACTGGGATTGTGTGCGCAGCTTGCCAACTGATAGAAAACAGTACTTTTGCACTCTCCTGACTTTGCCAATCACATGAACATTCGATTGGAAGCTGTTTTGGACAACTTTTCTTTTCTTCATGCCAAACACTTGGCAGACCTCCGTGCAACGTCTAGAACACGATGGCAGATGTTTTCTGTGCTGGCACAGTTTTTCCCTGCCAGACATAGTGGAAAAGCTTTTTGCTAAGATGTAGACGAGAAGACGCGCTAAAGACGATAGTACGATGCTCTCCGGAGCTAAGAGCCACTGCCAGGCGTCTTTCGGCAGAAGCAGCACTCCGGAGAGCACTGTGAGCGGCACCATCGTCTTCGCGCGAAGAAGCCGCTTCTTCGCCTCCGGGAGCCGGCGAGAGCGGCAGCTTCGGAAAGGTGAAGAAGGAAGCTGTACAACACTGGGATTGTGTGCGCAGCTTGCCAACTGATAGGAAACAGTACTTTTGCACTCTCCTGACTTTGCCAATCACATGAACATTCGATTGGAAGCTGTTTTGGACAACTTTTCTTTTCTTCATGCCAAACACTTGGCAGACCTCCGTGCAACGTCTAGAACACGATGGCAGATGTTTTCTGTGCTGGCACAGTTTTTCCCTGCCAGACATAGTGGAAAAGCTTTTTGCTAAGATGTAGACGAGAAGACGCGCTAAAAACGATAGTATGATGCTCTCCGGAGCTAAGAGCCGCTGCCAGGCGTCTTTCGGCAGAAGCAGCACTCCGGAGAGCACTGTGAGCGGCACCATCGTCTTTGCGCGAAGAAGCCGCTTCTTCGCCTCCGGGAGCCGGCGAGAGCGGCAGCTTCGGAAAGGTGAAGAAGGAAGCTGTACAACACTGGGATTGTGTGCGCAGCTTGCCAACTGATAGAAAACAGTACTTTTGCACTCTTCTGACTTTGCCAATCACATGAACATTCGATTGGAAGCTGTTTTGGACAACTTTTCTTTTCTCCCTGCCAAACACTTGGCAGACCTCCGTGCAACGTCTAGAACACGATGGCAGATGTTTTCTGTGCTGGCACAGTTTTTCCCTGCCAGACATAGTGGAAAAGCTTTTTGCTAAGATGTAGACGAGAAGACGCGCTAAAGACGATAGTACGATGCTCTCCGGAGCTAAGAGCCGCTGCCGGGAGTCTTTCGGCAGAAGCCGCGCTAAGGAGAGCACTGTGAGCGGCACCATCGTCTTTCTGCGAAGAAGCCGCTTCTTCGTCTCCGGGAGCCGGCGAGAGCGGCAGCTTCGGAAAGGTGAAGAAGGAAGCTGTACAACACTGGGATTGTGTGCGCAGCTTGCCAACTGATAGAAAACAGTACTTTTGCACTCTCCTGACTTTGCCAATCACATGAACATTCGATTGGAAGCTGTTTTGGACAACTTTTCTTTTCTTCATGCCAAACACTTGGCAGACCTCCGTGCAACGTCTAGAACACGATGGCAGATGTTTTCTGTGCTGGCACAGTTTTTCCCTGCCAGACAGAGTGGAAAAGCTTTTTGCTAAGATGTAGACGAGAAGACGCGCTAAAGACGATAGTACGATGCTCTCCGGAGCTAAGAGCCGCTGCCGGGCGTCTTTCGGCAGAAGCAGCACTTCGGAGAGCACTCTGAGCGGCACCATCGTCTTTGCGCGAAGAAGCCGCTTCTTCGCCTCCGGGAGCGGGCGAGAGCGGCAGCTTCGGAAAGGTGAAGAAGGAAGCTGTACAACACTGGGATTGTGTGCGCAGCTTGCCAACTGATAGAAAACAGTACTTTTGCACTCTCCTGACTTTGCCAATCACATGAACATTCGATTGGAATCTGTTTTGGACAACTTTTCTTTTCTCCCTTCCAAACACTTGGCAGACCTCCGTGCAACGTCTAGAACACGATGGCAGATGTTTTCTGTGCTGGCACAGTTTTTCCCTGCCAGACATAGTGGAAAAGCTTTTTGCTAAGATGTAGACGAGAAGACGCGCTAAAGACGATAGTACGATGCTCTCCGGAGCTAAGAGCCGCTGCCGGGCGTCTTTCGGCAGAAGCCGCGCTAAGGAGAGCACTGTGAGCGGCACCATCGTCCTTGCGGGAAGAAGCCGCTTCTTCGCCTCCGGGAGCCGGCGAGAGCGGCAGCTTCGGAAAGGTGAAGAAGGAAGCTGTACAACACTGGGATTGTGTGCGCAGCTTGCCAACTGATAGGAAACAGTACTTTTGCACTCTCCTGACTTTGCCAATCACATGAACATTCGATTGGAAGCTGTTTTGGACAACTTTTCTTTTCTTCATGCCAAACACTTGGCAGACCTCCGTGCAACGTCTAGAACACGATGGCAGATGTTTTCTGTGCTGGCACAGTTTTTCCCTGCCAGACATAGTGGAAAAGCTTTTTGCTAAGATGTAGACGAGAAGACGCGCTAAAGACGATAGTACGATGCTCTCCGGAGCTAAGAGCCGCTGCCGGGAGTCTTTCGGCAGAAGCAGCACTTCGGAGAGCACTGTGAGCGGCACCATCGTCTTCGTGCGAAGAAGCCGCCTCTTCGCCTCCGGGAGCCGGCGAGAGCGGCAGCTTCGGAAAGGTGAAGAAGGAAGCTGTACAACACTGGGATTGTGTGCGCAGCTTGCCAACTGATAGGAAACAGTACTTTTGCACTCTCCTGACTTTGCCAATCACATGAACATTCGATTGGAAGCTGTTTTGGACAACTTTCCTTTTCTTCATGCCAAACACTTGGCAGACCTCCGTGCAACGTCTAGAACACAATGGCAGATATTTTCTGTGCTGGCACAGGTTTTCCCTGCCAGACATAGTGGGAAAGCTTTTTGCTAAGATGTAGACGAGAAGACGCGCTAAAGACGATAGTACGATGCTCTCCGGAGCTAAGAGCCGCTGCCGGGAGTCTTTCGGCAGAAGCCGCGCTAAGGAGAGCACTGTGAGCGGCACCATCGTCTTTGTGCGAAGAAGCCGCTTCTTCGTCTCCGGGAGCCGGCGAGAGCGGCAGCTTCGGAAAGGTGAAGAAGGAAGCTGTACAACACTGGGATTGTGTGCGCAGCTTGCCAACTGATAGGAAACAGTACTTTTGCACTCTCCTGACTTTGCCAATCACATGAACATTCGATTGGAAGCTGTTTTGGACAACTTTTCTTTACTCCCTGCCAAACACTTGGCAGACCTCCGTGCAACGTCTAGAACACGATGGCAGATGTTTTCTGTGCTGGCACAGTTTTTCCCTGCCAGACATAGTGGAAAAGCTTTTTGCTAAGATGTAGACGAGAAGACGCGCTAAAGACGATAGTACGATGCTCTCCGGAGGTAAGAGCCGCTGCCGGGCGTCTTTCGGCAGAAGCCGCGCTAAGGAGAGCACTGTGAGCGGCACCATCGTCCTTGCGGGAAGAAGCCGCTTCTTCGGCTCCGGGAGCCGGCGAGAGCGGCAGCTTCGGAAAGGTGAAGAAGGAAGCTGTACAACACTGGGATTGTGTGCGCAGCTTGCCAACTGATAGAAAACAGTACTTTTGCACTCTCCTGACTTTGCCAATCACATGAACATTCGATTGGAAGCTGTTTTGGACAACTTTTCTTTACTCCCTGCCAAACACATGGCAGACCTCCGTGCAACGTCTAGAACACGATGGCAGATGTTTTCTGTGCTGGCACAGTTTTTCCCTGCCAGACATAGTGGAAAAGCTTTTTGCTAAGATGTAGACGAGAAGACGCGCTAAAGACGATAGTACGATGCTCTCCGGAGGTAAGAGCCGCTGCCGGGCGTCTTTCGGCAGAAGCCGCGCTAAGGAGAGCACTGTGAGCGGCACCATCGTCCTTGCGGGAAGAAGCCGCTTCTTCGGCTCCGGGAGCCGGCGAGAGCGGCAGCTTCGGAAAGGTGAAGAAGGAAGCTGTACAACACTGGGATTGTGTGCGCAGCTTGCCAACTGATAGAAAACAGTACTTTTGCACTCTCCTGACTTTGCCAATCACATGAACATTCGATTGGAAGCTGTTTTGGACAACTTTTCTTTACTCCCTGCCAAACACTTGGCAGACCTCCGTGCAACGTCTAGAACACGATGGCAGATGTTTTCTGTGCTGGCACAGTTTTTCCCTGCCAGACATAGTGGAAAAGCTTTTTGCTAAGATGTAGACGAGAAGACGCGCTAAAGACGATAGTACGATGCTCTCCGGAGGTAAGAGCCGCTGCCGGGCGTCTTTCGGCAGAAGCCGCGCTAAGGAGAGCACTGTGAGCGGCACCATCGTCCTTGCGGGAAGAAGCCGCTTCTTCGGCTCCGGGAGCCGGCGAGAGCGGCAGCTTCGGAAAGGTGAAGAAGGAAGCTGTACAACACTGGGATTGTGTGCGCAGCTTGCCAACTGATAGAAAACAGTACTTTTGCACTCTCCTGACTTTGCCAATCACATGAACATTCGATTGGAAGCTGTTTTGGACAACTTTTCTTTTCTTCATGCCAAACACTTGGCAGACCTCCGTGCAACGTCTAGAACACGATGGCAGATGTTTTCTGTGCTGGCACAGTTTTTCCCTGCCAGACATAGTGGAAAAGCTTTTTGCTAAGATGTAGACGAGAAGACGCGCTAAAGACGATAGTACGATGCTCTCCGGAGCTAAGAGCCGCTGCCAGGCGTCTTTCGGCAGAAGCAGCACTCCGGAGAGCACTGTGAGCGGCACCATCGTCTTCGCGCGAAGAAGCCGCTTCTTCGCCTCCGGGAGCCGGCGAGAGCGGCAGCTTCGGAAAGGTGAAGAAGGAAGCTGTACAACACTGGGATTGTGTGCGCAGCTTGCCAACTGATAGGAAACAGTACTTTTGCACTCTCCTGACTTTGCCAATCACATGAACATTCGATTGGAAGCTGTTTTGGACAACTTTTCTTTTCTTCATGCCAAACACTTGGCAGACCTCCGTGCAACGTCTAGAACACGATGGCAGATGTTTTCTGTGCTGGCACAGGTTTTCCCTGCCAGACATAGTGGAAAAGCTTTTTGCTAAGATGTAGACGAGAAGACGCGTTAAAGACGATAGTACGATGCTCTCCAGAGCTAAGAGCCGCTGCCGGGCGTCTTTCGGCAGAAGCAGCGCTAAGGAGAGCACTGTGAGCGGCACCATCGTCTTTGCGTGAAGAAGCCGCTTCTTCGGCTCCGGGAGCCGGTGAGAGCGGCAGCTTTGGAAAGGTGAAGAAGCAAGCTGTACAACACTGGGATTGTGTGCGCAGCTTGCCAACTGATAGAAAACAGTACTTTTGCACTCTCCTGACTTTGCCAATCACATGAACATTCGATTGGAAGCTGTTTTGGACAACTTTTCTTTTCTTCATGCCAAACACTTGGCAGACCTCCGTGCAACGTCTAGAACACGATGGCAGATGTTTTCTGTGCTGGCACAGTTTTTCCCTGCCAGACAGAGTGGAAAAGCTTTTTGCTAAGATGTAGACGAGAAGACGCGCTAAAGACGATAGTACGATGCTCTCCGGAGCTAAGAGCCGCTGCCGGGCGTCTTTCGGCAGAAGCAGCACTTCGGAGAGCACTCTGAGCGGCACCATCGTCTTTGCGCGAAGAAGCCGCTTCTTCGCCTCCGGGAGCGGGCGAGAGCGGCAGCTTCGGAAAGGTGAAGAAGGAAGCTGTACAACACTGGGATTGTGTGCGCAGCTTGCCAACTGATAGAAAACAGTACTTTTGCACTCTCCTGACTTTGCCAATCACATGAACATTCGATTGGAAGCTGTTTTGGACAACTTTTCTTTTCTCCCTTCCAAACACTTGGCAGACCTCCGTGCAACGTCTAGAACACGATGGCAGATGTTTTCTGTGCTGGCACAGTTTTTCCCTGCCAGACATAGTGGAAAAGCTTTTTGCTAAGATGTAGACGAGAAGACGCGCTAAAGACGATAGTACGATGCTCTCCGGAGCTAAGAGCCGCTGCCGGGCGTCTTTCGGCAGAAGCCGCGCTAAGGAGAGCACTGTGAGCGGCACCATCGTCCTTGCGGGAAGAAGCCGCTTCTTCGCCTCCGGGAGCCGGCGAGAGCGGCAGCTTCGGAAAGGTGAAGAAGGAAGCTGTACAACACTGGGATTGTGTGCGCAGCTTGCCAACTGATAGGAAACAGTACTTTTGCACTCTCCTGACTTTGCCAATCACATGAACATTCGATTGGAAGCTGTTTTGGACAACTTTTCTTTTCTTCATGCCAAACACTTGGCAGACCTCCGTGCAACGTCTAGAACACGATGGCAGATGTTTTCTGTGCTGGCACAGGTTTTCCCTGCCAGACATAGTGGAAAAGCTTTTTGCTAAGATGTAGACGAGAAGACGCGCTAAAGACGATAGTACGATGCTCTCCGGAGGTAAGAGCCGCTGCCGGGCGTCTTTCGGCAGAAGCCGCGCTAAGGAGAGCACTGTGAGCGGCACCATCGTCCTTGCGGGAAGAAGCCGCTTCTTCGGCTCCGGGAGCCGGCGAGAGCGGCAGCTTCGGAAAGGTGAAGAAGGAAGCTGTACAACACTGGGATTGTGTGCGCAGCTTGCCAACTGATAGAAAACAGTACTTTTGCACTCTCCTGACTTTGCCAATCACATGAACATTCGATTGGAAGCTGTTTTGGACAACTTTTCTTTACTCCCTGCCAAACACATGGCAGACCTCCGTGCAACGTCTAGAACACGATGGCAGATGTTTTCTGTGCTGGCACAGTTTTTCCCTGCCAGACATAGTGGAAAAGCTTTTTGCTAAGATGTAGACGAGAAGACGCGCTAAAGACGATAGTACGATGCTCTCCGGAGGTAAGAGCCGCTGCCGGGCGTCTTTCGGCAGAAGCCGCGCTAAGGAGAGCACTGTGAGCGGCACCATCGTCCTTGCGGGAAGAAGCCGCTTCTTCGGCTCCGGGAGCCGGCGAGAGCGGCAGCTTCGGAAAGGTGAAGAAGGAAGCTGTACAACACTGGGATTGTGTGCGCAGCTTGCCAACTGATAGAAAACAGTACTTTTGCACTCTCCTGACTTTGCCAATCACATGAACATTCGATTGGAAGCTGTTTTGGACAACTTTTCTTTACTCCCTGCCAAACACTTGGCAGACCTCCGTGCAACGTCTAGAACACGATGGCAGATGTTTTCTGTGCTGGCACAGTTTTTCCCTGCCAGACATAGTGGAAAAGCTTTTTGCTAAGATGTAGACGAGAAGACGCGCTAAAGACGATAGTACGATGCTCTCCGGAGGTAAGAGCCGCTGCCGGGCGTCTTTCGGCAGAAGCCGCGCTAAGGAGAGCACTGTGAGCGGCACCATCGTCCTTGCGGGAAGAAGCCGCTTCTTCGGCTCCGGGAGCCGGCGAGAGCGGCAGCTTCGGAAAGGTGAAGAAGGAAGCTGTACAACACTGGGATTGTGTGCGCAGCTTGCCAACTGATAGAAAACAGTACTTTTGCACTCTCCTGACTTTGCCAATCACATGAACATTCGATTGGAAGCTGTTTTGGACAACTTTTCTTTTCTTCATGCCAAACACTTGGCAGACCTCCGTGCAACGTCTAGAACACGATGGCAGATGTTTTCTGTGCTGGCACAGTTTTTCCCTGCCAGACATAGTGGAAAAGCTTTTTGCTAAGATGTAGACGAGAAGACGCGCTAAAGACGATAGTACGATGCTCTCCGGAGCTAAGAGCCGCTGCCAGGCGTCTTTCGGCAGAAGCAGCACTCCGGAGAGCACTGTGAGCGGCACCATCGTCTTCGCGCGAAGAAGCCGCTTCTTCGCCTCCGGGAGCCGGCGAGAGCGGCAGCTTCGGAAAGGTGAAGAAGGAAGCTGTACAACACTGGGATTGTGTGCGCAGCTTGCCAACTGATAGGAAACAGTACTTTTGCACTCTCCTGACTTTGCCAATCACATGAACATTCGATTGGAAGCTGTTTTGGACAACTTTTCTTTTCTTCATGCCAAACACTTGGCAGACCTCCGTGCAACGTCTAGAACACGATGGCAGATGTTTTCTGTGCTGGCACAGGTTTTCCCTGCCAGACATAGTGGAAAAGCTTTTTGCTAAGATGTAGACGAGAAGACGCGTTAAAGACGATAGTACGATGCTCTCCAGAGCTAAGAGCCGCTGCCGGGCGTCTTTCGGCAGAAGCAGCGCTAAGGAGAGCACTGTGAGCGGCACCATCGTCTTTGCGTGAAGAAGCCGCTTCTTCGGCTCCGGGAGCCGGTGAGAGCGGCAGCTTTGGAAAGGTGAAGAAGCAAGCTGTACAACACTGGGATTGTGTGCGCAGCTTGCCAACTGATAGAAAACAGTACTTTTGCACTCTCCTGACTTTGCCAATCACATGAACATTCGATTGGAAGCTGTTTTGGACAACTTTTCTTTTCTTCATGCCAAACACTTGGCAGACCTCCGTGCAACGTCTAGAACACGATGGCAGATGTTTTCTGTGCTGGCACAGTTTTTCCCTGCCAGACAGAGTGGAAAAGCTTTTTGCTAAGATGTAGACGAGAAGACGCGCTAAAGACGATAGTACGATGCTCTCCGGAGCTAAGAGCCGCTGCCGGGCGTCTTTCGGCAGAAGCAGCACTTCGGAGAGCACTCTGAGCGGCACCATCGTCTTTGCGCGAAGAAGCCGCTTCTTCGCCTCCGGGAGCGGGCGAGAGCGGCAGCTTCGGAAAGGTGAAGAAGGAAGCTGTACAACACTGGGATTGTGTGCGCAGCTTGCCAACTGATAGAAAACAGTACTTTTGCACTCTCCTGACTTTGCCAATCACATGAACATTCGATTGGAAGCTGTTTTGGACAACTTTTCTTTTCTCCCTTCCAAACACTTGGCAGACCTCCGTGCAACGTCTAGAACACGATGGCAGATGTTTTCTGTGCTGGCACAGTTTTTCCCTGCCAGACATAGTGGAAAAGCTTTTTGCTAAGATGTAGACGAGAAGACGCGCTAAAGACGATAGTACGATGCTCTCCGGAGCTAAGAGCCGCTGCCGGGCGTCTTTCGGCAGAAGCCGCGCTAAGGAGAGCACTGTGAGCGGCACCATCGTCCTTGCGGGAAGAAGCCGCTTCTTCGCCTCCGGGAGCCGGCGAGAGCGGCAGCTTCGGAAAGGTGAAGAAGGAAGCTGTACAACACTGGGATTGTGTGCGCAGCTTGCCAACTGATAGGAAACAGTACTTTTGCACTCTCCTGACTTTGCCAATCACATGAACATTCGATTGGAAGCTGTTTTGGACAACTTTTCTTTTCTTCATGCCAAACACTTGGCAGACCTCCGTGCAACGTCTAGAACACGATGGCAGATGTTTTCTGTGCTGGCACAGGTTTTCCCTGCCAGACATAGTGGAAAAGCTTTTTGCTAAGATGTAGACGAGAAGACGCGCTAAAGACGATAGTACGATGCTCTCCGGAGCTAAGAGCCGCTGCCGGGAGTCTTTCGGCAGAAGCAGCACTTCGGAGAGCACTGTGAGCTGCACCATCGTCTTCGCGCGAAGAAGCCGCCTCTTCGCCTCCGGGAGCCGGCGAGAGCGGCAGCTTCGGAAAGGTGAAGAAGGAAGCTGTACAACACTGGGATTGTGTGCGCAGCTTGCCAACTGATAGGAAACAGTACTTTTGCACTCTCCTGACTTTGCCAATCACATGAACATTCGATTGGAAGCTGTTTTGGACAACTTTCCTTTTCTTCATGCCAAACACTTGGCAGACCTCCGTGCAACGTCTAGAACACAATGGTAGATATTTTCTGTGCTGGCACAGGTTTTCCCTGCCAGACATAGTGGGAAAGCTTTTTGCTAAGATGTAGACGAGAAGACGCGCTAAAGACGATAGTACGATGCTCTCCGGAGCTAAGAGCCGCTGCCGGGAGTCTTTCGGCAGAAGCCGCGCTAAGGAGAGCACTGTGAGCGGCACCATCGTCTTTGTGCGAAGAAGCCGCTTCTTCGGCTCCGGGAGCCGGCGAGAGCGGCAGCTTCGGAAAGGTGAAGAAGGAAGCTGTACAACACTGGGATTGTGTGCGCAGCTTGCCAACTGATAGAAAACAGTACTTTTGCACTCTCCTGACTTTGCCAATCACATGAACATTCGATTGGAAGCTGTTTTGGACAACTTTTCTTTACTCCCTGCCAAACACTTGGCAGACCTCCGTGCAACGTCTAGAACACGATGGCAGATGTTTTCTGTGCTGGCACAGTTTTTCCCTGCCAGACATAGTGGAAAAGCTTTTTGCTAAGATGTAGACGAGAAGACGCGCTAAAGACGATAGTACGATGCTCTCCGGAGCTAAGAGCCGCTGCCGGGCGTCTTTCGGCAGAAGCCGCGCTAAGGAGAGCACTGTGAGCGGCACCATCGTCCTTGCGGGAAGAAGCCGCTTCTTCGCCTCCGGGAGCCGGCGAGAGCGGCAGCTTCGGAAAGGTGAAGAAGGAAGCTGTACAACACTGGGATTGTGTGCGCAGCTTGCCAACTGATAGAAAACAGTACTTTTGCACTCTCCTGACTTTGCCAATCACATGAACATTCGATTGGAAGCTGTTTTGGACAACTTTTCTTTTCTTCATGCCAAACACTTGGCAGACCTCCGTGCAACGTCTAGAACACGATGGCAGATGTTTTCTGTGCTGGCACAGTTTTTCCCTGCCAGACATAGTGGAAAAGCTTTTTGCTAAGATGTAGACGAGAAGACGCGCTAAAGACGATAGTACGATGCTCTCCGGAGCTAAGAGCCACTGCCAGGCGTCTTTCGGCAGAAGCAGCACTCCGGAGAGCACTGTGAGCGGCACCATCGTCTTCGCGCGAAGAAGCCGCTTCTTCACCTCCGGGAGCCGGCGAGAGCGGCAGCTTCGGAAAGGTGAAGAAGGAAGCTGTACAACACTGGGATTGTGTGCGCAGCTTGCCAACTGATAGGAAACAGTACTTTTGCACTCTCCTGACTTTGCCAATCACATGAACATTCGATTGGAAGCTGTTTTGGACAACTTTTCTTTTCTTCATGCCAAACACTTGGCAGACCTCCGTGCAACGTCTAGAACACGATGGCAGATGTTTTCTGTGCTGGCACAGTTTTTCCCTGCCAGACATAGTGGAAAAGCTTTTTGCTAAGATGTAGACGAGAAGACGCGCTAAAGACGATAGTATGATGCTCTCCGGAGCTAAGAGCCGCTGCCAGGCGTCTTTCGGCAGAAGCAGCACTCCGGAGAGCACTGTGAGCGGCACCATCGTCTTTGCGCGAAGAAGCCGCTTCTTCGCCTCCGGGAGCCGGCGAGAGCGGCAGCTTCGGAAAGGTGAAGAAGGAAGCTGTACAACACTGGGATTGTGTGCGCAGCTTGCCAACTGATAGAAAACAGTACTTTTGCACTCTTCTGACTTTGCCAATCACATGAACATTCGATTGGAAGCTGTTTTGGACAACTTTTCTTTTCTCCCTGCCAAACACTTGGCAGACCTCCGTGCAACGTCTAGAACACGATGGCAGATGTTTTCTGTGCTGGCACAGTTTTTCCCTGCCAGACATAGTGGAAAAGCTTTTTGCTAAGATGTAGACGAGAAGACGCGCTAAAGACGATAGTACGATGCTCTCCGGAGCTAAGAGCCGCTGCCGGGCGTCTTTCGGCAGAAGCAGCACTCCGGAGAGCACTGTGAGCGGCACCATCGTCTTCGCGCGAAGAAGCCGCTTCTTCGGCTCCGGGAGCCGGCGAGAGCGGCAGCTTCGGAAAGGTGAAGAAGGAAGCTGTACAACACTGGGATTGTGTGCGCAGCTTGCCAACTGATAGGAAACAGTACTTCTGCACTCTCCTGACTTTGCCAATCACATGAACATTCGATTGGAAGCTGTTTTGGACAACTTTTCTTTTCTTCATGCCAAACACTTGGCAGACCTCCGTGCAACGTCTAGAACACGATGGCAGATGTTTTCTGTGCTGGCACAGGTTTTCCCTGCCAGACATAGTGGAAAAGCTTTTTGCTAAGATGTAGACGAGAAGACGCGCTAAAGACGATAGTACGATGCTCTCCGGAGCTAAGAGCCGCTGCCGGGCGTCTTTCGGCAGAAGCAGCGCTAAGGAGAGCACTGTGAGCGGCACCATCGTCTTTGCGCGAAGAAGCCGCTTCTTCGGCTCCGGGAGCCGGCGAGAGCGGCAGCTTCGGAAAGGTGAAGAAGGAAGCTGTACAACACTGGGATTGTGTGCGCAGCTTGCCAACTGATAGAAAACAGTCCTTTTGCACTCTCCTGACTTTGCCAATCACATGAACATTCGATTGGAAGCTGTTTTGGACAACTTTTCTTTTCTTCATGCCAAACACTTGGCAGACCTCCGTGCAACGTCTAGAACACGATGGCAGATGTTTTCTGTGCTGGCACAGGTTTTCCCTGCCAGACATAGTGGAAAAGCTTTTTGCTAAGATGTAGACGAGAAGACGCGCTAAAGACGATAGTACGATGCTCTCCGGAGCTAAGAGCCGCTGCCGGGCGTCTTTCGGCAGAAGCAGCACTTCGGAGAGCACTGTGAGCGGCACCATCGTCTTTGCGCGAAGAAGCCGCTTCTTCGCCTCCGGGAGCCGGCGAGAGCGGCAGCTTCGGAAAGGTGAAGAAGGAAGCTGTACAACACTGGGATTGTGTGCGCAGCTTGCCAACTGATAGAAAACAGTACTTTTGCACTCTTCTGATTTTGCCAATCACATGAACATTCGATTGGAAGCTGTTTTGGACAACTTTTCTTTTCTTCATGCCAAACACTTGGCAGACCTCCGTGCAACGTCTAGAACACAATGGCAGATGTTTTCTGTGCTGGCACAGTTTTTCCCTGCCAGACATAGTGGAAAAGCTTTTTGCTAAGATGTAGACGAGAAGACGCGCTAAAGACGATAGTACGATGCTCTCCGGAGCTAAGAGCCGCTGCCGGGAGTCTTTCGGCAGAAGCCGCGCTAATGAGAGCACTGTGAGCGGCACCATCGTCTTTGCGTGAAGAAGCCGCTTCTTCGGCTCCGGGAGCCGGCGAGAGCGGCAGCTTCGGAAAGGTGAAGAAGGAAGCTGTACAACACTGGGATTGTGTGCGCAGCTTGCCAACTGATAGGAAACAGTACTTTTGCACTCTCCTGACTTTGCCAATCACATGAACATTCGATTGGAAGCTGTTTTGGACAACTTTTCTTTTCTTCATGCCAAACACTTGGCAGACCTCCGTGCAACGTCTAGAACACGATGGCTGATGTTTTCTGTGCTGGCACAGGTTTTCCCTGCCAGACATAGTGGGAAAGCTTTTTGCTAAGATGTAGACGAGAAGACGCGCTAAAGACGATAGTACGATGCTCTCCGGAGCTAAGAGCCGCTGCCGGGAGTCTTTCGGCAGAAGCCGCGCTAAGGAGAGCACTGTGAGCGGCACCATCGTCTTGGTGCGAAGAAGCCGCTTCTTCGTCTCCGGGAGCCGGCGAGAGCGGCAGCTTCGGAAAGGTGAAGAAGGAAGCTGTACAACACTGGGATTGTGTGCGCAGCTTGCCAACTGATAGAAAACAGTACTTTTGCACTCTCCTGACTTTGCCAATCACATGAACATTCGATTGGAAGCTGTTTTGGACAACTTTTCTTTACTCCCTGCCAAACACTTGGCAGACCTCCGTGCAACGTCTAGAACACGATGGCAGATGTTTTCTGTGCTGGCACAGTTTTTCCCTGCCAGACAGAGTGGAAAAGCTTTTTGCTAAGATGTAGACGAGAAGACGCGCTAAAGACGATAGTACGATGCTCTCCGGAGCTAAGAGCCACTGCCAGGCGTCTTTCGGCAGAAGCAGCACTCCGGAGAGCACTGTGAGCGGCACCATCGTCTTCGCGCGAAGAAGCCGCTTCTTCGCCTCCGGGAGCCGGCGAGAGCGGCAGCTTCGGAAAGGTGAAGAAGGAAGCTGTACAACACTGGGATTGTGTGCGCAGCTTGCCAACTGATAGGAAACAGTACTTTTGCACTCTCCTGACTTTGCCAATCACATGAACATTCGATTGGAAGCTGTTTTGGACAACTTTTCTTTTCTTCATGCCAAACACTTGGCAGACCTCCGTGCAACGTCTAGAACACGATGGCAGATGTTTTCTGTGCTGGCACAGTTTTTCCCTGCCAGACATAGTGGAAAAGCTTTTTGCTAAGATGTAGACGAGAAGACGCGCTAAAGACGATAGTATGATGCTCTCCGGAGCTAAGAGCCGCTGCCAGGCGTCTTTCGGCAGAAGCAGCACTCCGGAGAGCACTGTGAGCGGCACCATCGTCTTTGCGCGAAGAAGCCGCTTCTTCGCCTCCGGGAGCCGGCGAGAGCGGCAGCTTCGGAAAGGTGAAGAAGGAAGCTGTACAACACTGGGATTGTGTGCGCAGCTTGCCAACTGATAGAAAACAGTACTTTTGCACTCTTCTGACTTTGCCAATCACATGAACATTCGATTGGAAGCTGTTTTGGACAACTTTTCTTTTCTCCCTGCCAAACACTTGGCAGACCTCCGTGCAACGTCTAGAACACGATGGCAGATGTTTTCTGTGCTGGCACAGTTTTTCCCTGCCAGACATAGTGGAAAAGCTTTTTGCTAAGATGTAGACGAGAAGACGCGCTAAAGACGATAGTACGATGCTCTCCGGAGCTAAGAGCCGCTGCCGGGCGTCTTTCGGCAGAAGCAGCACTCCGGAGAGCACTGTGAGCGGCACCATCGTCTTCGCGCGAAGAAGCCGCTTCTTCGGCTCCGGGAGCCGGCGAGAGCGGCAGCTTCGGAAAGGTGAAGAAGGAAGCTGTACAACACTGGGATTGTGTGCGCAGCTTGCCAACTGATAGGAAACAGTACTTCTGCACTCTCCTGACTTTGCCAATCACATGAACATTCGATTGGAAGCTGTTTTGGACAACTTTTCTTTTCTTCATGCCAAATACTTGGCAGACCTCCGTGCAACGTCTAGAACACGATGGCAGATGTTTTCTGTGCTGGCACAGGTTTTCCCTGCCAGACATAGTGGAAAAGCTTTTTGCTAAGATGTAGACGAGAAGACGCGCTAAAGACGATAGTACGATGCTCTCCGGAGCTAAGAGCCGCTGCCGGGCGTCTTTCGGCAGAAGCAGCGCTAAGGAGAGCACTGTGAGCGGCACCATCGTCTTTGCGCGAAGAAGCCGCTTCTTCGGCTCCGGGAGCCGGCGAGAGCGGCAGCTTCGGAAAGGTGAAGAAGGAAGCTGTACAACACTGGGATTGTGTGCGCAGCTTGCCAACTGATAGAAAACAGTACTTTTGCACTCTCCTGACTTTGCCAATCACATGAACATTCGATTGGAAGCTGTTTTGGACAACTTTTCTTTTCTTCATGCCAAACACTTGGCAGACCTCCGTGCAACGTCTAGAACACGATGGCAGATGTTTTCTGTGCTGGCACAGGTTTTCCCTGCCAGACATAGTGGAAAAGCTTTTTGCTAAGATGTAGACGAGAAGACGCGCTAAAGACGATAGTACGATGCTCTCCGGAGCTAAGAGCCGCTGCCGGGAGTCTTTCGGCAGAAGCAGCACTTCGGAGAGCACTGTGAGCGGCACCATCGTCTTTGCGCGAAGAAGCCGCTTCTTCGCCTCCGGGAGCCGGCGAGAGCGGCAGCTTCGGAAAGGTGAAGAAGGAAGCTGTACAACACTGGGATTGTGTGCGCAGCTTGCCAACTGATAGAAAACAGTACTTTTGCACTCTTCTGATTTTGCCAATCACATGAACATTCGATTGGAAGCTGTTTTGGACAACTTTTCTTTTCTTCATGCCAAACACTTGGCAGACCTCCGTGCAACGTCTAGAACACGATGGCAGATGTTTTCTGTGCTGGCACAGTTTTTCCCTGCCAGACATAGTGGAAAAGCTTTTTGCTAAGATGTAGACGAGAAGACGCGCTAAAGACGATAGTACGATGCTCTCCGGAGCTAAGAGCCGCTGCCGGGAGTCTTTCGGCAGAAGCCGCGCTAATGAGAGCACTGTGAGCGGCACCATCGTCTTTGCGTGAAGAAGCCGCTTCTTCGGCTCCGGGAGCCGGCGAGAGCGGCAGCTTCGGAAAGGTGAAGAAGGAAGCTGTACAACACTGGGATTGTGTGCGCAGCTTGCCAACTGATAGGAAACAGTACTTTTGCACTCTCCTGACTTTGCCAATCACATGAACATTCGATTGGAAGCTGTTTTGGACAACTTTTCTTTTCTTCATGCCAAACACTTGGCAGACCTCCGTGCAACGTCTAGAACACGATGGCTGATGTTTTCTGTGCTGGCACAGGTTTTCCCTGCCAGACATAGTGGGAAAGCTTTTTGCTAAGATGTAGACGAGAAGACGCGCTAAAGACGATAGTACGATGCTCTCCGGAGCTAAGAGCCGCTGCCGGGAGTCTTTCGGCAGAAGCCGCGCTAAGGAGAGCACTGTGAGCGGCACCATCGTCTTGGTGCGAAGAAGCCGCTTCTTCGTCTCCGGGAGCCGGCGAGAGCGGCAGCTTCGGAAAGGTGAAGAAGGAAGCTGTACAACACTGGGATTGTGTGCGCAGCTTGCCAACTGATAGAAAACAGTACTTTTGCACTCTCCTGACTTTGCCAATCACATGAACATTCGATTGGAAGCTGTTTTGGACAACTTTTCTTTACTCCCTGCCAAACACTTGGCAGACCTCCGTGCAACGTCTAGAACACGATGGCAGATGTTTTCTGTGCTGGCACAGTTTTTCCCTGCCAGACATAGTGGAAAAGCTTTTTGCTAAGATGTAGACGAGAAGACGCGCTAAAGACGATAGTACGATGCTCTCCGGAGCTAAGAGCCACTGCCAGGCGTCTTTCGGCAGAAGCAGCACTCCGGAGAGCACTGTGAGCGGCACCATCGTCTTTGCGCGAAGAAGCCGCTTCTTCGCCTCCGGGAGCCGGCGAGAGCGGCAGCTTCGGAAAGGTGAAGAAGGAAGCTGTACAACACTGGGATTGTGTGCGCAGCTTGCCAACTGATAGAAAACAGTACTTTTGCACTCTCCTGACTTTGCCAATCACATGAACATTCGATTGGAAGCTGTTTTGGACAACTTTTCTTTTCTCCCTGCCAAACACTTGGCAGACCTCCGTGCAACGTCTAGAACACGATGGCTGATGTTTTCTGTGCTGGCACAGGTTTTCCCTGCCAGACATAGTGGAAAAGCTTTTTGCTAAGATGTAGACGAGAAGACGCGCTAAAGACGATAGTACGATGCTCTCCGGAGCTAAGAGCCGCTGCCGGGCGTCTTTCGGCAGAAGCAGCACTCCGGAGAGCACTGTGAGCGGCACCATCGTCTTCGCGCGAAGAAGCCGCTTCTTCGGCTCCGGGAGCCGGCGAGAGCGGCAGCTTCGGAAAGGTGAAGAAGGAAGCTGTACAACACTGGGATTGTGTGCGCAGCTTGCCAACTGATAGAAAACAGTACTTTTGCACTCTCCTGACTTTGCCAATCACATGAACATTCGATTGGAAGCTGTTTTGGACAACTTTTCTTTTCTTCATGCCAAACACTTGGCAGACCTCCGTGCAACGTCTAGAACACGATGGCAGATGTTTTCTGTGCTGGCACAGGTTTTCCCTGCCAGACATAGTGGAAAAGCTTTTTGCTAAGATGTAGACGAGAAGACGCGCTAAAGACGATAGTACGATGCTCTCCGGAGCTAAGAGCCGCTGCCGGGCGTCTTTCGGCAGAAGCAGCACTTCGGAGAGCACTGTGAGCGGCACCATCGTCTTTGCGCGAAGAAGCCGCTTCTTCGCCTCCGGGAGCGGGCGAGAGCGGCAGCTTCGGAAAGGTGAAGAAGGAAGCTGTACAACACTGGGATTGTGTGCGCAGCTTGCCAACTGATAGAAAACAGTACTTTTGCACTCTTCTGACTTTGCCAATCACATGAACATTCGATTGGAAGCTGTTTTGGACAACTTTTCTTTTCTTCATGCCAAACACTTGGCAGACCTCCGTGCAACGTCTAGAACACAATGGCAGATATTTTCTGTGCTGGCACAGTTTTTCCCTGCCAGACATAGTGGAAAAGCTTTTTGCTAAGATGTAGACGAGAAGACGCGCTAAAGACGATAGTACGATGCTCTCCGGAGCTAAGAGCCGCTGCCGGGAGTCTTTCGGCAGAAGCCGCGCTAATGAGAGCACTGTGAGCGGCACCATCGTCTTTGCGCGAAGAAGCCGCTTCTTCGGCTCCGGGAGCCGGCGAGAGCGGCAGCTTCGGAAAGGTGAAGAAGGAAGCTGTACAACACTGGGATTGTGTGCGCAGCTTGCCAACTGATAGGAAACAGTACTTTTGCACTCTCCTGACTTTGCCAATCACATGAACATTCGATTGGAAGCTGTTTTGGACAACTTTTCTTTTCTTCATGCCAAACACTTGGCAGACCTCCGTGCAACGTCTAGAACACGATGGCTGATGTTTTCTGTGCTGGCACAGGTTTTCCCTGCCAGACATAGTGGGAAAGCTTTTTGCTAAGATGTAGACGAGAAGACGCGCTAAAGACGATAGTACGATGCTCTCCGGAGCTAAGAGCCGCTGCCGGGAGTCTTTCGGCAGAAGCCGCGCTAAGGAGAGCACTGTGAGCGGCACCATCGTCTTTGTGCGAAGAAGCCGCTTCTTCGTCTCCGGGAGCCGGCGAGAGCGGCAGCTTCGGAAAGGTGAAGAAGGAAGCTGTACAACACTGGGATTGTGTGCGCAGCTTGCCAACTGATAGAAAACAGTACTTTTGCACACTCCTGACTTTGCCAATCACATGAACATTCGATTGGAAGCTGTTTTGGACAACTTTTCTTTACTCCCTGCCAAACACTTGGCAGACCTTCGTGCAACGTCTAGAACACGATGGCAGATGTTTTCTGTGCTGGCACAGTTTTTCCCTGCCAGACATAGTGGAAAAGCTTTTTGCTAAGATGTAGACGAGAAGACGCGCTAAAGATGATAGTACGATGCTCTCCGGAGGTAAGAGCCGCTGCCGGGCGTCTTTCGGCAGAAGCCGCGCTAAGGAGAGCACTGTGAGCGGCACCATCGTCCTTGCGGGAAGAAGCCGCTTCTTCGGCTCCGGGAGCCGGCGAGAGCGGCAGCTTCGGAAAGGTGAAGAAGGAAGCTGTACAACACTGGGATTGTGTGCGCAGCTTGCCAACTGATAGAAAACAGTACTTTTGCACTCTCCTGACTTTGCCAATCACATGAACATTCGATTGGAAGCTGTTTTGGACAACTTTTCTTTTCTTCATGCCAAACACTTGGCAGACCTCCGTGCAACGTCTAGAACACGATGGCAGATGTTTTCTGTGCTGGCACAGTTTTTCCCTGCCAGACATAGTGGAAAAGCTTTTTGCTAAGATGTAGACGAGAAGACGCGCTAAAGACGATAGTACGATGCTCTCCGGAGCTAAGAGCCGCTGCCAGGCGTCTTTCGGCAGAAGCAGCACTCCGGAGAGCACTGTGAGCGGCACCATCGTCTTTGCGCGAAGAAGCCGCTTCTTCGGCTCCGGGAGCCGGCGAGAGCGGCAGCTTCGGAAAGGTGAAGAAGGAAGCTGTACAACACTGGGATTGTGTGCGCAGCTTGCCAACTGATAGGAAACAGTACTTTTGCACTCTTCTGACTTTGCCAATCACATGAACATTCGATTGGAAGCTGTTTTGGACAACTTTTCTTTTCTTCATGCCAAACACTTGGCAGACCTCCGTGCAACGTCTAGAACACGATGGCAGATGTTTTCTGTGCTGGCACAGTTTTTCCCTGCCAGACATAGTGGAAAAGCTTTTTGCTAAGATGTAGACGAGAAGACGCGCTAAAGACGATAGTATGATGCTCTCCGGAGCTAAGAGCCGCTGCCAGGCGTCTTTCGGCAGAAGCAGCACTCCGGAGAGCACTGTGAGCGGCACCATCGTCTTTGCGCGAAGAAGCCGCTTCTTCGGCTCCGGGAGCCGGCGAGAGCGGCAGCTTCGGAAAGGTGAAGAAGGAAGCTGTACAACACTGGGATTGTGTGCGCACCTTGCCAACTGATAGAAAACAGTACTTTTGCACTCTTCTGACTTTGCCAATCACATGAACATTCGATTGGAAGCTGTTTTGGACAACTTTTCTTTTCTTCATGCCAAACACTTGGCAGACCTCCGTGCAACGTCTAGAACACGATGGCAGATGTTTTCTGTGCTGGCACAGTTTTTCCCTGCCAGACATAGTGGAAAAGCTTTTTGCTAAGATGTAGACGAGAAGACGCGCTAAAGACGATAGTACGATGCTCTCCGGAGCTAAGAGCCGCTGCCGGGCGTCTTTCGGCAGAAGCAGCACTCCGGAGAGCACTGTGAGCGGCACCATCGTCTTCGCGCGAAGAAGCCGCTTCTTCGCCTCCGGGAGCCGGCGAGAGCGGCAGCTTCGGAAAGGTGAAGAAGGAAGCTGTACAACACTGGGATTGTGTGCGCAGCTTGCCAACTGATAGGAAACAGTACTTTTGCACTCTCCTGACTTTGCCAATCACATGAACATTCGATTGGAAGCTGTTTTGGACAACTTTTCTTTTCTTCATGCCAAACACTTGGCAGACCTCCGTGCAACGTCTAGAACACGATGGCAGATGTTTTCTGTGCTGGCACAGTTTTTCCCTGCCAGACATAGTGGAAAAGCTTTTTGCTAAGATGTAGACGAGAAGACGCGCTAAAGACGATAGTACGATGCTCTCCGGAGCTAAGAGCCGCTGCCGGGCGTCTTTCGGCAGAAGCAGCACTCCGGAGAGCACTGTGAGCGGCACCATCGTCTTTGCGGGAAGAAGCCGCTTCTTCGGCTCCGGGAGCCGGCAAGAGCGGCAGCTTCGGAAAGGTGAAGAAGGAAGCTGTACAACACTGGGATTGTGTGCGCAGCTTGCCAACTGATAGGAAACAGTACTTTTGCACTCTCCTGACTTTGCCAATCACATGAACATTCGATTGGAAGCTGTTTTGGACAACTTTTCTTTTCTTCATGCCAAACACTTGGCAGACCTCCGTGCAACGTCTAGAACACGATGGCAGATGTTTTCTGTGCTGGCACAGGTTTTCCCTGCCAGACAGAGTGGAAAAGCTTTTTGCTAAGATGTAGACGAGAAGACGCGTTAAAGACGATAGTACGATGCTCTCCAGAGCTAAGAGCCGCTGCCGGGCGTCTTTCGGCAGAAGCAGCGCTAAGGAGAGCACTGTGAGCGTCACCATCGTCTTTGCGCGAAGAAGCCGCTTCTTCGGCTCCGGGAGCCGGTGAGAGCGGCAGCTTCGGAAAGGTGAAGAAGCAAGCTGTACAACACTGGGATTGTGTGCGCAGCTTGCCAACTGATAGAAAACAGTACTTTTGCACTCTCCTGACTTTGCCAATCACATGAACATTCGATTGGAAGCTGTTTTGGACAACTTTTCTTTTCTTCATGCCAAACACTTGGCAGACCTCCGTGCAACGTCTAGAACACGATGGCAGATGTTTTCTGTGCTGGCACAGTTTTTCCCTGCCAGACAGAGTGGAAAAGCTTTTTGCTAAGATGTAGACGAGAAGACGCGCTAAAGACGATAGTACGATGCTCTCCGGAGCTAAGAGCCGCTGCCGGGCGTCTTTCGGCAGAAGCAGCACTTCGGAGAGCACTCTGAGCGGCACCATCGTCTTTGCGCGAAGAAGCCGCTTCTTCGCCTCCGGGAGCGGGCGAGAGCGGCAGCTTCGGAAAGGTGAAGAAGGAAGCTGTACAACACTGGGATTGTGTGCGCAGCTTGCCAACTGATAGAAAACAGTACTTTTGCACTCTCCTGACTTTGCCAATCACATGAACATTCGATTGGAAGCTGTTTTGGACAACTTTTCTTTTCTCCCTTCCAAACACTTGGCAGACCTCCGTGCAACGTCTAGAACACGATGGCAGATGTTTTCTGTGCTGGCACAGTTTTTCCCTGCCAGACATAGTGGAAAAGCTTTTTGCTAAGATGTAGACGAGAAGACGCGCTAAAGACGATAGTACGATGCTCTCCGGAGCTAAGAGCCGCTGCCGGGCGTCTTTCGGCAGAAGCCGCGCTAAGGAGAGCACTGTGAGCGGCACCATCGTCCTTGCGGGAAGAAGCCGCTTCTTCGCCTCCGGGAGCCGGCGAGAGCGGCAGCTTCGGAAAGGTGAAGAAGGAAGCTGTACAACACTGGGATTGTGTGCGCAGCTTGCCAACTGATAGGAAACAGTACTTTTGCACTCTCCTGACTTTGCCAATCACATGAACATTCGATTGGAAGCTGTTTTGGACAACTTTTCTTTTCTTCATGCCAAACACTTGGCAGACCTCCGTGCAACGTCTAGAACACGATGGCAGATGTTTTCTGTGCTGGCACAGGTTTTCCCTGCCAGACATAGTGGAAAAGCTTTTTGCTAAGATGTAGACGAGAAGACGCGCTAAAGACGATAGTACGATGCTCTCCGGAGCTAAGAGCCGCTGCCGGGAGTCTTTCGGCAGAAGCAGCACTTCGGAGAGCACTGTGAGCGGCACCATCGTCTTCGCGCGAAGAAGCCGCCTCTTCGCCTCCGGGAGCCGGCGAGAGCGGCAGCTTCGGAAAGGTGAAGAAGGAAGCTGTACAACACTGGGATTGTGTGCGCAGCTTGCCAACTGATAGGAAACAGTACTTTTGCACTCTCCTGACTTTGCCAATCACATGAACATTCGATTGGAAGCTGTTTTGGACAACTTTTCTTTTCTTCATGCCAAACACTTGGCAGACCTCCGTGCAACGTCTAGAACACGATGGCAGATGTTTTCTGTGCTGGCACAGTTTTTCCCTGCCAGACATAGTGGAAAAGCTTTTTGCTAAGATGTAGACGAGAAGACGCGCTAAAGACGATAGTACGATGCTCTCCGGAGCTAAGAGCCGCTGCCGGGCGTCTTTCGGCAGAAGCACAGCTAAGGAGAGCACTGTGAGCGGCACCATCGTCTTTGCGCGAAGAAGCCGCTTCTTCGGCTCCGGGAGCCGGCGAGAGCGGCAGCTTCGGAAAGGTGAAGAAGGAAGCTGTACAACACTGGGATTGTGTGCGCAGCTTGCCAACTGATAGAAAACAGTACTTTTGCACTCTTCTGACTTTGCCAATCACATGAACATTCGATTGGAAGCTGTTTTGGACAACTTTTCTTTTCTTCATGCCAAACACTTGGCAGACCTCCGTGCAACGTCTAGAACACAATGGCAGATATTTTCTGTGCTGGCACAGGTTTTCCCTGCCAGACATAGTGGGAAAGCTTTTTGCTAAGATGTAGACGAGAAGACGCGCTAAAGACGATAGTACGATGCTCTCCGGAGCTAAGAGCCGCTGCCGGGAGTCTTTCGGCAGAAGCCGCGCTAAGGAGAGCACTGTGAGCGGCACCATCGTCTTTGTGCGAAGAAGCCGCTTCTTCGCCTCCGGGAGCCGGCGAGAGCGGCAGCTTCGGAAAGGTGAAGAAGGAAGCTGTACAACACTGGGATTGTGTGCGCAGCTTGCCAACTGATAGAAAACAGTACTTTTGCACTCTCCTGACTTTGCCAATCACATGAACATTCGATTGGAAGCTGTTTTGGACAACTTTTCTTTACTCCCTGCCAAACACTTGGCAGACCTCCGTGCAACGTCTAGAACACGATGGCAGATGTTTTCTGTGCTGGCACAGTTTTTCCCTGCCAGACATAGTGGAAAAGCTTTTTGCTAAGATGTAGACGAGAAGACGCGCTAAAGACGATAGTACGATGCTCTCCGGAGCTAAGAGCCGCTGCCGGGCGTCTTTCGGCAGAAGCAGCGCTAAGGAGAGCACTGTGAGCGGCACCATCGTCTTTGCGCGAAGAAGCCGCTTCTTCGTCTCCGGGAGCCGGCGAGAGCGGCAGCTTCGGAAAGGTGAAGAAGGAAGCTGTACAACACTGGGATTGTGTGCGCAGCTTGCCAACTGATAGACAACAGTACTTTTGCACACTCCTGACTTTGCCAATCACATGAACATTCGATTGGAAGCTGTTTTGGACAACTTTTCTTTTCTCCCTGCCAAACACTTGGCAGACCTCCGTGCAACGTCTAGAACACAATGGCAGATGTTTTCTGTGCTGGCACAGTTTTTCCCTGCCAGACATAGTGGAAAATCTTTTTGCTAAGATGTAGACGAGAAGACGCGCTAAAGACGATAGTACGATGCTCTCCGGAGCTAAGAGCCGCTGCCGGGCGTCTTTCGGCAGAAGCAGCACTCCGGAGAGCACTGTGAGCGGCACCATCGTCTTTGCGCGAAGAAGCCGCTTCTTCGGCTCCGGGAGCCGGCGAGAGCGGCAGCTTCGGAAAGGTGAAGAAGGAAGCTGTACAACACTGGGATTGTGTGCGCAGCTTGCCAACTGATAGGAAACAGTACTTTTGCACTCTCCTGACTTTGCCAATCACATGAACATTCGATTGGAAGCTGTTTTGGACAAGTTTTCTTTTCTCCCTGCCAAACACTTGGCAGACCTCCGTGCAACGTCTAGAACACGATGGCAGATGTTTTCTGTGCTGGCACAGTTTTTCCCTGCCAGACATAGTGGAAAAGCTTTTTGCTAAGATGTAGACGAGAAGACGCGCTAAAGACGATAGTACGATGCTCTCCGGAGCTAAGAGCCGCTGCCGGGAGTCTTTCGGCAGAAGCCGCGCTAAGGAGAGCACTGTGAGCGGCACCATCGTCCTTGCGGGAAGAAGCCGCTTCTTCGCCTCCAGGAGCCGGCGAGAGCGGCAGCTTCGGAAAGGTGAAGAAGGAAGCTGTACAACACTGGGATTGTGTGCGCAGCTTGCCAACTGATAGAAAACAGTACTTTTGCACTCTTCTGACTTTGCCAATCACATGAACATTCGATTGGAAGCTGTTTTGGACAACTTTTCTTTTCTTCATGCCAAACACTTGGCAGACCTCCGTGCAACGTCTAGAACACAATGGCAGATGTTTTCTGTGCTGGCACAGTTTTTCCCTGCCAGACATAGTGGAAAAGCTTTTTGCTAAGATGTAGACGAGAAGGCGCGCTAAAGACGATAGTACGATGCTCTCCGGAGCTAAGAGCCGCTGCCGGGAGTCTTTCGGCAGAAGCCGCACTAATGAGAGCACTGTGAGCGGCACCATCGTCTTTGCGCGAAGAAGCCGCTTCTTCGGCTCCGGGAGCCGGCGAGAGCGGCAGCTTCGGAAAGGTGAAGAAGGAAGCTGTACAACACTGGGATTGTGTGCGCAGCTTGCCAACTGATAGGAAACAGTACTTTTGCACTCTCCTGACTTTGCCAATCACATGAACATTCGATTGGAAGCTGTTTTGGACAACTTTTCTTTTCTTCATGCCAAACACTTGGCAGACCTCCGTGCAACGTCTAGAACACGATGGCTGATGTTTTCTGTGCTGGCACAGGTTTTCCCTGCCAGACATAGTGGGAAAGCTTTTTGCTAAGATGTAGACGAGAAGACGCGCTAAAGACGATAGTACGATGCTCTCCGGAGCTAAGAGCCGCTGCCGGGAGTCTTTCGGCAGAAGCCGCGCTAAGGAGAGCACTGTGAGCGGCACCATCGTCTTTGTGCGAAGAAGCCGCTTCTTCGTCTCCGGGAGCCGGCGAGAGCGGCAGCTTCGGAAAGGTGAAGAAGGAAGCTGTACAACACTGGGATTGTGTGCGCAGCTTGCCAACTGATAGAAAACAGTACTTTTGCACACTCCTGACTTTGCCAATCACATGAACATTCGATTGGAAGCTGTTTTGGACAACTTTTCTTTACTCCCTGCCAAACACTTGGCAGACCTCCGTGCAACGTCTAGAACACGATGGCAGATGTTTTCTGTGCTGGCACAGTTTTTCCCTGCCAGACATAGTGGAAAAGCTTTTTGCTAAGATGTAGACGAGAAGACGCGCTAAAGACGATAGTACGATGCTCTCCGGAGCTAAGAGCCGCTGCCGGGCGTCTTTCGGCAGAAGCCGCGCTAAGGAGAGCACTGTGAGCGGCACCATCGTCCTTGCGGGAAGAAGCCGCTTCTTCGGCTCCGGGAGCCGGCGAGAGCGGCAGCTTCGGAAAGGTGAAGAAGGAAGCTGTACAACACTGGGATTGTGTGCGCAGCTTGCCAACTGATAGAAAACAGTACTTTTGCACTCTCCTGACTTTGCCAATCACATGAACATTCGATTGGAAGCTGTTTTGGACAACTTTTCTTTTCTTCATGCCAAACACTTGGCAGACCTCCGTGCAACGTCTAGAACACGATGGCAGATGTTTTCTGTGCTGGCACAGTTTTTCCCTGCCAGACATAGTGGAAAAGCTTTTTGCTAAGTTGTAGACGAGAAGACGCGCTAAAGACGATAGTACGATGCTCTCCGGAGCTAAGAGCCGCTGCCAGGCGTCTTTCGGCAGAAGCAGCACTCCGGAGAGCACTGTGAGCGGCACCATCGTCTTCGCGCGAAGAAGCCGCTTCTTCGCCTCCGGGAGCCGGCGAGAGCGGCAGCTTCGGAAAGGTGAAGAAGGAAGCTGTACAACACTGGGATTGTGTGCGCAGCTTGCCAACTGATAGGAAACAGTACTTTTGCACTCTCCTGACTTTGCCAATCACATGAACATTCGATTGGAAGCTGTTTTGGACAACTTTTCTTTTCTTCATGCCAAACACTTGGCAGACCTCCGTGCAACGTCTAGAACACGATGGCAGATGTTTTCTGTGCTGGCACAGTTTTTCCCTGCCAGACATAGTGGAAAAGCTTTTTGCTAAGATGTAGACGAGAAGACGCGCTAAAGACGATAGTATGATGCTCTCCGGAGCTAAGAGCCGCTGCCAGGCGTCTTTCGGCAGAAGCAGCACTCCGGAGAGCACTGTGAGCGGCACCATCGTCTTTGCGCGAAGAAGCCGCTTCTTCGCCTCCGGGAGCCGGCGAGAGCGGCAGCTTCGGAAAGGTGAAGAAGGAAGCTGTACAACACTGGGATTGTGTGCGCAGCTTGCCAACTGATAGGAAACAGTACTTTTGCACTCTCCTGACTTTGCCAATCACATGAACATTCGATTGGAAGCTGTTTTGGACAACTTTTCTTTTCTTCATGCCAAACACTTGGCAGACCTCCGTGCAACGTCTAGAACACGATGGCTGATGTTTTCTGTGCTGGCACAGGTTTTCCCTGCCAGACATAGTGGGAAAGCTTTTTGCTAAGATGTAGACGAGAAGACGCGCTAAAGACGATAGTACGATGCTCTCCGGAGCTAAGAGCCGCTGCCGGGAGTCTTTCGGCAGAAGCCGCGCTAAGGAGAGCACTGTGAGCGGCACCATCGTCTTTGTGCGAAGAAGCCGCTTCTTCGTCTCCGGGAGCCGGCGAGAGCGGCAGCTTCGGAAAGGTGAAGAAGGAAGCTGTACAACACTGGGATTGTGTGCGCAGCTTGCCAACTGATAGAAAACAGTACTTTTGCACACTCCTGACTTTGCCAATCACATGAACATTCGATTGGAAGCTGTTTTGGACAACTTTTCTTTACTCCCTGCCAAACACTTGGCAGACCTCCGTGCAACGTCTAGAACACGATGGCAGATGTTTTCTGTGCTGGCACAGTTTTTCCCTGCCAGACATAGTGGAAAAGCTTTTTGCTAAGATGTAGACGAGAAGACGCGCTAAAGACGATAGTACGATGCTCTCCGGAGGTAAGAGCCGCTGCCGGGCGTCTTTCGGCAGAAGCCGCGCTAAGGAGAGCACTGTGAGCGGCACCATCGTCCTTGCGGGAAGAAGCCGCTTCTTCGGCTCCGGGAGCCGGCGAGAGCGGCAGCTTCGGAAAGGTGAAGAAGGAAGCTGTACAACACTGGGATTGTGTGCGCAGCTTGCCAACTGATAGAAAACAGTACTTTTGCACTCTCCTGACTTTGCCAATCACATGAACATTCGATTGGAAGCTGTTTTGGACAACTTTTCTTTTCTTCATGCCAAACACTTGGCAGACCTCCGTGCAACGTCTAGAACACGATGGCAGATGTTTTCTGTGCTGGCACAGTTTTTCCCTGCCAGACATAGTGGAAAAGCTTTTTGCTAAGATGTAGACGAGAAGACGCGCTAAAGACGATAGTACGATGCTCTCCGGAGCTAAGAGCCGCTGCCAGGCGTCTTTCGGCAGAAGCAGCACTCCGGAGAGCACTGTGAGCGGCACCATCGTCTTCGCGCGAAGAAGCCGCTTCTTCGCCTCCGGGAGCCGGCGAGAGCGGCAGCTTCGGAAAGGTGAAGAAGGAAGCTGTACAACACTGGGATTGTGTGCGCAGCTTGCCAACTGATAGGAAACAGTACTTTTGCACTCTCCTGACTTTGCCAATCACATGAACATTCGATTGGAAGCTGTTTTGGACAACTTTTCTTTTCTTCATGCCAAACACTTGGCAGACCTCCGTGCAACGTCTAGAACACGATGGCAGATGTTTTCTGTGCTGGCACAGTTTTTCCCTGCCAGACATAGTGGAAAAGCTTTTTGCTAAGATGTAGACGAGAAGACGCGCTAAAGACGATAGTATGATGCTCTCCGGAGCTAAGAGCCGCTGCCAGGCGTCTTTCGGCAGAAGCAGCACTCCGGAGAGCACTGTGAGCGGCACCATCGTCTTTGCGCGAAGAAGCCGCTTCTTCGCCTCCGGGAGCCGGCGAGAGCGGCAGCTTCGGAAAGGTGAAGAAGGAAGCTGTACAACACTGGGATTGTGTGCGCAGCTTGCCAACTGATAGGAAACAGTACTTTTGCACTCTCCTGACTTTGCCAATCACATGAACATTCGATTGGAAGCTGTTTTGGACAACTTTTCTTTTCTTCATGCCAAACACTTGGCAGACCTCCGTGCAACGTCTAGAACACGATGGCAGATGTTTTCTGTGCTGGCACAGTTTTTCCCTGCCAGACATAGTGGAAAAGCTTTTTGCTAAGATGTAGACGAGAAGACGCGCTAAAGACGATAGTACGATGCTCTCCGGAGCTAAGAGCCGCTGCCGGGCGTCTTTCGGCAGAAGCAGCACTCCGGAGAGCACTGTGAGCGGCACCATCGTCTTCGCGCGAAGAAGCCGCTTCTTCGCCTCCGGGAGCCGGCGAGAGCGGCAGCTTCGGAAAGGTGAAGAAGGAAGCTGTACAACACTGGGATTGTGTGCGCAGCTTGCCAACTGATAGGAAACAGTACTTTTGCACTCTCCTGACTTTGCCAATCACATGAACATTCGATTGGAAGCTGTTTTGGACAACTTTTCTTTTCTTCATGCCAAACACTTGGCAGACCTCCGTGCAACGTCTAGAACACGATGGCAGATGTTTTCTGTGCTGGCACAGGTTTTCCCTGCCAGACATAGTGGAAAAGCTTTTTGCTAAGATGTAGACGAGAAGACGCGTTAAAGACGATAGTACGATGCTCTCCAGAGCTAAGAGCCGCTGCCGGGCGTCTTTCGGCAGAAGCAGCGCTAAGGAGAGCACTGTGAGCGGCACCATCGTCTTTGCGCGAAGAAGCCGCTTCTTCGGCTCCGGGAGCCGGTGAGAGCGGCAGCTTCGGAAAGGTGAAGAAGCAAGCTGTACAACACTGGGATTGTGTGCGCAGCTTGCCAACTGATAGAAAACAGTACTTTTGCACTCTCCTGACTTTGCCAATCACATGAACATTCGATTGGAAGCTGTTTTGGACAACTTTTCTTTTCTTCATGCCAAACACTTGGCAGACCTCCGTGCAACGTCTAGAACACGATGGCAGATGTTTTCTGTGCTGGCACAGTTTTTCCCTGCCAGACAGAGTGGAAAAGCTTTTTGCTAAGATGTAGACGAGAAGACGCGCTAAAGACGATAGTACGATGCTCTCCGGAGCTAAGAGCCGCTGCCGGGCGTCTTTCGGCAGAAGCAGCACTTCGGAGAGCACTCTGAGCGGCACCATCGTCTTTGCGCGAAGAAGCCGCTTCTTCGGCTCCGGGAGCCGGCGAGAGCGGCAGCTTCGGAAAGGTGAAGAAGGAAGCTGTACAACACTGGGATTGTGTGCGCAGCTTGCCAACTGATAGAAAACAGTACTTTTGCACTCTCCTGACTTTGCCAATCACATGAACATTCGATTGGAAGCTGTTTTGGACAACTTTTCTTTTCTCCCTTCCAAACACTTGGCAGACCTCCGTGCAACGTCTAGAACACGATGGCAGATGTTTTCTGTGCTGGCACAGTTTTTCCCTGCCAGACATAGTGGAAAAGCTTTTTGCTAAGATGTAGACGAGAAGACGCGCTAAAGACGATAGTACGATGCTCTCCGGAGCTAAGAGCCGCTGCCGGGCGTCTTTCGGCAGAAGCCGCGCTAAGGAGAGCACTGTGAGCGGCACCATCGTCCTTGCGGGAAGAAGCCGCATTTCGCCTCCGGGAGCCGGCGAGAGCGGCAGCTTCGGAAAGGTGAAGAAGGAAGCTGTACAACACTGGGATTGTGTGCGCAGCTTGCCAACTGATAGGAAACAGTACTTTTGCACTCTCCTGACTTTGCCAATCACATGAACATTCGATTGGAAGCTGTTTTGGACAACTTTTCTTTTCTTCATGCCAAACACTTGGCAGACCTCCGTGCAACGTCTAGAACACGATGGCAGATGTTTTCTGTGCTGGCACAGGTTTTCCCTGCCAGACATAGTGGAAAAGCTTTTTGCTAAGATGTAGACGAGAAGACGCGCTAAAGACGATAGTACGATGCTCTCCGGAGCTAAGAGCCGCTGCCGGGCGTCTTTCGGCAGAAGCAGCACTTCGGAGAGCACTGTGAGCGGCACCATCGTCTTCGCGCGAAGAAGCCGCCTCTTCGCCTCCGGGAGCCGGCGAGAGCGGCAGCTTCGGAAAGGTGAAGAAGGAAGCTGTACAACACTGGGATTGTGTGCGCAGCTTGCCAACTGATAGGAAACAGTACTTTTGCACTCTCCTGACTTTGCCAATCACATGAACATTCGATTGGAAGCTGTTTTGGACAACTTTTCTTTTCTTCATGCCAAACACTTGGCAGACCTCCGTGCAACGTCTAGAACACGATGGCAGATGTTTTCTGTGCTGGCACAGTTTTTCCCTGCCAGACATAGTGGAAAAGCTTTTTGCTAAGATGTAGACGAGAAGACGCGCTAAAGACGATAGTACGATGCTCTCCGGAGGTAAGAGCCGCTGCCGGGCGTCTTTCGGCAGAAGCAGCGCTAAGGAGAGCACTGTGAGCGGCACCATCGTCTTTGCGCGAAGAAGCCGCTTCTTCGGCTCCGGGAGCCGGCGAGAGCGGCAGCTTCGGAAAGGTGAAGAAGGAAGCTGTACAACACTGGGATTGTGTGCGCAGCTTGCCAACTGATAGAAAACAGTACTTTTGCACTCTTCTGACTTTGCCAATCACATGAACATTCGATTGGAAGCTGTTTTGGACAACTTTTCTTTTCTTCATGCCAAACACTTGGCAGACCTCCGTGCAACGTCTAGAACACAATGGCAGATATTTTCTGTGCTGGCACAGGTTTTCCCTGCCAGACATAGTGGGAAAGCTTTTTGCTAAGATGTAGACGAGAAGACGCGCTAAAGACGATAGTACGATGCTCTCCGGAGCTAAGAGCCGCTGCCGGGAGTCTTTCGGCAGAAGCCGCGCTAAGGAGAGCACTGTGAGCGGCACCATCGTCTTTGTGCGAAGAAGCCGCTTCTTCACCTCCGGGAGCCGGCGAGAGCGGCAGCTTCGGAAAGGTGAAGAAGGAAGCTGTACAACACTGGGATTGTGTGCGCAGCTTGCCAACTGATAGAAAACAGTACTTTTGCACTCTCCTGACTTTGCCAATCACATGAACATTCGATTGGAAGCTGTTTTGGACAACTTTTCTTTACTCCCTGCCAAACACTTGGCAGACCTCCGTGCAACGTCTAGAACACGATGGCAGATGTTTTCTGTGCTGGCACAGTTTTTCCCTGCCAGACATAGTGGAAAAGCTTTTTGCTAAGATGTAGACGAGAAGACGCGCTAAAGACGATAGTACGATGCTCTCCGGAGGTAAGAGCCGCTGCCGGGCGTCTTTCGGCAGAAGCCGCGCTAAGGAGAGCACTGTGAGCGGCACCATCGTCCTTGCGGGAAGAAGCCGCTTCTTCGGCTCCGGGAGCCGGCGAGAGCGGCAGCTTCGGAAAGGTGAAGAAGGAAGCTGTACAACACTGGGATTGTGTGCGCAGCTTGCAACTGATAGGAAACAGTACTTTTGCACTCTCCTGACTTTGCCAATCACATGAACATTCGATTGGAAGCTGTTTTGGACAACTTTTCTTTTCTTCATGCCAAACACTTGGCAGACCTCCGTGCAACGTCTAGAACACGATGGCAGATGTTTTCTGTGCTGGCACAGTTTTTCCCTGCCAGACATAGTGGAAAAGCTTTTTGCTAAGATGTAGACGAGAAGACGCGCTAAAGACGATAGTACGATGCTCTCCGGAGCTAAGAGCCGCTGCCGGGCGTCTTTCGGCAGAAGCGGCACTCCGGAGAGCACTGTGAGCGGCACCATCGTCTTTGCGCGAAGAAGCCGCTTCTTCGCCTCCGGGAGCCGGCGAGAGCGGCAGCTTCGGAAAGGTGAAGAAGGAAGCTGTACAACACTGGGATTGTGTGCGCAGCTTGCCAACTGATAGGAAACAGTACTTTTGCACTCTCCTGACTTTGCCAATCACATGAACATTCGATTGGAAGCTGTTTTGGACAACTTTTCTTTTCTTCATGCCAAACACTTGGCAGACCTCCGTGCAACGTCTAGAACACGATGGCAGATGTTTTCTGTGCTGGCACAGTTTTTCCCTGCCAGACATAGTGGAAAAGCTTTTTGCTAAGATGTAGACGAGAAGACGCGCTAAAGACGATAGTACGATGCTCTCCAGAGCTAAGAGCCGCTGCCGGGCGTCTTTCGGCAGAAGCAGCGCTAAGGAGAGCACTGTGAGCGGCACCATCGTCTTTGCGCGAAGAAGCCGCTTCTTCGCCTCCGGGAGCCGGCGGGAGCGGCAGCTTCGGAAAGGTGAAGAAGGAAGCTGTACAACACTGGGATTGTGTGCGCAGCTTGCCAACTGATAGAAAACAGTACTTTTGCACTCTCCTGACTTTGCCAATCACATGAACATTCGATTGGAAGCTGTTTTGGACAACTTTTCTTTTCTCCCTTCCAAACACTTGGCAGACCTCCGTGCAACGTCTAGAACACGATGGCAGATGTTTTCTGTGCTGGCACAGTTTTTCCCTGCCAGACATAGTGGAAAAGCTTTTTGCTAAGATGTAGACGAGAAGACGCGCTAAAGACGATAGTACGATGCTCTCCGGAGCTAAGAGCCGCTGCCAGGCGTCTTTCGGCAGAAGCAGCACTCCGGAGAGCACTGTGAGCGGCACCATCGTCTTCGCGCGAAGAAGCCGCTTCTTCGCCTCCGGGAGCCGGCGAGAGCGGCAGCTTTGGAAAGGTGAAGAAGGAAGCTGTACAACACTGGGATTGTGTGCGCAGCTTGCCAACTGATAGGAAACAGTACTTTTGCACTCTCCTGACTTTGCCAATCACATGAACATTCGATTGGAAGCTGTTTTGGACAACTTTTCTTTTCTTCATGCCAAACACTTGGCAGACCTCCGTGCAACGTCTAGAACACGATGGCAGATGTTTTCTGTGCTGGCACAGTTTTTCCCTGCCAGACATAGTGGAAAAGCTTTTTGCTAAGATGTAGACGAGAAGACGCGCTAAAGACGATAGTATGATGCTCTCCGGAGCTAAGAGCCGCTGCCAGGCGTCTTTCGGCAGAAGCAGCACTCCGGAGAGCACTGTGAGCGGCACCATCGTCTTTGCGCGAAGAAGCCGCTTCTTCGCCTCCGGGAGCCGGCGAGAGCGGCAGCTTCGGAAAGGTGAAGAAGGAAGCTGTACAACACTGGGATTGTGTGCGCACCTTGCCAACTGATAGGAAACAGTACTTTTGCACTCTCCTGACTTTGCCAATCACATGAACATTCGATTGGAAGCTGTTTTGGACAACTTTTCTTTTCTTCATGCCAAACACTTGGCAGACCTCCGTGCAACGTCTAGAACACGATGGCAGATGTATTCTGTGCTGGCACAGGTTTTCCCTGCCAGACATAGTGGAAAAGCTTTTTGCTAAGATGTAGACGAGAAGACGCGCTAAAGACGATAGTACGATGCTCTCCGGAGCTAAGAGCCGCTGCCGGGAGTCTTTCGGCAGAAGCAGCACTTCGGAGAGCACTGTGAGCGGCACCATCGTCTTCGCGCGAAGAAGCCGCCTCTTCGCCTCCGGGAGCCGGCGAGAGCGGCAGCTTCGGAAAGGTGAAGAAGGAAGCTGTACAACACTGGGATTGTGTGCGCAGCTTGCCAACTGATAGGAAACAGTACTTTTGCACTCTCCTGACTTTGCCAATCACATGAACATTCGATTGGAAGCTGTTTTGGACAACTTTTCTTTTCTTCATGCCAAACACTTGGCAGACCTCCGTGCAACGTCTAGAACACGATGGCAGATGTTTTCTGTGCTGGCACAGGTTTTCCCTGCCAGACATAGTGGAAAAGCTTTTTGCTAAGATGTAGACGAGAAGACGCGCTAAAGACGATAGTACGATGCTCTCCGGAGCTAAGAGCCGCTGCCGGGCGTCTTTCGGCAGAAGCAGCGCTAAGGAGAGCACTGTGAGCGGCACCATCGTCTTTGCGCGAAGAAGCCGCTTCTTCGGCTCCGGGAGCCGGCGAGAGCGGCAGCTTCGGAAAGGTGAAGAAGGAAGCTGTACAACACTGGGATTGTGTGCGCAGCTTGCCAACTGATAGAAAACAGTACTTTTGCACTCTCCTGACTTTGCCAATCACATGAACATTCGATTGGAAGCTGTTTTGGACAACTTTTCTTTTCTCCCTTCCAAACACTTGGCAGACCTCCGTGCAACGTCTAGAACACGATGGCAGATGTTTTCTGTGCTGGCACAGTTTTTCCCTGCCAGACATAGTGGAAAAGCTTTTTGCTAAGATGTAGACGAGAAGACGCGCTAAAGACGATAGTACGATGCTCTCCGGAGCTAAGAGCCGCTGCCAGGCGTCTTTCGGCAGAAGCAGCACTCCGGAGAGCACTGTGAGCGGCACCATCGTCTTCGCGCGAAGAAGCCGCTTCTTCGCCTCCGGGAGCCGGCGAGAGCGGCAGCTTTGGAAAGGTGAAGAAGGAAGCTGTACAACACTGGGATTGTGTGCGCAGCTTGCCAACTGATAGGAAACAGTACTTTTGCACTCTCCTGACTTTGCCAATCACATGAACATTCGATTGGAAGCTGTTTTGGACAACTTTTCTTTTCTTCATGCCAAACACTTGGCAGACCTCCGTGCAACGTCTAGAACACGATGGCAGATGTTTTCTGTGCTGGCACAGTTTTTCCCTGCCAGACATAGTGGAAAAGCTTTTTGCTAAGATGTAGACGAGAAGACGCGCTAAAGACGATAGTATGATGCTCTCCGGAGCTAAGAGCCGCTGCCAGGCGTCTTTCGGCAGAAGCAGCACTCCGGAGAGCACTGTGAGCGGCACCATCGTCTTTGCGCGAAGAAGCCGCTTCTTCGCCTCCGGGAGCCGGCGAGAGCGGCAGCTTCGGAAAGGTGAAGAAGGAAGCTGTACAACACTGGGATTGTGTGCGCACCTTGCCAACTGATAGGAAACAGTACTTTTGCACTCTCCTGACTTTGCCAATCACATGAACATTCGATTGGAAGCTGTTTTGGACAACTTTTCTTTTCTTCATGCCAAACACTTGGCAGACCTCCGTGCAACGTCTAGAACACGATGGCAGATGTATTCTGTGCTGGCACAGGTTTTCCCTGCCAGACATAGTGGAAAAGCTTTTTGCTAAGATGTAGACGAGAAGACGCGCTAAAGACGATAGTACGATGCTCTCCGGAGCTAAGAGCCGCTGCCGGGAGTCTTTCGGCAGAAGCAGCACTTCGGAGAGCACTGTGAGCGGCACCATCGTCTTCGCGCGAAGAAGCCGCCTCTTCGCCTCCGGGAGCCGGCGAGAGCGGCAGCTTCGGAAAGGTGAAGAAGGAAGCTGTACAACACTGGGATTGTGTGCGCAGCTTGCCAACTGATAGGAAACAGTACTTTTGCACTCTCCTGACTTTGCCAATCACATGAACATTCGATTGGAAGCTGTTTTGGACAACTTTTCTTTTCTTCATGCCAAACACTTGGCAGACCTCCGTGCAACGTCTAGAACACGATGGCAGATGTTTTCTGTGCTGGCACAGGTTTTCCCTGCCAGACATAGTGGAAAAGCTTTTTGCTAAGATGTAGACGAGAAGACGCGCTAAAGACGATAGTACGATGCTCTCCGGAGCTAAGAGCCGCTGCCGGGCGTCTTTCGGCAGAAGCAGCGCTAAGGAGAGCACTGTGAGCGGCACCATCGTCTTTGCGCGAAGAAGCCGCTTCTTCGGCTCCGGGAGCCGGCGAGAGCGGCAGCTTCGGAAAGGTGAAGAAGGAAGCTGTACAACACTGGGATTGTGTGCGCAGCTTGCCAACTGATAGAAAACAGTACTTTTGCACTCTTCTGACTTTGCCAATCACATGAACATTCGATTGGAAGCTGTTTTGGACAACTTTTCTTTTCTTCATGCCAAACACTTGGCAGACCTCCGTGCAACGTCTAGAACACAATGGCAGATATTTTCTGTGCTGGCACAGGTTTTCCCTGCCAGACATAGTGGGAAAGCTTTTTGCTAAGATGTAGACGAGAAGACGCGCTAAAGACGATAGTACGATGCTCTCCGGAGCTAAGAGCCGCTGCCGGGAGTCTTTCGGCAGAAGCCGCGCTAAGGAGAGCACTGTGAGCGGCACCATCGTCTTTGTGCGAAGAAGCCGCTTCTTCACCTCCGGGAGCCGGCGAGAGCGGCAGCTTCGGAAAGGTGAAGAAGGAAGCTGTACAACACTGGGATTGTGTGCGCAGCTTGCCAACTGATAGAAAACAGTACTTTTGCACTCTCCTGACTTTGCCAATCACATGAACATTCGATTGGAAGCTGTTTTGGACAACTTTTCTTTACTCCCTGCCAAACACTTGGCAGACCTCCGTGCAACGTCTAGAACACGATGGCAGATGTTTTCTGTGCTGGCACAGTTTTTCCCTGCCAGACATAGTGGAAAAGCTTTTTGCTAAGATGTAGACGAGAAGACGCGCTAAAGATGATAGTACGATGCTCTCCGGAGGTAAGAGCCGCTGCCGGGCGTCTTTCGGCAGAAGCCGCGCTAAGGAGAGCACTGTGAGCGGCACCATCGTCCTTGCGGGAAGAAGCCGCTTCTTCGGCTCCGGGAGCCGGCGAGAGCGGCAGCTTCGGAAAGGTGAAGAAGGAAGCTGTACAACACTGGGATTGTGTGCGCAGCTTGCCAACTGATAGGAAACAGTACTTTTGCACTCTCCTGACTTTGCCAATCACATGAACATTCGATTGGAAGCTGTTTTGGACAACTTTTCTTTTCTTCATGCCAAACACTTGGCAGACCTCCGTGCAACGTCTAGAACACGATGGCAGATGTTTTCTGTGCTGGCACAGTTTTTCCCTGCCAGACATAGTGGAAAAGCTTTTTGCTAAGATGTAGACGAGAAGACGCGCTAAAGACGATAGTACGATGCTCTCCGGAGCTAAGAGCCGCTGCCGGGCGTCTTTCGGCAGAAGCGGCACTCCGGAGAGCACTGTGAGCGGCACCATCGTCTTTGCGCGAAGAAGCCGCTTCTTCGCCTCCGGGAGCCGGCGAGAGCGGCAGCTTCGGAAAGGTGAAGAAGGAAGCTGTACAACACTGGGATTGTGTGCGCAGCTTGCCAACTGATAGGAAACAGTACTTTTGCACTCTCCTGACTTTGCCAATCACATGAACATTCGATTGGAAGCTGTTTTGGACAACTTTTCTTTTCTTCATGCCAAACACTTGGCAGACCTCCGTGCAACGTCTAGAACACGATGGCAGATGTTTTCTGTGCTGGCACAGTTTTTCCCTGCCAGACATAGTGGAAAAGCTTTTTGCTAAGATGTAGACGAGAAGACGCGCTAAAGACGATAGTACGATGCTCTCCGGAGCTAAGAGCCGCTGCCGGGCGTCTTTCGGCAGAAGCCGCGCTAAGGAGAGCACTGTGAGCGGCACCATCGTCCTTGCGGGAAGAAGCCGCTTCTTCGGCTCCGGGAGCCGGCGAGAGCGGCAGCTTCGGAAAGGTGAAGAAGGAAGCTGTACAACACTGGGATTGTGTGCGCAGCTTGCCAACTGATAGAAAACAGTACTTTTGCACTCTCCTGACTTTGCCAATCACATGAACATTCGATTGGAAGCTGTTTTGGACAACTTTTCTTTTCTTCATGCCAAACACTTGGCAGACCTCCGTGCAACGTCTAGAACACGATGGCAGATGTTTTCTGTGCTGGCACAGTTTTTCCCTGCCAGACATAGTGGAAAAGCTTTTTGCTAAGATGTAGACGAGAAGACGCGCTAAAGACGATAGTACGATGCTCTCCGGAGCTAAGAGCCGCTGCCAGGCGTCTTTCGGCAGAAGCAGCACTCCGGAGAGCACTGTGAGCGGCACCATCGTCTTCGCGCGAAGAAGCCGCTTCTTCGCCTCCGGGAGCCGGCGAGAGCGGCAGCTTCGGAAAGGTGAAGAAGGAAGCTGTACAACACTGGGATTGTGTGCGCAGCTTGCCAACTGATAGGAAACAGTACTTTTGCACTCTCCTGACTTTGCCAATCACATGAACGTTCGATTGGAAGCTGTTTTGGACAACTTTTCTTTTCTTCATGCCAAACACTTGGCAGACCTCCGTGCAACGTCTAGAACACGATGGCAGATGTTTTCTGTGCTGGCACAGTTTTTCCCTGCCAGACATAGTGGAAAAGCTTTTTGCTAAGATGTAGACGAGAAGACGCGCTAAAGACGATAGTACGATGCTCTCCGGAGCTAAGAGCCGCTGCCGGGCGTCTTTCGGCAGAAGCAGCACTCCGGAGAGCACTGTGAGCGGCACCATCGTCTTCGCGCGAAGAAGCCGCTTCTTCGCCTCCGGGAGCCGGCGAGAGCGGCAGCTTCGGAAAGGTGAAGAAGGAAGCTGTACAACACTGGGATTGTGTGCGCAGCTTGCCAACTGATAGGAAACAGTACTTTTGCACTCTCCTGACTTTGCCAATCACATGAACATTCGATTGGAAGCTGTTTTGGACAACTTTTCTTTTCTTCATGCCAAACACTTGGCAGACCTCCGTGCAACGTCTAGAACACGATGGCAGATGTTTTCTGTGCTGGCACAGTTTTTCCCTGCCAGACATAGTGGAAAAGCTTTTTGCTAAGATGTAGACGAGAAGACGCGCTAAAGACGATAGTACGATGCTCTCCGGAGCTAAGAGCCGCTGCCGGGCGTCTTTCGGCAGAAGCAGCACTCCGGAGAGCACTGTGAGCGGCACCATCGTCTTTGCGGGAAGAAGCCGCTTCTTCGGCTCCGGGAGCCGGCAAGAGCGGCAGCTTCGGAAAGGTGAAGAAGGAAGCTGTACAACACTGGGATTGTGTGCGCAGCTTGCCAACTGATAGGAAACAGTACTTTTGCACTCTCCTGACTTTGCCAATCACATGAACATTCGATTGGAAGCTGTTTTGGACAACTTTTCTTCATGCCAAACACTTGGCAGACCTCCGTGCAACGTCTAGAACACGATGGCAGATGTTTTCTGTGCTGGCACAGGTTTTCCCTGCCAGACATAGTGGAAAAGCTTTTTGCTAAGATGTAGACGAGAAGACGCGTTAAAGACGATAGTACGATGCTCTCCAGAGCTAAGAGCCGCTGCCGGGCGTCTTTCGGCAGAAGCAGCGCTAAGGAGAGCACTGTGAGCGGCACCATCGTCTTTGCGCGAAGAAGCCGCTTCTTCGGCTCCGGGAGCCGGTGAGAGCGGCAGCTTCGGAAAGGTGAAGAAGCAAGCTGTACAACACTGGGATTGTGTGCGCAGCTTGCCAACTGATAGAAAACAGTACTTTTGCACTCTCCTGACTTTGCCAATCACATGAACATTCGATTGGAAGCTGTTTTGGACAACTTTTCTTTTCTTCATGCCAAACACTTGGCAGACCTCCGTGCAACGTCTAGAACACGATGGCAGATGTTTTCTGTGCTGGCACAGTTTTTCCCTGCCAGACAGAGTGGAAAAGCTTTTTGCTAAGATGTAGACGAGAAGACGCGCTAAAGACGATAGTACGATGCTCTCCGGAGCTAAGAGCCGCTGCCGGGCGTCTTTCGGCAGAAGCAGCACTTCGGAGAGCACTCTGAGCGGCACCATCGTCTTTGCGCGAAGAAGCCGCTTCTTCGCCTCCGGGAGCGGGCGAGAGCGGCAGCTTCGGAAAGGTGAAGAAGGAAGCTGTACAACACTGGGATTGTGTGCGCAGCTTGCCAACTGATAGAAAACAGTACTTTTGCACTCTCCTGACTTTGCCAATCACATGAACATTCGATTGGAAGCTGTTTTGGACAACTTTTCTTTTCTCCCTTCCAAACACTTGGCAGACCTCCGTGCAACGTCTAGAACACGATGGCAGATGTTTTCTGTGCTGGCACAGTTTTTCCCTGCCAGACATAGTGGAAAAGCTTTTTGCTAAGATGTAGACGAGAAGACGCGCTAAAGACGATAGTACGATGCTCTCCGGAGCTAAGAGCCGCTGCCGGGCGTCTTTCGGCAGAAGCCGCGCTAAGGAGAGCACTGTGAGCGGCACCATCGTCCTTGCGGGAAGAAGCCGCTTCTTCGCCTCCGGGAGCCGGCGAGAGCGGCAGCTTCGGAAAGGTGAAGAAGGAAGCTGTACAACACTGGGATTGTGTGCGCAGCTTGCCAACTGATAGGAAACAGTACTTTTGCACTCTCCTGACTTTGCCAATCACATGAACATTCGATTGGAAGCTGTTTTGGACAACTTTTCTTTTCTTCATGCCAAACACTTGGCAGACCTCCGTGCAACGTCTAGAACACGATGGCAGATGTTTTCTGTGCTGGCACAGTTTTTCCCTGCCAGACATAGTGGAAAAGCTTTTTGCTAAGATGTAGACGAGAAGACGCGCTAAAGACGATAGTACGATGCTCTCCGGAGCTAAGAGCCGCTGCCGGGAGTCTTTCGGCAGAAGCAGCACTTCGGAGAGCACTGTGAGCGGCACCATCGTCTTTGCGCGAAGAAGCCGCTTCTTCGGCTCCGGGAGCCGGCGAGAGCGGCAGCTTCGGAAAGGTGAAGAAGGAAGCTGTACAACACTGGGATTGTGTGCGCAGCTTGCCAACTGATAGGAAACAGTACTTTTGCACTCTCCTGACTTTGCCAATCACATGAACATTCGATTGGAAGCTGTTTTGGACAACTTTTCTTTTCTTCATGCCAAACACTTGGCAGACCTCCGTGCAACGTCTAGAACACGATGGCAGATGTTTTCTGTGCTGGCACAGGTTTTCCCTGCCAGACATAGTGGAAAAGCTTTTTGCTAAGATGTAGACGAGAAGACGCGCTAAAGACGATAGTACGATGCTCTCCGGAGCTAAGAGCCGCTGCCGGGCGTCTTTCGGCAGAAGCAGAGCTAAGGAGAGCACTGTGAGCGGCACCATCGTCTTTGCGCGAAGAAGCCGCTTCTTCGGCTCCGGGAGCCGGCGAGAGCGGCAGCTTCGGAAAGGTGAAGAAGGAAGCTGTACAACACTGGGATTGTGTGCGCAGCTTGCCAACTGATAGAAAACAGTACTTTTGCACTCTTCTGACTTTGCCAATCACATGAACATTCGATTGGAAGCTGTTTTGGACAACTTTTCTTTTCTTCATGCCAAACACTTGGCAGACCTCCGTGCAACGTCTAGAACACAATGGCAGATATTTTCTGTGCTGGCACAGGTTTTCCCTGCCAGACATAGTGGGAAAGCTTTTTGCTAAGATGTAGACGAGAAGACGCGCTAAAGACGATAGTACGATGCTCTCCGGAGCTAAGAGCCGCTGCCGGGAGTCTTTCGGCAGAAGCCGCGCTAAGGAGAGCACTGTGAGCGGCACCATCGTCTTTGTGCGAAGAAGCCGCTTCTTCGCCTCCGGGAGCCGGCGAGAGCGGCAGCTTCGGAAAGGTGAAGAAGGAAGCTGTACAACACTGGGATTGTGTGCGCAGCTTGCCAACTGATAGAAAACAGTACTTTTGCACTCTCCTGACTTTGCCAATCACATGAACATTCGATTGGAAGCTGTTTTGGACAACTTTTCTTTACTCCCTGCCAAACACTTGGCAGACCTCCGTGCAACGTCTAGAACACGATGGCAGATGTTTTCTGTGCTGGCACAGTTTTTCCCTGCCAGACATAGTGGAAAAGCTTTTTGCTAAGATGTAGACGAGAAGACGCGCTAAAGACGATAGTACGATGCTCTCCGGAGGTAAGAGCCGCTGCCGGGCGTCTTTCGGCAGAAGCCGCGCCAAGGAGAGCACTGTGAGCGGCACCATCGTCCTTGCGGGAAGAAGCCGCTTCTTCGGCTCCGGGAGCCGGCGAGAGCGGCAGCTTCGGAAAGGTGAAGAAGGAAGCTGTACAACACTGGGATTGTGTGCGCAGCTTGCCAACTGATAGGAAACAGTACTTTTGCACTCTCCTGACTTTGCCAATCACATGAACATTCGATTGGAAGCTGTTTTGGACAACTTTTCTTTTCTTCATGCCAAACACTTGGCAGACCTCCGTGCAACGTCTAGAACACGATGGCAGATGTTTTCTGTGCTGGCACAGTTTTTCCCTGCCAGACATAGTGGAAAAGCTTTTTGCTAAGATGTAGACGAGAAGACGCGCTAAAGACGATAGTACGATGCTCTCCGGAGCTAAGAGCCGCTGCCGGGCGTCTTTCGGCAGAAGCCGCGCTAAGGAGAGCACTGTGAGCGGCACCATCGTCTTTGCGCGAAGAAGCCGCTTCTTCGTCTCCGGGAGCCGGCGAGAGCGGCAGCTTCGGAAAGGTGAAGAAGGAAGCTGTACAACACTGGGATTGTGTGCGCAGCTTGCCAACTGATAGACAACAGTACTTTTGCACACTCCTGACTTTGCCAATCACATGAACATTCGATTGGAAGCTGTTTTGGACAACTTTTCTTTTCTCCCTGCCAAACACTTGGCAGACCTCCGTGCAACGTCTAGAACACAATGGCAGATGTTTTCTGTGCTGGCACAGTTTTTCCCTGCCAGACATAGTGGAAAATCTTTTTGCTAAGATGTAGACGAGAAGACGCGCTAAAGACGATAGTACGATGCTCTCCGGAGCTAAGAGCCGCTGCCGGGCGTCTTTCGGCAGAAGCAGCACTCCGGAGAGCACTGTGAGCGGCACCATCGTCTTTGTGCGAAGAAGCCGCTTCTTCGCCTCCGGGAGCCGGCGAGAGCGGCAGCTTCGGAAAGGTGAAGAAGGAAGCTGTACAACACTGGGATTGTGTGCGCAGCTTGCCAACTGATAGAAAACAGTACTTTTGCACTCTCCTGACTTTGCCAATCACATGAACATTCGATTGGAAGCTGTTTTGGACAACTTTTCTTTACTCCCTGCCAAACACTTGGCAGACCTCCGTGCAACGTCTAGAACACGATGGCAGATGTTTTCTGTGCTGGCACAGTTTTTCCCTGCCAGACATAGTGGAAAAGCTTTTTGCTAAGATGTAGACGAGAAGACGCGCTAAAGACGATAGTACGATGCTCTCCGGAGGTAAGAGCCGCTGCCGGGCGTCTTTCGGCAGAAGCCGCGCCAAGGAGAGCACTGTGAGCGGCACCATCGTCCTTGCGGGAAGAAGCCGCTTCTTCGCCTCCGGGAGCCGGCGAGAGCGGCAGCTTCGGAAAGGTGAAGAAGGAAGCTGTACAACACTGGGATTGTGTGCGCAGCTTGCCAACTGATAGACAACAGTACTTTTGCACACTCCTGACTTTGCCAATCACATGAACATTCGATTGGAAGCTGTTTTGGACAACTTTTCTTTTCTCCCTGCCAAACACTTGGCAGACCTCCGTGCAACGTCTAGAACACAATGGCAGATGTTTTCTGTGCTGGCACAGTTTTTCCCTGCCAGACATAGTGGAAAATCTTTTTGCTAAGATGTAGACGAGAAGACGCGCTAAAGACGATAGTACGATGCTCTCCGGAGCTAAGAGCCGCTGCCGGGCGTCTTTCGGCAGAAGCAGCACTCCGGAGAGCACTGTGAGCGGCACCATCGTCTTTGCGCGAAGAAGCCGCTTCTTCGCCTCCGGGAGCCGGCGAGAGCGGCAGCTTCGGAAAGGTGAAGAAGGAAGCTGTACAACACTGGGATTGTGTGCGCAGCTTGCCAACTGATAGGAAACAGTACTTTTGCACTCTCCTGACTTTGCCAATCACATGAACATTCGATTGGAAGCTGTTTTGGACAAGTTTTCTTTTCTCCCTGCCAAACACTTGGCAGACCTCCGTGCAACGTCTAGAACACGATGGCAGATGTTTTCTGTGCTGGCACAGTTTTTCCCTGCCAGACATAGTGGAAAAGCTTTTTGCTAAGATGTAGACGAGAAGACGCGCTAAAGACGATAGTACGATGCTCTCCGGAGCTAAGAGCCGCTGCCGGGCGTCTTTCGGCAGAAGCCGCGCTAAGGAGAGCACTGTGAGCGGCACCATCGTCCTTGCGGGAAGAAGCCGCTTCTTCGCCTCCAGGAGCCGGCGAGAGCGGCAGCTTCGGAAAGGTGAAGAAGGAAGCTGTACAACACTGGGATTGTGTGCGCAGCTTGCCAACTGATAGAAAACAGTACTTTTGCACTCTTCTGACTTTGCCAATCACATGAACATTCGATTGGAAGCTGTTTTGGACAACTTTTCTTTTCTTCATGCCAAACACTTGGCAGACCTCCGTGCAACGTCTAGAACACAATGGCAGATATTTTCTGTGCTGGCACAGTTTTTCCCTGCCAGACATAGTGGAAAAGCTTTTTGCTAAGATGTAGACGAGAAGACGCGCTAAAGACGATAGTACGATGCTCTCCGGAGCTAAGAGCCGCTGCCGGGAGTCTTTCGGCAGAAGCCGCACTAATGAGAGCACTGTGAGCGGCACCATCGTCTTTGCGCGAAGAAGCCGCTTCTTCGGCTCCGGGAGCCGGCGAGAGCGGCAGCTTCGGAAAGGTGAAGAAGGAAGCTGTACAACACTGGGATTGTGTGCGCAGCTTGCCAACTGATAGGAAACAGTACTTTTGCACTCTCCTGACTTTGCCAATCACATGAACATTCGATTGGAAGCTGTTTTGGACAACTTTTCTTTTCTTCATGCCAAACACTTGGCAGACCTCCGTGCAACGTCTAGAACACGATGGCTGATGTTTTCTGTGCTGGCACAGGTTTTCCCTGCCAGACATAGTGGGAAAGCTTTTTGCTAAGATGTAGACGAGAAGACGCGCTAAAGACGATAGTACGATGCTCTCCGGAGCTAAGAGCCGCTGCCGGGAGTCTTTCGGAAGAAGCCGCGCTAAGGAGAGCACTGTGAGCGGCACCATCGTCTTTGTGCGAAGAAGCCGCTTCTTCGTCTCCGGGAGCCGGCGAGAGCGGCAGCTTCGGAAAGGTGAAGAAGGAAGCTGTACAACACTGGGATTGTGTGCGCAGCTTGCCAACTGATAGAAAACAGTACTTTTGCACACTCCTGACTTTGCCAATCACATGAACATTCGATTGGAAGCTGTTTTGGACAACTTTTCTCTTTTCTTTACTCCCTGCCAAACACTTGGCAGACCTCCGTGCAACGTCTAGAACACGATGGCAGATGTTTTCTGTGCTGGCACAGTTTTTCCCTGCCAGACATAGTGGAAAAGCTTTTTGCTAAGATGTAGACGAGAAGACGCGCTAAAGACGATAGTACGATGCTCTCCGGAGGTAAGAGCCGCTGCCGGGCGTCTTTCGGCAGAAGCCGCGCTAAGGAGAGCACTGTGAGCGGCACCATCGTCCTTGCGGGAAGAAGCCGCTTCTTCGGCTCCGGGAGCCGGCGAGAGCGGCAGCTTCGGAAAGGTGAAGAAGGAAGCTGTACAACACTGGGATTGTGTGCGCAGCTTGCCAACTGATAGGAAACAGTACTTTTGCACTCTCCTGACTTTGCCAATCACATGAACATTCGATTGGAAGCTGTTTTGGACAACTTTTCTTTTCTTCATGCCAAACACTTGGCAGACCTCCGTGCAACGTCTAGAACACGATGGCAGATGTTTTCTGTGCTGGCACAGTTTTTCCCTGCCAGACATAGTGGAAAAGCTTTTTGCTAAGATGTAGACGAGAAGACGCGCTAAAGACGATAGTACGATGCTCTCCGGAGCTAAGAGCCGCTGCCGGGCGTCTTTCGGCAGAAGCGGCACTCCGGAGAGCACTGTGAGCGGCACCATCGTCTTTGCGCGAAGAAGCCGCTTCTTCGCCTCCGGGAGCCGGCGAGAGCGGCAGCTTCGGAAAGGTGAAGAAGGAAGCTGTACAACACTGGGATTGTGTGCGCAGCTTGCCAACTGATAGGAAACAGTACTTTTGCACTCTCCTGACTTTGCCAATCACATGAACATTCGATTGGAAGCTGTTTTGGACAACTTTTCTTTTCTTCATGCCAAACACTTGGCAGACCTCCGTGCAACGTCTAGAACACGATGGCAGATGTTTTCTGTGCTGGCACAGTTTTTCCCTGCCAGACATAGTGGAAAAGCTTTTTGCTAAGATGTAGACGAGAAGACGCGCTAAAGACGATAGTACGATGCTCTCCAGAGCTAAGAGCCGCTGCCGGGCGTCTTTCGGCAGAAGCAGCGCTAAGGAGAGCACTGTGAGCGGCACCATCGTCTTTGCGCGAAGAAGCCGCTTCTTCGCCTCCGGGAGCCGGCGGGAGCGGCAGCTTCGGAAAGGTGAAGAAGGAAGCTGTACAACACTGGGATTGTGTGCGCAGCTTGCCAACTGATAGAAAACAGTACTTTTGCACTCTCCTGACTTTGCCAATCACATGAACATTCGATTGGAAGCTGTTTTGGACAACTTTTCTTTTCTCCCTTCCAAACACTTGGCAGACCTCCGTGCAACGTCTAGAACACGATGGCAGATGTTTTCTGTGCTGGCACAGTTTTTCCCTGCCAGACATAGTGGAAAAGCTTTTTGCTAAGATGTAGACGAGAAGACGCGCTAAAGACGATAGTACGATGCTCTCCGGAGCTAAGAGCCGCTGCCAGGCGTCTTTCGGCAGAAGCAGCACTCCGGAGAGCACTGTGAGCGGCACCATCGTCTTCGCGCGAAGAAGCCGCTTCTTCGCCTCCGGGAGCCGGCGAGAGCGGCAGCTTTGGAAAGGTGAAGAAGGAAGCTGTACAACACTGGGATTGTGTGCGCAGCTTGCCAACTGATAGGAAACAGTACTTTTGCACTCTCCTGACTTTGCCAATCACATGAACATTCGATTGGAAGCTGTTTTGGACAACTTTTCTTTTCTTCATGCCAAACACTTGGCAGACCTCCGTGCAACGTCTAGAACACGATGGCAGATGTTTTCTGTGCTGGCACAGTTTTTCCCTGCCAGACATAGTGGAAAAGCTTTTTGCTAAGATGTAGACGAGAAGACGCGCTAAAGACGATAGTATGATGCTCTCCGGAGCTAAGAGCCGCTGCCAGGCGTCTTTCGGCAGAAGCAGCACTCCGGAGAGCACTGTGAGCGGCACCATCGTCTTTGCGCGAAGAAGCCGCTTCTTCGCCTCCGGGAGCCGGCGAGAGCGGCAGCTTCGGAAAGGTGAAGAAGGAAGCTGTACAACACTGGGATTGTGTGCGCACCTTGCCAACTGATAGGAAACAGTACTTTTGCACTCTCCTGACTTTGCCAATCACATGAACATTTGATTGGAAGCTGTTTTGGACAACTTTTCTTTTCTTCATGCCAAACACTTGGCAGACCTCCGTGCAACGTCTAGAACACGATGGCAGATGTTTTCTGTGCTGGCACAGGTTTTCCCTGCCAGACATAGTGGAAAAGCTTTTTGCTAAGATGTAGACGAGAAGACGCGCTAAAGACGATAGTACGATGCTCTCCGGAGCTAAGAGCCGCTGCCGGGAGTCTTTCGGCAGAAGCAGCACTTCGGAGAGCACTGTGAGCGGCACCATCGTCTTCGCGCGAAGAAGCCGCCTCTTCGCCTCCGGGAGCCGGCGAGAGCGGCAGCTTCGGAAAGGTGAAGAAGGAAGCTGTACAACACTGGGATTGTGTGCGCAGCTTGCCAACTGATAGAAAACAGTACTTTTGCACTCTCCTGACTTTGCCAATCACATGAACATTCGATTGGAAGCTGTTTTGGACAACTTTTCTTTTCTTCATGCCAAACACTTGGCAGACCTCCGTGCAACGTCTAGAACACGATGGCAGATGTTTTCTGTGCTGGCACAGGTTTTCCCTGCCAGACATAGTGGAAAAGCTTTTTGCTAAGATGTAGACGAGAAGACGCGCTAAAGACGATAGTACGATGCTCTCCGGAGCTAAGAGCCGCTGCCGGGCGTCTTTCGGCAGAAGCAGCGCTAAGGAGAGCACTGTGAGCGGCACCATCGTCTTTGCGCGAAGAAGCTGCTTCTTCGGCTCCGGGAGCCGGCGAGAGCGGCAGCTTCGGAAAGGTGAAGAAGGAAGCTGTACAACACTGGGATTGTGTGCGCAGCTTGCCAACTGATAGAAAACAGTACTTTTGCACTCTTCTGACTTTGCCAATCACATGAACATTCGATTGGAAGCTGTTTTGGACAACTTTTCTTTTCTTCATGCCAAACACTTGGCAGACCTCCGTGCAACGTCTAGAACACAATGGCAGATATTTTCTGTGCTGGCACAGGTTTTCCCTGCCAGACATAGTGGGAAAGCTTTTTGCTAAGATGTAGACGAGAAGACGCGCTAAAGACGATAGTACGATGCTCTCCGGAGCTAAGAGCCGCTGCCGGGAGTCTTTCGGCAGAAGCCGCGCTAAGGAGAGCACTGTGAGCGGCACCATCGTCTTTGTGCGAAGAAGCCACTTCTTCACCTCCGGGAGCCGGCGAGAGCGGCAGCTTCGGAAAGGTGAAGAAGGAAGCTGTACAACACTGGGATTGTGTGCGCAGCTTGCCAACTGATAGAAAACAGTACTTTTGCACTCTCCTGACTTTGCCAATCACATGAACATTCGATTGGAAGCTGTTTTGGACAACTTTTCTTTACTCCCTGCCAAACACTTGGCAGACCTCCGTGCAACGTCTAGAACACGATGGCAGATGTTTTCTGTGCTGGCACAGTTTTTCCCTGCCAGACATAGTGGAAAAGCTTTTTGCTAAGATGTAGACGAGAAGACGCGCTAAAGACGATAGTACGATGCTCTCCGGAGGTAAGAGCCGCTGCCGGGCGTCTTTCGGCAGAAGCCGCGCTAAGGAGAGCACTGTGAGCGGCACCATCGTCCTTGCGGGAAGAAGCCGCTTCTTCGGCTCCGGGAGCCGGCGAGAGCGGCAGCTTCGGAAAGGTGAAGAAGGAAGCTGTACAACACTGGGATTGTGTGCGCAGCTTGCCAACTGATAGGAAACAGTACTTTTGCACTCTCCTGACTTTGCCAATCACATGAACATTCGATTGGAAGCTGTTTTGGACAACTTTTCTTTTCTTCATGCCAAACACTTGGCAGACCTCCGTGCAACGTCTAGAACACGATGGCAGATGTTTTCTGTGCTGGCACAGTTTTTCCCTGCCAGACATAGTGGAAAAGCTTTTTGCTAAGATGTAGACGAGAAGACGCGCTAAAGACGATAGTACGATGCTCTCCGGAGCTAAGAGCCGCTGCCGGGCGTCTTTCGGCAGAAGCAGCGCTAAGGAGAGCACTGTGAGCGGCACCATCGTCTTTGCGCGAAGAAGCCGCTTCTTTGCCCCCGGGAGCCGGCGAGAGCGGCAGCTTCGGAAAGGTGAAGAAGGAAGCTGTACAACACTGGGATTGTGTGCGCAGCTTGCCAACTGATAGAAAACAGTACTTTTGCACTCTCCTGACTTTGCCAATCACATGAACATTCGATTGGAAGCTGTTTTGGACAACTTTTCTTTTCTCCCTTCCAAACACTTGGCAGACCTCCGTGCAACGTCTAGAACACGATGGCAGATGTTTTCTGTGCTGGCACAGTTTTTCCCTGCCAGACATAGTGGAAAAGCTTTTTGCTAAGATGTAGACGAGAAGACGCGCTAAAGACGATAGTACGATGCTCTCCGGAGCTAAGAGCCGCTGCCAGGCGTCTTTCGGCAGAAGCAGCACTCCGGAGAGCACTGTGAGCGGCACCATCGTCTTCGCGCGAAGAAGCCGCTTCTTCGCCTCCGGGAGCCGGCGAGAGCGGCAGCTTTGGAAAGGTGAAGAAGGAAGCTGTACAACACTGGGATTGTGTGCGCAGCTTGCCAACTGATAGGAAACAGTACTTTTGCACTCTCCTGACTTTGCCAATCACATGAACATTCGATTGGAAGCTGTTTTGGACAACTTTTCTTTTCTTCATGCCAAACACTTGGCAGACCTCCGTGCAACGTCTAGAACACGATGGCAGATGTTTTCTGTGCTGGCACAGTTTTTCCCTGCCAGACATAGTGGAAAAGCTTTTTGCTAAGATGTAGACGAGAAGACGCGCTAAAGACGATAGTATGATGCTCTCCGGAGCTAAGAGCCGCTGCCAGGCGTCTTTCGGCAGAAGCAGCACTCCGGAGAGCACTGTGAGCGGCACCATCGTCTTTGCGCGAAGAAGCCGCTTCTTCGCCTCCGGGAGCCGGCGAGAGCGGCAGCTTCGGAAAGGTGAAGAAGGAAGCTGTACAACACTGGGATTGTGTGCGCACCTTGCCAACTGATAGAAAACAGTACTTTTGCACTCTTCTGACTTTGCCAATCACATGAACATTCGATTGGAAGCTGTTTTGGACAACTTTTCTTTTCTTCATGCCAAACACTTGGCAGACCTCCGTGCAACGTCTAGAACACGATGGCAGATGTTTTCTGTGCTGGCACAGTTTTTCCCTGCCAGACATAGTGGAAAAGCTTTTTGCTAAGATGTAGACGAGAAGACGCGCTAAAGACGATAGTACGATGCTCTCCGGAGCTAAGAGCCGCTGCCGGGCGTCTTTCGGCAGAAGCAGCACTCCGGAGAGCACTGTGAGCGGCACCATCGTCTTCGCGCGAAGAAGCCGCTTCTTCGCCTCCGGGAGCCGGCGAGAGCGGCAGCTTCGGAAAGGTGAAGAAGGAAGCTGTACAACACTGGGATTGTGTGCGCAGCTTGCCAACTGATAGGAAACAGTACTTTTGCACTCTCCTGACTTTGCCAATCACATGAACATTCGATTGGAAGCTGTTTTGGACAACTTTTCTTTTCTTCATGCCAAACACTTGGCAGACCTCCGTGCAACGTCTAGAACACGATGGCAGATGTTTTCTGTGCTGGCACAGGTTTTCCCTGCCAGACATAGTGGAAAAGCTTTTTGCTAAGATGTAGACGAGAAGACGCGCTAAAGACGATAGTACGATGCTCTCCGGAGCTAAGAGCCGCTGCCGGGCGTCTTTCGGCAGAAGCAGCACTCCGGAGAGCACTGTGAGCGGCACCATCGTCTTTGCGGGAAGAAGCCGCTTCTTCGGCTCCGGGAGCCGGCAAGAGCGGCAGCTTCGGAAAGGTGAAGAAGGAAGCTGTACAACACTGGGATTGTGTGCGCAGCTTGCCAACTGATAGGAAACAGTACTTTTGCACTCTCCTGACTTTGCCAATCACATGAACATTCGATTGGAAGCTGTTTTGGACAACTTTTCTTTTCTTCATGCCAAACACTTGGCAGACCTCTGTGCAACGTCTAGAACACGATGGCAGATGTTTTCTGTGCTGGCACAGGTTTTCCCTGCCAGACATAGTGGAAAAGCTTTTTGCTAAGATGTAGACGAGAAGACGCGTTAAAGACGATAGTACGATGCTCTCCAGAGCTAAGAGCCGCTGCCGGGCGTCTTTCGGCAGAAGCAGCGCTAAGGAGAGCACTGTGAGCGGCACCATCGTCTTTGCGCGAAGAAGCCGCTTCTTCGGCTCCGGGAGCCGGTGAGAGCGGCAGCTTCGGAAAGGTGAAGAAGGAAGCTGTACAACACTGGGATTGTGTGCGCAGCTTGCCAACTGATAGAAAACAGTACTTTTGCACTCTCCTGACTTTGCCAATCACATGAACATTCGATTGGAAGCTGTTTTGGACAACTTTTCTTTTCTTCATGCCAAACACTTGGCAGACCTCCGTGCAACGTCTAGAACACGATGGCAGATGTTTTCTGTGCTGGCACAGTTTTTCCCTGCCAGACAGAGTGGAAAAGCTTTTTGCTAAGATGTAGACGAGAAGACGCGCTAAAGACGATAGTACGATGCTCTCCGGAGCTAAGAGCCGCTGCCGGGCATCTTTCGGCAGAAGCAGCACTTCGGAGAGCACTCTGAGCGGCACCATCGTCTTTGCGCGAAGAAGCCGCTTCTTCGGCTCCGGGAGCGGGCGAGAGCGGCAGCTTCGGAAAGGTGAAGAAGGAAGCTGTACAACACTGGGATTGTGTGCGCAGCTTGCCAACTGATAGAAAACAGTACTTTTGCACTCTCCTGACTTTGCCAATCACATGAACATTCGATTGGAAGCTGTTTTGGACAACTTTTCTTTTCTCCCTTCCAAACACTTGGCAGACCTCCGTGCAACGTCTAGAACACGATGGCAGATGTTTTCTGTGCTGGCACAGTTTTTCCCTGCCAGACATAGTGGAAAAGCTTTTTGCTAAGATGTAGACGAGAAGACGCGCTAAAGACGATAGTACGATGCTCTCCGGAGCTAAGAGCCGCTGCCGGGCGTCTTTCGGCAGAAGCCGCGCTAAGGAGAGCACTGTGAGCGGCACCATCGTCCTTGCGGGAAGAAGCCGCATTTCGCCTCCGGGAGCCGGCGAGAGCGGCAGCTTCGGAAAGGTGAAGAAGGAAGCTGTACAACACTGGGATTGTGTGCGCAGCTTGCCAACTGATAGGAAACAGTACTTTTGCACTCTCCTGACTTTGCCAATCACATGAACATTCGATTGGAAGCTGTTTTGGACAACTTTTCTTTTCTTCATGCCAAACACTTGGCAGACCTCCGTGCAACGTCTAGAACACGATGGCAGATGTTTTCTGTGCTGGCACAGGTTTTCCCTGCCAGACATAGTGGAAAAGCTTTTTGCTAAGATGTAGACGAGAAGACGCGCTAAAGACGATAGTACGATGCTCTCCGGAGCTAAGAGCCGCTGCCGGGAGTCTTTCGGCAGAAGCAGCACTTCGGAGAGCACTGTGAGCGGCACCATCGTCTTCGCGCGAAGAAGCCGCCTCTTCGCCTCCGGGAGCCGGCGAGAGCGGCAGCTTCGGAAAGGTGAAGAAGGAAGCTGTACAACACTGGGATTGTGTGCGCAGCTTGCCAACTGATAGGAAACAGTACTTTTGCACTCTCCTGACTTTGCCAATCACATGAACATTCGATTGGAAGCTGTTTTGGACAACTTTTCTTTTCTTCATGCCAAACACTTGGCAGACCTCCGTGCAACGTCTAGAACACGATGGCAGATGTTTTCTGTGCTGGCACAGGTTTTCCCTGCCAGACATAGTGGAAAAGCTTTTTGCTAAGATGTAGACGAGAAGACGCGCTAAAGACGATAGTACGATGCTCTCCGGAGCTAAGAGCCGCTGCCGGGCGTCTTTCGGCAGAAGCAGCGCTAAGGAGAGCACTGTGAGCGGCACCATCGTCTTTGCGCGAAGAAGCCGCTTCTTCGGCTCCGGGAGCCGGCGAGAGCGGCAGCTTCGGAAAGGTGAAGAAGGAAGCTGTACAACACTGGGATTGTGTGCGCAGCTTGCCAACTGATAGAAAACAGTACTTTTGCACTCTTCTGACTTTGCCAATCACATGAACATTCGATTGGAAGCTGTTTTGGACAACTTTTCTTTTCTTCATGCCAAACACTTGGCAGACCTCCGTGCAACGTCTAGAACACAATGGCAGATATTTTCTGTGCTGGCACAGGTTTTCCCTGCCAGACATATTGGGAAAGCTTTTTGCTAAGATGTAGACGAGAAGACGCGCTAAAGACGATAGTACGATGCTCTCCGGAGCTAAGAGCCGCTGCCGGGAGTCTTTCGGCAGAAGCCGCGCTAAGGAGAGCACTGTGAGCGGCACCATCGTCTTTGTGCGAAGAAGCCGCTTCTTCGCCTCCGGGAGCCGGCGAGAGCGGCAGCTTCGGAAAGGTGAAGAAGGAAGCTGTACAACACTGGGATTGTGTGCGCAGCTTGCCAACTGATAGAAAACAGTACTTTTGCACTCTCCTGACTTTGCCAATCACATGAACATTCGATTGGAAGCTGTTTTGGACAACTTTTCTTTACTCCCTGCCAAACACTTGGCAGACCTCCGTGCAACGTCTAGAACACGATGGCAGATGTTTTCTGTGCTGGCACAGTTTTTCCCTGCCAGACATAGTGGAAAAGCTTTTTGCTAAGATGTAGACGAGAAGACGCGCTAAAGACGATAGTACGATGCTCTCCGGAGGTAAGAGCCGCTGCCGGGCGTCTTTCGGCAGAAGCCGCGCTAAGGAGAGCACTGTGAGCGGCACCATCGTCCTTGCGGGAAGAAGCCGCTTCTTCGCCTCCGGGAGCCGGCGAGAGCGGCAGCTTCGGAAAGGTGAAGAAGGAAGCTGTACAACACTGGGATTGTGTGCGCACCTTGCCAACTGATAGGAAACAGTACTTTTGCACTCTCCTGACTTTGCCAATCACATGAACATTCGATTGGAAGCTGTTTTGGACAACTTTTCTTTTCTTCATGCCAAACACTTGGCAGACCTCCGTGCAACGTCTAGAACACGATGGCAGATGTTTTCTGTGCTGGCACAGTTTTTCCCTGCCAGACATAGTGGAAAAGCTTTTTGCTAAGATGTAGACGAGAAGACGCGCTAAAGACGATAGTACGATGCTCTCCGGAGCTAAGAGCCGCTGCCGGGCGTCTTTCGGCAGAAGCGGCACTCCGGAGAGCACTGTGAGCGGCACCATCGTCTTTGCGCGAAGAAGCCGCTTCTTCGCCTCCGGGAGCCGGCGAGAGCGGCAGCTTCGGAAAGGTGAAGAAGGAAGCTGTACAACACTGGGATTGTGTGCGCAGCTTGCCAACTGATAGGAAACAGTACTTTTGCACTCTCCTGACTTTGCCAATCACATGAACATTCGATTGGAAGCTGTTTTGGACAACTTTTCTTTTCTTCATGCCAAACACTTGGCAGACCTCCGTGCAACGTCTAGAACACGATGGCAGATGTTTTCTGTGCTGGCACAGTTTTTCCCTGCCAGACATAGTGGAAAAGCTTTTTGCTAAAATGTAGACGAAAAGAAGCGCTAAAGACGATAGTACGATGCTCTCCAGAGCTAAGAGCCGCTGCCGGGCGTCTTTCGGCAGAAGCAGCGCTAAGGAGAGCACTGTGAGCGGCACCATCGTCTTTGCGCGAAGAAGCCGCTTCTTCGCCTCCGGGAGCCGGCGAGAGCGGCAGCTTCGGAAAGGTGAAGAAGGAAGCTGTACAACACTGGGATTGTGTGCGCAGCTTGCCAACTGATAGAAAACAGTACTTTTGCACTCTTCTGACTTTGCCAATCACATGAACATTCGATTGGAAGCTGTTTTGGACAACTTTTCTTTTCTCCCTTCCAAACACTTGGCAGACCTCCGTGCAACGTCTAGAACACGATGGCAGATGTTTTCTGTGCTGGCACAGTTTTTCCCTGCCAGACATAGTGGAAAAGCTTTTTGCTAAGATGTAGACGAGAAGACGTGTTAAAGACGATAGTACGATGCTCTCCAGAGCTAAGAGCCGCTGCCGGGCGTCTTTCGGCAGAAGCAGCGCTAAGGAGAGCACTGTGAGCGGCACCATCGTCTTTGCGCGAAGAAGCCGCTTCTTCGCCTCCGGGAGCCGGCGAGAGCGGCAGCTTCGGAAAGGTGAAGAAGGAAGCTGTACAACACTGGGATTGTGTGCGCAGCTTGCCAACTGATAGGAAACAGTACTTTTGCACTCTTCTGACTTTGCCAATCACATGAACATTCGATTGGAAGCTGTTTTGGACAACTTTCCTTTTCTTCATGCCAAACACTTGGCAGACCTCCGTGCAACGTCTAGAACACGATGGCAGATGTTTTCTGTGCTGGCACAGTTTTTCCCTGCCAGACATAGTGGAAAAGCTTTTTGCTAAGATGTAGACGAGAAGACGCGCTAAAGACGATAGTATGATGCTCTCCGGAGCTAAGAGCCGCTGCCAGGCGTCTTTCGGCAGAAGCAGCACTCCGGAGAGCACTGTGAGCGGCACCATCGTCTTTGCGCGAAGAAGCCGCTTCTTCGCCTCCGGGAGCCGGCGAGAGCGGCAGCTTCGGAAAGGTGAAGAAGGAAGCTGTACAACACTGGGATTGTGTGCGCACCTTGCCAACTGATAGAAAACAGTACTTTTGCACTCTTCTGACTTTGCCAATCACATGAACATTCGATTGGAAGCTGTTTTGGACAACTTTTCTTTTCTTCATGCCAAACACTTGGCAGACCTCCGTGCAACGTCTAGAACACGATGGCAGATGTTTTCTGTGCTGGCACAGTTTTTCCCTGCCAGACATAGTGGAAAAGCTTTTTGCTAAGATGTAGACGAGAAGACGCGCTAAAGACGATAGTACGATGCTCTCCGGAGCTAAGAGCCGCTGCCGGGCGTCTTTCAGCAGAAGCAGCACTCCGGAGAGCACTGTGAGCGGCACCATCGTCTTCGCGCGAAGAAGCCGCTTCTTCGCCTCCGGGAGCCGGCGAGAGCGGCAGCTTCGGAAAGGTGAAGAAGGAAGCTGTACAACACTGGGATTGTGTGCGCAGCTTGCCAACTGATAGGAAACAGTACTTTTGCACTCTCCTGACTTTGCCAATCACATGAACATTCGATTGGAAGCTGTTTTGGACAACTTTTCTTTTCTTCATGCCAAACACTTGGCAGACCTCCGTGCAACGTCTAGAACACGATGGCAGATGTTTTCTGTGCTGGCACAGGTTTTCCCTGCCAGACATAGTGGAAAAGCTTTTTGCTAAGATGTAGACGAGAAGACGCGCTAAAGACGATAGTACGATGCTCTCCGGAGCTAAGAGCCGCTGCCGGGCGTCTTTCGGCAGAAGCAGCACTCCGGAGAGCACTGTGAGCGGCACCATCGTCTTTGCGGGAAGAAGCCGCTTCTTCGGCTCCGGGAGCCGGCAAGAGCGGCAGCTTCGGAAAGGTGAAGAAGGAAGCTGTACAACACTGGGATTGTGTGCGCAGCTTGCCAACTGATAGGAAACAGTACTTTTGCACTCTCCTGACTTTGCCAATCACATGAACATTCGATTGGAAGCTGTTTTGGACAACTTTTCTTTTCTTCATGCCAAACACTTGGCAGACCTCTGTGCAACGTCTAGAACACGATGGCAGATGTTTTCTGTGCTGGCACAGGTTTTCCCTGCCAGACATAGTGGAAAAGCTTTTTGCTAAGATGTAGACGAGAAGACGCGTTAAAGACGATAGTACGATGCTCTCCAGAGCTAAGAGCCGCTGCCGGGCGTCTTTCGGCAGAAGCAGCGCTAAGGAGAGCACTGTGAGCGGCACCATCGTCTTTGCGCGAAGAAGCCGCTTCTTCGGCTCCGGGAGCGGGCGAGAGCGGCAGCTTCGGAAAGGTGAAGAAGGAAGCTGTACAACACTGGGATTGTGTGCGCAGCTTGCCAACTGATAGAAAACAGTACTTTTGCACTCTCCTGACTTTGCCAATCACATGAACATTCGATTGGAAGCTGTTTTGGACAACTTTTCTTTTCTTCATGCCAAACACTTGGCAGACCTCCGTGCAACGTCTAGAATACGATGGCAGATGTTTTCTGTGCTGGCACAGTTTTTCCCTGCCAGACATAGTGGAAAAGCTTTTTGCTAAGATGTAGACGAGAAGACGCGCTAAAGACGATAGTACGATGCTCTCCGGAGCTAAGAGCCGCTGCCGGGCGTCTTTCGGCAGAAGCCGCGCTAAGGAGAGCACTGTGAGCGGCACCATCGTCCTTGCGGGAAGAAGCCGCATTTCGCCTCCGGGAGCCGGCGAGAGCGGCAGCTTCGGAAAGGTGAAGAAGGAAGCTGTACAACACTGGGATTGTGTGCGCAGCTTGCCAACTGATAGGAAACAGTACTTTTGCACTCTCCTGACTTTGCCAATCACATGAACATTCGATTGGAAGCTGTTTTGGACAACTTTTCTTTTCTTCATGCCAAACACTTGGCAGACCTCCGTGCAACGTCTAGAACACGATGGCAGATGTTTTCTGTGCTGGCACAGGTTTTCCCTGCCAGACATAGTGGAAAAGCTTTTTGCTAAGATGTAGACGAGAAGACGCGCTAAAGACGATAGTACGATGCTCTCCGGAGCTAAGAGCCGCTGCCGGGCGTCTTTCGGCAGAAGCAGCACTCCGGAGAGCACTGTGAGCGGCACCATCGTCTTTGCGGGAAGAAGCCGCTTCTTCGGCTCCGGGAGCCGGCAAGAGCGGCAGCTTCGGAAAGGTGAAGAAGGAAGCTGTACAACACTGGGATTGTGTGCGCAGCTTGCCAACTGATAGGAAACAGTACTTTTGCACTCTCCTGACTTTGCCAATCACATGAACATTCGATTGGAAGCTGTTTTGGACAACTTTTCTTTTCTTCATGCCAAACACTTGGCAGACCTCTGTGCAACGTCTAGAACACGATGGCAGATGTTTTCTGTGCTGGCACAGGTTTTCCCTGCCAGACATAGTGGAAAAGCTTTTTGCTAAGATGTAGACGAGAAGACGCGTTAAAGACGATAGTACGATGCTCTCCAGAGCTAAGAGCCGCTGCCGGGCGTCTTTCGGCAGAAGCAGCGCTAAGGAGAGCACTGTGAGCGGCACCATCGTCTTTGCGCGAAGAAGCCGCTTCTTCGGCTCCGGGAGCCGGTGAGAGCGGCAGCTTCGGAAAGGTGAAGAAGCAAGCTGTACAACACTGGGATTGTGTGCGCAGCTTGCCAACTGATAGAAAACAGTACTTTTGCACTCTCCTGACTTTGCCAATCACATGAACATTCGATTGGAAGCTGTTTTGGACAACTTTTCTTTTCTTCATGCCAAACACTTGGCAGACCTCCGTGCAACGTCTAGAACACGATGGCAGATGTTTTCTGTGCTGGCACAGTTTTTCCCTGCCAGACAGAGTGGAAAAGCTTTTTGCTAAGATGTAGACGAGAAGACGCGCTAAAGACGATAGTACGATGCTCTCCGGAGCTAAGAGCCGCTGCCGGGCATCTTTCGGCAGAAGCAGCACTTCGGAGAGCACTCTGAGCGGCACCATCGTCTTTGCGCGAAGAAGCCGCTTCTTCGGCTCCGGGAGCGGGCGAGAGCGGCAGCTTCGGAAAGGTGAAGAAGGAAGCTGTACAACACTGGGATTGTGTGCGCAGCTTGCCAACTGATAGAAAACAGTACTTTTGCACTCTCCTGACTTTGCCAATCACATGAACATTCGATTGGAAGCTGTTTTGGACAACTTTTCTTTTCTCCCTTCCAAACACTTGGCAGACCTCCGTGCAACGTCTAGAACACGATGGCAGATGTTTTCTGTGCTGGCACAGTTTTTCCCTGCCAGACATAGTGGAAAAGCTTTTTGCTAAGATGTAGACGAGAAGACGCGCTAAAGACGATAGTACGATGCTCTCCGGAGCTAAGAGCCGCTGCCGGGCGTCTTTCGGCAGAAGCCGCGCTAAGGAGAGCACTGTGAGCGGCACCATCGTCCTTGCGGGAAGAAGCCGCATTTCGCCTCCGGGAGCCGGCGAGAGCGGCAGCTTCGGAAAGGTGAAGAAGGAAGCTGTACAACACTGGGATTGTGTGCGCAGCTTGCCAACTGATAGGAAACAGTACTTTTGCACTCTCCTGACTTTGCCAATCACATGAACATTCGATTGGAAGCTGTTTTGGACAACTTTTCTTTTCTTCATGCCAAACACTTGGCAGACCTCCGTGCAACGTCTAGAACACGATGGCAGATGTTTTCTGTGCTGGCACAGGTTTTCCCTGCCAGACATAGTGGAAAAGCTTTTTGCTAAGATGTAGACGAGAAGACGCGCTAAAGACGATAGTACGATGCTCTCCGGAGCTAAGAGCCGCTGCCGGGCGTCTTTCGGCAGAAGCAGCGCTAAGGAGAGCACTGTGAGCGGCACCATCGTCTTTGCGCGAAGAAGCCGCTTCTTCGGCTCCGGGAGCCGGCGAGAGCGGCAGCTTCGGAAAGGTGAAGAAGGAAGCTGTACAACACTGGGATTGTGTGCGCAGCTTGCCAACTGATAGAAAACAGTACTTTTGCACTCTTCTGACTTTGCCAATCACATGAACATTCGATTGGAAGCTGTTTTGGACAACTTTTCTTTTCTTCATGCCAAACACTTGGCAGACCTCCGTGCAACGTCTAGAACACAATGGCAGATATTTTCTGTGCTGGCACAGGTTTTCCCTGCCAGACATATTGGGAAAGCTTTTTGCTAAGATGTAGACGAGAAGACGCGCTAAAGACGATAGTACGATGCTCTCCGGAGCTAAGAGCCGCTGCCGGGAGTCTTTCGGCAGAAGCCGCGCTAAGGAGAGCACTGTGAGCGGCACCATCGTCTTTGTGCGAAGAAGCCGCTTCTTCGCCTCCGGGAGCCGGCGAGAGCGGCAGCTTCGGAAAGGTGAAGAAGGAAGCTGTACAACACTGGGATTGTGTGCGCAGCTTGCCAACTGATAGAAAACAGTACTTTTGCACTCTCCTGACTTTGCCAATCACATGAACATTCGATTGGAAGCTGTTTTGGACAACTTTTCTTTACTCCCTGCCAAACACTTGGCAGACCTCCGTGCAACGTCTAGAACACGATGGCAGATGTTTTCTGTGCTGGCACAGTTTTTCCCTGCCAGACATAGTGGAAAAGCTTTTTGCTAAGATGTAGACGAGAAGACGCGCTAAAGACGATAGTACGATGCTCTCCGGAGCTAAGAGCCGCTGTCGGGCGTCTTTCGGCAGAAGCAGCACTCCGGAGAGCACTGTGAGCGGCACCATCGTCTTTGCGGGAAGAAGCCGCTTCTTCGCCTCCGGGAGCCGGCGAGAGCGGCAGCTTCGGAAAGGTGAAGAAGGAAGCTGTACAACACTGGGATTGTGTGCGCACCTTGCCAACTGATAGGAAACAGTACTTTTGCACTCTCCTGACTTTGCCAATCACATGAACATTCGATTGGAAGCTGTTTTGGACAACTTTTCTTTTCTTCATGCCAAACACTTGGCAGACCTCCGTGCAACGTCTAGAACACGATGGCAGATGTTTTCTGTGCTGGCACAGGTTTTCCCTGCCAGACATAGTGGAAAAGCTTTTTGCTAAGATGTAGACGAGAAGACGCGCTAAAGACGATAGTACGATGCTCTCCGGAGCTAAGAGCCGCTGCCGGGCGTCTTTCGGCAGAAGCAGCACTCCGGAGAGCACTGTGAGCGGCACCATCGTCTTTGCGGGAAGAAGCCGCTTCTTCGGCTCCGGGAGCCGGCAAGAGCGGCAGCTTCGGAAAGGTGAAGAAGGAAGCTGTACAACACTGGGATTGTGTGCGCAGCTTGCCAACTGATAGGAAACAGTACTTTTGCACTCTCCTGACTTTGCCAATCACATGAACATTCGATTGGAAGCTGTTTTGGACAACTTTTCTTTTCTTCATGCCAAACACTTGGCAGACCTCTGTGCAACGTCTAGAACACGATGGCAGATGTTTTCTGTGCTGGCACAGGTTTTCCCTGCCAGACATAGTGGAAAAGCTTTTTGCTAAGATGTAGACGAGAAGACGCGTTAAAGACGATAGTACGATGCTCTCCAGAGCTAAGAGCCGCTGCCGGGCGTCTTTCGGCAGAAGCAGCGCTAAGGAGAGCACTGTGAGCGGCACCATCGTCTTTGCGCGAAGAAGCCGCTTCTTCGGCTCCGGGAGCCGGTGAGAGCGGCAGCTTCGGAAAGGTGAAGAAGCAAGCTGTACAACACTGGGATTGTGTGCGCAGCTTGCCAACTGATAGAAAACAGTACTTTTGCACTCTCCTGACTTTGCCAATCACATGAACATTCGATTGGAAGCTGTTTTGGACAACTTTTCTTTTCTTCATGCCAAACACTTGGCAGACCTCCGTGCAACGTCTAGAACACGATGGCAGATGTTTTCTGTGCTGGCACAGTTTTTCCCTGCCAGACAGAGTGGAAAAGCTTTTTGCTAAGATGTAGACGAGAAGACGCGCTAAAGACGATAGTACGATGCTCTCCGGAGCTAAGAGCCGCTGCCGGGCATCTTTCGGCAGAAGCAGCACTTCGGAGAGCACTCTGAGCGGCACCATCGTCTTTGCGCGAAGAAGCCGCTTCTTCGGCTCCGGGAGCGGGCGAGAGCGGCAGCTTCGGAAAGGTGAAGAAGGAAGCTGTACAACACTGGGATTGTGTGCGCAGCTTGCCAACTGATAGAAAACAGTACTTTTGCACTCTCCTGACTTTGCCAATCACATGAACATTCGATTGGAAGCTGTTTTGGACAACTTTTCTTTTCTCCCTTCCAAACACTTGGCAGACCTCCGTGCAACGTCTAGAACACGATGGCAGATGTTTTCTGTGCTGGCACAGTTTTTCCCTGCCAGACATAGTGGAAAAGCTTTTTGCTAAGATGTAGACGAGAAGACGCGCTAAAGACGATAGTACGATGCTCTCCGGAGCTAAGAGCCGCTGCCGGGCGTCTTTCGGCAGAAGCCGCGCTAAGGAGAGCACTGTGAGCGGCACCATCGTCCTTGCGGGAAGAAGCCGCATTTCGCCTCCGGGAGCCGGCGAGAGCGGCAGCTTCGGAAAGGTGAAGAAGGAAGCTGTACAACACTGGGATTGTGTGCGCAGCTTGCCAACTGATAGGAAACAGTACTTTTGCACTCTCCTGACTTTGCCAATCACATGAACATTCGATTGGAAGCTGTTTTGGACAACTTTTCTTTTCTTCATGCCAAACACTTGGCAGACCTCCGTGCAACGTCTAGAACACGATGGCAGATGTTTTCTGTGCTGGCACAGGTTTTCCCTGCCAGACATAGTGGAAAAGCTTTTTGCTAAGATGTAGACGAGAAGACGCGCTAAATACGATAGTACGATGCTCTCCGGAGCTAAGAGCCGCTGCCGGGCGTCTTTCGGCAGAAGCAGCGCTAAGGAGAGCACTGTGAGCGGCACCATCGTCTTTGCGCGAGGAAGCCGCTTCTTCGGCTCCGGGAGCCGGCGAGAGCGGCAGCTTCGGAAAGGTGAAGAAGGAAGCTGTACAACACTGGGATTGTGTGCGCAGCTTGCCAACTGATAGAAAACAGTACTTTTGCACTCTTCTGACTTTGCCAATCACATGAACATTCGATTGGAAGCTGTTTTGGACAACTTTTCTTTTCTTCATGCCAAACACTTGGCAGACCTCCGTGCAACGTCTAGAACACAATGGCAGATATTTTCTGTGCTGGCACAGGTTTTCCCTGCCAGACATATTGGGAAAGCTTTTTGCTAAGATGTAGACGAGAAGACGCGCTAAAGACGATAGTACGATGCTCTCCGGAGCTAAGAGCCGCTGCCGGGAGTCTTTCGGCAGAAGCCGCGCTAAGGAGAGCACTGTGAGCGGCACCATCGTCTTTGTGCGAAGAAGCCGCTTCTTCGCCTCCGGGAGCCGGCGAGAGCGGCAGCTTCGGAAAGGTGAAGAAGGAAGCTGTACAACACTGGGATTGTGTGCGCAGCTTGCCAACTGATAGAAAACAGTACTTTTGCACTCTCCTGACTTTGCCAATCACATGAACATTCGATTGGAAGCTGTTTTGGACAACTTTTCTTTACTCCCTGCCAAACACTTGGCAGACCTCCGTGCAACGTCTAGAACACGATGGCAGATGTTTTCTGTGCTGGCACAGTTTTTCCCTGCCAGACATAGTGGAAAAGCTTTTTGCTAAGATGTAGACGAGAAGACGCGCTAAAGACGATAGTACGATGCTCTCCGGAGCTAAGAGCCGCTGTCGGGCGTCTTTCGGCAGAAGCAGCACTCCGGAGAGCACTGTGAGCGGCACCATCGTCTTTGCGGGAAGAAGCCGCTTCTTCGCCTCCGGGAGCCGGCGAGAGCGGCAGCTTCGGAAAGGTGAAGAAGGAAGCTGTACAACACTGGGATTGTGTGCGCACCTTGCCAACTGATAGGAAACAGTACTTTTGCACTCTCCTGACTTTGCCAATCACATGAACATTCGATTGGAAGCTGTTTTGGACAACTTTTCTTTTCTTCATGCCAAACACTTGGCAGACCTCCGTGCAACGTCTAGAACACGATGGCAGATGTTTTCTGTGCTGGCACAGTTTTTCCCTGCCAGACATAGTGGAAAAGCTTTTTGCTAAGATGTAGACGAGAAGACGCGCTAAAGACGATAGTACGATGCTCTCCGGAGCTAAGAGCCGCTGCCGGGCATCTTTCGGCAGAAGCAGCACTTCGGAGAGCACTCTGAGCGGCACCATCGTCTTTGCGCGAAGAAGCCGCTTCTTCGGCTCCGGGAGCGGGCGAGAGCGGCAGCTTCGGAAAGGTGAAGAAGGAAGCTGTACAACACTGGGATTGTGTGCGCAGCTTGCCAACTGATAGAAAACAGTACTTTTGCACTCTCCTGACTTTGCCAATCACATGAACATTCGATTGGAAGCTGTTTTGGACAACTTTTCTTTTCTCCCTTCCAAACACTTGGCAGACCTCCGTGCAACGTCTAGAACACGATGGCAGATGTTTTCTGTGCTGGCACAGTTTTTCCCTGCCAGACATAGTGGAAAAGCTTTTTGCTAAGATGTAGACGAGAAGACGCGCTAAAGACGATAGTACGATGCTCTCCGGAGCTAAGAGCCGCTGCCGGGCGTCTTTCGGCAGAAGCCGCGCTAAGGAGAGCACTGTGAGCGGCACCATCGTCCTTGCGGGAAGAAGCCGCATTTCGCCTCCGGGAGCCGGCGAGAGCGGCAGCTTCGGAAAGGTGAAGAAGGAAGCTGTACAACACTGGGATTGTGTGCGCAGCTTGCCAACTGATAGGAAACAGTACTTTTGCACTCTCCTGACTTTGCCAATCACATGAACATTCGATTGGAAGCTGTTTTGGACAACTTTTCTTTTCTTCATGCCAAACACTTGGCAGACCTCCGTGCAACGTCTAGAACACGATGGCAGATGTTTTCTGTGCTGGCACAGGTTTTCCCTGCCAGACATAGTGGAAAAGCTTTTTGCTAAGATGTAGACGAGAAGACGCGCTAAAGACGATAGTACGATGCTCTCCGGAGCTAAGAGCCGCTGCCGGGCGTCTTTCGGCAGAAGCAGCGCTAAGGAGAGCACTGTGAGCGGCACCATCGTCTTTGCGCGAAGAAGCCGCTTCTTCGGCTCCGGGAGCCGGCGAGAGCGGCAGCTTCGGAAAGGTGAAGAAGGAAGCTGTACAACACTGGGATTGTGTGCGCAGCTTGCCAACTGATAGAAAACAGTACTTTTGCACTCTTCTGACTTTGCCAATCACATGAACATTCGATTGGAAGCTGTTTTGGACAACTTTTCTTTTCTTCATGCCAAACACTTGGCAGACCTCCGTGCAACGTCTAGAACACAATGGCAGATATTTTCTGTGCTGGCACAGGTTTTCCCTGCCAGACATATTGGGAAAGCTTTTTGCTAAGATGTAGACGAGAAGACGCGCTAAAGACGATAGTACGATGCTCTCCGGAGCTAAGAGCCGCTGCCGGGAGTCTTTCGGCAGAAGCCGCGCTAAGGAGAGCACTGTGAGCGGCACCATCGTCTTTGTGCGAAGAAGCCGCTTCTTCGCCTCCGGGAGCCGGCGAGAGCGGCAGCTTCGGAAAGGTGAAGAAGGAAGCTGTACAACACTGGGATTGTGTGCGCAGCTTGCCAACTGATAGAAAACAGTACTTTTGCACTCTCCTGACTTTGCCAATCACATGAACATTCGATTGGAAGCTGTTTTGGACAACTTTTCTTTACTCCCTGCCAAACACTTGGCAGACCTCCGTGCAACGTCTAGAACACGATGGCAGATGTTTTCTGTGCTGGCACAGTTTTTCCCTGCCAGACATAGTGGAAAAGCTTTTTGCTAAGATGTAGACGAGAAGACGCGCTAAAGACGATAGTACGATGCTCTCCGGAGCTAAGAGCCGCTGTCGGGCGTCTTTCGGCAGAAGCAGCACTCCGGAGAGCACTGTGAGCGGCACCATCGTCTTTGCGGGAAGAAGCCGCTTCTTCGCCTCCGGGAGCCGGCGAGAGCGGCAGCTTCGGAAAGGTGAAGAAGGAAGCTGTACAACACTGGGATTGTGTGCGCAGCTTGCCAACTGATAGGAAACAGTACTTTTGCACTCTCCTGACTTTGCCAATCACATGAACATTCGATTGGAAGCTGTTTTGGACAACTTTTCTTTTCTTCATGCCAAACACTTGGCAGACCTCCGTGCAACGTCTAGAACACGATGGCAGATGTTTTCTGTGCTGGCACAGTTTTTCCCTGCCAGACATAGTGGAAAAGCTTTTTGCTAAGATGTAGACGAGAAGACGCGCTAAAGACGATAGTACGATGCTCTCCGGAGCTAAGAGCCGCTGCCGGGCGTCTTTCGGCAGAAGCAGCACTCCGGAGAGCACTGTGAGCGGCACCATCGTCTTTGCGCGAAGAAGCCGCTTCTTTGCCTCCGGGAGCCGGCGAGAGCGGCAGCTTCGGAAAGGTGAAGAAGGAAGCTGTACAACACTGGGATTGTGTGCGCAGCTTGCCAACTGATAGGAAACAGTACTTTTGCACTCTCCTGACTTTGCCAATCACATGAACATTCGATTGGAAGCTGTTTTGGACAACTTTTCTTTTCTTCATGCCAAACACTTGGCAGACCTCCGTGCAACGTCTAGAACACGATGGCAGATGTTTTCTGTGCTGGCACAGGTTTTCCCTGCCAGACATAGTGGAAAAGCTTTTTGCTAAGATGTAGACGAGAAGACGCGCTAAAGACGATAGTACGATGCTCTCCGGAGCTAAGAGCCGCTGCCGGGCGTCTTTCGGCAGAAGCAGCACTCCGGAGAGCACTGTGAGCGGCACCATCGTCTTTGCGGGAAGAAGCCGCTTCTTCGGCTCCGGGAGCCGGCAAGAGCGGCAGCTTCGGAAAGGTGAAGAAGGAAGCTGTACAACACTGGGATTGTGTGCGCAGCTTGCCAACTGATAGGAAACAGTACTTTTGCACTCTCCTGACTTTGCCAATCACATGAACATTCGATTGGAAGCTGTTTTGGACAACTTTTCTTTTCTTCATGCCAAACACTTGGCAGACCTCTGTGCAACGTCTAGAACACGATGGCAGATGTTTTCTGTGCTGGCACAGGTTTTCCCTGCCAGACATAGTGGAAAAGCTTTTTGCTAAGATGTAGACGAGAAGACGCGTTAAAGACGATAGTACGATGCTCTCCAGAGCTAAGAGCCGCTGCCGGGCGTCTTTCGGCAGAAGCAGCGCTAAGGAGAGCACTGTGAGCGGCACCATCGTCTTTGCGCGAAGAAGCCGCTTCTTCGGCTCCGGGAGCCGGTGAGAGCGGCAGCTTCGGAAAGGTGAAGAAGCAAGCTGTACAACACTGGGATTGTGTGCGCAGCTTGCCAACTGATAGAAAACAGTACTTTTGCACTCTCCTGACTTTGCCAATCACATGAACATTCGATTGGAAGCTGTTTTGGACAACTTTTCTTTTCTTCATGCCAAACACTTGGCAGACCTCCGTGCAACGTCTAGAACACGATGGCAGATGTTTTCTGTGCTGGCACAGTTTTTCCCTGCCAGACAGAGTGGAAAAGCTTTTTGCTAAGATGTAGACGAGAAGACGCGCTAAAGACGATAGTACGATGCTCTCCGGAGCTAAGAGCCGCTGCCGGGCATCTTTCGGCAGAAGCAGCACTTCGGAGAGCACTCTGAGCGGCACCATCGTCTTTGCGCGAAGAAGCCGCTTCTTCGGCTCCGGGAGCGGGCGAGAGCGGCAGCTTCGGAAAGGTGAAGAAGGAAGCTGTACAACACTGGGATTGTGTGCGCAGCTTGCCAACTGATAGAAAACAGTACTTTTGCACTCTCCTGACTTTGCCAATCACATGAACATTCGATTGGAAGCTGTTTTGGACAACTTTTCTTTTCTCCCTTCCAAACACTTGGCAGACCTCCGTGCAACGTCTAGAACACGATGGCAGATGTTTTCTGTGCTGGCACAGTTTTTCCCTGCCAGACATAGTGGAAAAGCTTTTTGCTAAGATGTAGACGAGAAGACGCGCTAAAGACGATAGTACGATGCTCTCCGGAGCTAAGAGCCGCTGCCGGGCGTCTTTCGGCAGAAGCCGCGCTAAGGAGAGCACTGTGAGCGGCACCATCGTCCTTGCGGGAAGAAGCCGCATTTCGCCTCCGGGAGCCGGCGAGAGCGGCAGCTTCGGAAAGGTGAAGAAGGAAGCTGTACAACACTGGGATTGTGTGCGCAGCTTGCCAACTGATAGGAAACAGTACTTTTGCACTCTCCTGACTTTGCCAATCACATGAACATTCGATTGGAAGCTGTTTTGGACAACTTTTCTTTTCTTCATGCCAAACACTTGGCAGACCTCCGTGCAACGTCTAGAACACGATGGCAGATGTTTTCTGTGCTGGCACAGGTTTTCCCTGCCAGACATAGTGGAAAAGCTTTTTGCTAAGATGTAGACGAGAAGACGCGCTAAAGACGATAGTACGATGCTCTCCGGAGCTAAGAGCCGCTGCCGGGCGTCTTTCGGCAGAAGCAGCGCTAAGGAGAGCACTGTGAGCGGCACCATCGTCTTTGCGCGAAGAAGCCGCTTCTTCGGCTCCGGGAGCCGGCGAGAGCGGCAGCTTCGGAAAGGTGAAGAAGGAAGCTGTACAACACTGGGATTGTGTGCGCAGCTTGCCAACTGATAGAAAACAGTACTTTTGCACTCTTCTGACTTTGCCAATCACATGAACATTCGATTGGAAGCTGTTTTGGACAACTTTTCTTTTCTTCATGCCAAACACTTGGCAGACCTCCGTGCAACGTCTAGAACACAATGGCAGATATTTTCTGTGCTGGCACAGGTTTTCCCTGCCAGACATATTGGGAAAGCTTTTTGCTAAGATGTAGACGAGAAGACGCGCTAAAGACGATAGTACGATGCTCTCCGGAGCTAAGAGCCGCTGCCGGGAGTCTTTCGGCAGAAGCCGCGCTAAGGAGAGCACTGTGAGCGGCACCATCGTCTTTGTGCGAAGAAGCCGCTTCTTCGCCTCCGGGAGCCGGCGAGAGCGGCAGCTTCGGAAAGGTGAAGAAGGAAGCTGTACAACACTGGGATTGTGTGCGCAGCTTGCCAACTGATAGAAAACAGTACTTTTGCACTCTCCTGACTTTGCCAATCACATGAACATTCGATTGGAAGCTGTTTTGGACAACTTTTCTTTACTCCCTGCCAAACACTTGGCAGACCTCCGTGCAACGTCTAGAACACGATGGCAGATGTTTTCTGTGCTGGCACAGTTTTTCCCTGCCAGACATAGTGGAAAAGCTTTTTGCTAAGATGTAGACGAGAAGACGCGCTAAAGACGATAGTACGATGCTCTCCGGAGCTAAGAGCCGCTGTCGGGCGTCTTTCGGCAGAAGCAGCACTCCGGAGAGCACTGTGAGCGGCACCATCGTCTTTGCGGGAAGAAGCCGCTTCTTCGCCTCCGGGAGCCGGCGAGAGCGGCAGCTTCGGAAAGGTGAAGAAGGAAGCTGTACAACACTGGGATTGTGTGCGCAGCTTGCCAACTGATAGGAAACAGTACTTTTGCACTCTCCTGACTTTGCCAATCACATGAACATTCGATTGGAAGCTGTTTTGGACAACTTTTCTTTTCTTCATGCCAAACACTTGGCAGACCTCCGTGCAACGTCTAGAACACGATGGCAGATGTTTTCTGTGCTGGCACAGTTTTTCCCTGCCAGACATAGTGGAAAAGCTTTTTGCTAAGATGTAGACGAGAAGACGCGCTAAAGACGATAGTACGATGCTCTCCGGAGCTAAGAGCCGCTGCCGGGCGTCTTTCGGCAGAAGCAGCACTCCGGAGAGCACTGTGAGCGGCACCATCGTCTTTGCGCGAAGAAGCCGCTTCTTTGCCTCCGGGAGCCGGCGAGAGCGGCAGCTTCGGAAAGGTGAAGAAGGAAGCTGTACAACACTGGGATTGTGTGCGCAGCTTGCCAACTGATAGGAAACAGTACTTTTGCACTCTCCTGACTTTGCCAATCACATGAACATTCGATTGGAAGCTGTTTTGGACAACTTTTCTTTTCTTCATGCCAAACACTTGGCAGACCTCCGTGCAACGTCTAGAACACGATGGCAGATGTTTTCTGTGCTGGCACAGTTTTTCCCTGCCAGACAGAGTGGAAAAGCTTTTTGCTAAGATGTAGACGAGAAGACGCGCTAAAGACGATAGTACGATGCTCTCCGGAGCTAAGAGCCGCTGCCGGGCATCTTTCGGCAGAAGCAGCACTTCGGAGAGCACTCTGAGCGGCACCATCGTCTTTGCGCGAAGAAGCCGCTTCTTCGGCTCTGGGAGCGGGCGAGAGCGGCAGCTTCGGAAAGGTGAAGAAGGAAGCTGTACAACACTGGGATTGTGTGCGCAGCTTGCCAACTGATAGAAAACAGTACTTTTGCACTCTCCTGACTTTGCCAATCACATGAACATTCGATTGGAAGCTGTTTTGGACAACTTTTCTTTTCTCCCTTCCAAACACTTGGCAGACCTCCGTGCAACGTCTAGAACACGATGGCAGATGTTTTCTGTGCTGGCACAGTTTTTCCCTGCCAGACATAGTGGAAAAGCTTTTTGCTAAGATGTAGACGAGAAGACGCGCTAAAGACGATAGTACGATGCTCTCCGGAGCTAAGAGCCGCTGCCGGGCGTCTTTCGGCAGAAGCCGCGCTAAGGAGAGCACTGTGAGCGGCACCATCGTCCTTGCGGGAAGAAGCCGCATTTCGCCTCCGGGAGCCGGCGAGAGCGGCAGCTTCGGAAAGGTGAAGAAGGAAGCTGTACAACACTGGGATTGTGTGCGCAGCTTGCCAACTGATAGGAAACAGTACTTTTGCACTCTCCTGACTTTGCCAATCACATGAACATTCGATTGGAAGCTGTTTTGGACAACTTTTCTTTTCTTCATGCCAAACACTTGGCAGACCTCCGTGCAACGTCTAGAACACGATGGCAGATGTTTTCTGTGCTGGCACAGGTTTTCCCTGCCAGACATAGTGGAAAAGCTTTTTGCTAAGATGTAGACGAGAAGACGCGCTAAAGACGATAGTACGATGCTCTCCGGAGCTAAGAGCCGCTGCCGGGCGTCTTTCGGCAGAAGCAGCGCTAAGGAGAGCACTGTGAGCGGCACCATCGTCTTTGCGCGAAGAAGCCGCTTCTTCGGCTCCGGGAGCCGGCGAGAGCGGCAGCTTCGGAAAGGTGAAGAAGGAAGCTGTACAACACTGGGATTGTGTGCGCAGCTTGCCAACTGATAGAAAACAGTACTTTTGCACTCTTCTGACTTTGCCAATCACATGAACATTCGATTGGAAGCTGTTTTGGACAACTTTTCTTTTCTTCATGCCAAACACTTGGCAGACCTCCGTGCAACGTCTAGAACACAATGGCAGATATTTTCTGTGCTGGCACAGGTTTTCCCTGCCAGACATATTGGGAAAGCTTTTTGCTAAGATGTAGACGAGAAGACGCGCTAAAGACGATAGTACGATGCTCTCCGGAGCTAAGAGCCGCTGCCGGGAGTCTTTCGGCAGAAGCCGCGCTAAGGAGAGCACTGTGAGCGGCACCATCGTCTTTGTGCGAAGAAGCCGCTTCTTCGCCTCCGGGAGCCGGCGAGAGCGGCAGCTTCGGAAAGGTGAAGAAGGAAGCTGTACAACACTGGGATTGTGTGCGCAGCTTGCCAACTGATAGAAAACAGTACTTTTGCACTCTCCTGACTTTGCCAATCACATGAACATTCGATTGGAAGCTGTTTTGGACAACTTTTCTTTACTCCCTGCCAAACACTTGGCAGACCTCCGTGCAACGTCTAGAACACGATGGCAGATGTTTTCTGTGCTGGCACAGTTTTTCCCTGCCAGACATAGTGGAAAAGCTTTTTGCTAAGATGTAGACGAGAAGACGCGCTAAAGACGATAGTACGATGCTCTCCGGAGCTAAGAGCCGCTGCCGGGCGTCTTTCGGCAGAAGCAGCACTCCGGAGAGCACTGTGAGCGGCACCATCGTCTTTGCGGGAAGAAGCCGCTTCTTCGCCTCCGGGAGCCGGCGAGAGCGGCAGCTTCGGAAAGGTGAAGAAGGAAGCTGTACAACACTGGGATTGTGTGCGCACCTTGCCAACTGATAGGAAACAGTACTTTTGCACTCTCCTGACTTTGCCAATCACATGAACATTCGATTGGAAGCTGTTTTGGACAACTTTTCTTTTCTTCATGCCAAACACTTGGCAGACCTCCGTGCAACGTCTAGAACACGATGGCAGATGTTTTCTGTGCTGGCACAGTTTTTCCCTGCCAGACATAGTGGAAAAGCTTTTTGCTAAGATGTAGACGAGAAGACGCGCTAAAGACGATAGTACGATGCTCTCCGGAGCTAAGAGCCGCTGCCGGGCGTCTTTCGGCAGAAGCAGCACTTCGGAGAGCACTCTGAGCGGCACCATCGTCTTTGCGCGAAGAAGCCGCTTCTTCGGCTCCGGGAGCGGGCGAGAGCGGCAGCTTCGGAAAGGTGAAGAAGGAAGCTGTAGAACACTGGGATTGTGTGCGCAGCTTGCCAACTGATAGAAAACAGTACTTTTGCACTCTCCTGACTTTGCCAATCACATGAACATTCGATTGGAAGCTGTTTTGGACAACTTTTCTTTTCTCCCTTCCAAACACTTGGCAGACCTCCGTGCAACGTCTAGAACACGATGGCAGATGTTTTCTGTGCTGGCACAGTTTTTCCCTGCCAGACATAGTGGAAAAGCTTTTTGCTAAGATGTAGACGAGAAGACGCGCTAAAGACGATAGTACGATGCTCTCCGGAGCTAAGAGCCGCTGCCGGGCGTCTTTCGGCAGAAGCCGCGCTAAGGAGAGCACTGTGAGCGGCACCATCGTCCTTGCGGGAAGAAGCCGCATTTCGCCTCCGGGAGCCGGCGAGAGCGGCAGCTTCGGAAAGGTGAAGAAGGAAGCTGTACAACACTGGGATTGTGTGCGCAGCTTGCCAACTGATAGGAAACAGTACTTTTGCACTCTCCTGACTTTGCCAATCACATGAACATTCGATTGGAAGCTGTTTTGGACAACTTTTCTTTTCTTCATGCCAAACACTTGGCAGACCTCCGTGCAACGTCTAGAACACGATGGCAGATGTTTTCTGTGCTGGCACAGGTTTTCCCTGCCAGACATAGTGGAAAAGCTTTTTGCTAAGATGTAGACGAGAAGACGCGCTAAAGACGATAGTACGATGCTCTCCGGAGCTAAGAGCCGCTGCCGGGCGTCTTTCGGCAGAAGCAGCGCTAAGGAGAGCACTGTGAGCGGCACCATCGTCTTTGCGCGAAGAAGCCGCTTCTTCGGCTCCGGGAGCCGGCGAGAGCGGCAGCTTCGGAAAGGTGAAGAAGGAAGCTGTACAACACTGGGATTGTGTGCGCAGCTTGCCAACTGATAGAAAACAGTACTTTTGCACTCTTCTGACTTTGCCAATCACATGAACATTCGATTGGAAGCTGTTTTGGACAACTTTTCTTTTCTTCATGCCAAACACTTGGCAGACCTCCGTGCAACGTCTAGAACACAATGGCAGATATTTTCTGTGCTGGCACAGGTTTTCCCTGCCAGACATATTGGGAAAGCTTTTTGCTAAGATGTAGACGAGAAGACGCGCTAAAGACGATAGTACGATGCTCTCCGGAGCTAAGAGCCGCTGCCGGGAGTCTTTCGGCAGAAGCCGCGCTAAGGAGAGCACTGTGAGCGGCACCATCGTCTTTGTGCGAAGAAGCCGCTTCTTCGCCTCCGGGAGCCGGCGAGAGCGGCAGCTTCGGAAAGGTGAAGAAGGAAGCTGTACAACACTGGGATTGTGTGCGCAGCTTGCCAACTGATAGAAAACAGTACTTTTGCACTCTCCTGACTTTGCCAATCACATGAACATTCGATTGGAAGCTGTTTTGGACAACTTTTCTTTACTCCCTGCCAAACACTTGGCAGACCTCCGTGCAACGTCTAGAACACGATGGCAGATGTTTTCTGTGCTGGCACAGTTTTTCCCTGCCAGACATAGTGGAAAAGCTTTTTGCTAAGATGTAGACGAGAAGACGCGCTAAAGACGATAGTACGATGCTCTCCGGAGCTAAGAGCCGCTGTCGGGCGTCTTTCGGCAGAAGCAGCACTCCGGAGAGCACTGTGAGCGGCACCATCGTCTTTGCGGGAAGAAGCCGCTTCTTCGCCTCCGGGAGCCGGCGAGAGCGGCAGCTTCGGAAAGGTGAAGAAGGAAGCTGTACAACACTGGGATTGTGTGCGCACCTTGCCAACTGATAGGAAACAGTACTTTTGCACTCTCCTGACTTTGCCAATCACATGAACATTCGATTGGAAGCTGTTTTGGACAACTTTTCTTTTCTTCATGCCAAACACTTGGCAGACCTCCGTGCAACGTCTAGAACACGATGGCAGATGTTTTCTGTGCTGGCACAGTTTTTCCCTGCCAGACATAGTGGAAAAGCTTTTTGCTAAGATGTAGACGAGAAGACGCGCTAAAGACGATAGTACGATGCTCTCCGGAGCTAAGAGCCGGTGCCGGGCGTCTTTCGGCAGAAGCAGCACTCCGGAGAGCACTGTGAGCGGCACCATCGTCTTTGCGCGAAGAAGCCGCTTCTTTGCCTCCGGGAGCCGGCGAGAGCGGCAGCTTCGGAAAGGTGAAGAAGGAAGCTGTACAACACTGGGATTGTGTGCGCAGCTTGCCAACTGATAGGAAACAGTACTTTTGCACTCTCCTGACTTTGCCAATCACATGAACATTCGATTGGAAGCTGTTTTGGACAACTTTTCTTTTCTTCATGCCAAACACTTGGCAGACCTCCGTGCAACGTCTAGAACACGATGGCAGATGTTTTCTGTGCTGGCACAGGTTTTCCCTGCCAGACATAGTGGAAAAGCTTTTTGCTAAGATGTAGACGAGAAGACGCGTTAAAGACGATAGTACGATGCTCTCCGGAGCTAAGAGCCGCTGCCGGGCGTCTTTCGGCAGAAGCAGCACTCCGGAGAGCACTGTGAGCGGCACCATCGTCTTCGCGCGAAGAAGCCGCTTCTTCGCCTCTGGGAGCCGGCGAGAGCGGCAGCTTCGGAAAGGTGAAGAAGGAAGCTGTACAACACTGGGATTGTGTGCGCAGCTTGCCAACTGATAGGAAACAGTACTTTTGCACTCTCCTGACTTTGCCAATCACATGAACATTCGATTGGAAGCTGTTTTGGACAACTTTTCTTTTCTTCATGCCAAACACTTGGCAGACCTCCGTGCAACGTCTAGAACACGATGGCAGATGTTTTCTGTGCTGGCACAGTTTTTCCCTGCCAGACATAGTGGAAAAGCTTTTTGCTAAGATGTAGACGAGAAGACGCGCTAAAGACGATAGTACGATGCTCTCTGGATCTAAGAGCCGCTGCCAGGCGTCTTTCGGCAGAAGCAGCACTCCGGAGAGCACTGTGAGCGGCACCATCGTCTTTGCGCGAAGAAGCCGCTTCTTCGACTCCGGGAGCCGGCGAGAGCGGCAGCTTCGGAAAGGTGAAGAAGGAAGCTGTACAACACTGGGATTGTGTGCGCAGCTTGCCAACTGATAGGAAACAGTACTTTTGCACTCTCCTGACTTTGCCAATCACATGAACATTCGATTGGAAGCTGTTTTGGACAACTTTTCTTTTCTTCATGCCAAACACTTGGCAGACGTCCGTGCAACGTCTAGAACACGATGGCTGATGTTTTCTGTGCTGGCACAGTTTTTCCCTGCCAGACATAGTGGAAAAGCTTTTTGCTAAGATGTAGACGAGAAGACGCGCTAAAGACGATAGTACGATGCTCTCCGGAGCTAAGAGCCGCTGCCGGGCGTCTTTCGGCAGAAGCAGCACTCCGGAGAGCACTGTGAGCGGCACCATCGTCTTCGCGCGAAGAAGCCGCTTCTTCGCCTCCGGGAGCCGGCGAAAGCGGCAGCTTCGGAAAGGTGAAGAAGGAAGCTGTACAACACTGGGATTGTGTGCGCAGCTTGCCAACTGATAGGAAACAGTACTTTTGCACTCTCCTGACTTTGCCAATCACATGAACATTCGATTGGAAGCTGTTTTGGACAACTTTTCTTTTTTTCATGCCAAACACTTGGCAGACCTCCGTGCAACGTCTAGAACACGATGGCAGATGTTTTCTGTGCTGGCACAGTTTTTCCCTGCCAGACATAGTGGAAAAGCTTTTTGCTGAGATGTAGACGAGAAGACGCGCTAAAGACGATAATACGATGCTCTCCGGAGCTAAGAGCCGCTGCCGGGCGTCTTTCGGCAGAAGCAGCACTCCGGAGAGCACTGTGAGTGGCACCATCGTCTTTGCGCGAAGAAGCCGCTTCTTCGCCTCCGGGAGCCGGCGAGAGCGGCAGCTTCGGAAAGGTGAAGAAGGAAGCTGTACAACACTGGGATTGTGTGCGCAGCTTGCCAACTGATAGGAAACAGCACTTTTGCACTCTTCTGACTTTGCCAATCACATGAACATTCGATTGGAAGCTGTTTTGGACAACTTTTCTTTTCTTCATGCCAAAAACTTGGCAGACCTCGTGCAACATCTAGAACACGATGGCAGATATTTTCTGTGCTGGCACAGTTTTTCCCTGCCAGACATAGTGGAAAGGCTTTTTGCTAAGATGTAGACGAGAAGACGCGCTAAAGACGATAGTACGATGCTCTCCGGAGCAAAGAGCCGCTGCCGGGAGTCTTTCAGCAGAAGCCGCGCTAAGGAGAGCACTGTGAGCGGCACCATCGTCTTTGTGCGAAGAAGCCGCTTCTTCGTCTCCGGGAGCCGGCGAGAGCGGCAGCTTCGGAAAGGTGAAGAAGGAAGCTGTACAACACTGGGATTGTGTGCGCAGCTTGTAAACTGATAGGAAACAGTACTTTTGCACTCTCCTGACTTTGCCAATCACATGAACATTCGATTGGAAGCTGTTTTGGACAACTTTTCTTTTCTCCCTGCCAAACACTTGGCAGACCTCCGTGCAACGTCTAGAACACGATGGCAGATGTTTTCTGTGCTGGCACAGTTTTTCCCTGCCAGACATAGTGGAAAAGCTTTTTGCTAAGATGTAGACGAGAAGACGCGCTAAAGACGATAGTACGATGCTCTCCGGAGCTAAGAGCCGCTGCCGGGCGTCTTTCGGCAGAAGCCGCGCTAAGGAGAGCACTGTGAGCGGCACCATCGTCCTTGCGGGAAGAAGCCGCTTCTTCGGCTCCGGGAGCCGGCGAGAGCGGCAGCTTCGGAAAGGTGAAGAAGGAAGCTGTACAACACTGGGATTGTGTGCGCAGCTTGCCAACTGATAGAAAACAGTACTTTTGCACTCTCCTGACTTTGCCAATCACATGAACATTCGATTGGAAGCTGTTTTGGACAACTTTTCTTTTCTTCATGCCAAACACTTGGCAGACCTCCGTGCAACGTCTAGAACACGATGGCAGATGTTTTCTGTGCTGGCACAGTTTTTCCCTGCCAGACATAGTGGAAAAGCTTTTTGCTAAGATGTAGACGAGAAGACACGCTAAAGACGATAGTACGATGCTCTCCGGAGCTAAGAGCCGCTGCCAGGCGTCTTTCGGCAGAAGCAGCGCTAAGGAGAGCACTGTGAGCGGCACCATCGTCTTTGCGCGAAGAAGCCGCTTCTTCGGCTCCGGGAGCGGGCGAGAGCGGCAGCTTCGGAAAGGTGAAGAAGGAAGCTGTACAACACTGGGATTGTGTGCGCAGCTTGCCAACTGATAGGAAACAGTACTTTTGCACTCTTCTGACTTTGCCAATCACATGAACATTCGATTGGAAGCTGTTTTGGACAACTTTTCTTTTCTTCATGCCAAACACTTGGCAGACCTCCGTGCAACGTCTAGAACACGATGGCAGATGTTTTCTGTGCTGGCACAGTTTTTCCCTGCCAGACATAGTGGAAAAGCTTTTTGCTAAGATGTAGACGAGAAGACGCGCTAAAGACGATAGTACGATGCTCTCCGGAGCTAAGAGCCGCTGCCAGGCGTCTTTCGGCAGAAGCAGCACTCCGGAGAGCACTACGAGAAGACGCGCTAAAGACGATAGTACGATGCTCTCCGGAGCTAAGAGCCGCTGCCAGGCGTCTTTCGGCAGAAGCAGCACTCCGGAGAGCACTGTGAGCGGCACCATCGTCTTCGCGCGAAGAAGCCGCTTCTTCGGCTCCGGGAGCCGGCGAGAGCGGCAGCTTCGGAAAGGTGAAGAAGGAAGCTGTACAACACTGGGATTGTGTGCGCAGCTTGCCAACTGATAGGAAACAGTACTTTTGCACTCTCCTGACTTTGCCAATCACATGAACATTCGATTGGAAGCTGTTTTGGACAACTTTTCTTTTCTTCATGCCAAACACTTGGCAGACCTCCGTGCAACGTCTAGAACACGATGGCAGATGTTTTCTGTGCTGGCACAGGTTTTCCCTGCCAGACATAGTGGAAAAGCTTTTTGCTAAGATGTAGACGAGAAGACGCGTTAAAGACGATAGTACGATGCTCTCCAGAGCTAAGAGCCGCTGCCGGGCGTCTTTCGGCAGAAGCAGCGCTAAGGAGAGCACTGTGAGCGGCACCATCGTCTTTGCGCGAAGAAGCCGCTTCTTCGGCTCCGGGAGCCGGCGAGAGCGGCAGCTTCGGAAAGGTGAAGAAGGAAGCTGTACAACACTGGGATTGTGTGCGCAGCTTGCCAACTGATAGGAAACAGTACTTTTGCACTCTTCTGACTTTGCCAATCACATGAACATTCGATTGGAAGCTGTTTTGGACAACTTTTCTTTTCTTCATGCCAAACACTTGGCAGACCTCCGTGCAACGTCTAGAACACGATGGCTGATGTTTTCTGTGCTGGCACAGTTTTTCCCTGCCAGACATAGTGGAAAAGCTTTTTGCTAAGATGTAGACGAGAAGACGCGCTAAAGACGATAGTACGATGCTCTCCGGAGCTAAGAGCCGCTGCCGGGCGTCTTTCGGCAGAAGCAGCACTCCGGAGAGCACTGTGAGCGGCACCATCGTCTTCGCGCGAAGAAGCCGCTTCTTCGGCTCCGGGAGCCGGCGAGAGCGGCAGCTTCGGAAAGGTGAAGAAGGAAGCTGTACAACACTGGGATTGTGTGCGCAGCTTGCCAACTGATAGGAAACAGTACTTTTGCACTCTCCTGACTTTGCCAATCACATGAACATTCGATTGGAAGCTGTTTTGGACAACTTTTCTTTTCTTCATGCCAAACACTTGGCAGACCTCCGTGCAACGTCTAGAACACGATGGCAGATGTTTTCTGTGCTGGCACAGGTTTTCCCTGCCAGACATAGTGGAAAAGATTTTTGCTAAGATGTAGACGAGAAGACGCGTTAAAGACGATAGTACGATGCTCTCCAGAGCTAAGAGCCGCTGCCGGGCGTCTTTCGGCAGAAGCAGCGCTAATGAGAGCACTGTGAGCGGCACCATCGTCTTTGCGCGAAGAAGCCGCTTCTTCGGCTCCGGGAGCCGGCGAGAGCGGCAGCTTCGGAAAGGTGAAGAAGGAAGCTGTACAACACTGGGATTGTGTGCGCAGCTTGCCAACTGATAGGAAACAGTACTTTTGCACTCTCCTGACTTTGCCAATCACATGAACATTCGATTGGAAGCTGTTTTGGACAACTTTTCTTTTCTCCCTTCCAAACACTTGGCAGACCTCCGTGCAACGTCTAGAACACGATGGCAGATGTTTTCTGTGCTGGCACAGTTTTTCCCTGCCAGACATAGTGGAAAAGCTTTTTGCTAAGATGTAGACGAGAAGACGCGCTAAAGACGATAGTACGATGCTCTCCGGAGCTAAGAGCCGCTGCCGGGCGTCTTTCGGCAGAAGCAGCGCTAAGGAGAGCACTGTGAGCGGCACCATCGTCTTTCTGCGAAGAAGCCGCTTCTTCGCCTCCGGGAGCCGGCGAGAGCGGCAGCTTCGGAAAGGTGAAGAAGGAAGCTGTACAACACTGGGATTGTGTGCGCAGCTTGCCAACTGATAGGAAACAGTACTTTTGCACTCTTCTGACTTTGCCAATCACATGAACATTCGATTGGAAGCTGTTTTGGACAACTTTTCTTTTCTTCATGCCAAACACTTGGCAGACCTCCGTGCAACGTCTAGAACACAATGGCAGATATTTTCTGTGCTGGCACAGGTTTTCCCTGCCAGACATATTGGGAAAGCTTTTTGCTAAGATGTAGACGAGAAGACGCGCTAAAGACGATAGTACGATGCTCTCCGGAGCTAAGAGCCGCTGCCGGGAGTCTTTCGGCAGAAGCCGCGCTAAGGAGAGCACTGTGAGCGGCACCATCGTCTTTGTGCGAAGAAGCCGCTTCTTCGCCTCCGGGAGCCGGCGAGAGCGGCAGCTTCGGAAAGGTGAAGAAGGAAGCTGTACAACACTGGGATTGTGTGCGCAGCTTGCCAACTGATAGAAAACAGTACTTTTGCACTCTCCTGACTTTGCCAATCACATGAACATTCGATTGGAAGCTGTTTTGGACAACTTTTCTTTACTCCCTGCCAAACACTTGGCAGACCTCCGTGCAACGTCTAGAACACGATGGCAGATGTTTTCTGTGCTGGCACAGTTTTTCCCTGCCAGACATAGTGGAAAAGCTTTTTGCTAAGATGTAGACGAGAAGACGCGCTAAAGACGATAGTACGATGCTCTCCGGAGCTAAGAGCCGCTGTCGGGCGTCTTTCGGCAGAAGCAGCACTCCGGAGAGCACTGTGAGCGGCACCATCGTCTTTGCGGGAAGAAGCCGCTTCTTCGCCTCCGGGAGCCGGCGAGAGCGGCAGCTTCGGAAAGGTGAAGAAGGAAGCTGTACAACACTGGGATTGTGTGCGCACCTTGCCAACTGATAGGAAACAGTACTTTTGCACTCTCCTGACTTTGCCAATCACATGAACATTCGATTGGAAGCTGTTTTGGACAACTTTTCTTTTCTTCATGCCAAACACTTGGCAGACCTCCGTGCAACGTCTAGAACACGATGGCAGATGTTTTCTGTGCTGGCACAGTTTTTCCCTGCCAGACATAGTGGAAAAGCTTTTTGCTAAGATGTAGACGAGAAGACGCGCTAAAGACGATAGTACGATGCTCTCCGGAGCTAAGAGCCGCTGCCGGGCGTCTTTCGGCAGAAGCAGCACTCCGGAGAGCACTGTGAGCGGCACCATCGTCTTTGCGCGAAGAAGCCGCTTCTTTGCCTCCGGGAGCCGGCGAGAGCGGCAGCTTCGGAAAGGTGAAGAAGGAAGCTGTACAACACTGGGATTGTGTGCGCAGCTTGCCAACTGATAGGAAACAGTACTTTTGCACTCTCCTGACTTTGCCAATCACATGAACATTCGATTGGAAGCTGTTTTGGACAACTTTTCTTTTCTTCATGCCAAACACTTGGCAGACCTCCGTGCAACGTCTAGAACACGATGGCAGATGTTTTCTGTGCTGGCACAGGTTTTCCCTGCCAGACATAGTGGAAAAGCTTTTTGCTAAGATGTAGACGAGAAGACGCGTTAAAGACGATAGTACGATGCTCTCCGGAGCTAAGAGCCGCTGCCGGGCGTCTTTCGGCAGAAGCAGCACTCCGGAGAGCACTGTGAGCGGCACCATCGTCTTCGCGCGAAGAAGCCGCTTCTTCGCCTCTGGGAGCCGGCGAGAGCGGCAGCTTCGGAAAGGTGAAGAAGGAAGCTGTACAACACTGGGATTGTGTGCGCAGCTTGCCAACTGATAGGAAACAGTACTTTTGCACTCTCCTGACTTTGCCAATCACATGAACATTCGATTGGAAGCTGTTTTGGACAACTTTTCTTTTCTTCATGCCAAACACTTGGCAGACCTCCGTGCAACGTCTAGAACACGATGGCTGATGTTTTCTGTGCTGGCACAGTTTTTCCCTGCCAGACATAGTGGAAAAGCTTTTTGCTAAGATGTAGACGAGAAGACGCGCTAAAGACGATAGTACGATGCTCTCCGGAGCTAAGAGCCGCTGCCGGGCGTCTTTCGGCAGAAGCAGCACTCCGGAGAGCACTGTGAGCGGCACCATCGTCTTCGCGCGAAGAAGCCGCTTCTTCGCCTCCGGGAGCCGGCGAAAGCGGCAGCTTCGGAAAGGTGAAGAAGGAAGCTGTACAACACTGGGATTGTGTGCGCAGCTTGCCAACTGATAGGAAACAGTACTTTTGCACTCTCCTGACTTTGCCAATCACATGAACATTCGATTGGAAGCTGTTTTGGACAACTTTTCTTTTTTTCATGCCAAACACTTGGCAGACCTCCGTGCAACGTCTAGAACACGATGGCAGATGTTTTCTGTGCTGGCACAGTTTTTCCCTGCCAGACATAGTGGAAAAGCTTTTTGCTGAGATGTAGACGAGAAGACGCGCTAAAGACGATAATACGATGCTCTCCGGAGCTAAGAGCCGCTGCCGGGCGTCTTTCGGCAGAAGCAGCACTCCGGAGAGCACTGTGAGCGGCACCATCGTCTTTGCGCGAAGAAGCCGCTTCTTCGCCTCCGGGAGCCGGCGAGAGCGGCAGCTTCGGAAAGGTGAAGAAGGAAGCTGTACAACACTGGGATTGTGTGCGCAGCTTGCCAACTGATAGGAAACAGCACTTTTGCACTCTTCTGACTTTGCCAATCACATGAACATTCGATTGGAAGCTGTTTTGGACAACTTTTCTTTTCTTCATGCCAAAAACTTGGCAGACCTCGTGCAAAATCTAGAACACGATGGCAGATATTTTCTGTGCTGGCACAGTTTTTCCCTGCCAGACATAGTGGAAAGGCTTTTTGCTAAGATGTAGACGAGAAGACGCGCTAAAGACGATAGTACGATGCTCTCCGGAGCAAAGAGCCGCTGCCGGGAGTCTTTCAGCAGAAGCCGCGCTAAGGAGAGCACTGTGAGCGGCACCATCGTCTTTGTGCGAAGAAGCCGCTTCTTCGTCTCCGGGAGCCGGCGAGAGCGGCAGCTTCGGAAAGGTGAAGAAGGAAGCTGTACAACACTGGGATTGTGTGCGCAGCTTGTAAACTGATAGGAAACAGTACTTTTGCACTCTCCTGACTTTGCCAATCACATGAACATTCGATTGGAAGCTGTTTTGGACAACTTTTCTTTTCTCCCTGCCAAACACTTGGCAGACCTCCGTGCAACGTCTAGAACACGATGGCAGATGTTTTCTGTGCTGGCACAGTTTTTCCCTGCCAGACATAGTGGAAAAGCTTTTTGCTAAGATGTAGACGAGAAGACGCGCTAAAGACGATAGTACGATGCTCTCCGGAGCTAAGAGCCGCTGCCGGGCGTCTTTCGGCAGAAGCCGCGCTAAGGAGAGCACTGTGAGCGGCACCATCGTCCTTGCGGGAAGAAGCCGCTTCTTCGGCTCCGGGAGCCGGCGAGAGCGGCAGCTTCGGAAAGGTGAAGAAGGAAGCTGTACAACACTGGGATTGTGTGCGCAGCTTGCCAACTGATAGAAAACAGTACTTTTGCACTCTCCTGACTTTGCCAATCACATGAACATTCGATTGGAAGCTGTTTTGGACAACTTTTCTTTTCTTCATGCCAAACACTTGGCAGACCTCCGTGCAACGTCTAGAACACGATGGCAGATGTTTTCTGTGCTGGCACAGTTTTTCCCTGCCAGACATAGTGGAAAAGCTTTTTGCTAAGATGTAGACGAGAAGACACGCTAAAGACGATAGTACGATGCTCTCCGGAGCTAAGAGCCGCTGCCAGGCGTCTTTCGGCAGAAGCAGCGCTAAGGAGAGCACTGTGAGCGGCACCATCGTCTTTGCGCGAAGAAGCCGCTTCTTCGGCTCCGGGAGCCGGCGAGAGCGGCAGCTTCGGAAAGGTGAAGAAGGAAGCTGTACAACACTGGGATTGTGTGCGCAGCTTGCCAACTGATAGGAAACAGTACTTTTGCACTCTTCTGACTTTGCCAATCACATGAACATTCGATTGGAAGCTGTTTTGGACAACTTTTCTTTTCTTCATGCCAAACACTTGGCAGACCTCCGTGCAACGTCTAGAACACGATGGCAGATGTTTTCTGTGCTGGCACAGTTTTTCCCTGCCAGACATAGTGGAAAAGCTTTTTGCTAAGATGTAGACGAGAAGACGCGCTAAAGACGATAGTACGATGCTCTCCGGAGCTAAGAGCCGCTGCCAGGCGTCTTTCGGCAGAAGCAGCACTCCGGAGAGCACTACGAGAAGACGCGCTAAAGACGATAGTACGATGCTCTCCGGAGCTAAGAGCCGCTGCCATGCGTCTTTCGGCAGAAGCAGCACTCCGGAGAGCACTGTGAGCGGCACCATCGTCTTCGCGCGAAGAAGCCGCTTCTTCGGCTCCGGGAGCCGGCGAGAGCGGCAGCTTCGGAAAGGTGAAGAAGGAAGCTGTACAACACTGGGATTGTGTGCGCAGCTTGCCAACTGATAGGAAACAGTACTTTTGCACTCTCCTGACTTTGCCAATCACATGAACATTCGATTGGAAGCTGTTTTGGACAACTTTTCTTTTCTTCATGCCAAACACTTGGCAGACCTCCGTGCAACGTCTAGAACACGATGGCAGATGTTTTCTGTGCTGGCACAGGTTTTCCCTGCCAGACATAGTGGAAAAGCTTTTTGCTAAGATGTAGACGAGAAGACGCGTTAAAGACGATAGTACGATGCTCTCCAGAGCTAAGAGCCGCTGCCGGGCGTCTTTCGGCAGAAGCAGCGCTAAGGAGAGCACTGTGAGCGGCACCATCGTCTTTGCGCGAAGAAGCCGCTTCTTCGGCTCCGGGAGCCGGCGAGAGCGGCAGCTTCGGAAAGGTGAAGAAGGAAGCTGTACAACACTGGGATTGTGTGCGCAGCTTGCCAACTGATAGGAAACAGTACTTTTGCACTCTTCTGACTTTGCCAATCACATGAACATTCGATTGGAAGCTGTTTTGGACAACTTTTCTTTTCTTCATGCCAAACACTTGGCAGACCTCCGTGCAACGTCTAGAACACGATGGCTGATGTTTTCTGTGCTGGCACAGTTTTTCCCTGCCAGACATAGTGGAAAAGCTTTTTGCTAAGATGTAGACGAGAAGACGCGCTAAAGACGATAGTACGATGCTCTCCGGAGCTAAGAGCCGCTGCCGGGCGTCTTTCGGCAGAAGCAGCACTCCGGAGAGCACTGTGAGCGGCACCATCGTCTTCGCGCGAAGAAGCCGCTTCTTCGGCTCCGGGAGCCGGCGAGAGCGGCAGCTTCGGAAAGGTGAAGAAGGAAGCTGTACAACACTGGGATTGTGTGCGCAGCTTGCCAACTGATAGGAAACAGTACTTTTGCACTCTCCTGACTTTGCCAATCACATGAACATTCGATTGGAAGCTGTTTTGGACAACTTTTCTTTTCTTCATGCCAAACACTTGGCAGACCTCCGTGCAACGTCTAGAACACGATGGCAGATGTTTTCTGTGCTGGCACAGGTTTTCCCTGCCAGACATAGTGGAAAAGCTTTTTGCTAAGATGTAGACGAGAAGACGCGCTAAAGACGATAGTACGATGCTCTCCGGAGCTAAGAGCCGCTGCCGGGCGTCTTTCGGCAGAAGCAGCGCTAAGGAGAGCACTGTGAGCGGCACCATCGTCTTTCTGCGAAGAAGCCGCTTCTTCGCCTCCGGGAGCCGGCGAGAGCGGCAGCTTCGGAAAGGTGAAGAAGGAAGCTGTACAACACTGGGATTGTGTGCGCAGCTTGCCAACTGATAGGAAACAGTACTTTTGCACTCTCCTGACTTTGCCAATCACATGAACATTCGATTGGAAGCTGTTTTGGACAACTTTTCTTTTCTTCATGCCAAACACTTGGCAGACCTCCGTGCAACGTCTAGAACACGATGGCAGATGTTTTCTGTGCTGGCACAGTTTTTCCCTGCCAGACATAGTGGAAAAGCTTTTTGCTAAGATGTAGACGAGAAGACGCGCTAAAGACGATAGTACGATGCTCTCCGGAGCTAAGAGCCGCTGCCGGGCGTCTTTCGGCAGAAGCCGCGCTAAGGAGAGCACTGTGAGCGGCACCATCGTCCTTGCGGGAAGAAGCCGCTTCTTCGGCTCCGGGAGCCGGCGAGAGCGGCAGCTTCGGAAAGGTGAAGAAGGAAGCTGTACAACACTGGGATTGTGTGCGCAGCTTGCCAACTGATAGAAAACAGTACTTTTGCACTCTCCTGACTTTGCCAATCACATGAACATTCGATTGGAAGCTGTTTTGGACAACTTTTCTTTTCTTCATGCCAAACACTTGGCAGACCTCCGTGCAACGTCTAGAACACGATGGCAGATGTTTTCTGTGCTGGCACAGGTTTTCCCTGCCAGACATAGTGGAAAAGCTTTTTGCTAAGATGTAGACGAGAAGACGCGCTAAAGACGATAGTACGATGCTCTCCGGAGCTAAGAGCCGCTGCCGGGCGTCTTTCGGCAGAAGCAGCGCTAAGGAGAGCGCTGTGAGCGGCACCATCGTCTTTGTGCAAAGAAGCCGCTTCTTCGCCTCCGGGAGCCGGCGAGAGCGGCAGCTTCGGAAAGGTGAAGAAGGAAGCTGTACAACACTGGGATTGTGTGCGCAGCTTGCCAACTGATAGAAAACAGTACTTTTGCACTCTTCTGACTTTGCCAATCACATGAACATTCGATTGGAAGCTGTTTTGGACAACTTTTCTTTTCTTCATGCCAAACACTTGGCAGACCTCCGTGCAACGTCTAGAACACGATGGCAGATGTTTTCTGTGCTGGCACAGTTTTTCCCTGCCAGACATAGTGGAAAAGCTTTTTGCTAAGATGTAGACGAGAAGACGCGCTAAAGACGATAGTACGATGCTCTCCGGAGCAATGAGCCGCTGCCGGGAGTCTTTCGGCAGAAGCCGCGCTAAGGAGAGCACTGTGAGCGGCACCATCGTCCTTGCGGGAAGAAGCCGCTTCTTCGTCTCCGGGAGCCGGCGAGAGCGGCAGCTTCGGAAAGGTGAAGAAGGAAGCTGTACAACACTGGGATTGTGTGCGCAGCTTGCCAACTGATAGGAAACAGTACTTTTGCACTCTCCTGACTTTGCCAATCACATGAACATTCGATTGGAAGCTGTTTTGGACAACTTTTCTTTTCTTCATGCCAAACACTTGGCAGACCTCCGTGCAACGTCTAGAACACGATGGCAGATGTTTTCTGTGCTGGCACAGGTTTTCCCTGCCAGACATAGTGGAAAAGCTTTTTGCTAAGATGTAGACGAGAAGACGCGCTAAAGACGATAGTACGATGCTCTCCGGAGCTAAAAGCCGCTGCCGGGCGTCTTTCGGCAGAAGCAGCACTCCGGAGAGCACTGTGAGCGGCACCATCGTCTTTGCGCGAAGAAGCCGCTTCTTCGCCTCCGGGAGCCGGCGAGAGCGGCAGCTTCGGAAAGGTGAAGAAGGAAGCTGTACAACACTGGGATTGTGTGCGCAGCTTGCCAACTGATAGGAAACAGTACTTTTGCACTCTCCTGACTTTGCCAATCACATGAACATTCGATTGGAAGCTGTTTTGGACAACTTTTCTTTTCTTCATGCCAAACACTTGGCAGACCTCCGTGCAACGTCTAGAACACGATGGCAGATGTTTTCTGTGCTGGCACAGTTTTTCCCTGCCAGACAGAGTGGAAAAGCTTTTTGCTAAGATGTAGACGAGAAGACGCGCTAAAGACGATAGTACGATGCTCTCCGGAGCTAAGAGCCGCTGCCAGGCGTCTTTCGGCAGAAGCAGCACTCCGGAGAGCACTGTGAGCGGCACCATCGTCTTTGCGCGAAGAAGCCGCTTCTTCGCCTCCGGGAGCCGGCGAGAGCGGCAGCTTCGGAAAGGTGAAGAAGGAAGCTGTACAACACTGGGATTGTGTGCGCAGCTTGCCAACTGATAGGAAACAGTACTTTTGCACTCTCCTGACTTTGCCAATCACATGAACATTCGATTGGAAGCTGTTTTGGACAACTTTTCTTTTCTTCATGCCAAACACTTGGCAGACCTCCGTGCAACGTCTAGAACACGATGGCAGATGTTTTCTGTGCTGGCACAGGTTTTCCCTGCCAGACAGAGTGGAAAAGCTTTTTGCTAAGATGTAGACGAGAAGACGCGCTAAAGACGATAGTACGATGCTCTCCGGAGCTAAGAGCCGCTGCCAGGCGTCTTTCGGCAGAAGCAGCACTCCGGAGAGCACTGTGAGCGGCACCATCGTCTTTGCGCGAAGAAGCCGCTTCTTCGCCTCCGGGAGCCGGCGAGAGCGGCAGCTTCGGAAAGGTGAAGAAGGAAGCTGTACAACACTGGGATTGTGTGCGCAGCTTGCCAACTGATAGGAAACAGTACTTTTGCACTCTCCTGACTTTGCCAATCACATGAACATTCGATTGGAAGCTGTTTTGGACAACTTTTCTTTTCTTCATGCCAAACACTTGGCAGACCTCCGTGCAACGTCTAGAACACGATGGCAGATGTTTTCTGTGCTGGCACAGGTTTTCCCTGCCAGACATAGTGGAAAAGCTTTTTGCTAAGATGTAGAGAAGACGCGTTAAAGACGATAGTACGATGCTCTCCGGAGCTAGGAGCCGCTGCCGGGCGTCTTTCGGCAGAAGCAGCACTCCGGAGAGCACTGTGAGCGGCACCATCGTCTTCGCGCGAAGAAGCCGCTTCTTCGCCTCCGGGAGCCGGCGAGAGCGGCAGCTTCGGAAAGGTGAAGAAGGAAGCTGTACAACACTGGGATTGTGTGCGCAGCTTGCCAACTGATAGGAAACAGTACTTTTGCACTCTCCTGACTTTGCCAATCACATGAACATTCGATTGGAAGCTGTTTTGGACAACTTTTCTTTTCTTCATGCCAAACACTTGGCAGACCTCCGTGCAACGTCTAGAACACGATGGCAGATGTTTTCTGTGCTGGCACAGTTTTTCCCTGCCAGACATAGTGGAAAAGCTTTTTGCTAAGATGTAGACGAGAAGACGCGCTAAAGACGATAGTACGATGCTCTCCGGAGCTAAGAGCCGCTGCCAGGCGTCTTTCGGCAGAAGCAGCACTCCGGAGAGCACTGTGAGCGGCACCATCGTCTTCGCGCGAAGAAGCCGCTTCTTCGGCTCCGGGAGCCGGCGAGAGCGGCAGCTTCGGAAAGGTGAAGAAGGAAGCTGTACAACACTGGGATTGTGTGCGCAGCTTGCCAACTGATAGGAAACAGTACTTTTGCACTCTCCTGACTTTGCCAATCACATGAACATTCGATTGGAAGCTGTTTTGGACAATTTTTCTTTTCTTCATGCCAAACACTTGGCAGACCTCCGTGCAACGTCTAGAACACGATGGCTGATGTTTTCTGTGCTGGCACAGTTTTTCCCTGCCAGACATAGTGGAAAAGCTTTTTGCTAAGATGTAGACGAGAAGACGCGCTAAAGACGATAGTACGATGCTCTCCGGAGCTAAGAGCCGCTGCCGGGCGTCTTTCGGCAGAAGCAGCACTCCGGAGAGCACTGTGAGCGGCACCATCGTCTTCGCGCGAAGAAGCCGCTTCTTCGGCTCCGGGAGCCGGCGAGAGCGGCAGCTTCGGAAAGGTGAAGAAGGAAGCTGTACAACACTGGGATTGTGTGCGCAGCTTGCCAACTGATAGGAAACAGTACTTTTGCACTCTCCTGACTTTGCCAATCACATGAACATTCGATTGGAAGCTGTTTTGGACAACTTTTCTTTTCTTCATGCCAAACACTTGGCAGACCTCCGTGCAACGTCTAGAACACGATGGCAGATGTTTTCTGTGCTGGCACAGTTTTTCCCTGCCAGACATAGTGGAAAAGCTTTTTGCTAAGATGTAGACGAGAAGACGCGCTAAAGACGATAGTACGATGCTCTCCGGAGCTAAGAGCCGCTGCCGGGCGTCTTTCGGCAGAAGCCGCGCTAAGGAGAGCACTGTGAGCGTCACCATTGTCCTTGCGGGAAGAAGCCGCTTCTTCGGCTCCGGGAGCCGGCGAGAGCGGCAGCTTCGGAAAGGTGAAGAAGGAAGCTGTACAACACTGGGATTGTGTGCGCAGCTTGCCAACTGATAGGAAACAGTACTTTTGCACTCTCCTGACTTTGCCAATCACATGAACATTCGATTGGAAGCTGTTTTGGACAACTTTTCTTTTCTTCATGCCAAACACTTGGCAGACCTCCGTGCAACGTCTAGAACACGATGGCAGATGTTTTCTGTGCTGGCACAGGTTTTCCCTGCCAGACATAGTGGAAAAGCTTTTTGCTAAGATGTAGACGAGAAGACGCGCTAAAGACGATAGTACGATGCTCTCCGGAGCTAAGAGCCGCTGCCGGGCGTCTTTCGGCAGAAGCCGCGCTAAGGAGAGCACTGTGAGCGTCACCATTGTCCTTGCGGGAAGAAGCCGCTTCTTCGGCTCCGGGAGCCGGCGAGAGCGGCAGCTTCGGAAAGGTGAAGAAGGAAGCTGTACAACACTGGGATTGTGTGCGCAGCTTGCCAACTGATAGGAAACAGTACTTTTGCACTCTCCTGACTTTGCCAATCACATGAACATTCGATTGGAAGCTGTTTTGGACAACTTTTCTTTTCTTCATGCCAAACACTTGGCAGACCTCCGTGCAACGTCTAGAACACGATGGCAGATGTTTTCTGTGCTGGCACAGGTTTTCCCTGCCAGACATAGTGGAAAAGCTTTTTGCTAAGATGTAGACGAGAAGACGCGCTAAAGACGATAGTACGATGCTCTCCGGAGCTAAGAGCCGCTGCCGGGCGTCTTTCGGCAGAAGCCGCGCTAAGGAGAGCACTGTGAGCGTCACCATTGTCCTTGCGGGAAGAAGCCGCTTCTTCGGCTCCGGGAGCCGGCGAGAGCGGCAGCTTCGGAAAGGTGAAGAAGGAAGCTGTACAACACTGGGATTGTGTGCGCAGCTTGCCAACTGATAGGAAACAGTACTTTTGCACTCTCCTGACTTTGCCAATCACATGAACATTCGATTGGAAGCTGTTTTGGACAACTTTTCTTTTCTTCATGCCAAACACTTGGCAGACCTCCGTGCAACGTCTAGAACACGATGGCAGATGTTTTCTGTGCTGGCACAGTTTTTCCCTGCCAGACATAGTGGAAAAGCTTTTTGCTAAGATGTAGACGAGAAGACGCGCTAAAGACGATAGTACGATGCTCTCCGGAGCTAAGAGCCGCTGCCGGGCGTCTTTCGGCAGAAGCCGCGCTAAGGAGAGCACTGTGAGCGTCACCATTGTCCTTGCGGGAAGAAGCCGCTTCTTCGGCTCCGGGAGCCGGCGAGAGCGGCAGCTTCGGAAAGGTGAAGAAGGAAGCTGTACAACACTGGGATTGTGTGCGCAGCTTGCCAACTGATAGGAAACAGTACTTTTGCACTCTCCTGACTTTGCCAATCACATGAACATTCGATTGGAAGCTGTTTTGGACAACTTTTCTTTTCTTCATGCCAAACACTTGGCAGACCTCCGTGCAACGTCTAGAACACGATGGCAGATGTTTTCTGTGCTGGCACAGGTTTTCCCTGCCAGACATAGTGGAAAAGCTTTTTGCTAAGATGTAGACGAGAAGACGCGCTAAAGACGATAGTACGATGCTCTCCGGAGCTAAGAGCCGCTGCCGGGCGTCTTTCGGCAGAAGCCGCGCTAAGGAGAGCACTGTGAGCGTCACCATTGTCCTTGCGGGAAGAAGCCGCTTCTTCGGCTCCGGGAGCCGGCGAGAGCGGCAGCTTCGGAAAGGTGAAGAAGGAAGCTGTACAACACTGGGATTGTGTGCGCAGCTTGCCAACTGATAGGAAACAGTACTTTTGCACTCTCCTGACTTTGCCAATCACATGAACATTCGATTGGAAGCTGTTTTGGACAACTTTTCTTTTCTTCATGCCAAACACTTGGCAGACCTCCGTGCAACGTCTAGAACACGATGGCAGATGTTTTCTGTGCTGGCACAGGTTTTCCCTGCCAGACATAGTGGAAAAGCTTTTTGCTAAGATGTAGACGAGAAGACGCGCTAAAGACGATAGTACGATGCTCTCCGGAGCTAAGAGCCGCTGCCGGGCGTCTTTCGGCAGAAGCCGCGCTAAGGAGAGCACTGTGAGCGTCACCATTGTCCTTGCGGGAAGAAGCCGCTTCTTCGGCTCCGGGAGCCGGCGAGAGCGGCAGCTTCGGAAAGGTGAAGAAGGAAGCTGTACAACACTGGGATTGTGTGCGCAGCTTGCCAACTGATAGGAAACAGTACTTTTGCACTCTCCTGACTTTGCCAATCACATGAACATTCGATTGGAAGCTGTTTTGGACAACTTTTCTTTTCTTCATGCCAAACACTTGGCAGACCTCCGTGCAACGTCTAGAACACGATGGCAGATGTTTTCTGTGCTGGCACAGGTTTTCCCTGCCAGACATAGTGGAAAAGCTTTTTGCTAAGATGTAGACGAGAAGACGCGTTAAAGAGGATAGTACGATGCTCTCCGGAGCTAGGAGCCGCTGCCGGGCGTCTTTCGGCAGAAGCAGCACTCCGGAGAGCACTGTGAGCGGCACCATCGTCTTCGCGCGAAGAAGCCGCTTCTTCGGCTCCGGGAGCCGGCGAGAGCGGCAGCTTCGGAAAGGTGAAGAAGGAAGCTGTACAACACTGGGATTGTGTGCGCAGCTTGCCAACTGATAGGAAACAGTACTTTTGCACTCTCCTGACTTTGCCAATCACATGAACATTCGATTGGAAGCTGTTTTGGACAACTTTTCTTTTCTTCATGCCAAACACTTGGCAGACCTCCGTGCAACGTCTAGAACACGATGGCAGATGTTTTCTGTGCTGGCACAGTTTTTCCCTGCCAGACATAGTGGAAAAGCTTTTTGCTAAGATGTAGACGAGAAGACGCGCTAAAGACGATAGTACGATGCTCTCCGGAGCTAAGAGCCGCTGCCGGGCGTCTTTCGGCAGAAGCAGCACTCCGGAGAGCACTGTGAGCGGCACCATCGTCTTTGCGCGAAGAAGCCGCTTCTTCGCCTCCGGGAGCCGGCGAGAGCGGCAGCTTCGGAAAGGTGAAGAAGGAAGCTGTACAACACTGGGATTGTGTGCGCAGCTTGCCAACTGATAGGAAACAGTACTTTTGCACTCTCCTGACTTTGCCAATCACATGAACATTCGATTGGAAGCTGTTTTGGACAACTTTTCTTTTCTTCATGCCAAACACTTGGCAGACCTCCGTGCAACGTCTAGAACACGATGGCAGATGTTTTCTGTGCTGGCACAGGTTTTCCCTGCCAGACATAGTGGAAAAGCTTTTTGCTAAGATGTAGACGAGAAGACGCGCTAAAGACGATAGTACGATGCTCTCCGGAGCTAAGAGCCGCTGCCGGGCGTCTTTCGGCAGAAGCCGCGCTAAGGAGAGCACTGTGAGCGTCACCATTGTCCTTGCGGGAAGAAGCCGCTTCTTCGGCTCCGGGAGCCGGCGAGAGCGGCAGCTTCGGAAAGGTGAAGAAGGAAGCTGTACAACACTGGGATTGTGTGCGCAGCTTGCCAACTGATAGGAAACAGTACTTTTGCACTCTCCTGACTTTGCCAATCACATGAACATTCGATTGGAAGCTGTTTTGGACAACTTTTCTTTTCTTCATGCCAAACACTTGGCAGACCTCCGTGCAACGTCTAGAACACGATGGCAGATGTTTTCTGTGCTGGCACAGGTTTTCCCTGCCAGACATAGTGGAAAAGCTTTTTGCTAAGATGTAGACGAGAAGACGCGCTAAAGACGATAGTACGATGCTCTCCGGAGCTAAGAGCCGCTGCCGGGCGTCTTTCGGCAGAAGCCGCGCTAAGGAGAGCACTGTGAGCGTCACCATTGTCCTTGCGGGAAGAAGCCGCTTCTTCGGCTCCGGGAGCCGGCGAGAGCGGCAGCTTCGGAAAGGTGAAGAAGGAAGCTGTACAACACTGGGATTGTGTGCGCAGCTTGCCAACTGATAGGAAACAGTACTTTTGCACTCTCCTGACTTTGCCAATCACATGAACATTCGATTGGAAGCTGTTTTGGACAACTTTTCTTTTCTTCATGCCAAACACTTGGCAGACCTCCGTGCAACGTCTAGAACACGATGGCAGATGTTTTCTGTGCTGGCACAGGTTTTCCCTGCCAGACATAGTGGAAAAGCTTTTTGCTAAGATGTAGACGAGAAGACGCGCTAAAGACGATAGTACGATGCTCTCCGGAGCTAAGAGCCGCTGCCGGGCGTCTTTCGGCAGAAGCAGCGCTAAGGAGAGCACTGTGAGCGGCACCATCGTCTTTGCGCGAAGAAGCCGCTTCTTCGGCTCCGGGAGCCGGCGAGAGCGGCAGCTTCGGAAAGGTGAAGAAGGAAGCTGTACAACACTGGGATTGTGTGCGCAGCTTGCCAACTGATAGAAAACAGTACTTTTGCACTCTCCTGACTTTGCCAATCACATGAACATTCGATTGGAAGCTGTTTTGGACAACTTTTCTTTTCTTCATGCCAAACACTTGGCAGACCTCCGTGCAACGTCTAGAACACGATGGCAGATGTTTTCTGTGCTGGCACAGGTTTTCCCTGCCAGACATAGTGGAAAAGCTTTTTGCTAAGATGTAGACGAGAAGACGCGCTAAAGACGATAGTACGATGCTCTCCGGAGCTAAGAGCCGCTGCCGGGCGTCTTTCGGCAGAAGCAGCACTTCGGAGAGCACTGTGAGCGGCACCATCCTCTTTGCGCGAAGAAGCCGCTTCTTCGCCTCCGGGAGCGGGCGAGAGCGGCAGCTTCGGAAAGGTGAAGAAGGAAGCTGTACAACACTGGGATTGTGTGCGCAGCTTGCCAACTGATAGAAAACAGTACTTTTGCACTCTTCTGACTTTGCCAATCACATGAACATTCGATTGGAAGCTGTTTTGGACAACTTTTCTTTTCTTCATGCCAAACACTTGGCAGACCTCCGTGCAACGTCTAGAACACAATGGCAGATATTTTCTGTGCTGGCACAGTTTTTCCCTGCCAGACATAGTGGAAAAGCTTTTTGCTAAGATGTAGACGAGAAGACGCGCTAAAGACGATAGTACGATGCTCTCCGGAGCTAAGAGCCGCTGCCGGGCGTCTTTCGGCAGAAGCCGCGCTAATGAGAGCACTGTGAGCGGCACCATCGTCTTTGCGCGAAGAAGCCGCTTCTTCGGCTCCGGGAGCCGGCGAGAGCGGCAGCTTCGGAAAGGTGAAGAAGGAAGCTGTACAACACTGGGATTGTGTGCGCAGCTTGCCAACTGATAGGAAACAGTACTTTTGCACTCTCCTGACTTTGCCAATCACATGAACATTCGATTGGAAGCTGTTTTGGACAACTTTTCTTTTCTCCCTTCCAAACACTTGGCAGACCTCCGTGCAACGTCTAGAACACGATGGCTGATGTTTTCTGTGCTGGCACAGGTTTTCCCTGCCAGACATAGTGGGAAAGCTTTTTGCTAAGATGTAGACGAGAAGACGCGCTAAAGACGATAGTACGATGCTCTCCGGAGCTAAGAGCCGCTGCCGGGAGTCTTTCGGCAGAAGCCGCGCTAAGGAGAGCACTGTGAGCGGCACCATCGTCTTTGCGCGAAGAAGCCGCTTCTTCGTCTCCGGGAGCCGGCGAGAGCGGCAGCTTCGGAAAGGTGAAGAAGGAAGCTGTACAACACTGGGATTGTGTGCGCACCTTGCCAACTGATAGGAAACAGTACTTTTGCACACTCCTGACTTTGCCAATCACATGAACATTCGATTGGAAGCTGTTTTGGACAACTTTTCTTTACTCCCTGCCAAACACTTGGCAGACCTCCGTGCAACGTCTAGAACACGATGGCAGATGTTTTCTGTGCTGGCACAGTTTTTCCCTGCCAGACATAGTGGAAAAGCTTTTTGCTAAGATGTAGACGAGAAGACGCGCTAAAGACGATAGTACGATGCTCTCCGGAGGTAAGAGCCGCTGCCAGGCGTCTTTCGGCAGAAGCAGCACTCCGGAGAGCACTGTGAGCGGCACCATCGTCTTTGCGCGAAGAAGCCGCTTCTTCGCCTCCGGGAGCCGGCGAGAGCGGCAGCTTCGGAAAGGTGAAGAAGGAAGCTGTACAACACTGGGATTGTGTGCGCAGCTTGCCAACTGATAGGAAACAGTACTTTTGCACTCTCCTGACTTTGCCAATCACATGAACATTCGATTGGAAGCTGTTTTGGACAACTTTTCTTTTCTTCATGCCAAACACTTGGCAGACCTCCGTGCAACGTCTAGAACACGATGGCAGATGTTTTCTGTGCTGGCACAGTTTTTCCCTGCCAGACATAGTGGAAAAGCTTTTTGCTAAGATGTAGACGAGAAGACGCGCTAAAGACGATAGTATGATGCTCTCCGGAGCTAAGAGCCGCTGCCAGGCGTCTTTCGGCAGAAGCAGCACTCCGGAGAGCACTGTGAGCGGCACCATCGTCTTCGCGCGAAGAAGCCGCTTCTTCGCCTCCGGGAGCCGGCGAGAGCGGCAGCTTCGGAAAGGTGAAGAAGGAAGCTGTACAACACTGGGATTGTGTGCGCAGCTTGCCAACTGATAGAAAACAGTACTTTTGCACTCTTCTGACTTTGCCAATCACATGAACATTCGATTGGAAGCTGTTTTGGACAACTTTTCTTTACTCCCTGCCAAACACTTGGCAGACCTCCGTGCAACGTCTAGAACACGATGGCAGATGTTTTCTGTGCTGGCACAGGTTTTCCCTGCCAGACAGAGTGGAAAAGCTTTTTGCTAAGATGTAGACGAGAAGACGCGCTAAAGACGATAGTACGATGCTCTCCGGAGCTAAGAGCCGCTGCCAGGCGTCTTTCGGCAGAAGCAGCACTCCGGAGAGCACTGTGAGCGGCACCATCGTCTTCGCGCGAAGAAGCCGCTTCTTCGCCTCCGGGAGCCGGCGAGAGCGGCAGCTTCGGAAAGGTGAAGAAGGAAGCTGTACAACACTGGGATTGTGTGCGCAGCTTGCCAACTGATAGGAAACAGTACTTTTGCACTCTCCTGACTTTGCCAATCACATGAACATTCGATTGGAAGCTGTTTTGGACAACTTTTCTTTTCTTCATGCCAAACACTTGGCAGACCTCCGTGCAACGTCTAGAACACGATGGCAGATGTTTTCTGTGCTGGCACAGTTTTTCCCTGCCAGACATAGTGGAAAAGCTTTTTGCTAAGATGTAGACGAGAAGACGCGCTAAAGACGATAGTACGATGCTCTCCGGAGCTAAGAGCCGCTGCCGGGCGTCTTTCGGCAGAAGCAGCACTCCGGAGAGCACTGTGAGCGGCACCATCGTCTTCGCGCGAAGAAGCCGCTTCTTCGCCTCCGGGAGCCGGCGAGAGCGGCAGCTTCGGAAAGGTGAAGAAGGAAGCTGTACAACACTGGGATTGTGTGCGCAGCTTGCCAACTGATAGGAAACAGTACTTTTGCACTCTCCTGACTTTGCCAATCACATGAACATTCGATTGGAAGCTGTTTTGGACAACTTTTCTTTTCTTCATGCCAAACACTTGGCAGACCTCCGTGCAACGTCTAGAACACGATGGCAGATGTTTTCTGTGCTGGCACAGTTTTTCCCTGCCAGACATAGTGGAAAAGCTTTTTGCTAAGATGTAGACGAGAAGACGCGCTAAAGACGATAGTACGATGCTCTCCGGAGCTAAGAGCCGCTGCCGGGCGTCTTTCGGCAGAAGCAGCGCTAAGGAGAGCACTGTGAGCGGCACCATCGTCTTTGCGCGAAGAAGCCGCTTCTTCGGCTCCGGGAGCCGGCGAGAGCGGCAGCTTCGGAAAGGTGAAGAAGCAAGCTGTACAACACTGGGATTGTGTGCGCAGCTTGCCAACTGATAGAAAACAGTACTTTTGCACTCTCCTGACTTTGCCAATCACATGAACATTCGATTGGAAGCTGTTTTGGACAACTTTTCTTTTCTTCATGCCAAACACTTGGCAGACCTCCGTGCAACGTCTAGAACACGATGGCAGATGTTTTCTGTGCTGGCACACTTTTTCCCTGCCAGACATAGTGGAAAAGCTTTTTGCTAAGATGTAGACGAGAAGACGCGCTAAAGACGATAGTACGATGCTCTCCGGAGCTAAGAGCCGCTGCCGGGCGTCTTTCGGCAGAAGCAGCACTCCGGAGAGCACTGTGAGCGGCACCATCGTCTTCGCGCGAAGAAGCCGCTTCTTCGCCTCCGGGAGCCGGCGAGAGCGGCAGCTTCGGAAAGGTGAAGAAGGAAGCTGTACAACACTGGGATTGTGTGCGCAGCTTGCCAACTGATAGGAAACAGTACTTTTGCACTCTCCTGACTTTGCCAATCACATGAACATTCGATTGGAAGCTGTTTTGGACAACTTTTCTTTTCTTCATGCCAAACACTTGGCAGACCTCCGTGCAACGTCTAGAACACGATGGCAGATGTTTTCTGTGCTGGCACAGTTTTTCCCTGCCAGACAGAGTGGAAAAGCTTTTTGCTAAGATGTAGACGAGAAGACGCGCTAAAGACGATAGTACGATGCTCTCCGGAGCTAAGAGCCGCTGCCGGGCGTCTTTCGGCAGAAGCAGCACTTCGGAGAGCACTCTGAGCGGCACCATCGTCTTTGCGCGAAGAAGCCGCTTCTTCGGCTCCGGGAGCGGGCGAGAGCGGCAGCTTCGGAAAGGTGAAGAAGGAAGCTGTACAACACTGGGATTGTGTGCGCAGCTTGCCAACTGATAGAAAACAGTACTTTTGCACTCTCCTGACTTTGCCAATCACATGAACATTCGATTGGAAGCTGTTTTGGACAACTTTTCTTTTCTCCCTTCCAAACACTTGGCAGACCTCCGTGCAACGTCTAGAACACGATGGCAGATGTTTTCTGTGCTGGCACAGGTTTTCCCTGCCAGACATAGTGGAAAAGCTTTTTGCTAAGATGTAGACGAGAAGACGCGCTAAAGACGATAGTACGATGCTCTCCGGAGGTAAGAGCCGCTGCCGGGCGTCTTTCGGCAGAAGCCGCGCTAAGGAGAGCACTGTGAGCGGCACCATCGTCCTTGCGGGAAGAAGCCGCTTCTTCGCCTCCGGGAGCCGGCGAGAGCGGCAGCTTCGGAAAGGTGAAGAAGGAAGCTGTACAACACTGGGATTGTGTGCGCAGCTTGCCAACTGATAGGAAACAGTACTTTTGCACTCTCCTGACTTTGCCAATCACATGAACATTCGATTGGAAGCTGTTTTGGACAACTTTTCTTTTCTTCATGCCAAACACTTGGCAGACCTCCGTGCAACGTCTAGAACACGATGGCAGATGTTTTCTGTGCTGGCACAGGTTTTCCCTGCCAGACATAGTGGAAAAGCTTTTTGCTAAGATGTAGACGAGAAGACGCGCTAAAGACGATAGTACGATGCTCTCCGGAGCTAAGAGCCGCTGCCGGGCGTCTTTCGGCAGAAGCAGCACTTCGGAGAGCACTGTGAGCGGCACCATCCTCTTTGCGCGAAGAAGCCGCTTCTTCGCCTCCGGGAGCGGGCGAGAGCGGCAGCTTCGGAAAGGTGAAGAAGGAAGCTGTACAACACTGGGATTGTGTGCGCAGCTTGCCAACTGATAGAAAACAGTACTTTTGCACTCTTCTGACTTTGCCAATCACATGAACATTCGATTGGAAGCTGTTTTGGACAACTTTTCTTTTCTTCATGCCAAACACTTGGCAGACCTCCGTGCAACGTCTAGAACACAATGGCAGATATTTTCTGTGCTGGCACAGTTTTTCCCTGCCAGACATAGTGGAAAAGCTTTTTGCTAAGATGTAGACGAGAAGACGCGCTAAAGACGATAGTACGATGCTCTCCGGAGCTAAGAGCCGCTGCCGGGCGTCTTTCGGCAGAAGCCGCGCTAATGAGAGCACTGTGAGCGGCACCATCGTCTTTGCGCGAAGAAGCCGCTTCTTCGGCTCCGGGAGCCGGCGAGAGCGGCAGCTTCGGAAAGGTGAAGAAGGAAGCTGTACAACACTGGGATTGTGTGCGCAGCTTGCCAACTGATAGGAAACAGTACTTTTGCACTCTCCTGACTTTGCCAATCACATGAACATTCGATTGGAAGCTGTTTTGGACAACTTTTCTTTTCTCCCTTCCAAACACTTGGCAGACCTCCGTGCAACGTCTAGAACACGATGGCTGATGTTTTCTGTGCTGGCACAGGTTTTCCCTGCCAGACATAGTGGGAAAGCTTTTTGCTAAGATGTAGACGAGAAGACGCGCTAAAGACGATAGTACGATGCTCTCCGGAGCTAAGAGCCGCTGCCGGGAGTCTTTCGGCAGAAGCCGCGCTAAGGAGAGCACTGTGAGCGGCACCATCGTCTTTGCGCGAAGAAGCCGCTTCTTCGTCTCCGGGAGCCGGCGAGAGCGGCAGCTTCGGAAAGGTGAAGAAGGAAGCTGTACAACACTGGGATTGTGTGCGCACCTTGCCAACTGATAGGAAACAGTACTTTTGCACACTCCTGACTTTGCCAATCACATGAACATTCGATTGGAAGCTGTTTTGGACAACTTTTCTTTACTCCCTGCCAAACACTTGGCAGACCTCCGTGCAACGTCTAGAACACGATGGCAGATGTTTTCTGTGCTGGCACAGTTTTTCCCTGCCAGACATAGTGGAAAAGCTTTTTGCTAAGATGTAGACGAGAAGACGCGCTAAAGACGATAGTACGATGCTCTCCGGAGGTAAGAGCCGCTGCCAGGCGTCTTTCGGCAGAAGCAGCACTCCGGAGAGCACTGTGAGCGGCACCATCGTCTTTGCGCGAAGAAGCCGCTTCTTCGCCTCCGGGAGCCGGCGAGAGCGGCAGCTTCGGAAAGGTGAAGAAGGAAGCTGTACAACACTGGGATTGTGTGCGCAGCTTGCCAACTGATAGGAAACAGTACTTTTGCACTCTCCTGACTTTGCCAATCACATGAACATTCGATTGGAAGCTGTTTTGGACAACTTTTCTTTTCTTCATGCCAAACACTTGGCAGACCTCCGTGCAACGTCTAGAACACGATGGCAGATGTTTTCTGTGCTGGCACAGTTTTTCCCTGCCAGACATAGTGGAAAAGCTTTTTGCTAAGATGTAGACGAGAAGACGCGCTAAAGACGATAGTATGATGCTCTCCGGAGCTAAGAGCCGCTGCCAGGCGTCTTTCGGCAGAAGCAGCACTCCGGAGAGCACTGTGAGCGGCACCATCGTCTTCGCGCGAAGAAGCCGCTTCTTCGCCTCCGGGAGCCGGCGAGAGCGGCAGCTTCGGAAAGGTGAAGAAGGAAGCTGTACAACACTGGGATTGTGTGCGCAGCTTGCCAACTGATAGAAAACAGTACTTTTGCACTCTTCTGACTTTGCCAATCACATGAACATTCGATTGGAAGCTGTTTTGGACAACTTTTCTTTACTCCCTGCCAAACACTTGGCAGACCTCCGTGCAACGTCTAGAACACGATGGCAGATGTTTTCTGTGCTGGCACAGTTTTTCCCTGCCAGACATAGTGGAAAAGCTTTTTGCTAAGATGTAGACGAGAAGACGCGCTAAAGACGATAGTACGATGCTCTCCGGAGCTAAGAGCCGCTGCCAGGCGTCTTTCGGCAGAAGCAGCACTCCGGAGAGCACTGTGAGCGGCACCATCGTCTTCGCGCGAAGAAGCCGCTTCTTCGCCTCCGGGAGCCGGCGAGAGCGGCAGCTTCGGAAAGGTGAAGAAGGAAGCTGTACAACACTGGGATTGTGTGCGCAGCTTGCCAACTGATAGGAAACAGTACTTTTGCACTCTCCTGACTTTGCCAATCACATGAACATTCGATTGGAAGCTGTTTTGGACAACTTTTCTTTTCTTCATGCCAAACACTTGGCAGACCTCCGTGCAACGTCTAGAACACGATGGCAGATGTTTTCTGTGCTGGCACAGTTTTTCCCTGCCAGACATAGTGGAAAAGCTTTTTGCTAAGATGTAGACGAGAAGACGCGCTAAAGACGATAGTACGATGCTCTCCGGAGCTAAGAGCCGCTGCCGGGCGTCTTTCGGCAGAAGCAGCACTCCGGAGAGCACTGTGAGCGGCACCATCGTCTTCGCGCGAAGAAGCCGCTTCTTCGCCTCCGGGAGCCGGCGAGAGCGGCAGCTTCGGAAAGGTGAAGAAGGAAGCTGTACAACACTGGGATTGTGTGCGCAGCTTGCCAACTGATAGGAAACAGTACTTTTGCACTCTCCTGACTTTGCCAATCACATGAACATTCGATTGGAAGCTGTTTTGGACAACTTTTCTTTTCTTCATGCCAAACACTTGGCAGACCTCCGTGCAACGTCTAGAACACGATGGCAGATGTTTTCTGTGCTGGCACAGTTTTTCCCTGCCAGACATAGTGGAAAAGCTTTTTGCTAAGATGTAGACGAGAAGACGCGCTAAAGACGATAGTACGATGCTCTCCGGAGCTAAGAGCCGCTGCCGGGCGTCTTTCGGCAGAAGCAGCGCTAAGGAGAGCACTGTGAGCGGCACCATCGTCTTTGCGCGAAGAAGCCGCTTCTTCGGCTCCGGGAGCCGGCGAGAGCGGCAGCTTCGGAAAGGTGAAGAAGCAAGCTGTACAACACTGGGATTGTGTGCGCAGCTTGCCAACTGATAGAAAACAGTACTTTTGCACTCTCCTGACTTTGCCAATCACATGAACATTCGATTGGAAGCTGTTTTGGACAACTTTTCTTTTCTTCATGCCAAACACTTGGCAGACCTCCGTGCAACGTCTAGAACACGATGGCAGATGTTTTCTGTGCTGGCACACTTTTTCCCTGCCAGACATAGTGGAAAATCTTTTTGCTAAGATGTAGACGAGAAGACGCGCTAAAGACGATAGTACGATGCTCTCCGGAGCTAAGAGCCGCTGCCGGGCGTCTTTCGGCAGAAGCAGCACTCCGGAGAGCACTGTGAGCGGCACCATCGTCTTCGCGCGAAGAAGCCGCTTCTTCGCCTCCGGGAGCCGGCGAGAGCGGCAGCTTCGGAAAGGTGAAGAAGGAAGCTGTACAACACTGGGATTGTGTGCGCAGCTTGCCAACTGATAGGAAACAGTACTTTTGCACTCTCCTGACTTTGCCAATCACATGAACATTCGATTGGAAGCTGTTTTGGACAACTTTTCTTTTCTTCATGCCAAACACTTGGCAGACCTCCGTGCAACGTCTAGAACACGATGGCAGATGTTTTCTGTGCTGGCACAGTTTTTCCCTGCCAGACAGAGTGGAAAAGCTTTTTGCTAAGATGTAGACGAGAAGACGCGCTAAAGACGATAGTACGATGCTCTCCGGAGCTAAGAGCCGCTGCCGGGCGTCTTTCGGCAGAAGCAGCACTTCGGAGAGCACTCTGAGCGGCACCATCGTCTTTGCGCGAAGAAGCCGCTTCTTCGGCTCCGGGAGCGGGCGAGAGCGGCAGCTTCGGAAAGGTGAAGAAGGAAGCTGTACAACACTGGGATTGTGTGCGCAGCTTGCCAACTGATAGAAAACAGTACTTTTGCACTCTCCTGACTTTGCCAATCACATGAACATTCGATTGGAAGCTGTTTTGGACAACTTTTCTTTTCTCCCTTCCAAACACTTGGCAGACCTCCGTGCAACGTCTAGAACACGATGGCAGATGTTTTCTGTGCTGGCACAGTTTTTCCCTGCCAGACATAGTGGAAAAGCTTTTTGCTAAGATGTAGACGAGAAGACGCGCTAAAGACGATAGTACGATGCTCTCCGGAGCTAAGAGCCGCTGCCGGGCGTCTTTCGGCAGAAGCAGCGCTAAGGAGAGCACTGTGAGCGGCACCATCGTCCTTGCGGGAAGAAGCCGCTTCTTCGCCTCCGGGAGCCGGCGAGAGCGGCAGCTTCGGAAAGGTGAAGAAGGAAGCTGTACAACACTGGGATTGTGTGCGCAGCTTGCCAACTGATAGAAAACAGTACTTTTGCACTCTCCTGACTTTGCCAATCACATGAACATTCGATTGGAAGCTGTTTTGGACAACTTTTCTTTTCTCCCTTCCAAACACTTGGCAGACCTCCGTGCAACGTCTAGAACACGATGGCAGATGTTTTCTGTGCTGGCACAGTTTTTCCCTGCCAGACATAGTGGAAAAGCTTTTTGCTAAGATGTAGACGAGAAGACGCGCTAAAGACGATAGTACGATGCTCTCCGGAGCTAAGAGCCGCTGCCGGGCGTCTTTCGGCAGAAGCAGCGCTAAGGAGAGCACTGTGAGCGGCACCATCGTCCTTGCGGGAAGAAGCCGCTTCTTCGCCTCCGGGAGCCGGCGAGAGCGGCAGCTTCGGAAAGGTGAAGAAGGAAGCTGTACAACACTGGGATTGTGTGCGCAGCTTGCCAACTGATAGAAAACAGTACTTTTGCACTCTCCTGACTTTGCCAATCACATGAACATTCGATTGGAAGCTGTTTTGGACAACTTTTCTTTTCTTCATGCCAAACACTTGGCAGACCTCCGTGCAACGTCTAGAACACGATGGCAGATGTTTTCTGTGCTGGCACACTTTTTCCCTGCCAGACATAGTGGAAAAGCTTTTTGCTAAGATGTAGACGAGAAGACGCGCTAAAGACGATAGTACGATGCTCTCCGGAGCTAAGAGCCGCTGCCGGGCGTCTTTCGGCAGAAGCAGCACTCCGGAGAGCACTGTGAGCGGCACCATCGTCTTCGCGCGAAGAAGCCGCTTCTTCGCCTCCGGGAGCCGGCGAGAGCGGCAGCTTCGGAAAGGTGAAGAAGGAAGCTGTACAACACTGGGATTGTGTGCGCAGCTTGCCAACTGATAGGAAACAGTACTTTTGCACTCTCCTGACTTTGCCAATCACATGAACATTCGATTGGAAGCTGTTTTGGACAACTTTTCTTTTCTTCATGCCAAACACTTGGCAGACCTCCGTGCAACGTCTAGAACACGATGGCAGATGTTTTCTGTGCTGGCACAGTTTTTCCCTGCCAGACAGAGTGGAAAAGCTTTTTGCTAAGATGTAGACGAGAAGACGCGCTAAAGACGATAGTACGATGCTCTCCGGAGCTAAGAGCCGCTGCCGGGCGTCTTTCGGCAGAAGCAGCACTTCGGAGAGCACTCTGAGCGGCACCATCGTCTTTGCGCGAAGAAGCCGCTTCTTCGGCTCCGGGAGCGGGCGAGAGCGGCAGCTTCGGAAAGGTGAAGAAGGAAGCTGTACAACACTGGGATTGTGTGCGCAGCTTGCCAACTGATAGAAAACAGTACTTTTGCACTCTCCTGACTTTGCCAATCACATGAACATTCGATTGGAAGCTGTTTTGGACAACTTTTCTTTTCTCCCTTCCAAACACTTGGCAGACCTCCGTGCAACGTCTAGAACACGATGGCAGATGTTTTCTGTGCTGGCACAGTTTTTCCCTGCCAGACATAGTGGAAAAGCTTTTTGCTAAGATGTAGACGAGAAGACGCGCTAAAGACGATAGTACGATGCTCTCCGGAGCTAAGAGCCGCTGCCGGGCGTCTTTCGGCAGAAGCAGCGCTAAGGAGAGCACTGTGAGCGGCACAATCGTCTTTGCGCGAAGAAGCCGCTTCTTCGGCTCCGGGAGCCGGCGAGAGCGGCAGCTTCGGAAAGGTGAAGAAGGAAGCTGTACAACACTGGGATTGTGTGCGCAGCTTGCCAACTGATAGAAAACAGTACTTTTGCACTCTCCTGACTTTGCCAATCACATGAACATTCGATTGGAAGCTGTTTTGGACAACTTTTCTTTTCTTCATGCCAAACACTTGGCAGACCTCCGTGCAACGTCTAGAACACGATGGCAGATGTTTTCTGTGCTGGCACAGGTTTTCCCTGCCAGACATAGTGGAAAAGCTTTTTGCTAAGATGTAGACGAGAAGACGCGCTAAAGACGATAGTACGATGCTCTCCGGAGCTAAGAGCCGCTGCCGGGCGTCTTTCGGCAGAAGCAGCACTTCGGAGAGCACTGTGAGCGGCACCATCGTCTTTGCGCGAAGAAGCCGCTTCTTCGCCTCCGGGAGCGGGCGAGAGCGGCAGCTTCGGAAAGGTGAAGAAGGAAGCTGTACAACACTGGGATTGTGTGCGCAGCTTGCCAACTGATAGAAAACAGTACTTTTGCACTCTTCTGACTTTGCCAATCACATGAACATTCGATTGGAAGCTGTTTTGGACAACTTTTCTTTTCTTCATGCCAAACACTTGGCAGACCTCCGTGCAACGTCTAGAACACAATGGCAGATATTTTCTGTGCTGGCACAGTTTTTCCCTGCCAGACATAGTGGAAAAGCTTTTTGCTAAGATGTAGACGAGAAGACGCGCTAAAGACGATAGTACGATGCTCTCCGGAGCTAAGAGCCGCTGCCGGGCGTCTTTCGGCAGAAGCAGCACTCCGGAGAGCACTGTGAGCGGCACCATCGTCTTCGCGCGAAGAAGCCGCTTCTTCGCCTCCGGGAGCCGGCGAGAGCGGCAGCTTCGGAAAGGTGAAGAAGGAAGCTGTACAACACTGGGATTGTGTGCGCAGCTTGCCAACTGATAGGAAACAGTACTTTTGCACTCTCCTGACTTTGCCAATCACATGAACATTCGATTGGAAGCTGTTTTGGACAACTTTTCTTTTCTTCATGCCAAACACTTGGCAGACCTCCGTGCAACGTCTAGAACACGATGGCAGATGTTTTCTGTGCTGGCACAGTTTTTCCCTGCCAGACATAGTGGAAAAGCTTTTTGCTAAGATGTAGACGAGAAGACGCGCTAAAGACGATAGTACGATGCTCTCCGGAGCTAAGAGCCGCTGCCGGGCGTCTTTCGGCAGAAGCAGCGCTAAGGAGAGCACTGTGAGCGGCACCATCGTCTTTGCGCGAAGAAGCCGCTTCTTCGGCTCCGGGAGCCGGCGAGAGCGGCAGCTTCGGAAAGGTGAAGAAGCAAGCTGTACAACACTGGGATTGTGTGCGCAGCTTGCCAACTGATAGAAAACAGTACTTTTGCACTCTCCTGACTTTGCCAATCACATGAACATTCGATTGGAAGCTGTTTTGGACAACTTTTCTTTTCTTCATGCCAAACACTTGGCAGACCTCCGTGCAACGTCTAGAACACGATGGCAGATGTTTTCTGTGCTGGCACACTTTTTCCCTGCCAGACATAGTGGAAAAGCTTTTTGCTAAGATGTAGACGAGAAGACGCGCTAAAGACGATAGTACGATGCTCTCCGGAGCTAAGAGCCGCTGCCGGGCGTCTTTCGGCAGAAGCAGCACTCCGGAGAGCACTGTGAGCGGCACCATCGTCTTCGCGCGAAGAAGCCGCTTCTTCGCCTCCGGGAGCCGGCGAGAGCGGCAGCTTCGGAAAGGTGAAGAAGGAAGCTGTACAACACTGGGATTGTGTGCGCAGCTTGCCAACTGATAGGAAACAGTACTTTTGCACTCTCCTGACTTTGCCAATCACATGAACATTCGATTGGAAGCTGTTTTGGACAACTTTTCTTTTCTCCCTGCCAAACACTTGGCAGACCTCCGTGCAACGTCTAGAACACGATGGCAGATGTTTTCTGTGCTGGCACAGTTTTTCCCTGCCAGACAGAGTGGAAAAGCTTTTTGCTAAGATGTAGACGAGAAGACGCGCTAAAGACGATAGTACGATGCTCTCCGGAGCTAAGAGCCGCTGCCGGGCGTCTTTCGGCAGAAGCAGCACTTCGGAGAGCACTCTGAGCGGCACCATCGTCTTTGCGCGAAGAAGCCGCTTCTTCGGCTCCGGGAGCGGGCGAGAGCGGCAGCTTCGGAAAGGTGAAGAAGGAAGCTGTACAACACTGGGATTGTGTGCGCAGCTTGCCAACTGATAGAAAACAGTACTTTTGCACTCTCCTGACTTTGCCAATCACATGAACATTCGATTGGAAGCTGTTTTGGACAACTTTTCTTTTCTCCCTTCCAAACACTTGGCAGACCTCCGTGCAACGTCTAGAACACGATGGCAGATGTTTTCTGTGCTGGCACAGGTTTTCCCTGCCAGACATAGTGGAAAAGCTTTTTGCTAAGATGTAGACGAGAAGACGCGCTAAAGACGATAGTACGATGCTCTCCGGAGGTAAGAGCCGCTGCCGGGCGTCTTTCGGCAGAAGCCGCGCTAAGGAGAGCACTGTGAGCGGCACCATCGTCCTTGCGGGAAGAAGCCGCTTCTTCGCCTCCGGGAGCCGGCGAGAGCGGCAGCTTCGGAAAGGTGAAGAAGGAAGCTGTACAACACTGGGATTGTGTGCGCAGCTTGCCAACTGATAGGAAACAGTACTTTTGCACTCTCCTGACTTTGCCAATCACATGAACATTCGATTGGAAGCTGTTTTGGACAACTTTTCTTTTCTTCATGCCAAACACTTGGCAGACCTCCGTGCAACGTCTAGAACACGATGGCAGATGTTTTCTGTGCTGGCACAGGTTTTCCCTGCCAGACATAGTGGAAAAGCTTTTTGCTAAGATGTAGACGAGAAGACGCGCTAAAGACGATAGTACGATGCTCTCCGGAGCTAAGAGCCGCTGCCGGGCGTCTTTCGGCAGAAGCAGCACTTCGGAGAGCACTGTGAGCGGCACCATCGTCTTTGCGCGAAGAAGCCGCTTCTTCGCCTCCGGGAGCGGGCGAGAGCGGCAGCTTCGGAAAGGTGAAGAAGCAAGCTGTACAACACTGGGATTGTGTGCGCAGCTTGCCAACTGATAGAAAACAGTACTTTTGCACTCTTCTGACTTTGCCAATCACATGAACATTCGATTGGAAGCTGTTTTGGACAACTTTTCTTTTCTTCATGCCAAACACTTGGCAGACCTCCGTGCAACGTCTAGAACACAATGGCAGATATTTTCTGTGCTGGCACAGGTTTTCCCTGCCAGACATAGTGGGAAAGCTTTTTGCTAAGATGTAGACGAGAAGACACGCTAAAGACGATAGTACGATGCTCTCCGGAGCTAAGAGCCGCTGCCGGGAGTCTTTCGGCAGAAGCCGCGCTAAGGAGAGCACTGTGAGCGGCACCATCGTCTTTGTGCGAAGAAGCCGCTTCTTCGTCTCCGGGAGCCGGCGAGAGCGGCAGCTTCGGAAAGGTGAAGAAGGAAGCTGTACAACACTGGGATTGTGTGCGCAGCTTGCCAACTGATAGAAAACAGTACTTTTGCACTCTCCTGACTTTGCCAATCACATGAACATTCGATTGGAAGCTGTTTTGGACAACTTTTCTTTACTCCCTGCCAAACACTTGGCAGACCTCCGTGCAACGTCTAGAACACGATGGCAGATGTTTTCTGTGCTGGCACAGTTTTTCCCTGCCAGACATAGTGGAAAAGCTTTTTGCTAAGATGTAGACGAGAAGACGCGCTAAAGACGATAGTACGATGCTCTCCGGAGCTAAGAGCCGCTGCCGGGCGTCTTTCGGCAGAAGCAGCGCTAAGGAGAGCACTGTGAGCGGCACCATCGTCCTTGCGGGAAGAAGCCGCTTCTTCGCCTCCGGGAGCCGGCGAGAGCGGCAGCTTCGGAAAGGTGAAGAAGGAAGCTGTACAACACTGGGATTGTGTGCGCAGCTTGCCAACTGATAGAAAACAGTACTTTTGCACTCTCCTGACTTTGCCAATCACATGAACATTCGATTGGAAGCTGTTTTGGACAACTTTTCTTTTCTTCATGCCAAACACTTGGCAGACCTCCGTGCAACGTCTAGAACACGATGGCAGATGTTTTCTGTGCTGGCACAGTTTTTCCCTGCCAGACATAGTGGAAAAGCTTTTTGCTAAGATGTAGACGAGAAGACGCGCTAAAGACGATAGTACGATGCTCTCCGGAGCTAAGAGCCACTGCCAGGCGTCTTTCGGCAGAAGCGGCACTCCGGAGAGCACTGTGAGCGGCACCATCGTCTTTGCGCGAAGAAGCCGCTTCTTCGCCTCCGGGAGCCGGCGAGAGCGGCAGCTTCGGAAAGGTGAAGAAGGAAGCTGTACAACACTGGGATTGTGTGCGCAGCTTGCCAACTGATAGGAAACAGTACTTTTGCACTCTCCTGACTTTGCCAATCACATGAACATTCGATTGGAAGCTGTTTTGGACAACTTTTCTTTTCTTCATGCCAAACACTTGGCAGACCTCCGTGCAACGTCTAGAACACGATGGCAGATGTTTTCTGTGCTGGCACAGTTTTTCCCTGCCAGACATAGTGGAAAAGCTTTTTGCTAAGATGTAGATGAGAAGACGCGCTAAAGACGATAGTATGATGCTCTCCGGAGCTAAGAGCCGCTGCCAGGCGTCTTTCGGCAGAAGCAGCACTCCGGAGAGCACTGTGAGCGGCACCATCGTCTTTGCGCGAAGAAGCCGCTTCTTCGCCTCCGGGAGCCGGCGAGAGCGGCAGCTTCGGAAAGGTGAAGAAGGAAGCTGTACAACACTGGGATTGTGTGCGCAGCTTGCCAACTGATAGAAAACAGTACTTTTGCACTCTTCTGACTTTGCCAATCACATGAACATTCGATTGGAAGCTGTTTTGGACAACTTTTCTTTTCTCCCTTCCAAACACTTGGCAGACCTCCGTGCAACGTCTAGAACACGATGGCAGATGTTTTCTGTGCTGGCACAGTTTTTCCCTGCCAGACATAGTGGAAAAGCTTTTTGCTAAGATGTAGACGAGAAGACGCGCTAAAGACGATAGTACGATGCTCTCCGGAGCTAAGAGCCGCTGCCGGGAGTCTTTCGGCAGAAGCCGCGCTAAGGAGAGCACTGTGAGCGGCACCATCGTCTTTCTGCGAAGAAGCCGCTTCTTCGTATCCGGGAGCCGGCGAGAGCGGCAGCTTCGGAAAGGTGAAGAAGGAAGCTGTACAACACTGGGATTGTGTGCGCAGCTTGCCAACTGATAGGAAACAGTACTTTTGCACTCTCCTGACTTTGCCAATCACATGAACATTCGATTGGAAGCTGTTTTGGACAACTTTTCTTTTCTTCATGCCAAACACTTGGCAGACCTCCGTGCAACGTCTAGAACACGATGGCTGATGTTTTCTGTGCTGGCACAGGTTTTCCCTGCCAGACATAGTGGAAAAGCTTTTTGCTAAGATGTAGACGAGAAGACGCGCTAAAGACGATAGTACGATGCTCTCCGGAGCTAAGAGCCGCTGCCGGGCGTCTTTCGGCAGAAGCAGCACTCCGGAGAGCACTGTGAGCGGCACCATCGTCTTTGCGCGAAGAAGCCGCTTCTTCGCCTCCGGGAGCCGGCGAGAGCGGCAGCTTCGGAAAGGTGAAGAAGGAAGCTGTACAACACTGGGATTGTGTGCGCACCTTGCCAACTGATAGAAAACAGTACTTTTGCACTCTTCTGACTTTGCCAATCACATGAACCTTCGATTGGAAGCTGTTTTGGACAACTTTTCTTTTCTTCATGCCAAACACTTGGCAGACCTCCGTGCAACGTCTAGAACACGATGGCAGATGTTTTCTGTGCTGGCACAGTTTTTCCCTGCCAGACATAGTGGAAAAGCTTTTTGCTAAGATGTAGACGAGAAGACGCGCTAAAGACGATAGTACGATGCTCTCCGGAGCTAAGAGCCGCTGCCGGGCGTCTTTCGGCAGAAGCAGCACTCCGGAGAGCACTGTGAGCGGCACCATCGTCTTCGCGCGAAGAAGCCGCTTCTTCGCATCCGGGAGCCGGCGAGAGCGGCAGCTTCGGAAAGGTGAAGAAGGAAGCTGTACAACACTGGGATTGTGTGCGCAGCTTGCCAACTGATAGGAAACAGTACTTTTGCACTCTCCTGACTTTGCCAATCACATGAACATTCGATTGGAAGCTGTTTTGGACAACTTTTCTTTTCTTCATGCCAAACACTTGGCAGACCTCCGTGCAACGTCTAGAACACGATGGCAGATGTTTTCTGTGCTGGCACAGTTTTTCCCTGCCAGACATAGTGGAAAAGCTTTTTGCTAAGATGTAGACGAGAAGACGCGCTAAAGACGATAGTACGATGCTCTCCGGAGCTAAGAGCCGCTGCCGGGCGTCTTTCGGCAGAAGCAGCACTCCGGAGAGCACTGTGAGCGGCACCATCGTCTTTGCGGGAAGAAGCCGCTTCTTCGGCTCCGGGAGCCGGCGAGAGCGGCAGCTTCGGAAAGGTGAAGAAGGAAGCTGTACAACACTGGGATTGTGTGTGCAGCTTGCCAACTGATAGGAAACAGTACTTTTGCACTCTCCTGACTTTGCCAATCACATGAACATTCGATTGGAAGCTGTTTTGGACAACTTTTCTTTTCTCCCTGCCAAACACTTGGCAGACCTCCGTGCAACGTCTAGAACACGATGGCTGATGTTTTCTGTGCTGGCACAGGTTTTCCCTGCCAGACATAGTGGAAAAGCTTTTTGCTAAGATGTAGACGAGAAGACGCGCTAAAGACGATAGTACGATGCTCTCCAGAGCTAAGAGCCGCTGCCGGGCGTCTTTCGGCAGAAGCAGCGCTAAGGAGAGCACTGTGAGCGGCACCATCGTCTTTGCGCGAAGAAGCCGCTTCTTCGGCTCCGGGAGCCGGCGAGAGCGGCAGCTTCGGAAAGGTGAAGAAGCAAGATGTACAACACTGGGATTGTGTGCGCAGCTTGCCAACTGATAGGAAACAGTACTTTTGCACTCTCCTGACTTTGCCAATCACATGAACATTCGATTGGAAGCTGTTTTGGACAACTTTTCTTTTCTTCATGCCAAACACTTGGCAGACCTCCGTGCAACGTCTAGAACACGATGGCAGATGTTTTCTGTGCTGGCACAGGTTTTCCCTGCCAGACATAGTGGAAAAGCTTTTTGCTAAGATGTAGACGAGAAGACGCGTTAAAGACGATAGTACGATGCTCTCCAGAGCTAAGAGCCGCTGCCGGGCGTCTTTCGGCAGAAGCAGCGCTAAGGAGAGCACTGTGAGCGGCACCATCGTCTTTGCGCGAAGAAGCCGCTTCTTCGGCTCCGGGAGCCGGCGAGAGCGGCAGCTTCGGAAAGGTGAAGAAGGAAGCTGTACAACACTGGGATTGTGTGCGCAGCTTGCCAACTGATAGAAAACAGTACTTTTGCACTCTCCTGACTTTGCCAATCACATGAACATTCGATTGGAAGCTGTTTTGGACAACTTTTCTTTTCTTCATGCCAAACACTTGGCAGACCTCCGTGCAACGTCTAGAACACGATGGCAGATGTTTTCTGTGCTGGCACAGTTTTTCCCTGCCAGACATAGTGGAAAAGCTTTTTGCTAAGATGTAGACGAGAAGACGCGCTAAAGACGATAGTACGATGCTCTCCGGAGCTAAGAGCCGCTGCCAGGCGTCTTTCGGCAGAAGCAGCACTCCGGAGAGCACTGTGAGCGGCACCATCGTCTTTGCGCGAAGAAGCCGCTTCTTCGGCTCCGGGAGCCGGCGAGAGCGGCAGCTTCGGAAAGGTGAAGAAGGAAGCTGTACAACACTGGGATTGTGTGCGCAGCTTGCCAACTGATAGGAAACAGTACTTTTGCACTCTCCTGACTTTGCCAATCACATGAACATTCGATTGGAAGCTGTTTTGGACAACTTTTCTTTTCTTCATGCCAAACACTTGGCAGACCTCCGTGCAACGTCTAGAACACGATGGCAGATGTTTTCTGTGCTGGCACAGGTTTTCCCTGCCAGACATAGTGGAAAAGCTTTTTGCTAAGATGTAGACGAGAAGACGCGCTAAAGACGATAGTATGATGCTCTCCGGAGCTAAGAGCCGCTGCCAGGCGTCTTTCGGCAGAAGCAGCACTCCGGAGAGCACTGTGAGCGGCACCATCGTCTTTGCGCGAAGAAGCCGCTTCTTCGCCTCCGGGAGCCGGCGAGAGCGGCAGCTTCGGAAAGGTGAAGAAGGAAGCTGTACAACACTGGGATTGTGTGCGCACCTTGCCAACTGATAGAAAACAGTACTTTTGCACTCTTCTGACTTTGCCAATCACATGAACATTCGATTGGAAGCTGTTTTGGACAACTTTTCTTTTCTTCATGCCAAACACTTGGCAGACCTCCGTGCAACGTCTAGAACACGATGGCAGATGTTTTCTGTGCTGGCACAGTTTTTCCCTGCCAGACATAGTGGAAAAGCTTTTTGCTAAGATGTAGAAGAGAAGACGCGCTAAAGACGATAGTACGATGCTCTCCGGAGCTAAGAGCCGCTGCCAGGCGTCTTTCGGCAGAAGCAGCACTCCGGAGAGCACTGTGAGCGGCACCATCGTCTTCGCGCGAAGAAGCCGCTTCTTCGCCTCCGGGAGCCGACGAGAGCGGCAGCTTCGGAAAGGTGAAGAAGGAAGCTGTACAACACTGGGATTGTGTGCGCAGCTTGCCAACTGATAGGAAACAGTACTTTTGCACTCTCCTGACTTTGCCAATCACATGAACATTCGATTGGAAGCTGTTTTGGACAACTTTTCTTTTCTTCATGCCAAACACTTGGCAGACCTCCGTGCAACGTCTAGAACACGATGGCAGATGTTTTCTGTGCTGGCACAGTTTTTCCCTGCCAGACATAGTGGAAAAGCTTTTTGCTAAGATGTAGACGAGAAGACGCGCTAAAGACGATAGTACGATGCTCTCCGGAGCTAAGAGCCGCTGCCAGGCGTCTTTCGGCAGAAGCAGCACTCCGGAGAGCACTGTGAGCGGCACCATCGTCTTTGCGGGAAGAAGCCGCTTCTTCGGCTCCGGGAGCCGGCGAGAGCGGCAGCTTCGGAAAGGTGAAGAAGGAAGCTGTACAACACTGGGATTGTGTGCGCAGCTTGCCAACTGATAGGAAACAGTACTTTTGCACTCTCCTGACTTTGCCAATCACATGAACATTCGATTGGAAGCTGTTTTGGACAACTTTTCTTTTCTCCCTGCCAAACACTTGGCAGACCTCCGTGCAACGTCTAGAACACGATGGCTGATGTTTTCTGTGCTGGCACAGGTTTTCCCTGCCAGACATAGTGGGAAAGCTTTTTGCTAAGATGTAGACGAGAAGACACGCTAAAGACGATAGTACGATGCTCTCCGGAGCTAAGAGCCGCTGCCGGGAGTCTTTCGGCAGAAGCCGCGCTAAGGAGAGCACTGTGAGCGGCACCATCGTCTTTGTGCGAAGAAGCCGCTTCTTCGTCTCCGGGAGCCGGCGAGAGCGGCAGCTTCGGAAAGGTGAAGAAGGAAGCTGTACAACACTGGGATTGTGTGCGCAGCTTGCCAACTGATAGAAAACAGTACTTTTGCACTCTCCTGACTTTGCCAATCACATGAACATTCGATTGGAAGCTGTTTTGGACAACTTTTCTTTACTCCCTGCCAAACACTTGGCAGACCTCCGTGCAACGTCTAGAACACGATGGCAGATGTTTTCTGTGCTGGCACAGTTTTTCCCTGCCAGACATAGTGGAAAAGCTTTTTGCTAAGATGTAGACGAGAAGACGCGCTAAAGACGATAGTACGATGCTCTCCGGAGCTAAGAGCCGCTGCCGGGCGTCTTTCGGCAGAAGCAGCGCTAAGGAGAGCACTGTGAGCGGCACCATCGTCCTTGCGGGAAGAAGCCGCTTCTTCGCCTCCGGGAGCCGGCGAGAGCGGCAGCTTCGGAAAGGTGAAGAAGGAAGCTGTACAACACTGGGATTGTGTGCGCAGCTTGCCAACTGATAGAAAACAGTACTTTTGCACTCTCCTGACTTTGCCAATCACATGAACATTCGATTGGAAGCTGTTTTGGACAACTTTTCTTTTCTTCATGCCAAACACTTGGCAGACCTCCGTGCAACGTCTAGAACACGATGGCAGATGTTTTCTGTGCTGGCACAGTTTTTCCCTGCCAGACATAGTGGAAAAGCTTTTTGCTAAGATGTAGACGAGAAGACGCGCTAAAGACGATAGTACGATGCTCTCCGGAGCTAAGAGCCACTGCCAGGCGTCTTTCGGCAGAAGCGGCACTCCGGAGAGCACTGTGAGCGGCACCATCGTCTTTGCGCGAAGAAGCCGCTTCTTCGCCTCCGGGAGCCGGCGAGAGCGGCAGCTTCGGAAAGGTGAAGAAGGAAGCTGTACAACACTGGGATTGTGTGCGCAGCTTGCCAACTGATAGGAAACAGTACTTTTGCACTCTCCTGACTTTGCCAATCACATGAACATTCGATTGGAAGCTGTTTTGGACAACTTTTCTTTTCTTCATGCCAAACACTTGGCAGACCTCCGTGCAACGTCTAGAACACGATGGCAGATGTTTTCTGTGCTGGCACAGTTTTTCCCTGCCAGACATAGTGGAAAAGCTTTTTGCTAAGATGTAGACGAGAAGACGCGCTAAAGACGATAGTACGATGCTCTCCGGAGCTAAGAGCCGCTGCCGGGCGTCTTTCGGCAGAAGCAGCACTCCGGAGAGCACTGTGAGCGGCACCATCGTCTTTGCGCGAAGAAGCCGCTTCTTCGCCTCCGGGAGCCGGCGAGAGCGGCAGCTTCGGAAAGGTGAAGAAGGAAGCTGTACAACACTGGGATTGTGTGCGCACCTTGCCAACTGATAGAAAACAGTACTTTTGCACTCTTCTGACTTTGCCAATCACATGAACCTTCGATTGGAAGCTGTTTTGGACAACTTTTCTTTTCTTCATGCCAAACACTTGGCAGACCTCCGTGCAACGTCTAGAACACGATGGCAGATGTTTTCTGTGCTGGCACAGTTTTTCCCTGCCAGACATAGTGGAAAAGCTTTTTGCTAAGATGTAGACGAGAAGACGCGCTAAAGACGATAGTACGATGCTCTCCGGAGCTAAGAGCCGCTGCCGGGCGTCTTTCGGCAGAAGCAGCACTCCGGAGAGCACTGTGAGCGGCACCATCGTCTTCGCGCGAAGAAGCCGCTTCTTCGCATCCGGGAGCCGGCGAGAGCGGCAGCTTCGGAAAGGTGAAGAAGGAAGCTGTACAACACTGGGATTGTGTGCGCAGCTTGCCAACTGATAGGAAACAGTACTTTTGCACTCTCCTGACTTTGCCAATCACATGAACATTCGATTGGAAGCTGTTTTGGACAACTTTTCTTTTCTTCATGCCAAACACTTGGCAGACCTCCGTGCAACGTCTAGAACACGATGGCAGATGTTTTCTGTGCTGGCACAGTTTTTCCCTGCCAGACATAGTGGAAAAGCTTTTTGCTAAGATGTAGACGAGAAGACGCGCTAAAGACGATAGTACGATGCTCTCCGGAGCTAAGAGCCGCTGCCGGGCGTCTTTCGGCAGAAGCAGCACTCCGGAGAGCACTGTGAGCGGCACCATCGTCTTTGCGGGAAGAAGCCGCTTCTTCGGCTCCGGGAGCCGGCGAGAGCGGCAGCTTCGGAAAGGTGAAGAAGGAAGCTGTACAACACTGGGATTGTGTGCGCAGCTTGCCAACTGATAGGAAACAGTACTTTTGCACTCTCCTGACTTTGCCAATCACATGAACATTCGATTGGAAGCTGTTTTGGACAACTTTTCTTTTCTCCCTGCCAAACACTTGGCAGACCTCCGTGCAACGTCTAGAACACGATGGCTGATGTTTTCTGTGCTGGCACAGGTTTTCCCTGCCAGACATAGTGGAAAAGCTTTTTGCTAAGATGTAGACGAGAAGACGCGCTAAAGACGATAGTACGATGCTCTCCAGAGCTAAGAGCCGCTGCCGGGCGTCTTTCGGCAGAAGCAGCGCTAAGGAGAGCACTGTGAGCGGCACCATCGTCTTTGCGCGAAGAAGCCGCTTCTTCGCCTCCGGGAGCCGGCGAGAGCGGCAGCTTCGGAAAGGTGAAGAAGGAAGCTGTACAACACTGGGATTGTGTGCGCACCTTGCCAACTGATAGAAAACAGTACTTTTGCACTCTTCTGACTTTGCCAATCACATGAACCTTCGATTGGAAGCTGTTTTGGACAACTTTTCTTTTCTTCATGCCAAACACTTGGCAGACCTCCGTGCAACGTCTAGAACACGATGGCAGATGTTTTCTGTGCTGGCACAGTTTTTCCCTGCCAGACATAGTGGAAAAGCTTTTTGCTAAGATGTAGACGAGAAGACGCGCTAAAGACGATAGTACGATGCTCTCCGGAGCTAAGAGCCGCTGCCGGGCGTCTTTCAGCAGAAGCAGCACTCCGGAGAGCACTGTGAGCGGCACCATCGTCTTCGCGCGAAGAAGCCGCTTCTTCGCATCCGGGAGCCGGCGAGAGCGGCAGCTTCGGAAAGGTGAAGAAGGAAGCTGTACAACACTGGGATTGTGTGCGCAGCTTGCCAACTGATAGGAAACAGTACTTTTGCACTCTCCTGACTTTGCCAATCACATGAACATTCGATTGGAAGCTGTTTTGGACAACTTTTCTTTTCTTCATGCCAAACACTTGGCAGACCTCCGTGCAACGTCTAGAACACGATGGCAGATGTTTTCTGTGCTGGCACAGTTTTTCCCTGCCAGACATAGTGGAAAAGCTTTTTGCTAAGATGTAGACGAGAAGACGCGCTAAAGACGATAGTACGATGCTCTCCGGAGCTAAGAGCCGCTGCCGGGCGTCTTTCGGCAGAAGCAGCACTCCGGAGAGCACTGTGAGCGGCACCATCGTCTTTGCGGGAAGAAGCCGCTTCTTCGGCTCCGGGAGCCGGCGAGAGCGGCAGCTTCGGAAAGGTGAAGAAGGAAGCTGTACAACACTGGGATTGTGTGCGCAGCTTGCCAACTGATAGGAAACAGTACTTTTGCACTCTCCTGACTTTGCCAATCACATGAACATTCGATTGGAAGCTGTTTTGGACAACTTTTCTTTTCTCCCTGCCAAACACTTGGCAGACCTCCGTGCAACGTCTAGAACACGATGGCTGATGTTTTCTGTGCTGGCACAGGTTTTCCCTGCCAGACATAGTGGAAAAGCTTTTTGCTAAGATGTAGACGAGAAGACGCGCTAAAGACGATAGTACGATGCTCTCCAGAGCTAAGAGCCGCTGCCGGGCGTCTTTCGGCAGAAGCAGCGCTAAGGAGAGCACTGTGAGCGGCACCATCGTCTTTGCGCGAAGAAGCCGCTTCTTCGGCTCCGGGAGCCGGCGAGAGCGGCAGCTTCGGAAAGGTGAAGAAGCAAGATGTACAACACTGGGATTGTGTGCGCAGCTTGCCAACTGATAGGAAACAGTACTTTTGCACTCTCCTGACTTTGCCAATCACATGAACATTCGATTGGAAGCTGTTTTGGACAACTTTTCTTTTCTTCATGCCAAACACTTGGCAGACCTCCGTGCAACGTCTAGAACACGATGGCAGATGTTTTCTGTGCTGGCACAGGTTTTCCCTGCCAGACATAGTGGAAAAGCTTTTTGCTAAGATGTAGACGAGAAGACGCGTTAAAGACGATAGTACGATGCTCTCCAGAGCTAAGAGCCGCTGCCGGGCGTCTTTCGGCAGAAGCAGCGCTAAGGAGAGCACTGTGAGCGGCACCATCGTCTTTGCGCGAAGAAGCCGCTTCTTCGGCTCCGGGAGCCGGCGAGAGCGGCAGCTTCGGAAAGGTGAAGAAGGAAGCTGTACAACACTGGGATTGTGTGCGCAGCTTGCCAACTGATAGAAAACAGTACTTTTGCACTCTCCTGACTTTGCCAATCACATGAACATTCGATTGGAAGCTGTTTTGGACAACTTTTCTTTTCTTCATGCCAAACACTTGGCAGACCTCCGTGCAACGTCTAGAACACGATGGCAGATGTTTTCTGTGCTGGCACAGTTTTTCCCTGCCAGACATAGTGGAAAAGCTTTTTGCTAAGATGTAGACGAGAAGACGCGCTAAAGACGATAGTACGATGCTCTCCGGAGCTAAGAGCCGCTGCCAGGCGTCTTTCGGCAGAAGCAGCACTCCGGAGAGCACTGTGAGCGGCACCATCGTCTTTGCGCGAAGAAGCCGCTTCTTCGGCTCCGGGAGCCGGCGAGAGCGGCAGCTTCGGAAAGGTGAAGAAGGAAGCTGTACAACACTGGGATTGTGTGCGCAGCTTGCCAACTGATAGGAAACAGTACTTTTGCACTCTCCTGACTTTGCCAATCACATGAACATTCGATTGGAAGCTGTTTTGGACAACTTTTCTTTTCTTCATGCCAAACACTTGGCAGACCTCCGTGCAACGTCTAGAACACGATGGCAGATGTTTTCTGTGCTGGCACAGGTTTTCCCTGCCAGACATAGTGGAAAAGCTTTTTGCTAAGATGTAGACGAGAAGACGCGCTAAAGACGATAGTATGATGCTCTCCGGAGCTAAGAGCCGCTGCCAGGCGTCTTTCGGCAGAAGCAGCACTCCGGAGAGCACTGTGAGCGGCACCATCGTCTTTGCGCGAAGAAGCCGCTTCTTCGCCTCCGGGAGCCGGCGAGAGCGGCAGCTTCGGAAAGGTGAAGAAGGAAGCTGTACAACACTGGGATTGTGTGCGCACCTTGCCAACTGATAGAAAACAGTACTTTTGCACTCTTCTGACTTTGCCAATCACATGAACATTCGATTGGAAGCTGTTTTGGACAACTTTTCTTTTCTTCATGCCAAACACTTGGCAGACCTCCGTGCAACGTCTAGAACACGATGGCAGATGTTTTCTGTGCTGGCACAGTTTTTCCCTGCCAGACATAGTGGAAAAGCTTTTTGCTAAGATGTAGAAGAGAAGACGCGCTAAAGACGATAGTACGATGCTCTCCGGAGCTAAGAGCCGCTGCCAGGCGTCTTTCGGCAGAAGCAGCACTCCGGAGAGCACTGTGAGCGGCACCATCGTCTTCGCGCGAAGAAGCCGCTTCTTCGCCTCCGGGAGCCGACGAGAGCGGCAGCTTCGGAAAGGTGAAGAAGGAAGCTGTACAACACTGGGATTGTGTGCGCAGCTTGCCAACTGATAGGAAACAGTACTTTTGCACTCTCCTGACTTTGCCAATCACATGAACATTCGATTGGAAGCTGTTTTGGACAACTTTTCTTTTCTTCATGCCAAACACTTGGCAGACCTCCGTGCAACGTCTAGAACACGATGGCAGATGTTTTCTGTGCTGGCACAGTTTTTCCCTGCCAGACATAGTGGAAAAGCTTTTTGCTAAGATGTAGACGAGAAGACGCGCTAAAGACGATAGTACGATGCTCTCCGGAGCTAAGAGCCGCTGCCAGGCGTCTTTCGGCAGAAGCAGCACTCCGGAGAGCACTGTGAGCGGCACCATCGTCTTTGCGGGAAGAAGCCGCTTCTTCGGCTCCGGGAGCCGGCGAGAGCGGCAGCTTCGGAAAGGTGAAGAAGGAAGCTGTACAACACTGGGATTGTGTGCGCAGCTTGCCAACTGATAGGAAACAGTACTTTTGCACTCTCCTGACTTTGCCAATCACATGAACATTCGATTGGAAGCTGTTTTGGACAACTTTTCTTTTCTCCCTGCCAAACACTTGGCAGACCTCCGTGCAACGTCTAGAACACGATGGCTGATGTTTTCTGTGCTGGCACAGGTTTTCCCAGCCAGACATAGTGGAAAAGCTTTTTGCTAAGATGTAGACAAGAAGACGCGTTAAAGACGATAGTACGATGCTCTCCAGAGCTAAGAGCCGCTGCCGGGCGTCTTTCGGCAGAAGCAGCGCTAAGGAGAGCACTGTGAGCGGCACCATCGTCTTTGCGCGAAGAAGCCGCTTCTTCGGCTCCGGGAGCCGGCGAGAGCGGCAGCTTCGGAAAGGTGAAGAAGCAAGCTGTACAACACTGGGATTGTGTGCGCAGCTTGCCAACTGATAGGAAACAGTACTTTTGCACTCTCCTGACTTTGCCAATCACATGAACATTCGATTGGAAGCTGTTTTGGACAACTTTTCTTTTCTTCATGCCAAACACTTGGCAGACCTCCGTGCAACGTCTAGAACACGATGGCAGATGTTTTCTGTGCTGGCACAGTTTTTCCCTGCCAGACATAGTGGAAAAGCTTTTTGCTAAGATGTAGACGAGAAGACGCGCTAAAGACGATAGTACGATGCTCTCCGGAGCTAAGAGCCGCTGCCGGGCGTCTTTCGGCAGAAGCAGCACTCCGGAGAGCACTGTGAGCGGCACCATCGTCTTTGCGCGAAGAAGCCGCTTCTTCGGCTCCGGGAGCCGGCGAGAGCGGCAGCTTCGGAAAGGTGAAGAAGGAAGCTGTACAACACTGGGATTGTGTGCGCAGCTTGCCAACTGATAGGAAACAGTACTTTTGCACTCTCCTGACTTTGCCAATCACATGAACATTCGATTGGAAGCTGTTTTGGACAACTTTTCTTTTCTTCATGCCAAACACTTGGCAGACCTCCGTGCAACGTCTAGAACACGATGGCAGATGTTTTCTGTGCTGGCACAGGTTTTCCCTGCCAGACATAGTGGAAAAGCTTTTTGCTAAGATGTAGACGAGAAGACGCGTTAAAGACGATAGTACGATGCTCTCCAGAGCTAAGAGCCGCTGCCAGGCGTCTTTCGGCAGAAGCAGCGCTAAGGAGAGCACTGTGAGCGGCACCATCGTCTTTGCGCGAAGAAGCCGCTTCTTCGGCTCCGGGAGCCGGCGAGAGCGGCAGCTTCGGAAAGGTGAAGAAGGAAGCTGTACAACACTGGGATTGTGTGCGCAGCTTGCCAACTGATAGGAAACAGTACTTTTGCACTCTCCTGACTTTGCCAATCACATGAACATTCGATTGGAAGCTGTTTTGGACAACTTTTCTTTTCTTCATGCCAAACACTTGGCAGACCTCCGTGCAACGTCTAGAACACGATGGCAGATGTTTTCTGTGCTGGCACAGTTTTTCCCTGCCAGACATAGTGGAAAAGCTTTTTGCTAAGATGTAGACGAGAAGACGCGCTAAAGACGATAGTACGATGCTCTCCGGAGCTAAGAGCCGCTGCCGGGCGTCTTTCGGCAGAAGCCGCGCTAAGGAGAGCACTGTGAGCGGCACCATCGTCCTTGCGGGAAGAAGCCGCTTCTTCGGCTCCGGGAGCCGGCGAGAGCGGCAGCTTCGGAAAGGTGAAGAAGGAAGCTGTACAACACTGGGATTGTGTGCGCAGCTTGCCAACTGATAGGAAACAGTACTTTTGCACTCTCCTGACTTTGCCAATCACATGAACATTCGATTGGAAGCTGTTTTGGACAACTTTTCTTTTCTTCATGCCAAACACTTGGCAGACCTCCGTGCAACGTCTAGAACACGATGGCAGATGTTTTCTGTGCTGGCACAGGTTTTCCCTGCCAGACATAGTGGAAAAGCTTTTTGCTAAGATGTAGACGAGAAGACGCGCTAAAGACGATAGTACGATGCTCTCCGGAGCTAAGACCCGCTGCCAGGAGTCTTTCGGCAGAAGCAGCACTTCGGAGAGCACTGTGAGCGGCACCATCGTCTTCGCGCGAAGAAGCCGCCTCTTCGCCTCCGGGAGCCGGCGAGAGCGGCAGCTTCGGAAAGGTGAAGAAGGAAGCTGTACAACACTGGGATTGTGTGCGCAGCTTGCCAACTGATAGGAAACAGTACTTTTGCACTCTCCTGACTTTGCCAATCACATGAACATTCGATTGGAAGCTGTTTTGGACAACTTTTCTTTTCTTCATGCCAAACACTTGGCAGACCTCCGTGCAACGTCTAGAACACGATGGCAGATATTTTCTGTGCTGGCACAGGTTTTCCCTGCCAGACATAGTGGAAAAGCTTTTTGCTAAGATGTAGACGAGAAGACGCGCTAAAGACGATAGTACGATGCTCTCCGGAGCTAAGAGCCGCTGCCGGGCGTCTTTCGGCAGAAGCAGCGCTAAGGAGAGCACTGTGAGCGGCACCATCGTCTTTGCGCGAAGAAGCCGCTTCTTCGGCTCCGGGAGCCGGCGAGAGCGGCAGCTTCGGAAAGGTGAAGAAGGAAGCTGTACAACACTGGGATTGTGTGCGCAGCTTGCCAACTGATAGAAAACAGTACTTTTGCACTCTCCTGACTTTGCCAATCACATGAACATTCGATTGGAAGCTGTTTTGGACAACTTTTCTTTTCTTCATGCCAAACACTTGGCAGACATCCGTGCAACGTCTAGAACACGATGGCAGATGTTTTCTGTGCTGGCACAGTTTTTCCCTGCCAGACATAGTGGAAAAGCTTTTTGCTAAGATGTAGACGAGAAGACGCGCTAAAGACGATAGTACGATGCTCTCCGGAGCTAAGAGCCGCTGCCAGGCGTCTTTCGGCAGAAGCAGCACTCCGGAGAGCACTGTGAGCGGCACCATCGTCTTCGCGCGAAGAAGCCGCTTCTTCGCCTCCGGGAGCCGGCGAGAGCGGCAGCTTCGGAAAGGTGAAGAAGGAAGCTGTACAACACTGGGATTGTGTGCGCAGCTTGCCAACTGATAGGAAACAGTACTTTTGCACTCTCCTGACTTTGCCAATCACATGAACATTCGATTGGAAGCTGTTTTGGACAACTTTTCTTTTCTTCATGCCAAACACTTGGCAGACCTCCGTGCAACGTCTAGAACACGATGGCAGATGTTTTCTGTGCTGGCACAGTTTTTCCCTGCCAGACATAGTGGAAAAGCTTTTTGCTAAGATGTAGACGAGAAGACGCGCTAAAGACGATAGTATGATGCTCTCCGGAGCTAAGAGCCGCTGCCAGGCGTCTTTCGGCAGAAGCAGCACTCCGGAGAGCACTGTGAGCGGCACCATCGTCTTTGCGCGAAGAAGCCGCTTCTTCGCCTCCGGGAGCCGGCGAGAGCGGCAGCTTCGGAAAGGTGAAGAAGGAAGCTGTACAACACTGGGATTGTGTGCGCACCTTGCCAACTGATAGAAAACAGTACTTTTGCACTCTTCTGACTCTGCCAATCACATGAACATTCGATTGGAAGCTGTTTTGGACAACTTTTCTTTTCTTCATGCCAAACACTTGGCAGACCTCCGTGCAACGTCTAGAACACGATGGCAGATGTTTTCTGTGCTGGCACAGTTTTTCCCTGCCAGACATAGTGGAAAAGCTTTTTGCTAAGATGTAGACGAGAAGACGCGCTAAAGACGATAGTACGATGCTCTCCGGAGCTAAGAGCCGCTGCCGGGCGTCTTTCGGCAGAAGCAGCACTCCGGAGAGCACTGTGAGCGGCACCATCGTCTTCGCGCGAAGAAGCCGCTTCTTCGCCTCCGGGAGCCGACGAGAGCGGCAGCTTCGGAAAGGTGAAGAAGGAAGCTGTACAACACTGGGATTGTGTGCGCAGCTTGCCAACTGATAGGAAACAGTACTTTTGCACTCTCCTGACTTTGCCAATCACATGAACATTCGATTGGAAGCTGTTTTGGACAACTTTTCTTTTCTTCATGCCAAACACTTGGCAGACCTCCGTGCAACGTCTAGAACACGATGGCAGATGTTTTCTGTGCTGGCACAGTTTTTCCCTGCCAGACATAGTGGAAAAGCTTTTTGCTAAGATGTAGACGAGAAGACGCGCTAAAGACGATAGTACGATGCTCTCCGGAGCTAAGAGCCGCTGCCGGGCGTCTTTCGGCAGAAGCAGCACTCCGGAGAGCACTGTGAGCGGCACCATCGTCTTTGCGGGAAGAAGCCGCTTCTTCGGCTCCGGGAGACGGCGAGAGCGGCAGCTTCGGAAAGGTGAAGAAGGAAGCTGTACAACACTGGGATTGTGTGCGCAGCTTGCCAACTGATAGGAAACAGTACTTTTGCACTCTCCTGACTTTGCCAATCACATGAACATTCGATTGGAAGCTGTTTTGGACAACTTTTCTTTTCTCCCTGCCAAACACTTGGCAGACCTCCGTGCAACGTCTAGAACACGATGGCTGATGTTTTCTGTGCTGGCACAGGTTTTCCCTGCCAGACATAGTGGAAAAGCTTTTTGCTAAGATGTAGACGAGAAGACGCGTTAAAGACGATAGTACGATGCTCTCCAGAGCTAAGAGCCGCTGCCGGGCGTCTTTCGGCAGAAGCAGCGCTAAGGAGAGCACTGTGAGCGGCACCATCGTCTTTGCGCGAAGAAGCCGCTTCTTCGGCTCCGGGAGCCCGCGAGAGCGGCAGCTTCGGAAAGGTGAAGAAGCAAGCTGTACAACACTGGGATTGTGTGCGCAGCTTGCCAACTGATAGGAAACAGTACTTTTGCACTCTCCTGACTTTGCCAATCACATGAACATTCGATTGGAAGCTGTTTTGGACAACTTTTCTTTTCTTCATGCCAAACACTTGGCAGACCTCCGTGCAACGTCTAGAACACGATGGCAGATGTTTTCTGTGCTGGCACAGTTTTTCCCTGCCAGACATAGTGGAAAAGCTTTTTGCTAAGATGTAGACGAGAAGACGCGCTAAAGACGATAGTACGATGCTCTCCGGATGTAAGAGCCGCTGCCGGGCGTCTTTCGGCAGAAGCCGCTCTAAGGAGAGCACTGTGAGCGGCACCATCGTCCTTGCGGGAAGAAGCCGCTTCTTCGGCTCCGGGAGCCGGCGAGAGCGGCAGCTTCGGAAAGGTGAAGAAGGAAGCTGTACAACACTGGGATTGTGTGCGCAGCTTGCCAACTGATAGGAAACAGTACTTTTGCACTCTCCTGACTTTGCCAATCACATGAACATTCGATTGGAAGCTGTTTTGGACAACTTTTCTTTTCTTCATGCCAAACACTTGGCAGACCTCCGTGCAACGTCTAGAACACGATGGCAGATGTTTTCTGTGCTGGCACAGGTTTTCCCTGCCAGACATAGTGGAAAAGCTTTTTGCTAAGATGTAGACGAGAAGACGCGTTAAAGACGATAGTACGATGCTCTCCAGAGCTAAGAGCCGCTGCCGGGCGTCTTTCGGCAGAAGCAGCGCTAAGGAGAGCACTGTGAGCGGCACCATCGTCTTTGCGCGAAGAAGCCGCTTCTTCGGCTCCGGGAGCCGGCGAGAGCGGCAGCTTCGGAAAGGTGAAGAAGGAAGCTGTACAACACTGGGATTGTGTGCGCAGCTTGCCAACTGATAGAAAACAGTACTTTTGCACTCTCCTGACTTTGCCAATCACATGAACATTCGATTGGAAGCTGTTTTGGACAACTTTTCTTTTCTTCATGCCAAACACTTGGCAGACCTCCGTGCAACGTCTAGAACACGATGGCAGATGTTTTCTGTGCTGGCACAGTTTTTCCCTGCCAGACATAGTGGAAAAGCTTTTTGCTAAGATGTAGACGAGAAGACGCGCTAAAGACGATAGTACGATGCTCTCCGGAGCTAAGAGCCGCTGCCGGGCGTCTTTCGGCAGAAGCCGCGCTAAGGAGAGCACTGTGAGCGGCACCATCGTCCTTGCGGGAAGAAGCCGCTTCTTCGGCTCCGGGAGCCGGCGAGAGCGGCAGCTTCGGAAAGGTGAAGAAGGAAGCTGTACAACACTGGGATTGTGTGCGCAGCTTGCCAACTGATAGGAAACAGTACTTTTGCACTCTCCTGACTTTGCCAATCACATGAACATTCGATTGGAAGCTGTTTTGGACAACTTTTCTTTTCTTCATGCCAAACACTTGGCAGACCTCCGTGCAACGTCTAGAACACGATGGCAGATGTTTTCTGTGCTGGCACAGGTTTTCCCTGCCAGACATAGTGGAAAAGCTTTTTGCTAAGATGTAGACGAGAAGACGCGTTAAAGACGATAGTACGATGCTCTCCAGAGCTAAGAGCCGCTGCCGGGCGTCTTTCGGCAGAAGCAGCGCTAAGGAGAGCACTGTGAGCGGCACCATCGTCTTTGCGCGAAGAAGCCGCTTCTTCGGCTCCGGGAGCCGGCGAGAGCGGCAGCTTCGGAAAGGTGAAGAAGGAAGCTGTACAACACTGGGATTGTGTGCGCAGCTTGCCAACTGATAGGAAACAGTACTTTTGCACTCTCCTGACTTTGCCAATCACATGAACATTCGATTGGAAGCTGTTTTGGACAACTTTTCTTTTCTTCATGCCAAACACTTGGCAGACCTCCGTGCAACGTCTAGAACACGATGGCAGATGTTTTCTGTGCTGGCACAGTTTTTCCCTGCCAGACATAGTGGAAAAGCTTTTTGCTAAGATGTAGACGAGAAGACGCGCTAAAGACGATAGTACGATGCTCTCCGGAGCTAAGAGCCGCTGCCGGGCGTCTTTCGGCAGAAGCCGCGCTAAGGAGAGCACTGTGAGCGGCACCATCGTCCTTGCGGGAAGAAGCCGCTTCTTCGCCTCCGGGAGCCGGCGAGAGCGGCAGCTTCGGAAAGGTGAAGAAGGAAGCTGTACAACACTGGGATTGTGTGCGCAGCTTGCCAACTGATAGGAAACAGTACTTTTGCACTCTCCTGACTTTGCCAATCACATGAACATTCGATTGGAAGCTGTTTTGGACAACTTTTCTTTTCGTCATGCCAAACACTTGGCAGACCTCCGTGCAACGTCTAGAACACGATGGCAGATGTTTTCTGTGCTGGCACAGGTTTTCCCTGCCAGACATAGTGGAAAAGCTTTTTGCTAAGATGTAGACGAGAAGACGCGCTAAAGACGATAGTACGATGCTCTCCGGAGCTAAGACCCGCTGCCAGGAGTCTTTCGGCAGAAGCAGCACTTCGGAGAGCACTGTGAGCGGCACCATCGTCTTCGCGCGAAGAAGCCGCCTCTTCGCCTCCGGGAGCCGGCAAGAGCGGCAGCTTCGGAAAGGTGAAGAAGGAAGCTGTACAACACTGGGATTGTGTGCGCAGCTTGCCAACTGATAGGAAACAGTACTTTTGCACTCTCCTGACTTTGCCAATCACATGAACATTCGATTGGAAGCTGTTTTGGACAACTTTTCTTTTCTTCATGCCAAACACTTGGCAGACCTCCGTGCAACGTCTAGAACACGATGGCAGATGTTTTCTGTGCTGGCACAGGTTTTCCCTGCCAGACATAGTGGAAAAGCTTTTTGCTAAGATGTAGACGAGAAGACGCGCTAAAGACGATAGTACGATGCTCTCCGGAGCTAAGAGCCGCTGCCGGGCGTCTTTCGGCAGAAGCAGCGCTAAGGAGAGCACTGTGAGCGGCACCATCGTCTTTGCGCGAAGAAGCCGCTTCTTCGGCTCCGGGAGCCGGCGAGAGCGGCAGCTTCGGAAAGGTGAAGAAGGAAGCTGTACAACACTGGGATTGTGTGCGCAGCTTGCCAACTGATAGAAAACAGTACTTTTGCACTCTCCTGACTTTGCCAATCACATGAACATTCGATTGGAAGCTGTTTTGGACAACTTTTCTTTTCTTCATGCCAAACACTTGGCAGACCTCCGTGCAACGTCTAGAACACGATGGCAGATGTTTTCTGTGCTGGCACAGGTTTTCCCTGCCAGACATAGTGGAAAAGCTTTTTGCTAAGATGTAGACGAGAAGACGCGCTAAAGACGATAGTACGATGCTCTCCGGAGCTAAGAGCCGCTGCCGGGCGTCTTTCGGCAGAAGCAGCACTTCGGAGAGCACTGTGAGCGGCACCATCGTCTTTGCGCGAAGAAGCCGCTTCTTCGCCTCCGGGAGCGGGCGAGAGCGGCAGCTTCGGAAAGGTGAAGAAGGAAGCTGTACAACACTGGGATTGTGTGCGCAGCTTGCCAACTGATAGAAAACAGTACTTTTGCACTCTTCTGACTTTGCCAATCACATGAACATTCGATTGGAAGCTGTTTTGGACAACTTTTGTTTTCTCCCTTCCAAACACTTGGCAGACCTCCGTGCAACGTCTAGAACACGATGGCAGATGTTTTCTGTGCTGGCACAGTTTTTCCCTGCCAGACATAGTGGAAAAGCTTTTTGCTAAGATGTAGACGAGAAGACGCGCTAAAGACGATAGTACGATGCTCTCCGGAGCTAAGAGCCGCTGCCGGGAGTCTTTCGGCAGAAGCCGCGCTAAGGAGAGCACTGTGAGCGGCACCATCGTCTTTCTGCGAAGAAGCCGCTTCTTCGTCTCCGGGAGTCCGGGAGCCGGCGAGAGCGGCAGCTTCGGAAAGGTGAAGAAGGAAGCTGTACAACACTGGGATTGTGTGCGCAGCTTGCCAACTGATAGGAAACAGTACTTTTGCACTCTCCTGACTTTGCCAATCACATGAACATTCGATTGGAAGCTGTTTTGGACAACTTTTCTTTTCTCCCTGCCAAACACTTGGCAGACCTCCGTGCAACGTCTAGAACACGATGGCTGATGTTTTCTGTGCTGGCACAGTTTTTCCCTGCCAGACATAGTGGAAAAGCTTTTTGCTAAGATGTAGACGAGAAGACGCGCTAAAGACGATAGTACGATGCTCTCCGGAGCTAAGAGCCGCTGCCAGGCGTCTTTCGGCAGAAGCAGCACTCCGGAGAGCACTGTGAGCGGCACCATCGTCTTCGCGCGAAGAAGCCGCTTCTTCGGCTCCGGGAGCCGGCGAGAGCGGCAGCTTCGGAAAGGTGAAGAAGGAAGCTGTACAACACTGGGATTGTGTGCGCAGCTTGCCAACTGATAGGAAACAGTACTTTTGCACTCTCCTGACTTTGCCAATCACATGAACATTCGATTGGAAGCTGTTTTGGACAACTTTTCTTTTCTTCATGCCAAACACTTGGCAGACCTCCGTGCAACGTCTAGAACACGATGGCAGATGTTTTCTGTGCTGGCACAGTTTTTCCCTGCCAGACATAGTGGAAAAGCTTTTTGCTAAGATGTAGACGAGAAGACGCGCTAAAGACGATAGTATGATGCTCTCCGGAGCTAAGAGCCGCTGCCAGGCGTCTTTCGGCAGAAGCAGCACTCCGGAGAGCACTGTGAGCGGCACCATCGTCTTTGCGCGAAGAAGCCGCTTCTTCGCCTCCGGGAGCCGGCGAGAGCGGCAGCTTCGGAAAGGTGAAGAAGGAAGCTGTACAACACTGGGATTGTGTGCGCACCTTGCCAACTGATAGAAAACAGTACTTTTGCACTCTTCTGACTTTGCCAATCACATGAACATTCGATTGGAAGCTGTTTTGGACAACTTTTCTTTTCTTCATGCCAAACACTTGGCAGACCTCCGTGCAACGTCTAGAACACGATGGCAGATGTTTTCTGTGCTGGCACAGTTTTTCCCTGCCAGACATAGTGGAAAAGCTTTTTGCTAAGATGTAGACGAGAAGACGCGCTAAAGACGATAGTACGATGCTCTCCGGAGCTAAGAGCCGCTGCCGGGCGTCTTTCGGCAGAAGCAGCACTCCGGAGAGCACTGTGAGCGGCACCATCGTCTTCGCGCGAAGAAGCCGCTTCTTCGCCTCCGGGAGCCGACGAGAGCGGCAGCTTCGGAAAGGTGAAGAAGGAAGCTGTACAACACTGGGATTGTGTGCGCAGCTTGCCAACTGATAGGAAACAGTACTTTTGCACTCTCCTGACTTTGCCAATCACATGAACATTCGATTGGAAGCTGTTTTGGACAACTTTTCTTTTCTTCATGCCAAACACTTGGCAGACCTCCGTGCAACGTCTAGAACACGATGGCAGATGTTTTCTGTGCTGGCACAGTTTTTCCCTGCCAGACATAGTGGAAAAGCTTTTTGCTAAGATGTAGACGAGAAGACGCGCTAAAGACGATAGTACGATGCTCTCCGGAGCTAAGAGCCGCTGCCGGGCGTCTTTCGGCAGAAGCAGCACTCCGGAGAGCACTGTGAGCGGCACCATCGTCTTTGCGGGAAGAAGCCGCTTCTTCGGCTCCGGGAGCCGGCGAGAGCGGCAGCTTCGGAAAGGTGAAGAAGGAAGCTGTACAACACTGGGATTGTGTGCGCAGCTTGCCAACTGATAGGAAACAGTACTTTTGCACTCTCCTGACTTTGCCAATCACATGAACATTCGATTGGAAGCTGTTTTGGACAACTTTTCTTTTCTCCCTGCCAAACACTTGGCAGACCTCCGTGCAACGTCTAGAACACGATGGCTGATGTTTTCTGTGCTGGCACAGGTTTTCCCTGCCAGACATAGTGGAAAAGCTTTTTGCTAAGATGTAGACGAGAAGACGCGTTAAAGACGATAGTACGATGCTCTCCAGAGCTAAGAGCCGCTGCCGGGCGTCTTTCGGCAGAAGCAGCGCTAAGGAGAGCACTGTGAGCGGCACCATCGTCTTTGCGCGAAGAAGCCGCTTCTTCGGCTCCGGGAGCCGGCGAGAGCGGCAGCTTCGGAAAGGTGAAGAAGGAAGCTGTACAACACTGGGATTGTGTGCGCAGCTTGCCAACTGATAGGAAACAGTACTTTTGCACTCTCCTGACTTTGCCAATCACATGAACATTCGATTGGAAGCTGTTTTGGACAACTTTTCTTTTCTTCATGCCAAACACTTGGCAGACCTCCGTGCAACGTCTAGAACACGATGGCAGATGTTTTCTGTGCTGGCACAGGTTTTCCCTGCCAGACATAGTGGAAAAGCTTTTTGCTAAGATGTAGACGAGAAGACGCGTTAAAGACGATAGTACGATGCTCTCCAGAGCTAAGAGCCGCTGCCGGGCGTCTTTCGGCAGAAGCAGCGCTACGGAGAGCACTGTGAGCGGCACCATCGTCTTTGCGCGAAGAAGCCGCTTCTTCGGCTCCGGGAGCCGGCGAGAGCGGCAGCTTCGGAAAGGTGAAGAAGGAAGCTGTACAACACTGGGATTGTGTGCGCAGCTTGCCAACTGATAGAAAACAGTACTTTTGCACTCTCCTGACTTTGCCAATCACATGAACATTCGATTGGAAGCTGTTTTGGACAACTTTTCTTTTCTTCATGCCAAACACTTGGCAGACCTCCGTGCAACGTCTAGAACACGATGGCAGATGTTTTCTGTGCTGGCACAGTTTTTCCCTGCCAGACATAGTGGAAAAGCTTTTTGCTAAGATGTAGACGAGAAGACGCGCTAAAGACGATAGTACGATGCTCTCCGGAGCTAAGAGCCGCTGCCGGGCGTCTTTCGGCAGAAGCCGCGCTAAGGAGAGCACTGTGAGCGGCACCATCGTCCTTGCGGGAAGAAGCCGCTTCTTCGCCTCCGGGAGCCGGCGAGAGCGGCAGCTTCGGAAAGGTGAAGAAGGAAGCTGTACAACACTGGGATTGTGTGCGCAGCTTGCCAACTGATAGGAAACAGTACTTTTGCACTCTCCTGACTTTGCCAATCACATGAACATTCGATTGGAAGCTGTTTTGGACAACTTTTCTTTTCTTCATGCCAAACACTTGGCAGACCTCCGTGCAACGTCTAGAACACGATGGCAGATGTTTTCTGTGCTGGCACAGGTTTTCCCTGCCAGACATAGTGGAAAAGCTTTTTGCTAAGATGTAGACGAGAAGACGCGCTAAAGACGATAGTACGATGCTCTCCGGAGCTAAGACCCGCTGCCAGGAGTCTTTCGGCAGAAGCAGCACTTCGGAGAGCACTGTGAGCGGCACCATCGTCTTCGCGCGAAGAAGCCGCCTCTTCGCCTCCGGGAGCCGGCGAGAGCGGCAGCTTCGGAAAGGTGAAGAAGGAAGCTGTACAACACTGGGATTGTGTGCGCAGCTTGCCAACTGATAGGAAACAGTACTTTTGCACTCTCCTGACTTTGCCAATCACATGAACATTCGATTGGAAGCTGTTTTGGACAACTTTTCTTTTCTTCATGCCAAACACTTGGCAGACCTCCGTGCAACGTCTAGAACACGATGGCAGATGTTTTCTGTGCTGGCACAGTTTTTCCCTGCCAGACATAGTGGAAAAGCTTTTTGCTAAGATGTAGACGAGAAGACGCGCTAAAGACGATAGTACGATGCTCTCCGGAGCTAAGAGCCGCTGCCGGGCGTCTTTCGGCAGAAGCAGCGCTAAGGAGAGCACTGTGAGCGGCACCATCGTCTTTGCGCGAAGAAGCCGCTTCTTCGGCTCCGGGAGCCGGCGAGAGCGGCAGCTTCGGAAAGGTGAAGAAGGAAGCTGTACAACACTGGGATTGTGTGCGCAGCTTGCCAACTGATAGAAAACAGTACTTTTGCACTCTCCTGACTTTGCCAATCACATGAACATTCGATTGGAAGCTGTTTTGGACAACTTTTCTTTTCTTCATGCCAAACACTTGGCAGACCTCCGTGCAACGTCTAGAACACGATGGCAGATGTTTTCTGTGCTGGCACAGTTTTTCCCTGCCAGACATAGTGGAAAAGCTTTTTGCTAAGATGTAGACGAGAAGACGCGCTAAAGACGATAGTACGATGCTCTCCGGAGCTAAGAGCCGCTGCCAGGCGTCTTTCGGCAGAAGCAGCACTCCGGAGAGCACTGTGAGCGGCACCATCGTCTTCGCGCGAAGAAGCCGCTTCTTCGCCTCCGGGAGCCGGCGAGAGCGGCAGCTTCGGAAAGGTGAAGAAGGAAGCTGTACAACACTGGGATTGTGTGCGCAGCTTGCCAACTGATAGGAAACAGTACTTTTGCACTTTCCTGACTTTGCCAATCACATGAACATTCGATTGGAAGCTGTTTTGGACAACTTTTCTTTTCTTCATGCCAAACACTTGGCAGACCTCCGTGCAACGTCTAGAACACGATGGCAGATGTTTTCTGTGCTGGCACAGTTTTTCCCTGCCAGACATAGTGGAAAAGCTTTTTGCTAAGATGTAGACGAGAAGACGCGCTAAAGACGATAGTATGATGCTCTCCGGAGCTAAGAGCCGCTGCCAGGCGTCTTTCGGCAGAAGCAGCACTCCGGAGAGCACTGTGAGCGGCACCATCGTCTTTGCGCGAAGAAGCCGCTTCTTCGCCTCCGGGAGCCGGCGAGAGCGGCAGCTTCGGAAAGGTGAAGAAGGAAGCTGTACAACACTGGGATTGTGTGCGCAGCTTGCCAACTGATAGGAAACAGTACTTTTGCACTCTCCTGACTTTGCCAATCACATGAACATTCGATTGGAAGCTGTTTTGGACAACTTTTCTTTTCTTCATGCCAAACACTTGGCAGACCTCCGTGCAACGTCTAGAACACGATGGCAGATGTTTTCTGTGCTGGCACAGTTTTTCCCTGCCAGACATAGTGGAAAAGCTTTTTGCTAAGATGTAGACGAGAAGACGCGCTAAAGACGATAGTACGATGCTCTCCGGAGCTAAGAGCCGCTGCCGGGCGTCTTTCGGCAGAAGCAGCGCTAAGGAGAGCACTGTGAGCGGCACCATCGTCTTTGCGCGAAGAAGCCGCTTCTTCGGCTCCGGGAGCCGGCGAGAGCGGCAGCTTCGGAAAGGTGAAGAAGGAAGCTGTACAACACTGGGATTGTGTGCGCAGCTTGCCAACTGATAGAAAACAGTACTTTTGCACTCTCCTGACTTTGCCAATCACATGAACATTCGATTGGAAGCTGTTTTGGACAACTTTTCTTTTCTTCATGCCAAACACTTGGCAGACCTCCGTGCAACGTCTAGAACACGATGGCAGATGTTTTCTGTGCTGGCACAGTTTTTCCCTGCCAGACATAGTGGAAAAGCTTTTTGCTAAGATGTAGACGAGAAGACGCGCTAAAGACGATAGTACGATGCTCTCCGGAGCTAAGAGCCGCTGCCAGGCGTCTTTCGGCAGAAGCAGCACTCCGGAGAGCACTGTGAGCGGCACCATCGTCTTCGCGCGAAGAAGCCGCTTCTTCGCCTCCGGGAGCCGGCGAGAGCGGCAGCTTCGGAAAGGTGAAGAAGGAAGCTGTACAACACTGGGATTGTGTGCGCAGCTTGCCAACTGATAGGAAACAGTACTTTTGCACTCTCCTGACTTTGCCAATCACATGAACATTCGATTGGAAGCTGTTTTGGACAACTTTTCTTTTCTTCATGCCAAACACTTGGCAGACCTCCGTGCAACGTCTAGAACACGATGGCAGATGTTTTCTGTGCTGGCACAGTTTTTCCCTGCCAGACATAGTGGAAAAGCTTTTTGCTAAGATGTAGACGAGAAGACGCGCTAAAGACGATAGTATGATGCTCTCCGGAGCTAAGAGCCGCTGCCAGGCGTCTTTTGGCAGAAGCAGCACTCCGGAGAGCACTGTGAGCGGCACCATCGTCTTTGCGCGAAGAAGCCGCTTCTTCGCCTCCGGGAGCCGGCGAGAGCGGCAGCTTCGGAAAGGTGAAGAAGGAAGCTGTAACCCACTGGGATTGTGTGCGCACCTTGCCAACTGATAGAAAACAGTACTTTTGCACTCTTCTGACTTTGCCAATCACATGAACATTCGATTGGAAGCTGTTTTGGACAACTTTTCTTTTCTTCATGCCAAACACTTGGCAGACCTCCGTGCAACGTCTAGAACACGATGGCAGATGTTTTCTGTGCTGGCACAGTTTTTCCCTGCCAGACATAGTGGAAAAGCTTTTTGCTAAGATGTAGACGAGAAGACGCGCTAAAGACGATAGTACGATGCTCTCCGGAGCTAAGAGCCGCTGCCGGGAGTCTTTCGGCAGAAGCAGCACTCCGGAGAGCACTGTGAGCGGCACCATCGTCTTTGCGCGAAGAAGCCGCTTCTTCGCCTCCGGGAGCCGACGAGAGCGGCAGCTTCGGAAAGGTGAAGAAGGAAGCTGTACAACACTGGGATTGTGTGCGCAGCTTGCCAACTGATAGGAAACAGTACTTTTGCACTCTCCTGACTTTGCCAATCACATGAACATTCGATTGGAAGCTGTTTTGGACAACTTTTCTTTTCTTCATGCCAAACACTTGGCAGACCTCCGTGCAACGTCTAGAACACGATGGCAGATGTTTTCTGTGCTGGCACAGTTTTTCCCTGCCAGACATAGTGGAAAAGCTTTTTGCTAAGATGTAGACGAGAAGACGCGCTAAAGACGATAGTACGATGCTCTCCGGAGCTAAGAGCCGCTGCCGGGCGTCTTTCGGCAGAAGCAGCACTCCGGAGAGCACTGTGAGCGGCACCATCATCTTTGCGCGAAGAAGCCGCTTCTTCGGCTCCGGGAGCCGGCGAGAGCGGCAGCTTCGGAAAGGTGAAGAAGGAAGCTGTACAACACTGGGATTGTGTGCGCAGCTTGCCAACTGATAGGAAACAGTACTTTTGCACTCTCCTGACTTTGCCAATCACATGAACATTCGATTGGAAGCTGTTTTGGACAACTTTTCTTTTCTCCCTGCCAAACACTTGGCAGACCTCCGTGCAACGTCTAGAACACGATGGCTGATGTTTTCTGTGCTGGCACAGGTTTTCCCTGCCAGACATAGTGGAAAAGCTTTTTGCTAAGATGTAGACGAGAAGACGCGTTAAAGACGATAGTACGATGCTCTCCAGAGCTAAGAGCCGCTGCCGGGCGTCTTTCGGCAGAAGCAGCGCTAAGGAGAGCACTGTGAGCGGCACCATCGTCTTTGCGCGAAGAAGCCGCTTCTTCGGCTCCGGGAGCCGGCGAGAGCGGCAGCTTCGGAAAGGTGAAGAAGCAAGCTGTACAACACTGGGATTGTGTGCGCAGCTTGCCAACTGATAGGAAACAGTACTTTTGCACTCTCCTGACTTTGCCAATCACATGAACATTCGATTGGAAGCTGTTTTGGACAACTTTTCTTTTCTTCATGCCAAACACTTGGCAGACCTCCGTGCAACGTCTAGAACACGATGGCAGATGTTTTCTGTGCTGGCACAGGTTTTCCCTGCCAGACATAGTGGAAAAGCTTTTTGCTAAGATGTAGACGAGAAGACGCGCTAAAGACGATAGTACGATGCTCTCCGGATGTAAGAGCCGCTGCCGGGCGTCTTTCGGCAGAAGCCGCTCTAAGGAGAGCACTGTGAGCGGCACCATCGTCCTTGCGGGAAGAAGCCGCTTCTTCGGCTCCGGGAGCCGGCGAGAGCGGCAGCTTCGGAAAGGTGAAGAAGGAAGCTGTACAACACTGGGATTGTGTGCGCAGCTTGCCAACTGATAGGAAACAGTACTTTTGCACTCTCCTGACTTTGCCAATCACATGAACATTCGATTGGAAGCTGTTTTGGACAACTTTTCTTTTCTTCATGCCAAACACTTGGCAGACCTCCGTGCAACGTCTAGAACACGATGGCAGATGTTTTCTGTGCTGGCACAGGTTTTCCCTGCCAGACATAGTGGAAAAGCTTTTTGCTAAGATGTAGACGAGAAGACGCGTTAAAGACGATAGTACGATGCTCTCCAGAGCTAAGAGCCGCTGCCGGGCGTCTTTCGGCAGAAGCAGCGCTAAGGAGAGCACTGTGAGCGGCACCATCGTCTTTGCGCGAAGAAGCCGCTTCTTCGGCTCCGGGAGCCGGCGAGAGCGGCAGCTTCGGAAAGGTGAAGAAGGAAGCTGTACAACACTGGGATTGTGTGCGCAGCTTGCCAACTGATAGAAAACAGTACTTTTGCACTCTCCTGACTTTGCCAATCACATGAACATTCGATTGGAAGCTGTTTTGGACAACTTTTCTTTTCTTCATGCCAAACACTTGGCAGACCTCCGTGCAACGTCTAGAACACGATGGCAGATGTTTTCTGTGCTGGCACAGTTTTTCCCTGCCAGACATAGTGGAAAAGCTTTTTGCTAAGATGTAGACGAGAAGACGCGCTAAAGACGATAGTACGATGCTCTCCGGAGCTAAGAGCCGCTGCCGGGCGTCTTTCGGCAGAAGCCGCGCTAAGGAGAGCACTGTGAGCGGCACCATCGTCCTTGCGGGAAGAAGCCGCTTCTTCGCCTCCGGGAGCCGGCGAGAGCGGCAGCTTCGGAAAGGTGAAGAAGGAAGCTGTACAACACTGGGATTGTGTGCGCAGCTTGCCAACTGATAGGAAACAGTACTTTTGCACTCTCCTGACTTTGCCAATCACATGAACATTCGATTGGAAGCTGTTTTGGACAACTTTTCTTTTCTTCATGCCAAACACTTGGCAGACCTCCGTGCAACGTCTAGAACACGATGGCAGATGTTTTCTGTGCTGGCACAGGTTTTCCCTGCCAGACATAGTGGAAAAGCTTTTTGCTAAGATGTAGACGAGAAGACGCGCTAAAGACGATAGTACGATGCTCTCCGGAGCTAAGACCCGCTGCCAGGAGTCTTTCGGCAGAAGCAGCACTTCGGAGAGCACTGTGAGCGGCACCATCGTCTTCGCGCGAAGAAGCCGCCTCTTCGCCTCCGGGAGCCGGCGAGAGCGGCAGCTTCGGAAAGGTGAAGAAGGAAGCTGTACAACACTGGGATTGTGTGCGCAGCTTGCCAACTGATAGGAAACAGTACTTTTGCACTCTCCTGACTTTGCCAATCACATGAACATTCGATTGGAAGCTGTTTTGGACAACTTTTCTTTTCTTCATGCCAAACACTTGGCAGACCTCCGTGCAACGTCTAGAACACGATGGCAGATGTTTTCTGTGCTGGCACAGGTTTTCCCTGCCAGACATAGTGGAAAAGCTTTTTGCTAAGATGTAGACGAGAAGACGCGCTAAAGACGATAGTACGATGCTCTCCGGAGCTAAGAGCCGCTGCCGGGCGTCTTTCGGCAGAAGCAGCGCTAAGGAGAGCACTGTGAGCGGCACCATCGTCTTTGCGCGAAGAAGCCGCTTCTTCGGCTCCGGGAGCCGGCGAGAGCGGCAGCTTCGGAAAGGTGAAGAAGGAAGCTGTACAACACTGGGATTGTGTGCGCAGCTTGCCAACTGATAGAAAACAGTACTTTTGCACTCTCCTGACTTTGCCAATCACATGAACATTCGATTGGAAGCTGTTTTGGACAACTTTTCTTTTCTTCATGCCAAACACTTGGCAGACCTCCGTGCAACGTCTAGAACACGATGGCAGATGTTTTCTGTGCTGGCACAGGTTTTCCCTGCCAGACATAGTGGAAAAGCTTTTTGCTAAGATGTAGACGAGAAGACGCGCTAAAGACGATAGTACGATGCTCTCCGGAGCTAAGAGCCGCTGCCGGGCGTCTTTCGGCAGAAGCAGCACTTCGGAGAGCACTGTGTGCGGCACCATCGTCTTTGCGCGAAGAAGCCGCTTCTTCGCCTCCGGGAGCGGGCGAGAGCGGCAGCTTCGGAAAGGTGAAGAAGGAAGCTGTACAACACTGGGATTGTGTGCGCAGCTTGCCAACTGATAGAAAACAGTACTTTTGCACTCTTCTGACTTTGCCAATCACATGAACATTCGATTGGAAGCTGTTTTGGACAACTTTTGTTTTCTCCCTTCCAAACACTTGGCAGACCTCCGTGCAACGTCTAGAACACGATGGCAGATGTTTTCTGTGCTGGCACAGTTTTTCCCTGCCAGACATAGTGGAAAAGCTTTTTGCTAAGATGTAGACGAGAAGACGCGCTAAAGACGATAGTACGATGCTCTCCGGAGGTAAGAGCCGCTGCCGGGAGTCTTTCGGCAGAAGCCGCGCTAAGGAGAGCACTGTGAGCGGCACCATCGTCTTTCTGCGAAGAAGCCGCTTCTTCGTCTCCGGGAGCCGGCGAGAGCGGCAGCTTCGGAAAGGTGAAGAAGGAAGCTGTACAACACTGGGATTGTGTGCGCAGCTTGCCAACTGATAGGAAACAGTACTTTTGCACTCTCCTGACTTTGCCAATCACATGAACATTCGATTGGAAGCTGTTTTGGACAACTTTTCTTTTCTCCCTGCCAAACACTTGGCAGACCTCCGTGCAACGTCTAGAACACGATGGGAGATGTTTTCTGTGCTGGCACAGGTTTTCCCTGCCAGACATAGTGGAAAAGCTTTTTGCTAAGATGTAGACGAGAAGACGCGCTAAAGACGATAGTACGATGCTCTCCGGAGCTAAGAGCCGCTGCCGGGCGTCTTTCGGCAGAAGCAGCACTCCGGAGAGCACTGTGAGCGGCACCATCGTCTTCGCGCGAAGAAGCCGCTTCTTCGGCTCCGGGAGCCGGCGAGAGCGGCAGCTTCGGAAAGGTGAAGAAGGAAGCTGTACAACACTGGGATTGTGTGCGCAGCTTGCCAACTGATAGGAAACAGTACTTTTGCACTCTCCTGACTTTGCCAATCACATGAACATTCGATTGGAAGCTGTTTTGGACAAGTTTTCTTTTCTCCCTGCCAAACACTTGGCAGACCTCCGTGCAACGTCTAGAACACGATGGCTGATGTTTTCTGTGCTGGCACAGGTTTTCCCTGCCAGACATAGTGGAAAAGCTTTTTGCTAAGATGTAGACGAGAAGACGCGCTAAAGACGATAGTACGATGCTCTCCGGAGCTAAGAGCCGCTGCCGGGCGTCTTTCGGCAGAAGCAGCACTCCGGAGAGCACTGTGAGCGGCACCATCGTCTTTGCGGGAAGAAGCCGCTTCTTCGGCTCCGGGAGCCGGCGAGAGCGGCAGCTTCGGAAAGGTGAAGAAGGAAGCTGTACAACACTGGGATTGTGTGCGCAGCTTGCCAACTGATAGGAAACAGTACTTTTGCACTCTCGTGACTTTGCCAATCACATGAACATTCGATTGGAAGCTGTTTTGGACAACTTTTCTTTTCTTCATGCCAAACACTTGGCAGACCTCCATGCAACGTCTAGAACACGATGGCAGATGTTTTCTGTGCTGGCACAGTTTTTCCCTGCCAGACATAGTGGAAAAGCTTTTTGCTAAGATGTAGACGAGAAGACGCGCTAAAGACGATAGTACGATGCTCTCCGGAGCTAAGAGCCGCTGCCGGGCGTCTTTCGGCAGAAGCCGCGCTAAGGAGAGCACTGTGAGCGGCACCATCGTCTTTGCGGGAAGAAGCCGCTTCTTCGCCTCCGGGAGCCGGCGAGAGCGGCAGCTTCGGAAAGGTGAAGAAGGAAGCTGTACAACACTGGGATTGTGTGCGCACCTTGCCAACTGATAGGAAACAGTACTTTTGCACTCTCCTGACTTTGCCAATCACATGAACATTCGATTGGAAGCTGTTTTGGACAACTTTTCTTTTCTTCATGCCAAACACTTGGCAGACCTCCGTGCAACGTCTAGAACACGATGGCAGATGTTTTCTGTGCTGGCACAGGTTTTCCCTGCCAGACATAGTGGAAAAGCTTTTTGCTAAGATGTAGACGAGAAGACGCGCTAAAGACGATAGTACGATGCTCTCCGGAGCTAAGAGCCGCTGCCGGGCGTCTTTCGGCAGAAGCAGCACTTCGGAGAGCACTGTGAGCGGCACCATCGTCTTCGCGCGAAGAAGCCGCCTCTTCGCCTCCGGGAGCCGGCGAGAGCGGCAGCTTCGGAAAGGTGAAGAAGGAAGCTGTACAACACTGGGATTGTGTGCGCAGCTTGCCAACTCATAGGAAACAGTACTTTTGCACTCTCCTGACTTTGCCAATCACATGAACATTCGATTGGAAGCTGCTTTGGACAACTTTTCTTTTCTTCATGCCAAACACTTGGCAGACCTCCGTGCAACGTCTAGAACACGATGGCAGATGTTTTCTGTGCTGGCACAGGTTTTCCCTGCCAGACATAGTGGAAAAGCTTTTTGCTAAGATGTAGACGAGAAGACGCGCTAAAGACGATAGTACGATGCTCTCCGGAGCTAAGAGCCGCTGCCGGGCGTCTTTCGGCAGAAGCAGCGCTAAGGAGAGCACTGTGAGCGGCACCATCGTCTTTGCGCGAAGAAGCCGCTTCTTCGTCTCCGGGAGCCGGCGAGAGCGGCAGCTTTGGAAAGGTGAAGAAGGAAGCTGTACAACACTGGGATTGTGTGCGCAGCTTGCCAACTGATAGAAAACAGTACTTTTGCACTCTCCTGACTTTGCCAATCACATGAACATTCGATTGGAAGCTGTTTTGGACAACTTTTCTTTTCTTCATGCCAAACACTTGGCAGACCTCCGTGCAACGTCTAGAACACGATGGCAGATGTTTTCTGTGCTGGCACAGGTTTTCCCTGCCAGACATAGTGGAAAAGCTTTTTGCTAAGATGTAGACGAGAAGACGCGCTAAAGACGATAGTACGATGCTCTCCGGAGCTAAGAGCCGCTGCCGGGCGTCTTTCGGCAGAAGCAGCACTTCGGAGAGCACTGTGAGCGGCACCATCGTCTTTGCGCGAAGAAGCCGCTTCTTCGCCTCCGGGAGCGGGCGAGAGCGGCAGCTTCGGAAAGGTGAAGAAGCAAGCTGTACAACACTGGGATTGTGTGCGCAGCTTGCCAACTGATAGAAAACAGTACTTTTGCACTCTTCTGACTTTGCCAATCACATGAACATTCGATTGGAAGCTGTTTTGGACAACTTTTCTTTTCTCCCTTCCAAACACTTGGCAGACCTCCGTGCAACGTCTAGAACACGATGGCAGATGTTTTCTGTGCTGGCACAGTTTTTCCCTGCCAGACATAGTGGAAAAGCTTTTTGCTAAGATGTAGACGAGAAGACGCGCTAAAGACGATAGTACGATGCTCTCCGGAGCTAAGAGCCGCTGCCGGGAGTCTTTCGGCAGAAGCCGCGCTAAGGAGAGCACTGTGAGCGGCACCATCGTCTTTGTGCGAAGAAGCCGCTTCTTCGTCTCCGGGAGCCGGCGAGAGTGGCAGCTTCGGAAAGGTGAAGAAGGAAGCTGTACAACACTGGGATTGTGTGCGCAGCTTGCCAACTGATAGGAAACAGTACTTTTGCACTCTCCTGACTTTGCCAATCACATGAACATTCGATTGGAAGCTGTTTTGGACAACTTTTCTTTTCTCCCTGCCAAACACTTGGCAGACCTCCGTGCAACGTCTAGAACACGATGGCTGATGTTTTCTGTGCTGGCACAGTTTTTCCCTGCCAGACATAGTGGAAAAGCTTTTTGCTAAGATGTAGACGAGAAGACGCGCTAAAGACGATAGTACGATGCTCTCCGGAGCTAAGAGCCGCTGCCGGGCGTCTTTCGGCAGAAGCAGCACTCCGGAGAGCACTGTGAGCGGCACCATCGTCTTCGCGCGAAGAAGCCGCTTCTTCGCCTCCGGGAGCCGGCGAGAGCGGCAGCTTCGGAAAGGTGAAGAAGGAAGCTGTACAACACTGGGATTGTGTGCGCAGCTTGCCAACTGATAGGAAACAGTACTTTTGCACTCTCCTGACTTTGCCAATCACATGAACATTCGATTGGAAGCTGTTTTGGACAACTTTTCTTTTCTTCATGCCAAACACTTGGCAGACCTCCGTGCAACGTCTAGAACACGATGGCAGATGTTTTCTGTGCTGGCACAGTTTTTCCCTGCCAGACATAGTGGAAAAGCTTTTTGCTAAGATGTAGACGAGAAGACGCGCTAAAGACGATAGTACGATGCTCTCCGGAGCTAAGAGCCGCTGCCGGGCGTCTTTCGGCAGAAGCAGCGCTAAGGAGAGCACTGTGAGCGGCACCATCGTCTTTGCGCGAAGAAGCCGCTTCTTCGTCTCCGGGAGCCGGCGAGAGCGGCAGCTTCGGAAAGGTGAAGAAGGAAGCTGTACAACACTGGGATTGTGTGCGCAGCTTGCCAACTGATAGACAACAGTACTTTTGCACACTCCTGACTTTGCCAATCACATGAACATTCGATTGGAAGCTGTTTTGGACAACTTTTCTTTTCTCCCTGCCAAACACTTGGCAGACCTCCGTGCAACGTCTAGAACACGATGGCAGATGTTTTCTGTGCTGGCACAGTTTTTCCCTGCCAGACATAGTGGAAAATCTTTTTGCTAAGATGTAGATGAGAAGACACGCTAAAGACGATAGTACGATGCTCTCCGGAGCTAAGAGCCGCTGCCGGGCGTCTTTCGGCAGAAGCAGCACTTCGGAGAGCACTGTGAGCGGCACCATCGTCTTTGCGCGAAGAAGCCGCTTCTTCGCCTCCGGGAGCCGGCGAGAGCGGCAGCTTCGGAAAGGTGAAGAAGGAAGCTGTACAACACTGGGATTGTGTGCGCAGCTTGCCAACTGATAGGAAACAGTACTTTTGCACACTCCTGACTTTGCCAATCACATGAACATTCGATTGGAAGCTGTTTTGGACAACTTTTCTTTACTCCCTGCCAAACACTTGGCAGACCTCCGTGCAACGTCTAGAACACGATGGCAGATGTTTTCTGTGCTGGCACAGGTTTTCCCTGCCAGACATAGTGGAAAAGCTTTTTGCTAAGATGTAGACGAGAAGACGCGCTAAAGACGATAGTACGATGCTCTCCGGAGGTAAGAGCCGCTGCCGGGCATCTTTCGGCAGAAGCCACGCTAAGGAGAGCACTGTGAGCGGCACCATCGTCCTTGCGGGAAGAAGCCGCTTCTTCGCCTCCGGGAGCCGGCGAGAGCGGCAGCTTCGGAAAGGTGAAGAAGGAAGCTGTACAACACTGGGATTGTGTGCGCAGCTTGCCAACTGATAGGAAACAGTACTTTTGCACTCTCCTGACTTTGCCAATCACATGAACATTCGATTGGAAGCTGTTTTGGACAACTTTTCTTTTCTTCATGCCAAACACTTGGAAGACCTCCGTGCAACGTCTAGAACACGATGGCAGATGTTTTCTGTGCTGGCACAGTTTTTCCCTGCCAGACATAGTGGAAAAGCTTTTTGCTAAGATGTAGACGAGAAGACGCGCTAAAGACGATAGTACGATGCTCTCCGGAGCTAAGAGCCGCTGCCAGGCGTCTTTCGGCAGAAGCAGCACTCCGGAGAGCACTGTGAGCGGCACCATCGTCTTTGCGCGAAGAAGCCGCTTCTTCGCCTCCGGGAGCCGGCGAGAGCGGCAGCTTCGGAAAGGTGAAGAAGGAAGCTGTACAACACTGGGATTGTGTGCGCAGCTTGCCAACTGATAGGAAACAGTACTTTTGCACTCTCCTGACTTTGCCAATCACATGAACATTCGATTGGAAGCTGTTTTGGACAACTTTTCTTTTCTTCATGCCAAACACTTGGCAGACCTCCGTGCAACGTCTAGAACACGATGGCAGATGTTTTCTGTGCTGGCACAGTTTTTCCCTGCCAGACATAGTGGAAAAGCTTTTTGCTAAGATGTAGACGAGAAGACGCGCTAAAGACGATAGTACGATGCTCTCCGGAGCTAAGAGCCGCTGCCGGGCGTCTTTCGGCAGAAGCAGCGCTAAGGAGAGCACTGTGAGCGGCACCATCGTCTTTGCGCGAAGAAGCCGCTTCTTCGGCTCCGGGAGCCGGCGAGAGCGGCAGCTTCGGAAAGGTGAAGAAGGAAGCTGTACAACACTGGGATTGTGTGCGCAGCTTGCCAACTGATAGAAAACAGTACTTTTGCACTCTCCTGACTTTGCCAATCACATGAACATTCGATTGGAAGCTGTTTTGGACAACTTTTCTTTTCTTCATGCCAAACACTTGGCAGACCTCCGTGCAACGTCTAGAACACGATGGCAGATGTTTTCTGTGCTGGCACAGTTTTTCCCTGCCAGACATAGTGGAAAAGCTTTTTGCTAAGATGTAGACGAGAAGACGCGCTAAAGACGATAGTACGATGCTCTCCGGAGCTAAGAGCCGCTGCCAGGCGTCTTTCGGCAGAAGCAGCACTCCGGAGAGCACTGTGAGCGGCACCATCGTCTTCGCGCGAAGAAGCCGCTTCTTCGCCTCCGGGAGCCGGCGAGAGCGGCAGCTTCGGAAAGGTGAAGAAGGAAGCTGTACAACACTGGGATTGTGTGCGCAGCTTGCCAACTGATAGGAAACAGTACTTTTGCACTCTCCTGACTTTGCCAATCACATGAACATTCGATTGGAAGCTGTTTTGGACAACTTTTCTTTTCTTCATGCCAAACACTTGGCAGACCTCCGTGCAACGTCTAGAACACGATGGCAGATGTTTTCTGTGCTGGCACAGTTTTTCCCTGCCAGACATAGTGGAAAAGCTTTTTGCTAAGATGTAGACGAGAAGACGCGCTAAAGACGATAGTATGATGCTCTCCGGAGCTAAGAGCCGCTGCCAGGCGTCTTTCGGCAGAAGCAGCACTCCGGAGAGCACTGTGAGCGGCACCATCGTCTTTGCGCGAAGAAGCCGCTTCTTCGCCTCCGGGAGCCGGCGAGAGCGGCAGCTTCGGAAAGGTGAAGAAGGAAGCTGTAACCCACTGGGATTGTGTGCGCACCTTGCCAACTGATAGAAAACAGTACTTTTGCACTCTTCTGACTTTGCCAATCACATGAACATTCGATTGGAAGCTGTTTTGGACAACTTTTCTTTTCTTCATGCCAAACACTTGGCAGACCTCCGTGCAACGTCTAGAACACGATGGCAGATGTTTTCTGTGCTGGCACAGTTTTTCCCTGCCAGACATAGTGGAAAAGCTTTTTGCTAAGATGTAGACGAGAAGACGCGCTAAAGACGATAGTACGATGCTCTCCGGAGCTAAGAGCCGCTGCCGGGAGTCTTTCGGCAGAAGCAGCACTCCGGAGAGCACTGTGAGCGGCACCATCGTCTTCGCGCGAAGAAGCCGCTTCTTCGCCTCCGGGAGCCGACGAGAGCGGCAGCTTCGGAAAGGTGAAGAAGGAAGCTGTACAACACTGGGATTGTGTGCGCAGCTTGCCAACTGATAGGAAACAGTACTTTTGCACTCTCCTGACTTTGCCAATCACATGAACATTCGATTGGAAGCTGTTTTGGACAACTTTTCTTTTCTTCATGCCAAACACTTGGCAGACCTCCGTGCAACGTCTAGAACACGATGGCAGATGTTTTCTGTGCTGGCACAGTTTTTCCCTGCCAGACATAGTGGAAAAGCTTTTTGCTAAGATGTAGACGAGAAGACGCGCTAAAGACGATAGTACGATGCTCTCCGGAGCTAAGAGCCGCTGCCGGGCGTCTTTCGGCAGAAGCAGCACTCCGGAGAGCACTGTGAGCGGCACCATCGTCTTTGCGGGAAGAAGCCGCTTCTTCGGCTCCGGGAGCCGGCGAGAGCGGCAGCTTCGGAAAGGTGAAGAAGGAAGCTGTACAACACTGGGATTGTGTGCGCAGCTTGCCAACTGATAGGAAACAGTACTTTTGCACTCTCCTGACTTTGCCAATCACATGAACATTCGATTGGAAGCTGTTTTGGACAACTTTTCTTTTCTCCCTGCCAAACACTTGGCAGACCTCCGTGCAACGTCTAGAACACGATGGCTGATGTTTTCTGTGCTGGCACAGGTTTTCCCTGCCAGACATAGTGGAAAAGCTTTTTGCTAAGATGTAGACGAGAAGACGCGTTAAAGACGATAGTACGATGCTCTCCAGAGCTAAGAGCCGCTGCCGGGCGTCTTTCGGCAGAAGCAGCGCTAAGGAGAGCACTGTGAGCGGCACCATCGTCTTTGCGCGAAGAAGCCGCTTCTTCGGCTCCGGGAGCCGGCGAGAGCGGCAGCTTCGGAAAGGTGAAGAAGCAAGCTGTACAACACTGGGATTGTGTGCGCAGCTTGCCAACTGATAGGAAACAGTACTTTTGCACTCTCCTGACTTTGCCAATCACATGAACATTCGATTGGAAGCTGTTTTGGACAACTTTTCTTTTCTTCATGCCAAACACTTGGCAGACCTCCGTGCAACGTCTAGAACACGATGGCAGATGTTTTCTGTGCTGGCACAGGTTTTCCCTGCCAGACATAGTGGAAAAGCTTTTTGCTAAGATGTAGACGAGAAGACGCGCTAAAGACGATAGTACGATGCTCTCCGGATGTAAGAGCCGCTGCCGGGCGTCTTTCGGCAGAAGCCGCTCTAAAGGAGAGCACTGTGAGCGGCACCATCGTCCTTGCGGGAAGAAGCCGCTTCTTCGGCTCCGGGAGCCGGCGAGAGCGGCAGCTTCGGAAAGGTGAAGAAGGAAGCTGTACAACACTGGGATTGTGTGCGCAGCTTGCCAACTGATAGGAAACAGTACTTTTGCACTCTCCTGACTTTGCCAATCACATGAACATTCGATTGGAAGCTGTTTTGGACAACTTTTCTTTTCTTCATGCCAAACACTTGGCAGACCTCCGTGCAACGTCTAGAACACGATGGCAGATGTTTTCTGTGCTGGCACAGGTTTTCCCTGCCAGACATAGTGGAAAAGCTTTTTGCTAAGATGTAGACGAGAAGACGCGTTAAAGACGATAGTACGATGCTCTCCAGAGCTAAGAGCCGCTGCCGGGCGTCTTTCGGCAGAAGCAGCGCTAAGGAGAGCACTGTGAGCGGCACCATCGTCTTTGCGCGAAGAAGCCGCTTCTTCGGCTCCGGGAGCCGGCGAGAGCGGCAGCTTCGGAAAGGTGAAGAAGGAAGCTGTACAACACTGGGATTGTGTGCGCAGCTTGCCAACTGATAGAAAACAGTACTTTTGCACTCTCCTGACTTTGCCAATCACATGAACATTCGATTGGAAGCTGTTTTGGACAACTTTTCTTTTCTTCATGCCAAACACTTGGCAGACCTCCGTGCAACGTCTAGAACACGATGGCAGATGTTTTCTGTGCTGGCACAGTTTTTCCCTGCCAGACATAGTGGAAAAGCTTTTTGCTAAGATGTAGACGAGAAGACGCGCTAAAGACGATAGTACGATGCTCTCCGGAGCTAAGAGCCGCTGCCGGGCGTCTTTCGGCAGAAGCCGCGCTAAGGAGAGCACTGTGAGCGGCACCATCGTCCTTGCGGGAAGAAGCCGCTTCTTCGCCTCCGGGAGCCGGCGAGAGCGGCAGCTTCGGAAAGGTGAAGAAGGAAGCTGTACAACACTGGGATTGTGTGCGCAGCTTGCCAACTGATAGGAAACAGTACTTTTGCACTCTCCTGACTTTGCCAATCACATGAACATTCGATTGGAAGCTGTTTTGGACAACTTTTCTTTTCTTCATGCCAAACACTTGGCAGACCTCCGTGCAACGTCTAGAACACGATGGCAGATGTTTTCTGTGCTGGCACAGGTTTTCCCTGCCAGACATAGTGGAAAAGCTTTTTGCTAAGATGTAGACGAGAAGACGCGCTAAAGACGATAGTACGATGCTCTCCGGAGCTAAGAGCCGCTGCCGGGCGTCTTTCGGCAGAAGCAGCGCTAAGGAGAGCACTGTGAGCGGCACCATCGTCTTCGCGCGAAGAAGCCGCCTCTTCGCCTCCGGGAGCCGGCGAGAGCGGCAGCTTCGGAAAGGTGAAGAAGGAAGCTGTACAACACTGGGATTGTGTGCGCAGCTTGCCAACTGATAGGAAACAGTACTTTTGCACTCTCCTGACTTTGCCAATCACATGAACATTCGATTGGAAGCTGTTTTGGACAACTTTTCTTTTCTTCATGCCAAACACTTGGCAGACCTCCGTGCAACGTCTAGAACACGATGGCAGATGTTTTCTGTGCTGGCACAGGTTTTCCCTGCCAGACATAGTGGAAAAGCTTTTTGCTAAGATGTAGACGAGAAGACGCGCTAAAGACGATAGTACGATGCTCTCCGGAGCTAAGAGCCGCTGCCGGGCGTCTTTCGGCAGAAGCAGCGCTAAGGAGAGCACTGTGAGCGGCACCATCGTCTTTGCGCGAAGAAGCCGCTTCTTCGGCTCCGGGAGCCGGCGAGAGCGGCAGCTTCGGAAAGGTGAAGAAGGAAGCTGTACAACACTGGGATTGTGTGCGCAGCTTGCCAACTGATAGAAAACAGTACTTTTGCACTCTCCTGACTTTGCCAATCACATGAACATTCGATTGGAAGCTGTTTTGGACAACTTTTCTTTTCTTCATGCCAAACACTTGGCAGACCTCCGTGCAACGTCTAGAACACGATGGCAGATGTTTTCTGTGCTGGCACAGGTTTTCCCTGCCAGACATAGTGGAAAAGCTTTTTGCTAAGATGTAGACGAGAAGACGCGCTAAAGACGATAGTACGATGCTCTCCGGAGCTAAGAGCCGCTGCCGGGCGTCTTTCGGCAGAAGCAGCACTTCGGAGAGCACTGTGAGCGGCACCATCGTCTTTGCGCGAAGAAGCCGCTTCTTCGCCTCCGGGAGCGGGCGAGAGCGGCAGCTTCGGAAAGGTGAAGAAGCAAGCTGTACAACACTGGGATTGTGTGCGCAGCTTGCCAACTGATAGAAAACAGTACTTTTGCACTCTTCTGACTTTGCCAATCACATGAACATTCGATTGGAAGCTGTTTTGGACAACTTTTGTTTTCTCCCTTCCAAACACTTGGCAGACCTCCGTGCAACGTCTAGAACACGATGGCAGATGTTTTCTGTGCTGGCACAGTTTTTCCCTGCCAGACATAGTGGAAAAGCTTTTTGCTAAGATGTAGACGAGAAGACGCGCTAAAGACGATAGTACGATGCTCTCCGGAGCTAAGAGCCGCTGCCGGGCGTCTTTCGGCAGAAGCAGCACTCCGGAGAGCACTGTGAGCGGCACCATCGTCTTTGCGGGAAGAAGCCGCTTCTTCGGCTCCGGGAGCCGGCGAGAGCGGCAGCTTCGGAAAGGTGAAGAAGCAAGCTGTACAACACTGGGATTGTGTGCGCAGCTTGCCAACTGATAGAAAACAGTACTTTTGCACTCTTCTGACTTTGCCAATCACATGAACATTCGATTGGAAGCTGTTTTGGACAACTTTTGTTTTCTCCCTTCCAAACACTTGGCAGACCTCCGTGCAACGTCTAGAACACGATGGCAGATGTTTTCTGTGCTGGCACAGTTTTTCCCTGCCAGACATAGTGGAAAAGCTTTTTGCTAAGATGTAGACGAGAAGACGCGCTAAAGACGATAGTACGATGCTCTCCGGAGCTAAGAGCCGCTGCCGGGCGTCTTTCGGCAGAAGCAGCACTCCGGAGAGCACTGTGAGCGGCACCATCGTCTTTGCGGGAAGAAGCCGCTTCTTCGGCTCCGGGAGCCGGCGAGAGCGGCAGCTTCGGAAAGGTGAAGAAGGAAGCTGTACAACACTGGGATTGTGTGCGCAGCTTGCCAACTGATAGGAAACAGTACTTTTGCACTCTCCTGACTTTGCCAATCACATGAACATTCGATTGGAAGCTGTTTTGGACAACTTTTCTTTTCTTCATGCCAAACACTTGGCAGACCTCCGTGCAACGTCTAGAACACGATGGCAGATGTTTTCTGTGCTGGCACAGTTTTTCCCTGCCAGACATAGTGGAAAAGCTTTTTGCTAAGATGTAGACGAGAAGACGCGCTAAAGACGATAGTACGATGCTCTCCGGAGCTAAGAGCCGCTGCCGGGCGTCTTTCGGCAGAAGCCGCGCTAAGGAGAGCACTGTGAGCGGCACCATCGTCTTTGCGGGAAGAAGCCGCTTCTTCGCCTCCGGGAGCCGGCGAGAGCGGCAGCTTCGGAAAGGTGAAGAAGGAAGCTGTACAACACTGGGATTGTGTGCGCAGCTTGCCAACTGATAGGAAACAGTACTTTTGCACTCTCCTGACTTTGCCAATCACATGAACATTCGATTGGAAGCTGTTTTGGACAACTTTTCTTTTCTTCATGCCAAACACTTGGCAGACCTCCGTGCAACGTCTAGAACACGATGGCAGATGTTTTCTGTGCTGGCACAGGTTTTCCCTGCCAGACATAGTGGAAAAGCTTTTTGCTAAGATGTAGACGAGAAGACGCGCTAAAGACGATAGTACGATGCTCTCCGGAGCTAAGACCCGCTGCCGGGAGTCTTTCGGCAGAAGCAGCACTTCGGAGAGCACTGTGAGCGGCACCATCGTCTTCGCGCGAAGAAGCCGCCTCTTCGCCTCCGGGAGCCGGCGAGAGCGGCAGCTTCGGAAAGGTGAAGAAGGAAGCTGTACAACACTGGGATTGTGTGCGCAGCTTGCCAACTGATAGGAAACAGTACTTTTGCACTCTCCTGACTTTGCCAATCACATGAACATTCGATTGGAAGCTGCTTTGGACAACTTTTCTTTTCTTCATGCCAAACACTTGGCAGACCTCCGTGCAACGTCTAGAACACGATGGCAGATGTTTTCTGTGCTGGCACAGGTTTTCCCTGCCAGACATAGTGGAAAAGCTTTTTGCTAAGATGTAGACGAGAAGACGCGCTAAAGACGATAGTACGATGCTCTCCGGAGCTAAGAGCCGCTGCCGGGCGTCTTTCGGCAGAAGCAGCGCTAAGGAGAGCACTGTGAGCGGCACCATCGTCTTTGCGCGAAGAAGCCGCTTCTTCGTCTCCGGGAGCCGGCGAGAGCGGCAGCTTTGGAAAGGTGAAGAAGGAAGCTGTACAACACTGGGATTGTGTGCGCAGCTTGCCAACTGATAGAAAACAGTACTTTTGCACTCTCCTGACTTTGCCAATCACATGAACATTCGATTGGAAGCTGTTTTGGACAACTTTTCTTTTCTTCATGCCAAACACTTGGCAGACCTCCGTGCAACGTCTAGAACACGATGGCAGATGTTTTCTGTGCTGGCACAGGTTTTCCCTGCCAGACATAGTGGAAAAGCTTTTTGCTAAGATGTAGACGAGAAGACGCGCTAAAGACGATAGTACGATGCTCTCCGGAGCTAAGAGCCGCTGCCGGGCGTCTTTCGGCAGAAGCAGCACTTCGGAGAGCACTGTGAGCGGCACCATCGTCTTTGCGCGAAGAAGCCGCTTCTTCGCCTCCGGGAGCGGGCGAGAGCGGCAGCTTCGGAAAGGTGAAGAAGCAAGCTGTACAACACTGGGATTGTGTGCGCAGCTTGCCAACTGATAGAAAACAGTACTTTTGCACTCTTCTGACTTTGCCAATCACATGAACATTCGATTGGAAGCTGTTTTGGACAACTTTTCTTTTCTCCCTTCCAAACACTTGGCAGACCTCCGTGCAACGTCTAGAACACGATGGCAGATGTTTTCTGTGCTGGCACAGTTTTTCCCTGCCAGACATAGTGGAAAAGCTTTTTGCTAAGATGTAGACGAGAAGACGCGCTAAAGACGATAGTACGATGCTCTCCGGAGCTAAGAGCCGCTGCCGGGAGTCTTTCGGCAGAAGCCGCGCTAAGGAGAGCACTGTGAGTGGCACCATCGTCTTTGTGCGAAGAAGCCGCTTCTTCGTCTCCGGGAGCCGGCGAGAGCGGCAGCTTCGGAAAGGTGAAGAAGGAAGCTGTACAACACTGGGATTGTGTGCGCAGCTTGCCAACTGATAGGAAACAGTACTTTTGCACTCTCCTGACTTTGCCAATCACATGAACATTCGATTGGAAGCTGTTTTGGACAACTTTTCTTTTCTCCCTGCCAAACACTTGGCAGACCTCCGTGCAACGTCTAGAACACGATGGCTGATGTTTTCTGTGCTGGCACAGTTTTTCCCTGCCAGACATAGTGGAAAAGCTTTTTGCTAAGATGTAGACGAGAAGACGCGCTAAAGACGATAGTACGATGCTCTCCGGAGGTAAGAGCCGCTGCCGGGCATCTTTCGGCAGAAGCCACGCTAAGGAGAGCACTGTGAGCGGCACCATCGTCTTTGCGCGAAGAAGCCGCTTCTTCGCCTCCGGGAGCCGGCGAGAGCGGCAGCTTCGGAAAGGTGAAGAAGGAAGCTGTACAACACTGGGATTGTGTGCGCAGCTTGCCAACTGATAGGAAACAGTACTTTTGCACTCTCCTGACTTTGCCAATCACATGAACATTCGATTGGAAGCTGTTTTGGACAACTTTTCTTTTCTCCCTGCCAAACACTTGGCAGACCTCCGTGCAACGTCTAGAACACGATGGCAGATGTTTTCTGTGCTGGCACAGTTTTTCCCTGCCAGACATAGTGGAAAAGCTTTTTGCTAAGATGTAGACGAGAAGACGCGCTAAAGACGATAGTACGATGCTCTCCGGAGCTAAGAGCCGCTGCCGGGCGTCTTTCGGCAGAAGCAGCACTCCGGAGAGCACTGTGAGCGGCACCATCGTCTTCGCGCGAAGAAGCCGCTTCTTCGCCTCCGGGAGCCGGCGAGAGCGGCAGCTTCGGAAAGGTGAAGAAGGAAGCTGTACAACACTGGGATTGTGTGCGCAGCTTGCCAACTGATAGAAAACAGTACTTTTGCACACTCCTGACTTTGCCAATCACATGAACATTCGATTGGAAGCTGTTTTGGACAACTTTTCTTTACTCCCTGCCAAACACTTGGCAGACCTCCGTGCAACGTCTAGAACACGATGGCAGATGTTTTCTGTGCTGGCACAGTTTTTCCCTGCCAGACATAGTGGAAAAGCTTTTTGCTAAGATGTAGACGAGAAGACGCGCTAAAGACGATAGTACGATGCTCTCCGGAGGTGAGAGCCACTGCCGGGCGTCTTTCGGCAGAAGCCGCGCTAAGGAGAGCACTGTGAGCGGCACCATCGTCCTTGCGGGAAGAAGCCGCTTCTTCGCCTCCGGGAGCCGGCGAGAGCGGCAGCTTCGGAAAGGTGAAGAAGGAAGCTGTACAACACTGGGATTGTGTGCGCAGCTTGCCAACTGATAGAAAACAGTACTTTTGCACTCTCCTGACTTTGCCAATCACATGAACATTCGATTGGAAGCTGTTTTGGACAACTTTTCTTTTCTTCATGCCAAACACTTGGCAGACCTCCGTGCAACGTCTAGAACACGATGGCAGATGTTTTCTGTGCTGGCACAGTTTTTCCCTGCCAGACATAGTGGAAAAGCTTTTTGCTAAGATGTAGACGAGAAGACGCGCTAAAGACGATAGTACGATGCTCTCCGGAGCTAAGAGCCGCTGCCAGGCGTCTTTCGGCAGAAGCAGCACTCCGGAGAGCACTGTGAGCGGCACCATCGTCTTCGCGCGAAGAAGCCGCTTCTTCGCCTCCGGGAGCCGGCGAGAGCGGCAGCTTCGGAAAGGTGAAGAAGGAAGCTGTAAAACACTGGGATTGTGTGCGCAGCTTGCCAACTGATAGGAAACAGTACTTTTGCACTCTCCTGACTTTGCCAATCACATGAACATTCGATTGGAAGCTGCTTTGGACAACTTTTCTTTTCTTCATGCCAAACACTTGGCAGACCTCCGTGCAACGTCTAGAACACGATGGCAGATGTTTTCTGTGCTGGCACAGTTTTTCCCTGCCAGACATAGTGGAAAAGCTTTTTGCTAAGATGTAGACGAGAAGACGCGCTAAAGACGATAGTACGATGCTCTCCGGAGCTAAGAGCCGCTGCCGGGCGTCTTTCGGCAGAAGCAGCACTCCGGAGAGCACTGTGAGCGGCACCATCGTCTTCGCGCGAAGAAGCCGCTTCTTCGCCTCCGGGAGCCGGCGAGAGCGGCAGCTTCGGAAAGGTGAAGAAGGAAGCTGTACAACACTGGGATTGTGTGCGCAGCTTGCCAACTGATAGGAAACAGTACTTTTGCACTCTCCTGACTTTGCCAATCACATGAACATTCGATTGGAAGCTGTTTTGGACAACTTTTCTTTTCTTCATGCCAAACACTTGGCAGACCTCCGTGCAACGTCTAGAACACGATGGCAGATGTTTTCTGTGCTGGCACAGGTTTTCCCTGCCAGACATAGTGGAAAAGCTTTTTGCTAAGATGTAGACGAGAAGACGCGTTAAAGACGATAGTACGATGCTCTCCAGAGCTAAGAGCCGCTGCCGGGCGTCTTTCGGCAGAAGCAGCGCTAAGGAGAGCACTGTGAGCGGCACCATCGTCTTTGCGCGAAGAAGCCGCTTCTTCGGCTCCGGGAGCCGGCGAGAGCGGCAGCTTCGGAAAGGTGAAGAAGGAAGCTGTACAACACTGGGATTGTGTGCGCAGCTTGCCAACTGATAGAAAACAGTACTTTTGCACTCTCCTGACTTTGCCAATCACATGAACATTCGATTGGAAGCTGTTTTGGACAACTTTTCTTTTCTTCATGCCAAACACTTGGCAGACCTCCGTGCAACGTCTAGAACACGATGGCAGATGTTTTCTGTGCTGGCACAGTTTTTCCCTGCCAGACAGAGTGGAAAAGCTTTTTGCTAAGATGTAGACGAGAAGACGCGCTAAAGACGATAGTATGATGCTCTCCGGAGCTAAGAGCCGCTGCCAGGCGTCTTTCGGCAGAAGCAGCACTTCGGAGAGCACTGTGAGCGGCACCATCGTCTTCGCGCGAAGAAGCCGCTTCTTCGCCTCCAGGAGCCGGCGAGAGCGGCAGCTTCGGAAAGGTGAAGAAGGAAGCTGTACAACACTGGGATTGTGTGCGCAGCTTGCCAACTGATAGGAAACAGTACTTTTGCACTCTCCTGACTTTGCCAATCACATGAACATTCGATTGGAAGCTGTTTTGGACAACTTTTCTTTTCTTCATGCCAAACACTTGGCAGACCCCTGTGCAACGTCTAGAACACGATGGCAGATGTTTTCTGTGCTGGCACAGTTTTTCCCTGCCAGACATAGTGGAAAAGCTTTTTGCTAAGATGTAGACGAGAAGACGCGCTAAAGACGATAGTATGATGCTCTCCGGAGCTAAGAGCCGCTGCCAGGCGTCTTTCGGCAGAAGCAGCACTCCGGAGAGCACTGTGAGCGGCACCATCGTCTTTGCGGGAAGAAGCCGCTTCTTCGGCTCCGGGAGCCGGCGAGAGCGGCAGCTTCGGAAAGGTGAAGAAGGAAGCTGTACAACACTGGGATTGTGTGCGCAGCTTGCCAACTGATAGAAAACAGTACTTTTGCACTCTTCTGACTTTGCCAATCACATGAACATTCGATTGGAAGCTGTTTTGGACAACTTTTCTTTTCTCCCTTCCAAACACTTGGCAGACCTCCGTGCAACGTCTAGAACACGATGGCAGATGTTTTCTGTGCTGGCACAGTTTTTCCCTGCCAGACATAGTGGAAAAGCTTTTTGCTAAGATGTAGACGAGAAGACGCGCTAAAGACGATAGTACGATGCTCTCCGGAGCTAAGAGCCGCTGCCGGGAGTCTTTCGGCAGAAGCCGCGCTAAGGAGAGCACTGTGAGCGGCACAATCGTCTTTCTGCGAAGAAGCCGCTTCTTCGTCTCCGGGAGCCGGCGAGAGCGGCAGCTTCAGAAAGGTGAAGAAGGAAGCTGTACAACACTGGGATTGTGTGCGCAGCTTGCCAACTGATAGGAAACAGTACTTTTGCACTCTCCTGACTTTGCCAATCACATGAACATTCGATTGGAAGCTGTTTTGGACAACTTTTCTTTTCTCCCTGCCAAACACTTGGCAGACATCCGTGCAACGTCTAGAACACGATGGCTGATGTTTTCTGTGCTGGCACAGGTTTTCCCTGCCAGACAGAGTGGAAAAGCTTTTTGCTAAGATGTAGACGAGAAGACGCGCTAAAGACGATAGTACGATGCTCTCCGGAGCTAAGAGCCGCTGCCGGGCGTCTTTCGGCAGAAGCAGCACTCCGGAGAGCACTGTGAGCGGCACCATCGTCTTTGCGCGAAGAAGCCGCTTCTTCGCCTCCGGGAGCCGGCGAGAGCGGCAGCTTCGGAAAGGTGAAGAAGGAAGCTGTACAACACTGGGATTGTGTGCGCAGCTTGCCAACTGATAGAAAACAGTACTTTTGCACACTCCTGACTTTGCCAATCACATGAACATTCGATTGGAAGCTGTTTTGGACAACTTTTCTTTACTCCCTGCCAAACACTTGGCAGACCTCCGTGCAACGTCTAGAACACGATGGCAGATGTTTTCTGTGCTGGCACAGTTTTTCCCTGCCAGACATAGTGGAAAAGCTTTTTGCTAAGATGTAGACGAGAAGACGCGCTAAAGACGATAGTACGATGCTCTCCGGAGCTAAGAGCCGCTGCCGGGCGTCTTTCGGCAGAAGCCGCGCTAAGGAGAGCACTGTGAGCGGCACCATCGTCCTTGCGGGAAGAAGCCGCTTCTTCGGCTCCGGGAGCCGGCGAGAGCGGCAGCTTCGGAAAGGTGAAGAAGGAAGCTGTACAACACTGGGATTGTGTGCGCAGCTTGCCAACTGATAGAAAACAGTACTTTTGCACTCTCCTGACTTTGCCAATCACATGAACATTCGATTGGAAGCTGTTTTGGACAACTTTTCTTTTCTTCATGCCAAACACTTGGCAGACCTCCGTGCAACGTCTAGAACACGATGGCAGATGTTTTCTGTGCTGGCACAGTTTTTCCCTGCCAGACATAGTGGAAAAGCTTTTTGCTAAGATGTAGACGAGAAGACGCGCTAAAGACGATAGTATGATGCTCTCCGGAGCTAAGAGCCGCTGCCAGGCGTCTTTCGGCAGAAGCAGCACTCCGGAGAGCACTGTGAGCGGCACCATCGTCTTCGCGCGAAGAAGCCGCTTCTTCGCCTCCGGGAGCCGGCGAGAGCGGCAGCTTCGGAAAGGTGAAGAAGGAAGCTGTACAACACTGGGATTGTGTGCGCAGCTTGCCAACTGATAGGAAACAGTACTTTTGCACTCTCCTGACTTTGCCAATCACATGAACATTCGATTGGAAGCTGTTTTGGACAACTTTTCTTTTCTTCATGCCAAACACTTGGCAGACCTCCGTGCAACGTCTAGAACACGATGGCAGATGTTTTCTGTGCTGGCACAGTTTTTCCCTGCCAGACATAGTGGAAAAGCTTTTTGCTAAGATGTAGACGAGAAGACGCGCTAAAGACGATAGTAAGATGCTCTCCGGAGCTAAGAGCCGCTGCCAGGCGTCTTTCGGCAGAAGCAGCACTCCGGAGAGCACTGTGAGCGGCACCATCGTCTTTGCGCGAAGAAGCCGCTTCTTCGCCTCCGGGAGTCGGCGAGAGCGGCAGCTTCGGAAAGGTGAAGAAGGAAGCTGTACAACACTGGGATTGTGTGCGCACCTTGCCAACTGATAGAAAACAGTACTTTTGCACTCTTCTGACTTTGCCAATCACATGAACATTCGATTGGAAGCTGTTTTGGACAACTTTTCTTTTCTTCATGCCAAACACTTGGCAGACCTCCGTGCAACGTCTAGAACACGATGGCAGATGTTTTCTGTGCTGGCACAGTTTTTCCCTGCCAGACATAGTGGAAAAGCTTTTTGCTAAGATGTAGACGAGAAGACGCGCTAAAGACGATAGTACGATGCTCTCCGGAGCTAAGAGCCGCTGCCGGGCGTCTTTCGGCAGAAGCAGCACTCCGGAGAGCACTGTGAGCGGCACCATCGTCTTCGCGCGAAGAAGCCGCTTCTTCGCCTCCGGGAGCCGGCGAGAGCGGCAGCTTCGGAAAGGTGAAGAAGGAAGCTGTACAACACTGGGATTGTGTGCGCAGCTTGCCAACTGATAGGAAACAGTACTTTTGCACTCTCCTGACTTTGCCAATCACATGAACATTCGATTGGAAGCTGTTTTGGACAACTTTTCTTTTCTTCATGCCAAACACTTGGCAGACCTCCGTGCAACGTCTAGAACACGATGGCAGATGTTTTCTGTGCTGGCACAGTTTTTCCCTGCCAGACATAGTGGAAAAGCTTTTTGCTAAGATGTAGACGAGAAGACGCGTTAAAGACGATAGTACGATGCTCTCCGGAGCTAAGAGCCGCTGCCGGGCGTCTTTCGGCAGAAGCAGCACTCCGGAGAGCACTGTGAGCGGCACCATCGTCTTTGCGCGAAGAAGCCGCTTCTTCGCCTCCGGGAGCCGGCGAGAGCGGCATCTTCGGAAAGGTGAAGAAGGAAGCTGTACAACACTGGGATTGTGTGCGCAGCTTGCCAACTGATAGGAAACAGTACTTTTGCACTCTCCTGACTTTGCCAATCACATGAACATTCGATTGGAAGCTGTTTTGGACAACTTTTCTTTTCTCCCTGCCAAACACTTGGCAGACCTCCGTGCAACGTCTAGAACACGATGGCTGATGTTTTCTGTGCTGGCACAGGTTTTCCCTGCCAGACATAGTGGAAAAGCTTTTTGCTAAGATGTAGACGAGAAGACGCGCTAAAGACGATAGTACGATGCTCTCCAGAGCTAAGAGCCGCTGCCGGGCGTCTTTCGGCAGAAGCAGCGCTAAGGAGAGCACTGTGAGCGGCACCATCGTCTTTGCGCGAAGAAGCCGCTTCTTCGGCTCCGGGAGCCGGCGAGAGCGGCAGCTTCGGAAAGGTGAAGAAGCAAGCTGTACAACACTGGGATTGTGTGCGCAGCTTGCCAACTGATAGGAAACAGTACTTTTGCACTCTCCTGACTTTGCCAATCACATGAACATTCGATTGGAAGCTGTTTTGGACAACTTTTCTTTTCTTCATGCCAAACACTTGGCAGACCTCCGTGCAACGTCTAGAACACGATGGCAGATGTTTTCTGTGCTGGCACAGTTTTTCCCTGCCAGACATAGTGGAAAAGCTTTTTGCTAAGATGTAGACGAGAAGACGCGCTAAAGACGATAGTACGATGCTCTCCGGAGCTAAGAGCCGCTGCCGGGCGTCTTTCGGCAGAAGCAGCACTCCGGAGAGCACTGTGAGCGGCACCATCGTCTTTGCGGGAAGAAGCCGCTTCTTCGGCTCCGGGAGCCGGCGAGAGCGGCAGCTTCGGAAAGGTGAAGAAGGAAGCTGTACAACACTGGGATTGTGTGCGCAGCTTGCCAACTGATAGGAAACAGTACTTTTGCACTCTCCTGACTTTGCCAATCACATGAACATTCGATTGGAAGCTGTTTTGGACAACTTTTCTTTTCTTCATGCCAAACACTTGGCAGACCTCCGTGCAACGTCTAGAACACGATGGCAGATGTTTTCTGTGCTGGCACAGGTTTTCCCTGCCAGACATAGTGGAAAAGCTTTTTGCTAAGATGTAGACGAGAAGACGCGTTAAAGACGATAGTACGATGCTCTCCAGAGCTAAGAGCCGCTGCCGGGCGTCTTTCGGCTGAAGCAGCGCTAAGGAGAGCACTGTGAGCGGCACCATCGTCTTTGCGCGAAGAAGCCGCTTCTTCGGCTCCGGGAGCCGGCGAGAGCGGCAGCTTCGGAAAGGTGAAGAAGGAAGCTGTACAACACTGGGATTGTGTGCGCAGCTTGCCAACTGATAGAAAACAGTACTTTTGCACTCTCCTGACTTTGCCAATCACATGAACATTCGATTGGAAGCTGTTTTGGACAACTTTTCTTTTCTTCATGCCAAACACTTGGCAGACCTCCGTGCAACGTCTAGAACACGATGGCAGATGTTTTCTGTGCTGGCACAGTTTTTCCCTGCCAGACATAGTGGAAAAGCTTTTTGCTAAGATGTAGACGAGAAGACGCGCTAAAGACGATAGTACGATGCTCTCCGGAGGTAAGAGCCGCTGCCGGGCGTCTTTCGGCAGAAGCCGCGCTAAGGAGAGCACTGTGAGCGGCACCATCGTCCTTGCGGGAAGAAGCCGCTTCTTCGCCTCCGGGAGCCGGCGAGAGCGGCAGCTTCGGAAAGGTGAAGAAGGAAGCTGTACAACACTGGGATTGTGTGCGCAGCTTGCCAACTGATAGAAAACAGTACTTTTGCACTCTCCTGACTTTGCCAATCACATGAACATTCGATTGGAAGCTGTTTTGGACAACTTTTCTTTTCTTCATGCCAAACACTTGGCAGATCTCCGTGCAACGTCTAGAACACGATGGCAGATGTTTTCTGTGCTGGCACAGTTTTTCCCTGCCAGACATAGTGGAAAAGCTTTTTGCTAAGATGTAGACGAGAAGACGCGCTAAAGACGATAGTACGATGCTCTCCGGAGCTAAGAGCCGCTGCCAGGCGTCTTTCGGCAGAAGCAGCACTCCGGAGAGCACTGTGAGCGGCACCATCGTCTTCGCGCGAAGAAGCCGCTTCTTCGCCTCCGGGAGCCGGCGAGAGCGGCAGCTTCGGAAAGGTGAAGAAGGAAGCTGTACAACACTGGGATTGTGTGCGCAGCTTGCCAACTGATAGGAAACAGTACTTTTGCACTCTCCTGACTTTGCCAATCACATGAACATTCGATTGGAAGCTGTTTTGGACAACTTTTCTTTTCTTCATGCCAAACACTTGGCAGACCTCCGTGCAACGTCTAGAACACGATGGCAGATGTTTTCTGTGCTGGCACAGGTTTTCCCTGCCAGACATAGTGGAAAAGCTTTTTGCTAAGATGTAGACGAGAAGACGCGCTAAAGACGATAGTATGATGCTCTCCGGAGCTAAGAGCCGCTGCCAGGCGTCTTTCGGCAGAAGCAGCACTCCGGAGAGCACTGTGAGCGGCACCATCGTCTTTGCGCGAAGAAGCCGCTTCTTCGGCTCCGGGAGCCGGCGAGAGCGGCAGCTTCGGAAAGGTGAAGAAGGAAGCTGTACAACACTGGGATTGTGTGCGCACCTTGCCAACTGATAGAAAACAGTACTTTTGCACTCTTCTGACTTTGCCAATCACATGAACATTCGATTGGAAGCTGTTTTGGACAACTTTTCTTTTCTTCATGCCAAACACTTGGCAGACCTCCGTGCAACGTCTAGAACACGATGGCAGATGTTTTATGTGCTGGCACAGTTTTTCCCTGCCAGACATAGTGGAAAAGCTTTTTGCTAAGATGTAGACGAGAAGACGCGCTAAAGACGATAGTACGATGCTCTCCGGAGCTAAGAGCCGCTGCCGGGCGTCTTTCGGCAGAAGCAGCACTCCGGAGAGCACTGTGAGCGGCACCATCGTCTTCGCGCGAAGAAGCCGCTTCTTCGCCTCCGGGAGCCGGCGAGAGCGGCAGCTTCGGAAAGGTGAAGAAGGAAGCTGTACAACACTGGGATTGTGTGCGCAGCTTGCCAACTGATAGGAAACAGTACTTTTGCACTCTCCTGACTTTGCCAATCACATGAACATTCGATTGGAAGCTGTTTTGGACAACTTTTCTTTTCTTCATGCCAAACACTTGGCAGACCTCCGTGCAACGTCTAGAACACGATGGCAGATGTTTTCTGTGCTGGCACAGTTTTTCCCTGCCAGACATAGTGGAAAAGCTTTTTGCTAAGATGTAGACGAGAAGACGCGCTAAAGACGATAGTACGATGCTCTCCGGAGCTAAGAGCCGCTGCCAGGCGTCTTTCGGCAGAAGCAGCACTCCGGAGAGCACTGTGAGCGGCACCATCGTCTTTGCGGGAAGAAGCCGCTTCTTCGGCTCCGGGAGCCGGCGAGAGCGGCAGCTTCGGAAAGGTGAAGAAGGAAGCTGTACAACACTGGGATTGTGTGCGCAGCTTGCCAACTGATAGGAAACAGTACTTTTGCACTCTCCTGACTTTGCCAATCACATGAACATTCGATTGGAAGCTGTTTTGGACAACTTTTCTTTTCTTCATGCCAAACACTTGGCAGACCTCCGTGCAACGTCTAGAACACGATGGCAGATGTTTTCTGTGCTGGCACAGGTTTTCCCTGCCAGACATAGTGGAAAAGCTTTTTGCTAAGATGTAGACGAGAAGACGCGTTAAAGACGATAGTACGATGCTCTCCAGAGCTAAGAGCCGCTGCCGGGCGTCTTTCGGCAGAAGCAGCGCTAAGGAGAGCACTGTGAGCGGCACCATCGTCTTTGCGCGAAGAAGCCGCTTCTTCGGCTCCGGGAGCCGGCGAGAGCGGCAGCTTCGGAAAGGTGAAGAAGCAAGCTGTACAACACTGGGATTGTGTGCGCAGCTTGCCAACTGATAGGAAACAGTACTTTTGCACTCTCCTGACTTTGCCAATCACATGAACATTCGATTGGAAGCTGTTTTGGACAACTTTTCTTTTCTTCATGCCAAACACTTGGCAGACCTCCGTGCAACGTCTAGAACACGATGGCAGATGTTTTCTGTGCTGGCACAGTTTTTCCCTGCCAGACATAGTGGAAAAGCTTTTTGCTAAGATGTAGACGAGAAGACGCGCTAAAGACGATAGTACGATGCTCTCCGGAGCTAAGAGCCGCTGCCGGGCGTCTTTCGGCAGAAGCAGCACTCCGGAGAGCACTGTGAGCGGCACCATCGTCTTTGCGGGAAGAAGCCGCTTCTTCGGCTCCGGGAGCCGGCGAGAGCGGCAGCTTCGGAAAGGTGAAGAAGGAAGCTGTACAACACTGGGATTGTGTGCGCAGCTTGCCAACTGATAGGAAACAGTACTTTTGCACTCTCCTGACTTTGCCAATCACATGAACATTCGATTGGAAGCTGTTTTGGACAACTTTTCTTTTCTTCATGCCAAACACTTGGCAGGCCTCCGTGCAACGTCTAGAACACGATGGCAGATGTTTTCTGTGCTGGCACAGTTTTTCCCTGCAAGACATAGTGGAAAAGCTTTTTGCTAAGATGTAGACGAGAAGACGCGCTAAAGACGATAGTACGATGCTCTCCGGAGCTAAGAGCCGCTGCCGGGCGTCTTTCGGCAGAAGCCGCGCTAAGGAGAGCACTGTGAGCGGCACCATCGTCCTTGCGGGAAGAAGCCGCTTCTTCGGCTCCGGGAGCCGGCGAGAGCGGCAGCTTCGGAAAGGTGAAGAAGGAAGCTGTACAACACTGGGATTGTGTGCGCAGCTTGCCAACTGATAGAAAACAGTACTTTTGCACTCTCCTGACTTTGCCAATCACATGAACATTCGATTGGAAGCTGTTTTGGACAACTTTTCTTTTCTTCATGCCAAACACTTGGCAGACCTCCGTGCAACGTCTAGAACACGATGGCAGATGTTTTCTGTGCTGGCACAGTTTTTCCCTGCCAGACAGAGTGGAAAAGCTTTTTGCTAAGATGTAGACGAGAAGACGCGCTAAAGACGATAGTACGATGCTCTCCGGAGCTAAGAGCCGCTGCCGGGCGTCTTTCGGCAGAAGCAGCACTTCGGAGAGCACTCTGAGCGGCACCATCGTCTTTGCGCGAAGAAGCCGCTTCTTCGCCTCCGGGAGCGGGCGAGAGCGGCAGCTTCGGAAAGGTGAAGAAGGAAGCTGTACAACACTGGGATTGTGTGCGCAGCTTGCCAACTGATAGAAAACAGTACTTTTGCACTCTCCTGACTTTGCCAATCACATGAACATTCGATTGGAAGCTGTTTTGGACAACTTTTCTTTTCTCCCTTCCAAACACTTGGCAGACCTCCGTGCAACGTCTAGAACACGATGGCAGATGTTTTCTGTGCTGGCACAGTTTTTCCCTGCCAGACATAGTGGAAAAGCTTTTTGCTAAGATGTAGACGAGAAGACGCGCTAAAGACGATAGTACGATGCTCTCCGGAGCTAAGAGCCGCTGCCGGGCGTCTTTCGGCAGAAGCCGCGCTAAGGAGAGCACTGTGAGCGGCACCATCGTCCTTGCGGGAAGAAGCCGCTTCTTCGCCTCCGGGAGCCGGCGAGAGCGGCAGCTTCGGAAAGGTGAAGAAGGAAGCTGTACAACACTGGGATTGTGTGCGCAGCTTGCCAACTGATAGGAAACAGTACTTTTGCACTCTCCTGACTTTGCCAATCACATGAACATTCGATTGGAAGCTGTTTTGGACAACTTTTCTTTTCTTCATGCCAAACACTTGGCAGACCTCCGTGCAACGTCTAGAACACGATGGCAGATGTTTTCTGTGCTGGCACAGGTTTTCCCTGCCAGACATAGTGGAAAAGCTTTTTGCTAAGATGTAGACGAGAAGACGCGCTAAAGACGATAGTACGATGCTCTCCGGAGCTAAGAGCCGCTGCCGGGAGTCTTTCGGCAGAAGCAGCACTTCGGAGAGCACTGTGAGCGGCACCATCGTCTTCGCGCGAAGAAGCCCCCTCTTCGCCTCCGGGAGCCGGCGAGAGCGGCAGCTTCGGAAAGGTGAAGAAGGAAGCTGTACAACACTGGGATTGTGTGCGCAGCTTGCCAACTGATAGGAAACAGTACTTTTGCACTCTCCTGACTTTGCCAATCACATGAACATTCGATTGGAAGCTGTTTTGGACAACTTTTCTTTTCTTCATGCCAAACACTTGGCAGACCTCCGTGCAACGTCTAGAACACGATGGCAGATGTTTTCTGTGCTGGCACAGGTTTTCCCTGCCAGACATAGTGGAAAAGCTTTTTGCTAAGATGTAGACGAGAAGACGCGCTAAAGACGATAGTACGATGCTCTCCGGAGCTAAGAGCCGCTGCCGGGCGTCTTTCGGCAGAAGCAGCGCTAAGGAGAGCACTGTGAGCGGCACCATCGTCTTTGCGGGAAGAAGCCGCTTCTTCGGCTCCGGGAGCCGGCGAGAGCGGCAGCTTCGGAAAGGTGAAGAAGGAAGCTGTACAACACTGGGATTGTGTGCGCAGCTTGCCAACTGATAGAAAACAGTACTTTTGCACTCTCCTGACTTTGCCAATCACATGAACATTCGATTGGAAGCTGTTTTGGACAACTTTTCTTTTCTTCATGCCAAACACTTGGCAGACCTCCGTGCAACGTCTAGAACACGATGGCAGATGTTTTCTGTGCTGGCACAGGTTTTCCCTGCCAGACATAGTGGAAAAGCTTTTTGCTAAGATGTAGACGAGAAGACGCGCTAAAGACGATAGTACGATGCTCTCCGGAGCTAAGAGCCGCTGCCGGGCGTCTTTCGGCAGAAGCAGCACTTCGGAGAGCACTGTGAGCGGCACCATCGTCTTTGCGCGAAGAAGCCGCTTCTTCGCCTCCGGGAGCGGGCGAGAGCGGCAGCTTCGGAAAGGTGAAGAAGCAAGCTGTACAACACTGGGATTGTGTGCGCAGCTTGCCAACTGATAGAAAACAGTACTTTTGCACTCTTCTGACTTTGCCAATCACATGAACATTCGATTGGAAGCTGTTTTGGACAACTTTTCTTTTCTTCATGCCAAACACTTGGCAGACCTCCGTGCAACGTCTAGAACACAATGGCAGATATTTTCTGTGCTGGCACAGGTTTTCCCTGCCAGACATAGTGGGAAAGCTTTTTGCTAAGATGTAGACGAGAAGACGCGCTAAAGACGATAGTACGATGCACTCCGGAGCTAAGAGCCGCTGCCGGAGTCTTTCGGCAGAAGCAGCACTCCGGAGAGCACTGTGAGCGGCACCATCGTCTTTGTGCGAAGAAGCCGCTTCTTCGTCTCCGGGAGCCGGCGAGAGCGGCAGCTTCGGAAAGGTGAAGAAGGAAGCTGTACAACACTGGGATTGTGTGCGCAGCTTGCCAACTGATAGAAAACAGTACTTTTGCACTCTCCTGACTTTGCCAATCACATGAACATTCGATTGGAAGCTGTTTTGGACAACTTTTCTTTTCTTCATGCCAAACACTTGGCAGACCTCCGTGCAACGTCTAGAACACGATGGCAGATGTTTTCTGTGCTGGCACAGGTTTTCCCTGCCAGACATAGTGGAAAAGCTTTTTGCTAAGATGTAGACGAGAAGACGCGCTAAAGACGATAGTACGATGCTCTCCGGAGCTAAGAGCCGCTGCCGGGCGTCTTTCGGCAGAAGCAGCACTTCGGAGAGCACTGTGAGCGGCACCATCGTCTTTGCGCGAAGAAGCCGCTTCTTCGCCTCCGGGAGCCGGCGAGAGCGGCAGCTTCGGAAAGGTGAAGAAGGAAGCTGTACAACACTGGGATTGTGTGCGCAGCTTGCCAACTGATAGAAAACAGTACTTTTGCACTCTCCTGACTTTGCCAATCACATGAACATTCGATTGGAAGCTGTTTTGGACAACTTTTCTTTTCTTCATGCCAAACACTTGGCAGATCTCCGTGCAACGTCTAGAACACAATGGCAGATATTTTCTGTGCTGGCACAGGTTTTCCCTGCCAGACATAGTGGGAAAGCTTTTTGCTAAGATGTAGACGAGAAGACGCGCTAAAGATGATAGTACGATGCTCTCCGGAGCTAAGAGCCGCTGCCGGGAGTCTTTCGGCAGAAGCCGCGCTAAGGAGAGCACTGTGAGCGGCACCATCGTCTTTGTGCGAAGAAGCCGCTTCTTCGTCTCCGGGAGCCGGCGAGAGCGGCAGCTTCGGAAAGGTGAAGAAGGAAGCTGTACAACACTGGGATTGTGTGCGCAGCTTGCCAACTGATAGAAAACAGTACTTTTGCACTCTCCTGACTTTGCCAATCACATGAACATTCGATTGGAAGCTGTTTTGGACAACTTTTCTTTACTCCCTGCCAAACACTTGGCAGACCTCCGTGCAACGTCTAGAACACGATGGCAGATGTTTTCTGTGCTGGCACAGTTTTTCCCTGCCAGACATAGTGGAAAAGCTTTTTGCTAAGATGTAGACGAGAAGACGCGCTAAAGACGATAGTACGATGCTCTCCGGAGCTAAGAGCCGCTGCCAGGCGTCTTTCGGCAGAAGCAGCACTCCGGAGAGCACTGTGAGCGGCACCATCGTCTTCGCGCGAAGAAGCCGCTTCTTCGCCTCCGGGAGCCGGCGAGAGCGGCAGCTTCGGAAAGGTGAAGAAGGAAGCTGTACAACACTGGGATTGTGTGCGCAGCTTGCCAACTGATAGGAAACAGTACTTTTGCACTCTCCTGACTTTGCCAATCACATGAACATTCGATTGGAAGCTGTTTTGGACAACTTTTCTTTTCTTCATGCCAAACACTTGGCAGACCTCCGTGCAACGTCTAGAACACGATGGCAGATGTTTTCTGTGCTGGCACAGGTTTTCCCTGCCAGACATAGTGGAAAAGCTTTTTGCTAAGATGTAGACGAGAAGACGCGCTAAAGACGATAGTATGATGCTCTCCGGAGCTAAGAGCCGCTGCCAGGCGTCTTTCGGCAGAAGCAGCACTCCGGAGAGCACTGTGAGCGGCACCATCGTCTTTGCGCGAAGAAGCCGCTTCTTCGCCTCCGGGAGCCGGCGAGAGCGGCAGCTTCGGAAAGGTGAAGAAGGAAGCTGTACAACACTGGGATTGTGTGCGCACCTTGCCAACTGATAGAAAACAGTACTTTTGCACTCTTCTGACTTTGCCAATCACATGAACATTCGATTGGAAGCTGTTTTGGACAACTTTTCTTTTCTTCATGCCAAACACTTGGCAGACCTCCGTGCAACGTCTAGAACACGATGGCAGATGTTTTATGTGCTGGCACAGTTTTTCCCTGCCAGACATAGTGGAAAAGCTTTTTGCTAAGATGTAGACGAGAAGACGCGCTAAAGACGATAGTACGATGCTCTCCGGAGCTAAGAGCCGCTGCCGGGCGTCTTTCGGCAGAAGCAGCACTCCGGAGAGCACTGTGAGCGGCACCATCGTCTTCGCGCGAAGAAGCCGCTTCTTCGCCTCCGGGAGCCGGCGAGAGCGGCAGCTTCGGAAAGGTGAAGAAGGAAGCTGTACAACACTGGGATTGTGTGCGCAGCTTGCCAACTGATAGGAAACAGTACTTTTGCACTCTCCTGACTTTGCCAATCACATGAACATTCGATTGGAAGCTGTTTTGGACAACTTTTCTTTTCTTCATGCCAAACACTTGGCAGACCTCCGTGCAACGTCTAGAACACGATGGCAGATGTTTTCTGTGCTGGCACAGTTTTTCCCTGCCAGACATAGTGGAAAAGCTTTTTGCTAAGATGTAGACGAGAAGACGCGCTAAAGACGATAGTACGATGCTCTCCGGAGCTAAGAGCCGCTGCCAGGCGTCTTTCGGCAGAAGCAGCACTCCGGAGAGCACTGTGAGCGGCACCATCGTCTTTGCGGGAAGAAGCCGCTTCTTCGGCTCCGGGAGCCGGCGAGAGCGGCAGCTTCGGAAAGGTGAAGAAGGAAGCTGTACAACACTGGGATTGTGTGCGCAGCTTGCCAACTGATAGGAAACAGTACTTTTGCACTCTCCTGACTTTGCCAATCACATGAACATTCGATTGGAAGCTGTTTTGGACAACTTTTCTTTTCTTCATGCCAAACACTTGGCAGACCTCCGTGCAACGTCTAGAACACGATGGCAGATGTTTTCTGTGCTGGCACAGGTTTTCCCTGCCAGACATAGTGGAAAAGCTTTTTGCTAAGATGTAGACGAGAAGACGCGTTAAAGACGATAGTACGATGCTCTCCAGAGCTAAGAGCCGCTGCCGGGCGTCTTTCGGCAGAAGCAGCGCTAAGGAGAGCACTGTGAGCGTCACCATCGTCCTTGCGCGAAGAAGCCGCTTCTTCGGCTCCGGGAGCCGGCGAGAGCGGCAGCTTCGGAAAGGTGAAGAAGCAAGCTGTACAACACTGGGATTGTGTGCGCAGCTTGCCAACTGATAGGAAACAGTACTTTTGCACTCTCCTGACTTTGCCAATCACATGAACATTCGATTGGAAGCTGTTTTGGACAACTTTTCTTTTCTTCATGCCAAACACTTGGCAGACCTCCGTGCAACGTCTAGAACACGATGGCAGATGTTTTCTGTGCTGGCACAGTTTTTCCCTGCCAGACATAGTGGAAAAGCTTTTTGCTAAGATGTAGACGAGAAGACGCGCTAAAGACGATAGTACGATGCTCTCCGGAGCTAAGAGCCGCTGCCGGGCGTCTTTCGGCAGAAGCAGCACTCCGGAGAGCACTGTGAGCGGCACCATCGTCTTTGCGGGAAGAAGCCGCTTCTTCGGCTCCGGGAGCCGGCGAGAGCGGCAGCTTCGGAAAGGTGAAGAAGGAAGCTGTACAACACTGGGATTGTGTGCGCAGCTTGCCAACTGATAGGAAACAGTACTTTTGCACTCTCCTGACTTTGCCAATCACATGAACATTCGATTGGAAGCTGTTTTGGACAACTTTTCTTTTCTCCCTGCCAAACACTTGGCAGACCTCCGTGCAACGTCTAGAACACGATGGCTGATGTTTTCTGTGCTGGCACAGGTTTTCCCTGCCAGACATAGTGGAAAAGCTTTTTGCTAAGATGTAGACGAGAAGACGCGCTAAAGACGATAGTACGATGCTCTCCGGAGCTAAGAGCCGCTGCCGGGCGTCTTTCGGCAGAAGCAGCACTCCGGAGAGCACTGTGAGCGGCACCATCGTCTTCGCGCGAAGAAGCCGCTTCTTCGGCTCCGGGAGCCGGCGAGAGCGGCAGCTTCGGAAAGGTGAAGAAGGAAGCTGTACAACACTGGGATTGTGTGCGCAGCTTGCCAACTGATAGGAAACAGTACTTTTGCACTCTCCTGACTTTGCCAATCACATGAACATTCGATTGGAAGCTGTTTTGGACAACTTTCCTTTTCTTCATGCCAAACACTTGGCAGGCCTCCGTGCAACGTCTAGAACACGATGGCAGATGTTTTCTGTGCTGGCACAGTTTTTCCCTGCCAGACATAGTGGAAAAGCTTTTTGCTAAGATGTAGACGAGAAGACGCGCTAAAGACGATAGTACGATGCTCTCCGGAGCTAAGAGCCGCTGCCGGGCGTCTTTCGGCAGAAGCCGCGCTAAGGAGAGCACTGTGAGCGGCACCATCGTCCTTGCGGGAAGAAGCCGCTTCTTCGCCTCCGGGAGCCGGCGAGAGCGGCAGCTTCGGAAAGGTGAAGAAGGAAGCTGTACAACACTGGGATTGTGTGCGCAGCTTGCCAACTGATAGAAAACAGTACTTTTGCACTCTCCTGACTTTGCCAATCACATGAACATTCGATTGGAAGCTGTTTTGGACAACTTTTCTTTTCTTCATGCCAAACACTTGGCAGACCTCCGTGCAACGTCTAGAACACGATGGCAGATGTTTTCTGTGCTGGCACAGTTTTTCCCTGCCAGACAGAGTGGAAAAGCTTTTTGCTAAGATGTAGACGAGAAGACGCGCTAAAGACGATAGTACGATGCTCTCCGGAGCTAAGAGCCGCTGCCGGGCGTCTTTCGGCAGAAGCAGCACTTCGGAGAGCACTCTGAGCGGCACCATCGTCTTTGCGCGAAGAAGCCGCTTCTTCGCCTCCGGGAGCGGGCGAGAGCGGCAGCTTCGGAAAGGTGAAGAAGGAAGCTGTACAACACTGGGATTGTGTGCGCAGCTTGCCAACTGATAGAAAACAGTACTTTTGCACTCTCCTGACTTTGCCAATCACATGAACATTCGATTGGAAGCTGTTTTGGACAACTTTTCTTTTCTCCCTTCCAAACACTTGGCAGACCTCCGTGCAACGTCTAGAACACGATGGCAGATGTTTTCTGTGCTGGCACAGTTTTTCCCTGCCAGACATAGTGGAAAAGCTTTTTGCTAAGATGTAGACGAGAAGACGCGCTAAAGACGATAGTACGATGCTCTCCGGAGCTAAGAGCCGCTGCCGGGCGTCTTTCGGCAGAAGCCGCGCTAAGGAGAGCACTGTGAGCGGCACCATCGTCCTTGCGGGAAGAAGCCGCTTCTTCGCCTCCGGGAGCCGGCGAGAGCGGCAGCTTCGGAAAGGTGAAGAAGGAAGCTGTACAACACTGGGATTGTGTGCGCAGCTTGCCAACTGATAGGAAACAGTACTTTTGCACTCTCCTGACTTTGCCAATCACATGAACATTCGATTGGAAGCTGTTTTGGACAACTTTTCTTTTCTTCATGCCAAACACTTGGCAGACCTCCGTGCAACGTCTAGAACACGATGGCAGATGTTTTCTGTGCTGGCACAGGTTTTCCCTGCCAGACATAGTGGAAAAGCTTTTTGCTAAGATGTAGACGAGAAGACGCGCTAAAGACGATAGTACGATGCTCTCCGGAGCTAAGAGCCGCTGCCGGGCGTCTTTCGGCAGAAGCAGCGCTAAGGAGAGCACTGTGAGCGGCACCATCGTCTTCGCGCGAAGAAGCCGCCTCTTCGCCTCCGGGAGCCGGCGAGAGCGGCAGCTTCGGAAAGGTGAAGAAGGAAGCTGTACAACACTGGGATTGTGTGCGCAGCTTGCCAACTGATAGGAAACAGTACTTTTGCACTCTCCTGACTTTGCCAATCACATGAACATTCGATTGGAAGCTGTTTTGGACAACTTTTCTTTTCTTCATGCCAAACACTTGGCAGACCTCCGTGCAACGTCTAGAACACGATGGCAGATGTTTTCTGTGCTGGCACAGGTTTTCCCTGCCAGACATAGTGGAAAAGCTTTTTGCTAAGATGTAGACGAGAAGACGCGCTAAAGACGATAGTACGATGCTCTCCGGAGCTAAGAGCCGCTGCCGGGCGTCTTTCGGCAGAAGCAGCGCTAAGGAGAGCACTGTGAGCGGCACCATCGTCTTTGCGCGAAGAAGCCGCTTCTTCGGCTCCGGGAGCCGGCGAGAGCGGCAGCTTCGGAAAGGTGAAGAAGGAAGCTGTACAACACTGGGATTGTGTGCGCAGCTTGCCAACTGATAGAAAACAGTACTTTTGCACTCTCCTGACTTTGCCAATCACATGAACATTCGATTGGAAGCTGTTTTGGACAACTTTTCTTTTCTTCATGCCAAACACTTGGCAGACCTCCGTGCAACGTCTAGAACACGATGGCAGATGTTTTCTGTGCTGGCACAGGTTTTCCCTGCCAGACATAGTGGAAAAGCTTTTTGCGAAGATGTAGACGAGAAGACGCGCTAAAGACGATAGTACGATGCTCTCCGGAGCTAAGAGCCGCTGCCGGGCGTCTTTCGGCAGAAGCAGCACTTCGGAGAGCACTGTGAGCGGCACCATCGTCTTTGCGCGAAGAAGCCGCTTCTTCGCCTCCGGGAGCGGGCGAGAGCGGCAGCTTCGGAAAGGTGAAGAAGCAAGCTGTACAACACTGGGATTGTGTGCGCAGCTTGCCAACTGATAGAAAACAGTACTTTTGCACTCTTCTGACTTTGCCAATCACATGAACATTCGATTGGAAGCTGTTTTGGACAACTTTTCTTTTCTTCATGCCAAACACTTGGCAGACCTCCGTGCAACGTCTAGAACACAATGGCAGATATTTTCTGTGCTGGCACAGGTTTTCCCTGCCAGACATAGTGGGAAAGCTTTTTGCTAAGATGTAGACGAGAAGACGCGCTAAAGACGATAGTACGATGCACTCCGGAGCTAAGAGCCGCTGCCGGAGTCTTTCGGCAGAAGCCGCGCTAAGGAGAGCACTGTGAGCGGCACCATCGTCTTTGTGCGAAGAAGCCGCTTCTTCGTCTCCGGGAGCCGGCGAGAGCGGCAGCTTCGGAAAGGTGAAGAAGGAAGCTGTACAACACTGGGATTGTGTGCGCAGCTTGCCAACTGATAGAAAACAGTACTTTTGCACTCTCCTGACTTTGCCAATCACATGAACATTCGATTGGAAGCTGTTTTGGACAACTTTTCTTTTCTTCATGCCAAACACTTGGCAGACCTCCGTGCAACGTCTAGAACACGATGGCAGATGTTTTCTGTGCTGGCACAGGTTTTCCCTGCCAGACATAGTGGAAAAGCTTTTTGCTAAGATGTAGACGAGAAGACGCGCTAAAGACGATAGTACGATGCTCTCCGGAGCTAAGAGCCGCTGCCGGGCGTCTTTCGGCAGAAGCAGCACTTCGGAGAGCACTGTGAGCGGCACCATCGTCTTTGCGCGAAGAAGCCGCTTCTTCGCCTCCGGGAGCCGGCGAGAGCGGCAGCTTCGGAAAGGTGAAGAAGGAAGCTGTACAACACTGGGATTGTGTGCGCAGCTTGCCAACTGATAGAAAACAGTACTTTTGCACTCTCCTGACTTTGCCAATCACATGAACATTCGATTGGAAGCTGTTTTGGACAACTTTTCTTTTCTTCATGCCAAACACTTGGCAGACCTCCGTGCAACGTCTAGAACACAATGGCAGATATTTTCTGTGCTGGCACAGGTTTTCCCTGCCAGACATAGTGGGAAAGCTTTTTGCTAAGATGTAGACGAGAAGACGCGCTAAAGATGATAGTACGATGCTCTCCGGAGCTAAGAGCCGCTGCCGGGAGTCTTTCGGCAGAAGCCGCGCTAAGGAGAGCACTGTGAGCGGCACCATCGTCTTTGTGCGAAGAAGCCGCTTCTTCGTCTCCGGGAGCCGGCGAGAGCGGCAGCTTCGGAAAGGTGAAGAAGGAAGCTGTACAACACTGGGATTGTGTGCGCAGCTTGCCAACTGATAGAAAACAGTACTTTTGCACTCTCCTGACTTTGCCAATCACATGAACATTCGATTGGAAGCTGTTTTGGACAAGTTTTCTTTTCTTCATGCCAAACACTTGGCAGACCTCCGTGCAACGTCTAGAACACGATGGCAGATGTTTTCTGTGCTGGCACAGTTTTTCCCTGCCAGACATAGTGGAAAAGCTTTTTGCTAAGATGTAGACGAGAAGACGCGCTAAAGACGATAGTACGATGCTCTCCGGAGCTAAGAGCCACTGCCAGGCGTCTTTCGGCAGAAGCAGCACTCCAGAGAGCACTGTGAGCGGCACCATCGTCTTTGCGCGAAGAAGCCGCTTCTTCGCCTCCGGGAGCCGGCGAGAGCGGCAGCTTCGGAAAGGTGAAGAAGGAAGCTGTACAACACTGGGATTGTGTGCGCAGCTTGCCAACTGATAGGAAACAGTACTTTTGCACTCTCCTGACTTTGCCAATCACATGAACATTCGATTGGAAGCTGTTTTGGACAACTTTTCTTTTCTTCATGCCAAACACTTGGCAGACCTCCGTGCAACGTCTAGAACACGATGGCAGATGTTTTCTGTGCTGGCACAGGTTTTCCCTGCCAGACATAGTGGAAAAGCTTTTTGCTAAGATGTAGACGAGAAGACGCGCTAAAGACGATAGTACGATGCTCTCCGGAGCTAAGAGCCGCTGCCGGGCGTCTTTCGGCAGAAGCAGCACTTCGGAGAGCACTGTGAGCGGCACCATCGTCTTCGCGCGAAGAAGCCGCCTCTTCGCCTCCGGGAGCCGGCGAGAGCGGCAGCTTCGGAAAGGTGAAGAAGGAAGCTGTACAACACTGGGATTGTGTGCGCAGCTTGCCAACTGATAGGAAACAGTACTTTTGCACTCTCCTGACTTTGCCAATCACATGAACATTCGATTGGAAGCTGTTTTGGACAACTTTTCTTTTCTTCATGCCAAACACTTGGCAGACCTCCGTGCAACGTCTAGAACACGATGGCAGATGTTTTCTGTGCTGGCACAGGTTTTCCCTGCCAGACATAGTGGAAAAGCTTTTTGCTAAGATGTAGACGAGAAGACGCGCTAAAGACGATAGTACGATGCTCTCCGGAGCTAAGAGCCGCTGCCGGGCGTCTTTCGGCAGAAGCCGCGCTAAGGAGAGCACTGTGAGCGGCACCATCGTCTTTGCGCGAAGAAGCCGCTTCTTCGGCTCCGGGAGCCGGCGAGAGCGGCAGCTTCGGAAAGGTGAAGAAGGAAGCTGTACAACACTGGGATTGTGTGCGCAGCTTGCCAACTGATAGAAAACAGTACTTTTGCACTCTCCTGACTTTGCCAATCACATGAACATTCGATTGGAAGCTGTTTTGGACAACTTTTCTTTTCTTCATGCCAAACACTTGGCAGACCTCCGTGCAACGTCTAGAACACGATGGCAGATGTTTTCTGTGCTGGCACAGGTTTTCCCTGCCAGACATAGTGGAAAAGCTTTTTGCGAAGATGTAGACGAGAAGACGCGCTAAAGACGATAGTACGATGCTCTCCGGAGCTAAGAGCCGCTGCCGGGCGTCTTTCGGCAGAAGCAGCACTTCGGAGAGCACTGTGAGCGGCACCATCGTCTTTGCGCGAAGAAGCCGCTTCTTCGCCTCCGGGAGCGGGCGAGAGCGGCAGCTTCGGAAAGGTGAAGAAGCAAGCTGTACAACACTGGGATTGTGTGCGCAGCTTGCCAACTGATAGAAAACAGTACTTTTGCACACTCCTGACTTTGCCAATCACATGAACATTCGATTGGAAGCTGTTTTGGACAACTTTTCTTTTCTTCATGCCAAACACTTGGCAGACCTCCGTGCAACGTCTAGAACACAATGGCAGATATTTTCTGTGCTGGCACAGGTTTTCCCTGCCAGACATAGTGGGAAAGCTTTTTGCTAAGATGTAGACGAGAAGACGCGCTAAAGACGATAGTACGATGCACTCCGGAGCTAAGAGCCGCTGCCGGAGTCTTTCGGCAGAAGCCGCGCTAAGGAGAGCACTGTGAGCGGCACCATCGTCTTTGTGCGAAGAAGCCGCTTCTTCGTCTCCGGGAGCCGGCGAGAGCGGCAGCTTCGGAAAGGTGAAGAAGGAAGCTGTACAACACTGGGATTGTGTGCGCAGCTTGCCAACTGATAGAAAACAGTACTTTTGCACTCTCCTGACTTTGCCAATCACATGAACATTCGATTGGAAGCTGTTTTGGACAACTTTTCTTTTCTTCATGCCAAACACTTGGCAGACCTCCGTGCAACGTCTAGAACACGATGGCAGATGTTTTCTGTGCTGGCACAGGTTTTCCCTGCCAGACATAGTGGAAAAGCTTTTTGCTAAGATGTAGACGAGAAGACGCGCTAAAGACGATAGTACGATGCTCTCCGGAGCTAAGAGCCGCTGCCGGGCGTCTTTCGGCAGAAGCAGCACTTCGGAGAGCACTGTGAGTGGCACCATCGTCTTTGCGCGAAGAAGCCGCTTCTTCGCCTCCGGGAGCCGGCGAGAGCGGCAGCTTCGGAAAGGTGAAGAAGGAAGCTGTACAACACTGGGATTGTGTGCGCAGCTTGCCAACTGATAGAAAACAGTACTTTTGCACTCTCCTGACTTTGCCAATCACATGAACATTCGATTGGAAGCTGTTTTGGACAACTTTTCTTTTCTTCATGCCAAACACTTGGCAGACCTCCGTGCAACGTCTAGAACACAATGGCAGATATTTTCTGTGCTGGCACAGGTTTTCCCTGCCAGACATAGTGGGAAAGCTTTTTGCTAAGATGTAGACGAGAAGACGCGCTAAAGATGATAGTACGATGCTCTCCGGAGCTAAGAGCCGCTGCCGGGAGTCTTTCGGCAGAAGCCGCGCTAAGGAGAGCACTGTGAGCGGCACCATCGTCTTTGTGCGAAGAAGCCGCTTCTTCGTCTCCGGGAGCCGGCGAGAGCGGCAGCTTCGGAAAGGTGAAGAAGGAAGCTGTACAACACTGGGATTGTGTGCGCAGCTTGCCAACTGATAGAAAACAGTACTTTTGCACTCTCCTGACTTTGCCAATCACATGAACATTCGATTGGAAGCTGTTTTGGACAACTTTTCTTTACTCCCTGCCAAACACTTGGCAGACCTCCGTGCAACGTCTAGAACACGATGGCAGATGTTTTCTGTGCTGGCACAGTTTTTCCCTGCCAGACATAGTGGAAAAGCTTTTTGCTAAGATGTAGACGAGAAGACGCGCTAAAGACGATAGTACGATGCTCTCCGGAGGTAAGAGCCGCTGCCGGGCGTCTTTCGGCAGAAGCCGCGCTAAGGAGAGCACTGTGAGCGGCACCATCGTCCTTGCGGGAAGAAGCCGCTTCTTCGGCTCCGGGAGCCGGCGAGAGCGGCAGCTTCGGAAAGGTGAAGAAGGAAGCTGTACAACACTGGGATTGTGTGCGCAGCTTGCCAACTGATAGAAAACAGTACTTTTGCACTCTCCTGACTTTGCCAATCACATGAACATTCGATTGGAAGCTGTTTTGGACAACTTTTCTTTTCTTCATGCCAAACACTTGGCAGACCTCCGTGCAACGTCTAGAACACGATGGCAGATGTTTTCTGTGCTGGCACAGTTTTTCCCTGCCAGACAGAGTGGAAAAGCTTTTTGCTAAGATGTAGACGAGAAGACGCGCTAAAGACGATAGTACGATGCTCTCCGGAGCTAAGAGCCACTGCCAGGCGTCTTTCGGCAGAAGCAGCACTCCGGAGAGCACTGTGAGCGGCACCATCGTCTTTCTGCGAAGAAGCCGCTTCTTCGTCTCCGGGAGCCGGCGAGAGCGGCAGCTTCGGAAAGGTGAAGAAGGAAGCTGTACAACACTGGGATTGTGTGCGCAGCTTGCCAACTGATAGAAAACAGTACTTTTGCACACTCCTGACTTTGCCAATCACATGAACATTCGATTGGAAGCTGTTTTGGACAACTTTTCTTTACTCCCTGCCAAACACTTGGCAGACCTCCGTGCAACGTCTAGAACACGATGGCAGATGTTTTCTGTGCTGGCACAGGTTTTCCCTGCCAGACATAGTGGAAAAGCTTTTTGCTAAGATGTAGACGAGAAGACGCGCTAAAGACGATAGTACGATGCTCTCCGGAGCTAAGAGCCGCTGCCGGGCGTCTTTCGGCAGAAGCAGCACTCCGGAGAGCACTGTGAGCGGCACCATCGTCTTCGCGCGAAGAAGCCGCTTCTTCGGCTCCGGGAGCCGGCGAGAGCGGCAGCTTCGGAAAGGTGAAGAAGGAAGCTGTACAACACTGGGATTGTGTGCGCAGCTTGCCAACTGATAGAAAACAGTACTTTTGCACTCTCCTGACTTTGCCAATCACATGAACATTCGATTGGAAGCTGTTTTGGACAACTTTTCTTTTCTTCATGCCAAACACTTGGCAGACCTCCGTGCAACGTCTAGAACACGATGGCAGATGTTTTCTGTGCTGGCACAGTTTTTCCCTGCCAGACATAGTGGAAAAGCTTTTTGCTAAGATGTAGACGAGAAGACGCGCTAAAGACGATAGTACGATGCTCTCCGGAGCTAAGAGCCGCTGCCGGGCGTCTTTCGGCAGAAGCAGCGCTAAGGAGAGCACTGTGAGCGGCACCATCGTCTTTGCGCGAAGAAGCCGCTTCTTCGTCTCCGGGAGCCGGCGAGAGCGGCAGCTTCGGAAAGGTGAAGAAGGAAGCTGTACAACACTGGGATTGTGTGCGCAGCTTGCCAACTGATAGACAACAGTACTTTTGCACACTCCTGACTTTGCCAATCACATGAACATTCGATTGGAAGCTGTTTTGGACAACTTTTCTTTTCTCCCTGCCAAACACTTGGCAGACCTCCGTGCAACGTCTAGAACACGATGGCAGATGTTTTCTGTGCTGGCACAGTTTTTCCCTGCCAGACATAGTGGAAAATCTTTTTGCTAAGGTGTAGACGAGAAGACGCGCTAAAGACGATAGTACGATGCTCTCCGGAGCTAAGAGCCGCTGCCGGGCGTCTTTCGGCAGAAGCAGCACTCCGGAGAGCACTCTGAGCGGCACCATCGTCTTTGCGCGAAGAAGCCGCTTCTTCGCCTCCGGGAGCGGGCGAGAGCGGCAGCTTCGGAAAGGTGAAGAAGCAAGCTGTACAACACTGGGATTGTGTGCGCAGCTTGCCAACTGATAGAAAACAGTACTTTTGCACTCTCCTGACTTTGCCAATCACATGAACATTCGATTGGAAGCTGTTTTGGACAACTTTTCTTTTCTCCCTTCCAAACACTTGGCAGACCTCCGTGCAACGTCTAGAACACGATGGCAGATGTTTTCTGTGCTGGCACAGTTTTTCCCTGCCAGACATAGTGGAAAAGCTTTTTGCTAAGATGTAGACGAGAAGACGCGCTAAAGACGATAGTACGATGCTCTCCGGAGCTAAGAGCCGCTGCCGGGCGTCTTTCGGCAGAAGCCGCGCTAAGGAGAGCACTGTGAGCGGCACCATCGTCCTTGCGGGAAGAAGCCGCTTCTTCGCCTCCGGGAGCCGGCGAGAGCGGCAGCTTCGGAAAGGTGAAGAAGGAAGCTGTACAACACTGGGATTGTGTGCGCAGCTTGCCAACTGATAGGAAACAGTACTTTTGCACTCTCCTGACTTTGCCAATCACATGAACATTCGATTGGAAGCTGTTTTGGACAACTTTTCTTTTCTTCATGCCAAACACTTGGCAGACCTCCGTGCAACGTCTAGAACACGATGGCAGATGTTTTCTGTGCTGGCACAGGTTTTCCCTGCCAGACATAGTGGAAAAGCTTTTTGCTAAGATGTAGACGAGAAGACGCGCTAAAGACGATAGTACGATGCTCTCCGGAGCTAAGAGCCGCTGCCGGGAGTCTTTCGGCAGAAGCAGCACTTCGGAGAGCACTGTGAGCGGCACCATCGTCTTTGCGCGAAGAAGCCGCCTCTTCGCCTCCGGGAGCCGGCGAGAGCGGCAGCTTCGGAAAGGTGAAGAAGGAAGCTGTACAACACTGGGATTGTGTGCGCAGCTTGCCAACTGATAGGAAACAGTACTTTTGCACTCTCCTGACTTTGCCAATCACATGAACATTCGATTGGAAGCTGTTTTGGACAACTTTTCTTTTCTTCATGCCAAACACTTGGCAGACCTCCGTGCAACGTCTAGAACACGATGGCAGATGTTTTCTGTGCTGGCACAGGTTTTCCCTGCCAGACATAGTGGAAAAGCTTTTTGCTAAGATGTAGACGAGAAGACGCGCTAAAGACGATAGTACGATGCTCTCCGGAGCTAAGAGCCGCTGCCGGGCGTCTTTCGGCAGAAGCAGCGCTAAGGAGAGCACTGTGAGCGGCACCATCGTCTTTGCGCGAAGAAGCCGCTTCTTCGGCTCCGGGAGCCGGCGAGAGCGGCAGCTTCGGAAAGGTGAAGAAGGAAGCTGTACAACACTGGGATTGTGTGCGCAGCTTGCCAACTGATAGAAAACAGTACTTTTGCACTCTCCTGACTTTGCCAATCACATGAACATTCGATTGGAAGCTGTTTTGGACAACTTTTCTTTTCTTCATGCCAAACACTTGGCAGACCTCCGTGCAACGTCTAGAACACGATGGCAGATGTTTTCTGTGCTGGCACAGTTTTTCCCTGCCAGACATAGTGGAAAAGCTTTTTGCTAAGATGTAGACGAGAAGACGCGCTAAAGACGATAGTACGATGCTCTCCGGAGCTAAGAGCCGCTGCCGGGCGTCTTTCGGCAGAAGCCGCGCTAAGGAGAGCACTGTGAGCGGCACCATCGTCCTTGCGGGAAGAAGCCGCTTCTTCGCCTCCGGGAGCCGGCGAGAGCGGCAGCTTCGGAAAGGTGAAGAAGGAAGCTGTACAACACTGGGATTGTGTGCGCAGCTTGCCAACTGATAGGAAACAGTACTTTTGCACTCTCCTGACTTTGCCAATCACATGAACATTCGATTGGAAGCTGTTTTGGACAACTTTTCTTTTCTTCATGCCAAACACTTGGCAGACCTCCGTGCAACATCTAGAACACGATGGCAGATGTTTTCTGTGCTGGCACAGTTTTTCCCTGCCAGACATAGTGGAAAAGCTTTTTGCTAAGATGTAGACGAGAAGACGCGCTAAAGACGATAGTACGATGCTCTCCGGAGCTAAGAGCCGCTGCCAGGCGTCTTTCGGCAGAAGCAGCACTCCGGAGAGCACTGTGAGCGGCACCATCGTCTTTGCGCGAAGAAGCCGCTTCTTCGCCTCCGGGAGCCGGCGAGAGCGGCAGCTTCGGAAAGGTGAAGAAGGAAGCTGTACAACACTGGGATTGTGTGCGCAGCTTGCCAACTGATAGAAAACAGTACTTTTGCACTCTTCTGACTTTGCCAATCACATGAACATTCGATTGGAAGCTGTTTTGGACAACTTTTCTTTTCTTCATGCCAAACACTTGGCAGACCTCCGTGCAACGTCTAGAACACGATGGCAGATGTTTTCTGTGCTGGCACAGTTTTTCCCTGCCAGACATAGTGGAAAAGCTTTTTGCTAAGATGTAGACGAGAAGACGCGCTAAAGACGATAGTACGATGCTCTCCGGAGCTAAGAGCCGCTGCCGGGAGTCTTTCGGCAGAAGCCGCGCTAAGGAGAGCACTGTGAGCGGCACCATCGTCTTTCTGCGAAGAAGCCGCTTCTTCGTCTCCGGGAGCCGGCGAGAGCGGCAGCTTCGGAAAGGTGAAGAAGGAAGCTGTACAACACTGGGATTGTGTGCGCAGCTTGCCAACTGATAGGAAACAGTACTTTTGCACTCTCCTGACTTTGCCAATCACATGAACATTCGATTGGAAGCTGTTTTGGACAACTTTTCTTTTCTCCCTGCCAAACACTTGGCAGACCTCCGTGCAACGTCTAGAACACGATGGCTGATGTTTTCTGTGCTGGCACAGGTTTTCCCTGCCAGACATAGTGGAAAAGCTTTTTGCTCAGATGTAGACGAGAAGACGCGCTAAAGACGATAGTACGATGCTCTCCGGAGCTAAGAGCCGCTGCCGGGCGTCTTTCGGCAGAAGCAGCACTCCGGAGAGCACTGTGAGCGGCACCATCGTCTTCGCGCGAAGAAGCCGCTTCTTCGGCTCCGGGAGCCGGCGAGAGCGGCAGCTTCGGAAAGGTGAAGAAGGAAGGTGTACAACACTGGGATTGTGTGCGCAGCTTGCCAACTGATAGAAAACAGTACTTTTGCACTCTCCTGACTTTGCCAATCACATGAACATTCGATTGGAAGCTGTTTTGGACAACTTTTCTTTTCTTCATGCCAAACACTTGGCAGACCTCCGTGCAACGTCTAGAACACGATGGCAGATGTTTTCTGTGCTGGCACAGTTTTTCCCTGCCAGACATAGTGGAAAAGCTTTTTGCTAAGATGTAGATGAGAAGACGCGCTAAAGACGATAGTACGATGCTCTCCGGAGCTAAGAGCCGCTGCCGGGCGTCTTTCGGCAGAAGCAGCGCTAAGGAGAGCACTGTGAGCGGCACCATCGTCTTTGCGCGAAGAAGCCGCTTCTTCGTCTCCGGGAGCCGGCGAGAGCGGCAGCTTCGGAAAGGTGAAGAAGGAAGCTGTACAACACTGGGATTGTGTGCGCAGCTTGCCAACTGATAGACAACAGTACTTTTGCACACTCCTGACTTTGCCAATCACATGAACATTCGATTGGAAGCTGTTTTGGACAACTTTTCTTTTCTCCCTGCCAAACACTTGGCAGACCTCCGTGCAACGTCTAGAACACGATGGCAGATGTTTTCTGTGCTGGCACAGTTTTTCCCTGCCAGACATAGTGGAAAAGCTTTTTGCTAAGATGTAGACGAGAAGACGCGCTAAAGACGATAGTACGATGCTCTCCGGAGGTAAGAGCCGCTGCCGGGCGTCTTTCGGCAGAAGCCGCGCTAAGGAGAGCACTGTGAGCGGCACCATCGTCCTTGCGGGAAGAAGCCGCTTCTTCGCCTCCGGGAGCCGGCGAGAGCGGCAGCTTCGGAAAGGTGAAGAAGGAAGCTGTACAACACTGGGATTGTGTGCGCAGCTTGCCAACTGATAGAAAACAGTACTTTTGCACTCTCCTGACTTTGCCAATCACATGAACATTCGATTGGAAGCTGTTTTGGACAACTTTTCTTTTCTTCATGCCAAACACTTGGCAGACCTCCGTGCAACGTCTAGAACACGATGGCAGATGTTTTCTGTGCTGGCACAGTTTTTCCCTGCCAGACATAGTGGAAAAGCTTTTTGCTAAGATGTAGACGAGAAGACGCGCTAAAGACGATAGTACGATGCTCTCCGGAGCTAAGAGCCACTGCCAGGTGTCTTTCGGCAGAAGCAGCGCTTAGGAGAGCACTGTGAGCGGCACCATCGTCTTTCTGCGAAGAAGCCGCTTCTTCGTCTCCGGGAGCCGGGGAGAGCGGCAGCTTCGGAAAGGTGAAGAAGGAAGCTGTACAACACTGGGATTGTGTGCGCAGCTTGCCAACTGATAGGAAACAGTACTTTTGCACTCTCCTGACTTTGCCAATCACATGAACATTCGATTGGAAGCTGTTTTGGACAACTTTTCTTTTCTCCCTGCCAAACACTTGGCAGACCTCCGTGCAACGTCTAGAACACGATGGCAGATGTTTTCTGTGCTGGCACAGGTTTTCCCTGCCAGACATAGTGGAAAAGCTTTTTGCTAAGATGTAGACGAGAAGACGCGCTAAAGACGATAGTATGATGCTCTCCGGAGCTAAGAGCCGCTGCCAGGCGTCTTTCGGCAGAAGCAGCACTCCGGAGAGCACTGTGAGCGGCACCATCGTCTTTGCGTGAAGAAGCCGCTTCTTCGGCTCCGGGAGCCGGCGAGAGCGGCAGCTTCGGAAAGGTGAAGAAGGAAGCTGTACAACACTGGGATTGTGTGCGCAGCTTGCCAACTGATAGAAAACAGTACTTTTGCACTCTTCTGACTTTGCCAATCACATGAACATTCGATTGGAAGCTGTTTTGGACAACTTTTCTTTTCTCCCTTCCAAACACTTGGCAGACCTCCGTGCAACGTCTAGAACACGATGGCAGATGTTTTCTGTGCTGGCACAGTTTTTCCCTGCCAGACATAGTGGAAAAGCTTTTTGCTAAGATGTAGACGAGAAGACGCGCTAAAGACGATAGTACGATGCTCTCCGGAGCTAAGAGCCGCTGCCGGGAGTCTTTCGGCAGAAGCCGCGCTAAGGAGAGCACTGTGAGCGGCACCATCGTCTTTGTGCGAAGAAGCCGCTTCTTCGTCTCCGGGAGCCGGCGAGAGCGGCAGCTTCGGAAAGGTGAAGAAGGAAGCTGTACAACACTGGGATTGTGTGCGCAGCTTGCCAACTGATAGGAAACAGTACTTTTGCACTCTCCTGACTTTGCCAATCACATGAACATTCGATTGGAAGCTGTTTTGGACAACTTTTCTTTTCTCCCTGCCAAACACTTGGCAGACCTCCGTGCAACGTCTAGAACACGATGGCAGATGTTTTCTGTGCTGGCACAGGTTTTCCCTGCCAGACATAGTGGAAAAGCTTTTTGCTAAGATGTAGACGAGAAGACGCGCTAAAGACGATAGTACGATGCTCTCCGGAGCTAAGAGCCGCTGCCGGGCGTCTTTCGGCAGAAGCAGCACTCCGGAGAGCACTGTGAGCGGCACCATCGTCTTTGCGCGAAGAAGCCGCTTCTTCGCCTCCGGGAGCCGGCGAGAGCGGCAGCTTCGGAAAGGTGAAGAAGGAAGCTGTACAACACTGGGATTGTGTGCGCAGCTTGCCAACTGATAGAAAACAGTACTTTTGCACTCTCCTGACTTTGCCAATCACATGAACATTCGATTGGAAGCTGTTTTGGACAACTTTTCTTTTCTTCATGCCAAACACTTGGCAGACCTCCGTGCAACGTCTAGAACACGATGGCAGATGTTTTCTGTGCTGGCACAGTTTTTCCCTGCCAGACATAGTGGAAAAGCTTTTTGCTAAGATGTAGACGAGAAGACGCGCTAAAGACGATAGTACGATGCTCTCCGGAGCTAAGAGCCGCTGCCGGGCGTCTTTCGGCAGAAGCAGCGCTAAGGAGAGCACTGTGAGCGGCACCATTGTCTTTGCGCGAAGAAGCCGCTTCTTCGTCTCCGGGAGCCGGCGAGAGCGGCAGCTTCGGAAAGGTGAAGAAGGAAGCTGTACAACACTGGGATTGTGTGCGCAGCTTGCCAACTGATAGACAACAGTACTTTTGCACACTCCTGACTTTGCCAATCACATGAACATTCGATTGGAAGCTGTTTTGGACAACTTTTCTTTTCTCCCTGCCAAACACTTGGCAGACCTCCGTGCAACGTCTAGAACACGATGGCAGATGTTTTCTGTGCTGGCACAGTTTTTCCCTGCCAGACATAGTGGAAAATCTTTTTGCTAAGATGTAGACGAGAAGACGCGCTAAAGACGATAGTACGATGCTCTCCGGAGCTAAGAGCCGCTGCCGGGCGTCTTTCGGCAGAAGCAGCACTCCGGAGAGCACTGTGAGCGGCACCATCGTCTTTGCGGGAAGAAGCCGCTTCTTCGGCTCCGGGAGCCGGCGAGAGCGGCAGCTTCGGAAAGGTGAAGAAGGAAGCTGTACAACACTGGGATTGTGTGCGCAGCTTGCCAACTGATAGGAAACAGTACTTTTGCACTCTCCTGACTTTGCCAATCACATGAACATTCGATTGGAAGCTGTTTTGGACAAGTTTTCTTTTCTCCCTGCCAAACACTTGGCAGACCTCCGTGCAACGTCTAGAACACGATGGCAGATGTTTTCTGTGCTGGCACAGTTTTTCCCTGCCAGACATAGTGGAAAAGCTTTTTGCTAAGATGTAGACGAGAAGACGCGCTAAAGACGATAGTACGATGCTCTCCGGAGCTAAGAGCCGCTGCCGGGCGTCTTTCGGCAGAAGCCGCGCTAAGGAGAGCACTGTGAGCGGCACCATCGTCCTTGCGGGAAGAAGCCGCTTCTTCGCCTCCGGGAGCCGGCGAGAGCGGCAGCTTTGGAAAGGTGAAGAAGGAAGCTGTACAACACTGGGATTGTGTGCGCAGCTTGCCAACTGATAGAAAACAGTACTTTTGCACTCTCCAGACTTTGCCAATCACATGAACATTCGATTGGAAGCTGTTTTGGACAACTTTTCTTTTCTTCATGCCAAACACTTGGCAGACCTCCGTGCAACGTCTAGAACACGATGGCAGATGTTTTCTGTGCTGGCACAGTTTTTCCCTGCCAGACAGAGTGGAAAAGCTTTTTGCTAAAATGTAGACGAGAAGACGCGCTAAAGACGATAGTACGATGCTCTCCGGAGCTAAGAGCCGCTGCCGGGCGTCTTTCGGCAGAAGCAGCACTTCGGAGAGCACTGTGAGCGGCACCATCGTCCTTGCGGGAAGAAGCCGCTTCTTCGGCTCCGGGAGCCGGCGAGAGCGGCAGCTTCGGAAAGGTGAAGAAGGAAGCTGTACAACACTGGGATTGTGTGCGCAGCTTGCCAACTGATAGGAAACAGTACTTTTGCACTCTCCTGACTTTGCCAATCACATGAACATTCGATTGGAAGCTCTTTTGGACAACTTTTCTTTTCTTCATGCCAAACACTTGGCAGACCTCCGTGCAACGTCTAGAACACGATGGCAGATGTTTTCTGTGCTGTCACAGGTTTTCCCTGCCAGACATAGTGGAAAAGCTTTTTGCTAAGATGTAGACGAGAAGACGCGCTAAAGACGATAGTACGATGCTCTCCGGAGCTAAGAGCCGCTGCCGGGAGTCTTTCGGCAGAAGCAGCACTTCGGAGAGCACTGTGAGCGGCACCATCGTCTTCGCGCGAAGAAGCCGCCTCTTCGCCTCCGGGAGCCGGCGAGAGCGGCAGCTTCGGAAAGGTGAAGAAGGAAGCTGTACAACACTGGGATTGTGTGCGCAGCTTGCCAACTGATAGGAAACAGTACTTTTGCACTCTCCTGACTTTGCCAATCACATGAACATTCGATTGGAAGCTGTTTTGGACAACTTTTCTTTTCTTCATGCCAAACACTTGGCAGACCTCCGTGCAACGTCTAGAACACGATGGCAGATGTTTTCTGTGCTGGCACAGGTTTTCCCTGCCAGACATAGTGGAAAAGCTTTTTGCTAAGATGTAGACGAGAAGACGCGCTAAAGACGATAGTACGATGCTCTCCGGAGCTAAGAGCCGCTGCCGGGCGTCTTTCGGCAGAAGCAGCGCTAAGGAGAGCACTGTGAGCGGCACCATCGTCTTTGCGCGAAGAAGCCGCTTCTTCGTCTCCGGGAGCCGGCGAGAGCGGCAGCTTCGGAAAGGTGAAGAAGGAAGCTGTACAACACTGGGATTGTGTGCGCAGCTTGCCAACTGATAGACAACAGTACTTTTGCACACTCCTGACTTTGCCAATCACATGAACATTCGATTGGAAGCTGTTTTGGACAACTTTTCTTTTCTCCCTGCCAAACACTTGGCAGACCTCCGTGCAACGTCTAGAACACGATGGCAGATGTTTTCTGTGCTGGCACAGTTTTTCCCTGCCAGACATAGTGGAAAATCTTTTTGCTAAGATGTAGACGAGAAGACGCGCTAAAGACGATAGTACGATGCTCTCCGGAGCTAAGAGCCGCTGCCGGGCGTCTTTCGGCAGAAGCAGCACTCCGGAGAGCACTGTGAGCGGCACCATCGTCTTTGCGCGAAGAAGCCGCTTCTTCGCCTCCGGGAGCCGGCGAGAGCGGCAGCTTCGGAAAGGTGAAGAAGGAAGCTGTACAACACTGGGATTGTGTGCGCAGCTTGCCAACTGATAGGAAACAGTACTTTTGCACTCTCCTGACTTTGCCAATCACATGAACATTCGATTGGAAGCTGTTTTGGACAAGTTTTCTTTTCTCCCTGCCAAACACTTGGCAGACCTCCGTGCAACGTCTAGAACACGATGGCAGATGTTTTCTGTGCTGGCACAGTTTTTCCCTGCCAGACATAGTGGAAAAGCTTTTTGCTAAGATGTAGACGAGAAGACGCGCTAAAGACGATAGTACGATGCTCTCCGGAGCTAAGAGCCGCTGCCGGGCGTCTTTCGGCAGAAGCCGCGCTAAGGAGAGCACTGTGAGCGGCACCATCGTCCTTGCGGGAAGAAGCCGCTTCTTCGCCTCCGGGAGCCGGCGAGAGCGGCAGCTTTGGAAAGGTGAAGAAGGAAGCTGTACAACACTGGGATTGTGTGCGCAGCTTGCCAACTGATAGAAAACAGTACTTTTGCACTCTCCTGACTTTGCCAATCACATGAACATTCGATTGGAAGCTGTTTTGGACAACTTTTCTTTTCTTCATGCCAAACACTTGGCAGACCTCCGTGCAACGTCTAGAACACGATGGCAGATGTTTTCTGTGCTGGCACACTTTTTCCCTGCCAGACATAGTGGAAAAGCTTTTTGCTAAGATGTAGACGAGAAGACGCGCTAAAGACGATAGTACGATGCTCTCCGGAGCTAAGAGCCGCTGCCGGGCGTCTTTCGGCAGAAGCAGCACTTCGGAGAGCACTCTGAGCGGCACCATCGTCTTTGCGCGAAGAAGCCGCTTCTTCGCCTCCGGGAGCGGGCGAGAGCGGCAGCTTCGGAAAGGTGAAGAAGGAAGCTGTACAACACTGGGATTGTGTGCGCAGCTTGCCAACTGATAGAAAACAGTACTTTTGCACTCTCCTGACTTTGCCAATCACATGAACATTCGATTGGAAGCTGTTTTGGACAACTTTTCTTTTCTCCCTTCCAAACACTTGGCAGACCTCCGTGCAACGTCTAGAACACGATGGCAGATGTTTTCTGTGCTGGCACAGTTTTTCCCTGCCAGACATAGTGGAAAAGCTTTTTGCTAAGATGTAGACGAGAAGACGCGCTAAAGACGATAGTAAGATGCTCTCCGGAGCTAAGAGCCGCTGCCGGGCGTCTTTCGGCAGAAGCCGCGCTAAGGAGAGCACTGTGAGCGGCACCATCGTCCTTGCGGGAAGAAGCCGCTTCTTCGCCTCCGGGAGCCGGCGAGAGCGGCAGCTTCGGAAAGGTGAAGAAGGAAGCTGTACAACACTGGGATTGTGTGCGCAGCTTGCCAACTGATAGGAAACAGTACTTTTGCACTCTCCTGACTTTGCCAATCACATGAACATTCGATTGGAAGCTGTTTTGGACAACTTTTCTTTTCTTCATGCCAAACACTTGGCAGACCTCCGTGCAACGTCTAGAACACGATGGCAGATGTTTTCTGTGCTGTCACAGGTTTTCCCTGCCAGACATAGTGGAAAAGCTTTTTGCTAAGATGTAGACGAGAAGACGCGCTAAAGACGATAGTACGATGCTCTCCGGAGCTAAGAGCCGCTGCCGGGAGTCTTTCGGCAGAAGCAGCACTTCGGAGAGCACTGTGAGCGGCACCATCGTCTTCGCGCAAAGAAGCCGCCTCTTCGCCTCCGGGAGCCGGCGAGAGCGGCAGCTTCGGAAAGGTGAAGAAGGAAGCTGTACAACACTGGGATTGTGTGCGCAGCTTGCCAACTGATAGGAAACAGTACTTTTGCACTCTCCTGACTTTGCCAATCACATGAACATTCGATTGGAAGCTGTTTTGGACAACTTTTCTTTTCTTCATGCCAAACACTTGGCAGACCTCCGTGCAACGTCTAGAACACGATGGCAGATGTTTTCTGTGCTGGCACAGGTTTTCCCTGCCAGACATAGTGGAAAAGCTTTTTGCTAAGATGTAGACGAGAAGACGCGCTAAAGACGATAGTACGATGCTCTCCGGAGCTAAGAGCCGCTGCCGGGCGTCTTTCGGCAGAAGCAGCGCTAAGGAGAGCACTGTGAGCGGCACCATCGTCTTTGCGCGAAGAAGCCGCTTCTTCGTCTCCGGGAGCCGGCGAGAGCGGCAGCTTCGGAAAGGTGAAGAAGGAAGCTGTACAACACTGGGATTGTGTGCGCAGCTTGCCAACTGATAGAAAACAGTACTTTTGCACTCTCCTGACTTTGCCAATCACATGAACATTCGATTGGAAGCTGTTTTGGACAACTTTTCTTTTCTTCATGCCAAACACTTGGCAGACCTCCGTGCAACGTCTAGAACACGATGGCAGATGTTTTCTGTGCTGGCACAGGTTTTCCCTGCCAGACATAGTGGAAAAGCTTTTTGCTAAGATGTAGACGAGAAGACGCGCTAAAGACGATAGTACGATGCTCTCCAGAGCTAAGAGCCGCTGCCGGGCGTCTTTCGGCAGAAGCAGCGCTAAGGAGAGCACTGTGAGCGGCACCATCGTCTTTGCGCGAAGAAGCCGCTTCTTCGCCTCCGGGAGCGGGCGAGAGCGGCAGCTTCGGAAAGGTGAAGAAGGAAGCTGTACAACACTGGGATTGTGTGCGCAGCTTGCCAACTGATAGAAAACAGTACTTTTGCACTCTTCTGACTTTGCCAATCACATGAACATTCGATTGGAAGCTGTTTTGGACAACTTTTCTTTTCTTCATGCCAAACACTTGGCAGACCTCCGTGCAACGTCTAGAACACAATGGCAGATATTTTCTGTGCTGGCACAGGTTTTCCCTGCCAGACATAGTGGGAAAGCTTTTTGCTAAGATGTAGACGAGAAGACGCGCTAAAGACGATAGTACGATGCTCTCCGGAGCTAAGAGCCGCTGCCGGGAGTCTTTCGGCAGAAGCCGCGCTAAGGAGAGCACTGTGAGCGGCACCATCGTCTTTGTGCGAAGAAGCCGCTTCTTCGTCTCCGGGAGCCGGCGAGAGCGGCAGCTTCGGAAAGGTGAAGAAGGAAGCTGTACAACACTGGGATTGTGTGCGCAGCTTGCCAACTGATAGAAAACAGTACTTTTGCACTCTCCTGACTTTGCCAATCACATGAACATTCGATTGGAAGCTGTTTTGGACAACTTTTCTTTACTCCCTGCCAAACACTTGGCAGACCTCCGTGCAACGTCTAGAACACGATGGCAGATGTTTTCTGTGCTGGCACAGTTTTTCCCTGACAGACATAGTGGAAAAGCTTTTTGCTAAGATGTAGACGAGAAGACGCGCTAAAGACGATAGTACGATGCTCTCCGGAGGTAAGAGCCGCTGCCGGGCGTCTTTCGGCAGAAGCCGCGCTAAGGAGAGCACTGTGAGCGGCACCATCGTCCTTGCGGGAAGAAGCCGCTTCTTCGCCTCCGGGAGCCGGCGAGAGCGGCAGCTTCGGAAAGGTGAAGAAGGAAGCTGTACAACACTGGGATTGTGTGCGCAGCTTGCCAACTGATAGAAAACAGTACTTTTGCACTCTCCTGACTTTGCCAATCACATGAACATTCGATTGGAAGCTGTTTTGGACAACTTTTCTTTTCTTCATGCCAAACACTTGGCAGACCTCCGTGCAACGTCTAGAACACGATGGCAGATGTTTTCTGTGCTGGCACAGTTTTTCCCTGCCAGACATAGTGGAAAAGCTTTTTGCTAAGATGTAGACGAGAAGACGCGCTAAAGACGATAGTACGATGCTCTCCGGAGCTAAGAGCCACTGCCAGGCGTCTTTCGGCAGAAGCAGCACTCCGGAGAGCACTGTGAGCGGCACCATCGTCTTCACGCGAAGAAGCCGCTTCTTCGCCTCCGGGAGCCGGCGAGAGCGGCAGCTTCGGAAAGGTGAAGAAGGAAGCTGTACAACACTGGGATTGTGTGCGCAGCTTGCCAACTGATAGGAAACAGTACTTTTGCACTCTCCTGACTTTGCCAATCACATGAACATTCGATTGGAAGCTGTTTTGGACAACTTTTCTTTTCTTCATGCCAAACACTTGGCAGACCTCCGTGCAACGTCTAGAACACGATGGCTGATGTTTTCTGTGCTGGCACAGTTTTTCCATGCCAGACATAGTGGAAAAGCTTTTTGCTCAGATGTAGACGAGAAGACGCGCTAAAGACGATAGTACGATGCTCTCCGGAGCTAAGAGCCGCTGCCGGGCGTCTTTCGGCAGAAGCAGCACTCCGGAGAGCACTGTGAGCGGCACCATCGTCTTCGCGCGAAGAAGCCGCTTCTTCGGCTCCGGGAGCCGGCGAGAGCGGCAGCTTCGGAAAGGTGAAGAAGGAAGGTGTACAACACTGGGATTGTGTGCGCAGCTTGCCAACTGATAGGAAACAGTACTTTTGCACTCTCCTGTCTTTGCCAATCACATGAACATTCGATTGGAAGCTGTTTTGGACAACTTTTCTTTTCTTCATGCCAAACACTTGGCAGACCTCCGTGCAACGTCTAGAACACGATGGCAGATGTTTTCTGTGCTGGCACAGTTTTTCCCTGCCAGACATAGTGGAAAAGCTTTTTGCTAAGATGTAGACGAGAAGACGCGCTAAAGACGATAGTACGATGCTCTCCGGAGCTAAGAGCCGCTGCCGGGCGTCTTTCGGCAGAAGCAGCGCTAAGGAGAGCACTGTGAGCGGCACCATCGTCTTTGCGCGAAGAAGCCGCTTCTTCGTCTCCGGGAGCCGGCGAGAGCGGCAGCTTCGGAAAGGTGAAGAAGGAAGCTGTACAACACTGGGATTGTGTGCACAGCTTGCCAACTGATAGACAACAGTACTTTTGCACACTCCAGACTTTGCCAATCACATGAACATTCGATTGGAAGCTGTTTTGGACAACTTTTCTTTTCTCCCTGCCAAACACTTGGCAGACCTCCGTGCAACGTCTAGAACACGATGGCAGATGTTTTCTGTGCTGGCACAGTTTTTCCCTGCCAGACATAGTGGAAAAGCTTTTTGCTAAGATGTAGACGAGAAGACGCGCTAAAGACGATAGTACGATGCTCTCCGGAGGTAAGAGCCGCTGCCGGGCGTCTTTCGGCAGAAGCCGCGCTAAGGAGAGCACTGTGAGCGGCACCATCGTCTTTGCGCGAAGAAGCCGCTTCTTCGCCTCCGGGAGCCGGCGAGAGCGGCAGCTTCGGAAAGGTGAAGAAGGAAGCTGTACAACACTGGGATTGTGTGCGCAGCTTGCCAACTGATAGAAAACAGTACTTTTGCACTCTCCTGACTTTGCCAATCATATGAACATTCGATTGGAAGCTGTTTTGGACAACTTTTCTTTTCTTCATGCCAAACACTTGGCAGACCTCCGTGCAACGTCTAGAACACGATGGCAGATGTTTTCTGTGCTGGCACAGTTTTTCCCTGCCAGACATAGTGGAAAAGCTTTTTGCTAAGATGTAGACGATAAGACGCGCTAAAGACGATAGTATGATGCTCTCCGGAGCTAAGAGCCGCTGCCAGGCGTCTTTCGGCAGAAGCAGCACTCCGGAGAGCACTGTGAGCGGCACCATCGTCTTTCTGCGAAGAAGCCGCTTCTTCGTCTCCGGGAGCCGGGGAGAGCGGCAGCTTCGGAAAGGTGAAGAAGGAAGCTGTACAACACTGGGATTGTGTGCGCAGCTTGCCAACTGATAGGAAACAGTACTTTTGCACTCTCCTGACTTTGCCAATCACATGAACATTCGATTGGAAGCTGTTTTGGACAACTTTTCTTTTCTCCCTGCCAAACACTTGGCAGACCTCCGTGCAACGTCTAGAACACGATGGCAGATGTTTTCTGTGCTGGCACAGGTTTTCCCTGCCAGACATAGTGGAAAAGCTTTTTGCTAAGATGTAGACGAGAAGACGCGCTAAAGACGATAGTACGATGCTCTCCGGAGCTAAGAGCCGCTGCCGGGCGTCTTTCGGCAGAAGCAGCACTCCGGAGAGCACTGTGAGCGGCACCATCGTCTTCGCGCGAAGAAGCCGCTTCTTCGGCTCCGGGAGCCGGCGAGAGCGGCAGCTTCGGAAAGGTGAAGAAGGAAGCTGTACAACACTGGGATTGTGTGCGCAGCTTGCCAACTGATAGAAAACAGTACTTTTGCACTCTCCTGACTTTGCCAATCACATGAACATTCGATTGGAAGCTGTTTTGGACAACTTTTCTTTTCTCCCTGCCAAACACTTGGCAGACCTCCGTGCAACGTCTAGAACACGATGGCAGATGTTTTCTGTGCTGGCACAGTTTTTCCCTGCCAGACATAGTGGAAAAGCTTTTTGCTAAGATGTAGACGAGAAGACGCGCTAAAGACGATAGTACGATGCTCTCCGGAGGTAAGAGCCGCTGCCGGGCGTCTTTCGGCAGAAGCAGCGCTAAGGAGAGCACTGTGAGCGGCACCATCGTCTTTGCGCGAAGAAGCCGCTTCTTCGTCTCCGGGAGCCGGCGAGAGCGGCAGCTTCGGAAAGGTGAAGAAGGAAGCTGTACAACACTGGGATTGTGTGCGCAGCTTGCCAACTGATAGACAACAGTACTTTTGCACACTCCTGACTTTGCCAATCACATGAACATTCGATTGGAAGCTGTTTTGGACAACTTTTCTTTTCTCCCTGCCAAACACTTGGCAGACCTCCGTGCAACGTCTAGAACACGATGGCAGATGTTTTCTGTGCTGGCACAGTTTTTCCCTGCCAGACATAGTGGAAAATATTTTTGCTAAGATGTAGACGAGAAGACGCGCTAAAGACGATAGTACGATGCTCTCCGGAGCTAAGAGCCGCTGCCGGGCGTCTTTCGGCAGAAGCAGCACTCCGGAGAGCACTGTGAGCGGCACCATCGTCTTTGCGGGAAGAAGCCGCTTCTTCGCCTCCGGGAGCCGGCGAGAGCGGCAGCTTCGGAAAGGTGAAGAAGGAAGCTGTACAACACTGGGATTGTGTGCGCAGCTTGCCAACTGATAGGAAACAGTACTTTTGCACTCTCCTGACTTTGCCAATCACATGAACATTCGATTGGAAGCTGTTTTGGACAACTTTTCTTTTCTCCCTGCCAAACACTTGGCAGACCTCCGTGCAACGTCTAGAACACGATGGCAGATGTTTTCTGTGCTGGCACAGTTTTTCCCTGCCAGACATAGTGGAAAAGCTTTTTGCTAAGATGTAGACGAGAAGACGCGCTAAAGACGATAGTACGATGCTCTCCGGAGCTAAGAGCCGCTGCCGGGCGTCTTTCGGCAGAAGCCGCGCTAAGGAGAGCACTGTGAGCGGCACCATCGTCCTTGCGGGAAGAAGCCGCTTCTTCGCCTCCGGGAGCCGGCGAGAGCGGCAGCTTCGGAAAGGTGAAGAAGCAAGCTGTACAACACTGGGATTGTGTGCGCACCTTGCCAACTGATAGAAAACAGTACTTTTGCACTCTCCTGACTTTGCCAATCACATGAACATTCGATTGGAAGCTGTTTTGGACAACTTTTCTTTTCTTCATGCCAAACACTTGGCAGACCTCCGTGCAACGTCTAGAACACGATGGCAGATGTTTTCTGTGCTGGCACAGTTTTTCCCTGCCAGACATAGTGGAAAAGCTTTTTGCTAAGATGTAGACGAGAAGACGCGCTAAAGACGATAGTACGATGCTCTCCGGAGCTAAGAGCCACTGCCAGGCGTCTTTCGGCAGAAGCAGCACTCCGGAGAGCACTGTGAGCGGCACCATCGTCTTCACGCGAAGAAGCCGCTTCTTCGGCTCCGGGAGCCGGCGAGAGCGGCAGCTTCGGAAAGGTGAAGAAGGAAGCTGTACAACACTGGGATTGTGTGCGCAGCTTGCCAACTGATAGGAAACAGTACTTTTGCACTCTCCTGACTTTGCCAATCACATGAACATTCGATTGGAAGCTGTTTTGGACAACTTTTCTTTTCTTCATGCCAAACACTTGGCAGACCTCCGTGCAACGTCTAGAACACGATGGCTGATGTTTTCTGTGCTGGCACAGTTTTTCCATGCCAGACATAGTGGAAAAGCTTTTTGCTCAGATGTAGACGAGAAGACGCGCTAAAGACGATAGTACGATGCTCTCCGGAGCTAAGAGCCGCTGCCGGGCGTCTTTCGGCAGAAGCAGCACTCCGGAGAGCACTGTGAGCGGCACCATCGTCTTTGCGCGAAGAAGCCGCTTCTTCGGCTCCGGGAGCCGGCGAGAGCGGCAGCTTCGGAAAGGTGAAGAAGGAAGGTGTACAACACTGGGATTGTGTGCGCAGCTTGCCAACTGATAGGAAACAGTACTTTTGCACTCTCCTGACTTTGCCAATCACATGAACATTCGATTGGAAGCTGTTTTGGACAACTTTTCTTTTCTTCATGCCAAACACTTGGCAGACCTCCGTGCAACGTCTAGAACACGATGGCAGATGTTTTCTGTGCTGGCACAGTTTTTCCCTGCCAGACATAGTGGAAAAGCTTTTTGCTAAGATGTAGACGAGAAGACGCGCTAAAGACGATAGTACGATGCTCTCCGGAGCTAAGAGCCGCTGCCGGGCGTCTTTCGGCAGAAGCAGCGCTAAGGAGAGCACTGTGAGCGGCACCATCGTCTTTGCGCGAAGAAGCCGCTTCTTCGTCTCCGGGAGCCGGCGAGAGCGGCAGCTTCGGAAAGGTGAAGAAGGAAGCTGTACAACACTGGGATTGTGAGCACAGCTTGCCAACTGATAGACAACAGTACTTTTGCACACTCCAGACTTTGCCAATCACATGAACATTCGATTGGAAGCTGTTTTGGACAACTTTTCTTTTCTCCCTGCCAAACACTTGGCAGACCTCCGTGCAACGTCTAGAACACGATGGCAGATGTTTTCTGTGCTGGCACAGTTTTTCCCTGCCAGACATAGTGGAAAAGCTTTTTGCTAAGATGTAGACGAGAAGACGCGCTAAAGACGATAGTACGATGCTCTCCGGAGGTAAGAGCCGCTGCCGGGCGTCTTTCGGCAGAAGCCGCGCTAAGGAGAGCACTGTGAGCGGCACCATCGTCTTTGCGCGAAGAAGCCGCTTCTTCGCCTCCGGGAGCCGGCGAGAGCGGCAGCTTCGGAAAGGTGAAGAAGGAAGCTGTACAACACTGGGATTGTGTGCGCAGCTTGCCAACTGATAGAAAACAGTACTTTTGCACTCTCCTGACTTTGCCAATCACATGAACATTCGATTGGAAGCTGTTTTGGACAACTTTTCTTTTCTTCATGCCAAACACTTGGCAGACCTCCGTGCAACGTCTAGAACACGATGGCAGATGTTTTCTGTGCTGGCACAGTTTTTCCCTGCCAGACATAGTGGAAAAGCTTTTTGCTAAGATGTAGACGAGAAGACGCGCTAAAGACGATAGTATGATGCTCTCCGGAGCTAAGAGCCGCTGCCAGGCGTCTTTCGGCAGAAGCAGCACTCCGGAGAGCACTGTGAGCGGCACCATCGTCTTTGCGCGAAGAAGCCGCTTCTTCGCCTCCGGGAGCCGGCGAGAGCGGCAGCTTCGGAAAGGTGAAGAAGGAAGCTGTACAACACTGGGATTGTGTGCGCAGCTTGCCAACTGATAGAAAACAGTACTTTTGCACTCTTCTGACTTTGCCAATCACATGAACATTCGATTGGAAGCTGTTTTGGACAACTTTTCTTTTCTTCATGCCAAACACTTGGCAGACCTCCGTGCAACGTCTAGAACACGATGGCAGATGTTTTCTGTGCTGGCACAGTTTTTCCCTGCCAGACATAGTGGAAAAGCTTTTTGCTAAGATGTAGACGAGAAGACGCGCTAAAGACGATAGTACGATGCTCTCCGGAGCTAAGAGCCGCTGCCGGGAGTCTTTCGGCAGAAGCCGCGCTAAGGAGAGCACTGTGAGCGGCACCATCGTCTTTCTGCGAAGAAGCCGCTTCTTCGTCTCCGGGAGCCGGGGAGAGCGGCAGCTTCGGAAAGGTGAAGAAGGAAGCTGTACAACACTGGGATTGTGTGCGCAGCTTGCCAACTGATAGGAAACAGTACTTTTGCACTCTCCTGACTTTGCCAATCACATGAACATTCGATTGGAAGCTGTTTTGGACAACTTTTCTTTTCTCCCTGCCAAACACTTGGCAGACCTCCGTGCAACGTCTAGAACACGATGGCAGATGTTTTCTGTGCTGGCACAGGTTTTCCCTGCCAGACATAGTGGAAAAGCTTTTTGCTAAGATGTAGACGAGAAGACGCGCTAAAGACGATAGTACGATGCTCTCCGGAGCTAAGAGCCGCTGCCGGGCGTCTTTCGGCAGAAGCAGCACTCCGGAGAGCACTGTGAGCGGCACCATCGTCTTCGCGCGAAGAAGCCGCTTCTTCGGCTCCGGGAGCCGGCGAGAGCGGCAGCTTCGGAAAGGTGAAGAAGGAAGCTGTACAACACTGGGATTGTGTGCGCAGCTTGCCAACTGATAGAAAACAGTACTTTTGCACTCTCCTGACTTTGCCAATCACATGAACATTCGATTGGAAGCTGTTTTGGACAACTTTTCTTTTCTTCATGCCAAACACTTGGCAGACCTCCGTGCAACGTCTAGAACACGATGGCAGATGTTTTCTGTGCTGGCACAGTTTTTCCCTGCCAGACATAGTGGAAAAGCTTTTTGCTAAGATGTAGACGAGAAGACGCGCTAAAGACGATAGTACGATGCTCTCCGGAGCTAAGAGCCGCTGCCGGGCGTCTTTCGGCAGAAGCAGCGCTAAGGAGAGCACTGTGAGCGGCACCATCGTCTTTGCGCGAAGAAGCCGCTTCTTCGTCTCCGGGAGCCGGCGAGAGCGGCAGCTTCGGAAAGGTGAAGAAGGAAGCTGTACAACACTGGGATTGTGTGCGCAGCTTGCCAACTGATAGACAACAGTACTTTTGCACACTCCTGACTTTGCCAATCACATGAACATTCGATTGGAAGCTGTTTTGGACAACTTTTCTTTTCTCCCTGCCAAACACTTGGCAGACCTCCGTGCAACGTCTAGAACACGATGGCAGATGTTTTCTGTGCTGGCACAGTTTTTCCCTGCCAGACATAGTGGAAAATATTTTTGCTAAGATGTAGACGAGAAGACGCGCTAAAGACGATAGTACGATGCTCTCCGGAGCTAAGAGCCGCTGCCGGGCGTCTTTCGGCAGAAGCAGCACTCCGGAGAGCACTGTGAGCGGCACCATCGTCTTCACGCGAAGAAGCCGCTTCTTCGCCTCCGGGAGCCGGCGAGAGCGGCAGCTTCGGAAAGGTGAAGAAGGAAGCTGTACAACACTGGGATTGTGTGCGCAGCTTGCCAACTGATAGGAAACAGTACTTTTGCACTCTCCTGACTTTGCCAATCACATGAACATTCGATTGGAAGCTGTTTTGGACAACTTTTCTTTTCTCCCTGCCAAACACTTGGCAGACCTCCGTGCAACGTCTAGAACACGATGGCAGATGTTTTCTGTGCTGGCACAGTTTTTCCCTGCCAGACATAGTGGAAAAGCTTTTTGCTAAGATGTAGACGAGAAGACGCGCTAAAGACGATAGTACGATGCTCTCCGGAGGTAAGAGCCGCTGCCGGGCGTCTTTCGGCAGAAGCCGCGCTAAGGAGAGCGCTGTGAGCGGCACCATCGTCCTTGCGGGAAGAAGCCGCTTCTTCGCCTCCGGGAGCCGGCGAGAGCGGCAGCTTCGGAAAGGTGAAGAAGCAAGCTGTACAACACTGGGATTGTGTGCGCACCTTGCCAACTGATAGAAAACAGTACTTTTGCACTCTCCTGACTTTGCCAATCACATGAACATTCGATTGGAAGCTGTTATGGACAACTTTTCTTTTCTTCATGCCAAACACTTAGCAGACCTCCGTGCAATGTCTAGAACACGATGGCAGATGTTTTCTGTGCTGGCACAGTTTTTCCCTGCCAGACATAGTGGAAAAGCTTTTTGCTAAGATGTAGACGAGAAGACGCGCTAAAGACGATAGTACGATGCTCTCCGGAGCTAAGAGCCGCTGCCGGGCGTCTTTCGGCAGAAGCAGCACTTCGGAGAGCACTCTGAGCGGCACCATCGTCTTTGCGCGAAGAAGCCGCTTCTTCGCCTCCGGGAGCGGGCGAGAGCGGCAGCTTCGGAAAGGTGAAGAAGGAAGCTGTACAACACTGGGATTGTGTGCGCAGCTTGCCAACTGATAGGAAACAGTACTTTTGCACTCTCCTGACTTTGCCAATCACATGAACATTCGATTGGAAGCTGTTTTGGACAACTTTTCTTTTCTTCATGCCAAACACTTGGCAGACCTCCGTGCAACGTCTAGAACACGATGGCAGATGTTTTCTGTGCTGGCACAGTTTTTCCCTGCCAGACATAGTGGAAAAGCTTTTTGCTAAGATGTAGACGAGAAGACGCGCTAAAGACGATAGTACGATGCTCTCCGGAGGTAAGAGCCGCTGCCGGGCGTCTTTCGGCAGAAGCCGCGCTAAGGAGAGCACTGTGAGCGGCACCATCGTCCTTGCGGGAAGAAGCCGCTTCTTCGCCTCCGGGAGCCGGCGAGAGCGGCAGCTTCGGAAAGGTGAAGAAGCAAGCTGTACAACACTGGGATTGTGTGCGCACCTTGCCAACTGATAGAAAACAGTACTTTTGCACTCTCCTGACTTTGCCAATCACATGAACATTCGATTGGAAGCTGTTATGGACAACTTTTCTTTTCTTCATGCCAAACACTTAGCAGACCTCCGTGCAATGTCTAGAACACGATGGCAGATGTTTTCTGTGCTGGCACAGTTTTTCCCTGCCAGACATAGTGGAAAAGCTTTTTGCTAAGATGTAGACGAGAAGACGCGCTAAAGACGATAGTACGATGCTCTCCGGAGCTAAGAGCCGCTGCCGGGCGTCTTTCGGCAGAAGCAGCACTTCGGAGAGCACTCTGAGCGGCACCATCGTCTTTGCGCGAAGAAGCCGCTTCTTCGCCTCCGGGAGCGGGCGAGAGCGGCAGCTTCGGAAAGGTGAAGAAGGAAGCTGTACAACACTGGGATTGTGTGCGCAGCTTGCCAACTGATAGAAAACAGTACTTTTGCACTCTCCTGACTTTGCCAATCACATGAACATTCGATTGGAAGCTGTTTTGGACAACTTTTCTTTTCTCCCTGCCAAACACTTGGCAGACCTCCGTGCAACGTCTAGAACACGATGGCAGATGTTTTCTGTGCTGGCACAGTTTTTCCCTGCCAGACATAGTGGAAAAGCTTTTTGCTAAGATGTAGACGAGAAGACGCGCTAAAGACGATAGTACGATGCTCTCCGGAGCTAAGAGCCGCTGCCGGGCGTCTTTCGGCAGAAGCCGCGCTAAGGAGAGCACTGTGAGCGGCACCATCGTCCTTGCGGGAAGAAGCCGCATCTTCGCCTCCGGGAGCCGGCGAGAGCGGCAGCTTCGGAAAGGTGAAGAAGGAAGCTGTACAACACTGGGATTGTGTGCGCAGCTTGCCAACTGATAGGAAACAGTACTTTTGCACTCTCCTGACTTTGCCAATCACATGAACATTCGATTGGAAGCTGTTTTGGACAACTTTTCTTTTCTTCATGCCAAACACTTGGCAGACCTCCGTGCAACGTCTAGAACACGATGGCAGATGTTTTCTGTGCTGGCACAGTTTTTCCCTGCCAGACATAGTGGAAAAGCTTTTTGCTAAGATGTAGACGAGAAGACGCGCTAAAGACGATAGTACGATGCTCTCCGGAGCTAAGAGCCGCCACCGGGAGTCTTTCGGCAGAAGCAGCACTTCGGAGAGCACTGTGAGCGGCACCATCGTCTTCGCGCGAAGAAGCCGCCTCTTCGCCTCCGGGAGCCGGCGAGAGCGGCAGCTTCGGAAAGGTGAAGAAGGAAGCTGTACAACACTGGGATTGTGTGCGCAGCTTGCCAACTGATAGGAAACAGTACTTTTGCACTCTCCTGACTTTGCCAATCACATGAACATTCGATTGGAAGCTGTTTTGGACAACTTTTCTTTTCTTCATGCCAAACACTTGGCAGACCTCCGTGCAACGTCTAGAACACGATGGCAGATGTTTTCTGTGCTGGCACAGGTTTTCCCTGCCAGACATAGTGGAAAAGCTTTTTGCTAAGATGTAGACGAGAAGACGCGCTAAAGACGATAGTACGATGCTCTCCGGAGCTAAGAGCCGCTGCCGGGTGTCTTTCGGCAGAAGCCGCGCTAAGGAGAGCACTGTGAGCGGCACCATCGTCTTTGCGCGAAGAAGCCGCTTCTTCGGCTCCGGGAGCCGGCGAGAGCGGCAGCTTCGGAAAGGTGAAGAAGGAAGCTGTACAACACTGGGATTGTGTGCGCAGCTTGCCAACTGATAGAAAACAGTACTTTTGCACTCTCCTGACTTTGCCAATCACATGAACATTCGATTGGAAGCTGTTTTGGACAACTTTTCTTTTCTTCATGCCAAACACTTGGCAGACCTCCGTGCAACGTCTAGAACACGATGGCAGATGTTTTCTGTGCTGGCACAGGTTTTCCCTGCCAGACATAGTGGAAAAGCTTTTTGCTAAGATGTAGACGAGAAGACGCGCTAAAGACGATAGTACGATGCTCTCCAGAGCTAAGAGCCGCTGCAGGGCGTCTTTCGGCAGAAGCAGCGCTAAGGAGAGCACTGTGAGCGGCACCATCGTCTTTGTGCGAAGAAGCCGCTTCTTCGTCTCCGGGAGCCGGCGAGAGCGGCAGCTTCGGAAAGGTGAAGAAGGAAGCTGTACAACACTGGGATTGTGTGCGCAGCTTGCCAACTGATAGAAAACAGTACTTTTGCACTCTCCTGACTTTGCCAATCACATGAACATTCGATTGGAAGCTGTTTTGGACAACTTTTCTTTACTCCCTGCCAAACACTTGGCAGACCTCCGTGCAACGTCTAGAACACGATGGCAGATGTTTTCTGTGCTGGCACAGTTTTTCCCTGCCAGACATAGTGGAAAAGCTTTTTGCTAAGATGTAGACGAGAAGACGCGCTAAAGACGATAGTACGATGCTCTCCGGAGGTAAGAGCCGCTGCCGGGCGTCTTTCGGCAGAAGCCGCGCTAAGGAGAGCACTGTGAGCGGCACCATCGTCCTTGCGGGAAGAAGCCGCTTCTTCGCCTCCGGGAGCCGGCGAGAGCGGCAGCTTCGGAAAGGTGAAGAAGGAAGCTGTACAACACTGGGATTGTGTGCGCAGCTTGCCAACTGATAGGAAACAGTACTTTTGCACTCTCCTGACTTTGCCAATCACATGAACATTCGATTGGAAGCTGTTTTGGACAACTTTTCTTTTCTTCATGCCAAACACTTGGCAGACCTCCGTGCAACGTCTAGAACACGATGGCAGATGTTTTCTGTGCTGGCACAGTTTTTCCCTGCCAGACATAGTGGAAAAGCTTTTTGCTAAGATGTAGACGAGAAGACGCGCTAAAGACGATAGTACGATGCTCTCCGGAGCTAAGAGCCACTGCCAGGCGTCTTTCGGCAGAAGCAGCACTCCGGAGAGCACTGTGAGCGGCACCATCGTCTTTGCGCGAAGAAGCCGCTTCTTCGCCTCCGGGAGCCGGCGAGAGCGGCAGCTTCGGAAAGCTGAAGAAGGAAGCTGTACAACACTGGGATTGTGTGCGCAGCTTGCCAACTGATAGGAAACAGTACTTTTGCACTCTCCTGACTTTGCCAATCACATGAACATTCGATTGGAAGCTGTTTTGGACAACTTTTCTTTTCTTCATGCCAAACACTTGGCAGACCTCCGTGCAACGTCTAGAAAACGATGGCAGATGTTTTCTGTGCTGGCACAGGTTTTCCCTGCCAGACATAGTGGAAAAGCTTTTTGCTAAGATGTAGACGAGAAGACGCGCTAAAGACGATAGTATGATGCTCTCCGGAGCTAAGAGCCGCTGCCAGGCGTCTTTCGGCAGAAGCCGCGCTAAGGAGAGCACTGTGAGCGGCACCATCGTCCTTGCGGGAAGAAGCCGCTTCTTCGCCTCCGGGAGCCGGCGAGAGCGGCAGCTTCGGGAAGGTGAAGAAGCAAGCTGTACAACACTGGGATTGTGTGCGCACCTTGCCAACTGATAGAAAACAGTACTTTTGCACTCTCCTGACTTTGCCAATCACATGAACATTCGATTGGAAGCTGTTTTGGACAACTTTTCTTTTCTTCATGCCAAACACTTAGCAGACCTCCGTGCAATGTCTAGAACACGATGGCAGATGTTTTCTGTGCTGGCACAGTTTTTCCCTGCCAGACAGAGTGGAAAAGCTTTTTGCTAAGATGTAGACGAGAAGACGCGCTAAAGACGATAGTACGATGCTCTCCGGAGCTAAGAGCCGCTGCCGGGCGTCTTTCGGCAGAAGCAGCACTTCGGAGAGCACTCTGAGCGGCACCATCGTCTTTGCGCGAAGAAGCCGCTTCTTCGCCTCCGGGAGCGGGCGAGAGCGGCAGCTTCGGAAAGGTGAAGAAGGAAGCTGTACAACACTGGGATTGTGTGCGCAGCTTGCCAACTGATAGAAAACAGTACTTTTGCACTCTCCTGACTTTGCCAATCACATGAACATTCGATTGGAAGCTGTTTTGGACAACTTTTCTTTTCTCCCTTCCAAACACTTGGCAGACCTCCGTGCAACGTCTAGAACACGATGGCAGATGTTTTCTGTGCTGGCACAGTTTTTCCCTGCCAGACATAGTGGAAAAGCTTTTTGCTAAGATGTAGACGAGAAGACGCGCTAAAGACGATAGTACGATGCTCTCCGGAGCTAAGAGCCGCTGCCGGGCGTCTTTCGGCAGAAGCAGCGCTAAGGAGAGCACTGTGAGCGGCACCATCGTCTTTGCGCGAAGAAGCCGCTTCTTCGCCTCCGGGAGCCGGCGAGAGCGGCAGCTTCGGAAAGGTGAAGAAGGAAGCTGTACAACACTGGGATTGTGTGCGCAGCTTGCCAACTGATAGAAAACAGTACTTTTGCACTCTCCTGACTTTGCCAATCACATGAACATTCGATTGGAAGCTGTTTTGGACAACTTTTCTTTTCTTCATGCCAAACACTTGGCAGACCTCCGTGCAACGTCTAGAACACGATGGCAGATGTTTTCTGTGCTGGCACAGGTTTTCCCTGCCAGACATAGTGGAAAAGCTTTTTGCTAAGATGTAGACGAGAAGACGCGCTAAAGACGATAGTACGATGCTCTCCAGAGCTAAGAGCCGCTGCCGGGCGTCTTTCGGCAGAAGCAGCGCTAAGGAGAGCACTGTGAGCGGCACCATCGTCTTTGTGCGAAGAAGCCGCTTCTTCGTCTCCGGGAGCCGGCGAGAGCGGCAGCTTCGGAAAGGTGAAGAAGGAAGCTGTACAACACTGGGATTGTGTGCGCAGCTTGCCAACTGATAGAAAACAGTACTTTTGCACTCTCCTGACTTTGCCAATCACATGAACATTCGATTGGAAGCTGTTTTGGACAACTTTTCTTTACTCCCTGCCAAACACTTGGCAGACCTCCGTGCAACGTCTAGAACACGATGGCAGATGTTTTCTGTGCTGGCACAGTTTTTCCCTGCCAGACATAGTGGAAAAGCTTTTTGCTAAGATGTAGACGAGAAGACGCGCTAAAGACGATAGTACGATGCTCTCCGGAGGTAAGAGCCGCTGCCGGGCGTCTTTCGGCAGAAGCCGCGCTAAGGAGAGCACTGTGAGCGGCACCATCGTCCTTGCGGGAAGAAGCCGCTTCTTCGCCTCCGGGAGCCGGCGAGAGCGGCAGCTTCGGAAAGGTGAAGAAGGAAGCTGTACAACACTGGGATTGTGTGCGCAGCTTGCCAACTGATAGAAAACAGTACTTTTGCACTCTCCTGACTTTGCCAATCACATGAACATTCGATTGGAAGCTGTTTTGGACAACTTTTCTTTTCTTCATGCCAAACACTTGGCAGACCTCCGTGCAACGTCTAGAACACGATGGCAGATGTTTTCTGTGCTGGCACAGTTTTTCCCTGCCAGACATAGTGGAAAAGCTTTTTGCTAAGATGTAGACGAGAAGACGCGCTAAAGACGATAGTACGATGCTCTCCGGAGCTAAGAGCCACTGCCAGGCGTCTTTCGGCAGAAGCAGCACTCCGGAGAGCACTGTGAGCGGCACCATCGTCTTCGCGCGAAGAAGCCGCTTCTTCGCCTCCGGGAGCCGGCGAGAGCGGCAGCTTCGGAAAGCTGAAGAAGGAAGCTGTACAACACTGGGATTGTGTGCGCAGCTTGCCAACTGATAGGAAACAGTACTTTTGCACTCTCCTGACTTTGCCAATCACATGAACATTCGATTGGAAGCTGTTTTGGACAACTTTTCTTTTCTTCATGCCAAACACTTGGCAGACCTCCGTGCAACGTCTAGAAAACGATGGCAGATGTTTTCTGTGCTGGCACAGGTTTTCCCTGCCAGACATAGTGGAAAAGCTTTTTGCTAAGATGTAGACGAGAAGACGCGCTAAAGACGATAGTACGATGCTCTCCGGAGCTAAGAGCCGCTGCCGGGAGTCTTTCGGCAGAAGCCGCGCTAAGGAGAGCACTGTGAGCGGCACCATCGTCTTTCTGCGAAGAAGCCGCTTCTTCGTCTCCGGGAGCCGGGGAGAGCGGCAGCTTCGGAAAGGTGAAGAAGGAAGCTGTACAACACTGGGATTGTGTGCGCAGCTTGCCAACTGATAGGAAACAGTACTTTTGCACTCTCCTGACTTTGCCAATCACATGAACATTCGATTGGAAGCTGTTTTGGACAACTTTTCTTTTCTCCCTGCCAAACACTTGGCAGACCTCCGTGCAACGTCTAGAACACGATGGCTGATGTTTTCTGTGCTGGCACAGGTTTTCCCTGCCAGACATAGTGGAAAAGCTTTTTGCTCAGATGTAGACGAGAAGACGCGCTAAAGACGATAGTACGATGCTCTCCGGAGCTAAGAGCCACTGCCGGGCGTCTTTCGGCAGAAGCAGCTCTCCGGAGAGCACTGTGAGCGGCACCATCGTCTTCGCGCGAAGAAGCCGCTTCTTCGGCTCCGGGAGCCGGCGAGAGCGGCAGCTTCGGAAAGGTGAAGAAGGAAGCTGTACAACACTGGGATTGTGTGCGCAGCTTGCCAACTGATAGGAAACAGTACTTTTGCACTCTCCTGACTTTGCCAATCACATGAACATTCGATTGGAAGCTGTTTTGGACAACTTTTCTTTTCTTCATGCCAAACACTTGGCAGACCTCCGTGCAACGTCTAGAACACGATGGCAGATGTTTTCTGTGCTGGCACAGTTTTTCCCTGCCAGACATAGTGGAAAAGCTTTTTGCTAAGATGTAGACGAGAAGACGCGCTAAAGACGATAGTACGATGCTCTCCGGAGCTAAGAGCCGCTGCCGGGCGTCTTTCGGCAGAAGCAGCACTCCGGAGAGCACTGTGAGCGGCACCATCGTCTTCGCGCGAAGAAGCCGCTTCTTCGCCTCCGGGAGCCGGCGAGAGCGGCAGCTTCGGAAAGGTGAAGAAGGAAGCTGTACAACACTGGGATTGTGTGCGCAGCTTGCCAACTGATAGGAAACAGTACTTTTGCACTCTCCTGACTTTGCCAATCACATGAACATTCGATTGGAAGCTGTTTTGGACAACTTTTCTTTTCTTCATGCCAAACACTTGGCAGACCTCCGTGCAACGTCTAGAACACGATGGCAGATGTTTTCTGTGCTGGCACAGGTTTTCCCTGACAGACATAGTGGAAAAGCTTTTTGCTAAGATGTAGACGAGAAGACGCGTTAAAGACGATAGTACGATGCTCTCCGGAGCTAAGAGCCGCTGCCGGGCGTCTTTCGGCAGAAGCAGCACTCCGGAGAGCACTGTGAGCGGCACCATCGTCTTTGCACGAAGAAGCCGCTTCTTCGGCTCCGGGAGCCGGCGAGAGCGGCAGCTTCGGAAAGGTGAAGAAGGAAGCTGTACAACACTGGGATTGTGTGCGCAGCTTGCCAACTGATAGGAAACAGTACTTTTGCACTCTCCTGACTTTGCCAATCACATGAACATTCGATTGGAAGCTGTTTTGGACAACTTTTCTTTTCTTCATGCCAAACACTTGGCAGACCTCCGTGCAACGTCTAGAACACGATGGCAGATGTTTTCTGTGCTGGCACAGGTTTTCCCTGCCAGACATAGTGGAAAAGCTTTTTGCTAAGATGTAGACGAGAAGACGCGTTAAAGACGATAGTACGATGCTCTCCGGAGCTAAGAGCCGCTGCCGGGCGTCTTTCGGCAGAAGCAGCACTCCGGAGAGCACTGTGAGCGGCACCATCGTCTTCGCGCGAAGAAGCCGCTTCTTCGCCTCCGGGAGCCGGCGAGAGCGGCAGCTTCGGAAAGGTGAAGAAGGAAGCTGTACAACACTGGGATTGTGTGCGCAGCTTGCCAACTGATAGGAAACAGTACTTTTGCACTCTCCTGACTTTGCCAATCACATGAACATTCGATTGGAAGCTGTTTTGGACAACTTTTCTTTTCTTCATGCCAAACACTTGGCAGACCTCCGTGCAACGTCTAGAACACGATGGCAGATGTTTTCTGTGCTGGCACAGGTTTTCCCTGCCAGACATAGTGGAAAAGCTTTTTGCTAAGATGTAGACGAGAAGACGCGCTAAAGACGATAGTACGATGCTCTCCAGAGCTAAGAGCCGCTGCCGGGCGTCTTTCGGCAGAAGCAGCGCTAAGGAGAGCACTGTGAGCGACACCATCGTCTTTGCGCGAAGAAGCCGCTTCTTCGGCTCCGGGAGCCGGCGAGAGCGGCAGCTTCGGAAAGGTGAAGAAGGAAGCTGTACAACACTGGGATTGTGTGCGCAGCTTGCCAACTGATAGGAAACAGTACTTTTGCACTCTCCTGACTTTGCCAATCACATGAACATTCGATTGGAAGCTGTTTTGGACAACTTTTCTTTTCTTCATGCCAAACACTTGGCAGACCTCCGTGCAACGTCTAGAACACGATGGCAGATGTTTTCTGTGCTGGCACAGGTTTTCCCTGCCAGACATAGTGGAAAAGCTTTTTGCTAAGATGTAGACGAGAAGACGCGTTAAAGACGATAGTACGATGCTCTCCGGAGCTAAGAGCCGCTGCCGGGCGTCTTTCGGCAGAAGCAGCACTCCGGAGAGCACTGTGAGCGGCACCATCGTCTTCGCGCGAAGAAGCCGCTTCTTCGCCTCCGGGAGCCGGCGAGAGCGGCAGCTTCGGAAAGGTGAAGAAGGAAGCTGTACAACACTGGGATTGTGTGCGCAGCTTGCCAACTGATAGGAAACAGTACTTTTGCACTCTCCTGACTTTGCCAATCACATGAACATTCGATTGGAAGCTGTTTTGGACAACTTTTCTTTTCTTCATGCCAAACACTTGGCAGACCTCCGTGCAACGTCTAGAACACGATGGCAGATGTTTTCTGTGCTGGCACAGGTTTTCCCTGCCAGACATAGTGGAAAAGCTTTTTGCTAAGATGTAGACGAGAAGACGCGCTAAAGATGATAGTACGATGCTCTCCGGAGCTAAGAGCCGCTGCCGGGAGTCTTTCGGCAGAAGCAGCACTTCGGAGAGCACTGTGAGCGGCACCATCGTCTTCGCGCGAAGAAGCCGCCTCTTCGCCTCCGGGAGCCGGCGAGAGCGGCAGCTTCGGAAAGGTGAAGAAGGAAGCTGTACAACACTGGGATTGTGTGCGCAGCTTGCCAACTGATAGGAAACAGTACTTTTGCACTCTCCTGACTTTGCCAATCACATGAACATTCGATTGGAAGCTGTTTTGGACAACTTTTCTTTTCTTCATGCCAAACACTTGGCAGACCTCCGTGCAACGTCTAGAACACGATGGCAGATGTTTTCTGTGCTGGCACAGGTTTTCCCTGCCAGACATAGTGGAAAAGCTTTTTGCTAAGATGTAGACGAGAAGACGCGCTAAAGACGATAGTACGATGCTCTCCGGAGCTAAGAGCCGCTGCCGGGCGTCTTTCGGCAGAAGCAGCGCTAAGGAGAGCACTGTGAGCGGCACCATCGTCTTTGCGCGAAGAAGCCGCTTCTTCGGCTCCGGGAGCCGGCGAGAGCGGCAGCTTCGGAAAGGTGAAGAAGGAAGCTGTACAACACTGGGATTGTGTGCGCAGCTTGCCAACTGATAGAAAACAGTACTTTTGCACTCTCCTGACTTTGCCAATCACATGAACATTCGATTGGAAGCTGTTTTGGACAACTTTTCTTTTCTTCATGCCAAACACTTGGCAGACCTCCGTGCAACGTCTAGAACACGATGGCAGATGTTTTCTGTGCTGGCACAGGTTTTCCCTGCCAGACATAGTGGAAAAGCTTTTTGCTAAGATGTAGACGAGAAGACGCGTTAAAGACGATAGTACGATGCTCTCCAGAGCTAAGAGCCGCTGCCGGGCGTCTTTCGGCAGAAGCCGCGCTAAGGAGAGCACTGTGAGCGGCACCATCGTCTTTGCGCGAAGAAGCCGCTTCTTCGCCTCCGGGAGCGGGCGAGAGCGGCAGCTTCGGAAAGGTGAAGAAGGAAGCTGTACAACACTGGGATTGTGTGCGCAGCTTGCCAACTGATAGAAAACAGTACTTTTGCACTCTTCTGACTTTGCCAATCACATGAACATTCGATTGGAAGCTGTTTTGGACAACTTTTCTTTTCTTCATGCCAAACACTTGGCAGACCTCCGTGCAACGTCTAGAACACAATGGCAGATATTTTCTGTGCTGGCACAGGTTTTCCCTGCCAGACATAGTGGGAAAGCTTTTTGCTAAGATGTAGACGAGAAGACGCGCTAAAGACGATAGTACGATGCTCTCCGGAGCTAAGAGCCGCTGCCGGGAGTCTTTCGGCAGAAGCCGCGCTAAGGAGAGCACTGTGAGCGGCACCATCGTCTTTGTGCGAAGAAGCCGCTTCTTCGTCTCCGGGAGCCGGTGAGAGCGGCAGCTTCGGAAAGGTGAAGAAGGAAGCTGTACAACACTGGGATTGTGTGCGCAGCTTGCCAACTGATAGGAAACAGTACTTTTGCACTCTCCTGACTTTGCCAATCACATGAACATTCGATTGGAAGCTGTTTTGGACAACTTTTCTTTTCTTCATGCCAAACACTTGGCAGACCTCCGTGCAACGTCTAGAACACGATGGCAGATGTTTTCTGTGCTGGCACAGGTTTTCCCTGCCAGACATAGTGGAAAAGCTTTTTGCTAAGATGTAGACGAGAAGACGCGCTAAAGATGATAGTACGATGCTCTCCGGAGCTAAGAGCCGCTGCCGGGAGTCTTTCGGCAGAAGCAGCACTTCGGAGAGCACTGTGAGCGGCACCATCGTCTTCGCGCGAAGAAGCCGCCTCTTCGCCTCCGGGAGCCGGCGAGAGCGGCAGCTTCGGAAAGGTGAAGAAGGAAGCTGTACAACACTGGGATTGTGTGCGCAGCTTGCCAACTGATAGGAAACAGTACTTTTGCACTCTCCTGACTTTGCCAATCACATGAACATTCGATTGGAAGCTGTTTTGGACAACTTTTCTTTTCTTCATGCCAAACACTTGGCAGACCTCCGTGCAACGTCTAGAACACGATGGCAGATGTTTTCTGTGCTGGCACAGTTTTTCCCTGCCAGACATAGTGGAAAAGCTTTTTGCTAAGATGTAGACGAGAAGACGCGCTAAAGACGATAGTACGATGCTCTCCGGAGGTAAGAGCCGCTGCCGGGCGTCTTTCGGCAGAAGCCGCGCTAAGGAGAGCACTGTGAGCGGCACCATCGTCTTTGCGCGAAGAAGCCGCTTCTTCGCCTCCGGGAGCCGGCGAGAGCGGCAGCTTCGGAAAGGTGAAGAAGGAAGCTGTACAACACTGGGATTGTGTGCGCAGCTTGCCAACTGATAGAAAACAGTACTTTTGCACTCTCCTGACTTTGCCAATCACATGAACATTCGATTGGAAGCTGTTTTGGACAACTTTTCTTTTCTTCATGCCAAACACTTGGCAGACCTCCGTGCAACGTCTAGAACACGATGGCAGATGTTTTCTGTGCTGGCACAGGTTTTCCCTGCCAGACATAGTGGAAAAGCTTTTTGCTAAGATGTAGACGAGAAGACGCGCTAAAGACGATAGTACGATGCTCTCCAGAGCTAAGAGCCGCTGCCGGGCGTCTTTCGGCAGAAGCAGCGCTAAGGAGAGCACTGTGAGCGGCACCATCGTCTTTGCGCGAAGAAGCCGCTTCTTCGCCTCCGGGAGCGGGCGAGAGCGGCAGCTTCGGAAAGGTGAAGAAGGAAGCTGTACAACACTGGGATTGTGTGCGCAGCTTGCCAACTGATAGAAAACAGTACTTTTGCACTCTTCTGACTTTGCCAATCACATGAACATTCGATTGGAAGCTGTTTTGGACAACTTTTCTTTTCTTCATGCCAAACACTTGGCAGACCTCCGTGCAACGTCTAGAACACAATGGCAGATATTTTCTGTGCTGGCACAGGTTTTCCCTGCCAGACATAGTGGGAAAGCTTTTTGCTAAGATGTAGACGAGAAGACGCGCTAAAGACGATAGTACGATGCTCTCCGGAGCTAAGAGCCGCTGCCGGGAGTCTTTCGGCAGAAGCCGCGCTAAGGAGAGCACTGTGAGCGGCACCATCGTCTTTGTGCGAAGAAGCCGCTTCTTCGTCTCCGGGAGCCGGCGAGAGCGGCAGCTTCGGAAAGGTGAAGAAGGAAGCTGTACAACACTGGGATTGTGTGCGCAGCTTGCCAACTGATAGAAAACAGTACCTTTGCACTCTCCTGACTTTGCCAATCACATGAACATTCGATTGGAAGCTGTTTTGGACAACTTTTCTTTACTCCCTGCCAAACACTTGGCAGACCTCCGTGCAACGTCTAGAACACGATGGCAGATGTTTTCTGTGCTGGCACAGTTTTTCCCTGCCAGACATAGTGGAAAAGCTTTTTGCTAAGATGTAGACGAGAAGACGCGCTAAAGACGATAGTACGATGCTCTCCGGAGGTAAGAGCCGCTGCCGGGCGTCTTTCGGCAGAAGCCGCGCTAAGGAGAGCACTGTGAGCGGCAACATCGTCTTTGCGGGAAGAAGCCGCTTCTTCGCCTCCGGGAGCCGGCGAGAGCGGCAGCTTCGGAAAGGTGAAGAAGGAAGCTGTACAACACTGGGATTGTGTGCGCAGCTTGCCAACTGATAGAAAACAGTACTTTTGCACTCTCCTGACTTTGCCAATCACATGAACATTCGATTGGAAGCTGTTTTGGACAACTTTTCTTTTCTTCATGCCAAACACTTGGCAGACCTCCGTGCAACGTCTAGAACACGATGGCAGATGTTTTCTGTGCTGGCACAGTTTTTCCCTGCCAGACATAGTGGAAAAGCTTTTTGCTAAGATGTAGACGAGAAGACGCGCTAAAGACGATAGTACGATGCTCTCCGGAGCTAAGAGCCACTGCCAGGCGTCTTTCGGCAGAAGCAGCACTCCGGAGAGCACTGTGAGCGGCACCATCGTCTTCGCGCGAAGAAGCCGCTTCTTCGCCTCCGGGAGCCGGCGAGAGCGGCAGCTTCGGAAAGGTGAAGAAGGAAGCTGTACAACACTGGGATTGTGTGCGCAGCTTGCCAACTGATAGGAAACAGTACTTTTGCACTCTCCTGACTTTGCCAATCACATGAACATTCGATTGGAAGCTGTTTTGGACAACTTTTCTTTTCTTCATGCCAAACACTTGGCAGACCTCCGTGCAACGTCTAGAAAACGATGGCAGATGTTTTCTGTGCTGGCACAGGTTTTCCCTGCCAGACATAGTGGAAAAGCTTTTTGCTAAGATGTAGACGAGAAGACGCGCTAAAGACGATAGTATGATGCTCTCCGGAGCTAAGAGCCGCTGCCAGGCGTCTTTCGGCAGAAGCAGCACTCCGGAGAGCACTGTGAGCGGCACCATCGTCTTTGCGCGAAGAAGCCGCTTCTTCGCCTCCGGGAGCCGGCGAGAGCGGCAGCTTCGGAAAGGTGAAGAAGGAAGCTGTACAACACTGGGATTGTGTGCGCAGCTTGCCAACTGATAGGAAACAGTACTTTTGCACTCTCCTGACTTTGCCAATCACATGAACATTCGATTGGAAGCTGTTTTGGACAACTTTTCTTTTCTTCATGCCAAACACTTGGCAGACCTCCGTGCAACGTCTAGAAAACGATGGCAGATGTTTTCTGTGCTGGCACAGGTTTTCCCTGCCAGACATAGTGGAAAAGCTTTTTGCTAAGATGTAGACGAGAAGACGCGCTAAAGACGATAGTATGATGCTCTCCGGAGCTAAGAGCCGCTGCCAGGCGTCTTTCGGCAGAAGCAGCACTCCGGAGAGCACTGTGAGCGGCACCATCGTCTTTGCGCGAAGAAGCCGCTTCTTCGCCTCCGGGAGCCGGCGAGAGCGGCAGCTTCGGAAAGGTGAAGAAGGAAGCTGTACAACACTGGGATTGTGTGCGCAGCTTGCCAACTGATAGAAAACAGTACTTTTGCACTCTTCTGACTTTGCCAATCACATGAACATTCGATTGGAAGCTGTTTTGGACAACTTTTCTTTTCTTCATGCCAAACACTTGGCAGACCTCCGTGCAACGTCTAGAACACGATGGCAGATGTTTTCTGTGCTGGCACAGTTTTTCCCTGCCAGACATAGTGGAAAAGCTTTTTGCTAAGATGTAGACGAGAAGACGCGCTAAAGACGATAGTACGATGCTCTCCGGAGCTAAGAGCCGCTGCCGGGAGTCTTTCGGCAGAAGCCGCGCTAAGGAGAGCACTGTGAGCGGCACCATCGTCTTTCTGCGAAGAAGCCGCTTCTTCGTCTCCGGGAGCCGGCGAGAGCGGCAGCTTCGGAAAGGTGAAGAAGGAAGCTGTACAACACTGGGATTGTGTGCGCAGCTTGCCAACTGATAGGAAACAGTACTTTTGCACTCTCCTGACTTTGCCAATCACATGAACATTCGATTGGAAGCTGTTTTGGACAACTTTTCTTTTCTCCCTGCCAAACACTTGGCAGACCTCCGTGCAACGTCTAGAACACGATGGCTGATGTTTTCTGTGCTGGCACAGGTTTTCCCTGCCAGACATAGTGGAAAAGCTTTTTGCTCAGATGTAGACAAGAAGACGCGCTAAAGACGATAGTACGATGCTCTCCGGAGCTAAGAGCCACTGCCGGGCGTCTTTCGGCAGAAGCAGCACTCCGGAGAGCACTGTGAGCGGCACCATCGTCTTCGCGCGAAGAAGCCGCTTCTTCGGCTCCGGGAGCCGGCGAGAGCGGCAGCTTCGGAAAGGTGAAGAAGGAAGCTGTACAACACTGGGATTGTGTGCGCAGCTTGCCAACTGATAGGAAACAGTACTTTTGCACTCTCCTGACTTTGCCAATCACATGAACATTCGATTGGAAGCTGTTTTGGACAACTTTTCTTTTCTTCATGCCAAACACTTGGCAGACCTCCGTGCAACGTCTAGAACACGATGGCAGATGTTTTCTGTGCTGGCACAGGTTTTCCCTGCCAGACATAGTGGAAAAGCTTTTTGCTAAGATGTAGACGAGAAGACGCGTTAAAGACGATAGTACGATGCTCTCCGGAGCTAAGAGCCGCTGCCGGGCGTCTTTCGGCAGAAGCAGCACTCCGGAGAGCACTGTGAGCGGCACCATCGTCTTTGCGCGAAGAAGCCGCTTCTTCGGCTCCGGGAGCCGGCGAGAGCGGCAGCTTCGGAAAGGTGAAGAAGGAAGCTGTACAACACTGGGATTGTGTGCACAGCTTGCCAACTGATAGGAAACAGTACTTTTGCACTCTCCTGACTTTGCCAATCACATGAACATTCGATTGGAAGCTGTTTTGGACAACTTTTCTTTTCTTCATGCCAAACACTTGGCAGACCTCCGTGCAACGTCTAGAACACGATGGCAGATGTTTTCTGTGCTGGCACAGGTTTTCCCTGCCAGACATAGTGGAAAAGCTTTTTGCTAAGATGTAGACGAGAAGACGCGTTAAAGACGATAGTACGATGCTCTCCGGAGCTAAGAGCCGCTGCCGGGCGTCTTTCGGCAGAAGCAGCACTCCGGAGAGCACTGTGAGTGGCACCATCGTCTTTGCGCGAAGAAGCCGCTTCTTCGCCTCCGGGAGCCGGCGAGAGCGGCAGCTTCGGAAAGGTGAAGAAGGAAGCTGTACAACACTGGGATTGTGTGCGCAGCTTGCCAACTGATAGGAAACAGTACTTTTGCACTCTCCTGACTTTGCCAATCACATGAACATTCGATTGGAAGCTGTTTTGGACAACTTTTCTTTTCTTCATGCCAAACACTTGGCAGACCTCCGTGCAACGTCTAGAACACGATGGCAGATGTTTTCTGTGCTGGCACAGGTTTTCCCTGCCAGACATAGTGGAAAAGCTTTTTGCTAAGATGTAGACGAGAAGACGCGCTAAAGACGATAGTACGATGCTCTCCAGAGCTAAGAGCCGCTGCCGGGCGTCTTTCGGCAGAAGCAGCACTCCGGAGAGCACTGTGAGCGGCACCATCGTCTTCGCGCGAAGAAGCCGCTTCTTCGCCTCCGGGAGCCGGCGAGAGCGGCAGCTTTGGAAAGGTGAAGAAGGAAGCTGTACAACACTGGGATTGTGTGCGCAGCTTGCCAACTGATAGGAAACAGTACTTTTGCACTCTCCTGACTTTGCCAATCACATGAACATTCGATTGGAAGCTGTTTTGGACAACTTTTCTTTTCTTCATGCCAAACACTTGGCAGACCTCCGTGCAACGTCTAGAACACGATGGCAGATGTTTTCTGTGCTGGCACAGGTTTTCCCTGCCAGACATAGTGGAAAAGCTTTTTGCTAAGATGTAGACGAGAAGACGCGTTAAAGACGATAGTACGATGCTCTCCAGAGCTAAGAGCCGCTGCCGGGCGTCTTTCGGCAGAAGCAGCGCTAAGGAGAGCACTGTGAGCGACACCATCGTCTTTGCGCGAAGAAGCCGCTTCTTCGGCTCCGGGAGCCGGCGAGAGCGGCAGCTTCGGAAAGGTGAAGAAGGAAGCTGTACAACACTGGGATTGTGTGCGCAGCTTGCCAACTGATAGGAAACAGTACTTTTGCACTCTCCTGACTTTGCCAATCACATGAACATTCGATTGGAAGCTGTTTTGGACAACTTTTCTTTTCTCCCTTCCAAACACTTGGCAGACCTCCGTGCAACGTCTAGAACACGATGGCAGATGTTTTCTGTGCTGGCACAGTTTTTCCCTGCCAGACATAGTGGAAAAGCTTTTTGCTAAGATGTAGACGAGAAGACGCGCTAAAGACGATAGTACGATGCTCTCCGGAGCTAAGAGCCGCTGCCGGGAGTCTTTCGGCAGAAGCCGCGCTAAGGAGAGCACTGTGAGCGGCACCATCGTCTTTCTGCGAAGAAGCCGCTTCTTCGGCTCTGGGAGCGGGCGAGAGCGGCAGCTTCGGAAAGGTGAAGAAGGAAGCTGTACAACACTGGGATTGTGTGCGCAGCTTGCCAACTGATAGGAAACAGTACTTTTGCACTCTCCTGACTTTGCCAATCACATGAACATTCGATTGGAAGCTGTTTTGGACAACTTTTCTTCATGCCAAACACTTGGCAGACCTCCGTGCAACGTCTAGAACACGATGGCAGATGTTTTCTGTGCTGGCACAGTTTTTCCCTGCCAGACATAGTGGAAAAGCTTTTTGCTAAGATGTAGACGAGAAGACGCGCTAAAGACGATAGTACGATGCTCTCCGGAGCTAAGAGCCGCTGCCGGGCGTCTTTCGGCAGAAGCCGCGCTAAGGAGAGCACTGTGAGCGGCACCATCGTCCTTGCGGGAAGAAGCCGCTTCTTCGGCTCCGGGAGCCGGCGAGAGCGGCAGCTTTGGAAAGGTGAAGAAGGAAGCTGTACAACACTGGGATTGTGTGCGCAGCTTGCCAACTGATAGAAAACAGTACTTTTGCACTCTCCTGACTTTGCCAATCACATGAACATTCGATTGGAAGCTGTTTTGGACAACTTTTCTTTTCTTCATGCCAAACACTTGGCAGACCTCCGTGCAACGTCTAGAACACGATGGCAGATGTTTTCTGTGCTGGCACAGGTTTTCCCTGCCAGACATAGTGGAAAAGCTTTTTGCTAAGATGTAGACGAGAAGACGCGCTAAAGACGATAGTACGATGCTCTCCGGAGCTAAGAGCCGCTGCCGGGCGTCTTTCGGCAGAAGCAGCACTCCGGAGAGCACTGTGAGCGGCACCATCATCTTCGCGCGAAGAAGCCGCTTCTTCGCCTCCGGGAGCCGGCGAGAGCGGCAGCTTCGGAAAGGTGAAGAAGGAAGCTGTACAACACTGGGATTGTGTGCGCAGCTTGCCAACTGATAGGAAACAGTACTTTTGCACTCTCCTGACTTTGCCAAACACATGAACATTCGATTGGAAGCTGTTTTGGACAACTTTTCTTTTCTTCATGCCAAACACTTGGCAGACCTCCGTGCAACGTGTAGAACACGATGGCAGATGTTTTCTGTGCTGGCACAGGTTTTCCCTGCCAGACATAGTGGAAAAGCTTTTTGCTAAGATGTAGACGAGAAGACGCGCTAAAGACGATAGTACGATGCTCTCCGGAGCTAAGAGCCGCTGCCGGGCGTCTTTCGGCAGAAGCAGCACTCCGGAGAGCACTGTGAGCGGCACCATCGTCTTTGCGCGAAGAAGCCGCTTCTTCGGCTCCGGGAGCCGGCGAGAGCGGCAGCTTCGGAAAGGTGAAGAAGGAAGCTGTACAACACTGGGATTGTGTGCGCAGCTTGCCAACTGATAGGAAACAGTACTTTTGCACTCTCCTGACTTTGCCAATCACATGAACATTCGATTGGAAGCTGTTTTGGACAACTTTTCTTTTCTTCATGCCAAACACTTGGCAGACCTCCGTGCAACGTCTAGAACACGATGGCAGATGTTTTCTGTGCTGGCACAGGTTTTCCCTGCCAGACATAGTGGAAAAGCTTTTTGCTAAGATGTAGACGAGAAGACGCGCTAAAGACGATAGTACGATGCTCTCCGGAGCTAAGAGCCGCTGCCGGGCGTCTTTCGGCAGAAGCAGCGCTAAGGAGAGCACTGTGAGCGGCACCATCGTCTTTGTGCAAAGAAGCCGCTTCTTCGCCTCCGGGAGCCGGCGAGAGCGGCAGCTTCGGAAAGGTGAAGAAGGAAGCTGTACAACACTGGGATTGTGTGCGCAGCTTGCCAACTGATAGGAAACAGTACTTTTGCACTCTTCTGACTTTGCCAATCACATGAACATTCGATTGGAAGCTGTTTTGGACAACTTTTCTTTTCTTCATGCCAAAAACTTGGCAGACCTCCGTGCAACGTCTAGAACACGATGGCAGATATTTTCTGTGCTGGCACAGTTTTTCCCTGCCAGACATAGTGGAAAAGCTTTTTGCTAAGATGTAGACGAGAAGACGCGCTAAAGACGATAGTACGATGCTCTCCGGAGCAAAGAGCCGCTGCCGGGAGTCTTTCGGCAGAAGCCGCGCTAAGGAGAGCACTGTGAGCGGCACCATCGTCTTTGTGCGAAGAAGCCGCTTCTTCGTCTCCGGGAGCCGGCGAGAGCGGCAGCTTCGGAAAGGTGAAGAAGGAAGCTGTACAACACTGGGATTGTGTGCGCAGCTTGCCAACTGATAGGAAACAGTACTTTTGCACTCTCCTGACTTTGCCAATCACATGAACATTCGATTGGAAGCTGTTTTGGACAACTTTTCTTTTCTCCCTGCCAAACACTTGGCAGACCTCCGTGCAACGTCTAGAACACGATGGCAGATGTTTTCTGTGCTGGCACAGTTTTTCCCTGCCAGACATAGTGGAAAAGCTTTTTGCTAAGATGTAGACGAGAAGACGCGCTAAAGACGATAGTACGATGCTCTCCGGAGCTAAGAGCCGCTGCCGGGCGTCTTTCGGCAGAAGCCGCACTAAGGAGAGCACTGTGAGCGGCACCATCGTCCTTGCGGGAAGAAGCCGCTTCTTCGGCTCCGGGAGCCGGCGAGAGCGGCAGCTTCGGAAAGGTGAAGAAGGAAGCTGTACAACACTGGGATTGTGTGCGCAGCTTGCCAACTGATAGAAAACAGTACTTTTGCACTCTCCTGACTTTGCCAATCACATGAACATTCGATTGGAAGCTGTTTTGGACAACTTTTCTTTTCTTCATGCCAAACACTTGGCAGACCTCCGTGCAACGTCTAGAACACGATGGCAGATGTTTTCTGTGCTGGCACAGTTTTTCCCTGCCAGACATAGTGGAAAAGCTTTTTGCTAAGATGTAGACGAGAAGACGCGCTAAAGACGATAGTACGATGCTCTCCGGAGCTAAGAGCCGCTGCCGGGCGTCTTTCGGCAGAAGCAGCACTCCGGAGAGCACTGTGAGCGGCACCATCGTCTTTGCGCGAAGAAGCCGCTTCTTCGGCTCCGGGAGCCGGCGAGAGCGGCAGCTTCGGAAAGGTGAAGAAGGAAGCTGTACAACACTGGGATTGTGTGCGCAGCTTGCCAACTGATAGAAAACAGTACTTTTGCACTCTCCTGACTTTGCCAATCACATGAACATTCGATTGGAAGCTGTTTTGGACAACTTTTCTTTTCTTCATGCCAAACACTTGGCAGACCTCCGTGCAACGTCTAGAACACGATGGCAGATGTTTTCTGTGTTGGCACAGTTTTTCCCTGCCAGACAGAGTGGAAAAGCTTTTTGCTAAGATGTAGACGAGAAGACGCGCTAAAGACGATAGTACGATGCTCTCCGGAGCTAAGAGCCGCTGCCGGGCGTCTTTCGGCAGAAGCAGCACTTCGGAGAGCACTCTGAGGGGCACCATCGTCTTTGCGCGAAGAAGCCGCTTCTTCGGCTCTGGGAGCGGGCGAGAGCGGCAGCTTCGGAAAGGTGAAGAAGGAAGCTGTACAACACTGGGATTGTGTGCGCAGCTTGCCAACTGATAGAAAACAGTACTTTTGCACTCTCCTGACTTTGCCAATCACATGAACATTCGATTGGAAGCTGTTTTGGACAACTTTTCTTTTCTCCCTTCCAAACACTTGGCAGACCTCCGTGCAACGTCTAGAACACGATGGCAGATGTTTTCTGTGCTGGCACAGTTTTTCCCTGCCAGACATAGTGGAAAAGCTTTTTGCTAAGATGTAGACGAGAAGACGCGCTAAAGACGATAGTACGATGCTCTCCGGAGCTAAGAGCCGCTGCCGGGCGTCTTTCGGCAGAAGCAGCACTTCGGAGAGCACTGTGAGCGGCACCATCGTCTTTGCGCGAAGAAGCCGCTTCTTCGCCTCCGGGAGCGGGCGAGAGCGGCAGCTTCGGAAAGGTGAAGAAGCAAGCTGTACAACACTGGGATTGTGTGCGCAGCTTGCCAACTGATAGAAAACAGTACTTTTGCACTCTTCTGACTTTGCCAATCACATGAACATTCGATTGGAAGCTGTTTTGGACAACTTTTCTTTTCTTCATGCCAAACACTTGGCAGATCTCCGTGCAACGTCTAGAACACAATGGCAGATATTTTCTGTGCTGGCACAGGTTTTCCCTGCCAGACATAGTGGGAAAGCTTTTTGCTAAGATGTAGACGAGAAGACGCGCTAAAGACGATAGTACGATGCTCTCCGGAGCTAAGAGCCGCTGCCGGGAGTCTTTCGGCAGAAGCCGCGCTAAGGAGAGCACTGTGAGCGGCACCATCGTCTTTGTGCGAAGAAGCCGCTTCTTCGCCTCCGGGAGCCGGCGAGAGCGGCAGCTTCGGAAAGGTGAAGAAGGAAGCTGTACAACACTGGGATTGTGTGCGCAGCTTGCCAACTGATAGAAAACAGTACTTTTGCACTCTCCTGACTTTGCCAATCACATGAACATTCGATTGGAAGCTGTTTTGGACAACTTTTCTTTTCTTCATGCCAAACACTTGGCAGACCTCCGTGCAACGTCTAGAACACGATGGCAGATGTTTTCTGTGCTGGCACAGTTTTTCCCTGCCAGACATAGTGGAAAAGCTTTTTGCTAAGATGTAGACGAGAAGACGCGCTAAAGACGATAGTACGATGCTCTCCGGAGCTAAGAGACGCCGCCAGGCGTCTTTCGGCAGAAGCAGCGCTAAGGAGAGCACTGTGAGCGGCACCATCGTCTTTGCGCGAAGAAGCCGCTTCTTCGGCTCCGGGAGCCGGCGAGAGCGGCAGCTTCGGAAAGGTGAAGAAGGAAGCTGTACAACACTGGGATTGTGTGCGCAGCTTGCCAACTGATAGGAAACAGTACTTTTGCACTCTCCTGACTTTGCCAATCACATGAACATTCGATTGGAAGCTGTTTTGGACAACTTTTCTTTTCTTCATGCCAAACACTTGGCAGACCTCCGTGCAACGTCTAGAACACGATGGCAGATGTTTTCTGTGCTGGCACAGTTTTTCCCTGCCAGACATAGTGGAAAAGCTTTTTGCTAAGATGTAGACGAGAAGACGCGCTAAAGACGATAGTACGATGCTCTCCGGAGCTAAGAGCCGCTGCCGGGCGTCTTTCGGCAGAAGCAGCACTCCGGAGAGCACTGTGAGCGGCACCATCGTCTTTGCGGGAAGAAGCCGCTTCTTCGGCTCCGGGAGCCGGCGAGAGCGGCAGCTTCGGAAAGGTGAAGAAGGAAGCTGTACAACACTGGGATTGTGTGCGCAGCTTGCCAACTGATAGGAAACAGTACTTTTGCACTCTCCTGACTTTGCCAATCACATGAACATTCGATTGGAAGCTGTTTTGGACAACTTTTCTTTTCTTCATGCCAAACACTTGGCAGACCTCCGTGCAACGTCTAGAACACGATGGCAGATGTTTTCTGTGCTGGCACAGGTTTTCCCTGCCAGACATAGTGGAAAAGCTTTTTGCTAAGATGTAGACGAGAAGACGCGTTAAAGACGATAGTACAATGCTCTCCAGAGCTAAGAGCCGCTGCCGGGCGTCTTTCGGCAGAAGCAGCGCTAAGGAGAGCACTGTGAGCGGCACCATCGTCTTTGCGCGAAGAAGCCGCTTCTTCGGCTCCGGGAGCCGGCGAGAGCGGCAGCTTCGGAAAGGTGAAGAAGGAAGCTGTACAACACTGGGATTGTGTGCGCAGCTTGCCAACTGATAGGAAACAGTAGTTTTGCACTCTCCTGACTTTGCCAATCACATGAACATTCGATTGGAAGCTGTTTTGGACAACTTTTCTTTTCTTCATGCCAAACACTTGGCAGACCTCCGTGCAACGTCTAGAACACGATGGCAGATGTTTTCTGTGTTGGCACAGTTTTTCCCTGCCAGACAGAGTGGAAAAGCTTTTTGCTAAGATGTAGACGAGAAGACGCGCTAAAGACGATAGTACGATGCTCTCCGGAGCTAAGAGCCGCTGCCGGGCGTCTTTCGGCAGAAGCAGCACTTCGGAGAGCACTCTGAGGGGCACCATCGTCTTTGCGCGAAGAAGCCGCTTCTTCGGCTCTGGGAGCGGGCGAGAGCGGCAGCTTCGGAAAGGTGAAGAAGGAAGCTGTACAACACTGGGATTGTGTGCGCAGCTTGCCAACTGATAGAAAACAGTACTTTTGCACTCTCCTGACTTTGCCAATCACATGAACATTCGATTGGAAGCTGTTTTGGACAACTTTTCTTTACTCCCTGCCAAACACTTGGCAGACCTCCGTGCAACGTCTAGAACACGATGGCAGATGTTTTCTGTGCTGGCACAGGTTTTCCCTGCCAGACATAGTGGAAAAGCTTTTTGCTAAGATGTAGACGAGAAGACGCGCTAAAGACGATAGTACGATGCTCTCCGGAGGTAAGAGCCGCTGCCGGGCGTCTTTCGGCAGAAGCCGCGCTAAGGAGAGCACTGTGAGCGGCACCATCATCCTTGCGGGAAGAAGCCGCTTCTTCGCCTCCGGGAGCCGGCGAGAGCGGCAGCTTCGGAAAGGTGAAGAAGGAAGCTGTACAACACTGGGATTGTGTGCGCAGCTTGCCAACTGATAGAAAACAGTACTTTTGCACTCTCCTGACTTTGCCAATCACATGAACATTCGATTGGAAGCTGTTTTGGACAACTTTTCTTTTCTTCATGCCAAACACTTGGCAGACCTCCGTGCAACGTCTAGAACACGATGGCAGATGTTTTCTGTGCTGGCACAGTTTTTCCCTGCCAGACATAGTGGAAAAGCTTTTTGCTAAGATGTAGACGAGAAGACGCGCTAAAGACGATAGTACGATGCTCTCCGGAGCTAAGAGCCACTGCCAGGCGTCTTTCGGCAGAAGCAGCACTCCGGAGAGCACTGTGAGCGGCACCATCGTCTTCGCGCGAAGAAGCCGCTTCTTCGCCTCCGGGAGCCGGCGAGAGCGGCAGCTTCGGAAAGGTGAAGAAGGAAGCTGTACAACACTGGGATTGTGTGCGCAGCTTGCCAACTGATAGGAAACAGTACTTTTGCACTCTGCTGACTTTGCCAATCACATGAACATTCGATTGGAAGCTGTTTTGGACAACTTTTCTTTTCTTCATGCCAAACACTTGGCAGACCTCCGTGCAACGTCTAGAACACGATGGCAGATGTTTTCTGTGCTGGCACAGTATTTCCCTGCCAGACATAGTGGAAAAGCTTTTTGCTAAGATGTAGACGAGAAGACGCGCTAAAGACGATAGTATGATGCTCTCCGGAGCTAAGAGCCGCTGCCAGGCGTCTTTCGGCAGAAGCAGCACTCCGGAGAGCACTGTGAGCGGCACCATCGTCTTTGCGCGAAGAAGCCGCCTCTTCGCCTCCGGGAGCCGGCGAGAGCGGCAGCTTCGGAAAGGTGAAGAAGGAAGCTGTACAACACTGGGATTGTGTGCGCAGCTTGCCAACTGATAGAAAACAGTACTTTTGCACTCTTCTGACTTTGCCAATCACATGAACATTCGATTGGAAGCTGTTTTGGACAACTTTTCTTTTCTCCCTTCCAAACACTTGGCAGACCTCCGTGCAACGTCTAGAACACGATGGCAGATGTTTTCTGTGCTGGCACAGTTTTTCCCTGCCAGACATAGTGGAAAAGCTTTTTGCTAAGATGTAGACGAGAAGACGCGCTAAAGACGATAGTACGATGCTCTCCGGAGCTAAGAGCCGCTGCCGGGAGTCTTTCGGCAGAAGCCGCGCTAAGGAGAGCACTGTGAGCGGCACCATCATCTTTCTGCGAAGAAGCCGCTTCTTCGTCTCCGGGAGCCGGCGAGAGCGGCAGCTTCGGAAAGGTAAGAAGGAAGCTGTACAACACTGGGATTGTGTGCGCAGCTTGCCAACTGATAGACAACAGTACTTTTGCACACTCCTGACTTTGCCAATCACATGAACATTCGATTGGAAGCTGTTTTGGACAACTTTTCTTTTCTTCATGCCAAACACTTGGCAGACCTCCGTGCAACGTCTAGAACACGATGGCAGATGTTTTCTGTGCTGGCACAGTTTTTCCCTGCCAGACATAGTGGAAAATCTTTTTGCTAAGATGTAGAGGAGAAGACGCGCTAAAGACGATAGTACGATGCTCTCCGGAGCTAAGAGCCGCTGCCGGGCGTCTTTCGGCAGAAGCAGCACTCCGGAGAGCACTGTGAGCGGCACCATCGTCTTTGCGCGAAGAAGCCGCTTCTTCGCCTCCGGGAGCCGACGAGAGCGGCAGCTTCGGAAAGGTGAAGAAGGAAGCTGTACAACACTGGGATTGTGTGCGCAGCTTGCCAACTGATAGAAAACAGTACTTTTGCACACTCCTGACTTTGCCAATCACATGAACATTCGATTGGAAGCTGTTTTGGACAACTTTTCTTTACTCCCTGCCAAACACTTGGCAGACCTCCGTGCAACGTCTAGAACACGATGGCAGATGTTTTCTGTGCTGGCACAGTTTTTCCCTGCCAGACATAGTGGAAAACCTTTTTGCTAAGATGTAGACGAGAAGACGCGCTAAAGACGATAGTACGATGCTCTCCGGAGCTAAGAGCCGCTGCCGGGCGTCTTTCGGCAGAAGCAGCACTCCGGAGAGCACTGTGAGCGGCACCATCGTCCTTGCGGGAAGAAGCCGCTTCTTCGGCTCCGGGAGCCGGCGAGAGCGGCAGCTTCGGAAAGGTGAAGAAGGAAGCTGTACAACACTGGGATTGTGTGCGCAGCTTGCCAACTGATAGAAAACAGTACTTTTGCACTCTCCTGACTTTGCCAATCACATGAACATTCGATTGGAAGCTGTTTTGGACAACTTTTCTTTTCTTCATGCCAAACACTTGGCAGACCTCCGTGCAACGTCTAGAACACGATGGCAGATGTTTTCTGTGCTGGCACAGTTTTTCCCTGCCAGACATAGTGGAAAAGCTTTTTGCTAAGATGTAGACGAGAAGACGCGCTAAAGACGATAGTACGATGCTCTCCGGAGCTAAGAGCCGCTGCCGGGCGTCTTTCGGCAGAAGCAGCACTCCTGAGAGCACTGTGAGCGGCACCATCGTCTTCGCGCGAAGAAGCCGCTTCTTCGCCTCCGGGAGCCGGCGAGAGCGGCAGCTTCGGAAAGGTGAAGAAGGAAGCTGTACAACACTGGGATTGTGTGCGCAGCTTGCCAACTGATAGGAAACAGTACTTTTGCACTCTCCTGACTTTGCCAATCACATGAACATTCGATTGGAAGCTGTTTTGGACAACTTTTCTTTTCTTCATGCCAAACACTTGGCAGACCTCCGTGCAACGTCTAGAACACGATGGCAGATGTTTTCTGTGCTGGCACAGTTTTTCCCTGCCAGACATAGTGGAAAAGCTTTTTGCTAAGATGTAGACGAGAAGACGCGCTAAAGACGATAGTACGATGCTCTCCGGAGCTAAGAGCCGCTGCTGGGCGTCTTTCGGCAGAAGCAGCACTCCGGAGAGCACTGTGAGCGGCACCATCGTCTTTGCGGGAAGAAGCCGCTTCTTCGGCTCCGGGAGCCGGCGAGAGCGGCAGCTTCGGAAAGGTGAAGAAGCAAGCTGTACAACACTGGGATTGTGTGCGCAGCTTGCCAACTGATAGAAAACAGTACTTTTGCACTCTTCTGACTTTGCCAATCACATGAACATTCGATTGGAAGCTGTTTTGGACAACTTTTCTTTTCTTCATGCCAAACACTTGGCAGATCTCCGTGCAACGTCTAGAACACAATGGCAGATATTTTCTGTGCTGGCACAGGTTTTCCCTGCCAGACATAGTGGGAAAGCTTTTTGCTAAGATGTAGACGAGAAGACGCGCTAAAGACGATAGTACGATGCTCTCCGGAGCTAAGAGCCGCTGCCGGGAGTCTTTCGGCAGAAGCCGCGCTAAGGAGAGCACTGTGAGCGGCACCATCGTCTTTGTGCGAAGAAGCCGCTTCTTCGCCTCCGGGAGCCGGCGAGAGCGGCAGCTTCGGAAAGGTGATGAAGGAAGCTGTACAACACTGGGATTGTGTGCGCAGCTTGCCAACTGATAGAAAACAGTACTTTTGCACTCTCCTGACTTTGCCAATCACATGAACATTCGATTGGAAGCTGTTTTGGACAACTTTTCTTTACTCCCTGCCAAACACTTGGCAGACCTCCGTGCAACGTCTAGAACACGATGGCAGATGTTTTCTGTGCTGGCACAGGTTTTCCCTGCCAGACATAGTGGAAAAGCTTTTTGCTAAGATGTAGACGAGAAGACGCGCTAAAGACGATAGTACGATGCTCTCCGGAGGTAAGAGCCGCTGCCGGGCGTCTTTCGGCAGAAGCCGCGCTAAGGAGAGCACTGTGAGCGGCACCATCATCCTTGCGGGAAGAAGCCGCTTCTTCGCCTCCGGGAGCCGGCGAGAGCGGCAGCTTCGGAAAGGTGAAGAAGGAAGCTGTACAACACTGGGATTGTGTGCGCAGCTTGCCAACTGATAGAAAACAGTACTTTTGCACTCTCCTGACTTTGCCAATCACATGAACATTCGATTGGAAGCTGTTTTGGACAACTTTTCTTTTCTTCATGCCAAACACTTGGCAGACCTCCGTGCAACGTCTAGAACACGATGGCAGATGTTTTCTGTGCTGGCACAGTTTTTCCCTGCCAGACATAGTGGAAAAGCTTTTTGCTAAGATGTAGACGAGAAGACGCGCTAAAGACGATAGTACGATGCTCTCCGGAGCTAAGAGCCACTGCCAGGCGTCTTTCGGCAGAAGCAGCACTCCGGAGAGCACTGTGAGCGGCACCATCGTCTTCGCGCGAAGAAGCCGCTTCTTCGCCTCCGGGAGCCGGCGAGAGCGGCAGCTTCGGAAAGGTGAAGAAGGAAGCTGTACAACACTGGGATTGTGTGCGCAGCTTGCCAACTGATAGGAAACAGTACTTTTGCACTCTGCTGACTTTGCCAATCACATGAACATTCGATTGGAAGCTGTTTTGGACAACTTTTCTTTTCTTCATGCCAAACACTTGGCAGACCTCCGTGCAACGTCTAGAACACGATGGCAGATGTTTTCTGTGCTGGCACAGTATTTCCCTGCCAGACATAGTGGAAAAGCTTTTTGCTAAGATGTAGACGAGAAGACGCGCTAAAGACGATAGTATGATGCTCTCCGGAGCTAAGAGCCGCTGCCAGGCGTCTTTCGGCAGAAGCAGCACTCCGGAGAGCACTGTGAGCGGCACCATCGTCTTTGCGCGAAGAAGCCGCCTCTTCGCCTCCGGGAGCCGGCGAGAGCGGCAGCTTCGGAAAGGTGAAGAAGGAAGCTGTACAACACTGGGATTGTGTGCGCAGCTTGCCAACTGATAGAAAACAGTACTTTTGCACTCTTCTGACTTTGCCAATCACATGAACATTCGATTGGAAGCTGTTTTGGACAACTTTTCTTTTCTCCCTTCCAAACACTTGGCAGACCTCCGTGCAACGTCTAGAACACGATGGCAGATGTTTTCTGTGCTGGCACAGTTTTTCCCTGCCAGACATAGTGGAAAAGCTTTTTGCTAAGATGTAGACGAGAAGACGCGCTAAAGACGATAGTACGATGCTCTCCGGAGGTAAGAGCCGCTGCCGGGCGTCTTTCGGCAGAAGCCGCGCTAAGGAGAGCACTGTGAGCGGCACCATCATCTTTCTGCGAAGAAGCCGCTTCTTCGTCTCCGGGAGCCGGCGAGAGCGGCAGCTTCGGAAAGGTAAGAAGGAAGCTGTACAACACTGGGATTGTGTGCGCAGCTTGCCAACTGATAGACAACAGTACTTTTGCACACTCCTGACTTTGCCAATCACATGAACATTCGATTGGAAGCTGTTTTGGACAACTTTTCTTTTCTTCATGCCAAACACTTGGCAGACCTCCGTGCAACGTCTAGAACACGATGGCAGATGTTTTCTGTGCTGGCACAGTTTTTCCCTGCCAGACATAGTGGAAAATCTTTTTGCTAAGATGTAGAGGAGAAGACGCGCTAAAGACGATAGTACGATGCTCTCCGGAGCTAAGAGCCGCTGCCGGGCGTCTTTCGGCAGAAGCAGCACTCCGGAGAGCACTGTGAGCGGCACCATCGTCTTTGCGCGAAGAAGCCGCTTCTTCGCCTCCGGGAGCCGACGAGAGCGGCAGCTTCGGAAAGGTGAAGAAGGAAGCTGTACAACACTGGGATTGTGTGCGCAGCTTGCCAACTGATAGAAAACAGTACTTTTGCACACTCCTGACTTTGCCAATCACATGAACATTCGATTGGAAGCTGTTTTGGACAACTTTTCTTTACTCCCTGCCAAACACTTGGCAGACCTCCGTGCAACGTCTAGAACACGATGGCAGATGTTTTCTGTGCTGGCACAGTTTTTCCCTGCCAGACATAGTGGAAAATCTTTTTGCTAAGATGTAGACGAGAAGACGCGCTAAAGACGATAGTACGATGCTCTCCGGAGCTAAGAGCCGCTGCCGGGCGTCTTTCGGCAGAAGCAGCACTCCGGAGAGCACTGTGAGCGGCACCATCGTCCTTGCGGGAAGAAGCCGCTTCTTCGGCTCCGGGAGCCGGCGAGAGCGGCAGCTTCGGAAAGGTGAAGAAGGAAGCTGTACAACACTGGGATTGTGTGCGCAGCTTGCCAACTGATAGAAAACAGTACTTTTGCACTCTCCTGACTTTGCCAATCACATGAACATTCGATTGGAAGCTGTTTTGGACAACTTTTCTTTTCTTCATGCCAAACACTTGGCAGACCTCCGTGCAACGTCTAGAACACGATGGCAGATGTTTTCTGTGCTGGCACAGTTTTTCCCTGCCAGACATAGTGGAAAAGCTTTTTGCTAAGATGTAGACGAGAAGACGCGCTAAAGACGATAGTACGATGCTCTCCGGAGCTAAGAGCCGCTGCCGGGCGTCTTTCGGCAGAAGCAGCACTCCGGAGAGCACTGTGAGCGGCACCATCGTCTTCGCGCGAAGAAGCCGCTTCTTCGCCTCCGGGAGCCGGCGAGAGCGGCAGCTTCGGAAAGGTGAAGAAGGAAGCTGTACAACACTGGGATTGTGTGCGCAGCTTGCCAACTGATAGGAAACAGTACTTTTGCACTCTCCTGACTTTGCCAATCACATGAACATTCGATTGGAAGCTGTTTTGGACAACTTTTCTTTTCTTCATGCCAAACACTTGGCAGACCTCCGTGCAACGTCTAGAACACGATGGCAGATGTTTTCTGTGCTGGCACAGTTTTTCCCTGCCAGACATAGTGGAAAAGCTTTTTGCTAAGATGTAGACGAGAAGACGCGCTAAAGACGATAGTACGATGCTCTCCGGAGCTAAGAGCCGCTGCTGGGCGTCTTTCGGCAGAAGCAGCACTCCGGAGAGCACTGTGAGCGGCACCATCGTCTTTGCGGGAAGAAGCCGCTTCTTCGGCTCCGGGAGCCGGCGAGAGCGGCAGCTTCGGAAAGGTGAAGAAGGAAGCTGTACAACACTGGGATTGTGTGCGCAGCTTGCCAACTGATAGGAAACAGTACTTTTGCACTCTCCTGACTTTGCCAATCACATGAACATTCGATTGGAAGCTGTTTTGGACAACTTTTCTTTTCTTCATGCCAAACACTTGGCAGACCTCCGTGCAACGTCTAGAACACGATGGCAGATGTTTTCTGTGCTGGCACAGGTTTTCCCTGCCAGACATAGTGGAAAAGCTTTTTGCTAAGATGTAGACGAGAAGACGCGTTAAAGACGATAGTACGATGCTCTCCAGAGCTAAGAGCCGCTGCCGGGCGTCTTTCGGCAGAAGCAGCGCTAAGGAGAGCACTGTGAGCGGCACCATCGTCTTTGCGCGAAGAAGCCGCTTCTTCGGCTCCGGGAGCCGGCGAGAGCGGCAGCTTCGGAAAGGTGAAGAAGGAAGCTGTACAACACTGGGATTGTGTGCGCAGCTTGCCAACTGATAGAAAACAGTACTTTTGCACTCTCCTGACTTTGCCAATCACATGAACATTCGATTGGAAGCTGTTTTGGACAACTTTTCTTTTCTTCATGCCAAACACTTGGCAGACCTCCGTGCAACGTCTAGAACACGATGGCAGATGTTTTCTGTGCTGGCACAGTTTTTCCCTGCCAGACAGAGTGGAAAAGCTTTTTGCTAAGATGTAGACGAGAAGACGCGCTAAAGACGATAGTACGATGCTCTCCGGAGCTAAGAGCCGCTGCCGGGCGTCTTTCGGCAGAAGCAGCACTTCGGAGAGCACTCTGAGCGGCACCATCGTCTTTGCGCGAAGAAGCCGCTTCTTCGCCTCCGGGAGCGGGCGAGAGCGGCAGCTTCGGAAAGGTGAAGAAGGAAGCTGTACAACACTGGGATTGTGTGCGCAGCTTGCCAACTGATAGAAAACAGTACTTTTGCACTCTCCTGACTTTGCCAAACACATGAACATTCGAATGGAAGCTGTTTTGGACAACTTTTCTTTTCTCCCTTCCAAACACTTGGCAGACCTCCGTGCAACGTCTAGAACACGATGGCAGATGTTTTCTGTGCTGGCACAGTTTTTCCCTGCCAGACATAGTGGAAAAGCTTTTTGCTAAGATGTAGACGAGAAGACGCGCTAAAGACGATAGTACGATGCTCTCCGGAGCTAAGAGCCGCTGCCGGGCGTCTTTCGGCAGAAGCCGCGCTAAGGAGAGCACTGTGAGCGGCACCATCGTCCTTGCGGGAAGAAGCCGCTTCTTCGCCTCCGGGAGCCGGCGAGAGCGGCAGCTTCGGAAAGGTGAAGAAGGAAGCTGTACAACACTGGGATTGTGTGCGCAGCTTGCCAACTGATAGGAAACAGTACTTTTGCACTCTCCTGACTTTGCCAATCACATGAACATTCGATTGGAAGCTGTGTTGGACAACTTTTCTTTTCTTCATGCCAAACACTTGGCAGACCTCCGTGCAACGTCTAGAACACGATGGCAGATGTTTTCTGTGCTGGCACAGTTTTTCCCTGCCAGACATAGTGGAAAAGCTTTTTGCTAAGATGTAGACGAGAAGACGCGCTAAAGACGATAGTACGATGCTCTCCGGAGCTAAGCGCCGCTGCCGGGAGTCTTTCGGCAGAAGCAGCACTTCGGAGAGCACTGTGAGCGGCACCATCGTCTTCGCGCGAAGAAGCCGCCTCTTCGCCTCCGGGAGCCGGCGAGAGCGGCAGCTTCGGAAAGGTGAAGAAGGAAGCTGTACAACACTGGGATTGTGTGCGCAGCTTGCCAACTGATAGGAAACAGTACTTTTGCACTCTCCTGACTTTGCCAATCACATGAACATTCGATTGGAAGCTGTTTTGGACAACTTTTCTTTTCTTCATGCCAAACACTTGGCAGACCTCCGTGCAACATCTAGAACACGATGGCAGATGTTTTCTGTGCTGGCACAGGTTTTCCCTGCCAGACATAGTGGAAAAGCTTTTTGCTAAGATGTAGACGAGAAGACGCGCTAAAGACGATAGTACGATGCTCTCCAGAGCTAAGAGCCGCTGCCGGGCGTCTTTCGGCAGAAGCAGCGCTAAGGAGAGCACTGTGAGCGGCACCATCGTCTTTGCGCGAAGAAGCCGCTTCTTCGGCTCCGGGAGCCGGCGAGAGCGGCAGCTTCGGAAAGGTGAAGAAGGAAGCTGTACAACACTGGGATTGTGTGCGCAGCTTGCCAACTGATAGAAAACAGTACTTTTGCACTCTTCTGACTTTGCCAATCACATGAACATTCGATTGGAAGCTGTTTTGGACAACTTTTCTTTTCTCCCTTCCAAACACTTGGCAGACCTCCGTGCAACGTCTAGAACACGATGGCAGATGTTTTCTGTGCTGGCACAGGTTTTCCCTGCCAGACATAGTGGAAAAGCTTTTTGCTAAGATGTAGACGAGAAGACGCGCTAAAGACGATAGTACGATGCTCTCCGGAGGTAAGAGCCGCTGCCGGGCGTCTTTCGGCAGAAGCCGCGCTAAGGAGAGCACTGTGAGCGGCACCATCGTCTTTCTGCGAAGAAGCCGCTTCTTCGTCTCCGGGAGCCGGCGAGAGCGGCAGCTTCGGAAAGGTGAAGAAGGAAGCTGTACAACACTGGGATTGTGTGCGCAGCTTGCCAACTGATAGGAAACAGTACTTTTGCACTCTCCTGACTTTGCCAATCACATGAACATTCGATTGGAAGCTGTTTTGGACAACTTTTCTTTTCTCCCTGCCAAACACTTGGCAGACCTCCGTGCAACGTCTAGAACACGATGGCTGATGTTTTCTGTGCTGGCACAGGTTTTCCCTGCCAGACATAGTGGAAAAGCTTTTTGCTAAGATGTAGACGAGAAGACGCGCTAAAGACGATAGTACGATGCTCTCCGGAGCTAAGAGCCGCTGCCGGGCGTCTTTCGGCAGAAGCAGCACTCCGGAGAGCACTGTGAGCGGCACCATCGTCTTCGCGCGAAGAAGCCGCTTCTTCGGCTCCGGGAGCCGGCGAGAGCGGCAGCTTCGGAAAGGTGAAGAAGGAAGCTGTACAACACTGGGATTGTGTGCGCAGCTTGCCAACTGATAGGAAACAGTACTTTTGCACTCTCCTGACTTTGCCAATCACATGAACATTCGATTGGAAGCTGTTTTGGACAACTTTTCTTTTCTTCATGCCAAACACTTGGCAGACCTCCGTGCAACGTCTAGAACACGATGGCAGATGTTTTCTGTGCTGGCACAGTTTTTCCCTGCCAGACATAGTGGAAAAGCTTTTTGCTAAGATGTAGACGAGAAGACGCGCTAAAGACGATAGTACGATGCTCTCCGGAGCTAAGAGCCGCTGCCGGGCGTCTTTCGGCAGAAGCAGCGCTAAGGTGAGCACTGTGAGCGGCACCATCGTCTTTGCGCGAAGAAGCCGCTTCTTCGGCTCCGGGAGCCGGCGAGAGCGGCAGCTTCGGAAAGGTGAAGAAGGAAGCTGTACAACACTGGGATTGTGTGCGCAGCTTGCCAACTGATAGACAACAGTACTTTTGCACACTCCTGACTTTGCCAATCACATGAACATTCGATTGGAAGCTGTTTTGGACAACTTTTCTTTTCTCCCTGCCAAACACTTGGCAGACCTCCGTGCAACGTCTAGAACACGATGGCAGATGTTTTCTGTGCTGGCACAGTTTTTCCCTGCCAGACATAGTGGAAAATCTTTTTGCTAAGATGTAGACGAGAAGACGCGCTAAAGACGATAGTACGATGCTCTCCGGAGCTAAGAGCCGCTGCCGGGCGTCTTTCGGCAGAAGCAGCACTCCGGAGAGCACTGTGAGCGGCACCATCGTCTTTGCGCGAAGAAGCCGCTTCTTCGCCTCCGGGAGCCGGCGAGAGCGGCAGCTTCGGAAAGGTGAAGAAGGAAGCTGTACAACACTGGGATTGTGTGTGCAGCTTGCCAACTGATAGAAAACAGTACTTTTGCACACTCCTGACTTTGCCAATCACATGAACATTCGATTGGAAGCTGTTTTGGACAACTTTTCTTTACTCCCTGCCAAACACTTGGCAGACCTCCGTGCAACGTCTAGAACACGATGGCAGATGTTTTCTGTGCTGGCACAGTTTTTCCCTGCCAGACATAGTGGAAAAGCTTTTTGCTAAGATGTAGACGAGAAGACGCGCTAAAGACGATAGTACGATGCTCTCCGGAGGTAAGAGCCGCTGCCGGGCGTCTTTCGGCAGAAGCCGCGCTAAGGAGAGCACTGTGAGCGGCACCATCGTCCTTGCGGGAAGAAGCCGCTTCTTCGGCTCCGGGAGCCGGCGAGAGCGGCAGCTTCGGAAAGGTGAAGAAGGAAGCTGTACAACACTGGAATTGTGTGCGCAGCTTGCCAACTGATAGAAAACAGTACTTTTGCACTCTCCTGACTTTGCCAATCACATGAACATTCGATTGGAAGCTGTTTTGGACAACTTTTCTTTTCTTCATGCCAAACACTTGGCAGACCTCCGTGCAACGTCTAGAACACGATGGCAGATGTTTTCTGTGCTGGCACAGTTTTTCCCTGCCAGACATAGTGGAAAAGCTTTTTGCTAAGATGTAGACGAGAAGACGCGCTAAAGACGATAGTACGATGCTCTCCGGAGCTAAGAGCCGCTGCCAGGCGTCTTTCGGCAGAAGCAGCACTCCGGAGAGCACTGTGAGTGGCACCATCGTCTTTGCGGGAAGAAGCCGCTTCTTCGGCTCCGGGAGCCGGCGAGAGCGGCAGCTTCGGAAAGGTGAAGAAGGAAGCTGTACAACACTGGGATTGTGTGCGCAGCTTGCCAACTGATAGGAAACAGTACTTTTGCACTCTCCTGACTTTGCCAATCACATGAACATTCGATTGGAAGCTGTTTTGGACAACTTTTCTTTTCTTCATGCCAAACACTTGGCAGACCTCCGTGCAACGTCTAGAACACGATGGCAGATGTTTTCTGTGCTGGCACAGGTTTTCCCTGCCAGACATAGTGGAAAAGCTTTTTGCTAAGATGTAGACGAGAAGACGCGCTAAAGACGATAGTATGATGCTCTCCGGAGCTAGGAGCCGCTGCCAGGCGTCTTTCGGCAGAAGCAGCACTCCGGAGAGCACTGTGAGCGGCACCATCGTCTTTGCGCGAAGAAGCCGCTTCTTCGCCTCCGGGAGCCGGCGAGAGCGGCAGCTTCGGAAAGGTGAAGAAGGAAGCTGTACAACACTGGGATTGTGTGCGCACCTTGCCAACTGATAGAAAACAGTACTTTTGCACTCTTCTGACTTTGCCAATCACATGAACATTCGATTGGAAGCTGTTTTGGACAACTTTTCTTTTCTTCATGCCAAACACTTGGCAGACCTCCGTGCAACGTCTAGAACACGATGGCAGATGTTTTCTGTGCTGGCACAGTTTTTCCCTGCCAGACATAGTGGAAAAGCTTTTTGCTAAGATGTAGACGAGAAGACGCGCTAAAGACGATAGTACGATGCTCTCCGGAGCTAAGAGCCGCTGCCGGGCGTCTTTCGGCAGAAGCAGCGCTAAGGAGAGCACTGTGAGCGGCACCATCGTCTTTGCGCGAAGAAGCCGCTTCTTCGGCTCCGGGAGCCGGCGAGAGCGGCAGCTTCGGAAAGGTGAAGAAGGAAGCTGTACAACACTGGGATTGTGTGCGCAGCTTGCCAACTGATAGGAAACAGTACTTTTGCACTCTCCTGACTTTGCCAATCACATGAACATTCGATTGGAAGCTGTTTTGGACAACTTTTCTTTTCTTCATGCCAAACACTTGGCAGACCTCCGTGCAACGTCTAGAACACGATGGCAGATGTTTTCTGTGCTTGCACAGTTTTTCCCTGCCAGACATAGTGGAAAAGCTTTTTGCTAAGATGTAGACGAGAAGACGCGCTAAAGACGATAGTACGATGCTCTCCGGAGCTAAGAGCCGCTGCCGGGCGTCTTTCGGCAGAAGCAGCACTCCGGAGAGCACTGTGAGCGGCACCATCGTCTTTGCGGGAAGAAGCCGCTTCTTCGCCTCCGGGAGCCGGCGAGAGCGGCAGCTTCGGAAAGGTGAAGAAGGAAGCTGTACAACACTGGGATTGTGTGCGCAGCTTGCCAACTGATAGGAAACAGTACTTTTGCACTCTCCTGACTTTGCCAATCACATGAACATTCGATTGGAAGCTGTTTTGGACAACTTTTCTTTTCTTCATGCCAAACACTTGGCAGACCTCCGTGCAACGTCTAGAACACGATGGCAGATGTTTTCTGTGCTGGCACAGGTTTTCCCTGCCAGACATAGTGGAAAAGCTTTTTGCTAAGATGTAGACGAGAAGACGCGTTAAAGACGATAGTACGATGCTCTCCAGAGCTAAGAGCCGCTGCCGGGCGTCTTTCGGCAGAAGCAGCACTCCGGAGAGCACTGTGAGCGGCACCATCGTCTTTGTGCGAAGAAGCCGCTTCTTCGTCTCCGGGAGCCGGCGAGAGCGGCAGCTTCGGAAAGGTGAAGAAGCAAGCTGTACAACACTGGGATTGTGTGCGCAGCTTGCCAACTGATAGGAAACAGTACTTTTGCACTCTCCTGACTTTGCCAATCACATGAACATTCGATTGGAAGCTGTTTTGGACAACTTTTCTTTTCTTCATGCCAAACACTTGGCAGACCTCCGTGCAACGTCTAGAACACGATGGCAGATGTTTTCTGTGCTGGCACAGTTTTTCCCTGCCAGACATAGTGGAAAAGCTTTTTGCTAAGATGTAGACGAGAAGACGCGCTAAAGACGATAGTACGATGCTCTCCGGAGCTAAGAGCCGCTGCCGGGCGTCTTTCGGCAGAAGCAGCACTCCGGAGAGCACTGTGAGCGGCACCATCGTCTTCGCGCGAAGAAGCCGCTTCTTCGGCTCCGGGAGCCGGCGAGAGCGACAGCTTCGGAAAGGTGAAGAAGGAAGCTGTACAACACTGGGATTGTGTGCGCAGCTTGCCAACTGATAGGAAACAGTACTTTTGCACTCTCCTGACTTTGCCAATCACATGAACATTCGATTGGAAGCTGTTTTGGACAACTTTTCTTTTCTTCATGCCAAACACTTGGCAGACCTCCGTGCAACGTCTAGAACACGATGGCAGATGTTTTCTGTGCTGGCACAGGTTTTCCCTGCCAGACATAGTGGAAAAGCTTTTTGCTAAGATGTAGACGAGAAGACGCGTTAAAGACGATAGTACGATGCTCTCCAGAGCTAAGAGCCGCTGCCGGGCGTCTTTCGGCAGAAGCAGCGCTAAGGAGAGCACTGTGAGCGGCACCATCGTCTTTGCGCGAAGAAGCCGCTTCTTCGGCTCCGGGAGCCGGCGAGAGCGGCAGCTTCGGAAAGGTGAAGAAGGAAGCTGTACAACACTGGGATTGTGTGCGCAGCTTGCCAACTGATAGAAAACAGTACTTTTGCACTCTGCTGACTTTGCCAATCACATGAACATTCGATTGGAAGCTGTTTTGGACAACTTTTCTTTTCTTCATGCCAAACACTTGGCAGACCTCCGTGCAACGTCTAGAACACGATGGCAGATGTTTTCTGTGCTGGCACAGTTTTTCCCTGCCAGACATAGTGGAAAATCTTTTTGCTAAGATGTAGACGAGAAGACGCGCTAAAGACGATAGTACGATGCTCTCCGGAGCTAAGAGCCGCTGCCGGGCGTCTTTCGGCAGAAGCAGCACTCCGGAGAGCACTGTGAGCGGCACCATCGTCTTTGCGCGAAGAAGCCGCTTCTTCGCCTCCGGGAGCCGGCGAGAGCGGCAGCTTCGGAAAGGTGAAGAAGGAAGCTGTACAACACTGGGATTGTGTGTGCAGCTTGCCAACTGATAGAAAACAGTACTTTTGCACACTCCTGACTTTGCCAATCACATGAACATTCGATTGGAAGCTGTTTTGGACAACTTTTCTTTACTCCCTGCCAAACACTTGGCAGACCTCCGTGCAACGTCTAGAACACGATGGCAGATGTTTTCTGTGCTGGCACAGTTTTTCCCTGCCAGACATAGTGGAAAAGCTTTTTGCTAAGATGTAGACGAGAAGACGCGCTAAAGACGATAGTACGATGCTCTCCGGAGGTAAGAGCCGCTGCCGGGCGTCTTTCGGCAGAAGCCGCGCTAAGGAGAGCACTGTGAGCGGCACCATCGTCCTTGCGGGAAGAAGCCGCTTCTTCGGCTCCGGGAGCCGGCGAGAGCGGCAGCTTCGGAAAGGTGAAGAAGGAAGCTGTACAACACTGGAATTGTGTGCGCAGCTTGCCAACTGATAGAAAACAGTACTTTTGCACTCTCCTGACTTTGCCAATCACATGAACATTCGATTGGAAGCTGTTTTGGACAACTTTTCTTTTCTTCATGCCAAACACTTGGCAGACCTCCGTGCAACGTCTAGAACACGATGGCAGATGTTTTCTGTGCTGGCACAGTTTTTCCCTGCCAGACATAGTGGAAAAGCTTTTTGCTAAGATGTAGACGAGAAGACGCGCTAAAGACGATAGTACGATGCTCTCCGGAGCTAAGAGCCGCTGCCAGGCGTCTTTCGGCAGAAGCAGCACTCCGGAGAGCACTGTGAGCGGCACCATCGTCTTTGCGGGAAGAAGCCGCTTCTTCGGCTCCGGGAGCCGGCGAGAGCGGCAGCTTCGGAAAGGTGAAGAAGGAAGCTGTACAACACTGGGATTGTGTGCGCAGCTTGCCAACTGATAGGAAACAGTACTTTTGCACTCTCCTGACTTTGCCAATCACATGAACATTCGATTGGAAGCTGTTTTGGACAACTTTTCTTTTCTTCATGCCAAACACTTGGCAGACCTCCGTGCAACGTCTAGAACACGATGGCAGATGTTTTCTGTGCTGGCACAGTTTTTCCCTGCCAGACATAGTGGAAAAGCTTTTTGCTAAGATGTAGACGAGAAGACGCGCTAAAGACGATAGTATGATGCTCTCCGGAGCTAAGAGCCGCTGCCAGGCGTCTTTCGGCAGAAGCAGCACTCCGGAGAGCACTGTGAGCGGCACCATCGTCTTTGCGCGAAGAAGCCGCTTCTTCGCCTCCGGGAGCCGGCGAGAGCGGCAGCTTCGGAAAGGTGAAGAAGGAAGCTGTACAACACTGGGATTGTGTGCGCACCTTGCCAACTGATAGAAAACAGTACTTTTGCACTCTTCTGACTTTGCCAATCACATGAACATTCGATTGGAAGCTGTTTTGGACAACTTTTCTTTTCTTCATGCCAAACACTTGGCAGACCTCCGTGCAACGTCTAGAACACGATGGCAGATGTTTTCTGTGCTGGCACAGTTTTTCCCTGCCAGACATAGTGGAAAAGCTTTTTGCTAAGATGTAGACGAGAAGACGCGCTAAAGACGATAGTACGATGCTCTCCGGAGCTAAGAGCCGCTGCCGGGCGTCTTTCGGCAGAAGCAGCGCTAAGGAGAGCACTGTGAGCGGCACCATCGTCTTTGCGCGAAGAAGCCGCTTCTTCGGCTCCGGGAGCCGGCGAGAGCGGCAGCTTCGGAAAGGTGAAGAAGGAAGCTGTACAACACTGGGATTGTGTGCGCAGCTTGCCAACTGATAGGAAACAGTACTTTTGCACTCTCCTGACTTTGCCAATCACATGAACATTCGATTGGAAGCTGTTTTGGACAACTTTTCTTTTCTTCATGCCAAACACTTGGCAGACCTCCGTGCAACGTCTAGAACACGATGGCAGATGTTTTCTGTGCTTGCACAGTTTTTCCCTGCCAGACATAGTGGAAAAGCTTTTTGCTAAGATGTAGACGAGAAGACGCGCTAAAGACGATAGTACGATGCTCTCCGGAGCTAAGAGCCGCTGCCGGGCGTCTTTCGGCAGAAGCAGCACTCCGGAGAGCACTGTGAGCGGCACCATCGTCTTTGCGGGAAGAAGCCGCTTCTTCGCCTCCGGGAGCCGGCGAGAGCGGCAGCTTCGGAAAGGTGAAGAAGGAAGCTGTACAACACTGGGATTGTGTGCGCAGCTTGCCAACTGATAGGAAACAGTACTTTTGCACTCTCCTGACTTTGCCAATCACATGAACATTCGATTGGAAGCTGTTTTGGACAACTTTTCTTTTCTTCATGCCAAACACTTGGCAGACCTCCGTGCAACGTCTAGAACACGATGGCAGATGTTTTCTGTGCTGGCACAGGTTTTCCCTGCCAGACATAGTGGAAAAGCTTTTTGCTAAGATGTAGACGAGAAGACGCGTTAAAGACGATAGTACGATGCTCTCCAGAGCTAAGAGCCGCTGCCGGGCGTCTTTCGGCAGAAGCAGCGCTAAGGAGAGCACTGTGAGCGGCACCATCGTCTTTGTGCGAAGAAGCCGCTTCTTCGTCTCCGGGAGCCGGCGAGAGCGGCAGCTTCGGAAAGGTGAAGAAGGAAGCTGTACAACACTGGGATTGTGTGCGCAGCTTGCCAACTGATAGGAAACAGTACTTTTGCACTCTCCTGACTTTGCCAATCACATGAACATTCGATTGGAAGCTGTTTTGGACAACTTTTCTTTTCTTCATGCCAAACACTTGGCAGACCTCCGTGCAACGTCTAGAACACGATGGCAGATGTTTTCTGTGCTGGCACAGTTTTTCCCTGCCAGACATAGTGGAAAAGCTTTTTGCTAAGATGTAGACGAGAAGACGCGCTAAAGACGATAGTACGATGCTCTCCGGAGCTAAGAGCCGCTGCCGGGCGTCTTTCGGCAGAAGCAGCACTCCGGAGAGCACTGTGAGCGGCACCATCGTCTTCGCGCGAAGAAGCCGCTTCTTCGGCTCCTGGAGCCGGCGAGAGCGGCAGCTTCGGAAAGGTGAAGAAGGAAGCTGTACAACACTGGGATTGTGTGCGCAGCTTGCCAACTGATAGGAAACAGTACTTTTGCACTCTCCTGACTTTGCCAATCACATGAACATTCGATTGGAAGCTGTTTTGGACAACTTTTCTTTTCTTCATGCCAAACACTTGGCAGACCTCCGTGCAACGTCTAGAACACGATGGCAGATGTTTTCTGTGCTGGCACAGGTTTTCCCTGCCAGACATAGTGGAAAAGCTTTTTGCTAAGATGTAGACGAGAAGACGCGTTAAAGACGATAGTACGATGCTCTCCAGAGCTAAGAGCCGCTGCCGGGCGTCTTTCGGCAGAAGCAGCGCTAAGGAGAGCACTGTGAGCGGCACCATCGTCTTTGCGCGAAGAAGCCGCTTCTTCGGCTCCGGGAGCCGGCGAGAGCGGCAGCTTCGGAAAGGTGAAGAAGGAAGCTGTACAACACTGGGATTGTGTGCGCAGCTTGCCAACTGATAGAAAACAGTACTTTTGCACTCTGCTGACTTTGCCAATCACATGAACATTCGATTGGAAGCTGTTTTGGACAACTTTTCTTTTCTTCATGCCAAACACTTGGCAGACCTCCGTGCAACGTCTAGAACACGATGGCAGATGTTTTCTGTGCTGGCACAGTTTTTCCCTGCCAGACATAGTGGAAAAGCTTTTTGCTAAGATGTAGACGAGAAGACGCGCTAAAGACGATAGTACGATGCTCTCCGGAGCTAAGAGCCGCTGCCGGGCGTCTTTCGGCAGAAGCAGCACTTCGGAGAGCACTGTGAGCGGCACCATCGTCTTTGCGCGAAGAAGCCGCTTCTTCGCCTCCGGGAGCGGGCGAGAGCGGCAGCTTCGGAAAGGTGAAGAAGGAAGCTGTACAACACTGGGATTGTGTGCGCAGCTTGCCAACTGATAGAAAACAGTACTTTTGCACTCTCCTGACTTTGCCAATCACATGAACATTCGATTGGAAGCTGTTTTGGACAACTTTACTTTTCTCCCTTCCAAACACTTGGCAGACCTCCGTGCAACGTCTAGAACACGATGGCAGATGTTTTCTGTGCTGGCACAGCTTTTCCCTGCCAGACATAGTGGAAAAGCTTTTTGCTAAGATGTAGACGAGAAGACGCGCTAAAGACGATAGTACGATGCTCTCCGGAGCTAAGAGCCGCTGCTGGGCGTCTTTCGGCAGAAGCAGCGCTAAGGAGAGCACTGTGAGCGGCACCATCGTCCTTGCGGGAAGAAGCCGCTTCTTCGCCTCCGGGAGCCGGCGAGAGCGGCAGCTTCGGAAAGGTGAAGAAGGAAGCTGTACAACACTGGGATTGTGTGCGCAGCTTGCCAACTGATAGGAAACAGTACTTTTGCACTCTTCTGACTTTGCCAATCACATGAACATTCGATTGGAAGCTGTTTTGGACAACTTTTCTTTTCTTCATGCCAAACACTTGGCAGACCTCCGTGCAACGTCTAGAACACGATGGCAGATGTTTTCTGTGCTGGCACAGGTTTTCCCTGCCAGACATAGTGGAAAAGCTTTTTGCTAAGATGTAGACGAGAAGACGCGCTAAAGACGATAGTACGATGCTCTCCGGAGCTAAGAGCCGCTGCCGGGCGTCTTTCGGCAGAAGAAGCGCTAAGGAGAGCACTGTGAGCGGCACCATCGTCTTCGCGCGAAGAAGCCGCTTCTTCGGCTCCGGGAGCCGGCGAGAGCGGCAGCTTCGGAAAGGTGAAGAAGGAAGCTGTACAACACTGGGATTGTGTGCGCAGCTTGCCAACTGATAGAAAACAGTACTTTTGCACTCTCCTGACTTTGCCAATCACATGAACATTCGATTGGAAGCTGTTTTGGACAACTTTTCTTTTCTTCATGCCAAACACTTGGCAGACCTCCGTGCAACGTCTAGAACACAATGGCAGATATTTTCTGTGCTGGCACAGGTTTTCCCTGCCAGACATAGTGGGAAAGCTTTTTGCTAAGATGTAGACGAGAAGACGCGCTAAAGACGATAGTACGATGCTCTCCGGAGCTAAGAGCCGCTGCCGGGGGTCTTTCGGCAGAAGCCGCGCTAAGGAGAGCACTGTGAGCGGCACCATCGTCTTTGTGCGAAGAAGCCGCTTCTTCGTCTCCGGGAGCCGGCGAGAGCGGCAGCTTCGGAAAGGTGAAGAAGGAAGCTGTACAACACTGGGATTGTGTGCGCAGCTTGCCAACTGATAGAAAACAGTACTTTTGCACTCTCCTGACTTTGCCAATCACATGAACATTCGATTGGAAGCTGTTTTGGACAACTTTTCTTTTCTTCATGCCAAACACTTGGCAGACCTCCGTGCAACGTCTAGAACACGATGGCAGATGTTTTCTGTGCTGGCACAGTTTTTCCCTGCCAGACATAGTGGAAAAGCTTTTTGCTAAGATGTAGACGAGAAGACGCGCTAAAGACGATAGTACGATGCTCTCCGGAGCTAAGAGCCGCTGCCGGGCGTCTTTCGGCAGAAGCCGCGCTAAGGAGAGCACTGTGAGCGGCACCATCGTCCTTGCGGGAAGAAGCCGCTTCTTCGCCTCCGGGAGCCGGCGAGAGCGGCAGCTTCGGAAAGGTGAAGAAGGAAGCTGTACAACACTGGGATTGTGTGCGCAGCTTGCCAACTGATAGAAAACAGTACTTTTGCACTCTCCTGACTTTGCCAATCACATGAACATTCGATTGGAAGCTGTTTTGGACAACTTTTCTTTTCTTCATGCCAAACACTTGGCAGACCTCCGTGCAACGTCTAGAACACGATGGCAGATGTTTTCTGTGCTGGCACAGTTTTTCCCTGCCAGACATAGTGGAAAAGCTTTTTGCTAAGATGTAGACGAGAAGACGCGCTAAAGACGATAGTACGATGCTCTCCGGAGCTAAGAGCCACTGCCAGGCGTCTTTCGGCAGAAGCAGCACTCCGGAGAGCGCTGTGAGCGGCACCATCGTCTTCGCGCGAAGAAGCCGCTTCTTCGCCTCCGGGAGCCGGCGAGAGCGGCAGCTTCGGAAAGGTGAAGAAGGAAGCTGTACAACACTGGGATTGTGTGCGCAGCTTGCCAACTGATAGAAAACAGTACTTTTGCACTCTTCTGACTTTGCCAATCACATGAACATTCGATTGGAAGCTGTTTTGGACAACTTTTCTTTTCTCCCTTCCAAACACTTGGCAGACCTCCGTGCAACGTCTAGAACACGATGGCAGATGTTTTCTGTGCTGGCACAGTTTTTCCCTGCCAGACATAGTGGAAAAGCTTTTTGCTAAGATGTAGACGAGAAGACGCGCTAAAGACGATAGTACGATGCTCTCCGGAGCTAAGAGCCGCTGCCGGGAGTCTTTCGGCAGAAGCCGCGCTAAGGAGAGCACTGTGAGCGGCACCATCGTCTTTCTGCGAAGAAGCCGCTTCTTCGTCTCCGGGAGCCGGCGAGAGCGGCAGCTTCGGAAAGGTGAAGAAGGAAGCTGTACAACACTGGGATTGTGTGCGCAGCTTGCCAACTGATAGAAAACAGTACTTTTGCACTCTCCTGACTTTGCCAATCACATGAACATTCGATTGGAAGCTGTTTTGGACAACTTTTCTTTTCTTCATGCCAAACACTTGGCAGACCTCCGTGCAACGTCTAGAACACGATGGCAGATGTTTTCTGTGCTGGCACAGTTTTTCCCTGCCAGACATAGTGGAAAAGCTTTTTGCTAAGATGTAGACGAGAAGACGCGCTAAAGACGATAGTACGATGCTCTCCGGAGCTAAGAGCCACTGCCAGGCGTCTTTCGGCAGAAGCAGCACTCCGGAGAGCGCTGTGAGCGGCACCATCGTCTTCGCGCGAAGAAGCCGCTTCTTCGCCTCCGGGAGCCGGCGAGAGCGGCAGCTTCGGAAAGGTGAAGAAGGAAGCTGTACAACACTGGGATTGTGTGCGCAGCTTGCCAACTGATAGAAAACAGTACTTTTGCACTCTTCTGACTTTGCCAATCACATGAACATTCGATTGGAAGCTGTTTTGGACAACTTTTCTTTTCTCCCTTCCAAACACTTGGCAGACCTCCGTGCAACGTCTAGAACACGATGGCAGATGTTTTCTGTGCTGGCACAGTTTTTCCCTGCCAGACATAGTGGAAAAGCTTTTTGCTAAGATGTAGACGAGAAGACGCGCTAAAGACGATAGTACGATGCTCTCCGGAGCTAAGAGCCGCTGCCGGGAGTCTTTCGGCAGAAGCCGCGCTAAGGAGAGCACTGTGAGCGGCACCATCGTCTTTCTGCGAAGAAGCCGCTTCTTCGTCTCCGGGAGCCGGCGAGAGCGGCAGCTTCGGAAAGGTGAAGAAGGAAGCTGTACAACACTGGGATTGTGTGCGCAGCTTGCCAACTGATAGGAAACAGTACTTTTGCACTCTCCTGACTTTGCCAATCACATGAACATTCGATTGGAAGCTGTTTTGGACAACTTTTCTTTTCTCCCTGCCAAACACTTGGCAGACCTCCGTGCAACGTCTAGAACACGATGGCTGATGTTTTCTGTGCTGGCACAGGTTTTCCCTGCCAGACATAGTGGAAAAGCTTTTTGCTAAGATGTAGACGAGAAGACGCGCTAAAGACGATAGTACGATGCTCTCCGGAGCTAAGAGCCGCTGCCGGGCGTCTTTCGGCAGAAGCAGCACTCCGGAGAGCACTGTGAGCGGCACCATCGTCTTCGCGCGAAGAAGCCGCTTCTTCGGCTCCGGGAGCCGGCGAGAGCGGCAGCTTCGGAAAGGTGAAGAAGGAAGCTGTACAACACTGGGATTGTGTGCGCAGCTTGCCAACTGATAGGAAACAGTAGTTTTGCACTCTCCTGACTTTGCCAATCACATGAACATTCGATTGGAAGCTGTTTTGGACAACTTTTCTTTTCTTCATGCCAAACACTTGGCAGACCTCCGTGCAACGTCTAGAACACGATGGCAGATGTTTTCTGTGCTGGCACAGTTTTTCCCTGCCAGACATAGTGGAAAAGCTTTTTGCTAAGATGTAGACGAGAAGACGCGCTAAAGACGATAGTACGATGCTCTCCGGAGCTAAGAGCCGCTGCCGGGCGTCTTTCGGCAGAAGCAGCGCTAAGGAGAGCACTGTGAGCGGCACCATCGTCTTTGCGCGAAGAAGCCGCTTCTTCGTCTCCGGGAGCCGGCGAGAGCGGCAGCTTCGGAAAGGTGAAGAAGGAAGCTGTACAACACTGGGATTGTGTGCGCAGCTTGCCAACTGATAGACAACAGTACTTTTGCACACTCCTGACTTTGCCAATCACATGAACATTCGATTGGAAGCTGTTTTGGACAACTTTTCTTTTCTCCCTGCCAAACACTTGGCAGACCTCCGTGCAACGTCTAGAACACGATGGCAGATGTTTTCTGTGCTGGCACAGTTTTTCCCTGCCAGACATAGTGGAAAATCTTTTTGCTAAGATGTAGACGAGAAGACGCGCTAAAGACGATAGTACGATGCTCTCCGGAGCTAAGAGCCGCTGCCGGGCGTCTTTCGGCAGAAGCAGCACTCCGGAGAGCACTGTGAGCGGCACCATCGTCTTTGCGCGAAGAAGCCGCTTCTTCGCCTCCGGGAGCCGGCGAGAGCGGCAGCTTCGGAAAGGTGAAGAAGGAAGCTGTACAACACTGGGATTGTGTGCGCAGCTTGCCAACTGATAGGAAACAGTACTTTTGCACTCTCCTGACTTTGCCAATCACATGAACATTCGATTGGAAGCTGTTTTGGACAAGTTTTCTTTTCTCCCTGCCAAACACTTGGCAGACCTCCGTGCAACGTCTAGAACACGATGGCAGATGTTTTCTGTGCTGGCACAGTTTTTCCCTGCCAGACATAGTGGAAAAGCTTTTTGCTAAGATGTAGACGAGAAGACGCGCTAAAGACGATAGTACGATGCTCTCCGGAGCTAAGAGCCGCTGCCGGGCGTCTTTCGGCAGAAGCCGCGCTAAGGAGAGCACTGTGAGCGGCACCATCGTCCTTGCGGGAAGAAGCCGCTTCTTCGCCTCCGGGAGCCGGCGAGAGCGGCAGCTTCGGAAAGGTGAAGAAGGAAGCTGTACAACACTGGGATTGTGTGCGCAGCTTGCCAACTGATAGAAAACAGTACTTTTGCACTCTCCTGACTTTGCCAATCACATGAACATTCGATTGGAAGCTGTTTTGGACAACTTTTCTTTTCTCCCTTCCAAACACTTGGCAGACCTCCGTGCAACGTCTAGAACACGATGGCAGATGTTTTCTGTGCTGGCACAGTTTTTCCCTGCCAGACATAGTGGAAAAGCTTTTTGCTAAGATGTAGACGAGAAGACGCGCTAAAGACGATAGTACGATGCTCTCCGGAGCTAAGAGCCACTGCCAGGCGTCTTTCGGCAGAAGCAGCACTCCGGAGAGCACTGTGAGCGGCACCATCGTCTTCGCGCGAAGAAGCCGCTTCTTCGCCTCCGGGAGCCGGCGAGAGCGGCAGCTTCGGAAAGGTGAAGAAGGAAGCTGTACAACACTGGGATTGTGTGCGCAGCTTGCCAACTGATAGGAAACAGTACTTTTGCACTCTCCTGACTTTGCCAATCACATGAACATTCGATTGGAAGCTGTTTTGGACAACTTTTCTTTTCTTCATGCCAAACACTTGGCAGACCTCCGTGCAACGTCTAGAACACGATGGCAGATGTTTTCTGTGCTGGCACAGTTTTTCCCTGCCAGACATAGTGGAAAAGCTTTTTGCTAAGATGTAGACGAGAAGACGCGCTAAAGACGATAGTATGATGCTCTCCGGAGCTAAGAGCCGCTGCCAGGCGTCTTTCGGCAGAAGCAGCACTCCGGAGAGCACTGTGAGCGGCACCATCGTCTTTGCGCGAAGAAGCCGCTTCTTCGCCTCCGGGAGCCGGCGAGAGCGGCAGCTTCGGAAAGGTGAAGAAGGAAGCTGTACAACACTGGGATTGTGTGCGCAGCTTGCCAACTGATAGAAAACAGTACTTTTGCACTCTTCTGACTTTGCCAATCACATGAACATTCGATTGGAAGCTGTTTTGGACAACTTTTCTTTTCTCCCTTCCAAACACTTGGCAGACCTCCGTGCAACGTCTAGAACACGATGGCAGATGTTTTCTGTGCTGGCACAGTTTTTCCCTGCCAGACATAGTGGAAAAGCTTTTTGCTAAGATGTAGACGAGAAGACGCGCTAAAGACGATAGTACGATGCTCTCCGGAGCTATGAGCCGCTGCCGGGAGTCTTTCGGCAGAAGCCGCGCTAAGGAGAGCACTGTGAGCGGCACCATCGTCTTTCTGCGAAGAAGCCGCTTCTTCGTCTCCGGGAGCCGGCGAGAGCGGCAGCTTCGGAAAGGTGAAGAAGGAAGCTGTACAACACTGGGATTGTGTGCGCAGCTTGCCAACTGATAGGAAACAGTACTTTTGCACTCTCCTGACTTTGCCAATCACATGAACATTCGATTGGAAGCTGTTTTGGACAACTTTTCTTTTCTCCCTGCCAAACACTTGGCAGACCTCCGTGCAACGTCTAGAACACGATGGCTGATGTTTTCTGTGCTGGCACAGGTTTTCCCTGCCAGACATAGTGGAAAAGCTTTTTGCTAAGATGTAGACGAGAAGACGCGCTAAAGACGATAGTACGATGCTCTCCGGAGCTAAGAGCCGCTGCCGGGCGTCTTTCGGCAGAAGCAGCACTCCGGAGAGCACTGTGAGCGGCACCATCGTCTTTGCGCGAAGAAGCCGCTTCTTCGGCTCCGGGAGCCGGCGAGAGCGGCAGCTTCGGAAAGGTGAAGAAGGAAGCTGTACAACACTGGGATTGTGTGCGCAGCTTGCCAACTGATAGGAAACAGTACTTTTGCACACTCCTGACTTTGCCAATCACATGAACATTCGATTGGAAGCTGTTTTGGACAACTTTTCTTTTCTCCCTGCCAAACACTTGGCAGACATCCGTGCAACGTCTAGAACACGATGGCAGATGTTTTCTGTGCTGGCACAGGTTTTCCCTGCCAGACATAGTGGAAAAGCTTTTTGCTAAGATGTAGACGAGAAGACGCGCTAAAGACGATAGTACGATGCTCTCCGGAGCTAAGAGCCGCTGCCGGGCGTCTTTCGGCAGAAGCAGCACTCCGGAGAGCACTGTGAGCGGCACCATCGTCTTTGCGCGAAGAAGCCGCTTCTTCGCCTCCGGGAGCCGGCGAGAGCGGCAGCTTCGGAAAGGTGAAGAAGGAAGCTGTACAACACTGGGATTGTGTGCGCAGCTTGCCAACTGATAGGAAACAGTACTTTTGCACTCTCCTGACTTTGCCAATCACATGAACATTCGATTGGAAGCTGTTTTGGACAAGTTTTCTTTTCTCCCTGCCAAACACTTGGCAGACCTCCGTGCAACGTCTAGAACACGATGGCAGATGTTTTCTGTGCTGGCACAGTTTTTCCCTGCCAGACATAGTGGAAAAGCTTTTTGCTAAGATGTAGACGAGAAGACGCACTAAAGACGATAGTACGATGCTCTCCGGAGCTAAGAGCCGCTGCCGGGCGTCTTTCGGCAGAAGCCGCGCTAAGGAGAGCACTGTGAGCGGCACCATCGTCCTTGCGGGAAGAAGCCGCTTCTTCGCCTCCGGGAGCCGGCGAGAGCGGCAGCTTCGGAAAGGTGAAGAAGGAAGCTGTACAACACTGGGATTGTGTGCGCAGCTTGCCAACTGATAGAAAACAGTACTTTTGCACTCTTCTGACTTTGCCAATCACATGAACATTCGATTGGAAGCTGTTTTGGACAAGTTTTCTTTTCTTCATGCCAAACACTTGGCAGACCTCCGTGCAACGTCTAGAACACGATGGCAGATGTTTTCTGTGCTGGCACAGTTTTTCCCTGCCAGACATAGTGGAAAAGCTTTTTGCTAAGATGTAGACGAGAAGACGCGCTAAAGACGATAGTACGATGCTCTCCGGAGCTAAGAGCCGCTGCCGGGCGTCTTTCGGCAGAAGCAGCGCTAAGGAGAGCACTGTGAGCGGCACCATCGTCTTTGCGCGAAGAAGCCGCTTCTTCGTCTCCGGGAGCCGGCGAGAGCGGCAGCTTCGGAAAGGTGAAGAAGGAAGCTGTACAACACTGGGATTGTGTGCGCAGCTTGCCAACTGATAGACAACAGTACTTTTGCACACTCCTGACTTTGCCAATCACATGAACATTCGATTGGAAGCTGTTTTGGACAACTTTTCTTTTCTCCCTGCCAAACACTTGGCAGACTTCCGTGCAACGTCTAGAACACGATGGCAGATGTTTTCTGTGCTGGCACAGTTTTTCCCTGCCAGACATAGTGGAAAAGCTTTTTGCTAAGATGTAGACGAGAAGACGCGCTAAAGACGATAGTACGATGCTCTCCGGAGCTAAGAGCCGCTGCCGGGCGTCTTTCGGCAGAAGCAGCACTCCGGAGAGCACTGTGAGCGGCACCATCGTCTTTGCGCGAAGAAGCCGCTTCTTCGCCTCCGGGAGCCGGCGAGAGCGGCAGCTTCGGAAAGGTGAAGAAGGAAGCTGTACAACACTGGGATTGTGTGCGCAGCTTGCCAACTGATAGGAAACAGTACTTTTGCACTCTCCTGACTTTGCCAATCACATGAACATTCGATTGGAAGCTGTTTTGGACAAGTTTTCTTTTCTCCCTGCCAAATACTTGGCAGACCTCCGTGCAACGTCTAGAACACGATGGCAGATGTTTTCTGTGCTGGCACAGTTTTTCCCTGCCAGACATAGTGGAAAAGCTTTTTGCTAAGATGTAGACGAGAAGACGCGCTAAAGACGATAGTACGATGCTCTCCGGAGCTAAGAGCCGCTGCCGGGCGTCTTTCGGCAGAAGCCGCGCTAAGGAGAGCACTGTGAGCGGCACCATCGTCCTTGCGGGAAGAAGCCGCTTCTTCGCCTCCGGGAGCCGGCAAGAGCGGCAGCTTCGGAAAGGTGAAGAAGGAAGCTGTACAACACTGGGATTGTGTGCGCAGCTTGCCAACTGATAGAAAACAGTACTTTTGCACTCTCCTGACTTTGCCAATCACATGAACATTCGATTGGAAGCTGTTTTGGACAACTTTTCTTTACTCCCTGCCAAACACTTGGCAGACCTCCGTGCAACGTCTAGAACACGATGGCAGATGATTTCTGTGCTGGCACAATTTTTCCCTGCCAGACATAGTGGAAAAGCTTTTTGCTAAGATGTAGACGAGAAGACGCGCTAAAGACGATAGTACGATGCTCTCCGGAGGTAAGAGCCGCTGCCGGGCGTCTTTCGGCAGAAGCCGCGCTAAGGAGAGCACTGTGAGCGGCACCATCGTCCTTGCGGGAAGAAGCCGCTTCTTCGCCTCCGGGAGCCGGCGAGAGCGGCAGCTTCGGAAAGGTGAAGAAGGAAGCTGTACAACACTGGGATTGTGTGCGCAGCTTGCCAACTGATAGAAAACAGTACTTTTGCACTCTCCTGACTTTGCCAATCACATGAACATTCGATTGGAAGCTGTTTTGGACAACTTTTCTTTTCTCCATGCCAAACACTTGGCAGACCTCCGTGCAACGTCTAGAACACGATGGCAGATGTTTTCTGTGCTGGCACAGTTTTTCCCTGCCAGACATAGTGGAAAAGCTTTTTGCTAAGATGTAGACGAGAAGACGCGCTAAAGACGATAGTACGATGCTCTCCGGAGCTAAGAGCCACTGCCAGGCGTCTTTCGGCAGAAGCAGCACTCCGGAGAGCACTGTGAGCGGCACCATCGTCTTCGCGCGAAGAAGCCGCTTCTTCGCCTCCGGGAGCCGGCGAGAGCGGCAGCTTCGGAAAGGTGAAGAAGGAAGCTGTACAACACTGGGATTGTGTGCGCAGCTTGCCAACTGATAGGAAACAGTACTTTTGCACTCTCCTGACTTTGCCAATCACATGAACATTCGATTGGAAGCTGTTTTGGACAACTTTTCTTTTCTTCATGCCAAACACTTGGCAGACCTCCGTGCAACGTCTAGAACACGATGGCAGATGTTTTCTGTGCTGGCACAGGTTTTCCCTGCCAGACATAGTGGAAAAGCTTTTTGCTAAGATGTAGACGAGAAGACGCGCTAAAGACGATAGTACGATGCTCTCCGGAGGTAAGAGCCGCTGCCGGGCGTCTTTCGGCAGAAGCCGCGCTAAGGAGAGCACTGTGAGCGGCACCATCGTCCTTGCGGGAAGAAGCCGCTTCTTCGCCTCCGGGAGCCGGCGAGAGCGGCAGCTTCGGAAAGGTGAAGAAGGAAGCTGTACAACACTGGGATTGTGTGCGCAGCTTGCCAACTGATAGAAAACAGTACTTTTGCACTCTCCTGACTTTGCCAATCACATGAACATTCGATTGGAAGCTGTTTTGGACAACTTTTCTTTTCTTCATGCCAAACACTTGGCAGACCTCCGTGCAACGTCTAGAACACGATGGCAGATGTTTTCTGTGCTGGCACAGTTTTTCCCTGCCAGACAGAGTGGAAAAGCTTTTTGCTAAGATGTAGACGAGAAGACGCGCTAAAGACGATAGTACGATGCTCTCCGGAGCTAAGAGCCGCTGCCGGGCGTCTTTCGGCAGAAGCAGCACTTCGGAGAGCACTCTGAGCGGCACCATCGTCTTTGCGCGAAGAAGCCGCTTCTTCGCCTCCGGGAGCCGGCGAGAGCGGCAGCTTCGGAAAGGTGAAGAAGGAAGCTGTACAACACTGGGATTGTGTGCGCAGCTTGCCAACTGATAGAAAACAGTACTTTTGCACTCTCCTGACTTTGCCAATCACATGAACATTCGATTGGAAGCTGTTTTGGACAACTTTTCTTTTCTTCATGCCAAACACTTGGCAGACCTCCGTGCAACGTCTAGAACACGATGGCAGATGTTTTCTGTGCTGGCACAGTTTTTCCCTGCCAGACATAGTGGAAAAGCTTTTTGCTAAGATGTAGACGAGAAGACGCGCTAAAGACGATAGTACGATGCTCTCCGGAGCTAAGAGCCGCTGCCGGGCGTCTTTCGGCAGAAGCCGCGCTAAGGAGAGCACTGTGAGTGGCACCATCGTCCTTGCGGGAAGAAGCCGCTTCTTCGCCTCCGGGAGCCGGCGAGAGCGGCAGCTTCGGAAAGGTGAAGAAGGAAGCTGTACAACACTGGGATTGTGTGCGCAGCTTGCCAACTGATAGAAAACAGTACTTTTGCACTCTCCTGACTTTGCCAATCACATGAACATTCGATTGGAAGCTGTTTTGGACAACTTTTCTTTTCTTCATGCCAAACACTTGGCAGACCTCCGTGCAACGTCTAGAACACGATGGCAGATGTTTTCTGTGCTGGCACAGGTTTTCCCTGCCAGACATAGTGGAAAAGCTTTTTGCTAAGATGTAGACGAGAAGACGCGCTAAAGATGATAGTACGATGCTCTCCGGAGCTAAGAGCCGCTGCCGGGAGTCTTTCGGCAGAAGCCGCGCTAAGGAGAGCACTGTGAGCGGCACCATCGTCTTCGCGCGAAGAAGCCGCCTCTTCGCCTCCGGGAGCCGGCGAGAGCGGCAGCTTCGGAAAGGTGAAGAAGGAAGCTGTACAACACTGGGATTGTGTGCGCAGCTTGCCAACTGATAGAAAACAGTACTTTTGCACTCTCCTGACTTTGCCAATCACATGAACATTCGATTGGAAGCTGTTTTGGACAACTTTTCTTTTCTTCATGCCAAACACTTGGCAGACCTCCGTGCAACGTCTAGAACACGATGGCAGATGTTTTCTGTGCTGGCACAGGTTTTCCCTGCCAGACATAGTGGAAAAGCTTTTTGCTAAGATGTAGACGAGAAGACGCGCTAAAGACGATAGTACGATGCTCTCCGGAGCTAAGAGCCGCTGCCGGGCGTCTTTCGGCAGAAGCAGCGCTAAGGAGAGCACTGTGAGCGGCACCATCGTCTTTGCGCGAAGAAGCCGCTTCTTCGGCTCCGGGAGCCGGCGAGAGCGGCAGCTTCGGAAAGGTGAAGAAGGAAGCTGTACAACACTGGGATTGTGTGCGCAGCTTGCCAACTGATAGAAAACAGTACTTTTGCACTCTCCTGACTTTGCCAATCACATGAACATTCGATTGGAAGCTGTTTTGGACAACTTTTCTTTTCTTCATGCCAAACACTTGGCAGACCTCCGTGCAACGTCTAGAACACGATGGCAGATGTTTTCTGTGCTGGCACAGGTTTTCCCTGCCAGACATAGTGGAAAAGCTTTTTGCTAAGATGTAGACGAGAAGACGCGCTAAAGACGATAGTACGATGCTCTCCGGAGCTAAGAGCCGCTGCCGGGCGTCTTTCGGCAGAAGCAGCACTTCGGAGAGCACTGTGAGCGGCACCATCGTCTTTGCGCGAAGAAGCCGCTTCTTCGCCTCCGGGAGCGGGCGAGAGCGGCAGCTTCGGAAAGGTGAAGAAGGAAGCTGTACAACACTGGGATTGTGTGCGCAGCTTGCCAACTGATAGAAAACAGTACTTTTGCACTCTCCTGACTTTGCCAATCACATGAACATTCGATTGGAAGCTGTTTTGGACAACTTTTCTTTTCTTCATGCCAAACACTTGGCAGACCTCCGTGCAACGTCTAGAACACAATGGCAGATATTTTCTGTGCTGGCACAGGTTTTCCCTGCCAGACATAGTGGGAAAGCTTTTTGCTAAGATGTAGACGAGAAGACGCGCTAAAGACGATAGTACGATGCTCTCCGGAGCTAAGAGCCGCTGCCGGGAGTCTTTCGGCAGAAGCCGCGCTAAGGAGAGCACTGTGAGCGGCACCATCGTCTTTGTGCGAAGAAGCCGCTTCTTCGTCTCCGGGAGCCGGCGAGAGCGGCAGCTTCGGAAAGGTGAAGAAGGAAGCTGTACAACACTGGGATTGTGTGCGCAGCTTGCCAACTGATAGAAAACAGTACTTTTGCACTCTCCTGACTTTGCCAATCACATGAACATTCGATTGGAAGCTGTTTTGGACAACTTTTCTTTACTCCCTGCCAAACACTTGGCAGACATCCGTGCAACGTCTAGAACACGATGGCAGATGTTTTCTGTGCTGGCACAGTTTTTCCCTGCCAGACATAGTGGAAAAGCTTTTTGCTAAGATGTAGACGAGAAGACGCGCTAAAGACGATAGTCTGATGCTCTCCGGAGCTAAGAGCCACTGCCAGGCGTCTTTCGGCAGAAGCAGCACTCCGGAGAGCACTGTGAGCGGCACCATCGTCTTCGCGCGAAGAAGCCGCTTCTTCGCCTCCGGGAGCCGGTGAGAGCGGCAGCTTCGGAAAGGTGAAGAAGGAAGCTGTACAACACTGGGATTGTGTGCGCAGCTTGCCAACTGATAGGAAACAGTACTTTTGCACTCTCCTGACTTTGCCAATCACATGAACATTCGATTGGAAGCTGTTTTGGACAACTTTTCTTTTCTTCATGCCAAACACTTGGCAGACCTCCGTGCAACGTCTAGAACACGATGGCAGATGTTTTCTGTGCTGGCACAGTTTTTCCCTGCCAGACATAGTGGAAAAGCTTTTTGCTAAGATGTAGACGAGAAGACGCGCTAAAGACGATAGTACGATGCTCTCCGGAGCTAAGAGCCGCTGCCAGGCGTCTTTCGGCAGAAGCAGCACTCCGGAGAGCACTGTGAGCGGCACCATCGTCTTCGCGCGAAGAAGCCGCTTCTTCGCCTCCGGGAGCCGGCGAGAGCGGCAGCTTCGGAAAGGTGAAGAAGGAAGCTGTACAACACTGGGATTGTGTGCGCAGCTTGCCAACTGATAGAAAACAGTACTTTTGCACTCTTCTGACTTTGCCAATCACATGAACATTCGATTGGAAGCTGTTTTGGACAACTTTTCTTTTCTTCATGCCAAACACTTGGCAGACCTCCGTGCAACGTCTAGAACACGATGGCAGATGTTTTCTGTGCTGGCACAGTTTTTCCCTGCCAGACATAGTGGAAAAGCTTTTTGCTAAGATGTAGACGAGAAGACGCGCTAAAGACGATAGTACGATGCTCTCCGGAGCTAAGAGCCGCTGCCGGGAGTCTTTCGGCAGAAGCCGCGCTAAGGAGAGCACTGTGAGCGGCACCATCGTCTTTCTGCGAAGAAGCCGCTTCTTCGTCTCCGGGAGCCGGCGAGAGCGGCAGCTTCGGAAAGGTGAAGAAGGAAGCTGTACAACACTGGGATTGTGTGCGCAGCTTGCCAACTGATAGGAAACAGTACTTTTGCACTCTCCTGACTTTGCCAATCACATGAACATTCGATTGGAAGCTGTTTTGGACAACTTTTCTTTTCTCCCTGCCAAACACTTGGCAGACCTCCGTGCAACGTCTAGAACACGATGGCTGATGTTTTCTGTGCTGGCACAGGTTTTCCCTGCCAGACATAGTGGAAAAGCTTTTTGCTCAGATGTAGACGAGAAGACGCGCTAAAGACGATAGTACGATGCTCTCCGGAGCTAAGAGCCGCTGCCGGGCGTCTTTCGGCAGAAGCAGCACTCCGGAGAGCACTGTGAGCGGCACCATCGTCTTTGCGCGAAGAAGCCGCTTCTTCGGCTCCGGGAGCCGGCGAGAGCGGCAGCTTCGGAAAGGTGAAGAAGGAAGCTGTACAACACTGGGATTGTGTGCGCAGCTTGCCAACTGATAGACAACAGTACTTTTGCACACTCCTGACTTTGCCAATCACATGAACATTCGATTGGAAGCTGTTTTGGACAACTTTTCTTTTCTCCCTGCCAAACACTTGGCAGACCTCCGTGCAACGTCTAGAACACGATGGCAGATGTTTTCTGTGCTGGCACAGTTTTTCCCTGCCAGACATAGTGGAAAAGCTTTTTGCTAAGATGTAGACGAGAAGACGCGCTAAAGACGATAGTACGATGCTCTCCGGAGGTAAGAGCCGCTGCCGGGCGTCTTTCGGCAGAAGCCGCGCTAAGGAGAGCACTGTGAGCGGCACCATCGTCTTTGCGCGAAGAAGCCGCTTCTTCGCCTCCGGGAGCCGGCGAGAGCGGCAGCTTCGGAAAGGTGAAGAAGGAAGCTGTACAACACTGGGATTGTGTGCGCAGCTTGCCAACTGATAGGAAACAGTACTTTTGCACTCTCCTGACTTTGCCAATCACATGAACATTCGATTGGAAGCTGTTTTGGACAACTTTTCTTTTCTTCATGCCAAACACTTGGCAGACCTCCGTGCAAAGTCTAGAACACGATGGCAGATGTTTTCTGTGCTGGCACAGTTTTTCCCTGCCAGACATAGTGGAAAAGCTTTTTGCTAAGATGTAGACGAGAAGACGCGCTAAAGACGATAGTACGATGCTCTCCGGAGCTAAGAGCCACTGCCAGGCGTCTTTCGGCAGAAGCAGCACTCCGGAGAGCACTGTGAGCGGCACCATCGTCTTCGCGCGAAGAAGCCGCTTCTTCGCCTCCGGGAGCCGGCGAGAGCGGCAGCTTCGGAAAGGTGAAGAAGGAAGCTGTACAACACTGGGATTGTGTGCGCAGCTTGCCAACTGATAGGAAACAGTACTTTTGCACTCTCCTGACTTTGCCAATCACATGAACATTCGATTGGAAGCTGTTTTGGACAACTTTTCTTTTCTTCATGCCAAACACTTGGCAGACCTCCGTGCAACGTCTAGAACACGATGGCAGATGTTTTCTGTGCTGGCACAGTTTTTCCCTGCCAGACATAGTGGAAAAGCTTTTTGCTAAGATGTAGACGAGAAGACGCGCTAAAGACGATAGTATGATGCTCTCCGGAGCTAAGAGCCGCTGCCAGGCGTCTTTCGGCAGAAGCAGCACTCCGGAGAGCACTGTGAGCGGCACCATCGTCTTTGCGCGAAGAAGCCGCTTCTTCGCCTCCGGGAGCCGGCGAGAGCGGCAGCTTCGGAAAGGTGAAGAAGGAAGCTGTACAACACTGGGATTGTGTGCGCAGCTTGCCAACTGATAGAAAACAGTACTTTTGCACTCTTCTGACTTTGCCAATCACATGAACATTCGATTGGAAGCTGTTTTGGACAACTTTTCTTTTCTCCCTTCCAAACACTTGGCAGACCTCCGTGCAACGTCTAGAACACGATGGCAGATGTTTTCTGTGCTGGCACAGTTTTTCCCTGCCAGACATAGTGGAAAAGCTTTTTGCTAAGATGTAGACGAGAAGACGCGCTAAAGACGATAGTACGATGCTCTCCGGAGCTAAGAGCCGCTGCCGGGAGTCTTTCGGCAGAAGCCGCGCTAAGGAGAGCACTGTGAGCGGCACCATCGTCTTCGCGCGAAGAAGCCGCTTCTTCGTCTCCGGGAGCCGGCGAGAGCGGCAGCTTCGGAAAGGTGAAGAAGGAAGCTGTACAACACTGGGATTGTGTGCGCAGCTTGCCAACTGATAGGAAACAGTACTTTTGCACTCTCCTGACTTTGCCAATCACATGAACATTCGATTGGAAGCTGTTTTGGACAACTTTTCTTTTCTTCATGCCAAACACTTGGCAGACCTCCGTGCAACGTCTAGAACACGATGGCAGATGTTTTCTGTGCTGGCACAGTTTTTCCCTGCCAGACATAGTGGAAAAGCTTTTTGCTAAGATGTAGACGAGAAGACGCGCTAAAGACGATAGTACGATGCTCTCCGGAGCTAAGAGCCGCTGCCGGGCGTCTTTCGGCAGAAGCAGCGCTAAGGAGAGCACTGTGAGCGGCACCATCGTCTTTGCGCGAAGAAGCCGCTTCTTCGTCTCCGGGAGCTGGCGAGAGCGGCAGCTTCGGAAAGGTGAAGAAGGAAGCTGTACAACACTGGGATTGTGTGCGCAGCTTGCCAACTGATAGACAACAGTACTTTTGCACACTCCTGACTTTGCCAATCACATGAACATTCGATTGGAAGCTGTTTTGGACAACTTTTCTTTTCTTCATGCCAAACACTTGGCAGACCTCCGTGCAACGTCTAGAACACGATGGCAGATGTTTTCTGTGCTGGCACAGTTTTTCCCTGCCAGACATAGTGGAAAAGCTTTTTGCTAAGATGTAGACGAGAAGACGCGCTAAAGACGATAGTACGATGCTCTCCGGAGCTAAGAGCCGCTGCCGGGCGTCTTTCGGCAGAAGCAGCACTCCGGAGAGCACTGTGAGCGGCACCATCGTCTTTGCGCGAAGAAGCCGCTTCTTCGGCTCCGGGAGCCGGCGAGAGCGGCAGCTTCGGAAAGGTGAAGAAGGAAGCTGTACAACACTGGGATTGTGTGCGCAGCTTGCCAACTGATAGGAAACAGTACTTTTGCACACTCCTGACTTTGCCAATCACATGAACATTCGATTGGAAGCTGTTTTGGACAAGTTTTCTTTTCTCCCTGCCAAACACTTGGCAGACCTCCGTGCAACGTCTAGAACACGATGGCAGATGTTTTCTGTGCTGGCACAGTTTTTCCCTGCCAGACATAGTGGAAAAGCTTTTTGCTAAGATGTAGACGAGAAGACGCGCTAAAGACGATAGTACGATGCTCTCCGGAGCTAAGAGCCGCTGCCGGGCGTCTTTCGGCAGAAGCCGCGCTAAGGAGAGCACTGTGAGCGGCACCATCGTCCTTGCGGGAAGAAGCCGCTTCTTCGCCTCCGGGAGCCGGCGAAAGCGGCAGCTTCGGAAAGGTGAAGAAGGAAGCTGTACAACACTGGGATTGTGTGCGCAGCTTGCCAACTGATAGAAAACAGTACTTTTGCACTCTCCTGACTTTGCCAATCACATGAACATTCGATTGGAAGCTGTTTTGGACAACTTTTCTTTTCTTCATGCCAAACACTTGGCAGACCTCCGTGCAACGTCTAGAACACGATGGCAGATGTTTTCTGTGCTGGCACAGTTTTTCCCTGCCAGACAGAGTGGAAAAGCTTTTTGCTAAGATGTAGACGAGAAGACGCACTAAAGACGATAGTACGATGCTCTCCGGAGCTAAGAGCCGCTGCCGGGCGTCTTTCGGCAGAAGCAGCACTTCGGAGAGCACTGTGAGCGGCACCATCGTCTTTGCGGGAAGAAGCCGCTTCTTCGCCTCCGGGAGCGGGCGAGAGCGGCAGCTTCGGAAAGGTGAAGAAGGAAGCTGTACAACACTGGGATTGTGTGCGCAGCTTGCCAACTGATAGAAAACAGTACTTTTGCACTCTTCTGACTTTGCCAATCACATGAACATTCGATTGGAAGCTGTTTTGGACAACTTTTCTTTTCTTCATGCCAAACACTTGGCAGACCTCCGTGCAACGTCTAGAACACAATGGCAGATATTTTCTGTGCTGGCACAGGTTTTACCTGCCAGACATAGTGGGAAAGCTTTTTGCTAAGATGTAGACGAGAAGACGCGCTAAAGACGATAGTACGATGCTCTCCGGAGCTAAGAGCCGCTGCCGGGAGTCTTTCGGCAGAAGCCGCGCTAAGGAGAGCACTGTGAGCCGCACCATCGTCTTTGTGCGAAGAAGCCGCTTCTTCGTCTCCGGGAGCCGGCGAGAGCGGCAGCTTCGGAAAGGTGAAGAAGGAAGCTGTACAACACTGGGATTGTGTGCGCAGCTTGCCAACTGATAGAAAACAGTACTTTTGCACTCTCCTGACTTTGCCAATCACATGAACATTCGATTGGAAGCTGTTTTGGACAACTTTTCTTTTCTTCATGCCAAACACTTGGCAGACCTCCGTGCAACGTCTAGAACACGATGGCAGATGTTTTCTGTGCTGGCACAGTTTTTCCCTGCCAGACATAGTGGAAAAGCTTTTTGGTAAGATGTAGACGAGAAGACGCGCTAAAGACGATAGTACGATGCTCTCCGGAGGTAAGAGCCGCTGCCGGGCGTCTTTCGGCAGAAGCCGCGCTAAGGAGAGCACTGTGAGCGGCACCATCGTCCTTGCGGGAAGAAGCCGCTTCTTCGCCTCCGGGAGCCGGCGAGAGCGGCAGCTTCAGAAAGGTGAAGAAGGAAGCTGTACAACACTGGGATTGTGTGCGCAGCTTGCCAACTGATAGAAAACAGTACTTTTGCACTCTCCTGACTTTGCCAATCACATGAACATTCGATTGGAAGCTGTTTTGGACAACTTTTCTTTTCTTCATGCCGAACACTTGGCAGACCTCCGTGCAACGTCTAGAACACGATGGCAGATGTTTTCTGTGCTGGCACAGTTTTTCCCTGCCAGACATAGTGGAAAAGCTTTTTGCTAAGATGTAGACGAGAAGACGCGCTAAAGACGATAGTACGATGCTCTCCGGAGCTAAGAGCCGCTGCCAGGCGTCTTTCGGCAGAAGCAGCACTCCGGAGATCACTGTGAGCGGCACCATCGTCTTTGCGCGAAGAAGCCGCTTCTTCGCCTCCGGGAGCCGGCGAGAGCGGCAGCTTCGGAAAGGTGAAGAAGGAAGCTGTACAACACTGGGATTGTGTGCGCAGCTTGCCAACTGATAGGAAACAGTACTTTTGCACTCTCCTGACTTTGCCAATCACATGAACATTCGATTGGAAGCTGTTTTGGACAAGTTTTCTTTTCTCCCTGCCAAACACTTGGCAGACCTCCGTGCAACGTCTAGAACACGATGGCAGATGTTTTCTGTGCTGGCACAGTTTTTCCCTGCCAGACATAGTGGAAAAGCTTTTTGCTAAGATGTAGACGAGAAGACGCGCTAAAGACGATAGTACGATGCTCTCCGGAGCTAAGAGCCGCTGCCGGGCGTCTTTCGGCAGAAGCCGCGCTAAGGAGAGCACTGTGAGCGGCACCATCGTCCTTGCGGGAAGAAGCCGCTTCTTCGCCTCCGGGAGCCGGCGAGAGCGGCAGCTTCGGAAAGGTGAAGAAGGAAGCTGTACAACACTGGGATTGTGTGCGCAGCTTGCCAACTGATAGAAAACAGTACTTTTGCACTCTCCTGACTTTGCCAATCACATGAACATTCGATTGGAAGCTGTTTTGGACAACTTTTCTTTTCTTCATGCCAAACACTTGGCAGACCTCCGTGCAACGTCTAGAACACGATGGCAGATGTTTTCTGTGCTGGCACAGGTTTTCCCTGCCAGACATAGTGGAAAAGCTTTTTGCTAAGATGTAGACGAGAAGACGCGCTAAAGACGATAGTACGATGCTCTCCGGAGGTAAGAGCCGCTGCCGGGCGTCTTTCGGCAGAAGCAGCACTCCGGAGAGCACTGTGAGCGGCACCATCGTCTTCGCGCGAAGAAGCCGCTTCTTCGCCTCCGGGAGCCGGCGAGAGCGGCAGCTTCGGAAAGGTGAAGAAGGAAGCTGTACAACACTGGGATTGTGTGCGCAGCTTGCCAACTGATAGGAAACAGTACTTTTGCACTCTCCTGACTTTGCCAATCACATGAACATTCGATTGGAAGCTGTTTTGGACAACTTTTCTTTTCTTCATGCCAAACACTTGGCAGACCTCCGTGCAACGTCTAGAACACGATGGCAGATGTTTTCTGTGCTGGCACAGTTTTTCCCTGCCAGACATAGTGGAAAAGCTTTTTGCTAAGATGTAGACGAGAAGACGCGCTAAAGACGATAGTACGATGCTCTCCGGAGCTAA